>NC_079362.1:42682613-44010113 GCF_029582105.1 Oenanthe melanoleuca
TGGAATAAAACTTCAGCTGTAAGAAAATGAAGCAAGAAGATGAAAATTTTGTAAAATTTTGTGTTTGGAAAAGCTGCCCTCTTTCAGGATGGGAACTTTGCTGATCAGTAGAAAATATTGAACTTGTACATGTTGAGATTGTGGGATGTTTCTCTTTTTTGTTAAGCACTACATTACATGGCATTGTTACTGTAGAAGACTGAAAAATTCTGCATGGATCTTTTTGGCCCTATTTTATGATATTTATTCAGGAATATGTGTCTAAGTCTCTTTTTTTATATTTGATTTTTTCACAAATAATTGATGAGGAAGAGAGGATCAGAAAGAAAAGACAACTTGACCTGGCTGAAGTCATTCATTTAGGTAACTCAGTTGTTGCCAGGTTATTATAGTTGTGTGTCCTGTTTTTATTAATAAAGGCAAAAGGACAGCTAAGAAATACAGAACTTAAGATGTCTGACTTTATCTTATTACTCTAGAAGATGCTGAAATAAGAAGTAGTCCACAAGTGACAGTGTCATTGCTGAGTCTATGGAGATGCCACAGAGAGTTAGAAGGCTTATTTTGGGTAAAAACACAGTCAGTATTTTATGCAAAGAACATGGATGCAGCCTCTGGGTAGGAGGTTTCCCTTGTTTTTTTCTAGCATGCCTCCACAGAGCTCCTTACAGATAGCTTGAAGGCTAGTTCTGACACTGATGGAAACATGAAGAAGGTATTTGAATGATTAACATGTGAAGAAGGTTTTGGAGAATACTTGATGCTGCAGTGTATTTTATCTAATTTATTTTGTGTCTAGTTATTCGATACATTGAGGTGGTGTTTTTTGGCCAAAATATTGACAGGAACTACGTGTCTCCATAACTTAACATTAACTTTGTGTCAGTTCATCAGCTTGCCTGTATTGCACCATATGGTACTCAGCTTAATCAAAACAATAGTTACATGAACTCTTGACTTGTATTCCCATGTGTTTTATATCCAAACCCAAGAAATCATACAAATTATAGCTGAAAGATATACTAGGTTTTTTGCCAAAGCAATGCAGAGCATTCCCTATAGGGTTTTTTCATGTGTGCTCTGCATTCTAACTCAAGTTACTTGAGCAACAGATCTCCCTGTTAAGGAAGCTGTTTCAGTTTTGTACAAATTTCATGGTCAAGAAGCTTTTCCCACTTTGTCTACAATTATCCCACCATTTTTAATTATACTGACTGTGCAATACTAAGTAATTATTTGAATTTTGTAGTTTATGGCCTTCAGGTATTTCAAGATGTTTGTTTTGTGCCATTCGCTAATCCAGGATAGCAAAACATACAAGCACACAGTATCTTTTTATGTGACTTCAGTAATGCTGCTGATTAATTTTACTGCCAGTCTTGTCCTATGTTTTTAATTGTAATTTTGCTAATAAAGAATTCAATAAACAACCTTTCATATCTGAATGATTTCAGAAAAATAATTTCTCTCTATGTTAGGGATCTTCCACTTTTATGAATCATATTAGTTTAAATTTCATTACTCTAAATCACTCCTAATACTTTTTGATGTTTGGTTGAGGACAGCTTTAAGAGGAACCAGCTTATCTTTACTGCTGATACAGTTTCTGTGGAAATGCAGAAATTCATTTGTACTGGAGGATGTGCTTAAAAAGAGACTTTAAATTAAACAAAAAATGATAAAAATATTCTCAAATACAAATATTTTTTCTAATTCAAGAAAAAAATGTTTTCAGTGATCACTATTTTGTATGAACACAGGAAAATCTTGCTTCTTAAACCTGCCTGATTCTTTTTGAGTTACAGCCCTTTCTCGAACAACTGATATTCTTGATACATCCAGCAGAGGAAACAGAGGTTGGATAGCAAAAATTTTTCCTTTAGGTTTAGTCCCGGCAGGAGTGAAAAATAGTACTGCTGTCATTGCAATCTCTTTTTTCATTTCAGCTATATCAGCATACTGCTAAATCCTTGATTCTTAATATGGAAATATCATCATCCATCTGTACATAAATATATAGGTATGTATGTGTATACTTGCATGCAATGGACAGTGTTGGTGGGCAAATGCACATGGAGCTTGCATATATTCTTAGAAAGCAAAAGGTATTTAATAATGTATTCTGTTTGGGAGATGCTGTATTTTATCTTGGACAGTATATTAATGGGATTTTTGTTTATTCCTGCTGAGAATTGAACACTCGATTTATCCTCACAGAAAGGTAGAAATTCTTAGATCGGTAAAATTTTGAGTGTTTGTTGATCTGAAAATGTACAAATTTTGGCACATACACTACTGTTACTATGAAAGCTATCTCAAACATCTATCCATCCAAGTTATGCATGTGTGGGTGTTAACAGGAAAAGCTGAAGAACAATAAAATCTTTTGTATACACGCTTGTTGTAGTCATTCTTATTGTGGTTGTTACTGTTATGCAGGCTTGGGGAAGTGTATCATTGGAATTTTCAGGTCAGTTCATGGTTACAACATAAGAATAATTGCAGAAAATATGTATGAGCATCCATGAATAACCATAGTGGTAGCTAGATCTGCCACTGCTTGGTGAAAATTAAGTATAATGCTGAATTAGTCTGGATTTGAGGGTTGATCTTTTATATACATGCTGTAACAACTTTGGTCAATACATTGATGAAGGTTTGTGTAGTTAGCAGTTCCTTCATTCTCAAAATAAACTCATTTTCTAACAGAGAGGCTAGGGAATTCCTGAGGTGTCTCTAAACAAGTTGTTTTTTCTTGATGTTCGCAGTGTGTTTGGGATAAATTTGTGGATTTTTCTGTTTTTTACATGAAACTGAATCAAGTTCAGTGAATGAGATTATATATGCTTGTCATTCTTTCTTTAAGTAAATAAAAGTTTGTTTTATTTTTGAATAGTGGAAACATCGATTTTCTTTTCCTAGAAATTGTGGCCTCATTGTTTAAGACCTGAAAGTGTTTGGAGAATACTGGCTCATGCAATATCTGATGTGAAATTCCTTTTCTTATATTTTATCTCACAATGCACATTGTAAGTTTCTCAGTTAATTTAGAACTACCTGACTTAATAGCTTGGTTTTAAACCTCTATGTTTCTCCATGTGGGAAATTAGTGCCCTTCAGACCACGACCTTTTCCACATACTACATTGGGAACTACATTCCCAGTGTGACATTGGGAAAGAAGGAAAATTCAAATTCATATCTGGCAGGAAAAGAATGATTTCAAGGTCACAAATTTGTTTGTTTTTCCACATCTAGGGCCAGGTGAGACAAAGCCTTAATTTCAGATGTGTTTGCTGGGGGTGCAATCCTTCAATTTTTTAGAATTTTTTGACTTCCCACACTGCCTAAGAGCTCATGCTATGAGAATGGGCAATGTCAAGTACTGTCAAAAATGAAACAGAAAGGATCACGTATTCCAGGTATTCATCATTTATGTGTTTTTAAACAGCCATCAACTAAACTGTCTTTGAATTAATATCTTTAGTGTTGTACAATAAAAAAAACTCTTACTAGAGAAACAAAATTGAGCCTATTGTGCACATCCCTTGACTTTCTCTTTGCTTACTTGTACAGCCAAATATGTGAGTGGAAAAATGGCAGGAAAAAGATGAATATATGCTGCTGGAGATTCCTAGTTGGTGACCGTTGAAAGCCCACTTCAGAAAATTTTCTATTCTTTAAGAAAATACAGCGTTTCCTTAGGAACAAATTTGATATAAACCAGAATCAGATCTGAGGTAAGTTTTTAGAGTAGCATTCATCAGCCTCTCCTCTGCTGATGTAAAACAAATCAGCATGCGTGTCTCTGCTGTTTCTTGATGATGATTTACAGCACTTCTGTGTGGTTGCATGCCTCAAAATTGCATGCTGTGAATGTTTTAGGGGTTTTAGACTTTCAGCTGGTTGGTTTTCAAAGGGAAGCCACTATGGATAAACAATATAGATGTGTCTTTGCAGGAGACTATATACATTAATAAGAAGGAGTGTATTAAGTTTGAAGATAGGCAGCAAATATATAAAGTTTAAGGAAAATGCATGCAAAAACAACTACTGGAAGTAAAGGCATTAGCTATTTTAAAATTTACACATTTGATTATTATGAAGAAAATATTCCACATACGTATTTGTTTATGTTAAGATGCTTGGGCTATGCTCTGAAGATATGTAATGAAAAATGAGCAGTAGAGCAGATAGAAATAGTTTTAAAGAACATTCAATATATAAGCATAATACATCTCATATTTCAGAGAAACAATTTATTATTATTGTTGTCAACAACAGCAGCAACAATAACAGTAATAATATTTTTTGTTATATGCGTTTTCCAAAGTTTTCAGTCCATATGAGACATAGTTTTGAGTTCCTTTGTTATGGAGCAGCTCTCTAACCAAGCAGTAGAGGGCATTCTTTCTTTAGGAGACAGCACTAGTTCCCTCAAAGACTAGTATTTTATTCAGGAAGTTGGTGTCCTTGAGTCCTTTTTGTCTTTAAATACAGGCCATTCGCATGTAGAGACTGGGCACAGGATTAAAGGGTAAATTCTTACATCAAATGTGCAATATATTGCCTAGTTACTAAAATTGTACGTTTTTCATTATTTCATAGAGTATTTCTGGAGAAATGAAAGTTTATATGCCTTTCATTGAAATTCACACTGCAGCAGTTTTCATAAATTCAGTTCCCTCTAAACCTGAGCTAATTCACTTAGTATGATCAATCAATTATCCTAAAAAAAAGCATTTTTTCAATTTTTTTTAATGGTACTTATAGCAAACTACTCATAATGCACCTAGTTATGTACACCAACCTATCTTTTGAGAGCACATTCAGTTGGAGTTGCTGGGGATGTTACTAAAATTCCATCTAGAGTATTGGTTTTAATGGGTTTTGACATATTTAAGCCAGCCTTGTTCAAAATCAAATTTAGTGTGGTGTCTTCCTCTTCTACTTGGAAAATGCTACCTCTTCTGGGGAAAATGAGCATTGAGCAGAATTCAACACCTGGAACTGTGTTGTGCTTACAGACCAGTGTGTGAGGTGACCATGGATGACTCTTTTGGTGCTGTTGAATGCTGCTTCCCCTTACCCAAACCCTGACTATGCCTGGGGTACCTTGGAGTAGATTCTTAAGTGTTCCTCCGTTGTGAGGTTGAGGTTCTTTTCTTCCTTTCAAAATGAAGTGAATCCAAGGTGACCAAATGACTTTTTAATGTGAATTGTAGGCAAAGACAGATCCATTATATTCCAGATTCCACTTCAGACAGTGGCTGGCTGAACCTAGCATCTTCTGTGTCACTGGGCAGTGCAGAGCCACAGGTGATGTATGAAACAGCATACACAACAAAATATTTCTGTCTATACCCACTTTAACACCATGAGAAAAACAAAAATATCTGATACCAGATATTAAAATTACATATTAAATCCGAGTCTGCCTATTGCAGTTAGAATCATGATGTTGCAGCTGAGTATGTTAAAATAAAACTCCTTCCCAGGGCATTTGCCTAGTGATTCACATCTGGTATTTTATAATTTTTCTCAAACGTTGCCTGGTCATCAACAGTGTATAACCTCATTGTATGTTAAAAAAGGAAACAATAATTGACAAATCTAAGAAGAAGCCCGAAGAGACAAACAACAGAATGTGATCTGATCTATCACTACTCTGCTTACAACATATGATTTCATTTGAAGTCTGGTGAGTTATTGTTTTAATTTTGCACAAGTTTTGCTTCAGAATCAAACCAACTGCTTTGTTTCTGTACAGCACTCCTGCCAGACTCTTCTTAGAACAAAATTTTTGTTCTCTATTTCAGGATTTTTGTCCACCTTTAGAAAAGAAGTTTTACAGATTTTTTTTTTTTTTCTTTAAAAAAACAAAAATTAAGTAAAATAAATAATATTTATTAGTAAAAAATAGCAATCAGTTATGAATCAGAAAAAAAAAAACTTTAACTTTCTGGAAAAGGAAGAGTCCAGAGAGTAGTCTCTCTAGTTCTTCTGGTACTACAAACCTTCAAATAGTTACTTAAGATAATATCTGCAAATAAAATACCTTTACAAGTCACTGGACTACTGATTGGCATTATATATCCTGGCTATCTTGATTTTAAATAAACAGCTTTTTCTTGCATAGCTTATCATAGCTTGTGGCAACAAAAGTTCTTCCCAGCTTAAAATTGTCATTTTTGGAGAAGGTTCACAGATTTGAAATGAAAAAGGGCTTTCTGTGGAGAAATAGCCAGAGTAAAGTCCAACATCAAAACTTTTTTTTACTTTTTTTTTTTTTTTTTCAAAATTTAATCTTGAAGAGGCAGAATTATGCTTTCATATGGTTCAATGAAAAGCCCCAATAAGAACTTCTGGTGCTTAGAAAGGTGATGGGAGTGCAAAGCAAGACTGGTCAGCCAAAAGAAAGCAGGACCTCTTTGAAAACTAAAGAGCTGTCAGTTGGATCCTTTGACTCATCCTCTGGAATAATAAAGAATCACAGAATGAATAAGACTGGAAAAGACATTTGAGATCATCAAGTCCAACCTATGACAAAACACCACATTTTAACTAGACCATGACAGTGAGTGCCACATCCAGACTTTTCTTAAACACCTCCAGGGACAGTGACTCCATGAACTCCCTGGGCAGCCCATGCCAATGCCCAGTCACCCTTTCTGTGAAGAGCAGAACATGGGCTGGTAAACTTCATCCTCTAATCCCAAGTAAGAGGAAAAAAGCTAAGGAGCATGGAAAGTTCTTTAGACTTGTTGCTGGACTGGCTGAAACACAGGTGAATTAACACAAAAGAATTCAACATTTATGGGTCTTGGCCTGTTCTAATATCTCATTGCCCATCTTGGCAGTTTATCTTCGAATTTTATCTTGGCAGTTTATATTTGAATGAAACAGCTTTATAGGCACTTTTCTCAGTGCTTGCATAGGTCCCTAAGAAGTTGAGAAGTAATGTAACATGAATTTTTTTTAATTGCATTTTTTGCTTTGTGTGCAGGTAGGAGAACATAGTGTTAAATTGGCCCATAGAAGTCAGTGGGCTGCAGCTGATTTGTGTAAAAACAGAGTAGTAGCCTGGGGTGAGAAGAATATTTAGTGCAAGTGTCCCAGGTTCTTCACGTTCTGCTTTAAGCACTGGTCTTTCTCAGTTTAAACTGTGACAGACTGCTTTTTTTGCTTAGAAGCAGGAGATTGAAATCTTCTTTGCGTTTAGCTGCCTCACTGTGAATTTAGTGCTTTGTAGACTCAAAGCTTTGGGTGGAAAGTATTTAACAGATTAACTAGGAAATGGAAAATTCCCTGATAAAATAGTTGCAAGTCTAATGTTAATGATGCATGTCATAGAACCATAGAATGGCTTGGGTAGGGAGGGATCTTAAAGATATCTCCTTCCAACCCAAACTGCCATGAGCAGGGACTGCCTCCTTTAAACCAGGGTGCTCAGAACTCACCTTGAACACTTTCAGGGATGGGGCATCCACAACTTTTCTGGGCAACTTGTGCCAATGCCTCACCCCTCTCACAGTAAATAAGATTTTCTTAATATGTAATCTAATCTAATCTGCTGTGTTTCAGTTTGAAGCCATTGCCTTTTGTCCAATCACTGCATGCTCTTGTAAAGAGTCCCTCTCCAGATTTCTTGTAGGCTCCCTTCAGGTAATAAAGGCTCCCTTCAGGTAATTGATTGGTAATCCTTCTTATATGTCAGTAGCAGTCCTCAGAAGAAATGAAAAAGTGAAAAACCAGATTGATTTATAGTCTTTATCAATGCTGGCTGCCTTGGGAATCAATGTCATGTGATCTTAAACTTTTAAAAAATATTTACTGATGTTGGACTAATGATGTTATCTATCCTGAATGCTAACTCAACATAAGATCTGTAATTGTCTGGAAAAAGACAGCATTCTCTATGACACTTGTTTATTTTTTTCAGGGAAAAAATGGCAACAGAAAACATAAAACATTGTGTTTAAATATTAAACATCCTAGTGCACCATAAATTTTTAATATCCCAATTAACGAAAAAATATCTGTCTGTGTCTGTACAAATGTAAGAGGACTGCAAAGAGTTCAGCAGACAGAATACCAGTTGCAATGAGAAGAAAGGACAGCATTATAAAGCAAAACTGCAGCTCCCAGAAAATACATAATTACACCCAAATAATGTTTTGCAGAAACAGGAAGCTTGAGATTTTAAATAACTTCTTAATTTTGGGAAATGCTTGAAGGATGAAAAACAGATCTTTTAAAGTTTGTTGGAAGAAATTAGTGCTCTAGGTTGTAAGTGATACAACTTACCTCTAACATTAAGGGAATGAATGTTACCAAAATATCAGATCAGCAAACTGCAGCTGTAGCTATTTACCTATATATAGCTATATACTACAAATGCAAGTGTATTTTCATAGGTAAATACTTCATCAAGATTTTGTTGCAGATTCCTCTTGTTGGTACCAGCAGGCCTGTATGAAAGTTTTTTATTGTAAGACTGTTTTCAATACACAGACACTTCTCCACTTGGCAAAGTACTGTGAGGTTCTACCTCTGGAAAACTATGAATGTTAAATGGCAGCATGTAGGAAAGTAGAAATTTCTTAAATTAACATGAAAATGCCCTGCTTCTAGCTATCTTTGAGGCTGGGTACTTGTGGAAGATTTAGATGTTTAATAAGTTGAACATGAAGTTTATGACAAAACTTGATAATGTAATTTCGGGGCAGAGGACACCTGTTTGGGCTGCATGACAATGTGTGCATATGGCATCATTCCAGGATTTTGTGTTTTCAAAGCTGGAGTACTGTAGCAGTTGGAGGCTAACACAAATGTGTAAGAACAGTTTCTCTTTCTCACATAAACCCATAGCTCATAGAATACATTAAGAAAAGAAAAAATTCCTAGTATTGATCTGTTTATATAGATATATATTTTACTGCTGAGCTGGGAAAGAGATGTACCATCCCTGAATTCCAGTTAAAAAAGTAACTAATACATTCACTGGTTTTTAGTTTAGTAGGAGCATAAGACTACATATTTCCTAGTGTGAAAACATGGTTGCAGTAGTTTATAACCATTTTGGAATTCTAGAATCTTCTGGAATTCTAGAATCTTCTGGAATTCTAGAATTCTACTGGACTAGGCTTCATCTAGTCTTAGCTTTGTACTTTTCTCCCTCTGTCTCAAGTATACACACATACTATCCTCCTTTCTCAACATAATTTCCAAACATCCCTCCATCTTTCAGGCTTTAACATTTTGAAGGCAATAGGACATTAAGAACATGAATCAGGTTAGCAGAAAAATGCTAGACTGTCTCCTTTCCTGAACATCCTGCATGAAATAGCTCTGAGAACAAACTGTTCTATTTCTTCAATTAGAGCAGTCCTATTATTTTTGGCTGGCTCACTGAACTACGCTGATGTTTTCCAGGAGCTTAAAAAAATCCTATTGTACCTGCTATATATCTGCCTATGTATCTGCTACATAGAAGCTATAGACTTCAGAGCAGAACTTTCTGCTTTTCTTTTCTGCTCAAAGCAATCAGTGTGTCTCTGCATGTCTCCAAAAGTGACATTCATTATGTATGAGCAGCACTTGCATGTATACTGGAAATATTCCGTGCTTATGATGGGATTTCAACTGGTTCAGAGAAGAGATTTTTCATGTTTTCATTTTTTAATTTGGTTAGCTTTAAACACAGAAGAATTGACAGCCTTAGCTCTGGTTGTAAAAATTTAGTAAAGTTTGGAAGACTTAAGCAGGTTGTACTCTTCCCTTTTTTTTCTGTGTGTGTCTATGAGATGAGTAGAAATAACTTCTCATTTTTTTCCTCCTCTCATGTCCTGCTATCAAAATACAGATAGAATTAAGTACATAAGAAGAAACATGTTTTGGTTGTAGAATGTGTCAATGTGGTTAAAATAATTTGGGCAGGTCATTTCTTATTATGTTGATGCTTATGGCTGGGCAGTGGCTTGACCATGGCTGGACACCAGATGGTTGCCACAGATGTTCTATCCCTTCCCTCCTGAGCTGGGCAGGGGGAGAAAATAAAATAAAAGTGTTTTGGGTCAAGATAAGGACAGGAGGAGATAATTCACCAAAACTGATTCCATTAAGAGAAATTAATTTTATTTAGAACCAATCCAATCAGAGTACAGTTGCTGGGAGTCAAACAGAGGAATTGATTTTCTTCTATCACAGGTTACTAGATGACTTTCAACAAAGAAGTCAATGCTAACTCATTCTGAAAGTTACAATTAATAGGGAGAACATTAATTTTAATATTTCAATGAAAATCTCAGCCCCGCTTTTAAGCCTTGAAGCAGAAATTAACTTTCATCACTATTGTTAATTAATCCACTGGTGGTCAGAGCAGAATCCCATGAAACTGCCTGTATATCTCTAAGGTTTATGATGTTTTGTGCTACTAGAATGGGAAGATATAGACAAGAAGCATGTCCTTCAGCTGAAGAGACAATGAGTCCTTCAGACTACTATCCCTAATTCATCCACTGAAAAATTATTTCATTGTTATCACTTGACATATTTCTGAGACAAATACGCTTCTCATGAATTTTACATGGACTTCCATCACTTATGGCATTGTTGCCTCTACTTTTTAAAATTTTGAGACAGAAAGATGAATATGGCATGGATCATTCAAAAATACCAACACTGATGTTTTCCTTGTATTTGAAAGGAAGGAGAATTACAGTCGAATGGCATACCAAACTTAGGTAATTATGGTACAATTTTTATATGGTGGAAGTGATAATTATTGGTGCTATTACTGTTATTTTATTATATCAAAAGGAAGAGAAAAACAAATTAGCTGGTTGTTTTGACATAATTTCCCAGACTTGATGACTATTTTTAAATAAAAGGAGAAGGGTTAACTTCAGTAAACAATACTGGGAATTGAGGCCCTTGTTCAAATAACTTAAAAAGATATGCTCGACCTAACACATGTATTCAATGGACTTAGATAAATGTTAGTCTTTGTGTGCTTGTGAAATCTGAGCCTTACAAAGGGTTTGAGACAATAAAGGTACTCATGTTTTACAGTAAAGGGAAGGAAATGAGAGAAGCTTTTGTCAGAGCTTAGTGCAGGTAGAGGAAAAAAGGATAACACCAGCCAGACAATTTTTCTTTTTTTGGTGACTACTGTTATCTATGATACTAGCAAGAAGGACAAATTGCCAAATGTTAAAAATCTGTTGCTGTCAGTTAAATCAGAATAATTTCCAAACAGCTACCATTTACAGAAACAACACCTGTTCTATGTAAACTAAAATATTTTTATTGAAAGAAATAAATTAAGATATTAAATGAGACATTAGCTTTGGCATTCTGAAGACACTTAAAAGCCCAAGGCAGTTTATGTTTAATTGGCTCTCCAAGGTAGAAAACAATTCTATATAGACAGATCCCTTAGCCTCTTATCCTTCATCCCTACCTTGGACTTTTCTATCTGAAGGAGAGCTAGAGGAGAAGCACAGTCTAGATGGAATATTGGATAGGTCATTTTTCCACCAAGCAAATAATTCCTGGGTATCGTGAGAATTTGCTATTAAAATCAATAGTTTATTCTTTCTTCTATACTCTGTCCTATTTGAAGCAAATAATACTAATTCAGTAAATGGTCCTCAGAAAAACAGTTGCTGAGATTAGTGCAAAGTTGAGCAGCTTCAAAGAAGTTTTGCCCTCATAAAATGATCGGTTTGACTTAGTTTACTTTCAGTCAGGTTACAAACAATTACCATAGGAAGCTTCTGGACTGTGTGCAATGAGAGGCACGAGGGTGTCTGCATGTTGTGTTCCAAGGACCTTTCCCTGGTTCTGCTTACAGAAGCTTTGGGCTGTAAAACAAAATCCCATTTTTCTGTGTAATAACACAGTTCAAATGTCTCTCCTCCTCAACAATTTCACACACTCTGGATACACATGAGCTCTTTAAGAAGTGACTGTTGCAATGTACATTTAGATTAGCTAAGTACTGCCAAAGGAAAGGATCCCAAAGGAATTTCTCATCAAGACCTATAATCACTATAAGTATAAAGGAGGTAATTTCTAGCCCTGTCTTCACAGTGTCATGCACATATAAACCCGTAAACATGAAAAGATAGAATAATGCTAACAAAGGAAATCAGCATGTATAACTAAATTTTGAGACATGTTAGGAAGATTCAATACCCAATACCAACTTACAGTTTAATTTCAGGAACAGGAACTCTGGCTGTCATGAAGCACTACAGTACCTTTGAACACAGTTAAAAAAGAGTATTTGGTTAGTCTTGTATTCTCTTCCTCATTGCTCTATAGAAATGCAATACTTGTGGATTAGACAATTTTTAGGGTGGAAGGGAAAATGAAGATAGATAAGAAGGAGGAAATTTTACCCATAGTAGTCTGGGTTTATGACTGTTAGAGATATAGTCACTAATCTTTTATTAAAAAACCAACAACAACTACAAGATAATCATTGTTGAGGAAGCACTGCCATTTTGTCTTGGTGAGTTATTTCACTTCCATGTGATAGAACAAAACTCATTCAGGGCAGAAAAGAAATGCAATATAAAATGCAATTTTGCCTTCTTAGAGTAAAAGGGGTATCTATGCAGAAGCATAAATATTATCATATTAAGGGGGTCATGATAAAAGTATATGTGTTTATTCAGCTTATGCCTCTTAATTAAAATATTTATTGGTTCTGACATCCTCATACACTGATTGGTCTATTCCTCCCATACATGTCACTCGTAGTGGTTGTTTATTCTACAACAGTGCAATTTGCCACCAAGATTCTTTTTAGGCTCAGTGTTGGCTCCACATGCCACTTTAATTATTGCCATTTTTAAAAATTCAATTACATGCCTTTTACAGTTTTCTCCAAGCTGTAAACACTTCTTACAAAAAACATTCCTAAAGTGAATGGATTTGCACACTGAGTAAGTAAATAGACTGAACTCAGCATTCAGAAAACCTGATGAGGTATATATTTAACTGTCTTGCATGTTAACTTTAGGATTGCAACTATCTTGTGACTATGAAGTCACTGTTAATATGCAGTTAGCAGATGAGAAGGGAACAACTTCTAACCTGAACTTTTGGTCTATTTTTATTATACACACTAGAAGTGAGGGTTTAGAGGATTTTAAGTACTGTTTTACTCCTTCATAATCCCCTTAACCTCTCTTTTCTTACTTCAAAAAAAAAAAAAAAAAAAAAAAAAAAAAAAAAAAAAAAAAAAAAAAAAAAAAAAAAAAAAAATAGGGCAATCTTATCCCATCAGAGGTTTGTACTGACTCACTAATTAAATTTTGCTTCCTTATCCTCTGTTTCTTAATAGAGGATACAAATATTATTCTCTGTTTTCAATAACCAATGTATTTTACTCATATCTGATTTTATGGCTTAGACTGGGAGATGTGTCATTAGAGCATCCTGGACTGTCTTCCCTTTTTCTTGGAGCAAATAAACATCAAAACAGAGACATAATCCAGAGAAAAGCTCACACAAAAGAATAGACCAATATTGCTAACAAAATGTATTCTATTAATCAGAAAATATCACTAACTGTACATCAGCTCACAGCTATAAATTCCCCTCAGTAAAGTGGGCTAAACAATGTTTTATATTTTTAAAGGAATTTGTGATACATACATAATTAATCTTTTAAAACATACAATAAAATAGATTGCTTATCAGGATGTTAATGATGTCTTTTAAAGTTTTGTTTGTTTGTTTGTTTGTTTGTTTACTTGTTTGCTTTTTTTCCCTGGAATTGTATTGGAAAAAGCATATTCAAATAGTATTTCCTAAAAACAAAAGGAGCAGATAATGCTGATAATCTGTATTAAGTTGCAGTTGCTGAAAAATATGATTCTTAGTTTTGGAAAGGTGGGCTTCATGTAAGGAGAGCAGAATGTGATCTTTTTAGCTGTATTGGTATTGGTGGTCTCTGCTTAACAATGTTTGAAATCAATAATATTGACTTAATAAGCACACGACTCATACTTCAGCAGAAAGCACACAGTCAATAGACACTGAACTAACATAAAGATTGTAAAAAATATTCTAAATACATGCTCTTAAAATAATTTTCATACATTCATATTAGTTTCTTGATTTTTTTTGTGACAACCCTAGTTCACAGCTGGCATTTTTCTGCTTCTGCCACTGTGCTGCGTAACAGTAAAGTAAGGGTTTTCTTTCAGCTCTCAGGGGATGTCTTTTTGATATCACATCTGTTTGTAGATTCTGATACTAGTGTTCTTTATCTTCTAAAGGACAGAAAGAATTAAAATACTCTTTCGTATTCTAAAATCTCTTTATTTTTCCTTGTGCAAAATTTACATTAAAAGTGATAAAATTTCTTTGCTTGTTTGACTGTTTTTAATCTTTCATTTTTTGTAATTATACACTTGCCCAGGAGGAGAAGCTTGAACAGAGCATTTTATGATCTTCTTTTAGACACTTCTCTGCTCGGCAGCTCTTATCCTTAACACAACTTTATGCATCCAATATCAGTGTTTACCTCACGGTGGAAAGACCAACATTTATTCTACTCTTTCTTTATGAGAATAGAACAGTTCTTAGTTGAAAGAAAACCTCATTTCCAGAGCTGCATAGGGAAGCTTCTACAACAGCTGTCTGCACTGTATTCGTACTGGGGGTAAGTAGGGGATTTTGAATAAATATTGTAATTAGGAACATAATAGCACATTTTAATTCCCTTAATAAATAAGGCCAACATGAATTTTTCCAGTGGTGACACTAATGATCATTAATGGCCAAGCCTCTAATCTTTACAGTATGAATTCTTAGTTGAAAAGCCAAGTCTTGAATGCAAGACGTACTATTATTGAAGCAGAAAATAAATGCCAAGTCACTGGCATTAATCCCATTGGTTTAAAATAATCTAAAAAAACATAAATCACAAATAACAGAAAATACTCAAAATCTGTAGTTTTCGTAGGTTTCCATGCAAAAGTAATAAATTTTTGTTATTAATATTGTTGCTGTTCTTACTTCATTGCTGTTTTCAGTAAATCGTTCTTATCTCAAGCCATGATATTCACGATTCGTGCCTCCATTTCTCAACTCTATCCTGCCTTAGTGGGAAAGGAGAGGGAAAGGGGGAGGGAGAGAATGGCATTTGGGTTGGACAGCCTCTGTGTGGGCCCTGGATTAGGGAGTACCATTCCTGAACCATGACATTGCTGCCTAATGTGGGGCTCCTACCCACAAACCTGGGATTAAGAGTCTTGTGATCTACTGACTGAGCAAGCAAAAGCATGGGATGGAATAGAAAACCTTTGGGTCCTGGCCAAAACTAGGACAGGTATACGGAATCAGCAATCATAATTCAGACTTAAATGAAAGACTGTGTGTTCTGAGTTCTATGCTCTTCTGCCATAATCTGTTTTTTTATCCAAACCAACATTACCTATACATGAACTCTTCTCACTTGCACCTGCAGATCACTATCAGTTTTGTACTTCTACTATTGCATTTATGTTTCATTAAAAGAACATTTTTTCCTTCAAAGAAAAAATAAAATAAAAATATGTCAATGGTAATATCCATAAATATCCTCCTCCCCTTAAAGCATGGGGATGTTGATGATGGAATGCTCTTTATTGTTCTTTATTAATCACATAGAATACTTTTACTTGCATGTAGGACTTTCATAGTATCACAGAATCAAAGAATGGCCTATGTTGGAAGGAGCCTTAAAGATCATCATGTTCCAGTCCCCCTGTTGTGGGGGAGAAAGAAATTGACTGCTCACAAGCCCTTATTTCTTTATCTGTGTGCCTACTAAACAGTCAGTAAACTGTCTGCAAAAGTCCTATTAATATGTTGAGTATGTATGAATTTTAGAGGTCAAGGTAAGAACTGTAGTCAACGTAATAACATGGTATTTTTTTAGGAATGTAACTGTAGTTAGCTGTGTTACTTGTCTGTGGAATTAGAGGACATGTCAAAAAAATTATAATATGATACTCTATTAATTAAGTAATTTCTACCTTAAAAATTACTTTTAGCTGGTCTATGATGAGCACTTGCTTATTCTGGCCAACTTGCAAAATGAGAAATTCTTACATTACTTTTTGATTTTCAAATAGTAATCACTATATGATTCAGCGTAATATATTTCACAATTATTACCACAGAGCCAATATTCTCTTCATGTTATTTTCTATAATTTGAAATCTGGGGCTCACTCTTATTTGCCTTTCATCTGTATTCAAACTAAGAGTTGTAGGAATGTTCCCCTATGAACTTCCTCTAAACATCTCCAAATGCAAAAAAAATAAATATACTATATGGAGCTGATCAATGGTAATCTATAAAGCAGAAGTTTTATGTACTCTTTACTCTAATTTCCTTATAATTAACTTGAAAATGCCTTGTGCTCGCTGCAGCCTAAAACTTCTTTGACCCACGACCCAACTTCTTTGACTTCTTTGAGGACTTTGACCCATGTACATGGGAAACAAATGGTGTTAATCATTTAAGTCAAGTATCTTAAGCCCTTACCCCCTACTTTGACAGCGATTATCATCCCTTGGAAACATACTTTCTACCTAGTTTAAAAACTGCTAGTATATGGCAATATAATAGGAATAAATCTCCTTCAATTAACTTCCAAGTGAGGGGTAAGTGGACAGGAGTTTTGGTAATAGCTTAAACTGAGCCCAGCTATCAGAATTACTTCTTTGACCTGGGACTAGCTCCAAGTAGCCTGTACCGAGGCAGTGCAAATGGCATAGCATACTCTGTCATTTAGCAGATGGATCATTTGTACAGTTGGGGACGTATTCACATGGCACACACAATTTGGGTAAACACATGGTAAAAACACATGGTGCTGATAAGAAAGAGGCAGTAGCACAGAAGGTTAATTTCTATCATAACCTGTCTTAGATACAGCTGTGTTGATGAACAACCTGGGAACTCGGTTTCCATGGACCTAGTGCCGATGGTAAATGAATCTGGATTCTGGCTTCTCACACTTAATTTCATGCTTATTTAGTACAGTTGTAGTTTGGGAGTGGACTAAACCGGCAGTTCTATTGTCCACTTTCAGCCTATACTTGCCCACACAGAAAGCCATTCAATCATCCATTGTTTGGGATACCTCTAAGTACATTAGGTATTGATTCAGTATTGCTTCTTGGATTTGAATTAGTAGCTAGCCTTGGCTCAAAAATGCACACTCTGGTATCTTACACAGTTTTGCAAGGAGGAACAGAACAGACAATTATTGTAATATAGGAATTATGTGCTATTCACAACTAAAACATGGTTAATGCATATGATCTTTGAAAACCTCAACAGATTAAACCTTTAGAAGTCATCTCCTAATCAGGCATCATTCTCTTCCTTTGCTCTTCAAAAAAACAGTGGCAATTTCATTTTCCCACACTTAATATTCCAAAAGAAATAGGGCATATTATAAGGTTTCATCTTGAAATTTATGGCTAGGAATGAAATAATCAAATTAGTAATAGTAATCCCTTGGAAAACAAAGTTTCTTAATAATACATGGTAGTACATTGGGCAAACCAGAAGTCCAAAAGGGACAGTGAGTTCATTGCCTCCATTTTCATGCTCACTTTCACTAAAGAAAGATAAGAGGCATTGACAGAACGGAGATTTTATGCATTGTTGATAGACAGTTTTCATGTTTGGAGAAGTCTTCTGATATTTGAAATGGTTTCTTTGTGTCTGTCTTAATAGGGTGACTGGCAACCAGTCACAAGTAGTGTTCCCTACGGCTTACTACTGGGGCCAGTTCCATTTAATACCTTTATCAATGGTCTGGGTGAGGAGTTGACTGAGTGTCCCCTCAGTCATTTGCAGATGACACCAAGCTCAGTGTGAGTGTTGATCTGCTGAGGGCAGGAAGGCTCTACAGAATGATCTGGATGTTCTGGATTGATGGGTCAAGGCCAGTGGTGTGAGGCTTGAAAAGGCAAAGTGGCAGTGCCTGTGTCCTGTCCTTGGGTCACCAGAACACCATGCAATAGTGCTACAGGCTGGGGGCAGAGTGTCTGGAAAGCTTGGGCAGGGACAAGACCAGAGACTGACAGCAGCTGAACATGAGCCAGCTGTGCCCAGGTAACCAAGAAGGCCGATGACATCCTGGTCCATATCAGCAACAGTGTGGCCAGCAGGACTAGCAAAGGGAGCAAAGGGTAGTCCCTGTACTCTGAGGCTCACCTCAAATACACAGCCTCTCCTCAAATTCTGTATCCTGACTCACTACAGGACAGACACTGAAGGTGAAGAGTCTGGAGCCCATGCCCTGTGAGTGGCTGAGGGAGCTGGGGTTGTGTAATCTGGAGAAAAGTCTAGTCAATGTAGCACTTAGGGACACCGTTTAGTAGTGAACACTGATGCTGGATTAATGGGTGGACCTGATGATGTTAGAGGTCTTTTGAAACTAAACAATTCTATGATCCTGGCACCAGAGTCCATGTTTCACTGAAACATGAAAAACCATGGAAATGCTAGCCACAGGAATTAAAGACACTTGATACCAAAGACTGGATAACAGGTGATTCTAAGGATTTAACCTGTTGGTAAAACACTTTCAGAAAAAGGCAGTAGCTTCATAGCTGTACATGGAAATCACAGACACTCTGATAGTAAAATGACTTGAGTGCCAATGCAAATGACTGTCAGCCTACTGCTGCTACACACAGCTTTGTTCTTTTTTGTTTCTTTGCGTGGCTGTCTGGAGAAGTATTCTTTCAGTAATTTGTGAAATAATATTTTTCCTTTCAAATTTTTAAATAATATCCTTTACAAGAGCCGAGAGCTGTGAGCTTCTTTTGTGCTGTTATCAAAATGATTATGTTACATTCTCATCCCATGGGGAGGAACTATTTACTCTTATTGCGGTAGTATAAAATGTCTTGAAATGGGAATCTCAGTCATATTTAACATGAAAATTATTATTAATACATTATTGAAGTGTTTATCATAAAAAAAAAACATTTTGGTAGAAATGCTAGACTGCTGGATAGCTGCATCATGACAGCTCTTCTATTTTCTTGCTAAACCATAGTTACAGAGTTCAGTTCTGAGTTTTATTTCTCCATTATATGAAATAGAACGATCTGAACTGTATGCCTGGAAAATAAATAAAATGGATATGAACTACAGAAAAAATGGAATATCACAAAAGTTGGTATTATTTGGTAGCACACAGCATGTATGAGGATGCAAGGTTTTACAAGGATAGGTTGTATATCAAGCAAATTACATTTCCCTGGGTGACACGATGAAAATGGGAGGAGTTTTAGAAGAACATGAAGTGCAAGACATTGTTCATCATTACCAGAGTTACTGGGGCTTTTAGGGCATAGTAAAAATACACAGCAATAATATATTTACATATCCTGAGTAATGGCTGAAATTAAAAAATGAACTTTGCCATGTGAACAGAGAAGCATTCACTTCCAAACCATACTCTGTGTACATTATTTGTATTTACATTTCCAAAACAACAGAGACATACAAAACAGAACTCACAATTCACAGCCTAAATCCCTTCAGTGTGACAAGATGTATTGCAAATGTGCTTATGAACAAGCCAAAACCCACTATTGTCTGATTTTCAATAATTTGATTCTATGAACGAGATATTGAGCAAATTCTCATTTTGGGACACTTACATGATTCCCACAGATTTCATAAGGAAGTAAGTTACACATGTCAAATGAAGAACACACATTAGGAAGAGCCCCTGGATGACTGTGAACTGGTTTTAGCTACTTTAGGAAGAAGGATAAAAAAAATAATCTGAGTCCTGATTCATCTCTACTTTACGCTTCAGTAAAGTGGAAGTAAATTAGTGGCTACAAGTGGGGTAGAAAAGAGGAGAATAAGGCTTAGGAATTTCTGTTAAATATTAAACAGATACAAAGATTGGTACTCTGTCCATGGTTTTGCACAATAGGATATGAATAATTAATCATTCATTATGTAACTCATACAATAATTATGGAGGCAAAAAAGTTACTTAAAAAGCAGTCTCAAAAGCTATCTAGTTCTAATGTTTTCAGGGTGCTCAGGTGCACTCTGTTTTGTTTTCAGTGCAGCTGTACTGAGGCCATTCTGGAAATCCAACATGGGGACTGCAAAGTATCTGCTTGGTTATTCTAGAATCAGTGAAGGATGCTACTTGGATACAGCAATGTAGAGGTATATTTACATGCACAGATCTATGCAGTGGATGTACAAAGAAGTAATTAGTCACATTTTATTCACAGTGTATGAGAGTTAGTGTGCTTTTTGGTATGAGGAGTAAGAACTATTTGCTGTTCTGGTGTTTTTGTTTGTTCAGTTTTTTTGTTTTAATACCTATGCATCAAAAATGACCTTTTAAAGCATCAATTTCCCAAACTTCAGTTTAGCTCATGTGGCAAGCTGGACCTTTTAGTTTTGTTTTGCAGACATTACTGAAGTGAAATATATACTTTACTCCTTTTTTTTTTTTTTTTTTTTATTTTTTTATTTTTATTTTTTTTTTTTTTATTGTTTTCTTACTTGGCAAACCATTCCTAGTTGACCTCAACTCTGCATCCTAAGTTACACAGCAATTTCTACTTCAATTTCAAGTTACAAGTATGACAGTATGTCGTGCAAAACCTGTAATCTTTCAGGAGACCTACTTTTCTACAGAATAACCAGAAAACCAAAATTCAGATAGAGTTCTGAAACAAATTAATGTGCAAACACACAAATGCATTTCAGAAGAAGAAATGTTCCAGTAAATGAAACAGAATTATCATCTTCCTGTAGAACACTGTCATTAAGAGTACTTTGCTTCATGTAATTTGTCTACTCAAGTATTTTAATGAAGATTTACCTTCCAGTTTTAGATGGTTATGATACAGATTAAGGTTTATTTTTTCTGTTCCCCAGAACAATTTCCAACTGGAACATATGACTAGGCAGAGCAGATTGATTATGGCAGGAAACACAGTAATAGGATCTGCAAGATATCATGGAAGAATTAACAAATCAAATGACAGTAAATTACAATCATAAGAAAAAGTTTGTTAATAAGGAAGCAAAAGCTTTTAGCTCTTACAGTAATATCTTAAATGAGCTGCAAAAAAATACACAAGAGAGAAAAATCCCAGATCTCACAGCACTGAATTTATTGACAGTTAGTCATCACTGACTCCTCAGTGAGGCAAAACTTGATTGGAATAATAAAACTGCACTATCTTAGTTGTTTCCAGTGGGGAAAAAACCCACACTGGTGAATACTAGTGGTGTGAGAGCACTGGAGATGCTACAAACCCTACAGTTTATTTTCTAGTCTACTTTACACTCATTGCATGAACTTCCCATTGACTTTTATAGTCCTGGGTTCCAGCTCTTTGATATTTCTCCATTTCTCTACAAAGTGGACTCTAGCCTAGGATGCTCCTTTGTGAGCTGTTCAACTGAAAGTATATAAAAAAATGTGACGGTGGGCACAATATTTAGAAAGAATCCTACATTTGAAGTAGAGGGCTGAGTTTACTGAGGCTTGACTGTGAAACAGAGTCATGAAATCATAGATGGTTTGAGTTGGAAGCACACATAGTTCCAACTCCCCTGCAGTGGACAGGGAACCTTCCACTAAACCTGGTTGCTCAGAGCTCCATCCAAACTGGTCTTGAACCCCTGCAGTGACCGAGCATCCACAACATCCCTGGGCTGTCATCCTCACAACCCCCACAACCCTCAGAAGAGCCTTTTTTCCTAACATCTCATCTAACCTCTTGCAATTTGAACCCTCTGCTCGGTTCCCTCCAGACCTTTTGCCACCACGGGAAGGGGACCCCGAAACAGTCACTGCGCCTGACTCCAGTGCCCTGGAGCCTTCACTGCTGAGTCCTACAAACGCGGGATGCGGAACCGAGCAACCCGCAACAGCCGCGAGCAGCTGCCTGTTGCTCCGAGCCCTGCGCCGGGCGGTCCCGGCGCGCCCCGTCCTTGGCTCGGCAGTTCTTGTCAGAGGGCACGCCGCCGCTTCCCAGGGCCTGGCGGCCGGCGCGGGGCACGGAACACATCGCACATCCCGATCCCGCATCCCGATCCCGATCCCGATCCCGCACCCCCCGGGCCCGTCCCGCCGCGGTCCGCGCGGCCCCTGCGGCACGGGCTGACGTCAGCCCCGGGGCGGGGCGGGGCGGGCGCTCCGCAGCACGGCGGGCGCGGGCCGGCCGGGCAGCGAGCGGGGAGCGCCGCGGGGCAGCGCCGGCCCGGCAGCGCTCTGCCCGGCAGCGCTCTGCCCGGCGCGGCCATGGAGGAGTTCCTGCAGCGCGCCCAGTCCCGGCTGGTGAGTCACGGCGCGGGCAGCGCGACTTCGCCCGACTCGGCGGTGCCTGCGGTGCCGGGCTCGCCCCCAGCCCCGGGTGCGGCTCTCCGGAACTTCCCTGCGCTCTGCCGGGCGGGCGGCGGGCCGAGGATGGGCTGTGCCTGCGCAGGGCTGGGGCTGCGGAGTGTTCTGGGGTGCGCGTTCCTCGCACTCCTTGCTGCCCTCCGGTTACTGCTGAATAATGCTGTGCCTGAGGAGCCCTGTCGGACCCGCGTTCTGGGGTGTCAGCATTCCCTTTGGGGTTATTTGCGCCTTCCGTGGGACTGGAACATGCATCAAGTTGCATAGTTGAAGGGAGGGGAATAATATGCGAAGTCGCTGAAGAAGTATTACTTTTGTGGTCTAAATGGCCCTAGCAGTAGGGGATAAGTTTGGGTAAGCAAGAGATTAAATAACTGAGCAGTGTGCAAAGATTACCAAGGCTCAGCATCGCAGTTGTGTCTCAGTTGCCGTAGGTCTTTAATACTGTGTTTGGAGTCGCAGAGGGTTATAGATCCTGTTCTCAAAAGACTTGGTGGTAGGGCTGAGTATTTATTTTGTTTACAGTGGCTGCTAATCTACCCCAGACAGTGTGTGCTCTTTTCCCCCTTGTGTGCACTGCAAAAGTAGGATGCTTTTAAGACTCGGATGGTCTTAGGCCAACTAATTTTACATTTTGATTTTCTCTGCAAAACTCGGTTTTACTGACTTCTTACTTTTCAGGCGTAGCCTGCATGGCCACTAGCTATCTCAGCTCTAAGAAATGTGTTTAGTTATAGCAACAGAGCTGGGTTTATCTCACGGGTACTTGTCTTATCCTGTGTTTTGGGGTATTTGGTACTTGTAGGGCCTTACCAGTTTCATAGATGTCTTATGAATCTCTGGAGAGGGAGCAATCATAAACCCAAGATGCTCTCTCTCTGACAGATGTGCTTCTGTGTCTAAAATGATTTGTTAAAGATGATTTGTTATACTATCCTGTCGTGGCATTGTTGGAAATCAGAGAATCAAGTAATTTTTTAAAGGACTGGAGAAGAGATTAATCCCTTGAAATGAATGCCTTGGTGGCTTCCTTAATGTTTAACTGTGTTGGCAGGTATTAAGGGTAAATAAACATGAAGTGTGTCATTGTGGTCACATGCCAACTAAGTTGTTTTACAATGTATTTTTAGGAGTTTTTAAAATATTTCCCTTATGTTTTCATATAAGCAGTTGTAAATTTGGAAGCGCTCTTAAAAGATACTGCGCAGTGCAGTTACAAATCCTTAATATATTTTTCACATTAGCATTTCACGCATTACAAAATTTGAGATGGAGATGGCAGTTTTGACAAACTTTCTGCTGGAGTACATCATAGATAGTCTCACTTGATAGACATTAATTATGCAACGATAATGCTTCCCATTAGTAAATGGCAAGCAGTAAAAACAATTTGTTTATCTATAAAAGCAAATATTGCACTAACCTTTCTGATTAGCTTTTGATTATCAGAAAGGAGTTGTCTAGAAAAGCAGAATCTAAAGAGGCCCATGGAGAATGGAGAATAGATGATATTATTTCTTTCATTTAGATGAAGCAGGGGGCACAGCAACTGAGCTCACCACAAGAGCACAGCCCTTTATATTTCTGTAAAGTGTGTTTTCAAACAAAATGCTAAATTCTTTTTGTACCTTTTGAATCATGGGAGAAAAAGACATGTTTTGGAGGAGGCCTCCTCTACAGGAGTGTTATAGTAGGAGGACAGTGTCTTTCTGACTGATGTTTCTGTGTGTGGGCATGTCAGCTGAGCATGGCTGGGGATGAACACTGGTGTGTTCAGTCCAGAACAGACCTGTAAATCTTATAGGCTGTCTTCAATTTGCCAGTTTATTCTGGACTGCAGTGGCCTGTAAAGGGTAACCCAGAGAAATTCAAGATTTGCATCCTGCAACATGAAAGGCTGATGATGTGTTTTCCTTTCGGCTTGGTCAGGCCTTTTGTGGGGAATTGTTTCATAGGCTGAGCTGAGGCCAAACAGTGAGCAGTCTTTGTTTTGACAGTGATGTAAGGTGAAGCTGTGCAGGGGAAAGGGTGAATGACTAAGGAGGAAGGAGCTGCTGTGTGTTGTGCTGCTGCAGCCTTGCCTGTGGAAGATGCTAAAAGGCCTGCAGTTGTACCTGGGGGGCCTGGTGATGCCAGTGTCACTGCTGGTATTTCACACCACAGGTGTTCTTGTTAGGTTAAACACATTACAGTGCACTGACTACATGATTGCTGCTCACCATGAGTAAAGGAAAATTTTCTCCAGAAGGAGCAGTGGCTCCAGACCATGTAGGGGAACCTATTACAGGAAGTGCTTTGTCATTCATTCGGGTCTGGATCCAGCCTCAACATTAATCAAGGCTATTTATCTGCACAGAGCAAATTATAGCCTCGGACTGTGCTGCACAAAGGACACACTTGTTTTTTTTTTTTTCCTAAGACTTTGTATTGTGTACCTTCAATACCTTGTGTGTATTGATTGTTGGAGAGGAGAATTCTCTCTGTATTGTCTATTAATAATACAGGCTCAACTAGACTATTCCTTCCTAAAGAACAATGGATTTTGCTTTCGTAGCTTGTCAACTGTAAAACGCCCTCAGTAATTTTCAGTATTAATCTTTGAAGTTGTTATGTGTGATCTATGTAAAACCAAGGAGGCAAAATTTTAGAAGGCAATATGTGATACAAGAAATGACATTTTTGAAATGACATACTGAGATTTTTTCAAGTTTATGGTTCATTTCTGCAGGTTTTTCTCAATTTTTTTGTAAGTATAGTAATAAAGTAAGAATAGGTGAGACTAGATGAGATCAAAGATCCTTCTAAACCATTCTAGCTTGTCTAGTTGGGGATTATAAACAGTAAAATACACAGGGTGATCAGGTGCTGAAAGCTTAGATCAAAATATATAGCTGAACTAACGTTAGTCACAGCTAGAACCATCTTCCATACATTTGGCTACGTCATGTGCTTGGGGCTTTGGCTTCAACAAAATCCCTGAGACAGTGAATTTTACAGTTTTATCATGTGTTTTGTTCAACAGTGACAGTATCCCTCTTTGTTTGCTTTAAACTGCCTGACAATTTTGATGTGTGTTCTATGATGCTTCTACCCGAGTGAATATTTTTATTACACTTTCTCTCTTTAGTTAAGTATTACTATATCCTTCTTGTCCTCTTTCAGACATTTCCAAGCTAAAGTCTGCTGTTGCCTCTTCATACATGAGTATAATTCTATCAGTCTGCTCATCTTTGTGCCCTTTCTCTGAACATTTTATTTAACCCTTTGAAACCTGGGGAGCCGAGGTTTAAGTTATGACAGCATACAAAACTGACAGTAGTACAATGACCTCTCATTTTTTCCATTTTCTTAAGGGTTCTTGCTATCCTACTTATTCTGTTTTTCTGATTTTTCTGATGCTTTCAGAGTATCATGTAAAGTGAATGCATGATATTTTTGCTGCTTAGTAATACTTTTTTAAAAGCTCATCTGACAGTGTACAGCACCTTAATACAGTTAAAAATGAAGATGGGTTGTTTTCTTACATTTTCCCTAGTCTGCACTTCTTGGCCCTCATTTCCATTTACTGTTTTATTCCCTAGTCCCTCAATGTGAGGAGTCCTTTCTGCTGTTCTTGTAGCCAGCTATAGATTTAAATATATAAAAATCTATATCTATATCTATATATTTATATAAGCTCTCCTAAATAATCCACTATTTTCTTCAGCTTTTTTCACCTCATTATTTGCCTACTGTCCTACTGGAAGTGATATTATTTATTATTTATGTATATGAGAAACAGCACATGTCTCAGCACATATTCTTTTGGAGAACCCTTCATGGTTATTTTGTCTTCATTAAAAAAATGACCATTTGTTCCTGCCCAGTTTTCCTTAACTTTAAATTCTGTAATATGTTGTGAAAGGATGCCACCCCTTTTTTCTTTGGTGATTTTATTTCTTTATTGGCTTATAGGAAATTCTTCGGTAATATTTTGGAAGATCCAAGTACAATACTTGCTTGTCCTTCTCTGTATGCTTTTTGAGTTATTTAAGAACTTAACTTTAAAAAATTTTGTACAAAAATATTGTACTTCACAAACACGCTTTCTCCCACTATATCATGTTATTAATTTCTTGTGGTTAGACTCTTTCAGTCAGCAAGCCATTCAGCTGGAGTAGAGTGACTGATCAATCAGTACAAAATTTTGTGTAATTTATGCAAGATAAATCAAAAGTTTAAGGTTTCAGTGGTGTAACTTCAGAATGATTATCAGAGCGGTTATCAAGATGTTAAAGTCAATTAAATAGAGAACTAAACATCTGAAAGTACTTCGTCAGTAATTCTCTGATGTGGAATACTGTGTACTGGAGAAGCTTAAGTAATGCCTGACTTAAGTTAGGTATTTTTCAAGTAGTCTTATGCGCTTTAGACTGTTAGAGTGAAGTGGAATGACTGAGAAGATAAATCACAGGAATCTGTCAAGAAAGAAGTTGTAAGAATTAAAATTAAAAAATGCAGAATTGCATGTGAGAGATGCTGAAACAAGGACTGCCAGAGAGTGCTTTTACCCTGGCTTTAGGTATGTGACTAATGGAGAGCCTAATGCTTTGTATGCTGGCTTCAGGGAAGTCAGAGAACAGAATGATCCCCAGAAAGGCTTAATGTGCTGATGATACTGAGATAGCCACATACTACAGCAAAGTGCTTCAAACAAGTAATTGAAAGATGGTCCTCCTGCTGCAGAGAATAGCAAATTATCTGGGGAATCTTTCTAAATGCTATGTCATCTTCAGCAGTTAACAATATTTGGGAAAAAAAAACCCTAAACCCTCTAAAAATTGAAGTTCTTTTAATCCCTTGCTAATACAAGAAAAGAGACCAGAATGCTAGACCAGTGTTACACCTGGCAGGGTAACACACTGGACAAATGGGGTATTGTGACCCCAGACAGGTGTGCCCAAAGAAATATTGGGCTGTGACTGGATATTTTCCAAACTGAGGGCCAGACCCTTGACTGGGGAGATGCCCTTGAGAACAGTAAAAAAGGCTTTTAAGGCACTGCTTTGATAGATATGAAAAATGAATGTTGTACTTGTTTCTGAGGCACAGAAGTTCAAAGAACAGTCAGTGATGATGGCATGACTTGAGTAGATTTATGTGACCTCAGTTTAAAAACAAGCTGAGTCACTTACATGCTTATTCATACTGCCTCTTATTTTCCTATCTGGAGGTTTTTTATCAATGATATGCAGTGCTTACTTTGAAAATAATATTTGATTTAGTTGGAATAGTTTTGGCTTTACAGGAAGTGAGAGACACTGCAGAAGTGAAGCAGAGTTATTTTCCCAGAAACTGCTGAACATCTCCGAGCTGAGGAGTAAAAAAGCTTTCAAACATTTAGACAAGGAATCAAGTCTTACCCTCTCATGTATCTTCTTTGCATTCATCCAGCAGCACACAAGGGACTTGACTCCACTTAGCAAGGCACTTAGACTATGTAAGAATTAAAGAGTATGAGTAATGATATTGACTCTGGTTGGAAAACTCAGATATAGAAGTTGTATATACACCTAAAAAGGTTGCAGAATCAGAGTATTATGGCTGATTAACCTTTTATTACTTAAATCCATCAGAAGAAATCTTGCAGCAGCAACTACGGAGTCAGTGCTTATTGGTAATAAGGAAAAAAAGTATAAATATTGCACCAATGCAATTCTGAGGTGGATTTTTAAACAAAGCATAGTTATGAGCAGTTACAGTAATGCTGAAGGGCTGTTTTTTGTCATCATGATAAAATTTCAATTTTATGGGTACTACGTAATAAAAATTTTTTCTTAACTGGGAAAAGAATCATTCAAGGAATCATAAGAAAATTAGTTAAAGAATTGACATCCAAGAAAAAAAAATGAACTAAACATGAGACTTGATTAAGTTGCACTGAGACATGAGAGCAGTCTGAATCTGTGAGGCTGCTGGAAGCAATGCAAAGAAAGGAATCATTCATTCAGGTACATAGATATAAACATGTAATTGCAAAACAGTTTGTAGTAGCTTAATAAAGAGAATATTTCCAGGAAATAAGGTCTATTAGCAAAGAAAATAGTTTCCCAGAGGAAGGAGAGAAGGCTTCTGCATATAAGAATACCAAAATAAAACCTGAATTGGATGAATATATGTAAAACTGTTTTAAAAAGAAACATGTAATTGTAAGGAAAAGCATTACTGGGAATTTAATAGCCTTTTACAGTTCCACTAAAGCCAGACAGACTACAAACGTGTGGCAGAAATTGGGAATTAAAAATGCTTTTCACCCATGGATTTTCATGGTTTGGCATAATAGAAATAGCATTTTAAGACAGTAACCTTCATACCTTGCTTTTCATCACTCTGGTGCAGTGATAAGAGAAGCACACATATTGATCAGGATTAGGTCAAATTCTATCCTGGTTAACTTTTGGGATGTTGAATCATTGCATATGTATCTGACATACTTTATACTTTCTTTGTTCTACACACAAATAAATTCCAAAGGCATTTCTGTGCAGTGTAGTAGAGTATTTACTAGAGTATCACACAGCTATTAAAGTGTGGCCATGATTCTGTTGTGCTAGATTATATGGAAATACTAATTAAAAAATTGGTTCAGTTCCTATCGTAAGAGTCTGTTGGTCATACTGGAGGAAGCAGATAAATCCAAAGTAGTAGTATGGTGGTAATAGTTTGTTTTATGCTTCCCAACCTATTTGTTAGCATTTTAACAAAGGGCAGTTTTGAGTAGGAGTTATAAAAAACCAGAAACTTGCTGAGGTTTGGAAACGTGTCTTAAGCATAGGGGACACATCAGAGAAAATAAAATCTGGCTACTCTTTCCATTCCTCTGCTATAGGTTTTCTGAAGATAAGACTTAATGTTTCATTATTGAATAGGAAACGATAGACGAAGCAGAGAAGGATTTGAAAAGGTTTCAAGATGTTGTTGAGGCATTTCTTGAATGTGTTGGAAGAAGGAGGGTGGGAAGAGGGAGTTCTGTATGGGCAGAGTTAGAGTCACAAGCTAGGAGGGGAAGGCTTTCCACAGCAAGGTTGTGGAAGCTGCTAGGTTACTTTTGCTGGAACCAAATAATATTTATGTGATTAAACCATCAGGGATGATAGCCAGAGTATTAGATCTGAGGGTAGGCGGAAGGGTTAATGAGCTAAACAGGCCTGCAGGACTTTGCAGTAGATTAGGGGTGTTTAAACTGAACGTGATACCAGGATTACAGACTGGGGTTATAGGTAGGATACTTTCATGAGTCCCTCATGAACATATATCTGTGACTTATGTTCCTCTGAGAGAGAGGCGTAGTAAAACATCAGCTTTAGCCATGCTCTGTTGGAATGTGTGATTGTGATTGTGCTGGGAAGGTGTGGAATAGGTGTGGGATTTTGCTTTGGGAAGGGCAGGACTGGAGCAGTCAGGACAGGATGGAATCCTGTTTGCCAGCCTGGAGTCCTGAGGGAGATCAGGCTTAGGATTTAAAATACTTTGTAATTTTCCTGTTGTATTCATTAGACGGGTCCTTAACAGCAGGTATGATATCACTTGTTCTAACAAGATCCAAATAGATCACAGCACAGTAAGGACAGCAGAAAGATTAAGAAGGTTTCAGAAAATGATGACGTCTGGAGGACGTCAGAGAGTTCTCCTTCCTTGTTTACTTAATCATTTGACAGTAACAGAATAATATGTAATAGCCTAATAGACCTAATGCACTGGCCCAGTTCCATCTTGCAGTCATAACCTGCTTCTGTACATTTCCTTCTAGCTGTAATTAATCTTAAGCCTCCTTAAAAACAAATTCTGTCTAGAGCACAGTTTGATTTTGCAGTGTACCTGTTTTGAACTACTTAGGAAATTTTGATCTTGCTGTATTTTGATAGCAGTAATTGTGTTTGTTTGTAATTGGCACAGTTTTGGTTTTTGATTTAGTCTTGTGTGTGGAAGTGGTGCTGCATGCAATCCCTGATGCTAGCCAACCAAGTTAGCTGCTAAACCAGCCTTTGCCTGTGAGACAACCAAGTGACCTTTTCCCTAATAGTTAATCTTATTGTGCTACACAGCATAAAAATGATTATTCTCAATAAATACTTCCTTGCATTTGTACAGTAGTGATTACAAAATCCTGATCAGTGAGAAGTTGGTAGGGAAGAAGAAAACTCTGAATTGTTTTTTCAGTTACTCTCACGCTCTTATAAATCCTGGAATTATGTAGAGACTTAGAATCTGGAGTGCTACAGAAACAGGCATATTCTGCTTGGTGAACTTTGTATGCTCTTATGGAGTCAGTGGGATGGATGGAAAGAGGAAAATTTCCCTTTGATGAGAAACAGAATTCCTCTGCTTGGAATATATTTGACTTTTTCTGAAGCAGTGATAAATGGTGAACTTTTGAACACTTGCAGGGACAGTCCTAAATATAGACACTTGGCAAATAATCAGTTGACTTAAGTCAGCAGCCCTTCTTTGACTTAGGAAAGGTTTCAGCATTCAGCCAAAGTCATTTTCAGGCCTGGCTGTGTTACAGCTGAGTCAGATGGAGTGATGGCTTAACCTGCTGGCAAAGTATGCTACTGTGTTTGACAATGCCTGTATGCAGTCCTCAGAAGTTTCATGGATGTTTACTCAGTTTTCTTACAGATAAATTTGCTTGAGACTTTATCCTTAGCAGTCACATTACTTGGAAGAACATGTGGCTTTTTGTGATGTACCCAAATATTGTGTCTGTAAGAGGGTGTTTAGGTCCATATGAAATCTTGTAAAGGTTAGTTGGCAGGGTTCCTGTGTATCTTTTTCTAATGTGTTTGAAGTAAATAGCCTTATAAAGTTAAAAGACCAGATATTTCTTAACCCCCATTTCACTTCCAGTCTCTTTCTGCTTTTGGATTTGGTCCCGTTCTTCTTTGTTTTTTAAAATGTTTTAAAATTTAACTAACATAAAAATGGCAATTAGCCATTCAATTGAAATAATTGTAGTGCAGAAAACAAACAAAATTTTCCCTTTTTGCAAAGATGGACTTGACTGTTCTTTCTTTTGATTTAGTTGAAATGGGATGCATGGTAATTTTTTGACTAGCAAAAATACTGTAACTCAAGTTTACCTGAATTACAAACTTTTTTTTTTAAATTCAAAATTAATTACTTATTCAGTCTGTGTGTGGTTTGTAGACTGAATGGTATCACTAAGGCATTCATTTTCTGGTAAAGAGATGTGGTAAAGAGATGATACACTTCTCTACCACTCCAAAGGAAATCTGTGCATTTGTCTCTGTGACAGGATGGGACTGTAGAGGATATTGATAGATAAACTGTGCAGTTGCTGCAGCTTTAGGGTTTTGCAGCTTGGCTACTTTTTTACATAAAATTTATTTTGTGTATGAAACAAGGAAGTATGGGATTCTTTGCTTTCTGCATATTCTAAAAGGCAAGCTGCATTAACTTATTTAAAGGTAGCTCCCTGCTACTGTGAGGGATGTCTTTCCTTCCTTGAAAATTTGATATTCACTAGAACTTCAGCACTGGACAAGGACAAGAATAAAAAGGTTTCATTAACTGAAGTGGTATAACTATGTATTAAAGCCTTCATTCCAGGGATAAGAGAGTGGTGTAGACTGGAATTCTAGTGTTTGATTTCCAGAAACACTGGCTCATATCCTGTTTAAATCACATGTGAAAATGAATTAAATAATCTAATGTTACCTATTTGTTAACTTCTTAGGGATCATTGCACAGTTTTTAACTGTCACCTTTTGTGCAATGGAAGAGGAATTTCTGAGGCTGGATCAGAGGTGTTTTGTGTGATGTGTTTTGCAAAGTCTGTGCAATTGGTATGGTATGGTATGGTATGGTATGGTATGGTATGGTATGGTATGGTATGGTATGGTATGGGCCTCAGCATCAAGGTGTTTAGCCAATCAACAAAAAAACAATCAAAGTAGCCATCTAATTCCCACCCCAATATGATAATTGAACCAGTTATAATCTCATGGTCTGAAAAGATCATCTATTTACATATTCTAAATAAAACAAAGGTTGCAGCTGATAAAGAAAATGAACTGATCTAAAGAAATACTTTTGTTTAAATTTAGGTAAGTATGAACACTATGAACTCTGCTTGACTACAAATGCTGAGTTCTTGTTTACATTTATACTGGGTAAAACTGGAGAGAGGGGCCCAAGTATGTGAAAATGGAACATTAAATACAAAAAGGCTCTCTTTTAATGCTGATAGCAGTAAGTAGGTGAAATTACCTTCTTGCATCCTTTTCTCCTCAACTTTGTAGTTTCCAGAGAGGGTGAAGTAATGAGATACTTATTTATATTTTTATTTTATTTTTCCTTTCCCTTATTTTTTTCTCTCTGCTCATTCTCCTTTCCAACCAGTACAATACTCAACAAGCAGAGCTGTGATACCACCATGTCACTTTTAAGAGCAGAGGAGTGTACAGTGTGTGTGAAAGTAGTAGAGACTCTCAGTAATATTTCAACAGTTTCAGAACACTGCAGTGTACGTAATTTGTGGTTTTTCATCAGTGCTGGTGGTAGTGTAGTTTGTCTTTTCCTTTTATGCCAATGAATGAGCTACAGGTTCATTCTTTCATATATCTTATTTTTTAGGATAAATTAACCTCTTTGGGTGTGATTGTTTCTGAACTACCACTTTCATTGCTACCATACAACCTGCTGTCCTTTGCTAAAAAACCAGATCTTCCTACCTGCTGCTGAGTTTTGCTACACTGAAACATAAGCAAAGATGCTAAACAAGATGTGATATGACATTCTATGTATTTCTAGCTTTGATTGTTTGCATATGTCTTCCATTGTTAATTGAGTGTTTCATTACTTACCTTTTGAACTAGTTGGAATTTGTTTAAATCTTTGCATATTTCAAATTTTCAGACCCCAAATCAATGCTACTTGATGATGATGTGGCAAAAGCAACCTAGATAGTTGCCATATTAAGTAGTGATTAGAATTTAGCTGCTTTTCTTTTCTTCTAACCAGATAATAATTACTGGTACTGAACTAACAGCAGTCTGTAGAAGCAGAATCTGCTCTCTGCTTCCATAAATCAGAACTGGTTATACATCTATATTTCATGTATTTGTTTGGGCCACGGTAAAATATCAGAAGCTGCAGCTGGAGTAAGTAATCTGGTGTGTTCTGTCCAATTAAAAACTCAGAGGATGATTGAATTCCAGGCATTGTAAGGGGTAAATGTTTTTCTCAGATGCATGAAAATCTCCATTACAGATCTATTGCATTGTGAAAATGTGGGACTCACTTTAAAGCATTTTTAAAGGACTTTAATGTTTCCAGATTAACTACATAGGAAGAGTCTATATATGATAACAAAAGAAGATAAGACTGAGGAAGATGGAATGGGGCTGCAAGCACTGGGTGTAGTTGTCCAACTTGGCATCTCAGCCCTAGTAGTTTTCACTTAGTCCATGCTATTAAACTGCACTTTAATGTAGGTCACTTGTGCACTCACATTCCCTGTCACATTCACTTGCCCACACAGAGAGAAACACAAACCCTAGGGACTCTGTTTCTAGAAATTGTTGAGATAGGCAAGAAAATTCCTGAGGTGATGGGAGTAGAGACCTTACTGAATAGGACTGGTGAAACTGGAATTTTTCATACGCATTAGAAACACTGACTTCTTTGGTAAATTTGCTCCTCTAAAGAAGGAAGAAACTGGGCTTTCCTTATGCCCATATGGCATGCTATAGCTTTTGACTTTCTGACAAATACTGTTGAAGAAATCATGCTCTATTTTCACGTTGATTTGAAGAAAAAAATTTGAGAGCCTCGAGGGCAAGACTTTGGAATATCTGAGGTCACTTGGTTTCCTCAGCTTGAGGGAAGATAAGGCTGAGGCAAGACACAGGGTGGTGGCAGAGGAGCTGCTGATCTCTCCTTGTGAGCGGTGATGGATCATAGGAAAATGGAATTAAGCTGTGCCAGGGGATGTTCAGACTGGACATTAGAAAGATTAGAAAGATTCTTTGTTTAAAGAGGGGATGGTCAGTCACTAGAACAGGCTGCTCATGGAGGTGTTAATAGCATCAAAGCCTCTCAGAATTCAAGAAGAATCTGGGTGATGCTTTTAGTCATCTAGTTCAGTGTTGGTAGTCTTGCAAGAATGATGGAGTTGGACTTGATGGTTCCATAAATACCTTCCAACTTGAGATATTCAAGAATTTTATGATTCTGTCAAATATTAAGAGCTTTTATTGCTTTCTTTGAAACAAAAAGAAGTATGGTAAACAATTTTTTTCCAAGCTCTTCTACAAAATCTAAAATATATCCGTATTCTTTGTAGTCATAGTTTGATACACTCTTGCATACAAGCCCGAACCATAATAAGTGTGTAATTAACAGATAGATTCATAGTATCACAGATGAGTGTGGACCATCCAGAGATTCTGGGGAAAGCACTTTAAATCAACTGGTTTGTCATTTTTTGACAGGAAGGACAGGATAATTCCATCCCTCAGAGATGCCAGCAGAATACACAGCTGCAGTAGGTGATTGGATGACGTTGAGACTGTTATAGCTGTAAGACTATTTATTTTAACATTAAAAAGATGTAGCCCTCATAATAGACTATTCATCTGTGACAATGCAAAGAAACTCAAAAGTGGCATGCTTCCTAATTGAGTATACTTTTTGTTTTTTTTGGGGAAGGGTAAATCTCCACAGCATTTCCTTTGAGAACTCTTTTGCTGAATGTTAAGACAGTAACTCATTTTGGTGATAGTTTGGTGTGAATGGGTTTGATATGTGATAGAGCATGTTGTCTGCACTGAGAGTTAGAAGCCACTTCTGTTATAAAAATAAATCAAAACAAAAAAATTCAGGAAAAATTCCTGCCTCCCTCAAAAAAATACTCCATAACAACTAATAAAATAGCAAAAAAGACAAAAGTGAAAGTAGAATGGTAATATTTTTGAATGCAGAAGTGTCCTATTTAGTTTCTAAATAAACTTGCACACTTAACTTGAATGATGGTAACTTATTTTCGCTACTCTCACATTCTTTGTGTGCAATTTTTGGTTACTATTGTTAGAGAGTGTCCCAACTTTGCATAATTGCAGGTGTTTCTGAGGACATTTAATTAATATGAATCAACATACATGAAATTTAAAATAGCTGAAACCCACTGAGCTGTGATAGCCAGGTCTTTTCCCCTGTTAGCTCTTACACAAACACCTGCATAAATTAGGTAGTTGTACTGGGAGGCCAGGGAGCAATGTAAATTAAGGGAATCAAGGGTCAGTTGAAAATAGGGTGTTTCCAGTCATAGAGGGATGAGTTTTCCCATTTCATCTTTGGTGCTTGTAGGTTCCCCTGCTGAATGATCTGTGGGAAGAAAAGTTTTTCTGCTGTTTCTGAAGAAGGCCATGCTGAGCCACAATGTTATTTCGGTTTTGACAGGGTGATCTGTCATGCAGCACCTAATCCTTTCCCCCTGCTTTTCCCTCCCTTTTCTCCCCCTTTTCCTCCACTTTTCCCCTCTACTTGTGTTTCAGAAGTTTTATGCAAAGACCATGCTAGTTTAAGTTTTGCATACTCGTCATTCTTTTAGTATCACTTCCCCAAGATGGATGAAGGAATTACTTAGACAAAGGTGGTATCTGTCCTCTGTGTCCTACTATTTGTGAGGTATTCCAAGGTATCCAAAACTGATGGTAGTTTTTTTCTGAGGTGTTATATATTTATTAAAAATTCTTGTGTGTCTATACTGAAGCATTAAAAACGAGCATTTTATGCTGAAAAGAGAATTCCCTTATGAGAAGCAGTTAGATGTAGGTTTCATAAAAATATGTTAGGAACTTCCCTTGTGTTGTGCATTTTAAAATGGCCTTTTGAGTTTCATCTTATTGTTAAGTACTGCTATCACTTTGTATCACACTGACTTCACAGACTGATTGTCAGCAGAGTAAGAATTGAAGATTTGCTTGCTAATGTTTTGTTAAGCATATTGCACAGCCCAAATCCTTCATAGTACGCCTTTCATAACAAAACAGGTAATTTAAGTCAGGCTTTTATCAAAACATCCATATATATATTGATATTGGTGGTACAGGCTTGTTTTAAGGAAAAAATAAACAAAATTTAAACTTTTTATTTTGGTGCTAACTGTGACACTAACTACCATAATTGTTAACATCCTGGTTCCCTATGTTAATTGACATCATTACAACGTATTTTTAAAGCTGGATTTTAAATCACAGGAATGTAAAACTCATGTGGTTTCAGCGAGTGTGTATCTCCTCAGACAGGCATGCAAGTCTACATTTACATCTACATTTACAAGTAGACTTCATTCTCAATATTTGCTTCTCATATATTGCTGTGTGCAAGAGACTCGAATCACAAACCCTCTGTGTAGTGGAGTATGTCAAATCTCTTTTAAGTCAGTATGTTTTTCTGTGATATGATATTCTTTTTTTTTTTATTCAGGAGTGGCAGTATATATGTTGATGCTTATATATATATGAACTCTATCTACAGCTAGAGATTAAATGTTCAAATATGACTGAATGTAATTATATTGTCATTATACCATATCCTCTTTGGCTGATGCTAAGAAAAATTATTGCTCTACTTAGCTGGTGGAAAAAAGGAAAGAATTAAGCTTTGTTTATTTTTAACAGACTTTCCTAATTCCATTAATGCTGAACAGATATCCTTTCAGCAGCAGTACAAGGCCAGTATATGCTTCCACTATAAGGGAAAGAAAGCTACATGTAGTTATTCCATTTGCTATTTTAGTGAAAAATACTTGCATTACACAAAATACTGTGTGATTGTCCTCTGATATGCTGAGATGTGTGCAATTAACTAAGCAGAAATAACAGGCTAAATTGGGAGCAGAGATTGACCTTACACTACAAAGCAGTGACATCATCACTGGTTTATCATGTTACCACTGTTGCTGTTCTGACAAGTGTTTATCTGGATGCTTGTCAGTATCTGGAAGGGCAGTGAATCCCTTTAACATCTTGAACACCTTGAGGATACAGAGAAATTTTAGTTCACGTGTTGTAGCATTCTTATAGCTAGAAATACAGGAATTGTCTTATTGGCACAGAATGCATGTGAGTTGGACTAAGTTGTGTTGCTGAGGTGAGGTTACCATTTTAGGTGCCCTACCAGTGTCCTCAGATTTACCATTAGGAAAATCTGGGCCTGGATGCTGTGAGCAGCCTTGTACATTGGTATTTTGGCTTGTATGTGTCCCTTTTATAGACATGGGGGTTTTGGTTGTGTTTGTGTTTTTTTGAGGGGTGTTGTGAGGTTGTTTTTTTTAATTTAATTTTTTTTTTTGTATGGGTTTTGCTGTGGTTTTTTTTGTTAGTTGGTTGATGTTTTTTTTTTTACCCTCACTCCCAGAGACCTAAGACCTAGGAAGAATGCTGTACCTTGGCTTTTTTTTACATCCAGAATCAGAGTTTCAGCAAGTGCTGAGCTCTGTGGTTTAGTGGAAGTAAGGTAAGCCTGAGAAGAAGAAGGTGGTTCTTTGTTAACTTACATATCTATCCTTACCTTTGGACCATTTGTTCTTAACTACAGTAGGCATAGAAGTCCAAGGAGATTTCTTTTTCTGACAGTGTCCTCTTCAATTGGAAACTTGACTGCTGAAGAAAATCTAGCAAGTCCCTCTGTGGGAGAGGTGCAGATTTCATTGATTTTCGTAGATTAAAAATACATGATAGTGTCTTCAGTACAAAACTAGGAGATACTGAAATATTGAAAGTGGAAGTTGAAATATTACTGTAATTTACTTTGTTTGTTGTAACCATATTTTAAAAAAAAAGTATTTCTTGTCTTTTTGAATTAGCTAGGGCAGCAGATTTGCCAGGAATGATGAATTACCTGTTTTGGTGTTAAGTAAGAGGATTCAGCAAAATTAATTTAGGAGGATGTCTTAATCAGTCATTAATATCTCTTCATATGTGAATTTGTCAATTTATATCTTCTGTTTCCTTCTGCTTAATAAAATTTTAAATAATGCATTGTGAAAACCTTAATGTAAATTAATGGAACTGAGCCAAAATTTAAATTTAGAAAACCTAGTTGTGTTTGTAGCTCTTATATTCTGTTTGTGTTTACCAATTTTTATTAACTGAAATAATGTGATACCCTTAAAAAAGTTTTATAGCTTTATAATACAAACAGTGCTTTAGTTTACTTTGTAATTACATTTTAAATTATTTTGTTTAATATTTTCCATAACTTCTAAAGCAGGAGTTGATATGCTTACCATAAAGATAATTTCTAATAATATATACTCTCTGATTCTATGGTTCAGCTCTCTATAACATACGTTATAGGAGATTCAGTTGAACTACTGTGATAGATAAAAGTTTGTGCAACCAATGTCCTATTTACTATTATTGCAGTTTTCCTTCCATTCAAGGTGGGGATTTTTTGTAGTTAGTGACAATCTGTTTATAATCCTGTGTGAGGAAGACGTGTTTATTGTATTGTGGCTCTTGACAGATCTTGGCTGTGCTGGAACATTACTTGATGACTGCAGAATTAACTTAATTTCTTTTTGTCCCCTCTTTACCACTTGTTCTAGTGCATTAAATTAAAAACGTGGCTCAGTTACACATATATTCTGTGCCAGACAAAGAACTGTGAAATTGAGCTGGGTTTCAGAGGGAAAATAATAATAATTTTCATAATAAATACTGCTTGCAGTATCATCATGTGTATGTCAGTTCAAGGTGTCATTGGCACCATACTAGAGTAGTAAGACAGCAGTCTTACCCAGAATATGTAAGCTCAAGGTTCTTAATCTTTTTTGTAATCTTAATCTTTTGTAATCGTGGTGCTTTGTGGGATTTTATCTACTGCACTGCTGAACTCTGAAGTGGAAGAAAGAATGGGAAATGCAGGTTTGAGTATATTTCCTCCAATAGATCATTCCAACTTGCCTTGGGAATGAGGTAATAATTTTCTACCTCCTGATAACTTTTTGCTTTAAAGTGATTATTTTTTCCAGTTCTTTTACTAATTTTACATTGTCAATTGTGCTAGACAGTTACAAGGATTAGATTCACCAAGGATTAGATTCACTGTTTTCCTTGATGCACAAAATTTTCATAGAAAAACTTACAAGTTCCTGCTTAAACTTATTTTTTCCCTGAAAGAATCATATATCCTCAGCAGTGTTTTAAATGTTTTTCCTGAAACCCAAATATTCAATTTCAGTTTCCTACCTTTTCCTCATTGACTGTTAAAAGAGGGAGTTTCTCAGTCAATTAGGACCAGTGTTGTCTTACTTCAAAGTAGGAATATTAGTTGGGTGTTTTTTTTTGTTCAGGAGTGTATTTTACCTTCTGTATCTATTCAGAAGGAAAACTAACATCAGCGCAGCAAAAACTAATGTTTTAGATTGCTATTGTATATTGCCTTTCAGCATACTTTAATTAAAGTGACATTTGTTTGTCCTATAATATCACCATTCCCTAATCGATGTACTGAGCAAGCACCATGGTGACAAGATAAGTTGCTTTGTTTTGTTCCATATGTCTGTGTTCCAAATTTTCCATAGTTTTAATTGGTTCCCTGCAGAATAACATTTACAAGCATATGGTATGGAAAATGCTGACTGCATTTGTTATCATATATTTTAGTATATTGGTGGCACTAGATCACTAAGCCTTTAAATGTGATTATGAGGTTATTTAATGCAGTCAACAGCGTGCTTAAAACACAGCAAAAATCTGCAGTGAGCCAAATGGTATCAAGGAGATATGTTTAAATGTCTTCTTAATGCTTCAGGTAAGGATAGGGAAGCCTGATTCAGAAAAGATTTTGGGTAATGTTTGTGCAGAAACATGGTTTGTCACCGAGAGCAATTCTGAAAGCTTGCCATCGCAAGGGGAATGTCTGTAGGAGCTGCAGAGGCAAAATACCTGGTATGTCTAGGCTTATTGACTTCTGAAGAGGTGAAATGGTATAAGATGATGAAATGGAATGAAGGATCAGCTCCTAAGTCTCGTATGTCTGGCTTTGAAGGCATCAGTAGCACATTTTTGCATGATTCTGCTCTGGAAAAAAGGGGCAGTGCGAAAGGAAAGGTGAGTGACTGAGAAGACCCCTGTCATCTCAGCGCATATTAGGGGCTTAATTCAATGACTGACATAGATTTTACCTTTTTTGGTTATGCTGAAGGGGAGGTGTGTCATGGTGGAGAGCATCTGAATTGAATTTTTTGCTAGGGCAAATAGATCAAGGTGGTTTCAGACTGCTCCAAGAAGCGTTGTGTGGGTCATTGTATTAATAACCTCTTTGGATTTCATGAGCACACTGGACACTTGGATACTGCCCAAATGATCAGAGAAAGAGGTTCACTCCATACATGGATATTTGTGATATATGTATTACATTCTTTGCTTATGTTTTCAAGATGTGACATACTGGCTCTGTTCCTAGCTGGTACCCAGATGAACTTACTGAATAACCTACTTAGGAATTTCTGTTGCTGTAGTGTTATCTATGTAAAAAGGAGTATTAGGCACTAAAGCGACATAATTTTATTAGTGAATAGGTCTACACTGAAATCATATGCATGCTAAAAGTAATACAGGAATGTAATTATGCATTTTCTCTTTCTCATTTACAATATGTCTGTGGTTCTGTTGTTAGTGTTATAGAGAGGACAATTCAGAGATCTAAAGAGTGTAGACATAACTAATTACTGTATGAGTAAAAAGTGCATTCTTATAATGAAGCATATGTTTCTATTCTCATAATGTCACAAATAAAAAAATAGTTTGTTTTTTTAAAGTCTGGTTTTATTCTGAGTGCACTGTCATTTTACTAACAAGCACAGTATTACAATTTTTATTCTGTGCTCAGCTTTTACATCAAGTCAACCAAATATTTATCTTTTTGAAGGACAACAGGAGTAAAACATATTACAATTACAGAATTCCCTCATGGAAAAAGAAGCTGCCAATGATAATAAAGAAGTTTTTGTGGAATGGTATATAGAGCAGGCAGAGCAGAGCAATACTGGCTGCTACAGAGGAATAGGTGTCTGATTTTTAATGTGGAATAAGAAAGAGCGACTGAAATAATGCTGAAGTTAAAAACTGAAACAAAACAAAAGCCAAAACAAAAACTGCCATCTTTTCAGCATCATTCTTACCAGATAATGGGTAAAAAAGCCAAAGACATTTTAGAATTCCAGTATGATAAAAAACCTCTTGAACAAGAAGGGCAGAAATGGAAGTGACTTTGGCCTGATCATCTCTTCCAGCTTTGATTTTCTTACTCACTAATGATGCTCTGCTGAGTTGTTGGCTTACTTCAGGCTACAGTGTCATGTTCAGTTTGGTACCCATCACCTAAGGGTTACACTGACTTGAGAAATATGAAGCTTGACTCCAAAGGCCTCTGTAAAATACAGTGTTTAAGTGCTGCCTGATTGGTAAATGTATTCTCAGCTGCAAAGTTGCTTCCTTCATTTTAAAGAAGCAGCTAAGCTTAAACAATCCAGGGTCAGATGTTAAGTCTGTGAGAGGCAGATAAATTAACTGCATTGTTTGGATTGCCTTCACCAAAACAAACCCACCTGTTTTTTGTCCAGTACATTTTCTCTCTGCTCTGTATAATTTATTCAGCCTCTGCAGTGTGTGACGTAGGGGTTTATTGCTACCAGTTTCCTCCTGAGACACCACAGAGCTGACACATGACAGGGGCACTCTGCTCCTCAGATAATGTACTCCTTACTTTTAAGTAATCTGTGTCCAATATCTCAAAGAACAGCTTGGCTGTAGTAAGCCAAACAATTCCTAAGGGATATAAATGCAGTCAAGCCCTGTAAACTAGGTAGGCTTCCCAGTCTCATTTCTGCATATTAAATGGAAAGTGGGGAGGAAGTGGGAAGAGGAGTTACATAGCTTGAGATGGAAATTCAAAGATTTGCTGTGACTGACTGTAGGCACTAGAGATGACCTGGAATAGGAATATAACTTGTTCTTTTGCAAAGCTGAATTTCTCTATGCTGTATACTCAGTTATTAGGTAAGAGCACTAATCCTGTGTGAGACAGGTTAATTTGTACAAAAAATGAATTAATGCAGCATAAATGAAAGATGGAGACTTTGACTTTTATTTTAGTAACTTCTATCAGAGAGAATCACAGACTGTTGAAGTACTGCTAAGTCAAGCTTAAATAATCATTGTGCTGGGAAAATTCTCGTTTTTCAGCCATAGTAGACCATATTCTGTTTAGTCTTTGCAGGAGGAGTAATGTGACGCTGTTACTGAGCCTAAGGCCATTAAAATAAGAATTTGCGTTACCATTTTATTTATCTTTTATAATAAAAACCTAGGTTTCTCTAATTCTCTAAGAGAAAGCATATTTAATGTCTGCCTGACTTAAAGCATTTTTTACCTCCATATAGCAGCAAAGGTGGGATCAAAACATACAGTGTCAAAATCACACTTCCAAAACATGTATGCATGTGGGCATATATATGTACCCCACATATGATTCAGTTTGAAAGCCTCATACTATTGGGTATTCCAAGTACATGCACTCCATGATCTTGTAGAAGTGGTGTCTCAAATGTTGATCCTGAAGGCAAAAAGAAGAAGCAGGAGAGTGTGAACATGTAAAGCTTATAAAGCGTGGTGAAAATCAATGACAAATGAATTGATGAAATAAATCTAATTTTAAAAGGAGCCAACAAGGTTTTGATTGATGTTCTGTGTTCTGTCGTGCTTCTTTTTTATATTGAAATGGAATTTATGTGTTATTTGATTACTCTAGCTATTCTTTTTCAAGTGAAAATTTGATGTAGGAATCATTGTTAATTTCTGGATTTTTGCAATGTGAATGAACAGAGAAGACATTTCAAAAACAAGCAGAGCAGACTTGCCTACAGTTACAGGCTGTAAAATTAACTAAAAGTGAAAAAGGAATAAATGCTAGTAGTTCTTCAGAATTCTTTCTTGCATGGTGTTAACTTTGTCTGCCTGCAGAATTCCATGTCAGAGCCTATTGGTAATGCAGAAATACTGAACTGCATTTTCATCAGCAACAGTTGACCGTGCCAGCTCTTGGCTAGAAATTACTGGAAAAGAGAGCTCCTGTCCTCTGAAAATTCCAGGAACAATCTAAAGATAAGACCTCCTTGCCTGGCTGGCGTGTCAGATAGCTACCCTGCTTCATTTTCATTAATAATTTTGAAGGAACATCATAATTTTGTGGAATATAGTGAATTTGGGAAGCAACATTTTAAAATAAAGCTCCTTTTATCTAGAGGTTGACTCCTAAATATAGCTTTTAAAATACTAATTTCAGAAGAGGAGATTTAATCATAAGGCTGTGTTCAACCTACTTTGGAAGTGCAGTCATCATCAGAGTGCAAGTACAACAGGATAAATTATGTGTAAAAATTCTGTATGTACAATGGCTAATGTGTGAAGACCTTCTTCTCATCACTGTTATAGACTAGTCATATATTTTCTTATCATATCCCATTCAAAGCAGAGTATCAGATAACATTTTATGCCTATCCAGGCATTTCTGAGGATAGTGCTAAGTTTTTGATCCTTCTACTTTTGTTTTAGCTTATTGGTAAGGCTGTGCCTCCCACACAGAAGCAGATGGTGTGGAATTAGAAAATCCCCCTTTTGTTTTATATTTTGTTCTGCTAGTGGTATTGGTGTTTTCTATAAAAGGGTTTCTGTCAGATTTGTAAGTAAAGCAAGACTACACAATGGATATTCAATAGGTGATGTTTAAAACATGTCACACTTGAAATCTTTGCGACTACACTCATGTTCCTTAGGGAAGAATCTTTATGTAACCATGTATTTGACAGCTAGTACGTTAGATTACTGTCTGTCATATACTGTGCATGATAAATAGTATACTACAGGGGCAGTATCTACTGCCCAAAATACTACACTAATTTTTTGACTGATCCCCAAAATGGGAGAAAACAAGGATTCTCTCTTATATTTATTTTTTGAGTAAGAGACCATCTATTTTTTTTCCTGGCCAGTATAAAGCTTTCTTGTGAAAAGACGAACTATTTACCTTACTGGAACTTTACATGAAATATTAAATTAACTTTGCTTTGGCTTGAAACCATTTCTTTGACAACAGAGATGTATAATCATGTTAAGAGCCCTCAGGCCACTGGAAGCATAATAATGCCTGGTAGTGCCAGGCAAATGCAAGTTGTGCTCCAAAATTACTACTCAATTAATTGTACCTCTGGTTTGGAGGTAGATCTTCAGATACAGAAATCCTCTTTCATGAGATTTGATGACTTCAAATATTGGAAGACAGATTTTTTGCTATCTTGGCCTTTGTCCAAACAGTAAGGATTTTCCCTGTGCACCTCCAGGAAAGCTGTGAAACTGGTACCCCCTGGTTGGTGCTTCAGGCACAAGGCTTGAAAAGTTTTCAGTGTTGTATCTGACACTGTATGTTGCTGTGTGGTTCTGCAGCTTCTTCCTTTTAATATGCTTCTGTTAAGCCATATTGTTTCTTCTTCAAATAATTGCTGTGCTCGACAAGTGCTGTCCCATTCCTTGCAGTAAAAATGCAGTGATTTCATTACAGTTTAAGGACAGAACTAGTGAAATTTGAGGCAGAAGGGAAGTAGTAACTCAGAAAGCAAGGCTGTGTGTGGCTGCTGAGTGTGCATTTGTGCAGTGTCTGTGTGTGGGGGCTGAATGTGTATGAAGGAAAGAGAAAAGTTTTTTTTGCTTGGAGACAGTGAGCATTTTGTAGGCTTTCCTGTTTCTACTAGGATGAGTCTTCAGTGTTTATTAACTTGCAAGATTACTTCAGCTTTTCTATTAACAGAAGAAAAAAAAAAGCAGAGATGATGTAATTTTTGACTGAAATATTGTAGTTTGATCAGTCACTGTGGTTAACATGTCCTGATCTAAATTGTTACAAACCTGATGGCCAGCATTGCAGTATGTTTGAATATATCAGCTGTTTGATGCAGGTGGGAACTAATAAATGGTATTTTTACTGCAGTTACATAAAGATGCAGTTGTCATAATATGCTTTTATGTATTAATAGATCACAACAGTGAACAGATATGCAGGTTTCTTCTCTGTAAGTGTCTGAGAATCAGATCTCTTACAGAGGCAGCCTAATGTTTTTAAATCTCTTTCCTGAGCACAGTAAGTGAATGTTAGTCGATGCAGGTCTGATCTAAATTGAGTTATCCTGACTGATGCCATCTGAAAATGACACATAATTTCTTTAGTATATGTTATCCCAGTCATCCAATGTTTGTGCATTTTACAATTTACCTTTAATTTAGCTAAACAAAAACTCATCATCGTGAAGAGAAATCGCTGATCTCCTGTGTAGTTTAATTTAAGAGTTCCAGCTTCATCATTAACCTCCTAAATTTTTTAATTCTTAGAGATACTGCCAGTTCATGTTTCCTCTCTGGTTTAGCTGTGCTAACTGCAGGAGGTAATCACAGTTTAGTCCTGTTGTAGCTAAGCCTTACTCAGCTTATGAATCTTTGTCTTCTGGATCGTGGGCTTCTCTGCCGGGTTTTTGCTTAGGAAGACCTGTGAGTGGAAGCCTTGCATCCCTGTGCCTGCTTTTCCTGAATGTGGCTGATTAATGTGCAGTAGGCTAAGCAAACTAGCTGTGTCTGAGATGGTGAGAGAGGAAGCAGTCTCAGACATGTAAGATAAGCAGTATGCTTGGATGGCATATTTTGGGGTTGCATTTAAGGGCAGCGTATTTGTATTTGGAGGGTTATTATTTCTGAATAATAGTAAGATGCTAAAAAGCCATTCATTCAGCTGCACATGGGGAAATAGAATATTGGTGAAATTGTGTTTTGGATCTGCAAGAAGGGAAGGAGAAAAGAAACAAATTCTGCTTGATGAAGAGAAAAGCAGGAAAAGTTGGGGGGAAATGTATTGCTGGCCACTGTCACTACCACAGAGGGGCCTTGACAGACTTGAGAGATGGACCTGGGCAAACCTCATGAACCACAAGGCCAAGTGCAGGGTGCTGCACCTGGGCCAGTGCAATGCCAAGCACAAATACAGCCTGAATGGAAAGGGACTGAGAGCAGCCCTGAGGAGAACGACTTGTTTGTGGTTGGTTGTGGACCACAACTTCATTATAACCTGGCAATATGTGCCTGCAGAAAGCTGGTCATGTCCTGGGCTGCATCCAAAGCAGTGTGGGCAGCAGGGGAGGGAGGGGATTCTGCCCCTCTGTTCTGCTCTGTGAGACCCACCTGCAGTGCTGCATCCAGCACAGGGGTCCCAGGAAGGACATGGATCTGTTGGAGTCCTGAGGAGATGTGTTAAGTCGATCACAGGGCTGGAGCAGCTCCTGAGGATGGGCTCAGAGAGTCAGGATTGTTCAGCCTGGAGATGGCTGCAGCAAGACCTAAGAGCAGCATTCTACTACCTAAAGGGGAACTACAGGAAAGCTGGAGAGGGACTTCTGACAAGGATGCATAGTGATAGGACAAGTGGCAATGGCCTTAAACTGGTAAAGGGCATGTTGAGATTAGACATTGTGAAGAAATTCTTTACTGAGCAGGTACTAAAAGAAGAATGAGCTCGTGACCTTTAGTCTTTATCATGGCAGATCAATCAGAAATGCATGCTGCAGAAAAACATGTTACAAAAGTGATAATGAAAAGAGTTTATGGAGACAGAATGTTGCTAGTGAAGTCTTAGAGCATAAATGGACGTATCTCTTCCAATCACTGTGTTCTTCAGTAAGCTGTCTTTCCTGATATATAGGGAATGGAAAATGTGTCCTGGATTTATTACCCAAATGTATTTTGATGGCTATGTTACATTAAGAGAAAGAGAACCTCAGTTTATTCCTTATATCCAGGTAGAACTAAGACTAGAGGAAAAGGTCAACTTAAGAAAAATTGCACATTTGTAATTATTAAGGGTAATTAATAATTAAATGATTTTGTTGAAAGATTAAAATTTTGATTCACAGAATTCCAGTTAAAAGTAGAAGAAAGTACATGCCAACAACAAAAATATTTACTTTCATGTGTTTTTTTCTGAAACATCTCTTCGAAACAGTCACATATGTTTCACCATTTAAGAAGTATTGAAAGTAAATAAACTCTAATGTTTCCATACAGCTAGCTTGACAGTAATAATGTGCACAAGAAAAAAACTTCATCTTATATTTTGTGTGTGAAATTATGAAGAAGGTAGAGTCTTCCTTTCAATACTTTGCTTTCACACAGTTGGTTTGTCTTCTCTTTTCCTGTTGTTTGGAAGGCTCCTAATTTTATTAAATGAGAACAATTAATAACTCAGTACTTCAGCTGTGTTCAGCTTCTGAAGATTTAGGGTGAAAGGCAGTTACTTTGTCTTTTTACTGATTTCAGCTAAGTGAAGAAAAAAGGGTAAAATTAAAATTACAACTTGCTACATATTATTTGCTGTGTATTTTGTGTATTTCTACACTTTTTTTGGACTGTTTTTCTCAATTTTTGAGATTTTGAAAAAGTTTGAAAAGTTTTGAAAAGCTTTTCGACATGTACATTAAGCTGCTGCTTATCTGTTACTTTGCTGTGAAAGGGACTTCTGTCAGATTAAGACTTCATTAGTTCTAAACTACTCATGAAATTTAGTTTTTGGCTTTCTTGGGAGCTCTGAAGGTAAGGAATGGAATGTCTTAGCCCAAAGGTAATCCATTCCTTCAGCCAGCAGTGAAAAATGCTACAGCTGAGGGCAAGGCCTGGTATTTAACTTGTCCTTTGAAATGTTGTGGTGGTTTAACTTCTTCTCATCATTTCCATTCATGGAAATTGTCTTTTAATGTGTTACAGAACAGGAGCAAACGCCTGGAAAAGGTCCATGTTGTTCTCGGGAATAAACCCTGTGATTTGGATTCACTTATTTCTACCCTGGCCTACGCCTACTTTCTAGACAAGGTAATGGAAAAATTGGACTGAGTGGTCTTAATTCACTTGTTCCAGATTGTTACAGAGATCTTATTGTTAAGTCAATTGCTGTAAAAACATTTTTTCTGGGCATTGATTTTTTTTCATTATTGAAAGTGAGTTTTTAAAAGTATTTAAAAATAATCAATATTCATTGCTATTCAAAAATGAATGAGTGGTTATTAGGTGGCTTATTGAACAGCACGAAAATGTCAGTCCTGTGCTTCATTCCTTATCCTTTTCCTCTTCTGGTTTCCCAGGTACTCTCTAGGAGGCAAACTGAGACACATGAAGGAAAAAAAGTGTGAAATATCATCTTTGTTTTTTTTTTTCTTTTAATTTAGTAAATGGGAGAAAACCCCAAACAGAAAGTCTGGGTTGTTTCTAATTGCTCACTCTGTTAAGATACCATTCTGATGAAAACTAGGTCCAGTTCTCACAAATGCACACCTATGTTACAGGTCAGTCCTCCTGATGTTCTTTGCTTACCTGTGTTGAACATACGAAGAAAAGACTTCAGCTACTTCACTGAGACAAGATTTATTTTGGAAGAGCTGAAAATCCCAGAGTCATTCCATATCTTCCGAGATGAAATCAATTTGCATCAGCTGAATGCTGAAGGGAAATTGTCTTTAACACTTGTAAACAGCAACATGCTGACGAGGTATTGTATTTTCTGCCCAGTAAGGTGGCTTATGTGAATTAGAGCTGTTTCAAAAATTACGTTTTTCTGTATTAATATTGATATTGCTAAAAAAAGAAAACAAAAATGTATTTTATCTCATATTATGTTTGATAAGTGTAGCAAGGTGAACAGTCATCTTTGCTCACTTTTAATGGAACTTCCACTTTTAAGAACCTTGTGTTTTCACACAGATTACATATTCTAATTTAGTTAAATAGTGTGGAAGTTTCCTGTGGCCAGTAGATAAGAAATCAGTTTTTTTCCTGATTCTTAGTTAGCTTTCCTTTAAGAATCTTACACTGCTTTGCAGTTATCCGTAAATTTGGATATGTGCTGTTAAGATGGCTGATGGATTATTGTGGTCCTCACCAACTGCAGCCTTTCAAAAAGCTCAGATTTGATCTCCGGTAGAGCACAGTTCCTGTACCCATCCTTAAGAGGGACTGTTTACAAGGCCATTGTGAATCTTTTATGAAGGGCCTCTTTATAATGGTCTGCCTGTCTTGCCCAGAGTGAATGATGCTGTTTACTTCCAGCTCTCCTTAGAACTTAATTTAAGACAAGTGCCTATGGCACCATTGCACTCTAAGAAGTTTATAGATTAGACTAAAAGTAGTGAAAATCTGAAGAGAGAAGTGTGTGAATCTCATGGCTGTTGTTACGTTAAGTGCTGTCAGCGCATCATTCGCTGCTCAGAGTGAAAATTATCTGTAAGATCTGCTTTTTGTTTATTATTGTCACTTCCTTTGTTTCTTCTAAGGAATTATAATTAGTATTTTATTATTAAAATTAGTTTGGCTTGGTTACTGCTATTGTAAACAGAAACATAAAGTATCTAAGCCCATTAAAAAAAATTTTGTAAGTTTTCAGAATATTAAGTTGGGAAAATCCTAAATCTCCTCTATATAAGGAAGGCTATTTTCAGCACATGAAAAAATACTTTTTTTCAATAGTTTTTAATAGATTTTGATGAGGGAAATTCATACTTAGTGATATATCAAGCAGTAAAAATCTCTGAACACTGAATTTAAAAAAATTACAGATTTAGGACCTCTGTGACATCCTTTGGCTGTATAGCAGACTTCATGTAGCTGTAACAGTGCTATTGTAGTCCACAATTTAAAAAAATATGTTGCACTTTTTTTACTGAGTTGTCTAAGCAGCTATAAAGATAAATATATATAACTTCTAAATTTCCTTGATAGTGAGGATAAAAGTTTGGAATCAGCTGTTGTCAAAGTCATCAATCCAGATGAGCAATGTGACAGGAGCCTGGAGTTACAAGCGTGTTCTTCCTCTTTAGTCGTAAAAGAGATTCTTCAAAAGGCACCAGAGTTAATCACTCAGCAACTGGCTTATCTCCTCAGAGGTGAGAGATTACTCTTTATATTAAATACTGAAAGGTTTAATGGAGTGTTTCTGAATTTGCTCATGCAGAAAGAGTGTGATCCATTCTTTGGTTAACAATCCCTTTAAAGACCACAGGAAGCTTCATAAAAGAAGCGGGGAGTAAAGAGTTTGTTAAAGAGTAACATTATATTGAATATTAAAAATGTGCATTTAAAAATAGGCATGAGAGGTCTTTGCTGTATCACTAGACAAGAATATTAAATGAAGCTGTCGACATACCAGCTGGGTAGCTGGAAAAGCTGTGCAGTTCGTTGATTCCAGGGGCATTGTGGGCAACAATACGGATTGGAATCTAATATTTACAAGTTAAAGCTTCTCCCTCCCAAGGACTGTACTTTTTTTATAGAATGATGTTTTAATGGCATGATGCAAAACTTTTGCTGTTTATAAACAGTGTTACCAAATCTTCATTGTGCTCTCCTTTTATTTCGTACTGTATGCCCAGTAGAGTAAAAAGTGGGATGGGCTTCAGCAATCAGAGATATTTTCTTCTCTGTCTTGGAATTTCATAATTTATATTCATTTTCTCAGTTTATTTGCTGCAGCAGAACTTTACAGCTGGAAATAAAACTGGTGCTGGAAAGAACAGTCACTGCTTTTAAATAACTTACTGAATTTTAATAATGTTTGATAAATTTTATAGGTTTTAAGCTTCAATTATGTGAGAATGCTAAATGTCCTTTTAAGATATTAATGTGGGCATATTTAATGAGGATTATGAAAACTTGCCTACGTTTAGGCTTCAGAAGCAACTAGAATCTTGGTAAATCATTGTGGTCATTGCTATGATAACTAATAAGCATGTTATAAGAAATCACAAAGACTAATTTTTCAAAAAGATATTCCACAGATTAAGCATTAACAGTAACAGCATTTAGCCGCTCTTACAGTATCTTTCCATGCTAACAAGCTTTAGTTAACCTGCCATGAAACATTTTTGTAAGCTCCACATTTCTGTTGAGTAGCTCTACAGGAATCTAAGCAAATGACCAAGCATAATAATTGGTTTTGGCAGCAGAACAAGAAAAGGGTTTTAAGGGGATATCAGGGTACTTGTTATACTTGTTACACTTGTTTTTTGGTGGAGAGTCAGGAGGAAGAGGTCTAAATAATGTTCAAGAATATGTTCGAGTACTATATGTGAATGTGTCAGCATGTTTTGTGCCTCTAATCTGTATAAAGATTAAAATAATGTGCTTTTATTAGTGCTTGAATTTGAGATAGCACTTCCAGTTTTGGGGAATACAGTAGGTAATTTTAATTTTTTAAAATCAATGAGTAGTACATTCTGATTATTACATTTGGTAGAGCACGTTTGAGGAGCCTAGTGGATAAGAAGTCCCTGCATGATATGAGAAGCAACTGGCAAAGCCTAGGGAGCAAAACAGAGCTGTCTTGAGACTTGATGCTTTTCTACTTCTCCTAGTAGTGCAGCTTGTACAGATAAAAGGTGAAAAAATGAGGGAAGTCCTCTTGGTCTCTTAAAACAGGAAATTTTTGGAACTTAAGAATCTTTCATTACAAATTTACAACAGTCAGTGAACCCATCGTTGGTTTTGATGAGATTAATTAAAAAAAATTTAAAAGTCATATGTACACTTACGTATGTAAATGGCAGATCAAACTAAAACAGTCTGAAGATAAAAGATTAAAGACAGCCCGACAGATCTAGGGTTTGTGTTTCTCTGTATATATTATGGTCTTTAATCATGAGATACAGCTTCTTAAATTCACTTACCATAGCATAGGGAACAAAGGCACATGCATCATGAAAGGAGGGGTGGCTGTTTCATTCCCACAGCTGACAAATGAGAATGTCGTGACTTACAGGTTGTCACCTCTCTCTCAGGGCACTCACAGCCACAGAGGCTGCAAAAAGGCTCTACTGTGTTTTTCACATTTTGTTATGTTACTTCCAATGTAAATCCGTATATGGTTAGTTTGTCTAAATTTCAGGTGAAGTTCAGAACAGGAGGACAAAGTAGAAGTCAGAGTGCTAAGAAACAGGATATTATTTTCATAAAAATGCTGAGGGATGCTGTTATCCCAGTCTCTGAACTGGGAGGTCGTCTTTCATTTTCTGACTTTCCAGCAATAATTTTGCTAGAAGACTTTTAAGATAAAATAAAATCTTACATTTTAATAATTATTGTAGTGACCAAGACAGCTTCCTTTGTTGACTGTTTTTGAAACTTTTTTTTTTCTTAAAGTCTGTTCACAATTTTAAAATTTTAATAAAAGTGCAGATGTTTATATGTATAAATTTCACCTTTGAGCAAACTTCACCTGCTTGTGTATGTTAAAAAAAAAGTCAAGAGAAAAGGCATTTCCTCTGAAACTGAGCATTATTGATTTAGGCATTTTTATTTAGAGATTGATTTTTTTTTTTTTCTTTTTTTCTAAGGTGAATGCATTTCTGGTATCTTTGTCTCCTTATGAGACATTATATAAACTGATTCTACCCTTGGGCTTTTGAGTAGAGCCTGCTTGGAGAATCATGTTGTGCAGCCATATTTGCCTTAAGTTAGAGCTTGTGCTGTCCCTGGATTTGTGCCAGAAGCAAACAATTACAGAACCTGCCAGAGTCCTGGGCCTGTATTATTTTATTTCCCAAGAGATGTTTATATGGGGACTGTTGCCAAACTCAAGATCCATTAAACTGCTGAATCATTACATTCTCTGTTGCAGCCAGCTGGCAAGGATGTTATTCCAAGCACTCACTGTCAGGTATCTTGGGTCAATGCGCTCTTAAAAATGCCTCCTTATGTTTATTTGTATAAGGCCTTGAAGGATGCCACAAGGTGCAAACCACAACATGTAAATATAGACAGATTTCCAGCAAGAGCGTCAGCAATTTTTTTAATGTGAATCTGCTTTTGCTAGTGGTGAGGTCTTTTCATGCCCTTTTGGGTCAGTCTTGACTTTCAGTAGAGAAGATTAGTTTGTTATTCTAGCCATCCAGACAAATGTTGAGAAATGCCCTCTTAAGGACTTTGGGAATTATGCCAGTATTTTTTTTTGTTCTGTTTTGTACATTGATCAGATGATTCACATGCTCCCGCACTGATGCATCCTTAATGTAAATGCCAGGAAGAAAGGATCATTTTGACTTGCACCAAACACTGCACTTATTTGGACTGACACTTCTTTTTAATATATTGAAGCAGTTTTTTTTGGAGGTAGTGCTGTTTTCTCCAGTTCCAGCTTCACTGCATTTCCTGTTAATTACAATAAAGATTGCTTACTTGGATATATTTACAATTTTGGTTTGCAGGGTTTTTTCTGGGTCAATGGTGTGGTGTGTGAGGAGGACTTTCCATAAGGGACTTTTCCCCTTTTCCCTGTCCTTTATTTTCACAGGTTATGGAACAAAACCTTGACAGGAGAAATGCCTGTATTTTCATTGTAATGTTTCTCTTAGCCATAAACTTATAATTCAGGAGATGCTTGTGCTGTTCTTAATGTTTTCCCAAAACGGCTTCTGCCTTCATTAGATCATGTTTAATATTAATGCACAGCAATTGCTTTTGGCAAAACTAATGCTTCGCTTCCAAACTGCTTTGCAAAAAAAGAATAATTTTTTTAGCCTATTTTCTAGTGACCTCTTCAGAAAAAAAATGTAGTAAAGTCTGATGTGCACAAGAAATAATATTGAATCTTGTATTGCCTATTACATTTTTTTTTCTCTGCTTGTAAGCAGACAGCAGTCACCATTATGCTTTCAGAAACCCTGGGGGAGTCACACCAACATTGAGTAAAATCTGAAGGAGATTTCTGAGACCATGTATTGTTTCTACAGCAGGTGTTTATAAGACAGTGCATGACCAAATGGACTATTGACCTTTGGTCAAGCAAAAGTAACTTAAGTGAACTCTTTTTTTTCTAAATTACTTGGAATCTTTAACCCTCACAGGGAAGCCTGAGGGAGAAGAGGTATGCCCTTCTTTCCTGGTGATGAAGACAGTATTAAGGATTGATCACAGTGTTAAAGGATAAGGAAATATTGATCTTAGGGCTTGCTGACATCCTAGAAATTTGAGAATGATCCTTTCTGGCTTTCATCCTAGTAGAAAAGTTCTCAGTTGCAAGCACTACAGTATTGTTCTGGTGAGTGTCAAGAAAAGAGCTTTTTAGAAGGTTACATCATGTTGACTTCCAAACTGGTGAGCTTGGGTGGTGGATAATCAGCTCACACCTCTTGGTCTTTGGCATTTTCTTGTATGTTTGTAGTAGGGTTTTCTCTTCTTGGTCTTACCCAAATGTTCCATTACCCAAAGCACACACAGCTATGGTAAAATTTTCATCCATTGTATGTCTGAGGTTCTGTGCAGATGGACAGACTGTCTGACTGATCCTAGTGCTGCTGGAGGGCTCTACAAGGTATGCTGCAGCCTACCTCCAGTAGATGTGATGAATTTGAGCACATGTTGTAGATCCAGCACTTTCTGCTGGAATCTCCATTTGTGCATGAGCAATTTCCCTTTCTGCTTCTGGAGGAAGAAGAAAAAGCAGAAAATTGCTGTTGCTAAAATACTTCATGCAGCCTGGTCCCTGAGCTGCCATTTATCCAGATGCAGCTCTGTGCTGGCTGAGAGCGTGTTGTGGGGGTGTCTCACTCATTCTGGTCACCACTGTTTCCAAGCTATAGAATATATCTCAAGGGTATATATGTAGCACAAGCACTTTTATCTGCTATGGAGTTGAACAACAAAAGATACTTTTAGATGAATTTTCATGGAGGCTGCTGGTTGAGAAACTTTCTTCATGTTAGAGGGACTGAAAACCAGGCCTTGAAAATGGGTATAGATATCTGGGTTGCTTACTTATCAATTGTTTAGCTGTAGAAATCTGATATCTGCTTGTTATGTTATATTTCCAAATTTAGAAATACCAATCTGGATCAATATACATGATTTTCATGCAGTCTGTATCAAACAATGCAGGAGCATTGTCTGAAGGTGACTAAAAGACTGACATAAAAAGCTGCTGTGAATTAAAATAATTTTGGCAGTTACAATATCTGTAATAGAAACTCAGAATGGAACTTCACGTACTTGTATTTAATTCCGGAAATTAGTATCTGATGGGGAGCAGCTTTTGGCTTGTTAAGCATTTAATCCACATAGGATTTGTTTAATAAGGATGTGTTTACTTAGCATGGCACAATTATTTTGTGTTGCAAGTGGTTTGTGAATTTTGAGGATATGCTATTTGTTGCTTCATGTTGTATGGGAAAGGGAAAATGAATATAGAGTAGATATTTGGAGAGTGAGAGTAGATATTTAGTGAGATTAAGAGTGACAGTGTCAAGATTTTTAATTTATTCTTTTTTTGCTCTGTGCTAAAGCCTAAACACATTGTTTTACTGTAACTGTCTTACTCATTTATTATACTTATTGTACTCAGTTGCTTATTGACCCAGCATGATGCAATGAAATCATACACTTGTTTGAAATTCTTGTGCACAGTAGAGTAATAAATAATTTCAAGGCTGAAGTATAAGATTTAATTATCCTCAACTTACTGTGAGTGATTGGAAGGAAACACTATCTTTGGGTATGCTGATACATGGAATCCCAGTCTCCAGGGAATGGAAGAGGTAACTTAATGTGCAGCATGTAGTTGTCTAAAAAGGCATTACTCTGACTTCTATATTGTAAGACAATTCCAGTCACTATGGAGTTATTTCCTGGGTTGTGTTTATCTTAAATTTTAAAATTTTGATTGTCTGAATTGGTGTTTTTTTGGTGTGTCTGTTGACAAGAATTGGCCAGAGTCAGTTACACCACAGTGACCAATGACTTTAAGATCACTTAGTTCAAACTGCCATGGTGGACAGGAATGCCTTTTACTAGTCCAGATTGCTCAGAGCCTATCCAACCTGGCCTTGAACACTTCCAGGGATAGAGCATCCCCATATTCTCTGGGCAGCCTGTTCTGGTGGGTCACCATCCTCACAGTAAAGTGTTTCTCCCTTTTGTCCATCGTAGGAGTTCTCTGACATGTCCGCAGAATGGAAGGTTGACAGTGTGGATTTATGTTTCAAAGCCCACCAGCCCTTGGTCTTATGCCTGGAGAGAGGAGAGGATAGGCAGGTGTGCCATGGGCTGCTCTGGCTGTGCTGCACAGCTGTGTTGGCGTGCTGAAGCCGTGGCAGCACTGGGACAGACACGTGGCTGTCACAGAGGCTCTGAAGAGGCAGCCCGTTCTGATTTAGGAGCTTCGTGTTAGCAGGATGCTTCCGTGTGAGTTCAGTGAACTCTCAGAGGAAACAACCTCCAAGAAGGGTTGGGCTTGGGAAGCAATACAGTAAAACCTCTTGCTTCTGTAGTACCTCTTTGACATTTACGGGAGACATTGACTTTTTGTCTTTCAATGTTTCAGGGAGCATTCTCTTCAAGTGCATGTCTTTGGAAGCTGACAGAATGACAGAGCAGCAGGAGAAAATACTGTCAGTCTTGGAAGAAAAGTTTCCAGATCTTCCCCCACGAGAGGAAATTATCTCTGCTCTCCAGGAAACTCAGTTTAATGCCCAAGGTAGTGCAGCTTCCATCCATTTTTCAGGCCTGGAACAAATTTATTTGTATCAGAATATTGCTTTATTGTGTAGGGTGAACATAGGTGCAGCATGCTATCTTCATTGATGGTTAAATGTTGTATATAAATTTTAAGTTAAGTTGCTTACATTCTAAATCATGGAATTGTGATTTCTTTTGAGGAACTATTTAGCTCATAAATAATCTTGTACTGTTTTTACAGATAAAGTTAACAATTTATTTTATATATTGCTTTTACAAGTGTATGCTTATCAAGAATTTATATTGATTCACCTGGGCATAAAAAAAATGTGTCAGCCCATGGGCAGAAATTGTGTTGCAATTACCTATGTGGTGTGGAAGTAGATTTTGTTTTATGACCCAGATTTACTAAGGGCTGTGTACAGGTGAAGTGAATTTGACATCGGACTCGGATTAAGGAGGCAGTGGAAAGTGGCAATTCTTTTCCTTTCTTCTGATAGAAAAACCAAATAGAAATATTCAGTGATCTAAAGTGGCAAAAAGTTTTAACTCAAAATTTAGTAGCAGGCTTTTGAAGAGATGCTTTGAAAGCCTGAAGAAAATTCATACAATAATTCTTACATTTTTTTACTGGCATTTGCTACCAAGTTCTTACCAAAGACTGAGCATTAAACTCCTATGGATATTTCTTTGTTAGATATATCAGGTAAACCCTGTGCAGACTCAGGGTCTTTTTCTATTCTCTATCTGCCCATATGCAGAAAGTAGTCATCAAAATTCAGACAGCTGCCCTATCTGGTGGATAAAGACAGAATTTGAGGTGCTGCTTCCTTTGCCCTTTCTTTCAGTGAGATTACAGTATAATTTAGTTGAGGTCTATAAACGTTCACATTAATTCTCTTAAATTCCTCCACTCAAGCAATCATAGTTCAGGAATGGCCTGTATGCAGTCTAGGTTGGAAAGCAGCCGTGAAAATGGCTTTTATGGAAGTCAGTTCTTACTTTGGCCAGATGCCAGGGAAAATGGTTTAGTACCATTTGTCATGGAGTTTTCCATAATATTAAATACAAAACTTGGGCAAGTATATGTAGTGGCTTTAGTCTGCGTGGTACTGCTTGCCAGTAATTTATATTTGTCACATGAGGGATGGGGAGGGCGCTGTCGTGCACCTTTTTTTAAATTTTTTTTTTTTTTTTTTGCTTATAGCTCCTGTTTTCTTTTTTTTTACAAGGTAAATGTTTACCGTTTGTTCATATAACATATGCATATATTGCATGTGACACTTCTTTTAGTAGGATGCAACTGTGTTTCAGGAGCCCCTTGAAGGATGTAACCTCTGCTGAGTATTTTACTTTATTTACCTGTTATTTGAGGCAATATTAGGATAATTCAGCCCAAAAATGTCTTAGTTTCTGGCAGAAATGATGATTTATTGGCCTGTATTTATTTTTTATTTGAGGCACAATAGGTTGCAGCTCCCCAGAAACTCTGTTGATTATATAAAATTGTATATAGATTATATAAAATTTTTTTAAAATTACAGATGTTTAAATGTCTATCTTGTCATTAGATTGCCTGCAGTAGCTGGACTCTGTACAGGAAAGGGTTAATTTATTTGACTCCAGTTGGTATTTGTTTCCCTTTGGAAAATCATTTATACAAACATATAGGGGTGTTAAATTGCTGTGCCTTAAATGTTGGTGGACATTTTAGCTGTTACCCTTTCTCTGAGATAGGTGGCTTGCAGCATTCTTTGCACAGACATTTGGCTATCATGTCTCTGTTACAATCATGTGATGTAGTTATGTTCCTCTACATAATATGTATTTATTTTGAGAATCTTTAGCATTTTAGACAAACATGTCCAATGAGGGAAACTTAAGTCACCTAGATTTTCAATACATTGTGCTTAAACATACCAATGTGTCTGATGCAATTCCTGTTTTATGCCATTTTTTTCTGATGATAATGTTTCTGTGGTACATAAACATGTACTTAGTTCATGAGTAATTTGATGTTCATAAGAAAAACCCATTGGTGTTACCAATTTGTGAAGAAGGTCAGAAAGGTTGAATGACTGTGTTTAGAGAATATCTTAAGTGCCTTGCTTTTGAATATTTCATAAACACCATAAAATGTCCACAGGTACTTTTCAATATATTACTTATTTCAGAAGTAATTTTATATTTGTGATTTCATATTAGACCACAGAAATTGTCTGGCTATACTTTTATTATCAGCTGGAAGCTCTGTTCACACAGCAACACAGGAGTTGCAGGGGACTTAATTCTTCTTCTTGTTGTTAGTGTGTATTGTCCCTTAAATCTCTTCCTTGCTAAAATAAAAATTCCCTCTAGAAACATTAGGCATTGAAATGTTAGTTTTAGTTTTCTCATATAATGTCCTGAAATACAGAAAGAAGGTTCAGCATTAAAGTCTAAGCTGTTTTTTTAATTTATGTTGATGCATCTGTCAGCTGTAGATGATTGTATATATGGAAATCAATTTTTTTTCTTTAACAGCTGTGAATATTGAGGAAGTTATGCTCAAGGATCTCAAGGAGATTTCAGATGGAGAAATCAAAGTAGCAATTAGCACTGTGTACATGACACTGGAGGTAAGAGAAAACTTAAAACATGTTTAACAGCCTTACTGCATATGGAAACGGTTCTTTAAAACAGATTGTGAACAAGTTATTTTCTCAATATTTCTTCAGTATGAGCAGAATTTTCAGTTATTTAATTAACTTTGACAGAAGTAGTAGCTATTTGTTGTCTCCCTTACATTATTACAATATTATGAGTATTCCCTTTCTTTAGATTGTACCACAGTGTGTTAAAAACAATGGCATAAACAAAGTGGAACCTTTGGGTGAACTAAAGGTGTGAGCTTTCTACCTTGATCTTGAGGAGAGTTACGTGCTGCTGGATATTATGTAAAAAAAATATGAATGCTTAGATCACTGAGCAAGTATGACATGACGTTATTACTTCTGATTTAAGTTTGCATACTGGCATATTGAATAGTAATAAAATCTAAGTGGTCTGAAGAAAGTATATATTTGTAATTTTCAGTATCTTTATTTGCATGAAAGTCACCTATGAAAAAGCATTTGAAATGTAGAAGGAAATTTTACTTACTTTTGTACTAAAACAAAACTTTTTTTTGTGTCAAATCCTACTAAAAAACCCCAAAACTCTTGGACATACAAGGCAAGAACTATTCTAGGAGATTTCTTACAATATGTGTCTTGTGATACATTTTATAAACAATAATATGCTTCTGTTGTTGAAGAAGTTTTTGTTGCAATCCAGCTAATAATTATCCTTTGATTTCTGCTTGTGTACTAAAATATACAAAGCAAATTGGGTAGCAAAGCTTCAAGAAATAAAGTCAAATATATTAGTTTGCAATTAGTTGTTTCAGTATTAAACAGTCTTTGCCACCAAAACAGCATTGCTTTATGAACCATAATTTGATCCTAAAAATTACACTGAGGCTGGGCAGAAAGGCGATGGGGAAAGAGTATTGTAAGATAAATCCCCAAAAGAAAAAACGGGGTTTTATAAAGTTCTTAATAAAATCCTCATCTTCTTTTGTTTTAAATCTTTCTATTTTACTCTGTCAGCTTCAGTTAATGGTGGATAGAGCTAGAAGCTAATTAGGAGATTTTGTGTTAAATCATGTTTAATAACTTTGTGGAATACTGGTCTTGTGCTCCTCAGGTCTAAGCTCCAGGTAAATCCATCTGACCTCGTCTTTGCAACTCTATATGCTCAAGTTAATAGTAGCTCAGAACTTGTCTTCCTTATGGCTGGATCTCACAATTTGACTTCATCAGGAGTAGATATTCCTAGTTCTCAAAGTAGGCAAGTTTTCAGCCTTTTTTCAGTCAGTTGTAACATGTGATGCTGACTTACCTTGGCCAAGAAGTGTTAAGATCTGGTGGTCAGGCATTAAATGTTTTGTAATTGGTTATTGTAGAGGGCAGAGGAGATTTGTTTGCCTGTAGGAGCAAACTGAACAGATTTTACTGAGGTTAGACGATTTTTAGTCCCAGTCTGTTAAGTAATTTTATTGCTAGTATTTCTGATGGGATTTTTTTCTGTAAGTAACAGGCACCTTCCTTTGCTTTTTGCTCTCTGTTGTTCTGCTGTGAGTAGTTTGTGCCAGAAAGGACTAACTTTACTGGGGTGTAACTGCTTTTTTTCCCGTAGGTATAATGTTTGCAAAGTTACTGGGATTGAGATAAGTTTTGCATTTGCTGCATTACTGCCCTTTGTTGAAATGTTTCCTGAACCCTCATTTTTGGTTCTTGGCCAGAGAAAGATGTTTTTTTACTCAGTTTTATTAGTAATAGGGAACACGTGTAGTTATTTCACCCAGTGTCAGAAGCACAATACATATAAGAAAATTAATGACAAAAGTCTCCAGACCTGTCTGTTCAGTTTAGAATTCTGTTATGAACTGAGAATGCACAAGCTTCAATGAATTAATTATTTTCTCAGCAAAAATGGTAGCTTGTTATTCATCCTTAAAGTGCTCCACAGACATGACCCGATTAAATATTAAGGAAACATGAAGAACAGGCTTGGCAACAGGTGTTGAATCTCTGGTGTGTTTGTGATTTTGCTTCTTCAGAAGCATCACAAGGTCACTTTTTTCTTTAATAATCAACAAATATGCAAAAGTATCAACCATTAAAGTACTTTCAATAGGGCAGTCATTTTGTGTGGTTGTGTTTAGGTTTCTCTAAGAGTCCGTATGCAGCTTTGCATTTCTTGAGATGACCACCTTTGGATTTGGCCTTCCTGGATTTAGGTGGCATTAAAGCTGTAAGCTGAAATCAGACCTGTGTCATCAGTGACTGGCTGTCAGAGTGTATGCTGCTTGAATTTTACATACACAACCACCTTATTTTTGAAGAGAACGACAAAATAAAAGTGACACTGCCCAGATCACAATTATTTTTGTTGCCTTCGCTGCAAAGTTTCTTCAAGTCATAATGATAATTACTCATAAGATGTTGTAGCAAAATTCAATGCATGTGTTACAGTTAATTTCTGCTACATTTTGTTATACCCTTAGAGTATCTTTTGCTGCTTCCCTGCTGGAGTTCTCTTGGAAATGAGAAATGTCTTCTGAATGTGACTTTCTGGGAAAGTAATTTTTTTCCTGTGAAATTAATATTTCTGTTGTAAAGTGAACTCTGTTCTCTGCTTTTTAAAATGTAGTGCACTGGAAGAAAATCCAGGTTTCATGAATGTTCAATTCAGTTGAAATGGCTCATTATAACATATGCTTGTTTTACTAAGTCTTTTATCTGTTGGTTCATGAAAATTTATTCTAACTACTCACAGAACTTACGAAGATAGAAAATCAATTACCATCTGAGGAAGCAGGTCAGTCAGTTAAAAACAAGTTCTCTGATTGTCTGCTACTGACTGTGACAGGCAAGGGACTGTTCTGAAGGTCTGTTGAGGTTCATGCCTCTGGCCATGGCACTCACATACTTCATAAAGACAGTTTCCATGGTTTGTCGAGGTTGTATGACACTTCTGAAGGCTTAGAGAACTTGTCAGAGCCTCAATGGAGGCTGCTGTCACCAGTGTTGTTTCCTCAAGAAAGTGTCCTGAAAATTGGTGCTGCCATGGGAAGCTTGATGGTCCTTAGGTAGCCTCTGTAGTCCAAATGAGTTGAGGATGGTACCAACAGGAAGTTCTGTCTCCTGTAACAGCTTCCCGCTTTGTGGCTTTATGCCTCAGAGGAACTTGGAGTGGCAGTTCCAGCAGCAGTAATTTAAGAAAGGTAGAAGTGTTTGGATGCACAGTTTATCATCTTCCTATGAAAAAATGGTCTTAAGTTGGAAATACTGTTTAAATTTAAAGCTATTTTGTAATAATAGTAAAAAATACTGTTTCACTGATTTGGACAATTTTATTTCTGCATTTTGAAAAATACATATGTAGAGCAAATCAAGAACCTCTGTCTTAGCTAAAGCATGTCAAACAAGTGCTTGGTAGACCATTACACCCCAAATAAGTGAGATTACAACGTGTGTCTTTGAAGATTTGAACTTCTGTTGTCTATAACGATTATGTATATATATTGTGTATTTGGGAACTTTTTTCTCTCAGTATAAATATAAACTTATTTTAAATGGCAGATTGGTCCATGAATTTGTTTTTAATGCAAAAAAACAAAACAAGAAGCAAACCCCAAGCAAACATGTTAACATTTAATCTTTCAGTAATGGAATTGGAAACAAAATTCTCAGCAACTTACAATAGCAATGCGGTTCAAAAGTATTTTTCTGATGCCTGTTGTGAGAAGTTAGGGTATGTAAAATAAATGATGTATAGAGCTGTAGGAATGCGACTTTAGCAGACTACCTTATGTCTAAGGAACATTAAACATAGGGCTCTCGTTTAGCAAATAAATAACCATTCATTTCAATGGCTGCATAGTCTGGACTTTTGTGCATATTTTTGCAAAGATGAGAAGAGGCCATTAGGGATTTAATATAAAATAAATCGCCACGGGGTCTTCTTGTAGTCCTAGTCTTTCTGCCACATGGTGTGTCACTAATGTGCATAAATGGGCTTAAATGAATTTGTTATCTGTATTACATTTGCAGTATGTATATATTTATATATTATTTTTTAATTGTGTTTAAAAATAAAACATTAAATACATCATTTCTGAGAGTTGAAAACATACCATTTGTAAATAAATCAACCTTAATTAAGGTCTTAAAATGTCAGTGTGTGATATCTGCCTTAGGAAAATTTATAACATATATAGTACATAAAGCTTAAGCATACTTTCATTTGCTTTTTCAGAAGTATTAAAAGGCTAAAGTCATAACCTCCTGTGAATGAGTAATGCAGCCACACGTGCATTAATGTAAATACCATATCAGGCTTAACATCAGACTGCTGTCTTCTGGAGGACAATAGCTGTCCAGTTGATTCCAGTTGTAATCAGTACAATCCAAGGTCTGGAGAAGGTAGACAGGGAAGCTGAATTCTTTGTAGTGACTCTTCTTTAAAGATATGAAAGGAATCTGGTGGGGAGAACCATCCAAGTGGTGTTTTTAAGTGGTTGCCATTGCAGCCAACTGGGAAATAAGCCAAGTCAATCAGAGCAGTGACAACTGTTCCTCAGCTGCCTCCCAAGATAAGAACAAGACCTGGCTCCTCGTGTATTTATACAAATGTGCAGAGCCTGGAGAATAAACACTGGGAACTTGACACCCAGGCTGAAAGTTGGGGTGTCATAGGAGTAACTGAGACACAATAGGACAACTCCCACAGTGGGAGAAATATGCTATAGGCTGTTTTGTAAAGAGAGTCAGGGAAGAAGGGGAGGGGGACTTGCACTTTAAGCTGAGGAGAACCTCAAATGTATAGAGGTCAACTGCAGGGACTATAGAAGCCCTATCAAGTGCCTCTAAATCAAGGTTAAAGGCGTCATCTTCAAGCAATATTGTGGAATTTGGGGTCTGGCTGTGCACTCTGAAGTACTACTAAGGCAGAGGTTTTAGATTTTAGAAGAGCAACCTTCAGCTTGCCCAGAGCTCAATTGAAAGGGAAGCTTCCATGGAGAATAAAGGAGCTAGTGACTGCTGTGAGTTTTTCAAGATTGCTATCATGGAAGCACAAAACCAGTTCATCCTCTTCGTAGGGAAGTAGATGGAACATGAGACCCTCTTGATTTAACTTTGAGCTTGAGAGTCTGTTCAAGACCAAAAGAGAAGAACACCAGAGATGGAAAAGGAATTACAAATCTGTTGAGAACCACAAGAACATTGCCAGGGCATGAGATGCTGTTAAAAAAGCAAAGACTTAACTTGAATTAAAATTGGCAAGAGATGTCAGAAGCTACAAGAAGGGGGACTTTGAGTATATAGACAAGAAGCAGAAACAAGAGGAAACTACTGGCCCAGTGTTAAGTGGGAGAAGTTGTCACCAGCACAGTTGGGCTCCAGACACTGGAAGCAAACTGTGTTGATGCAAACAGACCCACTGTCAATGAAGGAAGAACTGCTGTGTGGGCTATTACAGGAACTTAGCTCCTGCAAATTGATAGGACTTTACAATATCAACTCAAATGTATTGGGGAGCTGGCTGGGGTCATTATGAGGCTGTTCTCCATAATCCTTGAGAAGCTGCAGAGATCAAGAGACATCCCAGAAGACAAGAAGAGGGCTGATGTCACCCCCATCTACAAGAAGGGCTTAAAGCAGGCCCAGGAAATTACAGGCCCCAGAAGAGTTATGACACAAACCCTTCTGGGAGGATTCGGTGCAAGTCAGATGAGCCAGGTGATTAGGAAATGCCAGCACGGGTTCGCTCAGGCCAAATTGTGCTTGACAAAGCTTCTACAGTGAAGCAACCTGCTTGGTTGATGTGGGACACCATGGACGGTGTCTGCCTGTGTTTCTCCAAGGGTTTCTCTACGGTCTCCCACAGCCTCCTGTGAAGCTGGTGTGGAGCAGTCTGAGCAAGCTGCCCATGCAGAGGGTGGGGAACTGACCACAGGCAGCTCCCAGAGTGGGGTAAATGGCTGCTTTTCCATCTCGTAACCTGCCACAGGTGGGGTCCCCCAGGGATTGCAGTCAGTCCCAACGCTGTTTCATGTCTTCATAAGTGGTCATCCAGAGCACTCACAGTCACTCAGGGATCAAGTGAACACTTTGCAAGGGAGAGCCATGCTGCAGGAAAACCTGTGCAGGCTGGAAGAGTGGGCAAAGAAGAACCTTATGAAGTCCAGCAAGGACAAGTGTAAGGTCTTACACCTGGGAAAAGAAATCCAGGAGTGCAGCACAGGCTGGGAGCAGAAGGCTGGGGAGCAGCTCTGTGGAAAGAGACCAGGGAGTCCCAGTGAGCAATGAGCTCAATATGAGTGAGCAGTGTGCTGCTGGAGCAAAGGAGCCCAGTGAGATCTTGGGCTGCATAAACAGGGGCATCAGCAGCAGAGATTATCCCATTCTTGTTGGTGTTTGTCAGGCCACACCTGGAAAACTGCTGTTAGTGTTGATCTCCACTATCCAAAACAGACACGGACAACTGGAGAGGGTGGAAAGAAGGGCCACAGAGATAATCAAATGGTTAGGAAGCCTGACACATTAGGCAAGAGGGCTTGGGTGAGACCTTAACACCAGATTCTAGTATTTAAAAAGTGGCTACAAAAAAAATGGAGACTCTGTTTCTACAAGGAGTCACATGGAAAAAAAGAAGATAATGCGTATAAGTTACTCCTGGGGAGATTCTGATTAGACACAAGAGGAAAATTTTTCACAATGGTAACAATTAGTTTTGGAATTATTCCCAGAGAAGTGGTGTATCCCTCAACATTAGGCACTTCAAGGTTCATCTGGGCAGAGTGCTGGACCACCTTGTCTAGAGGGCTTTTTTAAAAAAAGTTTGGACTAGGTCATTCTTAAGATCTCTTCTAACCTGTTATTCTATGATGCAAAAGAGTGCTTCCTAATTAGATATGTGAAATCAGATGGCAGCCAATCCTACATTTTTTACGGTGATTAGGATTCCTTGTAGTTTTCATATCAGATTCCTTTCAGAGGATGATGTGGGGGTGATACAAGCTAAAGTTCCCGTATTCAACGGGATGCTTCTGCATGAAGTCATGTAGGATGTTACTTTGATTTCTTGAGATATGAGAAAAATGGGAACTTGTAAAATGGCTAAGACCATTATATTTACAAATCTTCTCAACTCAGCATTTACTGATTTATTCAACTGTCATTTTTGCAAGGTGTATTCAATGATTTTGTTCTGTAGTACTGTCATAACAGGTAGTAAGCCAGAATCATCAGAATTTTTTGTACTTGCAGTATCACTTAAAAAATGTGCATGGTAAACAGTGGTGTCAGGTGTGCAGTGGTATGTTTTTAGGATTTCATTCTTATTTTGGTATCTGAATAAATTGGATAGATATCATTGGTTCTAATTGGTGTGACATCCAGTCTAATTTGGTCCAAGCTATAATTTACAATTTTGCCTTTAATGGTTTAGTTCAGTCTTGGTTCAGAAGTTAATAAACAAAGTAAAAAAAACTATGAAAATCATTAAAGGAATGAGCACAAACAGTCTACTAGCATTACAGTAAAAATGTGCTTGTGTTCGCAAGTACATTGTTCAAAAAGATAAACTGTTTTCTTTTGTATCGTTTATGAAATGTGTTCAAATAAATTAAGATAGTTTCTTTATGAAACACAGCTGTAAAATATGTACTATCTTTCAGCTAAGTAAAATGCTATAATCTACCATATCATTATTGGCCTGTATTTCTGACTTCTACAAAGCTGACTAATTTATCATTTGTATACTCTTCTAGTTCTTGTCAGTAGCACTCAGCTTAGCTGCTTATGGGGCATAGACATTGACAGCGGGAGGTGCTGTTTTGAGAGACATTCAGCATAAAGAGTTGTTTCTATGAAATTTAATGCACTTTTAAAAAAAGATTCACTGTAAAACCTAGCGTGAACATTTAAGATCTGGTTGTAGTACATAAGAATCTAAGAACTGATAATAGTTAGGGATAACAATGTGAATATTACAGAAAATATAGTTTCTGCTATTCCGTTTTAGTTTTTGTTTTTTCTTTGCTATTGTGTGGGAAACAATTAAAATTTTGGACTGTTGATGTACCATTATAGTATAACATATAAGGATAGTATAATATATAAGTAAGAAGACATTTTGAGTTTTCTAGTGTTAGTGTTACAGTACTACAGAAGCCAGCAAGTGTTGACAGGATGTGAGGAGACTGCTTTTGTCACCAAGCAGAATATTTAATCTAAAATTTTTTTAAATCCCTATACTTTTAAAATCATGCAATATGTATTTAGAAGAGTAATATTTTGGTGCAGAAATCCCATGAAGTTTGTCTGATGTGCCTTGAAATATTACTTTTGTTCCATTTGGCAAAGCATGTCCTGAAACATCTTCTAAACTGTAATGTAAAGGAATGCTTCTAAACATTACAATAGCCTATGCTTTTATCATACATCACTACATTTTTTGCCTTCTTCTACATATCAGAAGCCCAGTCCTGAAAGTATTGGATATTTTAGGATGTAGGAACATTTTTGAATTTTGAATTAGGCAGATCAAGTGCTCTAAAAGATTTTTATGATGCACATATGTTCTCTGTTTAGGTGATGATGGGAAAGATCCTTTTTTTTACTCCATAACTGGGTACATTCTCAGGACTTAAGTGTTTTGTCTAACTGGAAACTTCAGGATTTATTTAATTTTAAATGCATTTTTATATATTTTATTTATAATACAGGCATTAAAAAGATTACAAAATAATTAAAGTCTAAAACCTTTGGGCCTTATTTAAGTTTTCAAATTCAGAGTAACTAGGAATACAAATTCTACCAAAGACCACAATTTTCCTTTCTCTCTTTCTAGGAGACAGATAACATTTTCACAGAAAAGTCACCACTTCTATATTCAAAATTATTCACAGCTTTTTTGTGTCTCCACCCAAATTTAGTTTTCATCATAAAACTGCTGCATGAATGGTATTCCCCAAAATATATAATTTCTTCTGCAGCTCCGGAGCTAAATTGTTTGGGTACCTTAAATACTTTGTATATTTAAATGACTACCTATTAAATCTAACCTGCAGGCTCTTTGAGCCAGAAAAATCAACATTCAGAACTCCTGTGTATGTTGTGAGTACTGGAACATCTTTTTTTACCATTTTTTCTTTTTCCATATAGACTTGATAAAGTGTAAAATGAAAATTCCTTCAGGGTAATCTTGCATTGCATTCATGATAAATACCTTTATTATTTTCTGCATAACAAATTCTGTGCATGCACATACCATTTTTTAGTCCTGAAATTCCTGCATTTCTGAAATGAAACAATATCTTTAAAGTTGCTTAGTGCAGATTGAATTTATTGATTACAAAAAGAAAAAAAAAAAAAAAAGAGTCGGAAGGTCTCTGTTTCTTGTTTCCTGACTGCTTTTTTTTTTTTTTTTTTTTTTTTTTTTTTTACTACTTTGTTAGGAAAAAACCTATGGAGGCCACAAAGTTTATGTCAGAGACAGCAGTAGCAGCTATTTATCTTCCCCAAATATGAAAAATCACAGTTTTTACACTACAGCTTTGGGGAATTGAGACATATATACAACCTTTTCACACTTTGGGAAGAATGTGTCTCAGTTCTCCGAGAAAGAATTAATGTGTTTGAATATGGGCTGCTTGGTTCTGTGGCTCAGGTCAGACAGGATTGTAGAGTTGGTAGTAAAATGAAACAGAGGACTTGAGAAATTATCATTATAAATTATCTTCCTTGCCAGATGATTTTTTGTTCCTCCTTTGCATGAACAACTAAAGCCCTTGGAAAAAAAAACTCTTCTTCCCTGGATGCTTACATACATTTACAAACAAAATGGATCAGTTGGTATCTGTTACCAGTTCTGGCACTTTCTACAGGAAGACAAATGTCACTGCTGGATATATTGTAATTTGGCTGCATTTTATCCTTCCCATTTTGCTGCTGTTGTTGTCTTAATCACATTTTCAGAGAAATTTTTTAAATCTCTCCATCCTTTATGGGGGGTGGGGGAGAGAATGGAGGGGAGGACCTAGACTTAAAGAAAAGGAAAGGTAAGAGTAAACAAGGTCCACGAGGAATCATCTTCAATTCATTCTTCTTTGTTTTCCCCCCTAAAGATTGCCAGAGAGATGTGGTCAGCACTCTGTGCCTGGATTCCACATGCAGAACTTGATTGTTTTTAGGTTTCATGACTGACAACCCTTTTTGTGCATGATTGTTTCATCATTAGTGTTGGTCACAGTCTAGTAAGGAAAAGAGTTGGAAAAGATTAATTTTGTACCTCAGATGGGAACTGTTAGGTCAGCTCTACAGTTGGTAGAACACCATGGACTTAGACTAGCTGTAGATTGTTTCATTGGAAGAAAGATTTCAGGATGAGTTTGAAAAAATGTCAACTTTACAACTAAGAACCTTTGTGTTTTAAAACCATAAATCTTGACTGAACACTGTGTACATAGTGTAAATTTTTTGTCCTATTTAATCACCTATTGAATCGTATTCTTCTGAAAATATGTTGTTTTGGTCTAAAAGGTATGTCACCTTATGTTTTCTAATATAAACAGTGTTATAGGTGTTGCTTCTGACATTTGCAGTTAAAAAAGGCTTTCTAAATAAAGGGGCTAGATACAATTCAGAAATAAAAATGTGATTTTCCTTTTACATCTCTCTGTTGAGTATTTGCCATATGGGTTGCTCAGCATTACACTCTCAGCAGGTCTAATTTATGGTAAACACACAGCAAGTGAACAGAAAAAAAAAAGGAAATTAAAATATTCATATTCTCCCTTCATTCCAATTTTTTTTTTTAACTAAAATTAGCTTATTCAGGTTCAGCCCATATAGTTGTGGCACTTAGTTGAGTATGTGTGTATTTCCTGCTCTCCTGGGAGTTTGTGAAGACTGAAATGCTGCACGGTTCTGCCATGAGACTGCTTTGCTGGGGCTTGCATGGCAGTGTGTAAATTATACCTTCCTCGCTCTGGTCTGGCATGCTGCCAGCTGCCCCGGGGCTGTGCTTTCTCCATGAAGGGCAGTTGGTGGAAAGCAGCACTTTTCTTGCTGTGGTATGGGGTGCTTTAGCTTTATTTAGCTTTTCCCTGGGCCTTCGCAAGAGGTTTACCAAATAAATGAGTGTGTACATCTTCTGGGCCACTGCTAGGATTGGGATCAGGCATAGAAAGAGGTATAAAATAAATAAAAAATAAATAATAGTATGTTTTTTTTCTCAACCAAAGCCATGGAAATCCGTAGCATGAATATTTTGAAAACTTCCCCTTTCCAATGAGCTCCTAGGGCTTTCTCTTAGTATTGTACATATGCTTTCTTTCTCTCTGTGGGTTCTGTCCTTCAGGGGCTCTTTAGAGCTTAGTCCACCCGAGTCCTTTTATGTATCAGCAACCCAAGTGACCACCCTTCAACTGGTGCTTTCAGCTCAAGTAAAAGTTTTTTCCTTCAGGTTGGTCTGCATTGCTATATTAAAAAACACCCCAAAAATGTGTGGTTTACATTTCCATCTAGTTTACATCTGAGCAAAAGAAACTCCGTAGCATAAATGGATGCATTTTTCTGAATAATAGAAATAGAATTATGCACTTCATATTGTAATTGCAAGTATGAAATAGCTACAAAAGGAAATGCTTTTAAAAAGCAGTGGTTTACATCCTGCCCTCTGTCTTATTTTACGTCAGACTTTGGTAATATATGCTTTCTTTTCTGCCTGGATGCTGTCTGTTCCAGCAAGAAACCTGTGCATTCCCATTGGAGGTATGGATTCAACTGGTGGAGGAGAGGCTGGACATGACCCAGCCATGAGCACAGAAAGCCAAACGTGTCCTGGGCTGCATCCAGAGCAGCGTGGGCAGCAGGGGAGGGAGGGGATTCTGCCCCTCTGCTCTGCTCTGTGAGACCCCACCTGCAGTGCTGCATCAGCTCTGGGGTCCCTGCACAGGAAGGACATGAATCTATTGGAGGGAGTCCAAATGAAAATTACCAAATTGATCGGATGGATGGATGGATCACCTCTCCTATGAGAAGAGGCTGAGACAATTGGGACTGTCCTGGAGAAGAGAAGGCTTTGGGGTGACCCAATTGCAGCCTAAGAGAGCTTATAAAAAAGATAGAGAGAGACCATTTACAAGAGCATATAGTGGTAGGACAAGGGGAAATGGGTTCCAGCTCAAAAAGAGTAGGTTCAGGTTAAATACTACAAGGAAATTCTTTCCTTTGAAGGTGACGAGACACTGGAACATATTCCCCAGGGAAATCATGGATGTCCTTTCTCTAGAAGTGCTCAAGGCTAGTTTGGATGGGGCTCTGAGCAACCTGGTCTAGTGAAATGTGTTTCTGCCCATAGCAGAACTATGCAGTTGGAACTAGATGATCTTTAGGGTCCTTTCTGAACCAGGCCATTCTTGATTCTGTGGTAGTTCAGAACTGTTCATGATTCCAATTTAGAAGAAAATTGAACATTGAACCGTCATGATACAGTTTTCTTCAGGTGACATTTTCTGCATGTAAAATACTCACTTTACAGCATCTGGATGTATTTAGTTCAAATAACAAAAAAAAAAAAAAAAAAACAATCAAAACTCTTTTCATTGGATCCTGCTAAATGTTTGACTTGGCAATGTCACCACAGGTTGCTGGTGTGAACCAGGTTGCATATTTGGCTTGTTTATTAGTATGCGCAGTTATCTTTGATTTCCCCTTGTTCCATCTTATGGATAGGGGTTAATTGGAGTGACCAGTTTTGTTTTTCTGTTTGGTTTTGGGTATTTTGTGTGTATTTGGGTATTTTGGGTATAGCGTGGTGAGTCTTGATGGTCTTCTCCACAAACTAATCTGTAAATACTGGCAGCTGAACAAATAGAAAGTATTGGTTGTTTTATTATCCACTATGAATTCTTCCTTCATGTATATCATATATATCATTAGCTTAATTGTTTATAGTGTTTCAGTCAGTTACACTTAGACAGATCCTCTGAGGTAATGGAGTTTTGTTTTGTGGTATAAACAATATTTACTCAGAAGCCAAACCTCAGCCTCTCTTCCTGTTGGCTTGGGGTGCTGTATACTAAGGTTTTAAAGATGCCCAGGTGAACAGATGCCTGAAAGTAGTCATTTCACTACTTATGCATTTAAATTTCTACTAGTGTCAGTTAGCTGAAGTCTGGAGCCACTGGTATTCAGACTTTTCAGGACTCCGGATTTTATGCCTTAAACCATTTTAGAAAAATGTTAATTTAGTTTCTCATGTCAACTGGAAGTAGTTGGGAGGTTAAAATAAATTAAGTGGTAAGTGATCCTTTGTGTACTGTATACTCAGTCATCATGAACTCATGTTCTGAACACATTTAAAGTTACATAGAATTTGGCTATATTTTTTTTTAATCCACATTAAAGACTAAGAAAACAAGCATGCTTTCAAATGGCCCTCTGTACCGTCAGTGGTTACCTGTGCTGGATGTCACTATTCTTCACAAAATGTGATAATAATGTTACTTGTTAACATAAGAACAAAGTTTGACTCCACAGAAGCAGCTGGAAATGAATAACCACATTCTTAAATCTCCAAGGAACACACTGTTTGGCATATACTGCTAAAAGTTCCTCATATTTAGGAGTGAAATACTTATGTTTTGTCTCAGCTGGTGTGCATGAGGGAATATGCATTTCTCAGTGGTAACATGGAATTTGATTTTATAAAATGTTTTTATATATATTTAATGGATTGAAACACTTTGAAGAAAACATACATTTCTGGTCTTAATCTAATTCAAAGCAGGTTTATAGTTCTGATTCCAGGCTTTTCTCATGTTTTATGTATAGGTAAATCAGAAGGTTATGTTTTGTCCAACCTAGCAGGGAGCAGAAGCAGTCCTTTTCTGTAACATCCAGGAACTTGATCAGTTGAACACTGATAAATGAATGTTTACTGTGTGGATACTTTAGATTATTTGAAAAGGGATAATCTACAGGGATTTGAAAAGGGTTTATCTTTTGGGAAGAGGGTCATGCTAACAACTGTATATGCTAAATTTTTTTTTTTAAATAGATGCAAGTTGCAAGGGAGTGGTCTATGAACCTCAAGATATGCTGTGTTCATGCCTAAAACTCTGTTATACTTCAAAATTTTCAAATGTAATTACTATTTTGTAGTACTCTTGGTGTAGAATCAAGCAAGGTTCCTGCAGGAGAAGTTGGGGATAAAAGTAACTGACAGATAGGAGCCTTCATGGATTTGGTGTTTGGTCAGAAAGGACATTCCAAGAGTCAAAGAAGAGATATGAAATTATAGCAGTAGAGGGGAGTGAGCTGCTAGGGTACAGAACATAAAGGTATAAAACAGTGTAAATATGATATAAACCAGCTTGAAGCTTCCACCAACTTGTGGGCTTCAAGATTATGCTATACTATTTTTCTTATAGATGGGGCTGCTGATTTGTGGCACTGCATGCCATATAAAAGTGTGCCATCCATTTATGTCTGTGTGTATATATGTACATATACACCAGATATATCTGAGACATATGACCTGTCTATCTGCCATGTGATGTATAAATTCTGTAAATTCTGCTACATGGAAGATTAATTAGGCTCACTCTCTTTCATCTTCATTACCCATTTTCGTTATTCAAATGCAGTTTGCTTAACTCTGTCTGTGAAAGTGCATCTAGATTTCTGACTCAAATAGTGAGAAATAAATTTCTAACTTGCTGTATTTCAGAATTGTTCTAAGAATGTAACTTGCCAAAGTTTCTTGTCCCAAAGAAATGGAGAAAGGCCAGAGTCTCTCCTGATATAACTGTTACCAGGAACACAATTCTTTCTTAAGTTTGGCCATATACAAACTGTAAAACTGATTCAGTTAGTAAAATCTTTTTCCAGAAAAGCTTATTCTGTGTATGATTTGGCTTTTACTTTGCGATTGAATATGAAGGTTTCAGGGATGAAAGAAGTATTCGTGGTGAAAGTCAAGGAATTTTAAGGAAAGAAAGGAATTTTCAGGTACAGAGTGTGTTAACATAATCTAGAGGTAAGATACAGCCCAATTCCATTGAGGGAAAGTATAAATGTAAGCAATGAATAGCAATGGTTTTATAACAGAGACATAGCCTAAGACAGCGTCTTGAATGTATCTACAATAAAATACTTTAATTTTTGGGACAATGCAGAACGAAGATCAAGATGTGGAAATAACTGCATAATTCCACAGATGAAAAAGCACAAGCAGATACAGAAGATACTTCATATTAGGACTTAGTTAATAGTGTTTCATAATTACAGACAGTAAAGGTGAAGCTCTTCACAGAACCATGCATGATTTAGTTACAGTGGGCAAATGGTGATTTTAACAGAAAAGAGCTTATTTGGGGTCAGAAGCAGTTTTCCTGATTAAAAAATATCCTTAGCTTCCCACTGTCTATATATTACTGGTTTTCTTGGTAGTTTTAAAGATATCCCACTGGTAAAGCTTTAAAAAAGAGACTCTCTTGACCTCATGAAAAAGTTAGTTGTTTGGAATGTTGAATGCAATTATATTGACATATGGTGATAATGTGATAAAGCGTAAGGGTTAAAGGTTGAAGGAACCATGGCTTGGCAATTAGCAATGTAAATGAAACATTCATTATCCAGCATGCTGAGAAGTTGATGAACTGTACAATAAATCTGAGCCCAAGTCACTACTGAGATAACTCATTTCAGACATAACGGTATTTATTAGGATTCTAGACATTGTTTTGCATTCTCTGGTGAAATATCTTGCTCTAGAAACATTTTCTCCATTAATGCATGTGAAGTAAATCAATACTAACAGTTCTTCAAATAATAAAGAGGAGGAGTGTGAAAGACATGGAAACTCATTCTGTCTGAAAAGATGTGTGGTTAGACAGAGTGGTATCTCTTCAGTGCATTGGTATTGGTATTTCTCCAGTGTGAATTGTCTCCAGTGTCTTACATTAGGCCATTTTTTCTCATCTTCTGAGATACAGTTGAAATCAGAATCTGACTTAGTAAGTGGACAGGCAGTTGCCAGATGTTGTAAATTCCACTGATACATAAAAGACGGCATTTTTTTGGTGAGAGCACAGCACAAAGACTTGAGAGGAATGTAAAAAATATTTACTCAGCATTTTTAAGTTCCATGAAGATGAGGTTTGCATGTTACCATGTTACTGTCCTTGTATCCCTCTTAAAATAATGCTTACTACCAATGAAATTAATTAGCTAAATTGATTCACTTGATGAAAGCAGAGATAGATTACCTCCCACTCATTAGACAGTTCTATGAACAACTCAGGAGTAGTTTCTAATAATTAAATAAATAGTGCATCATTTGATCAGTAAAAATAACTGAGGAGGATTTAGCCAAAATCCAAGGCATAGAAATATGTGCTAGGTTGCTTGTCGGTGGCAGCAGGATATATATTTGGTTTCTGCTAAAAAATGTTGAAGTTGTCTGTTCCTTTTTAAGGCTCCCAGTTTATCACAGCCATAGCGAGTAACGCAGTATGCTTTTCTGCTCCAGCTTTGCATCTGTTTGGGATTGTTAGAAATTTTATTTTACATGTATTTCCCACTGTGGAATAGACAAATTCTTTATTATTGAGGCAAAACATTTGGAATAGATATATATGAATGACATATAAACTCTGGAGGAATATCACATACTATGCAATTTTCATGCTAGTTCTTTGAAATGTTGTTCTTATGGATCATTATGAATCTTGACAGATCACATAATGATTTATGAATTGAGCCAAAAAAATCAGTATTCTCTTAATCTTCTCGTCTATGAGTATCTGATCCAGACAATAATTCTTATTTCACTCATCAGTGTCAGCAAGAAAGGCAGTATTTGTTCAGTAGCACAAGGAAATATAATGCACTTTACAGAAGAATAAGTTAATATTATGTATTCTGTACAGAAGAGATAGTATTCCTATATGTATATAGTATGATATATTTGGATACTATTCTGTTCAACAGTGAAAGTACAAGGAACACGCATGGAAAACTCTAAAGAGCGTTGGCTCCCCCTCCCTTCCCCTCATTTATTGTACAGAAAACTATTCAGAGAGTAAGCTGATGTGTTATACCTATTGAAGAGCTGAAAATTGCTTTTGAACAGTCATCTCTCAGATACTTTATAGATTTCTCTTTAGAATCTCTTAGTTTTGTTATTCAATAGACATTTCTTTAGGTCAGCATGGTACACGAGTTGGAGAATGCAGGATACGTTTGAGATCACCTGGAAAGCATGTAACAGTGGCAAGAATTAAGTACCCAGAATTCTTCAAAATTGCAATTTAAACTAAACAAGAAAAAAGTCTTCTAACTTATTGGAATAATTGAGATGGCTGAGTATGATATCATCCAAAAATAGGTTGCAAAACAGTTTTTTTTGCAGCCACTACTTGATTTCTGGTATGGTTGTGTCAGAGCATGGCTATACCTTAAAACCAAAATTGTGCGAATGCAACACTTGGGGTGAAGCACACCAGCCAGAATACTTGTTATAAAGACAAATGCACATACTGTGTTTAGCACAGCTTCACCAGAACTGAGAGTGTAGCTACTAATTTATTATAAATTTCTGAGAAAAACACTATGAAGAAAATATTGTTGTATTTATTTAAATAATAAATTGTTATATTTATTTAAAGTTGTATCTGATTACTCTGGAATATATTATAGGTTTTCCTTTAGCCAGACTTTTAAAATTAAAAATTATCAAAGGAGTTAGTGTTCTGTTGCTTATCTTTGCTTTTAGAATATTTCATTGTAACATCTCTAATTTAAATAAATTCGCTGATCCACAGTTTATTATATAACTAAACAGTGTTCTGAATTACAATGTTTGTAAAGTCTTAATTTCCTGAATACTTACTTACTGGCAATATTCAACTTGACCAAATTGAATTGATATGCCTAAACAGTAATGTGTGTCTGTGTTTATGTACAAATATACTCTCTTGAAACATATACATATGCATATGGATACTTTGAAAATATGAACTGTTCAGTATATAAACAGTTTATATATGGTATATATAAAATATTCGGTGCATATACAGTAAAAAATAGATATACATAAGGGGTTTTTAACAAATTTATTTACACAAGCAGATCTATCAGTAAACAAAAGCAGAGTCTGAATTGCCTTTACTGACTTCTAGATGTTTCCTTTAATTACTGTGCTTTCATTTTCTCACTTTGAAAAGCTATTAGAATTTTGAAAGAAAGCTTCGTGGAGAGGGCTGGTCTTTCATCTCCCATTATAGCCTTATTTTAGATTTCTTAAGCTTTCTTTGTCATATTTTTCACTGTACTTGACATTTCCTTTTGACTAAAGGTGGAAAATTCATCAGTCACTGTGGTGTCATGACAACCCAAGATAAGTAGGCCAGAACACTCTATAATCTTTGCTAACTTGCTAATGCAGAGACCACTTGTGATGATATCTCAGAATATATCTCATTTATTGTAAAGTACTTGAATAAACCTTCTGGAAAAATCATAGATGAGACAAAATATAAAAAAGACTTTGGGAAGCTAATGGCGCAGTAAGGTGAAGGTACCTGCACATACACTGTGCACTTTTCAGACAAGTTAAGACAACGTTCATTTTTATGGCATCCAGTTAAATTAAATAATGCTGTGACCATAAAAGCTCAAGTCCAAGTAGTTTCTCAGAGTTCAGAACTAGCAGGTAATATTTCTTTAATGTATTTGTGTATTTCTCAGTGCAAACTGATCAAAGATATTAAGTGTGATATCCACAGGCATATGGTCATCATATGCTGTAGGAGGGTCCACATCCAAACAGCCAAAACACCCTTTTCAATCAGTATTTTTTCCTTAGGTTTTTCTGCATAGACCTCTTCAGAGTATCACTGCTTGTTCTCAAGAAGTAACTCTCCCATCAGAAAACAGTCTCTTCCCATTATGATGCTCATGAGTTATGAGTAGAGTCAGGCTTTAGGTGATGTGTCTGTTTTTTATCACGGAATATGTGGAGTTGGAAGGTACCCAGAAGAGTCATTGGGTCTAACTCCTGGCCCTGCACAGCACCATCTAAAAGAGTCACACCGTGTGCCTGAGAGCACTGTCCAAATGTGTATTGAGCTCTGTCAGGCTGGTGCTGTGACCACTTCCCTGGGGAGCTGTCCCAGTGCCCAAACACCCTCTAAAGGAAGAACCTTTTCCTAATATCCAGCATAAACTTTTTAACTGGCACAACTCCAGGCCATTCTCTTGGGTCCTGCCACTAGTTGACAGAGAGGAGAGATAAGTGCCTGCCCCTCCTCTCTTTGTGAGGAAGTTGCTGACTTGCGCTGAGGTCTCCCCTCAGTCTCCTCCAGGCTGAACAGACCAAGTGACTTCAGCTGCTCCTCATACACCTCCCCCTCAAGTCCCTTCACCAACCTTGTCACCCTCCTTTGGATGCTCTCTGATACCTTTATTTCCCTGATGTTGTGTCACCCAAACCAGCCCCCAGCACTGGAGGTGAGGGTGCCCCAGCTCAGAGCAGAGCAGGACAATCCCCTCCCTTGCCCAGCTGTGATGCTGTCCCTGATGTCCCCAGGACAGGGCCAACCCTCCTGGCTCCAGGGCACTGCTGACTCAGGTTCAGCTTGCCACTGACCAGGGCTCCCATCCCCTTGCAGATGCAGAATTCAGCCCTTTACCTTGTTGAACTTAATATGGTTGGTGATTGCCCAGCCCCTGATTTGTCAGAGTCCCTCTGCAGGGCCTCCCTGCCTTTTGAGGGAGTCAGCAGCTCCTCCCAGTTTTTGTTTTCTGGGAATTTGCTGAGTATTCCTTCCAGTCCTGCATCCAGGTGATTTATGAAGATGCTGAAGAGCACAGGGCTGGAGGATGGAGTCCTGTGGAACCCCACTAATGACAGGTTCCCAGGTACCCCATTCACTGAAACACTTTGTGCCTGACCTGTGATCCAGTTGCTCACTCCATCCCATGACGTGTTTATCCAGCTGTGTGTTGGACAATTTGTCCAGAAGGATCCTGTCAGAGGCAGTATTGGAAGATTTACTGAAATCCAAGAAGGTCACCTCAACTGGCTTCCCTTGGTCAGCTGGGTGTGTTACCTTGTTATGAAAGGAAATCAGCTTTTGATAAAGCAGCTTCTCTCATGAGGCCATGCAGTCTGTGACGAAAGACTCTGTTGTCCTTCAGGTTTTTTCAATACTCCCAAAATAATCTTCTCCATAAATTTACCTGTTACTGAAGTGAGACTGACAGGCATATATTTTCCAGGGTACTCCTTCTTAGTCTTGAAAACCATCTTTCAGTCAGATGTGACCTGTCTGGGTTCCCAAAACTCATTGATGAAAAATCATTGAGAAGGGCTTTGCAGTGACAGCAGCTCTTTGAGAAGTATTGGATGAATCCCATCAGGACACATGGATTTGTAGGGGTCCAGCTGGAGCCTCTGTATCCATTATAAACTGATTGTTCTTGCAGTCATGATCCTCCAGCTCAGGGAATTGATTCTACTTTGGTCAGTCATTTGTGTTGAAGACAGAGGAAAAGAATGCATTAAACATCTTCTGTAGTATTGATATAGAGATAGAAAGTTGTTTTTTGTTTTTTTTTCAGTTGATCATTTTTAGATTGTGTTTTCTAGTTGCTTTCCTCATATCAGCTGCTTGTCCGTAGATCTGACCATAACTCTCTTGGCAGACATGAGGGGAGACCTTAGACCACGTGTCTTAGGAGAAAAAAAATTATTATTTTTTTTTTAAATTCTTCTGCTGCCATGAAATCGTTACTAATTCTGCTGTGCAGGATGGATGTGAAAAATCGGAGTAAACCAAGCAGTAATGTCAAGTTATGGTATGGTATTGAAATGACTACGAGGAAAAGGTGGTGCATCTCCATGTAAAACACCATAAATGTCAGGACCTTCTAAGAAAGAAAATACAAAGATTCTTCTTTTAGTAATTTTCTTGATTGCTTGAGATGTTTAAGAGCACATCAGACTACAGAGATCAACAAGCACAGAGCTAGAATCTGAATCTACAGAGCCTGCTGTAATTAACACTTACTATCAGCTAATTACCCAGAACAGTGCTTGTATGGGTGAGAACTGCTGGTTTGAAAGGTGGCTACCTAACACTGCTCATAAGCAGCACCCACTTAACAGCTTGTTTATCCATGTCCTGCTTACTGCATAACAGCTCTCCTATTCCTGTATGATGGAAATGAGAGTCCTGGCTGAAAATTTTAGTCATAGCCTTCTTTTGTGGAAAATTGGAGCCACCTGCTGTCTAAAGAAGGCACTGTTTAAGGTGACGTGTAGCCTCAAAAATTCTCTGTTGTTTGTTGTTAGTAGGGTATTTGCTAACCCATGGAAGCAAAATCATTTAGGTCTAGATGCTTCTATTATTATGTATACTAAAAGGCATTTATCCAGACTTCAGCATTAACTATTGCTCAGAGATTAGTATTACAGAGAAGGCTTGAGAATCAGGAAAAGAGCTGGACAAACAGCCATCTCTAAGTGTGCAACATGAAAAAATCTCATTGAACAAATTTACTTCTCTTTCCTCAGTTTGTAATTAGCTCCCATTACTAGTTGTCTTCTGAATAATTTTTAAAAATCCCTCTCATTTCACACAGTTCAGCTCTGAATATGACTCAATGGAAAAAGCATGCTGGGATCCTAGTTTCCTATTTCTTCCTGATTTTGTGTCTAATAAATATCAAAAAATACTTGCTTATACACTAAAATACCCCAACCAATCAACCAAAAAAATGGCCCAAACACCAAACCAAACCAAACCAAACCGAACCAAACCATCACAAACCTGGGAAAAAAATCTTAGTCATGCTTTTTTGGGTTTTGTGTCAGGTAGGTTATCCAGATCTAATCAAACTTTGTAAGCCTGTCAAGATGTTCTTCCTCTAATGTTTCTCCACCACTTCTGCAGGCCACATTGAGCCATTGTCTGCTGGCCAGTTGCTCCAGTTATGCCCAGTTATGTGCTGTGTTTTGAACTTTAACAGCTGTAGCTGTTGCATGGAACTAAACACATAATCATGTGTCAGTTTGGAACATAAAATAGGCAGTAATCCAAGCAGCCCTTCCTTAGTCACAATGGGCTGTTAAAGAGTAGGAAGAAAGAAACATGTAAAACACTTAATTTGCTGCTAAAGTCAAAAGGTACACATTAATTAGTTTTAAGTTCCCCAGCATTTTCATTGCTGTGGTAGTTGCTCATGTCTTCTACACACACACAATCACACCCAGTGCAAATAAGACAACATTTACATGTAGGTTGAACCAAATGATTATAAATGAATTGACGGATGTCTCCTGGGATTGGACATAAAGGTCTTGTAAACTGAAAATTTTATAAACAAACAGCTGTTGGGAAAATACCATTATGCTGTAATAGCTGCTATTAAAATCCATTAGCAATCTTGATGGCCTGTTTGAATTTGATGCATCATTTGCTCTGACAGCTTTTCTTACTAAAGAATTTTGTAAAATATATGTAGATTATGAAAGACAGTAGTAATAGACTAGGAGATTAACACTGAATACACATTTTAGTTCCGTGTGCCAATCAAGCTTTGAAGAATGCTGTGTATCCTTGAGTTTAAATGTCAGCAGAGAAAAAGGAGCACATTAACCTGAACAGCTGCAAAGCTTTCTCCATCACTGTGGGAGAAATGCACAGCTCTGCAGAGACAGAGTATTTCCAGGTTAGAAATCATGTTTCAGGCAACAAAATAAATCTCCAGTGTTTTCTAAGAGTTTGTGTGCTCTCTTAATTGATGCCAAACTGTCATTCTGCTGCTCACAGATCCATATACCGCAGTGGATACCAGCTGCCATAGGGGTACGTATGGCCTGTAGATCATGCTGCTACTAAAATTAGTCAGAGTTCTAATGAGATTTTGAAAAATATGTATGCCAAGAACTATGTGAAATGGCTCCTCTTTTAAGAACAGTTCAAGTGTCAGTGATACAGCTAAACTGTCCCTTCAGAACCAGGTATGAGAACACACAGAATGACCTGCCTGTGTCTGTATACAGAGGCAGGGATTCGTTTAGCTTGGTCATGGATGCTGCAAGGGCACCATCTGGTGGAAGAAAAAGAAAGATTAAATCAGATTTAAATGTCTTTTAATCAAGACTTCTTGTCTGTTCCTTTGTTGGTAATGCTCATACTCAGATGACATAATACTTGTTATTGCACATATTTAGTTTCCTATTCCTTTGCTTTGTATTTTTCAGTGTTTTAGTCAATGAACTCTACATAACAGAGAATTCTCTATAGGTATTATTCTGATACAAACTCAGGTGCCCACTTTATGGGTACCCTCTTTTCATCCCTCTCCTTGTATCCGTTCTCAATTTCTTTATCATATCTTTGTCCTCCCTGGTACCTGTAAGCAGCTGTTTGCTGAAAGTCTGGCAAAGAACTCTGTGTCTTGTACTGTTTCCTCTCATCACTCACCCTCTTCTTCCTGGTGGATGTAGAGTGGTGAAGGTAAGCAACACATTTTATGTAAGAATGTTGTTCTGCTAAATAGTACAGCAGGACTTTGGTCAGCTCCTTTTGTTTGAGGGAGGAATAGAAGGGCTTGTGGTTCACTGTAAAGAGAAGCAAGTCAGTGCCTTTTATGTTTTTTTCAGCTGTGGACCATTGTGTCTTGCAATTTGGATGTTTAAAGTTACATCTTTTTTAAGGATTATGATACAAGTATATTCACTGAAAGAGCTGTAGGTGTGTGTTACTGCTGTTTATTCTTAACAGAGTTGCAAGAGACTAAAACTAGATTAATGTAGTAGATGCACTATTTAATGTTCATGTTGTTAAAGGAGCCTTTTCTTTACTACTTAGCATCTCCTATATGGTTCTGATAATATATTATGCATTCCACTATCTGCCTCTCTGTAGCTCTCAGCAATGAATGGTCTTTCAAAGCACAGTGTAGCAGAGGTAAAGCCCTTGTATCATTCCATACAGATTTTTTAAATGTTTTGAAAGAAGGCTTGCTGCTTGAAGCCTGGCTTTCTCATTTACATCTTTTAAACAATATTTTCAGAAAATAAATAAGACCCTGAGTTAAAAGATACCAAATTTGCAGAGTTTGAAGTGAGAGAAGAATAAAAATGAGCCAGCAGGAGAGAAAGCCTTAGATATGGCCTAATTAATAAGATTTGTGTTTTATTTCCATAGATTACTTCAGTTCCCTGAGTGCAGTAAGATTTGAATACATTTTAAGCACATTTTATCTAAAGTATATTACCACTTTGATCATCCTATATTTACTTCATTTCCTTCAGCGTCCAGACAACACAAATTCAAGATTATAAAAAATTCAATTCAAAACTTAATTTTGAAGTCTCAAATTAGCAACAGGCACCAATGAAGTCAGTGGGAAGAAGCAGTACAAAAATCTAATAAATAGGCTGCTTGCTTAGTTGGGTGAAATTTTGCTTTGAAGTTGCTGAGAAGTACCTGTTTCTTAGTGAGTGAGAAATATGCTTCAGTCACAATGAATGACTGCAGTCATGAAGCAGAGAGTAAGCACATGTTTAGGCTTGGCTCAAGATTTAAGTTCCTGGAAGAAGGCTGTAATGGTGTGATGAGCAGAGCCAGTTGTGCTAGCTGGAATCACCAGTGCACATGGTGGAATTACCAGTAAGTTGGTAAAGCCCAGGATTTGAGACTTGTGTTATGCTGCAGGGGCTCTACTGATATAGCTGAAGATTATGGAAACTAATTGACCTGGCTGCTGAACATATTGGAAAAAATGATTTTGCGTGCCACTTTTTCCTGTAATGTTAAATCTTAAAGCATATTTTTGTTTACTGACCCCAAAAAACCCCTATGTTATTGCTCTTTAGCAAAAAAACCTTTTTCCATTTTGACATACTCCCAGTCATATTTTTTTTTAAACATTGAATATTTTAGGTAAGTATTGAGTAAAACTAGAACAATATGTGAAACAGATTCCAGTTCTTTTGGGTGATTATTCAACTGCATTTACATGCTAGTATCACCAAAGCAATCCTGTGTCTCAGAGTGGTTAACTTCAGATTGATTTTATGTTACTGCTTTGTTTTGCATCTCGTTTTTACTTTTATTTGTCTAGTGAGAGAGCAAAGAACAACTTTCTGAAGGATACAGCCTGAAGAAAGCATGTATGGTGGAGAACTTGTTCCTGTAGGTACAAAAGCAGCCTTACAGAAAGCTTGTGTTTGGTTTTCAGGTCATAGAACCATCTCAGTGGTAAAGCTGCTCTCTTAGTTACTGTAAAACAGAAACAACGGTGCCACAGATATCTTCAGCCTGGTGTAACCAAGTGTGAGTCCCCTGGCAGGCATCTGCAAAGAACTTTGTTTTATCCTGTTTTTTCTTGTGTTGGTAATGACTGTTCTCTCCTCTGAAGGAACTGACTGTTTAACAAACGAGTTGCTAAAGGCATTTTCTTTGCATAACTGTAAGTGCTTATTAGAAGAATCCATAGGAAACTTAAATGAATTACAAGAAACTGAATTGCTACTCTTTATTTGTATGGGATTTTTTGGTGACAAAGTTCAGTGTACAGCATTTGATCCTCTCTAGTTGCATTTCTAGTTCAGTCTCACTGTAGATAAAACTAAAGTCAGTTGCATGTAATACATTGATCCTTGTTTGTTCACGTGTTTTGGAGGAAGATGTTCAGTTTCCCTTAGCAGAAAGATAGACTGAATGAATAGAAAGTTAATTCTTTTTTGTCTTCAGTTGTATTCTAGACAGTTGCTCCAATTGACAAGGCACTATGGGTGGTCAACCAAAGTGCCAGTGATTTAGCATACAGTGCAAAAGTGATTTAATAAGAATAATTGAAAATGCGTTTCTAAAATACTAACATACATAGGAGGGAACTTTTACTTCCTGGAAGGGCCTTTTGCTAAACTGGAGTGCCAAAGCAATACTGCTAATACCATCTGTGTGTGGTAATTGATTGGGGAAATTCTTATGTGTAGATTAGTGGCATGTGCTAAATCCTGTGAAGTCAGTGAGAGGATTTCCATTAACTTTTAGTTTGTGAATTCTGAGTTGGCCTATTTATTCAAGCCTATTATTGGCTTGCAAATTGAACATCTAAAGTTAATAATTACTGTTTGTATTTTCCCGTATGAAGAGAACCTGTTTAGAGTTGGGTTTTTCAAAAACATGGATCTGCGGTGCTGAAAGGGAACATTTGTTGTGAACCAAATTATAAAAGTATATAAAAAATCTGAAGTATTATTAGAGAATATTGTGCCTCAATGTGAAACTGTATTGTGTATTTAGAGAAATTTGGGGTAATAGGAAGGAGAATGAGAAGTTGAAAGTGAGAACAAGAGTGTTCAAGACAAGTAAATAATGATGTAAGTGAAGAATTTTCAGCTGGAGGAAGAAAACTTGTAGGAGAAAATAGTATTTTGGAGTCAAGAGCATGAATGGAAGAAGTAAATTTTTTGAGAGAAATTATTTGCAGTCAAAAAAAACCAAAACTGCGAGGAATCAAACAGCTGCTTTAGAAAGGCAGAAGATGTAGGTAGATGAAAGAGAAAGCTTCACCAACTACTAAAATTTGATGAAACAAAAACTTAGAGTATATTACAATTGATAGAACTGAATTCTGCACGAATGGCTCTTTGGATTTATTATCATCTGATTATTTTAAATTTTCTATCAATTATTTTGCAGCAACCATTTTCCTTTCTATATGTATGGAGTGAAATAGCTTTAATAGTTAAATAGTATAGATTTCTCCTTTAGTGATATTGTGAGTTGAATACATAAATTAGCAAAGTAAATCTAACATGGGAAAGAAAGGTAAAAAGTAAAAGAAAAATTAAAATTGCCATTAATTTTGGATGGCTGCATTGCTGTGGGAGGAATACTCAGGTTGTAAGACTGTCTTCCGCATCAGATTTTGTCATTTTCCCTTTGTTTTTTCACTGATAAACTAATAATTTCATATTAGATACCATTCCCATCCAGAAGCAATTAGTAATGAGAGATAATGTAATCTCATGAAACTATTTTCAAAATTTCTTCTCCTTTTGAATATTTTACCTGAAAGTTTTTGAGTTTATTCCAAAAGATTTTTGCTGTTTCTACAGCAGTAAGAGTGTTAAAAGTCTTGATATTTTGTCATTAAATGCAAGTCATAGTGAATGATTTGTTTGGAATGCGGGAGTGTAGGAGGTACTGCAGGTTTCCTTTTACCTTCTATATACAAATAAGCTCTGAGGACAGGGATATTAAGGAATTGTGCTGCTGTCAGAGATGATGCAATGGAACTCTCCTAGGCCACATTCCATCAACATCATGTGGAAACATTTTCTGGCTCTTCTCTTTGCATTGAACAGGAAGTCTGGCGGCATTTTTTCCTCTGTGTTACCAAAGATGCCATTGTATTAGAAAAGAAGGAAAAACTCCCAACCTTTCCCCCTCAAAAGTACACCTCAGGACTAATGCAGCTGTATTATTTCTAAATATACTATTCGCTGAAGACTAAGGGTTTATTTTTAGCTTGGGTTAAAATAATTTTCAAAGATTAGGAGAAAGTTATTTCCTGTTATGGAACATAGGGATATGTGTAATATCTATAAGGTACAGAAGGTACCAATATTTAATTTTTCAGACCTGTCTGCCTGGGATGGCATCCATTTATAATACTTCTAGCTTCTTTCTATTGAAAGTGTTTTTAATGGTGCATCTAGTCTTGCTGTCTCCAGGCAAAAGAAGTGTTCCTGAAAGTAGGAGAGAGACACTGTTTCGTGCTGCCTCTATAATGGCAGCAGCTGAAAAGATCTAGCACTTCTTGTCAAACAAAACTCCATGTTAGGGGAAAATGGCAGTAGTAGAGTGTTATCAATGTTATGACAAAGCAAGTCTCCATTTCCAATTTAAATGACAGACATTAAAAGTGCACTAAGAATAGTCTGCTATCCTGCCTTGGCATCTTGGTTTTGTTGTTTTTGTTTTGGTTTTGGTTTTGGGTTTTTTTATCATTATATTTTTATGAAGAATTAACATTTTGATAGAACATTTGTTCATGGATTTGCAGTGGTTAAATCAATAGTTAATGAGGTTCATCGTATAATTTGAGCTTGTAGTTTGTTTATGCTAGACCAACTTTATCCATACTCCAAACAAATTATCTCTTATAATCACCAGCCTGAAGATAAATCTCTAAATGTTTTTCTGATGATAGTGCTGTGGTTGGCAGGTGTTAGAAGTGCCTCCCAGGGACAAAGATTGAAGATGGGCTTGTTCTCACAAATCCTTCAGGCGAGGTTGTTTAGCTTTCTATCCTGTCATCTGCAGACGAGCCTTGTATGGTGCCCTGCTAATGAAATCTAATAGGCAAAGGTCATATATCTTTATGAAGAAAAATGCAAAGCTGGTGAGTGATGAATGTGCTTCATGGGGTTCAATGGACGATGCGTAGCAATAAAATCCATGTGCTTTAAATGGCTTGGCATATCTCTGTCTTTTGTGCCTTAACTACTTTTTATAACAATTCTCATTACTAGTGATGGGAATAGATAAATACAAAAACAGTTGAATGAATGCAAAGTTGTCTGTGTAATTAAAGAAATAGGTGGGAGTAATTGGTTTTCGGTATTCATAGCCTAATGAGTGAGATGGCAAACATAATAGTACACAGCAGTATTGTATTTAAATTTGAAAGCTCTGTTGAGTGGCAGTAAAAGCATACTATCTGGCATGAAGATGTGAAGATTTAGGTAGAGTCTAACATCAGTTATAAATCAAAAATGCCTTTGTCAAATGTCGAAACATAATATTAAAAACTACGGGGCAGTACAAACAAAACATGCTGGTATAAAATTGCAGATAGAATTACTAAATAATGCAAGTCAGTGCCTTTAAGAAATTGCTAATCTGAAGTTAGAGGGAATCAAATAAACCAGATATTGTTGAATCACTGCTGTTTTTTAAGAAGTTACCAGTTCATTTGCTATAGTTACACTGCTGAGCTAAGAGACAGTTCAATAAATCAACTCAGGCTTGATGGATTTTACAAACCATTGCAATGAGCATGTGAAAGAGGAAAGAAATCTCTTAGTATTCCCTCTTTGACAAAAGGATATGCAAAGAGCCTGAATGGATGAATGGTTGATTAATTTTGCCAGAAATTTTCTTGACAGCCAGAAATGCGTTTTTGCATTATCATGTTTGCATGGGGATTATTTTGTAAGGTATGAATTATTACATATAACCTTACACCTGAGACTTAGCTGGCTAAAAGAGATGGCTCCTGGTCAGTACATGTATGGTTGTGATGTTTCTTATGTTTTAATTCATCACTCTGGCAATTCAGCCTTTTGCTTGTTACCACTTGCTAATCAGTCAACAGTGAAATCAAATATTGTGTGTGACTAAATGAACCTTGTAACTGAAGTGATAGGTTGTGTCTTTTTCAGTATTTTTTAATTGATTTACAAGCTATGGAAAAATCAGATGGAAGTTCTTAAGCTACAATCAGAAAACAGAATAATATAAAAGAGATTTTAAAAAGTGTATTGTAGGCTATGTCCACATAGCTTATTGATTAAAAAAAATTAATGCTTCTTTTTCTTCTACAAATTTTTGAGGTAAATAATTATTAGATTATGTAAACTATGCTGTACTTTAGTATGGAGATATTTATTTTCATTTTGTACATATTTTGTTCATATTTTCTATGGAAGATCTTTCCTTATAAATATGGTGCATAAGCAGTTGCCTAACTTTTAGTCTTTGTATACATGTGGTTTCAAAATAAAAGACTTTCCACGTACTTTTGTCAAAAAAAAAATACGTTCATATTTACTTCAACCTTTAAAATTATGTGGAGGGAGTACATTTCAACATACTACATTTCTCTGTACTTTTCGACTTGGAGCAAAAGTCATACAGCTATTATTGCAAGTTTTCTAGTTGCTCCCTTAGCTTATTTTACAGAGGCAGAGTTTTAAAGACACATTTGGAGGTGTCATTTAAGCCTTTGAACTTGAAAATCACATCTATATATTTTAATTTATTTTGCATTTTTAGCAACTCTAAACTACTTACCTTCAACAACCAGAAATGCTCAGAATTGGGAGTTTTATCAGTCACAGTTTGCCTGTTACAGAAAACATCCACTAAAAAATGAGACAAATTGCAAGCACTTTGAATTTCTTCCCTTAGAGATGGAAATAAATTTACCTCTACGCCAGACTACATGATGTACTTTGATGTTCTCTGATTCCTGTACTGCTGCAAAACAGTACAGGAACATTATTCTAGATATTGAGGTTACACCAATCTAATATTATTATTAGATACACAGGAGTTTGCAGACCATTACCTGTGTTTATTAATGTCTTTAGTCTATGCAATGTTTATGCTGTGCAGCAGTGGCAGTGCCTTGGCAGGGTTTCATCTCCAGCCCTTCTGATCTGCTGCTTTCTTTGAGTACAAACCCCACTGACACTGGGGAGCATTTTTGACTGTTGTATTTCAAAGAACTAGTTGTTCACCTCAGCACTCATGGGGGGCCACCTTGCTTATGGATAAGAATTTGTGTTCCTTAGGTGGATGACAGTGATAGACATTGAAGGCAGGTATTCCAGCTCTAGGAAGAATGTTGTAAGCTAAATGGGCCATGATGAAATCCTTATATTACACGTATATCATAATCTCTTTTAGGATACATGAAGATGCTCTGCCCCAGCTCCTGAATTCAGAGCTGCCTCAGCTAGTTCTGTAAATGGGGAATAATGAAACTGAAGTTTGGCAGTATACCCGAGCAAAATTTTTCTACCTCAAGTTTTACAAATGGAGACTTCACAGTCTTGCCCAGAAACCATGTGGTGTAAAAAAACATGTAAATCTTTGTAAGCTCTACTTAAACAGAGGCTAAAATGGACAAGTCTGCATTTGAATATACAGAATTTGTACCTTTATCAAATGTGAGTAAAACTTGTTTAGCTGCACTCTGAATTCATAAAGAATGGATCATTGTTAGGACACTAGGATGAAATGCACCAATGCTCTAGAAAACACACCCTTTCCATTATGAACCTGTCTAAACATGCTTTCATTAAACAAATCATGCTAATTTTTTTTTTCATTAAAGAGGAATCCTTGTTTTTTCTTTGCTTTCTTTTTTTTCCCTTTTTTTTTTTAGTTACTCTGCATTTAATGAAAATCACAGACAGTAAAAACACAGCCATCATCACAGTACTAAGGGGTATTACTCAATATGAGCATTCCACACTGCTATAATATTTCCAGTTCAAATGCTTTCCAACTTAAGTTTGGAATGCCTAAAGTTAAATGTGTGGCTGGGGTTATCATAGAGCAAAATAACAAAGCTCAAAGATGCCCATTTGCCTGCTCTTTAGCTTAGGACCTAATACCTTTCTTGTCTTTGGAAACAGTAGACATAAAAGAGAATTTGCTGCTATTTTTGTCCTCACCAGAACACTGATAAATATCAATGCAGAAGAGCTGCTGTTTGGTACATCAAAATACACAATAGAAAAATGCAGTCTTTCCTTACATAAAAGGTAGTGATTTTTAATACAGCATTTTTACCAGTGGTGTTCATAGGAAAAAACAGAGGTAAAACAGATACACTTGTTCATGTTTCTAGAGTCTTGTAAACATCATATGGTTTATACTGTTCTTTAAATTTTCAGTGACCTTCACTTGAAAACTTTTTATTTAAAAAATGAGTATTTTTCTGCACTCTTTTGCCTTTTAATTTTATTTTTTTTATAAAGGAGGGGGCTTCTAGTAATTAGCTGGATTTACAACAAATGGCACACAGACTGTTAGCTCTGCATGTGTGCTGTATCATTGGTGTTTACCCTATTATATTGCAATTTAAGTATGTCATAAAGTTTTATCAGTGATCACATAGAAATAAACTGGAATGCAGAAGTACCAACCATGAAATATTAAGAGAATGCAGTATGTAGCAGTATGTATGACTTATGTTTTGTGATAATTGCATCAGTTGTGAAAATTATAATAGGATACTATATTCCTCATTTATATTTTGTGACGGTTGGGTATTTTTAGCAAATGAGTTGTCAGCAGAAAGGCTTCATTAGACCCATCAGGGTATCTGCCCATGAATAACGAATCCCAAACTGTACTGACAGTTTCCTTGAGCCAAAATGATGGAGCACCTCTGACAAAAGCCATATTGTGCTCCCCATGTGAGAAGTGTGAAGAACAAAAGAGACAGTTTGTTCTTAATTTGGTCAGGTTAATATTGACTTAGTTAGCTTAGAAGAGTCAGAAGTGTGTGTAATGTACACTTTACATTACTTTGCAGTGATCACTTGGGTAATTGGCTGTTGATTTCATGAATCAGTGTTGCAAGAGACAGAAAAGTTACAGATTCTCTTCAGATATTTCTTGGATATTTTGCCTCTTTTAAAGAATCATCCATGTCTATAGTCACATTATATGTTAAAAAGGGATTCTTGAGAATCAAGAAGGAAAATATTTTCAGAGAAAGAAATTTCCCAGCAGTATACAACTTACATAAAATGGTGTTTCTCAACAAAAATACATAATAACTAAACAGGTAATGTTCAAAAATCCTTCAAAAGTCTTTGGATTTCTTCAGCTTTCTCATTCTGCTCACCTAACTTATATGAAAAATATTTGTAAATTTCAGAATGCTCATCATATTGCTGTGTTACAGCAGAAGCTATTTATGTGCATTCGACAAAAGCACCATTTTATTACACTTTATGACACTAAATTACTCCAGTGGTTATGTTGCTGTTAACTGTGCAAAATACATGTACTGCTATATTCTGTTTATTTCAAGTACATATATTTCAAGTATGCTAACAATAATTTTTTTTGTTTATAAGTTACTTAGAGGGCATTAAAACAGCTAAGAATGTTTACATATGCTGTTTACCTGCTGTATACTGTGTAAATATTAGTTAATACTTAAGCCAGCACATATTAGTCAAAGAAAAAGGAGTGTATAAAAATGACCAGTTAACTGACCTTTGTCATTGTTTAAGTATCAGTGTATTTGTCAGTGTATCTCCTGCTATACTAATTCATCAACAGTGTATTTTAAATGCTTGTAATTAATTTGGGATGTACCAGCTTAGCTGTTGAAATTACTGGCATTTTTTTTTCCTTTCTGAAGGCATTTAAAAAAATTTTCTGTAAGCATTTATAATGCATGCAATGTTCCTGTTAATTTAGGTGAGCAAATTAGTGAGAAAGTCCAATATATCTATTATGTCTTTCAATATATGGTCTTTGGTAATTTTTAAGATTTGTTTGCAACTGTCATTATTTACTTGAAGGTTTGAATGCTTGTGAAGGGAGTATCTGAATATTGTTGCTGGTAGTAGTTTAAAAGAATAAACTTCAGGGGTGTTTGTTTAGGCAGGTTATCAGGGATTTTCAGATGGTTTTGAATCTGCTATAGTGCAGGTTTTTTATTTGAACAGATTTTAATTGCTCCAGATTCAGTTAGGAATGGGATAACTGAGGTTACTTTTTCATGCTTTTTCATTTCTGTAACCCTCTATTCAGATTTCACATCTGAGTGTCCACCAATAAACTGGCAGCTGACTGTTTCTGCATTAATCTGTGTAAATTTCACATAAACCTAATTTTTAGGTGCTATGCAAACATCAAAGGGGGGCTTCATCTCTAGTCACAGGAAGGAGTCTACTTCCAAAGCATTTGACAAACAGATTTTTTTGTTTTGAGTTTAACTTAGGGGGAGGGAGGTGCATTTTGTGGACACATTTGAGTAGATTAATAAATAGTATTTATATATTTGTAACAAAACCAGTAATTTATTAGGTAGGAGACAGATGCAGGGGAATAACATGCCAGTCTGTACATACAGTTGTGCTGTGTTCATAATGAACTGATGTTTATTTAAGGCCATTGTAGCTTGGCAGCATCAAAAGAAGTCCTGGCTAGAAGATGACAAAAATTATTATTTTTTATAAATTATTTTAATACAAACAGCAAAAACATAAAGGAGAAAATACCATTTCTAAGTCTCTGTTCACCAGTAGTTATCAGAAGTGAAAAAAGATATTTATACTTAATGCATTATGTTCCCAGTTGAGAAAGATGGATGTATGGTTTATGTTTCAAATTCTACATAACTGGGCTAGTCCAAGTATTAATAAGAATAGGAAACATAAAAATTCAGCTCCTGTGTGTTTGGTGTGGGCTCTGTGTGAAAGAAGGTACTTTTTTTTATACAAGGACTATAAAAATACTTTGCCTCAGTCCTTGCTTGTGTGTATGTATTTTTTTGAAGATTTGCACAATTCAAAGAGCAGGAGCAAGGGAACCAATAGAAAGAATCTGCGGTAATTGTCTGTTACAATAAGGTAACATACAAGGGGCTGCAGAATTAAGTTAGCTTGTGGATTTTGCATGTTAATACTATTATTTTAATATATATTTTTTTTATTTTGATGAAATATTGGCATGACAGATGTCATAATGTATTTTTCTAACAAGAACCCCATGATTTATTCAAGAAATAACAACAGACCAGTATCACAGAACTACAGAATTGTTAGGGTTGAAAAGGACCTCTGGTGATCATCCAGTCCAACCCCCCACCAAGGCAGAGTCACCTAGAGAAGGTGACACAGGAATGTGTCCAGGTGGATTTTGAGTGTCTCCAAAGAGGGAGACTCCACAATGTCCCCAGGCAGCTGATCAGTGCTCTGCCGCCTCAGTGTAAAGAATTTCTGCCTCAAGTTATGGTGGAACTTCTTGTGTTTAGTTTACAGCCATTGCTCCTTGTCTCTTTTCTGGGCACCACTGAGAAGTCTGGCACCATCCTCCTGACACTCACCTTTGAGATATTTCTATGTATTGATGAGATCCCCTCTCAGTTTTCTCTTCCCCAGACCAAACAGACCCAGCTCCAGCTCCCAGAGTCTCTCCTCACAAGAGAGAAGCTCCAGACCCCTGATCATCCTTGTGGCTCTCCACTGGACCCTCTCCAGCAGCTCCTTGTCTCTCTTGTGCTGAGGAGCCCAGAACTGGTCACAGCACTCCAGGTGTGGCCTCACCAGGGCTGAGTAGAGGGGAGGGATCACCTCCCTCCTCCTGCTGGCCACACTTCCCAGAGCAGCCCAGGATCCCCTTGGCCCTCCTGGCCACAGGGGCACTGACAGCTCATGGACAGCTTGTGATGCACCAGGAGCCCCAGGTCCTTCTCCACAGAGCTGCTCTGCAGGAGCTCAGCCCCAGCCTGTGCTGGCACTTGGGGCTGCTCCTCCCCAGGTGCAGGACCTGCCACTTGCCCTTGTTGAGCCTCATCAGGTTTCTCTCTGCCCAACCCTCCAGCTGATCCAGGTCCCATGGAATGGCAGCAGAGCCTTCAGGTGGATCAGCCACTCCCCCCAGTTTAGTGTCACCACTTGCTGTGGCTGCATTCAATCCCTTCTTCAGGTCATTGATAAACAAGCTGAATAAGATTGGTCCCAGTATTGATCCCTTGGGAATACCACTGACTGCAGGCCTCCTGCTGGACTTTGCTCCACTGATCATGACTCTCTGAGCTCTGCCATTCAGCCAGTTCTTGATCCACCTCACTGTCCCACTGTCCAAATGTCTAACCCACATTTCCTGGGCTTTACCTATGAGGATGTTATGGGAGACAGTGTCAAAACCCTTGCTGAAGCTCAGGTAGACACCATTCATTCATTGTGGACATCACCCCTTGCTGACCCATCCTGCCACGCCGTCATAGAAGTCTATCAGATTGATCCAACCTGATTTGCCTTTGGTGAATCCATCCTGACTGCTCCTGTGTTCCTGAGGACCTTTTTGTCTTCTTTATGCTTTTTGATGATCTCTAGAATGATCTGTTCCATCACCCTTCCAGGAACTGAGGAGAGGCTGGCTGGCTGGTAGTTTCCCGGGTCTCCTTGCCATTTTTGAAGACAGGAGAGACACTGACCTTCCTTGAATATCAGGTGTTGCTGTACACGCTAGGAATTGTGTATAGTAACAAGAAAGACTTCTTCAGCTATGAGGCTAAAGAAGCATTTTATTGAAAGACTGAACCATATTTATGGTGTGGTTTGCAAGTTTCGAACAGGACAGCAGTCCATTGGACAATACAAGAAAACAAGTCCTGTTACATAGCATGAGAACTGTTTTTTAGTCAACACCAGGTGCTAATCTTTATTATTAATTCCTTTCTGTTTTTCCCAAAAGTTATCGTCCTGTGAAAGTCTCAGGCCAGAGCTGAGAAACTGTCTCAACCTGGGAAAAGGTTTTCCAGCATGAGAAAAAGAGCTCAGAGCCTGAAAAAAGGCCTGGGAAGCCCTGCCTGGGCCTTCAGTGGTGTCCACAGTCAGGCACTTCTCCCTTTCTCCTGTTCTCCCGCTCATGATTTTTCTAAGATGATGAGGTGCAGCAGAGCAACAGCTCTCTGCCAGCTCTCTCAGCAGCTGTGGGTGCATCCCATCAGATCCCATGGATTTATGGTGCTAAGTCTATGTAGCTGATGTCTAACCCAGCCATCAACAGCCAAGGGGAAGCCTTCCTTTCTCCAGCCTTCCTCTCTTACCTCTGAGGTCTGGGACACATGGGGGCCAGACTCAGCAGTAAAGACAAGCAAAGAATGCATTCAGTAATTGTACATTCTCTGTGCCTTCCATCACCAGAACACCCATCTGATTCCGCAGTGTCCCTGCATTTTCCCTAATCTTTCTTTTGCTGCTGATAAAACTGCAAAAGCCCTTCTTGCTGTTCTTGATATCCCTTGCCAGACTCAGTTCTAAGTGGGCCTTGGCCTCCCTCATTGTATCCCTTCAACTCGATGTTCCAAGAGTTCTTCCACGTGGCTTGTCCCTTCTTCCACACTGCATATATTTCTTTATTGAGTTTGAACTTTTGTAGGAGTTCCATGCTCATGCATGCAAGTCTCCTATCCCCTTTGCCCAGTTTCTTTATCATGGGGATACACTAGCCTAGGGTTTGGAGTGCTTTTAAGCAATGTTGCAAAAGCAGGCTGCAGGAACAAGTAAGAATTAAGTTTCACCAGCAGATTCAAAAAGGCAAAATCTGTGCTTAATATTTTAGTGTTCTTCCATTACTGTGCTATGGGACCGGCTCTTGATTTTTATTAGGCACATAGTTGTTTTGACAAGTGAAATGGAATTCTCTTGATTTTTAGACCTGCTGATACTTTTAAACATTTACGGCTATTTTTATGGCAAGTTTTGATGAAAAGAACCAGAAAAGTTGCTGACATTTCTTTTAATTTCTTAATGTTTTTCAGGACTGCATATTACACAGGAGTCTCATTGGTGATCTGAAAGCATTCGTAGATAAATATGGGTTTGATGTACTTGTCATTGTGGCCAACTGCTTGTCAGATGAGAAGCAAACAAAAAAACAAATAGCAGTATACTCGGAAAATGTAGAGCTAGGCAATCAAGTAAGTACCTGGAAAAAGAATCAGATATTTTTCCTGGAAAAAAAATGTTGGGGTTTTTTTAAGTACTCTAGATCAAGATGTTGATTAATTAAATGAGGTAAAAACGTAGCAACAGTTGACCAGCAACAGAGCTGTTTGAAATGGCTGCATTATTTATATAGTAAGAGGACAAAAGACTATAATATTTATTCAGACCAAGCTAATAGAAAAAGGTTAAGAGAAATACTGAAAGAGGCAAGATTATTCAATTCAGTTGAAAGTGTTGTTTTGGGTTATTTTTCTCACTAGTTTTGACTTGGGTTTGTATTGTGATTTACACAAATGTGTCTTTGAGTGATAAGCAAACACCTTGTAAATGATAATCAACAGAAGTCATATATGTATATATATATATTCCTAAAGAATTCAAGCTCTGAAATCAAAACAAATTATTACTACTCTATACATTTGTCCAGAGCTAGATGTTTCCCATTTTTAAACTCTATTTATCCCCAGATAGAGACTATCTCAGTGGCAACTTTTTGAGCCGTTTTCTCAGTTTTGAAAACTTGTGATTTTAGGGTGGCTAGTCACTTAGGTGGCTAAGTGACTCCACTGTTTTTAAGGTCAATATAAATGTATTTACTTACTTTAATAATATAATTATCCCATTCTAGAAATACATTCCTAAAGTACTGTTACATAAATTTTACTCAGATTTCTTAAGGGAACAACCAAATACTTATTTGCATTTTCTGTTACTAACAAGAAATGAACTGAAAAGTCAAATGGTGTAATTTCTGACCAATCACACAACACATATATTTTGTCTTGATCTTCTCTTGTAATACATCATCTATTTGGGGCTCATAATAAGGATGCTGTGGTGAAATGGCCAACCAATAGGTTAATAGGAAGAGATAGGTATGTCTGTATTACATGATGAAGTAGTAAATATGCGCCTTATGTCCATGATTGGAGTGACTTCTGAAATATCCCATTTTTCAACAGATCTGCTGTGAATTAGAAGAATGTCAGAATCCTTGTTTAGAGCTGGATCCTCTAGAATGTGAATGTGACCAAATTCTCATTTATCATCAAGAAAATTCTTTGGTGACCTGTGATCAAATTTTTCTTCTAATTAAGGAAGTTATAAATAGAAGGCAACCAGAAATGGCATCAAACAGTAGAACTTCTTCTACTGAAGCTGTTGCTGGAAGTGCTCCACTTTCACAAGGATCTTCTGGAATTATGGAGCTATATGGTTCTGATGTAGAACCACAGCCCAGTTCTGCCAATTTTGTAGAAAATCCTCCAGATCTAAATGGGTCTATGCAAGCCCACATTGATGTTAATGTAGACCTTGTGAGTCCAGACAGTGGCTTGGCTACCATCAGAAGCAGCCGGTCTTCCAAAGAGAGTTCTGTTTTTCTTAGTGATGATAGTCCTGTTGCAGAAGGTGCTGCTTCACATCACAGTCTGCTGCCTGGCTTTGATTCCTACAGCCCTATTCCTGAAGGAGCAATAGCTGAAGAACAAAAGTCTCAGTCAGGAAATAACAGTGATAACTTCGATCTTTTCAATTTTGATCTAGCACCCATGGTTACAGCTCCATCTGAGTCTTCTTCTCGTTCTGTTGATTGTTCCCCAACAGATGACTATTTTCTCCATAGTGATTCATCAGAAGGGCATCAACTCACTCTGAAGAAAAAGCTTAATGAGGCAAACCTATTAGAAAATGATACAGTAAAGTATTCAACTGACTTATTTACGACAAAAATGGAGGAAGACAATCTGGCTGAATTTGATGAGAATCCAGGAGAAATGTGTGAGAAAACTTCAAGTTTGATTGATTTAGTTGAAGGTGATTCTTCTTCACCAGAAATGTTGAAATCTGCTGATTCAAGAATTCCACCAACTCCTATGAATAGTCTTGTAGATACTTCACCATTAGATAATGGGCAGCCTTTAATTTTCTCACAAGATGTCATTAAAAAAATCAATGAAATAGATGGCACAAATTACTCTCAGTCTCGTGTTAGATATGGGAGCTGGTGGGATGGCTTTGACCTAGATTCCAGAAATGCTGATGCATGGAGTTCAAGTGAGCAGGAATCTGTATTTCAGAGTCCTGTCTTATGGAAAGATTCTAAAGAAAGTCCCTTGCTACGAGAACATACTGATAGAAGAGCCTCAGATTCTGTGTTCCTCCAAAAACAGCCAAAGCAAATGGAATATATGAAAGCAGGTCTGTGGGATAACCAGTTTAAACAAGATAATTGGAACCATGAGAATCAAGAGAAAAACAGTGGACATTCAAGTTTGCAAACTGCTTCTCTAGATGAGACAAAGCAAGAAGTGGAAAGCTTTACAGACATGTGGAAGGTCAGCCAGCCAACACCTATGATGTCAGATGCATGGTGTAGTGGTGAAGGAAAAGGTAGCCAGCTAGCTGGAGATTCTTACAAAATCTGGACTGAGTTTGAGGAAGGAAATGCTGATAGATCCTCAGAAAATCTTTGGAACATGCCCAAAGATAGAGAATTAAAATCAGTACATATTCCTGAGGAATGGGCCATATCAAAAACTGGTTTATCAGATTCTTCAGAAATCACAGTGGACAATGAGATTGAAAATCCAGAAGTGTGGGATAAAGGAAGATGTTATTCAGTAGAAGACCATGGAAAATCTGAAAATACAAATTTTGTTCTCAACAATATGCAAAATAATTCCAAGCTGAACACAGGGGAAAATATTGTGTTTGGTGATCCTAAACATAGACCAAAACAATTTGAAAATATTGATACCTGGAATATGTATGATAAAAACATCAGAAAAGAAGTAACAGAAGTAGTGGTGCCATGGGAGGATACCTTCTTATACAAAAATTCAGATCTCAGTTCTTCAAATATAGCAGAAGATTTAGTTGTTTCTCCACCGGATACCAATTACTCAACATCTGATTCATATATATCACCTACATATGTGGAAGATGAAAGAGAAAATGAGGACAAGGATTTTAATGAAGAAACAGTTACTGGTAAATCTATGAACATAGATTTGGCTGAGTCAAAAGTACTTGAGAAATCAAGTAAGATGCCATTATCTCCTAACAATGTGCCTTTTTCAAAGAGACATACAGATATCTGGAACACTCCCCTAAATAACATCACCCAGTTGCAAGAAAGAAATTCTGAAATTCCAGTTCTTTCTGCTTCTGCTAAACATTTTCTTAATTCAGAACAAACAGCTGATCTGTGTTTTTCAGCTGAAACATGTACCAGTGAAAATAACTTTCCTGTATCTGAAAGCAGAAGAGTAACACTGGCAAATAATCAAACAGTGAATGACTTATCGCCATCACAGAATGAATTAAATACTAGACAGAGAGTAGCTGACAGTGCAGAAACAGTGGGCAGTGTTCCTGCAGAAGGCACCAACACCTCTACACCAACTACAGAAAATGAGAATGGTTTGGATCTGAAAATATGTGACTTGGGGAGTGAGATACTTAGTGAGAATGCAACACAAAACAGTGCTGGTATTGATGAAGAGCTGGAGAGTCAGGACTCAGTGCACCAGCTGAACTCAGGTTTACAGAGTGAGCAGGATCGTGAGGAAGGCTGGGACAGTGCCATTGTCATCTCTGAGGAAGGAAAAGAATGTAAGAGAGCACATGTGACAAGTGGACAGCAGATGATTAATGATGTTTGTAATAAACCAATGCAAGAGGGCAATGAATCTTCAGGTGAAACAGATTTAGAAAAAAATGTGCAAACAACTGAAGTTGCCAGCTCCCAAGAAAAAATCAGAAATAGTGTTAATTTGGAAGTATTAATCACAGAAAATGTGTCATTTTCCAATCAAAACTATCCACTTAGTCAGGAGGAGAGAAAAGACGTGTTGCAGAATAGTTTAGAATCTTCAAGTATTTCTGAAGGAGGCAGAGATTATGAATTTTTTGATGACCCCTTATCACAAAATTACAATTATGGTGAAGTGTCACAGCTGCTTTCTGAGGGAGCTGAAAAAGAGGCTACAGTGACAGAGGATGCAACAAGTCCCAAGATGGAAAGTATTTCTGAAAGTTCTGATAAGGGTAGTGATACTTCTGAAAATAATTCTTCTAAAATGCCTGGTACCTCAGGTGTCTGGAATGACTCTGGAAAGAATGATTATAGCCAAGCGACATCATTTCTTTTGATGGATAAACCACAAGAACCTCTGGGAGAAGGGCAAGAATTCTTACCTGAAGTGACGCCTAAACATCCAGACATTTGTAATTCTGAATTAGTATCTTTTAAAAATAGCTCAGAATTGATGAGGACCAATGACAGTTCTTTCACAGATGAGTTGAAGAAAAATCCTTCTGGATTTGTTAGTGTTCCTGATATAACACATATGTCTGTGGTGGAAAATTCATTTTCACTTGAAATAGGTTCTGGGAGAAATGAAAATTCTGAAAATTTAGAACCTGCTAATAATCTTTGTGGAGAGCCATTTGCAGTGTTTCAGGACAGTTTTCCCCAAACTGCCTGGGATTCACAGCCATGTGAAGATTTGCAATCTTCTGGAACAAGTCCTGAGGCAAGCGAAGTCCTTGAAATAGCAAATACCACGAGCAGCCTTTCAAAAGATATACAGATCAAAAGCTATTTGGAAGAAGATAATGTGTGGAGTAATTCAATAAATGATTATACACACTCAAGTGGAACAAGTCCTGACTTAAGTGATGCATCTGTGAATGTGTGGGGAGACCTTCCAGTTGCTAGTCATCATGAAAGAAGCAGGGATATGTGGGAGATTAAAAATAGTAAAAATCTTGAAGATTCTTTTAAAAAGCAGGAATTTGGGAATGAATATGAAGAAGGATTTCAAACAAGTGGCAAAGAGAACAAAGTTCCTAAAAGTTTAGATTTTTGGAATGCACATGTAGACGACGATACTGTATCTTCTTTATCAAGTCCTGACGTAAATGAGGATTCAGAGAATTCAGAGGCATGCCCAGAAGTTATTAATGAAGATTCAATGTGTGAAAACAAACAACACAAAGGAGTTGAAAATGGAGAGGATTACCTTCAGTCCAATGCAAGAAGACCTGAAGCTAATGAAGACAAATTAGGTGCAAAAGCTAAGGTGGGAGGGGATGTCCTGGGAAGCATCCTCAGTGAATATTCTGAAACAACTGAAGCCAGAAAGGTATTGCAGGAGGATGTGACAGTTGACTTTACTGATCATAGTAAGACTACTCAGTCTACTCCAGGCCACTATAAAACACCTGATGAAAGAACTCAGATGAGTGTTTTCAGTGGAAAAACAGATAGTGGGGAAGACTCGTATTTGTATCAAATGAATGAAGATCCTGCATCAACTTCTGCTGCTGGTGTTCAAGAAGAACATTCTTCAAAAGCTATAGATAGGTGGAGTATGTCACTGGAAGCTGATTCAAGAACTAATCCAAAATCCACAGTAGGAACATCTGATTTTCTAGGTAACAGTTCAGAATGGTGGAGTTCACAACCTTGTGAAGAGCAGCAATTGGAAGATCAGTATTCTGTTTCAAGTCACTCTGCAACAAATGAGTTAGGATATAGTAAAGAGGACTCCTGTGGTTCCCCTTCACAAGATGAAGAACTCACGGAAGCACATTTCACTGATACAGGGAATGATGAAAATCCTCCTGCCCCCTTGTACACTAATGAAAAAGAAAATGAAAGACTAGTACATTCTATCAATAGTCCTGATGGTCAGATAAATGAAGACACTTCACAGTTCAAACAATTTGATTCTTTCATACTGGATAAAGAAGAAAGGGAGTTGATAGAGCAGTTGTTTTCTGCAGATGAGGAAAGTCAGCTGACGCCACAGAACTCCTTTTCAGATGAGGAACAAGCTATACCAAATGCAGCAGTTGAAGCAATCACTGTAGTGGATCTACCGAAAGACAATGAGGGAAATGCAAGTCTCAGTTCTCAAGGACAGCAGGAGGACACCTGTGAAAGAGTAGAAGTGCACAACTCCATGCCAGGTGCTTTCACTGTAGAAGACTTATCTTTTGAAATGGCAGAACAGTCAAGTCCAGAGTGGAATGTATTAGTTCCCCAAACTGCGCTTATCCCAGATATTTTACAGGATAACACACAAGGAAGTGATCAGCAGTTTTCCGTAGAACCTGATTTGTGGACTAATGCTGAGAAGATTGTTACTTTGAAATCAGATGGTGAAAATCCTGATATTTTAAGTCACTGTGACCAAGACAATGGTTCAGAGTCATCGAGCAGTCCTGATGTGTGCCAGGAATATGGAGCTAAGCATGCCTCTATTCCATCTTCTCAGATTGCAGTGGAGCCCGAAGACAGAGAGAGTCAGCCAATTCATACAAGATCAAATAGGAATGAAGAGGCAGATTTTGATTCAAAGCATCAGTTAGTAATGCAGGAGGTAGAGATGCACTCTGAAAATGGTAGCTCCCAGGACTATGAACCAGAAAAGACCAATGAATTGTATCATCTTATGTCTTCTAAACCTCAGGAGCCTCCTGAATCTGCAATTCCAGAAGAATACAGTCTAGAAAATAAGCTAGATTTTGACCCTGTTGAGTCAACTGAAATTGCCAGTGAAGTTATAAAAGGGACATCCTTAGATCTGAAAGACATGTTCCATGGAAGTTTCAGTGACGAAAGCCATCAAGGAGCACCAGCCGATGCAACTCAAATAGCGACCTCTCAAATACATTTGCTTCCCATGGATTTCAGTCAACCTGATAGAGAAGAACAAAGCTCAAAAGAAATTAGTGCCTTGAGTAAAGTTGTAAAATACTCTGATACTGACCATACAGCAGTAACAGGTGTTGAGCTAGATGGGTCAGAAGAATGTGTGGATGAATCTGACACAGGGATAGAAAATAGTATCAGGAACACCTCAATGACTGATGTCCTGGCAGGCACCTGTGATGCAGTGAACATACTGACACTGCTAGGCAATGAGGCAGCAGAAGGGAAATCAAAGGATGAACAGACACTCTTTCCCATATCCTTTCTACCTGGTGGTAATGAAGATGATGAATCTGATTCAAATAATCAACTGTTTGATGACACAACAAAAGAATATCAAGCTGTAATTGAAAATTACGTTCCTGTGTTTAAGGAAATACCCAATGACCAATCACCTGTGGTGTGTACCCCACCATCCTCTGCATCTTTCGATGCTGAGTCCTCTGGCAGCAGAGAGTATGCAGATGGTGAGCTCTTGTTACAGCAGCCATTTAATGACAGTGTTTCTTTGGAAAAAAGGTTATCACTGCCAGCTCCTCTGGAGGGTGCAGAGGGCATCCTAGTGACCGAAGATAAGGTGTCTGAAACATCCACAAAGTGCCTTGAGGAAAATCTCACCTCAGTACCATCGCTCTCCATGTCTGAAGTAATTCCACCAGATTCTGATTTTTTGACAGGAAAATCTGAACCAGAAACAACTGATCCTGACTCACCACCAGGTGGAGATAGAAGATCATGTGATGGTAAGAAAATCTGCTTTCCAGGGCAAATACGCAAGAGAAAGGAGGAAGTGTCTGGTGTATTTCTGCTTAATGAGTAGGAGGTTTTGAGTAAAGTAAGGAGTTTGTGTGTCTCCCTAAGGTACAGAACATGTATTGTGGGAAGACCTCTGGTGTCATTCTCTCAGACAAATCTAAAGCTTTTAAGCAGTGATGTAGGAATATAATTTCTGTTTGTACAGGGCCTAGCCGATAGGATGAAACAGAATTGTTTGAGCCTTGGGGATGATTGCCATGTTAATGTGCAACCTTTAACAATAATGATGATGTTATAAAATTCAAGTAAACATTAACAGAGCAAAGCAAACTGAATCATGAAGTACTGATTGAAGCATATTATGGTGACTAAATCAGTAATTCAAAAACTAAAAAGAGTTTCTATTTGCCTGTTCATTTAGAAGCTGACACTGACTCCCTGCTTTGTTGGGAGGAAAAACTGAGAAATTCTCCTAAGAGCCCTGAACTGGAAAATACAGAGAGTAAGGAAGATGTGAGGATGCAGCTACTCCCAGCCTCACTGGAGATGGATTACATTCTTGTTACTGAGGAAGAAAATACACCTGCAACAAATGATACCCTTGAAAGAAGCAAAATTAATTTTCCATTTCAAGAATCTACTGAAGGCTTTTCACCAGGCTCCTTTGATACCTTTCAGCCAATCTCCATTTCAAATGAAAGCAGAGACCACCTTGTTTGTGGGACTGGATGGGACGCTGTTCACTTAGAAGAGAAAAATTCTTCTGCTGTGCCTGAGAAGATGGACGGTAAAAGGAAATCACAGGAAGGCTGCGGGCAAGATGAGGGTTGGATTATATTGGGCCAAAGTGAAGTAAGTGACTTATCACCTGAAGAAATTTCTGCCAAGACAGAGATGCCAAAATCAGGGTCCGTACATCCTGATGAGGAACTGGCATCTGTTGCAGCACAGGAATTTGTTCTTGACACTTGGACAGAATTTGAAGTAGAAACTTCCCTTCAGAAATCTTTTGACCACGAAAACGGTTCTCCTTTGGATGGCCTGACTGCTGAGAATGTGAGTTCAGGTATGACAGGAGCATCAGAGTTGCAGATAGTTGGTGGTGATAGTACACGGGAAGCAGATTCTCAACAGAGGCTTGGGAATAATGTAGCAACAGAACAAGAAATGAAGGAGGAAACAGTTCTCAACACTGATGGAGAATTGAATCAAAAATCAGGGTAAGTAAAAACCAATTTTTTTTCAAAAGTCATCTGTTCATTTGTTTCCTATGTTATTGAGGTGTGTGCCATTATGAATAGATGGCAAGAATTTCGAGTCTGAAGTACGCAATGTATTTACATTATTTAATTATCAATGTATTTCTCCCTTTCTTTAAACAGTTTATTGGTTCCTCGCTGCTTCATATGAGGCAAATTAGTGTTATTTCACAATTGATTTGAAGGTCACTTTCTTGCAGGAGTAAATATATCTTCCTTCTGTGAAGTCCCTCTGATTGTATTAACTACATGTAAATCTGAAACAGATTTATAGGGAATACAGGCCCAGGCCAGGTAGTGATGATATTTCCAGTACATGATGAGATTATGGAGGGATTGAAGTGAAGTACCTTGTCTGCCCATTGCAAAACTGCTGAGAAGAAAGAAAGGAAGGAGTCAAGAGTAAGAGTCAGAAAAATGTGCTGCTTACAGAGGAAAGAAAACCATGAAGGAAAGTTGTGATCTTTGTGATTATTTTCAAGCTCTAGTCAGATCAGAGGAGCATTATGACTGTTTGAATTGAGCTGGCAATTGAAGCGGTGAGCAAGTACATCTGGACCTGGCTTTGGGTGGACATGCAGCCGCTGTGCTGGCAGTATTCCTGCTGCCAAGGGACTCTGCTGTGTCATCAGATGGAGTGAGGGTGGCCCTCCTGACTCCATTTACAGCAGTGTATTGGAGAGCATGCTTCTTTTGTTGACCTCTCTTCCTTTGCAAACAGCAGATTGCCATCACGAGAGAGGAAAATCATCAGCAGTGTTAGCAGAAGATGAGCACTCATCAGATCTGTAGAATCTGAAGTAGACCTAGTAGAAATATTGAATGCTTGACCTTGAAACTAGCAAAAGTATGGTGGGTTGGCAAATCATTTCTGTTGCACCCAGTCCTCTAAGCTTCTAAATTCCATTCCAGAAGGAAAAGTAGAAATTTTGAAATTTCCTATAGAAAAGAAATCTGAGAGAAGCCAAACAATAAAAATTTCCAAGCACCTCTTGTGAATCCATGTTGTTATGTGGAAAGTTAGCTTAGTACCTGCAAATCTAGGAAAGCTAGATGTCCTTTGACTTGGAGGTGCTTTGGTTGTTAACCCTGGAAGCCATTTTCCAGTGTTACCTCTCCAGGGTTTCGCTAGGAGTTCATTAAAAATACCTAATTTCAATTAATAAAGATGCTTTATGACAAGCCCTGCATTTCTAGTAAAAAAAAATCTTAGAATCATGAAATGCTTACCAGTTCTGCTCACAATCAGTAATGAATTGTAATAGGAGGAAACAGGAAGAGTTATTTAGGGGTGTTGGCTAGTTGCAAGCTTGCAAATCTGACATGGAGAAATCATATGTTATTTCCTCTGTCTCCCATAAAGCTTTTTAAATTAAAAATAGGCAGATGCTGACCCAGTCTAAGTCACACTGATTAAATACATGCAGGCAGCATCCTAGGGGTTTGACTTGTCATATTTACATTCCCTTGATGTTTTTAGAGAGGAAAATAAAACTCTAGGTGTCTAATTTAGAATGATTTGTAAATAAACCAGCAGATTTTGGACTTGAGATTACTTAGGTACAGTAAGATTTTTTATTAGATGCCTCAGGAAGAAAATCTAGTTTTTAACTTAGACTAGTACTAGAAAAGAACATTCCTATGGCCATGTTGTAGGGGTGTTAACATCGTATTGCTATAAATTTTTAGATTATTGTTATAAATTGTTGACAAGAGCTCTGCTGTTTTTTGGGAACTTTGGCAAATCCTGAAGTACTACTCCACAATAGTTCACATTGGAGTTTTGCATGCAATACATTTATTATTCTTAGAACTTAGTCTATTTGCTTAGACTAATTCCCACATTAAAATCCAAAACTGGACCATGTTTATGTTCTTCTGTTTTCAGTAAAAATTTAAAACTCAAGATGGAATATGGTGCATCATGCAAGAAAAAGATAAAATAATTATTGGTATAGAATATATATGGTCACTATAATTTCTAGTTTGGTCTTTTTTCATATCTCGCTTAGAAGTTGTTTAATAATAAATGCCTTCTTAGTCAGTAGCAGTGGCTATTTCTGTCCTTTACACTACTGATACTGATGCCTAGAGAAGCAAAATAAGGAACTTACTCAGCTTCCACATTAGCAATTAATTGTGGGAGCATGGAACCAGTTAAATCTGATTTGCTTTGGGTTTAAGTATTTTTTTGTTAGATTTTTTTTCTTGGTAAGTTGTGAACTTCAATGGAAGTTTCTTCCAGCATTAACATAATTAAAAGTAATTAATCCTCTTCTGTGACAATTTTTTATGTAATAGAGGTTGCTTTTGCGGCGTGGTTTTCCCCTTAGTTTGCCCTCTGCTTGGAAGATATTATTCAATAAACTTGTAAAAAGCTTATGTCTTTGGCCACTTAGATAAGGACTTCAGACTTCCTGGGAGAACAGACATGTGCATACCTGTGCCTGCCCACAGCATGATGAGAGAGGCCTTGATTCCTTTGAAACCAAAGTAAACACACAAAAAAATACCATGATGAAACATACAGGAATCATTATTTCTAGATGATACACCCATTTCATGAAATCTCTTATATCAACAGCTGAAAAACTAGCTGCTGACATGGTAAAAGTGCATAATTAGAAATGCTTTCTTAATGTATTTAATTGACAATTTTAAAAACAAGTTCCTTCTTAAAATATGACTCAGTATGCAGCTTTTGACTTTTTAGTCTGAAATTAGCTGCACTTCATGGCCAACAAGGTTTGAAACAATGTGATGCAGCAGAGATGCCAGCCTATGGGAGGTTAGTGAAGAAACACTGGTGTCACCATGTAAGAGAAGAAGCTAAGACTTTCCTGATTATTGTCATACAATTTCTGGAAGGCACCTGATGGTGCTAGTTATCAGGCTCTGATTCTGCCAAAGATTTACATCAAAGTAGGACGTAGAAACTCTTTAGTGTGAGGATGGGGAGGTCATGGAACAGGTTGCTCCATCCTTGGAAGTGTTCAGAGCCAGGCTGGATGGGGCTCTGAGCAACCTGACGTAGTGGTAAGTGTCCCTACCTCTGTCAAGTGGGCTGGAACCAAGTGTTCTTTGAGGTTCCTTCCAACCAAAACCATTCTGTGTTTCTTTGATCTGTGAAAAATAAAGAAACTTATCATTAGTATTCTAGCTCAAACTTAGCCAAATGAACAGCTGCATTATTAGTGCAAAGTTCATGAAGGCATACTTAGTAATGTCTTCTAATCCCTTTTATATCCATACACTATTCCCTGCTTAGGGAAAAGAAAAAGAAAAAAAGAAAAAAGAAAAGAAGTTAAAAGCCCCTGCTTGTACTGTGCTGAAGTAGGCTCCTTTTGTAGTGGAGAAGAGTCAGTGAAGGATCCAGTTCACATTGTTTTCTGCTTTCATCCAACAGATAACTGCCACTTCTTCTAATAAAACTGCCTGTTACATAGAAGAGGAAATTAAGATTTTGAAACAGAAAGCGTAAACAAAAATACACAAACACCAAAAGTAACAAACCCTAGAGCTTCTTTGGGTTCCTAAAAAAAGTACAAAAATATTTGATAGGATGTTACTAATGTCAGTCTTTCCAGAAAGAAATCAGCTTTTTATATAGCATGTTAGGTGGCAGGATAACATACTTTACTGCTGTTGATTGGAGGTATGCCAGCAGTAAAATTTATGAATGCAGGAGGTAATTTTCTTCTTGATAGAAGATGTTTTGTCTTACAGAGCTGTATGAAGGTTGGTGGTGATGAATTGGTCAGGAGGCAGAGGGAGAACACTGCAGATGGCTGTGCTAGGTTTCACCCAGCACAATCCTCAGGGTGTTTTAGTGGCCAGATCACTATTGCTTTTACTTTTGTTGTAGGGAAGTATTATCCTTTTCCTTATAAGAAAGAGTTGGAAAGAGCTGAACAAAATGCTATGAAATGATATATTGACTTAAGGTTCAAGAAGCAGTGAGAACAGTAGGAATAAAGACAGAGATATTTGGAAAGTTTGGAGGAGAGTTTAGAAAGCTGGTGGCAAAACTGAGCAGAAGACAATTTTCTTTGAAGAACTACCACACTGTATTTAACCTACAGACTAAGACTATAATAAGACTTCAAACTAGAATAAGACTTCAGACGAAAGCTACATTGATCTTTTGATACCATTTTCTCAAAGTAACAGGAATAATTCTTTTCTGCTCACATGCATAATGATGTTTTGGAAAAAACAGTTCTTCCACTGCCTCTGTCCAAAATATCCCTCTGTGACTAGTACTGTAGTGCTGGCTTTTAAAATTGCCCAGTAGGGGAAGCAATCCAGTGTTATATTAATAGAAAAGCCTGCTTTCATCACGTTTCCCTGTCCTTGCCAGTGAATAAAGATAATTAAATTTAATTAAAGAAAAATATATTACTGTTACAAGATTAATAAGATTCTGAGATGACTCTGCTGTCTCTGTGACTTAGCCAAATACAAATAAATCTCAAAGCCATTAATTATTCAAGTCACTATCCATGCCCAGTACTTACATGAAATACTGAGAGACTGGAACCCAGGAAAAAATTCACATTAACACCAGTGACCAAAGGTTTCACCAAATATTTTCTCAAGATGTCTCTTCTGTCATCCCAAAGCTAGAATAAGACATGGGTTAGGGATTCCAGGTTTGCCTTATTCTTCTATGGGCAAAGCAGGGTGCTAAATATAGGATGCTTAAAGGCTTGAAAATATTTTGTAATAAAAAATAAACTAACATTTACTCCCCTTTGGATACTGGTGTCCTTTTTTCCCTTGGAAACCTGTGGGGCTGCTGTCTTTCACTTCTGTCAAGATTATTTATTAATTGGGCAGATCCACTGGAAAGCAATTCCAGGCACTCTGGGGACCAGGCATACTGTTCCAGTTATGCTTCCAGCTCCTGCTGAACTACAGAATTATGGACTTGAAACGGTAACTGAACGTAGGTCTCCCACTTGGCAGCACAAAGCATGACATTTGACTTAATGCAAGGACCATGCTTTAAAGGTTAAAACCAAACATAAGTAAAGGAGCAACAGCTGGGAAGGTTGCTTGTAGGAAGGTCCTGATGATCTCATTTTTGTAAAAACAGCTTTAATATTTACATGGTAAATACCAAGACCTTTATAAAAATCTTTATAAAAGAACAGCACTCCAGTGACCAAAAAACAACTTTAAAAGGGAAAAAACCCACAACTTACTATTATTTACTAATGGTACTGAAATTTTAATTGAATTGTGAGGTTGGCCTGGTAGAGCCACTTTCTTAAAGCAAGAAGACCTGGACTTAATTGGTATGGTTTAGCAGTTAAATGAAAAATCCCCCACTATTAAAAGCACCACTGTTGTCTGAGTTAATTAATTACGTAATATATTACAATCAATGTGATCAATGACAAGAGACTTCATCCTAAAGTGTTAACGAGCTTTGAAACTTTAACCCTGTTCACACAGACACTTTGGCAGTGAGCCCCTGTGAGGTAAGTGGTCCCAGCAGAGCATCTGTGCAGGAGCCCATGAGCTGGCTCTGGCCTTTGCACAGCGAAGGGCACGGGGCTGTGTTGTTCCAGCAGGTGACTGGACACTGAAAGACACAGCAGGGCCTGATGACTCTGCTGGATGACCCCAGACTTTTGCACATACGGACTGTGAGGGTATAAAAGCCCAGAGTTTCCTGTGTTCAGGGTTCTCCCTCAAGAGGCACCCAGCTCAAGGTGTTCTTTTGTCGTCGCACCATGATTAGGTTGCATTGAGAACTGAGGCTCTGCTATGGGAAGCGTGGGGTTGCACTGGTAAGGAAACCTGCTGTGACTGTGTGAGCGTGGGGTCCCAGCTCAGGAGCTGTGAGTGTGACTGCCAGAATGGCTCGTGGGTGGTTGGACAGGAAAGTTTCCTCAACAGCATCCTGAAATCTCAAAAATATTCTGTAGTACTCTGCATGTGGAGAATTAAGACCTTGTTTTCTGCCACATTACTCATTTCACAGCTTTATCAATATCTTACTGCTAATTATTTCTATTGTACATAAATACTTTATTGCTTTATTTCCTGGATACAGGAAATGTAGATATTATGGACTTCAGGGTCCATGGTTACTGGGTTTATGGATTTCTGATTTTAAATGAATTAAATATTGGGCAGTTGAAAAAGTGCTAGAGACATCACCATCACTGGAAATTTTACGTACATCTATGTGACAGAAACATCAAAGATGATGTGTCTGCAGCACTGTCTTCTTTAGAAGTGTATTTTCATATTGGTGATGATTTTTAAGTTTCTTGAAATGCTTTGTATTTATGTTTTCCTTTAAAATAGCATCTGTGACTGACTTACCAGGACATGTGTAGCAGATAATGACCACTTTTTCTCTATGGTAAAGGGAATAACAAGGTGGGAGCCACTGAATTGACATTTACACTGTGCTGTGGCTGTGCATGGAGCTATACTGGAAAGAGAAAATGAGGTTAGGCATTTGTTTATTTTTGACTATTTATGGCTAAAGCAGCCTGACATGAAAGCTTCTCCAGTTCTCATTGTTTTCCAGGAGGATCTGTGCAGAGTGAAGAGAGAAACTGGATAAAGATTAGGCTGTCCTGGAGTATATTGGCCTTGCTGTAGGGAATAGGATTGGAAGCTGGTTTGCATTTGGAAAGGAAACTGGATTTTTTAGGGACTCTATTTGCAACAGACTTTTGTAAAAGGAGGCTGTGAGACTGCACTGTCTGGGAAGAGGCATCCTTTCTTTCCCTAAGAAGCACCACCAGGACCACAGGCTGTGGGCATTGCTTCCTGCTGCACATAATTTGTATTTTCAGAATCTACTCTGCCTTCTGAACTGGTGGTTGTTGGTGTTTTGTTTGGCTTTTTTTTTTGTTGTTTAAATTTGCACCTGCATTCCCACTAAATTGTAAACCAAAAAAAATTGTGTGAACCATGTTTGAATGTGCATGTGCTCTATAGCCATGGATGCAAACAGGAATGAGGGCCGAGATAGGTTGAATCCATAGGAACTTTTGTCATGCAGTCTCAGCATAAGCTTTCCTCAGGCAGTGAAATGAAGCAGCAGGGAGCCTTTTTGCTGCTGCCAGCTGACTCGCTGCATCAAAGTTTGATGATGCTCCGGAGAAGCTCCACAGGGAATGTGAAAAAGATTCGTAATTTTCACGGCCGGAGCAGAGCTCTGCATTTGTTTAAGTGCGCCTGTAAGCAAAGCCCAGTAGCTGCTGGTTCACACAGGCAGGTGATCACCCTTATTTAGCAGTACCACTGCCCACGTGACAAGAAAATGGTGGAGGATCTGTATTCCTAGTGATCTGCTGGAGAGCGAGGGATCCTGAAGTGCAGCAGTGAAGCATCTTTACCGTTTTTGCAGTCGAGAGGCCTTTTCCAGTCTTCAGAAGGTAAGCGTCTCTTTGCTCCGGGCAGCAGATGTGCAGGAGATTTTCTGATTAACCGCTCTTTACTGCAGTTACTGGAGACAGAAAAAGGGTAAATTTAAAAAGGGTTAGTCAGCATGATGCAAAGCACTCAGGACCTCGTTACTGAGAGCAGGGCAGCTGTATTTTAATTCTGTTGCAGCTCTTTATGAGAGAAGCTTGCATCAGTTCAGAAGGGTTTCTTTTGTCTGAGGACACGCATGGTATTTATAATTAGGAAACAAAACTTCACTGCACAGTCACTTAATGTGCTGGATTATTTTCAGCTTTTTTGCCTAGCTCTGAGGATACAGTGGGCAAAAAGGGATGAAAGGGCATTGCCAGCATATAGCTTGCTTTTGAAAGTGCTTAATTACTGGTAGCTCCACTGTTAGTGACAGCTCTTATGTAGGCTATTTGGCATTATAGTTTAAGGATTTTTTTTCCCTATCTGCTGAAGCATATGATTTTTTAATTTTTTGCAATGTCCTCTTAAAATGTTGCAGTGAACAGTATATGTAATTTTTGAAGGTTGACTTTGATGACAGATGCAGTAATAATCTCAGTGGTATGAGATTCAATTACTGCAAAAGTTGGTTTGTGCAGGCAGTATTTTTTTTAAAAAATGAATTATATGAGCTTGATTCAGCTCATTCAGTTGCTTGCTTTTCTGTCTGTGATGAAAGAATGCAAATATTCTTAAGTTCCAAGTATGGTAAGCACATAAATGATAGGTGATGATAGTGATATATGGGAGTCATTAAAATATACAGAATGTAAAAATATTGGCTACTTAGAGCACCACTGAAAGGAAATGTATGCAGGCTTGTTTCTTTAGCCAGAATTCTTCTAAGGGAGCTGGGAAGGGAAGAAGGGACAGGCAGAGGTGTAATTTCTGGATTTATCTTTATTTGCTTGGAAAGCAGAGCTGTTTTAAGAAAGGGAGGATGCACACAGCTCTAGCAGAACTGTCAGGAGGCATTAAAACAACTGCAGAGGTCAGAGCTGGGAGCAATGCACACCAACCCTAACCTTGCCAAACATTTCTTTTTCCAGGGCTGCCATGTTAATTCTTTCACTCTCAGCCACACTCTTACTAATGCCTCATGTGGGATAGGGATGTACAAAGATGTAAAATTGCCTTTTCTTTCGGCTTTAATGAGTCAGGTTTTTTTACTTGCCCTTACATAAATCTGGAAAGTAGAAAATTCATGCAGTTAGAGACAAATCTAGTTTTTGCATACATTTACTACTTAAAAAACTTAGATCCTGCTACAAGCAGTGTGCTGCAGTTTTGTGGCACCTTTGTATGTTATTCAGCAGTAATAGGAGAACAGTGTTACTTACAGCTTGTAAAATATGTGTGGGAAAAGGCATAAGAAAAAAAAAGCCATCTTAAAGCCCCAATCTTTCTTTGAGCAAAAGTTGCAGCTTGCAAACTTAATAAGAGACAATGTGTACGTGAGAACATGATTTTGAAAGCATCTGTAAATATTGATAAGGCTTTTTTTAATCACTGTAGTGTCTTCAGGACTGGAGACACTTCCTATCACATTCTGTATAAATACTCAGAAAATAACAGTGCTACTGCAACAACAAATGATACTGAGGCAGAGGAAAGTGGGAGTGACATTCCAGTTGCTTGACAGATTTCATAGTTTATCTACTTAGTTTTTCCTTTGGACATTGCAGGAAGGACAATTGGTTTAGCTGTTATGGGACTTTAAGAATTAACTTTTTATTAGTTCTTAGTATATCTTGTAGTTTGTGGTCTTACCTACAGCCATTGCACCTAAAGCAGCAGCAGATGGGACTTTTTTATTTTAGGCTAACAGATGAAACCTGACTGTGTCCTACACACTGGCAGCAGACTCTAAAGAGCTGTCTGCTGGGCTACTGCCCAGTGGATACACCACTGCCTGCTTGCTGAAAGTAGAGCATATAGCTAACCTTGCTCCATGTATTTCCCTAGCTGTAATATGTGAGGAGTGCCATGTGGAGGAAGGAGGAGCCCCATTTTCTCACCTTTCCTGATCATAAATTCTTCAGTCTGGCATTTCCTGTCACTCTGACTCTTTCACAGCTTCTCTTTCCCTTACTTGGGTTGGTTTTTATCTTCCTACTGCTTCTGTGGTACTTCCATCTCAGTGACAGAGTTCTGCTTCAGAAGGTAACTGGTGGCTTTCTGCATCTCCCATCTTTCTTTGCACATGCCACCTGCAGGGTCTAACAATCTTTCCTGCTCCTTACACCTCTTGCCAGTGCAAGCAAGCTGCAGACCAGCATGTTTTCCAGTTTCACTGCTTTGGTAGAGCTTATGTGCCCTGATTAGGAGTCTTCTCTGGCTCGTGTTTGGGACTTTTCCTGTATTTTTCCCAAGCTGATAATTTCCCAGTATGGATGGGAATTCATTTCAGTTACCAGTTTACACCCAATAGGATATTTCCATTTTATTTTTCTGGTTAAAATTCCCACTCCACATTCTGCATTGTCACTTAAATTCCCCCACTGTTTATTACATCTCCAACAACTGCAGCTTTAAGAGAGACTAAGGTTTGACATTAACACCTTTTAGAGCCTTTTTTTTTTTTTAGGTCATCCATAGCCAAGACAGGGAAAATGCAGCTGTTAGTTATTTCTAAGTTTGTAGTAGGTCAACTAGGAATCTAAATGATAATAACACTGAACACTATGTAAGTTTTGAAATCATTGATACCATAGCATGGAAAAGATGGAAGGCAGACATTTGGCAGTGCAGTGACACAGATGTGAGAAGAGAAAGAATTTCACAATATTTAAGGTATTGAGGAAATAGAAGTATTTTGAGGATAGGGAATGAGATGATAAATAGGACAAGAGAAAAGCAGTAAGAGTGGAGTTAAAAGATAGAAGTCTAATAAATAATAAAAAAAATTTGCCATGTATCTTTTCCTATCTATCAATATATTGTCCAAAAGCTGAGCATGAAATCAGAAGAGTGTTAGAAAAATACTAATGCTTTAATAGACTGATGAAAAAAAAATCTGTACATCTGGATGTTAAGTGAATTCTTGTAATTAGCAGCTCTAAAAGCCATCATCACATTTTACCATGTGGGCAAGACATACTGCACCTGTTGTAAGATGCTTTGCTAAGGCATTTCATTCCAGCCTAGTTTAGGATGGGAATAAATAATAATAATGGTAATAAGTACAACCATCACTGTACTTGTCATCATCCATACATGCAGAGAAACAAGTCCATTAAGCAATGCAAGAAGCTGCCAATATTACAGAAAAACCAACTGTTAAGAGAAATAGCCACTGAAGTTCAAGTACTAGCTCGGTTTCAGAACTAATGATTATGAATAATGGTTAAGAGCAGTCTGAGGTGTTTTAGCATGTTTTCATTTGGAAACAAATGTGCTTGATACAGTGTAGATTGTAGTAGTTGGAAGGGATTTCCCACAACTCCAGTGGAGAATAGACAAGTCCAGTAGGGTATAAAATCTAAAACTGTCTAAAGATTTTTTGGCTTCTGGTCCTGCAAGCTCTCCCTTGTTAACTACTCCCAAATTATTAGCATACTTCCTGAAAGTACAGATGGTTGCACGGGGTAGAAGGTGCTTTTTCAAGTGCTTCTCATATGCCAATTGCATCATTTGGAGCTGCAGGTATTCTGATGGTTAGTCCTGACAGCACAGTATGACAGGAAAATGGTCACTGTGAGCCACACATTCAGGAAGGGAAACTGGTTTAAAAGTTGGGAAAACTAAAACTGAGTTTTCTTAGGGAATAATTAATTGCTTTGAACCTACACAGCATATTGCCAGACCTTGTCATCTTTCAATATTGATGGATCAGCACCCATACATAAGCTCCCCAATTTTGTGTTGTTAATTCTGGTGATTTTCCACTGTCTCAGTAAAGATTAAGGAGCATTGATCTATGCACCAAAGATAGAACAGCCCCTGCTCTGAGGGCAAAACCATGTGGTGGTATACAAGTGTAATGCTGAGCAAAGAAATAGATGCTAAGTGACATGTCACTTCTGCTTAGAATATGTTACTCTCTACCTGCTTTTGCACACAGAGTACTGTCTTAAGATAATATTATTAAAATGGTAGTGTTAGGAACTTTGCAGGTTCTTCTCTTCTCTGTAAGAGGCATAGTTGGAGACAGTGCTATTGTAGGGATGCTTTTTGAAAACACCACCCTAAGGAATTTTTTCTTGTCCATGTTCATGCCATAAAGGTGTGTGGTTTTGGAGGCTCTGGGATCAGCTGCTGGCAGCATCAACCTGGCTTGCATTTCCAAGTCCCAATTTCAGCAAGACATTTGGGGTTGAGACTTCAATTTCCCTCATTTTATATTAAGATGCATTTTTATTTCATGTGGCTGGAAGTCACATATAATTGAAGAAGGCTGGGGCCCTGTATCTCTTCCACAGGCCTTCCTCATCCATGGGTGTGTGCATAAGGTTGATGAAATAGCCTAGTGAAATCCCTTATCCCTTTTTACTTGGATTTGTGCCTTCATGGCTCTCTGCATCCCTCCATGGCTTTGCCTGCTTCTCTTGAGCTGTGACACAGGGAGAGAGCTGGCAGTGGGTCAGGACAGACAGCGTGTGGCTGCCTAGCAGCAGTGAAAGCAGCAGCATTTGCTTAAGAATAGCAGATTTTGTTTTTTAACAGTCTTAAGCTGATACGAGGAGCCAGGAGAGCCTACTACTATGACTGGTTTCCTGGAATAAAATGAGCCAAATAAGCAAAAAAAGAGGAATGAGGGAAAAGATGGGTAGGTAAACAAACACTAAACAATTAATTTGACTGGCGACTAGGAAATGTTTTAGTAAAGAATGGTTAAAAAATTTGTTCAGTGGCTCCAAGAGAGCTTTAATACATTCTCAAATCTTGTGGCTATAATACAGGATTTTTCTAGAGAACGAATATTATCTCTTATTGTCATGCCTGACTTTGTCATTCAACTTCCATGCTGAAAATGGAGCAAAATGCCAGCTCATGAAAACTGAAGTATTAAAACCAAGGAAGTTATTATTTTTGCTAATGTTTAGCAATGGCTTATTCTGTGGCTATCAAGACATATTTTTCTTTAAAATAGGATTATGAGCATATAATCTACTATGCAGCAAGCAGTATGACAATGATGAGTTAGCACTTGCACAGATGTTTGATTAATAAACCTTTTGGCTCAAATCATCACAGCTTTTTTTCCTTTTCTTTTTTATACAGATATGAGAATAAAAGTCTCATGCCTATGCATAAATTATAGTGCTCAATCTATATATTTTTCGTAAACTAATTTGTGATTAAGAACAAAATAAATAGCAATAGAAACACCGTTAATTTCTAACATATGGTTGCTAAATTCAGGTCTTGGGAGGTTATAAAATTAATCCATTTTTACAAGTCACCTTTACACAGTATAATTATTTTCACAGCTGTGAGTAAAAGTAATTACTCTTATATAGTCTCAGATATCCTGGAGTGGATTCCTTCCAATACACTAATTTTCTTGGTATGTGGATAGAGCTGAATACTCTGACTGATACTGACTAAATCTTGCACAGTGTATGTCACTTTGATTTGTTGCATACTCTTCTGCAGTTTAGGGATCATTAGTTCTACTGAACCAAAAAAATTCACACTGCAGTCTCTTTTATCTCTGAATAAATTCTTGTTTCTTGTCTAGACGTTTTGCAGCAGGGCACTAGTTACGGGAAGTAATTTTGGGTTTAGTGGGTACATTTGCTCATGAGTTTCTTCATCTCTTAGTGCACAATCCATTTGGGCTTTTGGGGACTAATGTTCTTGCTTTCTTTCTCTTGTTTCTTCCTGTGTATTTTCATCAAAGTATCTTCACAGTAAAGCCCATTGTTTTGTCAGGTGTTATTTCTGAAATTCATATTTTAAGACTCCATTTCTTAAAGCATCTCCTTTTAGCTGTAGACACTGTTGATACTGAGGTATGCATGTACAACATTTCTCTGGCTTTGCAGAACATTACTAGATATGTAACCAGGACAATAAGCATCAAAACTCAAACACATGTAGATTACATTAGGATTTGTTATTAGTCCAGTAGTGTTAGAGGTCTTGGAAATTATGCATCTCAGTTATAACAGTTTATAGAGTTATATCTACAACTGGGAGAGGATGGACAGACTGACTTTCTCTTCTGAGCACTCCAGGTAGTAAAAGTAGTAAGTAGACGTTTGCAGTTCTTTTAAATAATGCTGTTGTAGATAGTCTATAAACCTGTAATATCTCTTCTGAACAGAAATGGCACAGAAATTACAAGCCACAAGTGTGGAACCCTATGAAAGAAAGCAAAAGACTTGCCATTTGGATATAGATGCAAAACAGTTTATTTTCTAAAAATTAAATGTCAAGTGTTTAATTTTGATAACAGAATGGGTTTTGCTATTATTTTACATGGATGAGGTGAATGCTGGAGTAGTGCCCTGCCTCTGGCTGGCGTAGAGTTCATTTTTTCTCAAATGGTACAGCTAGTGCTGTGTTTTGGATTCAGTTTGAGAGCAATGTTGATAAGACCCTGATGTTTTGGTTGCTGCTATGTATTGCTTACCCTAAGTCAAGGACAGTTTTGATGTCTCGTGCCCTGCGAGCAAGCAGGTGCATGGGAAGCCTGGAGGAGGCATGGCTGGAGCAGCTGACCAAAGCTGATAGCAGAGCACCATGCCTGATGTGTGATCTGGGGAGTTACCCAGCAAGGGGGGGACTGATCATGGCTCAGGGGTAGAGTTTGGCATGGCTGGGAGGGTGTTGAGCAATTGCGTTGTTCCTCATTGAACCCCCAGGTCTAACTTTGTATTCTCCACCCCATCCCACTGGGATGTGAAAAGTGAAAGAGTGTCTGTGAGATGCTTAGTTGCCTGCTCAGCTTAAACCATGACAAGTAGCTGCAGAGATGGGTGACAGCAAAGTACCCCTTTTAAGTCATGTATTTGGTAATATATTTTGGCTCTAAATTTATATGCCTTTCTGTAATTGTAAGCTGAAGAGGAATGGAGCAATTGAGAAAACATTTTGTGTAAACATATCCTTGATGTAAATTGCAGTTTGTGGAGTGTTTGAACAATTGCTTTAGGTTCTTCTAAGGCTTTTAATTGCTTCTAAGTAGGAAGGAGTTCTTGTTTTGTCTGAAAGAAGTTAGACATCTTCCAGGTGGGGTGATGAAAATTACTTGAGACGCATGAGGCCAGCCAGAGATGGGTTTACATGAGATACTGCATACTCTGGCAAAACACTTAACCCTCCTTAATGCTAAGGCACTTTCAGACAGAGCTGTGCTGAGAGTCAGTAGACAGGCATTACTGGATAAATGCCAAGGGCTTTTTCATACCTTCCAAGGAAAATACTCTCATATCCAATCCCTCAAGCTCTCCTTTCTATTTTCCTGGGCTCAGTACTTGCATAAGGGTGGTGTCACAGGGTGGGGACGGGAGGGGTTCAAAGGAGTGCTGCCTGTGTGCTGCAAAAGTTACTCTCTGAGTTTAAGTTCCTTTACTTGTTTTTGTACCTAAAGTTTCACTTCATGCATTCTTCTTCAAAGCAGCTCAATTTTTCATTGCAAACAAGTGAGAAAATGGGCTATCAGCACAACTCTTACTTCATCCAAAACCAGGGTAAAGCTGCATAATGAATGGAATTTGAGAAGATGAAAAAACCCTAAATGTCTAGTCTCTGAATAGCCTTTCATTTCCTGCATTTCATTTCCACTCTTCACATTTACTATTGGAACTAAGCATGTGTTAATATGCACAGAGGTGATTTCATCCATGTAGTTGCTTTGATTCATCATGGTTTGAGACCTTATTAAAAAACTTTTGACATCTTGTGAAAATTATTTCTGTATGTAGAGGGAACAGCATAGAGGAAACATGATTTACTTGTCCAGTAAAAGTGCCTGGCAGCTGTGGGCTCCACTTCAGATTAAACTTCTGCAATGATGAGTAAAGAAAATGGGAAAATGTATACATTTTGAAGTCCAGCTGGTGAATAAATTTTGGTGACAGTCACAACTGCATAAACGTTGATCTCTTTTGCACATTTCAGGTATATATTCAGAGCAGTGCATTGGAAGCATATCTTGTTCTAAAGAAATTAGCTTGGTATGTAATAGCTGCAGAGCAACTTGGGAAACTGGTGATAGATCACAGATGACACAAGGGTGAGGCAGAACAGCCCATAGGGATTATGACATATTGCTGTGAATATTCATAGCTGCTCTTTCCAAAATAGCAGAATGCTGTTGTACCTAGAAAAGTCAGGAAGGATAACTTTAATTTTGAGAAATTCTTATTTGAGAGGGCATTAAGAATTATTTAAAGCTTATTAATCTTTTGAGCTGTAAGAATGTCTGAAGCAAAAAAGAATAAGGAAAGTATTTCGGCCTCCAGTCTGTCCTCCTTTTATATGAATTTGGTATCTATCTCTGATCCACCTTTAAGAAATGGGGGGGGTTTCAGCTGCTTCTGAACAAGATCATAGACCTGAATATCTGAACAAATAATCAGTAACTTGATTCCCAGTGCAGCTGATCCTTAAATGGCTAGTCTGTGTACAATATAAAAGAAGTCATTTATGACACAAAAAACCTTAATTGACTTTGACCTCTGTTCCAAGATCCCCTTTTTATCAATCCAGTAAATCATACCTGATTAGAATGGGCTTTCTAAAGTAACTTAATTTATTTCTTCAATAGGACCATTCATTAAAAGGGGATTTAAAAAAAAAATCTCTCTTTCTTAAATATTTTTATCCACATCATCCTTGTTATAAGCTGCACCCTTATGGCAAGGCAAGGAATTTTATAAGTCAGAATTTTGAAAGCATGTGAAGTAATCTATGGAAAAGGAAGAGGAGGTAGTTGCCTTAAAAAAGTTTCAAGAGTCTGACTTCCATTACTAGGGTTCCTGCTGAGGTCTGTTGAGAGCTTCTGCACAGCCAGAAATTACTCTGCAAGGTGCTGAGCTGCTCAGCACAGTATGCTCTCAAAATCAATCAAAAAATGTGAAGCTGTCTCTGTAGAAAACAATCTTCATTTTTATCCTCTTTATTCTCTTAGTGACAGCAATTCTGAAGCCATATGTTGGGGCCCAATATCACAGACATTTAGATATTATTTTAAATATGCCTGTATTGCCCATTAGTTTATGACTGAAATATTGACTGTGGCATATGAAAATTAAGAACTTCCACTGAACTTAAGGTATATGTGTCTGGCAAAGAGTCTTTCATGTCTTTGGGTAAAGAACAAAGGATTTGGAAAAATAACACTAGCTCCCGAGTCAAATTATCTGTTCTCCAAAAAGTCAGTTTACTGTTTTTGATGGTAAGAACCTGATGCAATTTTAAAAAATATTTAAAAAATAATAAATAAAGAAAATCTAATCTCTGCTAAAAAATCTTCTGAAAGGCAATAGCATTTTATGTAGTCAAAGATGAAATGGAGACCCTTGTGTCAGCAATTCTTAAATGCCTGCTTTGACCCAGCATTTTTAGGAGCAGAGAATCTTACTTTCCAAATTGAGTAACCCAATAGAACAGTACAGATTTTTTGACATGAAAAACATTGTGTCAACAAGCAAATTATGATGCTGTTTAACTGTAATCCATTAGTGAGTATATATACTTGTAGCTGAATTTCATAAGAAATTCAAACAAGTGTATGAAATACATATATCTTTTAATACCTAGAAATGTACTGTTTCTCACAATTTTGATAAAAAAAATCTGTTTAACTCAGCTTCAGTGGTCCCAGTGGAGGCAGCAGAATACTTTAAATTTTTGTCATGGAAGTGTAAGAGGCCCTAGAGAAAGCAACAATACCAATTCAAGTACATAAGTGTTGAAAATACATAAAAAGAAGATGCCACAGGGAAAAAAGCAGTCTTGAGATAACCCTAGAAGCATCACGATTTAGAATAATTATGTCCTAGGTATTGCAAAAGTTATGCAACTCTAAATTTGTGAATTAATTACTTATGGGAAATTGTTTTCTTTGAGGTTAAAATTGTCACTGTTTCTGTAGGCATAGAGTACATAAACTCAGTCATTCTCTTTTCATACAGAGGAAAAGATGATCTTCATTCTTAAACAATTTTTTTGTTTTATACTGAGAATAGTGTCTCTTTTTATTGCAGAAAGTCTGAAATTTCACTACCCTGCTGTGTCTTACTCTTCACACAACTTTGAACATTTCCTTTCAAATAATTTCCTCCAGTAATTTCCAAAGGTTGTGCAGTAAGGAGTTGCCAATTGGTCTGATAAAGCTGTAAGAAATACCACAAATTAATGGTTTGAATGACAGTGCCAAAATTCTGTTCTTTCCAACCAAAATACAAACTCTTGAGTACCCATAAGTCATAGGTTAGTACTGAGGTGCTTTAATCAAAGAACTTTTCATGGTTTTTTGTTTGTTGGGGTTTTTTTTTGTTTGTTTGTTTTTTTGTTTTGTTTTTTTTTTTTTTTTTTGAAAGGTTAATAAAGCCCCACATAAAATCCTAATCTGAATTTAAAATGGGTTAGAAATATTCATACTCTCCAGACATTCTTCCCACTACAGTTATTTGCCTTAGCCAGCTGTTACTTATAGCACTTCTTTTGAATTAGGGTTTCTCTCTAGTTAGTTCAGATGAATGAATCAGACTTCATTGTATGTATTTTTCTATGGATTGTATAAAAACCACCACAAAAAAAAAAAAAAAAAAAAAAAAAAAAAAAAAAAGCAAATACTCTAATGATTTATTTATGTTATCTTTGTAAGTTGTGGTGGCATTCAGTACTTCTGAATGCAGATAATTGTACAGAGTAGAGGGGGAAAGGAAATGGTACCTTACAGGCAATTAGTGCCTTCTTTTTATTAATGAACAGGATACTTTAATCAAATTTCTTCATTATTCTGTTGTTTATGCTAAGAGAAAGAGTGTTCCAAGCCTTCTTTGACAGTAATTAAACATATTCCAGAATTTATATGTTTGGTAAAATCATTAAGGTGTTCATCTCTGTATTTATGAAAGACATACTGTACAGTTTGTGGGGATAAAATCAAAATCAGTAAAAATCAGTTTTTATTGAGAGACAAGGCTTGGTTGTAAGCTGAGCAGCACAAAACATGATTGACCAGAGATTTAAACTGTGTTCTCTGTGGTCTCATGGAAAAGTGGGAGGTCTCTAGTTTACCTGTCTGTACTGGGGATTTGACCTCATGGGGCTTGATGTAGAGATCCTTTTCAACTTTATGCACTGTGAAGCCTTTGGCAGCCCTACATATGCACACTTACATTTAATTTATATGAAATTAACTGGCAATCACAGAAACTGTACTTATACTTTGGTACAGTGATTGACCAAAGGGTCTTGTCTGGACACAATCAAATAATGAGGGTAGTCCTCATTGGGAAAGTGAGGGCAGGAAGAAACTGCAAGAGCAATAAGCCACAACTATTTAGATCTGTTCAGCTGAATCACTTCAATCATCTATAGGTGATGATGTTGCAGGGAGAAGTACCAGCTTTCATCTCTTCCCAGTTCTGTTGGTTGAAGTGTAAGAATGGTCTGTTCTTCAGCTTTTGTGGGGACAAAAAACTAACCAGATTTTGGAACAGTAATGCACAATAAAATGCTGCAAGCATTATGATAAAGTAAATGAAGCTCTCTTGAAATCATACATTTGCAGATAGTTTGGAAACTCTTAAGACTGTCCTGAAGATTTAAAATGTTGTTTCTTCTTTGCAGTTGAACTGTTCTTCCAAGAAGTATTTTGTAAAACATTAAAATAACAAGTAGACATGAAAACAGTTCAAGTCAACTTGCTTTAAACATTTAACTCTTTGTTGCTATTTTCACCACTCAGTGCCTTTTCCTTGCCTTATGTGTGTATGTATGTGTGTAGGTATGTATGTATGTATGTATGTTACATGTAATTTCTTAGTGTCTTCCAAAAAATGAAGTCCAAGTAAGATATTTGCAACAATTTAGTCCTTGAAAATCTGTGATGTAGTTTTGGTTCTCACTTTTTTACTTTCTGAACTTTTTCAGTGTTACTGGTTCGGGTCAGAATTGCTCTAAGATACAAATGATACCAAGAAAGAGAAAACCTACTCATTTTTGCTGTACAGTAACTGTATATACAGTCACAAATATGCTGTTTTACAAACAGTAGCTGAATCTCCTTGGAATGATGTCTCCAGTTTGCTGGTTAACCAAAGACCTACTTCATTTGTGTAAAACGAGAAATATTGCTGTTTGCAACATCAGTTTTATAATCAGATTTTTTGAACTAGCTGTGTTGGAGGAAATTTCAGTTCTGTATGAGATCCTGAGCTGTACATCTCTTAAAGATCTTACTTTGTATTTATCTCTCAGGTTGGTACAAGAGGATATGGGAATGGACATCCCCTTAGCTGAGGGTGTACTAAGCCCCAGTTCTTCGGAGATGAGACCTGGTGAGAGAAGCTCTTGCTCATTTTCTTAATTGTATCTTATTCCTGTGGCCTTTAATTATGCAGTGAGAATGATATTTCTGTGCTGGTAAAGAATCAGTTCAGTGTTAAAAAGAAAAAAGCCTGGAGTTTGCTTTATTTAGTCAATTTTCTTCCTCACATGAGAAATGATAATTACAGTGTAACATTTTCTCTTGGGCATGGTTGCCACCTGTTTAATCCTTGTAAAGTTTTAATAGTCTGTGTTATTAATTTTGTAATTGACTTCTGTCTAAGTGAACTGAGTTAGAACAACCTGAAATATGCCATACAAGGCAGAGGCAAAGAGCAAAGGTTTATCTAGCTCTCGTCTTGTTGAATACTACTTCTATTTAAGACTGATTAAGAGCCTCGTGATTTTTATATTTTATTGTATTGAGTAGGATATTTTATAGTTAAAGCTAAAGATGTAAGTTTTTGCAAATCAACACTGAGTGCATAAGAAAATAAATATTTACAATGGCTTTTAACTCATATGAATTTTCCAGGACTCAGCAGTGTCTTGATTCATAACTCAAATTGATCTGTATTTGTCCTTTAAATAATTAAATATTGTGGGTCAGAGCACGAAAACCTGATTTTTTTCTAATGATTGCAAAAAAGTGAATCTGGATTTAGCATAATTTAAGAGCTCTGAGCTATATTTGCTGCTCCTGTAGATTTTTGTTTCATTTCATTAAACATCAATGCCAATATTTGAGTTTTGTGTTAGATGATCTTGAATGTCATGATGTTACTAGAATTGATCTATCTCAGTGTGTTTAAAGGTTTTTGAGTACCTGGGATGTTAATTGTATGTGGAGTAGATAAAGTTATTTTTCTCTTTTTTTTTCTTTTCTCCTTTTATTCAGAACCTCCCAATTCTCTTGATCTTAATGGTTCCCAACCCAGAAGGATAAAACTCACTGCTCCAAACATCAATCTCTCATTGGACCAGAGTGAAGGGTCTATATTATCTGATGATAATTTGGATACACCTGATGAAATTGATATTAATGTAGATGAGCTTGACACTCCTGATGAAGCAGACTCTTTTGAATACACTGGGCAAGGTAATATTTTAGATTTCAAATGTACAGTTCATCTCTATTTCTTTTTTACTATTCACATGCTCAGTTCCTTGTCTTTCAGATTATCACTATGGTTAAAGCATTTGAGAGTTAATACTAGACATTCAGGGTTTTTTTACTGTCTGCTATTTTTTAACCTTTATTTCTCCTGTATAAAGTATTATCCTCCTATTTATTCAGTGTGTGGAAAGAAATAGTACAGCTGAATTAATAAAGAGAATTTAAAAAGAGCAGCTACCTAGGAAGAATGAAATTCTAAGTCCTGTCTTAGTCTGTAACAGTAAGTACTGTTTCAGTACTTAGTCTGAAACAATTGTTCAAGAAGGAGAGAGCAGCTGGCTGTTCCTCTAGAGAATACTGTAGCTAACTACAGCATTCTTGCAGCTCTGCCTAGCTCTGGATTACAGTTAGGTCCATCATATCTAGGAATATAACTTTGTGCAAAATATGTTGGCTGCACCAGAGATTTTGCAATATATAAGTGAGATAGACACAGTGTGCTGAGAGGTCTTTTGTTAGGAAGAAAGGTCTCCTTTTTATTCCCATGATTGGAAAGCTGAGATATGGAAGGTGTGTGGATGGCATGATAAAGCTAGCTCAGGTGGTGGAACAACAGAATTTCATGTTCTGCTAATTTTAATGTCCTTTCTCAGAAGAGCTAGCCGTACAATATAGATGCACCCTGAAGAGTGCAATGGATACTTCACTCTTCCTTCATGTATTAATAATTTTCTTTTCTAGAAATGATGTAGAAGTTTTACTCATTTGCATAGTTTCATGATTTTCCTTTCTAGTACCTTATAAAATGTAAATATGTAAGAACTGTGATTGCTGATGTAAATACAAGTAGATCACTAACTATTTGAGGGGAGAATAAGTGTGAACATATTACAGCTGAGAGCAGAGAAAAACTTTAAACATGGATCAGTTTAAATTGAATTTTCTCATGCATTTGCTTTCCCTAATGCTAGTGAGTTTGCTGGAGCATACAAGAATAGTTGCATTATTTTAAGTAGTATTGCCAAAGAGGCATTACTGTGTACTCAATCACGCATGAGCATCTCTAATGTTACCTCTCATGAGGAGACTGATTTCCTTATGGGATGGTGCAGAGTGTGATGATGAGTTGCTTGATGGTTAGAAGATTTTATCCCGAAGATTAAAACTAACACACACACACGGGCTCACCAGCTTAGACTGTTGTGACTGCCATGTGAGAGAAGAAGTCTCTAGTCTGCAGTAGAACAGATGTTGCTTTTAAGCCCTCAAGTAATTAAATTAAACTCCAGTGATTTTGGTAGCAGTTGTGTTGATGGCAGGCATTTCCTCTCAGTGTGTTTTTTTCTGCTTCCTAAATGTGGTGATTCATTCAGTTCTTAAAGCTAGAGCAATTTCCCCATACTCTTAAGTGAAGAGCTTAGGGTCCTTCTGGTTTTGGTGACATTATACAGTTGTGTAGTTTTATTTTAGATAGTTAATAGTAAAAATGTCTTCTGCTGAGATGAGCCGTGAAAAGAGTAGAAAAGACAAAAAAAAAATAATTTATCAAGATAAGCCAGCAATAAAAGAAGTTGGCTATATGTAATGTTAATCTGATAGCTGAGATTATAGTCCTAAGAACTAGTGCAGAATGGCTTATTTGCATGGTAAATAGCCTTTGTTATCTTTGTACTTCTGTACTCTGCTATTAGCTGGTACACACACTGATGTTACCAGCAATCTCCCACAGTCCAATGTTCCTAACTGCTGCCAAACCCAGAAAAGTAAATACTGAGAAAAACATAACTGCTGAGACTAGAAAGGACAGTGATTTTTGTCATGATCAGGCTGTTGAAGGTCCCTTTAAACTACAAAAGACATTCAGATGCAAGACTTCTGCCATGGTTCAGGGGCCCACCTTATCAATGAAAAATGTCTCTGTATTATAAGTAATACTGAAACCCATTTTTTCAAAAGAATGAAGGTGAAGAAGAATCATCACAACTGCAATATGCATGAAAGATAAGATGAGAGCAGAAATAATAAAGTACTTGTCTTGAACAAGCACCTGAATTGTTCAGAGATTGGTTGATCATCCATTTCATGCAGCGGGGGTTTTAGTCACTAATGCCATACATTCCAACATTCCCTATACAAACCACACTAGTTTCTGAAATGAGCTTTTTATGATTATTGCTTTATATGACATACAAATTGCATTTCTGAAACCATATATGAGTATCAGTGAAGGCCTGCTCTCAAATTAGCACTATTTATAAAGTGAGAATGGTTATTGTTTTTTTCTGCTGATATTTATTTACTTTCTGAATTTCATACTGGTGCATCTTTCTCTGCAAAAATCAACACTCCAGGCAGTAAAGAAGAGCTATTTCATCAGAAGAGGCAATCTACTACCATTTCTATTAAGAAATAATTAATGTATCCAATTTCAACATTGTAAATTTTATCAGAGTCTTAGTAATTTTTCATTGTCTTAAGTTTCACCAACCAAAAACAAACAAACAAACAAAAAAACCAAAAAAACAAAACAAACAAACAAAAAAAAAAAAAAAAATCAAACCCCAAGTACAGTTTAAGCATTGGTCAGCCATGTATGTAGCCCAGCCTCTTTTTATTAAAGTTTGTTCTGCCAGCTGCACTTCTCTGCCTCAGTGCCTCAGTCATGTTTCTACTTCACAAGGACTCAGCTAACCAGACAGTCTGTGTTGATAATTCCCATCTATTCTAAAAGTACCTGAGCTGCATAATTGTATCCTGTGGAGACAATTACAGGAATGAGCTGCCCCATTGTTGAAGTTTGCATAACTGGGCTGTAGGCATGTAATTTTCGTATTGCTTCCAGCAGTGCCTTTGCAAAAATGACAACATGGACAATTGCATTAAGATACCTAGGCTTGGGGGCAGTGGGGTTATGCATTATGTAAGCTTATTCCCAGTGTCACAGAATACATGGTATTTCAAATTTGAATGCTATTGTTAAACATCATGAGCATTGTGCCCTGAGAAAGGCATGAATATATTCTTCAGTTCCTTAGTATATAATCTGCTGAGCAGCAGCTGTTAAACCAATTTGAAATATTATACTTGAAAAAAAGTCACTTTTTGTTCAGACTGTCCTTTTTTCCAACCTTAGATCTCCTCAAACTCACTTTATTTGGAGTTCTTAAGGAAAAAAGGCTTCATGGTCACACTAGAGGTGCACGTGTATATGTGTCTTGCTTTTCCATCCCTGTTTCCACCATTAATGCAATTTTATTTGAGTATGTTTTTAACTCATTAGTTGGTTAGACAGTGAAGAAAGAAGTGAAATATTCCTCCTTTCATTCAAGATTCTATCAGGCAGGTAAAGTATTATTTATAAAGAATTATTTATAGATTCAGATTACATTGCACATGAGAGTCTACTTCAGGGTGAGACCCTTCTGCCAATATAATTCCCTAATAATATTTTGTATTAGGGACAGAAAATACAAGACAGGTAGCAGTAGAAATTCAGACTTTGTTAGTCCTAGTGCAGCAGTAAATATGGGCTCAACCTATCTTTTTTAGAAGCTATTTTTGTGGAGTTAGAGAACTTGGTGATTGTAACAGATTTGGTGAAATTGTTGGTAGGATTTAATGGAGAATTCAGTTTAATAGTTAGTACATGTATGTGTATGTGCCTGTAGCTTCTATGTAGCTATATGTGGTATACATGCAGTATGCTATTATATTCTGGATTTCACAGATAACTTACTTAATTCTTATGATAAACTAGTGTGTTTTGAGGATCATATACTTTGATTTATATGAGTGGTTCAAGAAGAAGGATTAATCAGAGAGGCACATCTGTGGATAACCCAACACATAGAAAGGTTTGAGGGCACCTATGAAACGTGTTCTTTAGTTCTTGTCAATTAAAATTGCTTCTTTTTTATTCTTAATTCTCACAAATCTCCTTATTATTTTCAAATAGGATGCCTGCAACTTTTTATGTACACATTGTATGTCATTATGTATCTCACTGTATTATTGTTTACTGTTACCTCACTTACTGACTTGCAATTCAAATTCTGCTCTTATGACTGCAGAGCCAGTCATATGTGTTATGCATAAAATTTACTATGGATCTTTACTATGAAGTTATATTAATAATACATACACAGAACCACAATGCAAGAGTGCTTGAGCAAGAATAGTACAAGAGAGGGTATTTTCCCCCCATGGAAAACACAGTACATTGTAACAATAACTAAAGAAGAAAGTTAAATAATTCCAGCTATGGACATAATTACTTTTTATGTCAGTTTCTCTGTGAACAGTCATTAAATTTTAAAAACTGAAATGTAGTTAAATTTATTGTTAAGGGCAGTCCCATCAATGTGCAATGGAAATGCAGATTTTTTTAATCATTTCCCAGTGTTTTTGAAACTAAGAGTATTCAGCAGAGAGACTTTATGGTCACTTGTCAGCTATACAGTTACATTTTTGTGGTCATTGTGTCTGCAGACTATATGTCCATATTCTCTCTAGGGTGGTCACACTACAGGTCAGACTGACTCTATACTTCACAGCAGGAGAACACTGGTATTATCCTCAGACAGTCCTAGGGGCTAACTAGGCAACTACTGTGTTTATATGAGGAGTCAGCATGACTGAACCAGACAGAGATGAGTGTTCTTCACATTTGCTGGTAGCGGATGTAGAGACTGGAGACAAACTGGGAAAAAGTTGGCAAGCTGTGTCTGTCTGGTAATTCCTCTCTAGTCATGAAGTACTGCTATGCTCACTTTTATTTGGCAGAGCAGGGTTAATATAGCTCTCATACCTTCAGCATGAATTTTAGAAGGCCTTCCATGCAGTAGCTCTAGTGAGCAGCTGCTCAGTTTTACCAACTGGATGCAAAAATCCCTTGATGGTATTCTGCATAGTGATAATTCCTGTTGTTCTTTTCATGTTCATAATGATGTCTTAAGAAAATGTTCTTGCTTACTGACTGTCAGATGATCAGTCACATTCTGCTCTTATTTATACCATGTAAAAATGCAGTTCATTTCAGTCATACATCTCAACTGTATCTAGCAGCAAAAATATTTAGAGGAAGAGGTAATATATAGAGTTCTACTTTCCAGAAGAGCAGACTGCTGCTAAGGATGCTTCCCAGGAGGAGTCTGAATCAATTCCAGAGTACACTGCTGAAGAGGAGCGAGAGGACAACAGGTTATGGAGAACAGTGGTTATTGGAGAACAAGAACAGAGAATTGATATGAAAGTGATTGAACCATACAAAAAGGTCATTTCACATGGAGGTAGGAGCAGCTGTAAGCATTTTTTTCAATTGATGTAAAAAATTCATGCTTTATTGATCATGATTTATTTTTATTTTTGTTCTGTTGTCATACTGACAAGGGGAGGAAGAATTTATTTTTCAGCCTTGGCTGAGATCACCCAGATTTTCAATTTGATGTGGCAATGACTAAAAAGAATTCTAAATTCAAAGCCATTTTGGAAGCAGCATAGTGACATATATGTGTCAGGAACAATCTGGTCACTGTAGGGTAAAACTCTCTTGAAGAAGTCAAAAAGCTTTTTAGCTACAGCAAAATAAAATTTTGAAAACTTTATTTGGTGAGTTTCGATAAAATCTTTTGTGTGAGGAAGTATAATGCTCTGGGATTTGCTGAATGATACATGTTGTTGCACAGATCTAAACAAGTAGAGTAGCAAAAGAAAAAAGATAGTTTTCCATGGGGCTTACATTCATCTGGCTACTCGCCTTATGCTATCTTTCTGCCATTTATAGTTGTCAGCAGCTTTTCACTAGGAACTGGTTTATGGGATTTTTTATATAATTTGGTATCAAATAACATATCAAAGAAAACATTTAAAGTAGGAAAATGGCCCCATTGTGCTTGCTATGTTTTCTCATTTGTTCATCTGCTTCCCAGCTTCCTCAGAGAATTTATAGTTTCAGTGTTACATGTCTATATAAATTAATTCAAATGGATAAGTATTACTATAGTTGAAGGATGAAAATAAAACAAGGCTTTCCAAGTGCCTTTTCATTGGTGTCTCAGGTTTGGCTTATCTTTGGATTCTGTACTTTTGGGGGACGCTCTTTGCTATCTGTTAAGGACAGTATTAGGTTAAGATGAGTTGTTTTATTCCTGCAAAAACTGAGGCAGGCAACATGGCATCTCAGAGGTAAGATTTATGAATTTATATGAAAATGCTTTTGTCACAGTGTTGTTGATCTACAGCATCAGTTAAAGATACTAAAATATTAAAGTTAGAATATTTTCAGTGTTAAGCCTCTATCTGGTAAAATTGCATAAATAAATTATAGTTAATTTTTACTTTAAAAGCAGCTAAATGCTCGCCTACAGGTATTCATGGTGGCCAATGTGCAGAAAGTTTAACCAGAATTAATAAAGATGTTTAGGCCTCCAAGCATTTTTCCACTACAACACTACCATCAAAGATTTATGAATGTGATGACACCTCAGATGCGGTTTAGCAAACATACCCAGATGGCTTAATTTAGGAAACAAACACAAAATATTTTTGGGCCTTGCTGGTGTTGCTTGTTTATATATTTTATGTATTTTTATATATTTTTTGTATGCTTTAAACTAGTCAATATGCATTTGTGGTAAAAACTTGTATCTTTACTACTAGATGTTGAAGTTTATGTTTATATCAGCTTTTGTGAAAATTCAGTGTTTAATGGGAGAGGTAATTCAGCTCTACTCTCAGCATGAAACAATTTGAATTCAAATTTTACATGTCTGATGTTTTGTTAGATCATTCAAATGTAAGATAAAGAACATTTAGTTTTCTTTACTTTTGAAAGGGTGTTTGTCAATAGCATTAGTCATGGTAAAACAAACAGTGTTAAAATGTAACAATAGGTTTCAGCCTGCCACTGCCTAAACTGGAAGTTTTTCCTGATACCTAGGCAAATCGAAATAAACTATGGACTGGATTCTATTCTGTGTTTATGAAGTGGCAGACTGAAGACAAGGAAACAAAATCACTTTGTTGCATCTACTGCGGAAACCTTTGGACAGCTGGAACAATTTCTTCATTATGGCAGCAAGGCCCATTCCGTATGAAGTTCCCTTTGGCAATACTTCAGTGGAGTGTTTAGAGGGCCAGGAGTCTTTTCTCTAGTCTCAGGAATAATAAGTTCTGACTAAAATTAATCAATAGGAAGTCAAGTCAAGCATTTCTTGATGATTCAAAGAAATACTGAGCATTCCTCCCTAGCAAATGACAGATAACAGCAAATTTAGGTGGTAGCTACAGAATAGGAAAGGGGAGAGTAAATTTGGCAGTGTAAGTTTGAGATTTTCTTCAACATATTCTATGGAGAAATTTCTTAGAGATCTTTTTCATTGCTAAGGTTGAGATTTTGGGCAATGGGCATTTACTGGCTTTGAGTGATGAATTAAAATACATTTTTCCCTAGGGTGAGCATTCCTTCTCTTCAAGCATGTGTGAGAAAAAGTGGCTTAGATTTATCCATGGATTTTTCATCTTTGTGTTGATAGTTAGCATCTGCACATAATTGTTTTCCTTTCCATGAACTGCAAACTGTGCTGTATAATTTAGTGGATGCACCTGCCATAATGTGCTCTTACTGCCAAATTCCTGTGCCAGCTGGACAGATTGCTTTATTTTAAAGTCTTTTAAAGTTTTATTAAATTAATGGAAGGAAGAAAATGTCCTCCCTATTTCCTCATTTGTAAACCTGAGAGGGAGAGAAATACTGCTTTTTCCTGTTGTTGTTCAAACCTAGCTGGCAACCAAGCCCCACACAGTCAGTCACTCACTCCCACATGGTGAATCAGGAGAGTGAGTAAAGCCTTGGGTTGAGACGGGGACAGTTCAATGCATAAAGCAAAGCATAATGCACAGAAGCAAAGCAAAACAAGAAATTCATTCACTGCTTCCCAAGGACAGACAGGTTCTGCCATCTGCAGGAGACCAGGTCCTCCTCACACAAAACAGTGACTCGAGAAGATAAAGGCCATCACTCCAAATGTCCCCTCTTACTTCCTCCTCCTTCCCCTCCTGAGCAGGATGCCATATGGTCTGGAATGTCCCTGGGGTCAGCTAGGGTCAGCTGTCTTGGCAGTGTCCTCCTCCCCTTCCAAGTTCTTGTGCATCCTCAGCCTGCTCTCTGTGTGGTGGGGGGCAGCAGGAAAAGCAGAAAAGGCCTTGGTGCTTTGTGAACACTGTAGCAGTAACAAAAACATCTCTGTATTATCAACCATCTGATTCCAGTACAAATCAAAACTACAGCCCCATACTCGCCTCTTTGAGGAAAATTAACTCTCTGCCAGCCAAAACCAGCACAATTCCAAATAATCTAACTGAATAATAATAATAATATGTGCTGAAAACAGGACTGGAGTTCTGTGTACACTTTAGTTAGGCTTGGATATAGCTCTCTAATATCCAGAAAGCACTGTAAAAATCTTAAAATCTCCTTTTGGAAAGACTGAAAGTGTTAGTATTATCCTTTAATTTTTGTCATGAAAACATGTTCCTCAGAGGAATTGATATTATAAAACATTATCATCTCTCCCTCAATGTCAGTTTTTCCTGGACTCAAAAGGTTTTCGAGTGTTCTCTGAGTTTCTCTGTCTTCTATCCATGCATTGCTGGTGCTGTCTATCTGCAACCATTCCTACATCTTTATAAATTCCCTCCTTATTGCATGTATCCTTTAAGCAAAACTTTCAACTGAAATGTGGGAGGTTTTTTTTTATTTATTGTTAGTGATAAATACAGAAAATTTATAGCAGCTGCAAAGGGTTGTGGGGAAGATTAACCAACATGAATCCATCATGAAAAAGGAACATTTTCTTTTGGATAATAAGCAACTGTGCTGGGCCCTGGAATGGTAGTGCTACAGCTTTGAAGATTAACAGCTATCATTAGGCAGTGATGCAGCCCAGAGAATGCCTGGACAACTGAAGTATCCAAGGTTAAAAAGTAATTTACACAAAACTTGTAGCAAAGGATTTAATTCCTGGATCCCCAAGAGCTTTTAAGGGATAGTGCAGTCATAATTGTAATGTTCTAAAGCTATTGAGGCTGCACAGGCCAACTGAGATTGGACTGCAAGACTTTGTGAAACATAAACAATGCAGGACAACAAATGTAGGATATTTTCTTTTGCCCCTTATTCCTCATTCTGAGGTGAGGATTCAGTACATGATTGCCATAGAGCTGCAGTGAACCAGAAGTAGAAGCCTTAGGAGGCTTTTTTGCTGGTCACTATAAAAAGTTTACTAGTAGTTGTGCTATGTGTGGTTTTTAAGGATGCAGCTTAGCTGACTATCCAGCTTCCTTATCACTTCATGATAGCTCATACATTTTCAAACCTTTGGTATGAAGCATTTTGGTTTGCTTCAGCAGTAGACATAGTAGATTTATTACAGGACCTTGAGATTTTTTTTAAAATTCATCCTGTTAAAAGTATTTGACAAAGATAAAAATGTGTTTTCGTTTTTTTCCACAGGATACTATGGTGATGGTCTGAATGCTATCATTGTGTTTGCAGCATGCTTCTTGCCAGACAGCAGTCGAACTGATTACAACTATGTCATGGAAAATCTTTTCCTGTGAGTGATATGTGAGCAATGTGGCAGAGTCTTCTGAGTTAGTACTCAAAATTATGCAGTGTCTTTCCTTTAGGTGTAATTTTAGTTGTTAGAAGGGGAGTGACAAGGAAAATAGTTTTAGATAAACTGCTCAGTGGAGAATTATTTTGGTATACTTTACCTACTCACCTTCCCAAATTAAGGTGTATTTATTTGTCAGGACCAAATCTGACTGTTAGCATGTCCCCAGATGTCAAGAAATGCGACATCTTCACCTTGCTGGGACTAAAGTCTTTGCACTATTTCACTAATGATTTCCAGGACTTGCAGAGAGCAATCATCAGCGGCTTAGACTGTTTTTCATGGTTCATTATTATGTATTATCATGATGTATCCCTAAATGTATTTTTAATATATGCTGTCTTGGGTTTAGGAGTTACAGTTACTTTTTTTTTTGACACTTGTTTTTTAAAAACAGTACAAGTGTCAATTGCTGACACAAGCAGTTCTAACTGTGTTTCCTGACTCCATTTGCTTCTGATTCAGCTAGAAGGGGCAGAAGCCAGTTGGGCCGGACACAAATTTGGCCACGTAGCCCCAAATCTATCACAGGAAAATTATTCCTAATAACAATTGGTTTGGCAGCCCAAAATTTTGAAGGCAGCACTCTCCTGAAGTGCCTTCAGCTATTTCCATTTACAGCTGTTAAAAAATCAATCATTCCAATGTTTTCTGTGCTAAAGCACAGTAAGTAATTTCTAAAGCCAGCAGGACACCTGGCCTTTACCATTTGCAGCTTACTGAGAGCACAGACCCAGGTCCCCTTAATATTCCAGTCTGAGAAGAGGTACTTACTGGCAGCCAGTGCCTTTCACATTGTCTGTATGTGTGAAAATCGAGATTCAGTGTTTTAGTTTCTGGTCAGAACAACCAGATACAATTTGCTTGGCAGAGCCTCTAGGAACTCAGTGTTGTCTGCAGTAACTGATGCACACACTGCCCAGTGTTTTAGAAGAGAGGAAGGAATTACTACAGTAGTTTTATCTTGATAAGGAGGGAACAAAGCTGACTGTAACCATGACTGACATTCAGTAGTTGTACTTCACCCAAGACCCTTGTTCAAATAAATAGAAATAGAAATAGAAATAGAAATAGAAATAGAAATAGAAATAGAAATAGAAATACAAATACAAATACAAATACAAATACAAATACAAATACAAATACAAATATAAGTACAGTGATAAATTAAGTCTGCAGGGAAGGCCTTAAGAGCCTTTTCCTCATGGCTTAAGGATATTGCTGAAGGCGGTTTTATAAGGCACTTTTTGTGGAGTAGTAATATAAATGTGAGTTCACATTGGCTGTGAACTTGCAGCTTGTATTAAGGCTTGTAGATAATTGGCTCTCTCTAGGAGAACAAGAAAAAGGAGTAAGTTCACCAAGTTTTTCTGTTCTAGGTCTGTTAATTACACAAAAAATAGAAATACAGGGAGTTTACTAAACAGTTTACAGCAACAGTTTACTAAATATACAGTAACTGATGTTTTAAAATATTTGGTAATTCCTTATTATTGAATTATATAGGGATCTGGAGAGAACTGCAAACCACTTTTTTAATACAGTGTGTATAGTAGTATCTGGTAGCATATAAGCTACCTCTAGTTTCTGATTAACAACTGTCCTCAATTGCTCCTTTCCCATCTGTATTCCTTTCACATTTCCAATTATCTTCTTTCTATTTTTTTATATTGACTAATTCTGTAAAATTGAATTCAGGTGAAAATGCTTGAAACAGCTTCTACAGCAGTTTTTGTAGATAATTTTTGTGGAACCACACTGAAAATTTACTGTTTAATTTGTGGCTTCCTGAAAGTCCACAGATTAAATTTTTTTAAAACAGTCTCAATTTGAAAAACTACACTTCAAAAACAAAACCATCACTTTGCTTTCTGAGTGATTCAGTTGTTCTAGTCAATGAGGAAATTATTACCAAATAATAAGAAATTATTAGTTGGGTAGGGTTTGCAAGGGAGCTCAGCATCCTTAAAATAGCAAATTATCTAATTCAATATACATTGCATAAGAGCTGTTGAATGAAAATATGTGAAAGTGAGATTAGTGCGATATGAATAAAAAACTAGCAAAGATTCCTTTTTATCATAATAGGCCTTCTCATTCTGATGAGAAATATGCATGATTTTTCTTAGTGGTACCAATTAATTCGTAATAGGTACAAATCCTTTGGAGTTAATAAACAGACATTTTTCAGATTGTTGTGCTCCATAACTGACAGACTTGTAGTATTTTAATATGTACTTATGCACTTCTATATGTTTCAGTGTTTAAGTGCCTTTAAAGTACTAAATACTAGTACTCCTTCTGCCCTATGGGAAGGGCTAATCTTATAACCTGTCAAATAGTAGCTTTGTTAAAGTAGCTGTTAAATGAAGCTTGATGCATCAGACTGTCAATGCAATCCCTAGCTTTCCTATATCACTGTTAGACATAAGCCTTCACAAATGTCAGGCAAAATCAGGCAATGCACAAAGCAAGGTAAAAATGAGCAGTGGGATGCATTGAAGGAGTGATTGGGATGGGATTTACCAAATGCATGGAACTATTCCGGTTAATGGCTGCCGACTTTATGCCCAGGTAAAATACCACTCTCTGGTGGGAGCTAGATCTCCTACTATTCTTTTAAAGATGTGTCCTAAGGCATGTAAGGGTCAGATTAGATTGTGAGGCATTCCCATACAGCTGTGAAAGGGGCCATTATGCTTGGGGATAGAGCTGTCTTTTGTAGTGAGTGCACTCAGGCATTCAGGTTTTTAAGGTGTGACTTGCAGTTCTGCATTCTAGTTTTTACATAGACATGCCTTGAGGCTGGATAGTAGAGAGAGCAATTTGAAAATTCCTGTGTTGATCAGCTCCCAAATGAGGTAGGGACTTCTGAGTGGACCATCTGCATAGATAGTCCCAAACAAGAATTTAAATCCTCTTATTTGAATAAGTAATGTGCTCCTCTAGGTAGGATGCATTTGGCCCCAAGAGCACTGTCTGATAATGAATGTTGGAGTTTTTTTTAAAGTGGTGTCCTGGAGTGCTCTGTCCCATCAGAAGTCGTGTTGATGAGTGTCAAAGTATTTGTATTTTGCAGTCATTGACTCCGTAGCAGGAGTGTGAAGATCACAAGAAGTATAAAAAAAGGTATCTTCTGACACCTTTTGTTATTGTATTGAACAAACTTGATTAGAATAGTGAATAGAAGTTTCTCAAGAGTTCATTTCAGAAGTTGCTAGGACTTCACGAAGCCATGTTCTCCCTTTGCAAAATCTCCTGATTTAATTACATTTTTAAAAAAAGCAAATTCACCAGAGATACTTGAAAATTCACTATTAAACTCTATTTTTGTAAGGAAACCACATATTTTTGAAGACACAAAAGACTAAGTGGGTTTCTGCTGTGTATCTACAGGTACCATGGTGATCAGTGCTAAATGTTTCCTTTTGTTTAAAAGAAAAGAAAAGCCTGCATTGTTATAAAGTGTTCAGTCTGCCTTCATTTATTCCTAGTAGCCTGATTTAGTTTGGGCTCAATCAGATAATGTACAGTATATGCCCACTGACATCTGTACTTTTATCAGGTATGTAATCAGTACCTTAGAGCTGATGGTAGCTGAAGACTACATGATTGTCTACTTAAATGGAGCAACACCAAGAAGAAGGATGCCTGGTTTGGGTTGGTTGAAAAAATGTTATCAGATGATTGATCGAAGGTAAGTAATGTTTCCCTGTCTGATCCACAGCCATTATTTTAATATTTATCACATTTTTATGACTCACCTGTATGCCAGGGTTTATTGTATATGATTTTTCTTTATATTTTGTGGGTTTTTCTGATTTTCTAAGAAACTATTGCTTTTTTACTTAGATTACGGAAGAATTTGAAATCATTTATAATTGTTCATCCCTCATGGTTTATCAGGACAATTCTGGCTGTGACACGACCTTTTATAAGGTATGTAGTAAATACCAGTGATTTTCCATGTCTTTAAAAATACATAAGCACCCTAAATCATCATACATGGCTATTAATCTTTCACTGAATAGCACTCATTTTATAGCTCATGTTGGGATTTTGGAAGTCGAATTTCTCTTTCCTGGGGTGAACAGGGAGAAAAAGTGATTTATATGAGTGTCTAGTTGCAGAAGTCACAGGCATGGTTTCGTAAACCTGTCTGTGTATGTACTAGGAATTGAGTTCCTTAAAATATTCTTTGTTCAGAACCCAGATAAAAGGAATACAGAAAAGGGCACTGCATGTAATTATAACCACCTTATTTAAAATCCTGGCTACAGAACAAGATTAGGCTACAGTTTTAGATTTTTAAAATATCATCACTTCTCCTATCAGCTCATGATCAAGTGAATTGTGTGTTAAGATATGGCTATTATAATTATTAGAGAGATGTCTCTGTCCGAATTTAGGTGCAAACAAGGCCATATGCTGAAGTCAATAGCACAGACTTGTTTAGCAGTAAACCTGAGGCAGAGATAAAAAGAAAAAGAATGGGTGGGGGAGAGAAGAAAGAGCATGACAAGTACAGACAGACAAAGTAGAAAAAGTATCATCACTCCATGATCCTGGTGGTGTCTCCTTGGTCCTCTTCTGGTCTTTTTGGTGATTCCAGTCTTGTCAAAGTTATGGTCACTATTTTCATCGAGTGGGGGAAGCCCACAAAACACAGAATCCATTGCATTTATAGTCACTCAAGTTCAGGTGGGAATGCCCAGATACCTTGCCTTCTAAGATGCTACAGCTGCCTCTTGCATCTGGGAAGCTGAGTCATTTATGTTCCACCAGTTACTGAGAGATGAATACCTTCAGGCTCTGTGTGAAAGTCCTGATTCTCTCCCAGAGGGAAGTTTTCTCCTGAGCCATTATGTAAGAGATGACTGGTGTGCTAAGAAGTGCTATCCCACCTCACAGAACTTGCCTCTTTTTTAGCTGTGGCAGGTTTGAGTCATTAATCATTAACAGTCCAGTCTCTCAGTCTGTAATTGAAACATGAATATCCAAATGCTTGATTATTAAATACATTTAATACATTTCTTCATTAGGTTTTAGCATGTCATAAAAGTTTGGGGGGCAAGGTCAATTAGTACCTTTTTTCTGTGTTTCAGCTCTAAGTTCAGCAGTAAGATACAGTATGTCAACACGTTGGCAGAGCTTCGTGAGATGATTCCAATGGAATATGTGCATATACCAGACAGTATTGTCAAGTAAGTGATGTACAGTAGCATGTACTTGTTCTAATGGAAACTATTTCCACAAACTAATAATAGTGTTAAAGACTATATGAAAAACAGAAAGCACTTTCCTGATGTTCTTAAAACATCAGGATTCTGTGTCAAACTTTCACTGTCAAACTCAGAAACAGGAGACCACTGTGTAATGGAAACACAAAATGCAATAAATATTTATTTCTAGGGGAGTGGGAAAATCGTTTGACCTTTCCTGAGGTATCATCTATGCTGTGTTTTTTCATATCATTTACCTCTATTTAAATGGAAGTGTTTTCAAGTTTTACTCATGCAGAGCTTTTAACAGAAACATTGATTAAAAGATAGTCTATTCAATAGAAGACCAGTGAAATTCCATAGGTTCTGTTCTGGTCTTGTCCATTTTCGTGGTTAAATACACAACCACTGAAAAACAGTTTCTTTGCTGCTTATGTGAAGAGGTTTTTTTAAATGCAGCATTTCCAAAGGAAAATATCTGTTAAAAAATCCTAGGGAAGTTGGCTGGTATTGCTCACCTCAATTGACTTTTTTTCAGACCTGAAGACAACAAAAAGAAATGGTATACCAAGACTGAAAGCATGACTCAAAAAAAAAAAATCATGGTTTTCATGTAGTCATTATTAAAAGATGTTCTCTTCAGGAAATTTTATTTTTTTTAAAATTGTTCTCTTCAGCAAATGTCCCAGGTTTTGAACAGCCTGCTCTAGAAGGTAGTTTGAAGAGTAGATAAGCAAGTATGATTGTATTTTCATTATGACTGGTCAGTAACAGCTTTTGAAGTTGTCACAGATCTCCTCGACCCAGGCAGGAGGTTTCACACCTATTTCACAGTAGTCATGAAGCAATTTCCTTTGTCAAGCTGGTAGTGCAATTCCAGGGAGCAAGTGGGAAACTCAGGTCTGCTAATAGCAGTTGTGAAAACAATAAATTACAGTTACGAAATCAGGAGTCATAGATACTTTCACTCAACTTTATTTGCTACTGTAACTTCTTTAAAGGTGAGGTGATGCTAAAATTGTGGAGCAGAGACTGTTGGTCAGCTGACAGAGAGACGTCCGTAATGTTCTAACATCCCTAACAAATTTTCTTCTGGTTCCTGTAAACACTCTAGTTTCTTATAGTTCCCTTGGATAGAAACCTTAGGTGATAGAGAGTTTCTATTTCATTGCTGTGTTTTACAATTACATTGTGTCAGTGCACACATCTGCATTACACACATTTTTTCTTCACTGTAAACTTGAAAATGTTCGAAAAGTCCATTCACCTCTCAGACCAAAGGTGAAATGATCACAGCATTAGTACAAAAGAAACTTTAGTACTTGAAGGGTTTTAGGGTAATGCCTACTTCACATCAGGAGTCAGATGAGAGATCATAATTTTGCTGAAAAAGGCAGAACTGGAAAGATGACACTTGCACCAAACATTTCAAGGTGCTGTGATAACAAGATTTAGTGGCTCTGTGCATTTAGGACATCTGTGAGTGGCTAGTCCCATACTGTAGGGAGAAGAGCAGTGTTCAGTACCTAGCTTCTCTTCTGCTGCAAATTCAGAGATATTCCTATAGAAAAATACAGCTACTCTTTTGGCTTCATAATTGCTCCATTGCCAAGAATAAGCTTACCACCTATGGTCAAGAAAAATCCCACCTTTAGAAAGTACATAGTGTTATGCCAGAATTTGGGTTATGTGGTTTTTTGGGTAGTTCTCAGTGAAGCACAATAAAATATGATTATTGTACCATATGAACTTGTACATATTTTCTCTTCCTTCATCCATCTTATCTTGTAAGGTATGATGAAGATAAGTGTATTAAGAGAAGAATGAGGTAAAACATGCTTTCTAGCCCCTGCTGCTGCTGCTCATAATGGAGTGAATCTGTGTGACAGCCTTTCACCTGCAGGCGACCTCAACAGCTGAATGAGAGAGGACTTGCAATGATTTGGCATCTTACTTTGCCCTTCAAGCTGTTGAGATCAGCCTCCCTTGCAATTAAATCCACTGAACTGTAAACGTCCTTGACTTGGCCCAGGCTGCAGCTAGTTTAACATTATCTGATAGAGCAACTGAATGCTTTCAGCTCTGTCCACTGGGCATGCTTCAGACCCCTGCTGCTTCTCTCTCTCTGCCTCCAAGTGAGCTAAATAAGGACTTACAAATTTAAGGTGGGTTGAGCACAGAGATAAATAGTATCATGCTGAACTGAAGACTCTTAAAGTTAGCTCTAAATCATTCTGGGTGGCTATTTTAAAAGCATGTACTGTATTTGTTCTTTGCTCTGCTATTGCTCTGCTTCACTCTTATGCTCTGCTTGCTTCTCTGTTTTTTGTATCAATAACTTTTACTCATGCAGACTGGATGAGGAGCTGAGGGAAGCTTCCGAAACAGCTAAGTAAGATAGATTTTGGCTGGATGCTGGCATTATATTGTTTCACAGGAGTAGCTTGAATGCAGTAGTACGTTTTGTTTGGTACAAGAGTCAGCTTGTAGTTTCGATTACTGTGTAAGCTGCCCCATTTGTGAATTGACTTCCCCTCTCATTGCTTTTGTACTGCTGGGTCTCAGTAACAAATTATAATACTCTTACACTATGAATTTTTGTGCTGTTTTCTGATTATATTTCTATAGTCATGGGAATGACTAAAATCACATACTCCATTAAAATGGATCATTAAACATTTTTTACTCTTCCCCTTTTATGTCAGATGAGTCATACAGTTTTTAAGAGGTAGTTCTTTCTACAGTTCTTTTTTACAGTTTGCTAAATTAAGGTTAGCAGTCTCAGTTAAGGTAGGCATATAAATTCTTCCATCTTTCCAATGTTAGCTGGATAGGCCAAAGAATTAATACTTAATCATAATATTATATTGTCTATGGTTACTTCATAAATTAGTGGCAGGTGATGATCAGACACTTGAAAATGGTAATTCTGTGCTTTGACTTGGATATAATGTGTTAGTATGGTGTAGAGTACCAAAGAAATCCTTAAAAAGTGCACAATGCTTCACTCACTGAGCTGAGCTTTAGAAAAGTGCACTTTCCTCGTGTGAGTATTATACACAAAATTCCTGAGCAGAAATCTGTTTATGTTTGTATGTAAAGTATCTGGTCATCGCCTGACACTGGTTTATTGGTTCTAGCATAACATTCTCCCTTGCAGTTTTTATAACTAAAGATTTTGAGTTTTGAAGTTTCTTTCCAGTCACCTTCCTTTTGCTTATGCACTTGAGGATTTTCAACTTACAGCTTCTTTGCTATACTTTTTCTAAAAGTACCTTCTTTTGCAGTACACATTTTCCCTCCGTTCTTCTGAGGTTAGTTTCTAAAAGAAGCACAGAGAAATATCTAAAACACTGGCCACTGTTTTTTTTAAGCTAGCTCTTAACACTGCCTCAGAAGCAGTATATTCACATTAGTTATCTGATACCACCTGACTATTTTGTTAAACAAAAAGGCCTACCCAGCCTTGAAATGCAACTTCTGTCCCTTCTGTTCAAACATTTTCAAATGCATTGTATATGTGACAATGAGAACTCTGTGGGAGAAAGCTTTCTTGTAACTCCATTTAAAATAGTGGAGGCTGCAGTGTAAGAAGTGAAAGGGGAATGGAGTATTCATATGAGGCATCATTGGTTATTGTTACTGTTGGATGTGTTGAGATCACTGTAGTGCATTTCCCTTTCCTAACTTAAAGAAATAGCTTAACAATTTGTTACTCAAACTAATGTGTGTTGTGGGCACTAAGATACCTACATTCCTAAAACAACAAGATTTGTGTGTTTGTGCTGTCAAAGATATTCACTACAGTTAGTTATTGCATCCCCAAATTTGGTGTCATATATTAAAATAGAAAGAAATCAACACAGAAAAAATGTTTACTTATTTTTTTCCTTGTATCCAGAACTAGCTGCCTCTCAAATGATCCAGAAATGGCTTCAGTGGAGCAGGAGTAAGAATTTATGCCTAATACTGTCATTACATTTTAACATTATTTTACAACCATGCTGCTAGGAACTGAGGCTGGGTAGACTCCTTAAAGCTTTTTTGAGTCCTAAGTACTTTCATGGTAATGTTCAGGAACAACATGTACGAGCAGGCAAATCATTGAAGCTTCATATTTTAGGTACTTTATATATGTGTCATATACTGAAGATTTGTTATATTTGTGTTGTATTGGGAATGTGTTTGAAGTGTCCTTAACCATTTCCAATCAGAGAAAGAGAGATAATTGTTAGCCTGAGAATATTCAGGTTAAATTATATTAAAAATAGATAGAAAAAGTGCAGCATGGTCACAGTGAAGATGGTTCAATGCATTATCCTCAATTTTAAACTTGCTGTTCTCATTCAAAGATTAAAAAGGCTTATATTTTACTTTTTGATTTCTGGGCCATAGTCTAACACATGCCTTCTCTTTGCTTTATTGCTTCTCAGCTTCTTTCATAATTGTTTTCCGGATTAAATCTCCAGCATCTTTATGTCTTTCTCTTTTGAAGATGGACTTGTTCCCTTGGAAATGGGAACATGTAATTCCTCTGATGTGCTGTTGCTCTGTCTGACACCATAACTGAAGCACACAAGTAGAAAACCCTGCTCTGCTGCTGTTGCTGTGGGTCAGTGGGAGTGTTTGTGGGCGCAGGGTGTCCTGGCAGCGCTGGCAGCTCGTTGCTGGAGCGGCGTGTCAGCAGAACCGGCCGCTGCAGCGGGGTGTGTGTCCTGTTCAGTGTGCACAGGGCGAGGGACTGAGCCCTTTGCTGTGCCTGCCCATCTCACAGGTGTGTGAAACACGCTGTTGTCTCACACTCTACGGGAAATACCAGGCAGGCAACCTGAATCATCAGCAAAAGACTCCATCGGCAACATGAGTATTAATAATCAGGCAAATAATTAGAAGTATATGTAGCAAAAAGTTGCACAAATAAATTGAAGCTTTGATTTTTACTTTTTAAAAAATAAAACAGTGCTATAAGTAAGCTATCACACTGTCATACCTCATACACAGGTTAGAACTATAAGCTAAATTCCTGATTCCTGAACCAGTTGACATTATATGTCATCTTTTTTTTTTTTTTTTTAACTCAGACACTGTTTTATTCTATAATCAATCAATATGGGAACTGTTTTTTGAAGTACAAAAACAATAAACTGCATGTTAAAGACTGTGTATGATTTTGACCTTTTGTGGCTTGAACAACTTTCCTGTTTTTCTTAAAATACAAGCTGGGCAGCAAAAAAGCAATATGAGAAGAGAATTTACATTTATTTTAAATAAATACAGTTAAGGCCAAGTTAATGTTAATTCACGGCATTTATTTTCTCTGCATAAATATGAATCTGTCTTCAGAAGTGGCAATAATTTTCCTGTGATCATATATCTTATTTCTTGTGTAATTTCTTCAGGAAATAGCATTCTAAGTAATCCCTTCACTCTGAGAACAGCTTTACACAGACTTTTTTTCTATATGCTTTCTGCTGAAATGCCTCTGGAGTCTGCCCAGCACTTAGTTTGCTTCTGTTGTTTCTTTCATTCTATTCCAAAGGCTTTTGTCTATTGTCATGCTCCCTTGTGTTCTGTTTTGTTCAACTCCTTGCACTTCTTCATTACTTTAAAAGAAATGTTGTGAAATAATTCATAGTGGAAGTATCATTTCATAAATATTGAGGAAACTTTGAATTATATATTCTTTAAGGAAGATTGTATCTTGAGGCAGCAGTTCATGAAGACACATTCTTACTCTGAAGAATAGTTCTAAAGTGTTTGATGACATGTGCTTTGTGCTAAATAGCTAAACCGTACACTTAGAAAAATTGTTAGGGGTACCCATTCCTGCCACACCATTATGTCATTCCACCAGTGGATCTTCCCCCACCTGATTTGAATTGATGAAAAAGTAGTTGTTAATTTCAGTAAAGCAGTAACAGAACTTACTAAGGTGTGTACTTTCATAGATATGGATAGGATGTGTGTAAGTTATTTCACATTTCACATTTTCTGCAGTGAAGTAAATGAGAGATAAGGATATTGAACACTTTGTGGGAGCTCAGGATTCGAGAAATAACTAGCCATGTGTTTTCAGAGCACTAATGCTTTTGTTGTTGTTGTTTTTTGTCATTTTGTCTTTAATAAATAGCATCGACATGACCGTGAAATAAGAAGTATCATTGCCAGGCATTTGAAGAAGAGGATTCACATGGATTTTCAGCACCCAGACAATCGCAACCACGCTGTACAATAAGTGATTTGATCAATTGTGTTTGGTTTATAAGTTTCTCCTGTCATTCAGCCGTTTAAGAAGACCAAAAGGGCCAGTCCTATTGTCATGGAAACAGCAGAATTTTGGGGCCTGGTTATTTTTGTTGTTTTTAGGAACAGTTTTCATTAGGAAAGCTGTATCATCTAGCATTAGTTTCTATGTGAGTGTGCCATTTCTGTTTAAAAGGATACCATTTTACCAACAGTGTGCCTCATGAGTAGGTCAATGAGGACGGGGATTTTTTTATTTTTGTCTTCAGCATATTAATATTTATGCATAGCTGAACGCGATAGCTAGTGTTACAATAACTGTTAGCTTGCTTGTGTCACAGAGCAGCAGCAGCTTTATTGTTTAAAAATAATGTTAGAAATTATGCAGGACTTTCTTGAATTTGACAAGCCATGTTAGATCAGGCTTTGGGCAGCGTGTCCTACTGAAAGGTGTCCCTGCACAGGGCAAAAGGGCTGGCACTAGATGATTCTTAAGGGCTCTTCCAACTGAAAGTGTTCATGGTTTCATGAATTTGTGTTTCTTGCTGTTTGAAAAGTCTTTCCATCTTCATTAAAGGACTTTTTTATTTGGTCAGAGAAAAGTGTGATATACCAGAAAACAATAATTAGTCTTGTTAGACTTGTTAGGATGAATGAGTAACTGAAATTGATTTCACTTTAATCATTCAGTTTAGTGAATTTATTTTAGGCATAATTTTCTAGAAGCAGCTGATCCTGTAAATGACTTTCATATATTCTAAAATGCTTGGAGCATTAATTTATTTCTGCTTTCTAAGTCTGTTTCTTCCAGAACACTTTTTTTTAAAGTTATGGGTCTTCAAGTGACATCCTGTCTCCAATTGTAAAGGCTATTAATTCTCTGATTATGAGTAAAATACAATTTCGTACTAGGAGCTGAAAGCTGGGAGTCATACTCATATGTTAGGAATATTTGTTAAAATCTTGCTCTAAGGGCTTCTATTAGATAAAAAAATAAGTCTTATAATGGTATTTATGGTCTGGATCACAGAACACACAAGTAAAAGCATAAAAAGGAAAAAAACCACAATCATCTTTTGTTTGCTGCTGTCATGTTTGGCCCAAAAGATACTACAATAAGTTCTACTCCTTACTGGGAAAAAGATTCAGTTTCTCAGATCATGCTTTTGCAGGAGTGTGCAAATTAATTATTGAGTGATTTCTGTTTGTTAGCTTTAAAAAGATAAGAGTCAAAAATATAACAAAAGTTTTCTCTTATCCTAATGAATACACATATGCACTTTCCAAACTTTCTGACTCATCTGCTTTTTGGGAAGTCCTAATGGAAGTTTTATTATTACGTACTCTCTGAAATATTATTCTTTTTTTCACAAGATTCTTGTATGCAGTTGTATGCCACATCTATGGTGTCTTTACTTTGTAAAGAAATCTTTAGACATAACAATACACGTTGCACCTTTTTATTATGGTGTGCCTCTAGTCCTGCTTTCAATTCAGGTCAATGAAAGAGACAACAAGTGAAGTATTTCTTGAGGCATAAAGTTTAAGCAGAGGCAGTAAGCATGAGCCTACACTTTTTCAGCATTATCTGAACTGGAAGTGAAAGTTCTATTCTGTCATTCATTTACAAGTTCAATCTTTTTGTTCTGTGGTTTGCACATTTCAACCTCTGTCAGTTTCTGTCTTGTATTTGCAAGGTAATCAGCCAGCAGTGAGACAAGTGTCTGTCATTGTGTGCATAGTTGTTCAGCTCCTGTAATGAAGATGGACAGAAGTGTCAGAAAGGCAAAAGAGTGCTTTCTTATTGGCCAGCATGAAAACCAAAAGTGCCCTCTGCAGTTTTTGCTCTGTGCTGGTATCTCTGTCTTACTTGGTAGTCTGCTGTATCACATCTTCCTGTCAGTTCCTGCAGATTTTCACAGAGGAAGGGCCTGATCCTGCTGACCATTGTTGCTGCTCTGTAACCTTGTCCTGAACTGGGGTCTGGTAGCTTCCACCTTTTCTCAGATGTTTGAATCCTGGCTTGTGTCTGCCTTATAAAAGTGCTGTCACTTAGTATATTGGGGATAATGTTTTATGTACAGATTAATATTTGTATTGACTTCCAGATGCTAATTAAGCTTCATTAAGATCTAATCTATTATAAGCATTTAGTAGCATGAAGTTGCATCTTTTGCAGACCTGTAGTTTAAGCCTCTTAGGGCAAGCCACATGACTTGTGATGCAATAGCTGAGAACTTTGCACTAGAAGAGAAGTTCACTATAAAGCAGAAGTTCAGCATAAATCTTCATTCACTGTTTGGGACCTAAGGGGGATGTTTGAGATTTTTGATTTTAGTGGTGGATATCAGCTCAGAGTTGAATTTAATTCTGTTTGCTTTGTGGGGAATTACTAAGCACCAAAGTTACAAATTAGTATGATTATAATGGGCAGAATAATGGTGGCAGCCTGAGATAAAAGAAATTTGTTTAAGCCAGATGTCACATTAAAACAAAATGAGGCATTGATGTGGTAGTTAAAAAATGACTGCAGGATCAAAGTGTGGTTATATTTGCTTATTAATATATTTTAAAAAGATTTTTAATGTTATGGCAATTCTATGTTATACTAACAATAACATAACAATATTACTAAATCCATAGTTTGTTGAAAGAGAAATATAGTACGTATAATTGCACAGATACAAGCTTTTATATATGGATTTTTTCTACTGTGTATCAGAGTGCTCAGATGAAATATAAATTAGCAGTTGCAAATTTTTTGTTAAAATACCTATGCTGACTTAAATTATAGATTGAGCAATACAAAGATATCTAATAGCATTGTATGGAAATATATACCTATGAATCAGAAATAAAGAGTTGCAACCCTCCACTGGACATATTTCCTTTCAGCTCAAAATTGTGGGGGTTTTTTACTCTCTGGGTGCATGGAAACACTTGATTGGTTCAGATCAGTTCTTTGCATAGTTACAAATATTTTGTTTTATTTTGCATTCACTGTCTGTCCTTCCAAAAACTGGAGTTAATATTGTGTCTCATGGTGGCATTCCCCTTCTCTATGTATTAGAATCCTGGCTTCGCTGTACTAGCAGTATTGTTCCCAAAAGAAAGCAGAAGAAACTCTTTAAATTTCTTTCTAATTTGAGCCTGTGCTGTTAATGTAAAAATCAAATGCACGGACAGTCCATCTTATATGTCAGAAAGGCAAAAACTACGGGGCAGAAGGAGATTGTGAAGCCACCCTGAGCAGATTAACAAACTGGTTGACTTCAGTGAAGGGAGGGGTCAGAGCTGGAGTCCTCTCAGCTGCCTGGTACATGGTGCTCACATGCCAGTCTGCATCTGTGTCAAATGGCCAATTAGCACTGCCACTACTTTAAGTAAACCTGGACGATTTTTAGAGCTATCCTGAGCATTGTCCAGTGAAGCACCAAATACGAGATTAAATGAGCTGTGGGTTCTTAATTGCCTCCCACCTGCAGGCAGCTCTGTGAGTGCTCCTAGATCTTTTCAGAGTCAAAGAACTTGGATAAAACAAACCTTTCATGTTTGTTGCAAATAGGTTTCTTGACTTCTGATAGGTTTGTGGAGACAAACCTACCTATCTTTCTAGAGACAAGAAGGGTGTCCCTGTATTGCCTGTCACAGATGAAGCCAACTGAGCAAGAGCTCCTTTTCCTCCAGTCATGCAACCCTGTTCCCGTTGCAAAATACAGCTGCCATGCAGACAGTTATCTCCTGTGCTCAGGAGAAGACCAGAGAATGGCACTGTGAGGTTAAAATATCAGCTGTTCCTGTTTGCACTGCCATGATTTACAGTTCTGCAGCTTGACAAAAGGTCAACCACTACAAAATACAAACTCCCAAAAAATTAATTTGCAAAGGTACTGAAGTGTCTCTAAAAGTTATGTGCTTGATTCTTGCACTTATTTTTCCTAGAAACATTCACCCATTTTAGAAGAATTGCTTACTTACTGCTCACACAGTGTGAATTCTCTCAGCAGTCCGAGGGACTCTGGTTTCTCCATTCAGCCCAAGCTGTAGAATTCACTGGGCTGTGCTCAGCCAAATTTGAGAACCTGAAAGGAACTACAGCCTAAGTTTGCCGCATTTCTTTTTATTCCTTGTTGTTTTCTTGCATTTGAGATAACCCTGTTAAATGTAGCTTTGTGGAAGTAAGGCAGAACCTCTCAAGACTTTTGATACATGTTAGCACATTTAAAAGCAGACTACTTGGAGGCTTTTTGAGGTATCTGTGCTTGTTGATTCTGTAGCAACTACTAATTTTAGGGAAAAACACACGACTGGTTTTTCACAAGTACACTTGCAATCTCCTTATTTTTTTTCTTTTCCATTTTGGAAAATCCAGTGTCTTGATCTTCTATATAAAACAAGAATCAAAAGGTAAAAATGCCTTTTCTTTCTTTTTAATGAAATTAATTCTATTATTACTAGAAAAAAAAACAGTTTTGTGTGCTTATATGTGTCTACACTTTAGTAATGTCTTTGTTAGCTTCAAAGGATGAAGGTTTTGGTCTTGAAACCAGAATTATGTTAGGTGTGAGAGTGCACTCTACTATGTTACCACTATAGTGCATCATATTTAGATTTTAAAGACAGAAGAAATGTCATTCCAATATCATATATTATGAACAAGTAGTTTGAATGCAACACAGCACTGTTTCTGAATGATTTTTAAATGCCTTGAGGGTCATACCTGCATGTGCCCATTGTAACACTACACTAGTGACCTATGAACAGTTTTTGGAGTAAATACTGACTCCAGAGAATGAGATTTCTGTTGTGTTTGAGTTGACCAACTGTGACCTCTCTGGGGGGCTGCTGCAGAAAAAAAAAATACTGCAGTGTTTCTCATACAGTATCTAGTCTGTCAGAAAAACTGTTGAACTCTAAGCTTTTCAAGCCACACTGTTCAAATGAATTAAGTTTATTCCTTTATTTCATTTCTGAGTATTATCTGTTTAGCCAAAATATAATCAGGTAAAAGAAAGTTCAAATCTGCTGTGTCAAAGCCTTATCTTCTTGTCTCCGTTATGTATTTCAGTAGGCAGCAAGCAAAGCAGCCTCAAGCAGTGGTAGGAAAATAATCCAGAGTACTTCCCATGCTGCTCCCTGAGGCCTGGTATGTAAAGCAGACTCTCTCCACAAGAGAGTGACTCAGAAAATGAAGTGTTGGCTTTCTAGCACAGACCTGTGTTAAACCATCAAGATTATAAAACTTCATCTCTGTCTTCATCCCTTTGAAGTATGAGTAACATTGTCTTAAACAGTCAGCCAAAAGAACACAGAGAATATTAATGTGGAATTTGGCCTTTGTGATGTAAAAGGTAAGAATAAGGAACAGAGCTAAAATTATCCATCAGAGAAAGGGAAACTAGGGGAAGGAAGGACAGGTCAGGGAAATGACTGGGGGAGGGTAGGGTTACAAGCATCTTCTGCTTGAGGCTCCAGCCGCCTTCCAAATTCTGGTTTTCCTTGGGGAGAGCTTCTGAAGCACAGCAAGCCTGTTTGCCTGGAGCCGTTGCTTAAAAGAAGCACAAGTGAACTCTGTTCCAAATGTTCTTTCCCCCCCTTATTTACAGAAATTATGGAATCCCTGGAGATAAGTGGTTTAATTTGGTGTTCACTTAGTTTAGAATAAAACCCACTCAGTCCTTGTGTAGACTACACGGGGGAAAGCTGAAGAAATGGGAAATGTTGCATAAATTTAGAAAATGAAATTTTGCACATTTCTTGGTGACTTGCACAGAATAACCATGAGTCAGAACACATCATAAGTGTGAATTAGGAAACAAATTAAATATAGAAGAGAAAGAGCAAGGTGCAGAAAGAGGGCATATGGAATATGGTGTTTCATAGTGGAAAATAGGTGCAGGAGAGAAATGACAGAACAGTAGATGAACTATGCCAGAGAGGAAAAATAGAGACCACAAATGCAATGTAAAATTAAATAAATAAATAAATAAATAAATCATCGCCTCAGGAGAGAATTCTTGTATTATTTGATGGATCAGTAGCAGTGCTCAGAGGAGAAGCTGCCAGCTCCTAAAGGTGTCACAGTGGTATATGATGGCATATGGATTTATACAGCAGTAGAAGACTGCAAGTTACCTGTGGGCTTCCTTCCTACTGCATTGCCAGTGGAACAGGAAAGCAAATCATTATGGTGAAAAAAGTGAATTGACACTGCAGATTTTAGGATCAAGCAGAAAAGTTAGTGATACCTTACTGATCCACTAAGTTGGTCTGATAGTCTTCAAGTAGAAGAGTTGGTTTTGGTGGATTTCCATCACTGATATGATCATACTTACTGAAAAGATGAACCCAGAACGTGGTCCGCCAATAACGTTACACTATCCAGGTGGTCACTGTACTCCCAGGAGGAAAATTCATAGGTACCAGCTGCTGTTGTTTTCTCTGAAATCAATTTTCTTGGGAAAAATTTCCAAAATAGAGTTTTGTTTAGTTTTCAGTAATTGTAGATTTGGAATTTCTGTTCTGTCTAGTGGGCTGTGACATGCAGTAACTGTGAGAAATGTCTCTCGTTCACAGCTCCTGTTAGATAGAGAACTTTCTGCTTTTCTTGCCATCTCACAGATGCTGTCCTGCCACAGCCACTTGTTCTCTCACGCCCCACAGATGGATTTGGAAGGGTAAAAGTGACAAAACTTGTAGGCTGAGATAAGGACAATAGATAAAGCAAAAGCTGTGCACTCGAGCAAAGTAGCACCAGGGATTTGTTCACCACTTTCTGTAGTCAGGCAGGTGTTCAGCCATCATCAGGAAAGCAGAGCCCCATTACATGTAAGAGAGACTTGGAAAGAAAAAATGCCATGAACACACTCCTTCCTTCCTTTTCTCCCCAGCTCTGTATGCTGAGCATGATGCCTTATGGTCAGGTTGTGATATCCCATTGATCAACTGGATTCAGCTGTTCTGGCTGTGTCTCCTCCCAACTCCTTGTGCACTCCCAGTTGCTGGTGGGGTGGGTGGAAGAGCAAAAAGTGTCTTGACTCTGTGTAAACCTGCTTAGCAGTAACTAAAAAAATTACTGTGAGAGTGGTGAGGCACTGGAACAGGTTGCCCAGAGAAGTTGTGGGTGCCCCACCCCTGGTTAAGGCCAGATTGGATGGGGCTTTGAGCACCCTGGTCTAGTGGAAGGTGTGCCTGTGCATGGCAGATGGGTTGGAGCTAGATGATCTTTAAATTCCATTCCAACTCAGGTCATTCTATGGTTCTGTTATTTGTTTGCTATCAACATTGTTTTGGCCACAAATCCAAAACAGAACCATACAGGCTGCTGAGAAGAAAGTGAACTTGTATCCCTCCCAAAACCAGTACACTGGATCAAAACCAAGCTGCTGTTAATAAACATAATGTTGGGCTGCTAAATCTGAATTCAGGCATCTTTAGCTTAAAATGTTGTGCCTCAAACAGAGCAGTCATCACCTAGAGTCTGGTCTAAGTGCTGTTCTGACATTTCTCAGTTCATGGGAGGCTTGTCAGGCAGATTCAGGTACTACAAATAATCCATATTAGGTGTTTTTACTTCCCTGTTGCCATTCACCAGCACTTCTTCCATTTATAAGCTTCCTAACTTTATGCTAACTTCAAATGAATAATTACTATTGATGAATGGCTTAGTTTTTCCATGTTTCTAATTCAAACAGCACTATTTTAAGTGCCTTCTCTTGAAGTAGGAATGTGGTGCAGTGGGAATTTTGGGGAAGCACAAGAAGGTTTCTCAGAATCTTTAGTGACCTGAAGCTCAGAGATTTATGAGCAAAGCCAGAGTTGAAAAATATTATATTGCATTAAAGCTTTTGTGTTGCATGCAGGCTTTGAAAGATAGGCATCTGTTGCTCTGCTCCCTGATGGGGTGCTGGATGTTAAATTAGCTGTCCCAGGGATACAAACCATTTATTTGTCCAACAGAATTAATCTGTGGAAATCTTCAGGTACACTGCAAAAAATGCGAAGTCTGTGGTTCTTTTAGTTTTAACTTTATTTCGGTGAAATTCACCATGTGGTAACACAGCATCTCACTGCTGCTTGCTATCTTTTTTTTTTTTTTTTTCTTTTCATTCATTCAACTCACACTCACAGTGTGAGTTGTATGAAGATTTTGTAAATTCAGGGGGAAGAAAAACCTTTGGAGGGTCTTCCTGTTTTGGTGACTTTGCACTTTCATACATCCAGATCTGAAGTCCATGAGGTGCCCATATGGTTTCAGCACCTGCTCCTTTCCCACAGGAGGAGAAGCATGGGGGCCACTCAGCTTCTGCAAGTGCTCAGAGCTTCCCACATGATAGCTTCCTCCTACCACAGAGGCCATAAGGAACTACCCCAAATACAGGCACTGTTGAATCAACTTGATTTGTCATTTCACTGATCCTTGTGGCATACATGGAGGAGAAGATGTGTTACAGCCCTTCAGAGTTACCAGGGAAGACTAATAGAGATGTGCAAGTGTTATGTGAGAGAAAATCTTATGTTGTGCTGCTTTCACCTAAGATTTTGTTCTTGTAAATTACTGAGCTTGCTGGGTGCCTGGACATTCTGTCTTCATTAAGGAAGTCAACACAAGTATCCCTGACAACACCTGGTAGAAAAGAAAGAGGAGAAGAGAATAAGCAAGTCTAATTGCCTTATAAAAAAGGGGGCAAACCTAAAAACATTTTAATGTCTTTTGAGAGTTTTCTAGAGAAAACTCTAGATTATTTAAACGTCAATATTGATATGAATATTGATGTGGATTCTGTGGGTCTCCACTGGGTTTTTTAATATTTAATAAGCTCTATCCGAGAAGTTGAACAAACTTTGACTTCTCATCCTTTTGAACATGCAAATGTTACAGGGTGCCTGTTCAGTGCCTCTGCTTGGGAAACCCAAGTGTTTGAATGTAGTGGTCATCAACTTCTGCAGCCATCAACAGACTGATTCATCTGAGGACATTTCTGTCAGCTGTTCCAAGATCACTCAAGAGTTAGAAATTGAGTGCACATGGGAAACAAAAAATAAAAATGAGTCTTTTGGTGATCCATGTAGAGAAGCTGAGATTTTTCTGAGTGTATTAAGAAGAAAAGTGAAAACCTGACCATGTCTGTTTTTTGGTAGCTTCTTCATTCAGAGCCAGAGCACAGTTTAAAAGTGAATACATGTATAAATGAATGTGGTTTTCTTCCTGTTCTTAAGAATTCTCCCTTAAGACCATGCAGTGGCTCAGAAAGACAGGAGCCTAACTTCCTCTGCTCCCAGCTTATGGCAGCAAATGCCTTTTCCTCACTGTTGGTTCACGTGTGCCAGGCTTGGGTGATTTCTGCTTCCCAAGACAGCCTGCAGAGAGGCTGTTGTTTAGAGTGAGCATTTTATCTGAGCAGCTCTGTAGCAGCTGCCAGATTGACCCCTGCCTGTGGCTGTGCACTGTCCTGCTGCTGCTGTCCCACTGCACAGCCTTCCCCCTCAAGCTCTCTGGCTTCTGGATTAGCCTTCTTCCTGTTCTTGCATTTCTGACACTGTATGCAGTAGGTTGTAACTATTTGCCTAGGTAAAATAACAGCCTAGGGCCAGTACACTTACACACCTACATTCTCTGGCTGTTCTGTTAACAATGCATTAGTCTGTCTTAACTGCAGTGAAATCTGGGAAAGACTGTTCTACCAATTATTGCAATGCTGCTCAAGGAGAAAACTGCTGCTAGATAGAAACTACTTGTGAGCTGGTCTGGATGATGCAAATAGTCTGCTACCTATTAAAAATATTATTGCAAGTCTTAATTTGGAGGCTTTCTTATATACCTTCATTTGAGACATTACCCAGTATCTATAAAAAATTGATTTAGCTCAGGAAATAGTTTTAATAAAAGTAACCAAGCTCCTCTAAGTTTGAAGTTTTGCTGAACTGTATTTCTGCCTGGGACAAGCAGGTCATTATGAGGTGGGGAAAATGCAGTAAGTAACAAATCTGTGGTAGCTACTGGCAACAGTGTTGAATTCAGACTATTTGGCTCAATTTCTACAGGTATATAAATCTCAAAGGAAAAGTCTTGTTGCAGGTTTTTCTGCCCTTCCTCAGTGAGACCTTTGTCAGATTGAGAAGTCTCTCATCTCGATACTGGCTACGTAGTTTTCCAGTTATTCTATATATTACCTTCACTTTTACTTCCTTACTTTTTCTATTAAATGTCCTTTAATGTTTTGATTTTTTTTAACTTCTCTTCTGGGGAAAGGAACGTTTGGGGAAGTAGATCCCCAAATCCACTAGCAGTATTCAGCCTGTGAAGGCCTCAGTATTTGAAAAGCATTAGGTATATTCTTTACAGATCTTTGTGTGATAAGTAGATCTGTATCTATTCTAGTGCCATAACAAATGGCATAGCACAGCTTAAGCCAAGACCTTAAAAATGTCACCGTATGAAAATCTTACAAGACTGTACAAACTAGAAAGCCTGTCCCCTTGCCTTGGTCTCAGACTTTCAGGAGGATGGATTCCTCTTCCTCTTTTCCTTAAGGTAGCATTTTAACAAAGTGTGAGAGAAAGTTCAGGTAAAAAAGTAGAAGTCAAGGAATGGAAAGATGTGATAAAAAAGCTTGTAGTTTTTGTAATATGCTCTACTGCATTTATAAGTAGCTATACCTGCCTTTGATGATCACTAACAGCACCGTGTTCCATTGCTTACATTTCCAAGGGGCAAAGGTGAATTAGGTAACACAACACTGTGCTTAGCACCACAGTAAATGTTGTCTGGATAAACAAACATAGTGATTTCAAAATGTCTACTAATCTGAAGACTTATTTTGACATTTTTTTAAGAAGAGATTGCTTAACTTGAACAGTGAGCTCAGACTCCTTTAGCTCAAAGGTGAGTCATATTGTTATTTTTATGTTTTCTATCTAGTCCTACTGCAGTCCCCTAACAATTTACTGTTTTTTTAATTAATAATCCTCTGTTTCAAAGACAGGAGGAGACATCTGTTACTATTGTTGGTAGAAGAGCTAACATGTCCTAAAGTGTTTTGCTAGCATTTCTACTACTGGTAGAGTAGTAGAGTACCTGGGGAGTACCTGCTAAGTAGTACAAGTTCATATGTGTATACTCATCCTGACAGAAACTTTTCAGAATGAGTCAATGCAACTGTGTGCAGCTAAAAACAACCAGCTAACCTCTCCCATTTCCTAAAATATGAATACTTACATTGGTGAGCAGAAGCTCTTTTTATGAATGCTAGGATGAAACTTTGCTTCATATATTAAGTTTACTACATCTGGAGTTCTGCTTCTTTCTTTTTTGTGACTTTGAGCAGATAACAAATTTAATTTGTAGGCACACTGGTCATAACTGCAGTAGTAATGGAGTGGTCAACTAACATCTTTTGGAGGTTAAATGTATCTGCATGGATTTTAGTGTACAATTTTTAGGAAGTTACATATGTACATTTGTTCTTAGCTGTAAATGGGGTAACATCAGTAGTGTGAAAACAGAATTTAAAAATCCAGTCTGGGATTTCTTCACATTCATAGATGATTTCTTTTCTAAGTACTAACCAGTGTAAGATGGGACACGCAGAGAGAAGATGCCACATGTTGGCAAAGTACTGATATCCTCACATTGTGATGTACTATAATTTTTATTTTTTTTTTAACAATTGGCAGTATTTTAAAAGGTGAGTGCATTGGCTTGGATGTTGTGGCAGGAGGGTGGGCCCATTGACTGCTTCTGCTCCCTAGCATGAAGGCAACCTCAGCTGGCTTGCTTATCTCAGGACCTGCCTCCAGACATTCTCAGTATGCACACATTTCCACTTTAGCTTGCTTTCTCTTCAGAGACTTCCTGTCTTCTGTTTGCTCTTCTGTTCATCAAATGTGGAAAGTAGTTCCCCAGGCTGAGAGATATAATTACCTTTTAAATCCTTTTCCATTGTGCTATCACCAAATCAATATACAGTATTAATCACACACTAGCTAAAGCTTTTACTTCAGAACAGTAGTAACTACTACTAAATGAGAGAGTTCAGTTCTGCTGAGAGTGCCTGATACTAATTTGGCTGGGTATCAGTTTCACCCACTGCAGTCTCAAGCTGAGAATAAAAGCCTCTTTCACTCAGATGGTCTTATTTATTAGCCTCTTAAAAGTTTCCACGGGTCTGTGCTCAGGACTTTTCAACAGAACTGTTATTTTTCTCCAGTTTTACTCTTGTTCGCATTCATTTAGACAGGAGGAAAGTCTGTGTCATTTTAGTCAGGCGTGTGTAATAGCTTTGCTTTGAATCCTCATTTCCAGAGTGAAGTGAACAGAAGTGACTTTAGGATCATGTCATAGTTTGTTGAGACGCCCTTTACATCAGTGAATTCCCTTTGGATGGATGAACTGAGCTGTCTGGGCTAGAGTCTCAGACTTGGGAGAGCCAAGGTATTTGCAAATGTTAAACATGCTTTAAAGGGAAGATGCAAAAACTGATCTATTCCATGACAACAGACAAAGAGCAATGAGAATTCACTCAATGTGATAACCATTTCCTGAGGGCTGCCCATGCTAATTCAGGCAGCTTGCTATAAAGTCAGTGGTTGTTTTTCATCCTGAGGGGATTCGACATGGAGAATTTGTATTCCACCAAAGCCAGAGCAGAAAGCTGGGTGTTATTCCTTGCATCCAAACAGTACTGCCTATTATGTTGGCTCTCCTGTTTCTTTGAAGGGTTCACAATTGCAGCATGTGGTAGCTGTATGTGATGTTGCATCCTGAACAGCCTAGCATGACACGGTGCTGTATGTAAGTACAGATGGGTGGGATGCCAAAGTGATTAAAAAGGATACAATTGCAACTCATCTTTGCTATGACTAATGCCTTCCAGGGGAAATAGTACATAATAATTCATTATTTTTCCTCTGGACAGTTACAGTTTATTGAGAATAGACCTGACAAAATAATGGGCAGCCTGTGGTTAAACCTAGAAGTAAAATCTAGGCATCCAGGAAACCTTCTGCAGAAATACAGGTTAATTTTTAAAAAAATATAGGAAAGAAATGTTTCATATTTAGGTACAAAAACTTCAACAAGCTCAATGCATTGAGAGCACTGGGAGAATTCATGACATATTCCCATCCTTGAAGTGCAACGTGACTGCCTCTTACTTACCAAAGTTGCAACAGAAAAGTTGCCATTTGCTATAAACAAATGTATTTAAAACCACTACTCTAGTATTTTATGTTGGGCACATTTAATTTTAAAGCCCATTTCTAGCTTGCTGAATAGTGCCTGCATTATTCTGATTATAAGCTTACTTAAATAGCATTTTATTTCACATTTATTTTCAGTTTTATTCCTTCTGAGCACCCCTGCTGTTGCTCCAATCCTCAGCTCTGCTGTTGTCCATGATTTTCTTCTTGTTGCTGGTATCACCAGTGCTGCTGCCCTTGTCTGGTGTTGTGTTTCTGCCCCTGCTGAGGATGGAGTGGGAAGAGATGTGGCAGCTGTGGAAGCAGTGGCAGTAGAGGATGGGATGAGGCTGGGATGAGGCTCAGAGCAAGCAGTTTTGTGCCATGCCCTGCAGCTTTCTGGACAGCTGGAGAGGGTTCAATAACCAGATCACAGAACCCTTTCACTTGGAAAAGGCTTCCAAGATTATCACCAATTTGATGGTTTGTGGCTGAAGTGCTACTATTGAGTGAACATTTTTTGTGTACAGAAAAGGAACTAGCTTGTAATCAGGACAATAGAGTAATGTGCAGTGGCTTAAAATTTAACATGTAGTGAAATCTAAGTATCCTATTGTTTTTCTCTGCAGTCAGCATGTTTAGCAGCATCTGGAAACACTGATTGAAGCCAGTGAAGTTACTAGGGAGTGAAATGACCTATTACAGATAGCTAGCACTGAGATTGATTTTATAATTAAATTCATTGTTCATAGAAATATATGTTTTAAAAAAATTATCCTAGAAAGACAGGGTGCTCTGTAAGAAATTAGATCAATAAAATATTTGACAAGGTATACATATTTCTGTAGCGTTTCTCCACTGCTTAAAAAGTGAAAGGTAAATGTTGGTTAATAAATGTAAAAAGCTACTACATCCCTTTGAAAGCTAAAAGGATGTTAAAAAAAAAACAGTGACCCTTTCGGCACTCCTAGAACATCTGTGGATCTGGAATTTCCTGATGACTCCTGGTTTGTAACTTCCCAAACAGGTTTTGTATCTTTTTCATAACCTTATCTGTCCTGACAATTAGTCTAAACTTTAATTTTTTTTTTAATATATTAATTTATTTTCTGACCTCTACTCTCCTATGAGCCTTAAACAAAAACACTTTGTGATTTGTGGACTGAACTAGTAACCAAATGTCCAGCCAAGATAAACAATTACTTCTCAGCTTTCATTAACAAGGTTAAATGCAGGACAGGTCCTTTTCTGCATATGAGGAAGCCAGCACTGTAGTTGTGCATCAGGAAGTACAGCAGGAAGTACTGCTACAGAGGTAGGTTCCATTTACAATGAAACCACCAAAAGGAAAATAGCGTGGGATTGACTTCAACAGAGACAAATCTGAGATCAATCTTGTAAAGTACGGTATAAAAGTCAGATGGCATATGGAAAACTTTATGGGAAGTGAAACACATTTTGCAAAGCTCTTTTTGACCACTGCTTTATCAAGACTGTTTTCATACTATGAAGAAATTGATCTATTGATGACGATATTCCAGATGCAAAGTGATGGAAAAACTAAAAACAATGCAAGAATTATTTACCTCAGATTTGGGTTAGTTCACAAATGTCCACAAATATCACATAAACATAGAATGGCTTGGGTTATAAAGGACATTAAAGATCATCTACTTCCTACCCACAGGGACACTAGACCAGGTTGCCCACTGCATCCAACCTGGCCTTGAACACTTTCAGGTGTGGAACATCCACAACTTCTCCGGGCAGCTTGTTCCTGTGCCTCACCACCCTCGTAGTAATGAATTTTTTCCCAATACCTGAACTGTTTCTACCTTCTTTCAGTTTAAAGCCATTTCTTCTTACCCTACCACTAGGTGGCCCTTTTTAATGGCTGGAGAGAATCAAAAGAGTAAAAGCTAGAGAACTCATATGTTGAGGTAAAAAGAGTTTAACAGGGAAAGCAGAAGTCACACACACAGGTAAGGCAAAACAACTCATTGAGCCCTACCCACGGGCAGGCAGGTGTTCAGCCATCCCCTATCCCATGTAATGTGACTTGGGAACATACATATCCCCCTTCCACCTTCTTTTCCCAGCTTTATATCCTGATCATGATGCCATATCATCTGGAATATCCCTGTGGTCAGTTTGTGTCTCCTCCAAGCCTGCCAAGCACCCCCAGCTTCCTCACCTGCATGGAGTATGAAAAGCAGGAAAGGTCTTGGCTGTGTGTAACCCTGCTCAGCAGTAACAGAAACACCTCTGTGTTATCAACACTTTGTTCAGCATAAATCCAAAACACACCCCCATAACAACCATAGTGAAGTATATTAACTCTACCCCAACCAAAACCAGCACAGTAATTATTTCAGTTTATGAATGGAACAAACCCTGAAGAATACAAAATACTGCTACCCAGCTGGAGTTAGTCAAGTTATTGATCTCATTCCCTGTAGAACAGATCTGGTATATTTCTTTACCCTGGATTTATAAATAAGACTGGGATTACCTTATATACCTGCACAGAAGATGGAATGAATCCTTAGTTTGTTCAGCCTGTTCCTGTGAGTGCTAGAGTTAATATTGAGCCTAGAAGGTCTTTGAACAAGTCATCAGTCATCATGCATCAAACATCCCAAAGGTATTGCAACTGCTGACAGGACTTCCCATCATTTATTACCAGATGGGGAGAGAAAAGGAAGTGGAAATAAGCAAATGTTCAACTATGTGAAAAATTAATTAATCTACACAGTGTTCTCCGAGGCTGTTAGTATGTAAAGACAAAGAACAATGCAAAACTTAAGACCACTTAAAGAAAGTGGAGTTAAAATTACCCATAGCACCTAGGCTGGCCTGAAGTCCTCTTGTGCACCACTCTGCATCCAACTACTGTGACTTTGAAGCAAAAAATACATTACAGGTGGCCTCAACAGTCCTGATGAGGTGACAGATGAGATGGTGTCCGAGACCAGTTTGTTCCAGGCAGTTTGTTTCTGTGTCCAGAGCAAGGCTAATAAATGCATGACTGAAGAAATGTGAAAGGAAAACATGTTTGAAGTAGAAGACACTTAATGATTCAAAGTAAGCTAGGGGAAAAGGGCTTGGCATATTTGTGGATTTGGGACTGTATTCCCTCTGAGGATTGTCAGTTTAACCTTGAATTAGAGCCACTAAATGATTCACATAGGTAAAGCAAGTTTCAGACACCTTGTTATTGGGTAATCCCTTAACTGCAGTTTGTTTCTACAACCTGGCCTCAAAAATACAAGCTCTCCTCAAATGCTACTCAAAACTACCTGATTTTGATCTGCTTGATATTTATCAGTTGCTTGAGGGAGGATCCAGATACAGGCGAGACAAGTAAATCTCTATGGATGGGGCTAGAAGAGATTCTCTTTTGCATCAACACAGCTGGCCTCCCTTAATATGCAAGCTTGAATGTCTGCTCTGTGGACACATACTCACCTACAAATGTCCTTTTCAGGCTTTGAGCATTCAAGTTTGTATGTCCTCTTCCCTGGAAAATGTGTGGGAGCAGCTTAGGCACACAGCACACTCCTGTCAGTCTTGTAGGTGAAATCAAATGTTGCATGTTAAATAAAAAACAGTGCAGTGGGCATTGGGAAAGGTTTTATCTTCCTGTTATTTTGGTTTTTTGGGGATTTCTTAACCAATAGTGTGATCATCCCTGGCATTTGAAATATTATGTCTTGTACAGTGCAATGAAACCTCTGTTTGTTGCCGAGGCATTGTGCCTGTTCTTTAATTTGTGTATGTGTTTGCACAGGTGTGTGTCTAACTAAACACATGGATTGCTGTGCAGGTCTACGCTGAATGAAGGCATAAGACTATATTAATTTATTAAAAGTATGTGGTGAAAATTATTGTTGTATTTTTAAGTGCTAACTTTTAATTTTTATAAATGGCTGACATTTCAAAAAGTCCACATGTGATGCTACATGGTCCTGGAAGAATTAGGAGAAAGAGAAAATTGAGGAATTTGAGAAAATTTTAGTGTTGAAAGGAAAGTGAGATGGGGGCAGCTGGTTCCTGTTAACTAAATGGCTTCTGTTTTGAAGATTTTCTGGTATAAAAGACAGACCTTAATTGGCTCTGTTGAAGTCAGTCAGTCAGTCAGTCAGTCAGTCAGTCAGTCAGTCAGTCAGTCCCTTCTCTAAAGAATGTTCCGTGTGTTTTAACATATCTTTGCTTGTAGTGACAATAATAGACAACGGTGCAATCCTTGTGGCAATGCTACTGTCAGAGATTAGCAGCCTAGCAGAGGAAAGATAACATTGTGATATACAAGTTGATATACAAATTGGTTTGGCTTGCCACTAGTAGATAGCTGTAACCCATCTCTACTCTCAACCTTTTCCATTGCTGTTGAATAAGAAGTATTTTAACATTTAAACTAGTTTTTAAGATAAATCTGCAGAGCTGGCAGTAACAGGAAGGCTAGGGCAGTGTTGCCCATCTCCATGACTCTCTCAATCCTGCTTTGCCATGGCAGTGCATTTCCATATCTATATGGAATATGCCATAGGAAGGAATTTTGAGACCCAGAACTCGAGCTGATTCAAGTCTTTGCTGGAGCTGGCTTTGTGCTCTTGTAATTCATTGACCTTGGAGTGACATCTTAAAACGTCTCACCTGTGCTGAGGTCACAGAGGATAAAATTGTTTCCTTGCAGTTGAAGCACGTAGTGTAGTTTGATCTCCATTTACTGTTTACTAGTCTGTTGATAAGGAACAGGCAATGCAGTGTTGGGGATGTGGGAGTCTGTGCTCTGCCAGCACGTCCGTCTCACCTTTGGTCTCTGCCCCTTTTATAGGCAGTTTGGTGGGCTGTGACACGCCCCTGTGCTGGGATACAAGTTCAAGCAAGCTCAAATGATGGCTAGGACTCCACAGCAGTGGCCACAAGCCCCACCAGGTCTGGACAAGGCTTGAACATGTTCTCAGGTTGCACTCCTAGCAAGCAGCTAACAGCAGGGACAAGCCTGCTCATGTCCAAACAAGCTCATGTTTTCCTTATACATAAGAGTGGATACAATTTATGATTATAGTGACAAAATAATAAAAATTCATAAAAACAAACGAAAAATCAACAATTTACAACAAAGTGATTTGAACAAATCTAATAAAATTAGATTGTCTTGTGTTTCAAGTCTATGCTTTACTTTGGATTCAGTATTCATATTTATATTGATCATAATGACACAAATCACTATGTAACATCTCACAACTGCTTGTGAAGTATCTGGAATGTATTCTAATACTAACTGATAGCATTATTATTATACTTAATATTATATATAATATTATATAAATTATTATATAATATTAATATATGTTATACATTATACATTATACATTATATATTATATATTATATATTATATATTATATATTATATATTATATATTATATATTATATATTATATATTATATATTATATATTATATATTATATATTATAGTTAGTTATTATGATACTACTATACAAAAAGGCCTGGATTACAGTATCTCATAAATGGCTGTAATCAGCAGGGCATGTGCTCCCAAATGAAGAAAAGCATTCTTAGCTGTCTGGTAGTAATAAACCCAAAACCTCAATTTATTTTACTTTTAGGCCCAAAGAACAGACTAGGTGAAAGTGTGGCACGTAAGTTCCAGAGGACTTCTGTTATGGTATTGACAAGATAATGAATGATTTGTGAGAAAGCACTAGGATAAGACTTCCTGCAAGGGATATGTCATTGTTTAAGATGATTGATGTATGATGCTTAACTTCCTGTTCTTTCAGCTTTCAGATGGAGATGAGCATCCTGATCTGCACTAATTTGTTTGTGGAGGTATCTCAGACTTCTTTGCATAGTAGAAGTCAGTGGATGGGCTTGTTTCAGAATAAGATTATAAGAAGTGTAAAGGCATTATTACACTGGATTAATTTTCCACAGGGAAATATTTTCCCAAATAGTTGTTCCATTTCAGGTAAGCTAGAAATGTAACTTTCCAAGGAAGAGAAGCCCCTGGTGCTAGTAAAAAAAAAAATTTATTTCCATTTATTGCCAAATCTTTTGACACTGCCTGATGTCATTTCTACTGAACGCATACATACTACTTTGTAGGTAAGAGGAGATTGTGTTAGTTGTTCTGGTGAGGTTAGTGGAAATATTTTAACCTTATTATATTTTAGTTTTTTAACTATGTGCTGATTTTACTTTCATTTAGAGCTTCTGGTTTTGCCTTGGAGGTTCAGGTTTGCACCTTCTTATGGGGATTGCCATCCCCATAAGAAAAAACATTCAAATCTTGTAAGGTATAATTCAAAATGGCATTTCTTAGAATGACACATCACAGCCCCTATTTATGACAGAGAGAGCAAGCAAGCCACCCCTGACAGTCATTCAGCTGTTGCAGGATTTCGTAATGAGAAAGCAACCCATAATTTTTACTGTCAAAAAAGGAAGACTTTCTCCACATAATTTATTGTGCCCTGCTAAAGGGAGGGCTTTGCCTGCAGTGCTGGGTGGGAGCTGCCCACAGGCTCATCCAGCACCGTGCAAAGGCTGTGGTGGAGGAGGATGTGTGGCACAGTGTGGCTCAGCACAGCCTGGCCACCAGCCTGATATGCAGGACCTGCCCAGCAGAGCTGTGGTGGCAATCACTGCCTAAATGTGCAGTGGTCTCCCAGTCAAAACTTGCAGTTTCCCACAAGTACAATATTAAGTCATTTATAATGCTTCAGCACTGCTGGGGTGGACAGGATGGGTACAGACAGAATGGACAACTTTTTAAAATGTTAGAACTTCTGTTTTACTATCGTTACCTCTTACTAGTTTTTCTATTCCTCCCTTTTGTCAGCCTTCCCGTTTTCCTATTTTGGTGTTGGGGTTTTTTCTGTTTTTCTAGTTCTAATCTGTTTACTATTTTATTGCACATTATTTTCTCATTCTATTTTTCTCAGTATAACAAAATATACCCTTTATCTCACTTGCCTTTTAGTGCAGTGCCCTGTGATTTTTTTCATGCAGTTTCTTTGAAGGAAGTGATCTGTCTGCCTATTTGTTTACATTACACTTTCCACGGTAGGGCATTTGGATAAAGTTACACTGAAATCAACAACCCTATGATATTTTACTGCTTTTACTTCCTCTGGACAAGTTAATATTTAACTCTAGTAAAAAGTCATACTGAAGATTTTTTTTTCTTATTTTTTCCCCCCACTATGTGTCCACTCAGTGTGTGTCTGCTGACAGAACTCCAGAAAAAGTGAACGGATTATGCCATTTTCTTTTCAATACTGTTGTGTTCCCAAGGTTTCATGGGCTTCTCTAGCCACTTCACTACTTCACAGCTGGCACTGAATCCTCTGTCCCTTCTTACCATCTCCCTGCTATGTGGAAAAAAGCAAGTGCTTTAGCTAAGCAGAGTCTCATCACTGGTTCTGCTTTTCCCAGACTATTTTAAAGACATTTTTTGTCTCTAAGTTAATGTAGATAATTTCAATTTCCCTGGAAGTCACTGTGTTTTGAAAGCCTCTGCTGAGGTTCTCTGTCTAACAAAAAATGTACTGTGTGAACTTCATAAAATACACTGTAGAGCCACAGGAATTAGATTGCAGCAGAGTCTCAAATCTGCCCAGCAACTGGACTCCCTTATGGCAGAAATAATGTGATAATGTGGGCTGAGCAGCTTGGAAAACAGGATTTTCATATTGAACTGCAGCACTGGAATCGATGCTGTGAGAAAAAATGCCAAGGGCCTCTTGACATATACTTAAGTGTTATTTGAGAGTGCTTATCCAACAGCCTAATCCTTTTTTTTTTTTTTTTTTTTTTTTTTTTTCCAGATTTTCATTTAACGCCACTGAAATTTTATTCTATCATTTTTATTTTGCTATTTAAAAAAAAAAAAATCATCTATCTGGTAATAGACATGTTTAAAAGGCAGGGTAGTGAGGGTTGTTTTTTTTCTTCAGCCGAGGTTTATTTGCATAAGCCTTCTGAGGTTGATAAACTTTCCTTTCTGAAACTATGCAGAGTCCAGGCGCCTATAACTTGCATTGCTTTGTTGTGTTTTCCTGACTTCTCCTGCCTGGCATTCTTCAGATGTCAGTTCTTGAGACTTACCATCACTTTGAGCCACCCTCCCAGCTTAGCAGTGGGCCTCAGATATTGACTGGTTTGCACCACAACGTCAAAGAAAGATAAAAAGGAATTTGGTATCAGACAAGCGCAGTGACACTTCCTCCTTGGCAGCTACAAAGTGTAAATAGCATGCAATATCTGCACAGAGATCTGCAAACATCAGTGAAGATGTACACACTGGGCTGCATTTTAAATGTTTTCCCAAAGGGATTTTGGCATTATGTACCTGATTTTCTTTCTGAGATTATGCACAAAGCTAAGTAAATATCATGAACAGCCAGCAAAGGGAATTAACAACTGCATGGGGCTGGCCAAGGCAGTGGATAGTATGGAGAAGGGTTTGTCTTTAACCCACTTGCAGCTACAGAACTGCTGACTTCTTCAGTGAAGAGGTCAAATTCTTGTGTAGACAGCAACATGTATTTCTCATTCTTCAAAAGATGAGTGTGCATGCTGTTCTTATGCCGGGAGGGCAAGAAAAGGAAAATCTTCTGAGTGTGCCTGCAGCGTTTGTCTTTGTGCAGACTTACAAACCAATCAGTTGCTGGGCTGTGCAGCATAGGCCAAGCCATGGAAGAAGATGTGCAAATGAACATGTTTAAGTGAAGGGTGAAAGATCAAAGATAAGATGGTGATGGAAACAAGATGCCTCTAACTTGAGGTGTAGTGGGGAATGGATGTAATTTTGAACATAATTATTCAGTGTACCACATTAGATGCTTTCAATTCTTTTTAAGAATTGGCCTAGGCTAGCAGCATGAAATGTGAATTGTATCCTAGTCCTTTCCTACAGTTTTGGCAATACCAAATATGGGAAAGAAAACTTGAGCCAGTGCTGTTAATGTTAAAAAACAATTTCATGGTCACTTCTTGTTGCAGATATTTTTCCTTCCACTACCTTTGCCAACAAATGACACAGAGCATTCTGCAGAAAGTGAAATAATTTTTGTAGAGTTATTTTTCCTTTTTTTCCCCCAGCAATTAGAGTAGCATTTAACAAACATTAACCAAATACTGCCTTCTGCCAAAAGCTGTTTATACTACTATAACCCCAATGTCTTTATATAAATAATAATGCCACTACTGATATATTCTGATGTACAAACTTTAAGACAGGATTTGCCTTGGGATTGTTAGACTATATATCAGATAGGAAGTTCCCATCAAAGGCCTCTATAATGTGGTTTCTCAGTCTAAACTATTTTTTGTATCAGCTTCTGTCCCAAGAGATGACAAGCTACACAATCAAACATGTATCTAGTCTTTTTTACAGTTGTTTTTAAAAGTACCATGCAAGTCCAGACATAGAGACCTTCTGGAGCAAGATGGAGTACACATGAAAATAATTACACAAAACAGATTTGCTTTCTTACAGTTCATTATCCCAGCTACTTTGATGAAGTAGCTACTTCATCATTATAGCTTCTAAACCGTATTTAAGTAGACAAAAGCTAAATACCTTCTTAGAGACATACATGGAAGAAGATTGACTTGCCTGTGCAGATTCTTCTTTGTGTCCAAAGTGAGATTTGTACAAGTGCAGACTCATTTTGTGTCTAACTGCACTTCAAGAAAAAGTGAGGAAATATTTCCTATCATGCCATTGTTGTATCTCACAAATGGATTAGTTTGTGACTTCATTTGGTGGTGTGAGCAAAGTCAGATGGTGGCTTTGAACAGAACCAGAAAGTGGCCAATGTTTTCATTGTTCATAAAAAGCCCTGCTATTCCCAGATTCATCTGGGCTATGTGAGTCTCTGAAATGTGACTGTCAGTAATGTACCAGGAACCCTGGCCCTCTCAGAGTGAAACTGGCATTCATGTAAGCACCATTTGCCCAAATTTAATCCCAGACACATAAGGCAGTATCCTTATGAAAGGAATGCTGAGTTAAAAATAAGACAGCAGGTGAAAACCAGGAACAATGTGCTGGGACTTTGTGGGGACTGATTCTTGTGGGGTGACAAAATGGATATGTGCAACATGGGAAAATGAGTTACAGCGAAACTCTGGTATTACTTATTATTTAAAACATAATTAATTTGGTTTGTAGGTAATGGGTTATCTAACTCTGGAAATATTTTTCTTCAGTTCTTGCTTCTCTGGGGTGGTTTTGTAACTGTATAACTACTGGAAGAATATAGGAAAACAATTACTTGGGATGGTGTGGAGTGCAGCAGGTCTCCAAACTCAACCCCTGCCCAAAGCAGGCTTAGCTGTGGGGTCCGACATGGTGGCTCAGGGCTTTGTGTCACTGTCACCAAGGACAGGGATGGTACAGCTGCTCCAGGTAGCCTGTCCCAGTGTTTAGTTACCCTGCCATAGAAATTCCTGAGGCCTGCTTTCTCTAGCCGAAAACTCTCTTGTTTCTACTTATGGCAACTATTGTCAAAAAAGCCTGGCCTCCAGTAACCTCCTTGCAGGGAGCAGACGCCTTGAAGCTGCCCTCCTCCAGTCCAGCTTTGCTGCCTTTCCTCACAGTGCCTGCTGAGGTCTTGCTCGTGCACAACCAGGCCAGCATGAGCTACTGCTCTTGGTTCATCCACAAACCAAATCACTTTGCCAAAGACGATCATCCATCAGATCAGGCACCACTCAGCCAGTCTCCATCTTCTGCCTTGCTTCACAGATGCTTTCCCCAAGGACTGAAAATTAGACATTCAGGCTGTAATTCCTCAGACTGTTCCATTTGTCCTTCCTTTAGGTGGGTAGAACATTTATTTTACCTTGGCCATTTGGGGCCTTCTCCCATCCTCATGATTCATCAGAGCTGAAGGAGAACAGCCTTTTGAGGATACCAGAGCATCCTCAGCACCCTTGGGAGCAGACCAGCTGGGCTCACAGGCATGGGTAGGTTGACTGTGGGATATTGGTAAAAGCCAGGGAAAAAGCAGCCTTGAAGCAGCCTTATATTTTCTCAGGCTGCTCAAGGAAAACATAAGAGAGAAGAATTACAACAATGATTAAATACCTGCTGGATGTGTGAGAGACATGATGTTTTCATGAGAGCATGTTTACAAGGGGTGTTACCTGCCTTGCATCAATGAAACTATGGCTGTCCTTAGTTCCACGGACTGGTCTATAAAAGTGTGGTGTTCTTTAAATAAAAACCTTTTTGTTTCTCCATTGCGTGAAAGAACTTTGTTGCTACATCAAGAACTTTGTTGCTATATCCTTTCGCAGCTCCCATAGCCCAAATGCAGCAGGTTGACAGCTCACTTGAAAGCCACCAGGTATCCTCATCATTTGTCACTAAATCACTGCCCTCCCTCCAGCAGCTGCTTCAAATTTGCTTTTTAAACTCTACTGGCTGTAAAGCAGCTGGTGACTGTAGCATCTCAAACAGAGCTATGTGAAGTGCTCTGATGTTTGGATGGTCATTCTGTTCTGCTGTGGCTGTCACTTTCCAATGTTTTCTGCTCTTACCGTACTTTCAATTTTTTGAGAGACTGTTCCAGTCTGTGTCATTCAGTCTGCGGAGGATTTTCTCACATTCAAAAAATTTCCATGTGTCTATTTTAATGCTACAAATATGCTCAGTTGATGGAAATAGGTTTGTGTTCTCATAGTTTCATCCAAATTGACTGAAGTACATTAATTACATGGCTGGACTGCCAGTCTGGCAAATTTAGAGTTTTCTGAAGATTCTTCAGGCTACTAGTAAAAATACAACCTTCTAAGGTCATGAAAGGCAAAAGTCCTCTATATTTACTGCAGATTTTGATACATTAATAGCTAAAAGCAAGGTGATTTCAAAAATAAAACCCTAGCTGAATGTAATTTGCCAATTAGAATTCACATATGTAAAAGCAATTACAAAATGCTGAATTTACCAAAAAATTAAGCTAAAAAGTAGCTGTCAAGTTGAGAAACAGAGTCACTCCTCACACCCTAGATCTAGTCCATCTGAAAGTACACCTTGTACCTTGGCCAGCTGAAGTAACGTTTAGAAGGTCTCTGAGGGTTTCTTTCATATGTGCCTTCTCTTCACAGATCATGGCAGGAGGACAAAAGAGGATAGGAAACTCTGAACCAAGGAGGCAAGGGTGGCAGAAGTCCTGTGTTTTAAGGAAGGAGACAGCCCTTGAGACTGGAGATACTGAGACTAGACGAACAGAACTCCTTCTCTGTGCCCTCAGTTACACAGGCAGGCAGAAAAGTTTAAAAATCAGCAAAGGAAAATGCTTTGACTATTTGCTGTGAAAACAAAGTGAAGTTTCTCTTTGGCCCTTCTGATTTCGGTCATTTGATGAGAACAAGAGCACTCCAAGGTCTGTTGCCCTAGAGAGAAGGGGCATTATCTCAGTGAAATATTTTGTTTGCTGCGTTTCCTGGCAGCTATTTAAAGCAAATTTAGTGGGGAGAGAGAAGGAAGAGAGGCTGGGAACAGTTTGTGTGGTGCTTGTATTTTGCCGTCTATTAGAAGTGCTTGAAGAAGATACAAATGGATTGTGTAGTCTGGATATTTATTTTTTCATTGCTCTCTCATTGCTGTCTTGTTGTTAAGGATTTATTCATCTCACAGGCAGCAGCTGCTCAGTGCTACAGTGCCACAGGCACAGCAGAAAGAATAAATGCTTCTGGTCTCACTGTCCCTATGTAAGTTCACCCGGTTTTGCTAGGGTGTAAAAGCAAATCCCCTCTGCTCTTGGGGGCTCCTGTAGCAATGGGATGACTGTGCAGGGATGCAAGGCTAACAAGAGTTTCATATGTTAACTCTTAGGAGCACCTCCTTGTTCTGCATGCCCAGCAAAATCATGCCATGTGGGTAACATCACTGCTTGGTATGTTGTTAAAAACAGGTTTGCTCTTTTTGCAGAATTAGAAAAGGCTTAGAGGGTGGCTTGGGCTAACTCAAAATTAAGGTCAACAGCTTTTCAACTCCTGCTTGGAGACGAGGTATTACAAAATCACCCTAGTAATCTAGTGATTCAAAGGGTAATTAAGATTTAACTTCCTGGTGAAAGCAACATGTTTAATTAATAGCAGTCTGTTGTTAAATGAGATTGTGAGCATTACCTACAGACATGTCACATGCACTCTTCCAGTATATTTTCCATATTAGCATGATTTCACATTGGCATTGGGAAATCTCTATTTCCAGCATCACTAATGTAATTCACACAGCTTTTTCCAAAATATAATAAAGGCTCACTAATATACTAAAGACTCACTCAAAACTGTTGATGCTAAACTTACAATTTTCACTTTCCCTGTCACACACCAGTCAGTACATTACACTTTGAAGCCTCATGACCATTTCTGTTTCCCACCCCATGTATAGCAAAGGCAAGTTGTCAGAAAGGAAAAGAGATAAAGGGTTTTGATTGTAGACAAACTAACTTCATCACAGATACTGAAAATTTTAGTAATTAAGCATTTTCTGCTAAAACATTCCTAAAATGCTACTTGTTTAAATGAAAGAATGAAGGGGATCATGTCGCTGAAAAATATTTTAAAGAAATTAAAATATTCAAAACAAATACGTTTTCATGGTAAAGAAAAAAAAATAGTTGTATGTGGTTAGATCCCCCAGAAGGCCTAGGTTTCCAAGTCCAGAAGAAATACTTTTAAAAAAATATAGCTAGATCTGTATCTGTCAGGAGAAGTTCCATCATCCTGTCTTGGAGTATGTGACCTGGGTTCTAAAAGATGCCCTTTGCTCAAGGCCCATCCTGACATATTCTTAGCAGAATTTTTTTCATCTTTTACACAACTTAGTGATTTTCTTAGGAAACTTCAAAAACTTCAGTTTTTTTGAAGAAAACAATATATTTTTAAAGATACTGGTTTACTTCACGGATCTGATTGTGTTGTTAACTTTTTATGGTCAAGTTCTTTATAGATACAGAAAACAGACAAACTAAAACAAATACTGGCAGATGCTAGAAGAATGCAACCATGTTTAAGACTCCAACAGCAAAGCTCAGTTTGAGAGGCACAGTATTAAATGAGGGCACTGAGCAGAATATTTCTTACTTTGAAGATACTGTATATAAGGCACAGCAAATAAGGCAGGCAGTGATGTAAACATAAACATCTGTATGAAGAACTGTCAGATCCAGAGAAGGAAAGGAGGGGAAAAAAGGGGGAAAAAAAAGAGGGTGGGGCGTGGGCAGTGAAGGAAGGGGGAACCAAGAAGAAAAAAGTTCCAAACTACTATCTGTATGCAAAGAATAAGAAACTGACTCATTTCAGCTATAAAACAGAATAATTAGGATACATATTCCAGAAAGATACAGCAATATCTTGAAATAACTTGAAAGATCAGATTAGTTAGATTCTTAAAAACTGAGTAAGTGTAAAAAATTTGCTTGCTTGATTTCAAATAAAGAACATATTCTAAAGGTTATTTCTTTTCATGTCTGTTAAGGCACCTGGAAAGCTGTTGCAAAAGCAGGTTACTGTTAATTTATCACGCTGTGGTCAAGGGTATTTAAATGCACTAAAATGATCTATTAAAAGAAGATAATTTGAGAACTGTGGAAACTTATCTAGATTACTGAAATGCTAAGCTAAGAATGAATGGTATTGCTAGCTGGAATTTGAAAGCCATTTTACATTACAAAATTTTCCTTATTTGAGTTGACTAAAGAGGTACTCCCTACAATATTAGTTCTTCTAGTTGTTCCGTGACTAAAAGAAAATAACCACTATCATTTTCAGGAAAAGAATATACAAATTTTAAAAGTGAAGTATTGTGGCAGAAGTTGCATTAAATCATGTTTATTATTTTTAATGATTGCTGCAGCAATTCAGAGCTGGGAATAGCACTGAATCTGGAGGGATTAAATTCTCTTGATTAGCACATGTATGCTGAAGCAGATGAACTCTTCTTTCATTTTTATCTTATACTGCATTCATGTTATGACCTTGGTCAATTTTTAATTGTCAGACCACTTGAAAATGCAGTAAGTAATGGTGATCTGACTGGTGACATTGATCATAAGTGTTGTAGGTTCTCTGTCATTTTTTCTTGTGCTTAATAGAAAGGAGCAAGAGCCAAACACATGCTCCCTTGTCAAACTAAACCTCAGGCAGACAGGAGATAAAAGCACAAGTATTAGGTTTCTGGGATCAAGTCAGCCTTTGATCCTAAAGGCTTTCATCCGGGTGATCCTTAATGATACAGGATACATTGTTACCACAGTTATCATCACTAAACCAAGTTAATTGTTGTTATTGTTATTAATGCCACTCAAAATGCTTATGTCTTAAGTGGGGACTGAGCAGAGGTGTGTCTTCAGCACACTGAGCTCTTTTGGAAAGCTCTGATATGGAAAATTAAATGATGTTAGGGGACTTTGAATAGCATACATGGTACTTCAGCAATGATTTCAGTCACTGCTTATTGCTTCCCAGAAGAAGCTGGAGCTAAGAAACTGAACCAGCTTTAAACCACAGAAAAAAAATAAAAATAAAGAAAAATAGAAGTTCTTCAGTAGGCAGAATTCAATCTAGTTTCCCTTCTAGCTGCCCACAGGATGATAGGATCATGGTGTGAAGGCTGGTGTCAGCTGGGCAGCACCATAGCTGAACCCACTGTCACAGCTTCTATCTCCATAGCTCTGTCCTCTGTCCAAGTATAGTCCACCTTGGCACACCTGTGTCCCTCATTTGGAACCTGAACGTGATCAGAGTAAATCAGATGTAGAGCATCATTGTATCCACAATGTGTGGTTGAAAGGCTCATGAATTATTGAGTTTTTAATTTTTGCTATTCCTGACAAGTGCCCAGCGTCTTCAGCACAGCATCAAGGTTAGCTTGTTGCAGCAGTATCAGTGAAGCATTTTTCTTTCATGTTCACTTACATTAATATTAAAACTTTTACTCCAGTTTTCTCAATATCTAGTAGAAAAGTGAAACAAGTTATGAAAAAAAACCTGCTAATGTCAGTAAGGAATATAGTCTAGATTTTATTTGTTTTATTGGTGCAAAAAAGTTGCTTGATTTAAGACATGAGTTTTTTGGTTAAGTTTCTTGGCAGATTCAGTGGAATAATAATGCTGCAAAATGTGTCAAATGATAAATAAATCATTTTAAGGATATCCTCTGATCCAATGCCTTTGTACACTTTCAAGCCTAATCAGCAAGAAAGGAAACCTAACCAGAGCAGCAGCCAGCATCTTTTAGTCAAGAACATCAGGGACTAACAAGCTTTTAGGATGCAGAAAGTCGAGCTGTTGTTTTATGTCAGTAGAACAGATATTTTTTACTCAAGGACAACCTGGAACTAACAAGCATTAAGAATGTAGTAAACCAAGATTTTGTATATCTATTTACACATTGTTAACTTGGCAAAATACTCAAGGTCCATGTATCCTGTAGCTGAACTACGTTCATTTTAATGCTAAAAACTCTGCCTACAAGAAGAAAAAAAGATCTCTGCCCATGTGAAGACTCTTCTCCTGAGCATGCATAGAGGTCAGCTGGGATTATGTAATTTATATGGAAATTACTGACCAAGCATAATAGAGGGGCTTTACTTGGAAAGTTACAAACTCTGAATTTCTGCATATAAATAATGGTAGGGAGGGTCTGGAGGGGTGTGCTTGACTTGTGTCACACTTGTGAGAACCCAGGCTTGCACAGATGTGAAATGAACAAGCAATTTCTCTCTCAGATGTGTGGTTATTGGCACAAGGTAATGAATCTGATTTTGTGGACAACACTAGTGTTCAATGGATTGCTTTCTTTACTTGTTATAGCTGGTGAAAGTGGTTTTTTCCTTATGTGTACTTGCAACACACTTTAATTAATCAATCAAATAATTTCCTTTTACATATTAGGTACTTCTTCAGGAAAAAAAGAGTTCCTAGAACATTTAAATTCTACCAGAGCAGGGAGTCTCTTCTCTAGTCAGTTTTAGAGAGGTGGGTTTTTTTGTAGTTTACTTTTCTCAAAAGAAATTCTTCCTTATCTTATGGAAAACATATGCTAAGCAGCAATGCTAATGCTCTCTTCTGTACAGAAGATACAGTGAGCATACACAGGGTGTCTCTTGACTCCATCTAAATAGTAATATTTGAAGCATTTAATCAAGCAGCATCTTCACTATCTATAGTAGCAGTATTATTAACAACAGAAACACAGGCATTCATTGTATTACACAAACAACTAAATACAAAGCAGGCTGAAGGAGGTAGGGTAAAGATGCTCAGTCAAGTACATTTCAAGCAACTGAGTCAGCAGTCCATCTGGTGAATTTATATATTTTATATATTTATCCTTGTATTTTATTATTTATCCTCACTTTTTCAGTCTTTTAGAACTAGCAGTTCTGGTCTCATAGAAGATATTAGTGTAGATTGTCTTCAGGTGCAAATTCTTAGAAATTACTTTCTGCTAAAAATTACTTCCTGAAAATTCCCAGTACTATATGCAGTCAAGTTTGTTGTTCCTTGTGCCAAGGTGGCAAAGCACAATTGTCTACTAGAGCATTCTTGTAGAAAAGCCAAAGGGTGGGGAAGACGGGGTATTTCCCTCAACTGCCTTCACTCACAGGCTTTAATTACCTGTTAATGGGAAAGTCTCTGAAAACTCTCTGAACAACTTTCAGGTGGTTTTGAAGGCAAGGGTTGGCAAAAATAGGCTCCATTTCAGACTAAACTTCTTGCCTCCCTAGCTGTTTGCTTAATCAGCAGTCAGCAGTCCTTGATGTTAATGTCTAAGCTAAGTAGGAGAAACTTCAGAACAAACTGCCTTTTTAAGAAACACATGCTGCAATTACAGTAAGAGTCCACAAATAAAAAAAATTAGTCTGTTTTGACATTTGCTAATGCTTGTCATGAATTCCACTGCCATCTCAGGAACAAGACATCTGGCAGTGACTGTGCATGACAAACCTGAATTGATACAGAAGGAAATAATATCATCCTTCACAGTGTCCTCTTCTTTCATTGCCAAACTTCTATACCACACTGCCACACTAAACTAAGCAAAGGCCTAACTGCAATTAAAATCAGATGAACCTAAACAAGTTAGGCTAAACCTAAACAAGCACAGACACATGAATGAATGACCATATGGAGGTAAGGTAGGGTTTATGTCAGCTGCAGCTTCAGTCATCTATGGAAAACTATAGTAAAAAAATCTTTGGCCTTCATCATTAGGAGTTATTTGTGATATTTTCAGAAAAACTGAAATAGTAGAAAGAGACGGTATCATTAAAAAAAATAATTTTATTTTTTTTTACATAGTGTTAAAGTAATCTGGAATGCAAGTTGAGCTTGACAGAAAGCAGAAACCAGCAGTTCCATCAGTAATATTTAGACACTACTGCAGTTCTTTGAGTTTTAAGAAACTTAAGTGATTTTGGATACAAAAGCAAAATTCCCCATACAGTAAGAAATGTAAAATTACAAATCTAAATCTCATCAGGCACAAAACTGAAGTTTCCCTGAGAAGATGTAATTTTAAACTAGTCTATAAACTTTGTATCACAATATCAGGTGCTCTAAGAATACAAAAGAAATATCTGAATTCCTTAATACTCCATGCTGAAGACAAAATTTTCAAGAGGAATAAGATTTTTACAAAAAACAGAACGGCAGCAAAGAGATCTTAGTAAAATGGTAGCAGCTGGCTTTGCATATCCCCTTTTGCATAGCTTATAGATAATTTCTAATGTTATATTCCTGAGATCTTTCAGTACTCAGTATGACGTGCAGTCCAGCTGCTTTTTATCCCACCCCCTTCATCTTTCTCTGACAGCTAGCATTACAATCATGGAAAAAAAACTAACACATCAACAATATGCATTTTCTGTGCCTTAAAACCTTAAAACAGTTTAGCCAAAGGAAGCCCATTAATTATACCTTCTAGATAATAAATATTCCAAATAGTCGGCTTTCCAAAAACTGCTGTCTGATTTTGTACCTGAAGCTCCAAGCCTCAGCGTGCAACAAGGCATACTTGAGACATGTCTTTTCTTCCCCTAGTCCATAGACAAGGCAGGGCATGAGCACCACCAAACCAACATGGTGAGGGTCATTATACCCACTGTCAGCATCCCACGTTGCAGTAGAATTTTTGTACCTATGTTTCATAGCAGTTTCATTTCAGTTCTTTTGCAGATACAGAGCTTTGTGCCGCAAGTACTCTTCCAAGCATTTCACTGCAAAAGGGTCGATATCAGTGTCAAACTTGTTAGCAAACAAGTGGTGGTTTCGTAGCATCCAGTTCAAGTCTCCTACTCCAAAAACACAGACAGAACGAACGTGAACGCCGCTGCACGGTGGGTAGGGCGCGCCTTTGGACACGTCGCCCTCAAAGTACTGCCACTTGACAAACCTGGCCAGCGCATTCATGTCAGACACGTCGTACTTGTTACTGGAAGAAAATGCACCTGGGACTTCAGGGATCCTCTGGATTGTTGCCCATAGGTACTCATCTGGGCTGTATGTGTCTTTTGCCCACTCAATGAACTTAAGTATTTTGCTGTTTTCTAGTACATATTCTACAAAGCTTCTGCTAACTACAAAATAGGCACTGCCAGAAAAAACTGGAGTACTGAGAGGTGGTAGTTTTTTGTCTATGCCTGTGTTCTTTATTTTACCATCAATAATCTCATGGTGTTTTTTCCACCTAACTTCTTTATAAACAGGCATTTTTTCTGTTTCCAAGCTGTTTTCACCCTTAAGGGCTTTTAATTTCTCCACTATTTCGTGGTTGGTCTTTATAGGAAAGTCCATACCACATAGGTTTATTAGGTATTTCCAGTTTGAACTTCTTCTGTAGAGATCTTTCATGCAGTTAATGTCAGCCTGCACTCTGCTCCATGAAGCATATACCACACTCTCTAACTGGCTGGAAATAAAGACATTATCAAAACATGACACTATTCCCTTAACAGCAGCAAAAAAGGATTCTGGAGACTTTTTATCTACATGAATGCAGTAAAAATTCTGTGGAGCATAGATTGATCTCAGAAGTCTATCAAGCATCTCTATTTTGTGATAAACCACTATTGAGTAAGCAATTGGAAATGCTGCTTCTTCATTACTGAGAGGTTCCATAATGTATTTCCTAGTCTTGGTGAAGGAGGCGCAGTCTGCAGTCATGTTAATATAATCATCTGTTGTTAGTCTGGGGCGTTTCTTAAATGACACTGATAATGCCTCAAGCTGCACCCTTTGTATCTCTTCTATATCCCCCTCAATAATCTTGGTGCAGTTAACATTGCTAACAGGATCTTCTTTTGTTAGCTCCAGATGTCTCCGATTTAGGAAGTCTTCTTTCTGGTTGACTTTCAGAACTGAAATTATTACTAAAATGAGAGTTAGACCCAAGAAAAGCCTGAAGCGCAAGTTGTGGCAAAACCGTAATTTCCTCATCAGCATTTCAAATACCAGGTAGCTTTGCAGGGCTAAAAAAAAATGTCCTCCTTTCTGTTCATATGAGCTTCAGAACTCAGGAAAAAATCTTCAGAACTTCAGAAAAAAATTTGTGTTTCTCAGGAATTTCACAAATTTTTCAGGGAAATGGAAGGAAAAAACCTAAAATAAAATGGAATATGACAGTCATTCTTAGACTAAAAGGTTTCTTTTAAAAAATCAGTGATTAATAATTACATTCTTTTTTAGCGATAGTGAAAAGCTGAATAGATTAGCAAAAATATTCTGTATTCTGTTGAAAATTAAAAATTAACAAATAAGATTTTTAATAGAAAAACACTAGGAGAAGTAGAGTTTTCATGAAACAAGCATTTCTTGCTAATTCATGCTTTAGAGTTCTATAAGAATGTTTAATACCCGCTTCAGGGCTGACATAGATTTCTTTATCATTAAAACTTACCACTCACTTCCTGGATGGCAGTCATGCTTTAGTTCTCACTGGCAAAGAAGTCTCTGCAGCCTTTGAAGATTTTTGTGTGAGACAGTCTCTTCAACATCCTGCATATGAGCTTAGAAATACCACCAGGAAGAGCTGATGAGAAGGGAGAGAAAAAAAAGTTATTAAAGCAGGGCACCTCAATTTTCAGAGTTGTGAGAAAAAATGTTACTGAAGTGCTGAAATAACTTTATAAGGTAAGAGGCCATACTTGTATCTCAAACTGATTTGTATCAAGTCACTGCAAGTGTACAAATCTAAGTCCACTGCAGCGTTGTATTACCACCATTTAAACACCCTTGTTTTTCTGATTCAGCAATTGCTTTTATGTGGAGATGTGCTGCAATGCTGAATTGCAACAAGATTTCTAGCCAATTTACAGCACAAGCCCTAGATAATTTTTGTTTGTTAATTCTGTTACTCTCTAAAAGCACCTTTTTTCTGTTTCAGTATTCTGTGAACAGAATCACTGCAGCTACAGCTGTAGCTTTTGAGAAAACTGCACTCTAAGAACTGTACTGCAGAACTGGGTGTCTTTTTTTTTTTTTTTTTTTTTTTTTTTTTTGAAAGTGCTACCTCACGCAGTTAAATTGATCAAGAGCAGGATATCCTTAAGTAACTTACATTGCTACTCAGATACCACTTGTAATCACAAATTCACTGCCTAGTAATTTAGTGCAGGTTTGAATTTCAAACCAGCCTAATTGCAAAAGCCCGCACAGTCTACATAGAACATCTTCCAAAATGTGAATCTAGGTTTATGAAATATAAAATATTTGAGAGGTACAAGCCTCCTTACATTTTTACTACTTTCAAGAAAAAAGATAATGTCTCAGAAAACCTTTTTGAGCAGCTCTAAGAATAACAGCTACTCATAAAAACTGATAAGAAACTCTGTTTAAGAAAAATGAGTATGTACTGTACCCACTTCTGTTTTTTGCCTTAGGCTGTTCAGTGTAAGGATTTCTTTTTCATCTCCTGTTTTCTTTAAGCTACCCCAGTGTAATTTCATGTTTTAATTCCTGAACTGTGGCTCTTAAGCTGCTCCTTGCAGATCTCAGAACAGGTGCATTTAAGAAACTGAGGCATGGCATCCCAGAGTCTTTTTGTTAGCAATGCTGCCCAGGATGCTCTACACTTTGGGTACACCAGTTTGCCCATGACACTGCAAACTGACTGAGGGAAAGTAGCAGTTGTGAGGAAGGTGTGGCACACTGCACAAATGTCTAGCACAACTATGAGAATGAGCAATTTGCAAAGGAAGTACTATAGTCAGGTATTTTGTATTTCAAACCAACAGCAGGCAGAGACCACAAACTAGACACAAATTTGTGACTAACAGCATTATATAAACGTTTCATTTATGCTGAAGTATATTTTTTTTCAGAATTAAAATTGTAAGTATTTTATCCTGCATTCCTTATTTATTTTAAGGAAGGCAGACATTTGCTCACAGTATATTTTAGGTGTACAGTAAAGTCAAACTGGAAGAAAATTCAAATTTTAAAACTTAAGGAAAGTACCCTGTAAGCTAGCATGCAATTATAGCAGAAAGCATACAGGAGGGAAATTTTAAGAATAAGGTCTTACAGCATGAATTACAAAAAAAAAAAAAAAAAAAAAAAAGGGAAAATTCCAAAGTTCTGGCTTTCGGTTTGTAATGTGACATCAAACACAATGACACAATTTAGAACACATTTTAACATGCTTTGTAACTTACCACACACTTTTGCACTTGATGTCCTGCTTGTTTTCACTAGTAGATGTAATCCATGAACAATAATATTTATCACATATTAAATTAACAGAGGAAGGAGACTACATATGTGATAATGTCCATTTGGTATATGTTTTCATAGGATGAAGCTTGTGATGCTGGTTAACCTTCAGTTACTGTATTCTGCCTACAAACTTAAAATTAAGACACTACTAGAACTTAAAGCGTACTTCAAATACAGTAATATTTGTGATACTTTAGCTGACAGACATTGGAATCCTTTCTTTAGGCTGTCAGCAGTATTATTTAATCCTATTAGTTTTTATAGGAGCACTAGTATTGAGAAATAACACACACTCAAGAAGATTACCAACCTGTCACTGTTCCGATGGAGGGAGACAGTCTCAATTGAAAGTGACCACGGCAGTCTTCACCTGCTAAAATATTTAATGAAAAAAGCTTGCTAAGAATTCTTTCCTCCTCTCATTTTAGAATAAAACATAGTTGAGTGCAGGATAAAGAATCCCTTTCAGAAACGGATTGTATACCCAGCTGGGTGCAATTCCTCTATTGTTCAGAGCTCAGAATAATCAGACCTGGCATTTTCATTATACCAAAATGAGAGATCTGCAAACATTTACACATTAACATGGCTCTTATCTTTATGTGGATTTTTTTTTCCCTGAAAGTTTCTCTTACTGGCATGCTTCTTCCTCAGACCAATTTTAACAATAAGTTACTATTTGTTTACGCTCACAATTTCAAAGTACTAAAATTTGATTATATCGCACTCCCAAGAGCTGATCTCTACAGGGTTAGATTTGTTACTTTTTATCTAATAATACACCTAATACACCAACTGATCCTAGAACACTCTTTAATACAGTTTCAGACTGCATTGAGTTAAGCTTTTAACATCAGTAAAGCTTCAGCTCTGCAAAGCCTTAGTGCGTACACTAAAGAATTACGTTGTTGGAGGCAGCACTTTGCACTGTGGGAGAGGTGGAGGAAGGCTTGCAAATCTACGGAGGAAATGCTTTATTTGGTAGCCTTCATCTTGCCCTCAACTGAGGTTCAGTTGAAAAAGTTACATACCTGACCCACTTCCTTCTTTTACTGCTTTCTACTCAAGTCAAAGTCTGTATTTCTGCAGCAGTCATTAAAAGGGGAAACTTACAGTGGTTGCTGGTAGTTGAGGAAGTTAGTAGGAGCACCTACTTCCCTCTTTCCTGCCAAAATTATTCTTTACTGCTGTATAAAAACTGTATGGTATGACTAAACAAAACCAAGAAAATTTCAACTCAATTTCTACCAAACACAAAATCCCATGAGAAACCTAGGTCTCTAAAACAAAAACCGCCCAAAATCTCAAAAACAAACACACAAACAAAAAAACCCCCACCAAACAAAACACTTTTACGGTAGTATACCACAGCTTTTTGTGCAGACAGGCTGGACTACAGCTTGTTGATCCTACAAGTGAGGATGCTTGTGAGCATGCAGAGCCAGCAGGACACCCCTACACCAGCAGCCAGGATCCAGCCTCTGGCCACCAGCACAGCACAACCTCTGCAGAGCCAGCAGGACACCCCTACCCCAGCAGCCAGGATCCAGCCTCTGGCCACCAGCACAGCACAACCTCTGCAGAGCCAGCAGGACACTGCTACCCCAGCAGCCAGGATCCAGCCTCTGGCCACCAGCACAGCACAACCTCTGCGGCTTCACAGCCCCACTCCTCTGGCACCACAACCTGCTGCCAGTGGAAGGAGCAACCCTGCTGCCATCCCTAGCACCCACACACTCCTGGGCCAGAAGGAGTGCAGCAACAGATCCAACCAGATGGCCTCTGGGGAGCTCTCCAGCCAGTGGGGCCACAAGGATGGGTTTGCTGGGCAGTCCTAACATTTTACGAAGGCATATCCAGAATGCTTCAAAGCACATGCATCCTGTAGTTTACCATGGTTCCATTCAGATTCAGTTATGCAGAACATTCATTCTGATGAGGAAGTGATTTTTAAAGCAGTAAGAAGCTTGTATAAACACAAACATGCATAAAAAAAGGATAAATTGCATGGTCTGCAGTGTCATCTGCAAAGGTCTGCCAGACACAGAAGTCATGCACTCAGCTTTCCATTGCACCAAGCAGCACAATCTTGAAAGTAGATATGCCTCTAAATAAATTAAAGAACTCATATTTCTTCTGTTAGGTAATGTTGAGTCTTAGCAAAAATGAGAACTGGTCATAAGCTGTGTAGTTAACTTATAGTTAACTTACGATAAGTCTTTACCAGATGCTTAATTTTGAAATCATGCGCAGTAGGGTTTCATGTGGGCACAGTTGTCTGCAACTGACAGCACTCTGTAGGAGTAGATGCTTTTCTTTCAGAGGTGCTTAAGAAAACAATCAAAAAGGGAAAGTACACTCCCTTTTTATAGAAAAAACCCCAACACATTTATAGACCTTTGTTAATTTGAAAGACGGCTTTAAACAAAATTCCACAGTTGACTAGTACTGCTACATCCACCACTACTACTACATCCATCCACTTTTAATGGAAATTAAATACTGGCAGTAGCTAAAAGTAGAAGGAAGAGGCTGTCAAATTTTTGAGTATTGGATCCCTCTTCAGGCGCAACATAGAAAATATTCTGAGTTATTCTTTAGCCCTATGGAGAAGCCAGCATTTTAAACCATGCCTATAGTTACAGTTTATCAGCGAGCTCAAGAATCATCAATGAACTTCCTGAGATATTCTATCACAGTTTTCCAAGATAAGGTTAGTTATATTAAGTTCCTCTAATAGCACTACAATTATCCCATGTATAATAATTCTGCACATTGCAAAAAGTGGTGTCTCTGGAGCTATAAAGTAAACCTAACAGTGGAAGTTACTTCAGTTTTAGTACTGGGTATGCTACATTTCTGTGGCACTACCTTTTTTCACCTTTCCTAAGACAGAATTCTATATTGATAAAGTTAGGTGTTTTCCAGTTTCAGGAGCTTATGAACCAGAGTATAGGCAGATCTTCTGAATTACATTGAAATCCAAAGCAAAACTGAGAGGGATTATTTTAAAAAATGAAATTAAACCTTTTAATAAGAATAGCAATGTGGAAACAAAATTGGAGAACAGGATTTTGCTTGGTAAACACGGTATTTTTAGCAAATAGACTGTAAATCATTAGCTTATATGTTTGCCTTGCATTTGGTTTATGTTAGAAAAAAAGGCAGACTTGGAAAAGGTATTCATCAGGCTCATTAGCAACTTTTGGTTCTTCTGGCCTCAGGAAGTTAGTATTACCCCAGACAGTTCAAATTTCATAGGAAAGGAATATGCTGATAACTGGTATACATTATAGGCAGCATAGCTAATCATTGAGGAAAGAAAATATTTTCTTTTGTATACACCTACTTCCAAAAGTCATGTAACTCAACTCCAACTTGAGCTATAAATACTGCACTATTTTTCACAAAGATTTTCAAGTTGGAAGACAGAAAAGTTAGATTTGTCCCCTCTTCTCTCAATACCATTTCTGACTCTCATTCTTGCCAGGTCTGTGGTCATATTCCATTAAAAATGAAATTTAAAATAGCAGACTCCAAAATGGCAATCCCCTCCTGCTGCCACTCCTCCTCTTTCCCACAAAGAAGTCTACTCTTCTGAGTAACACTGAAAGAAGGCAAAGTGCCAGAGCATAACTGAGTCTCCTGTCTTTCTCAGTCCTCTCACTCAACCTGGGCCACAAAAAAACTATTTACAACCTTCTAAACAGCTTTTTAAAAAAATTATGACAAAAAAAAAAAAAAAAAAACCAAAACAAAACAAAAACCACCAAAAAAAAAAAAAAAAAACAACGAGTTTTCCCAGTTACAGTGAGTTTAAGATAGAGAGAGAAAAAAAGGTCCACGACCTACTGCAACACCTCAGAAGCATCAGGTATGCCCTGAACCCAGTTAGGTTAGCTAGCAGCTTTCACACCAAGCCAACACCCTCCCCGGAGTGCAACAGCCGGCCTCGGGCTCCCTGCAGGAACTGCCACGGGAAAAGGCAAACGGAGCGTGGGAAGACAGACAGACAGACAGACAGACAGAGGGAAACAAAACTAACTAAGAAAAAAGGAGATGTGGCGGGGGAAAAGCAGGAGAAGAAAGGGAAAAGGGAAATTAATAGAAAAGGGGAAAGAAAGAAGTAAAAGGACGTAAGTGGAACCAAAAGGAGAAGAGGGGAAGGGCGGGAGCGAAGAGTAGGGATGGAGGAGGGGAGAAGGAAAGGGGTAAGGAAAGATAAAAAGAGGTAGGGGGAAAAAGAAGGAAAGAAGGGGAGAAAAAGGGACAGAGGCACAACAGACGCGTCTCGCTGCCCGGCAGTGCGGCACCTGCCCGGCGATCCGGCGGCTCCGGAGGGCGCTGCGAGGCTCGGCGGGCAGGGCGCCCGGGAACAGCGATGCTGCCGGCCAGCCCGGCCGCCGCTGCCGCTACTCCCACAGCACCCAGGTGCGGAGCAGCCCGCGGGCAGGCGGCGAGCCCGGCAGCTCCCGGCGCTGCCCTGGCCGCGGTCCCCGCCCGCACACCCCCGCGGGGCCAGCCGGCCCGGCCCTGCCCTCCGCGGGTGTCCCTGCCCTCCGCGCCCACGCCCTGCAGCCTTGGCAGCCGCGCTGGTTACCCTTCGTCCTGCTTCCTCCAGGGCGTCCTCCGGCAGGACCGGTAGCGTTGGAACCCAACTCCCCTGCGGCTCACGGGATCGAAGGGTCCCCGCGTGTTCCCAGCCCCAAACGAGCCCCGGGGCTGGGGCGGGCTCGGGGCGTTCCCGAGCGGGGACCCGAGCCTCGCCTGCTGCTGCAGCGGGCTCGAAGAACTCCGTGAGGGGAAACCGAGGGACGGAGAGGAGGCTGGGGTGGAAGGGAATCAGACCGGGCTGGGAGCGGTGCGAAACTTGCAGCGGTGAAGAGTAAGACGTGTCTAGGCAGAGTGGGAAGAAGACTCAGATTTCTTGTTCAATTTATCCCTTATCTGCCAGGCGATAAACACAGTCCACGGGGTTTGGAGAGCTGTGAAACATGAAGGTGGAGCTTAGGGGCAAGCCCCTTATTATTTTAGCGAAGTACCTTGAAAGAAAACAGAAAATTAAATTTCAAGGAAATAGAAAGTTCAAAGAGAGCGTGTGCCACATTAAAAAACCCCAAGTGCTGCACCCTGCAGCAGCTTGAACAGTGCTCACGGAATTCCCCAAAAATCTCTGCACATCGGCATTATCTGGCATGCAGCTTAATTTGGCAGGTCGAGGCACACCTAGTGGATTCTCCTGGCCACTTTTCATCCCAGTAGTGAGATTGTACTGAGGGGTCCGGCATCTGCGCTGATCAAGAGGCTGGAAACTAACAAGAAAATTAGATTAGCTTTCAAGGCTCTTACTGGAACATACTGCCAGCAGAAACGGGAACTGCCCTGCATGCCAGCTTGGTAGTTGTCCCATTTTCCCCTTTTTCCTGACAGATGTGGCAGGGGGAAAAGATGGCTTTCTAGTGTGTCTGTTATTTATGGGGCTGAACTTCTTGCTTGTGTCCGACTGTTCATGGAACACCACGCCAAAAAGGCCTTTCATCTTTAAACCCATCAGAGGCTGGTGGAAGAAGTTTCTAGCGGGAGACAGAAATGTGGGGGACTGGGCAAGATTTCCTATTAGTCTCCCCAGGAAGAGTAATGTTTTATAAGTACTAATGATTTAGGATTACGGACAGCAACTGTGTCTTGTTGGTCTATCATGTAAATGAGAAAAAATAAATTATAATCTAAATTTAAGTATTTCTTCTCATTCCAAACTGCCTGCAAAACCTTGCAGTACAAGTAGAAGAGCTGAACACCAGTATTCTTAAGAGAATGAACTGGGTAAGCTTTAGGGGCAGATGTTTGCTCTCACTGTTTTCCATCCACCCTGCCCAAATTACTTAAAAAGCTACAGATGTCTAATACAAAGTCTAACTATAGTTAATATATATTGGTGCGATAACAAAGTACCATCTGACAAGTACTTCCTGTGGGGAGAAAAAAAAGGCATTCAAGTCATTACTGCATGTAATTATTTCAGGTAGAGGACTGAAGTTAAGAAGTCTGCTATTCTGACTTTGGCACAAGTATTAAATGGAGTTCTCTCTAGAATGACATGATTACAGAGGTTGTGATCCTTGGCTGACCATGCTGGCAGAGACCCATCCTATTCCTAGTGCAGCTTTGTGACATTCCAAAGACTGTGTTTCACTTATGGTTCCATTCATGGATAGTTTTTGTTAGCTGTTCCTGAAAAAAATGGTTGAAATGGGTTTGTGCCTGGTTTTTACTCTTCTAACCTTGAGTCTGGAATATGAAGATGACAGTCCACAAGCTGCCCTTTCTGCTATGTGACAGGCCAGTGACATATGCAACTGTAGGGCAGCTATAAAACAAAAGAAAAAAGTTACATTGTTCACAATTTTGGAATTACTAACAGACATTTTAAAACAATAGGAAAAGTGGAACTTAGAGGCAAAATAAAGACAAAAGCAAACAAAAAGCAAGCTATGAACATGGGGAATTTAAAATACATAAATAATTTTGCTGTGAATTTGATTGGCTTGAATGAAATCAGTTTGTATGTGAATATTTGATTGTTGTGGTAAGACTGACAATCCAGTGAAAACAAGTACATGCACACAACATTGAGGAAGTTTCAAAAATAGCTTTCTGTACAAGGCTAAATGTACATAGTTACAGTGCAGGAGAATATAGCTTAAATATATTTCCGATAAGGAGGACAGCTGTCTCACAGATAAGCTTTCCCTAATTTGATATTGGTATCTCATTTGTACTTTGACAGCTGTCTCCAGGCTTTTAGACTTTCTTCTTGGAAAACATAAACTATACAAAATGTTTCTAAATACCTTTGATTTTCTATGCTATGTCAAAAGCTTAAGTGGTAGAGAATTTTTTAAACCTCATCCTTACTGTTAATTATTGTAATTTTACTAGTTTTAAGGAAGTAAAAGTTTACTAGCCTTTGTAAAAGAGGGCTTCTTAATTTTTTTGTCATGTAAGTGTAACCCAAATATCTATTTCCTCTGGGAATTCAGACCTAACATTAGAAAGATACAATAATATCTATCCTCAGACAGACAGAGGATCCTAACCTCAGTTTTGAATCCTGCTAGGGCTTGAAGGTTTCTTCATAGAGTGTGATCTTACTGAATTAGCCCTCTCTAAGGAAAGAGTTGCTCCAACCCAGAAATTTTTATTATCTTCTCCATAAACATCCCTACCAATATTTACCTTTGTTGTAAAGTTTATGAGACCTTAATGTTCTTGCCCTAGATTTCCAACTCTCCTTGCTCTGAACCTGAGTACGGGAAAAAAGTAATCTTCAACTTGTAGGTGAAGTCTCGAATGCTGATGCTCCACATAAATTGGGGGTAGGGGTGGAGTGTGTAAAAAATTCACAATATGTATAAAGATGAAAACACATGCTGAAATAAAAGGTCTGAAGAAAACAATTGCAGCTGCCAAAACCAATTTTAACACAAAACGTTTTCTGACAGAAAGTAGACACCTCAACTCATTTTTGAAAATAAAGAAAAGGATATCTAAAGCACATTGTAGTGTGCCTCTCTTTGGAACAAAATGTCTACTGAGGTAGGTCAGTATTAATTTGTAGGGACAAGAGTGGCTCATGCCTGAAGTTCATTAGGGAAGGTCATATTTTCTTCCTCAGACTATGTGTAGTACATAGTGAAAATACTATTTCACATTACCTGTTTTGTGCTTACACAGAATTCTGATACTGCTTGAGAGGCAAATTTTTCAAGTAAGTTTAAAATAAGTTTAACATGAACGGACTATGTCAGTATTGTATGATTAAGGACATGCTAGGACAATTTTCTTCCAAGACACTGGCTGGCAGTTAGCATTAATTACAGAATCGAAAATAACGTGGAGTGGATTGCACAACCTTGAGTTGCCAAAATTACTGTAAAACATATAGTGGGTAAAATAGGGGCCTCTTGTTCTGCCGCTGTAGTGGGTTTGACCTTGGCTTGCTGCCAGATGCCTAGCCAGCTCTCTTACTTTGCTTCCTTCACAGAACAGGATGAGAAAAAAAAACGGAAAAACTCATGGATTGGAATAAAGCCAGGGAGATTACTCACCTATTACCACCATGGTTAAAACAGACATAATTTAGGAAAGATTAATTTATTGTCAATAAAAAATATAGTGCAATGGTGAGAGAAAAAAAAAAGGACAAAACTAAAAACACCTTCCCCTTAGTCCCTCTTGCTTCTTCTCAGGTTCAGCTTCATTTCTGACTCTTCTTACCTCTTCCCTCCTGAGTGCTGAAGGGGTATGAAGAATGATTATGGTCATCAGTCCATAACTGCTCCTCTCTTCCAGTCCTTCACCCTGGTGCTGTTTGTTCCTTCCATGTCCTTCACAAACTGTTCTAGTATGGGTCCTTTCAATGGGCTGCTGTCCTTCAGGAACAGACTGCTCCAGCATGGTAGCTGCACCTGCCAGGAGCCTCCTCTAGCATGAGCTTTCTATTGCCCACAGCTTTCTTCAAAACACACACCCAGCTGCCCCTTATGGGATCTTCCCTGTGCTTCACGGGGATATCAGTTCAACTGCGGTCATCTATGGGGTGCAGGGGGACCGCCTGCTCCACTATGTTGTTCTCCAGGGCCTGCAGAGGAACCTCTGCTCCAGCATCTGAAGCACCTCCTCCCCCTCCTTCACTTCTGGCATTGGTGTCTAGGGCTGGTTTTTTCCCCGTATTTTTCTCACTCTTCTCTCTCACAGCTGCTGTAGAGTGGCTGTTACACTTTTTGAAATACGTTATCACAGAGGTGATAACTGACAGGTTCAGCGTTGGCCAGCGGTGGAACTGTCTTGGAACAGTCTGGAACAAGCTGTGTCACATACAAGACACCCTCTGGACTCTTCTTCCAGAGGCCTCCCACCTCACCCCACCGACTTTGCCAATTAAATAAAATCGAACTACTTAGATTATTTTTTTTTATTCTGATCCAGTTAAGAATTATGACTTGCTGGTTGCACTGAGAAGCTGAGAAGCAAGCCTGATGTTACCATGTCTGCTGGGGGAATGAACAACTCCTCCTGCTGACTGCTTTGGCAAGAGTGGTGAAAGCTCAGCCTGGTGGGCAAAGCCTGTTTAACCAGAGTGAGAATCACTCAAGGTCCTCCTAATACACTAACAAATGCAAAAAACTTCAACCCCCTGAACTATTTCAAATTTTATTTATGAAAATTATCATTGGTCTTAGAAAGTCCCCTCTCCCAAAGTAATAATAAATCAATGCCGATATTATGTATATAGCCATAAATAAAAGACATATATGTATATGCTAATCTATGCGTGTGTATATGTCAGGACTTCTGAACTAATGTTTGAATTGGTTTCACTTGCCCTCTACACTTTTGAAAGGTTTCCATATTTCAGATCTTGGTCTCACAATTGCTCACAGGTGATCCAACAGCAAAATTTTGTAAGGACTGCAGACTGAGTATCCACAATGCTCTGCTGAAGCTTTTCCTTTGATTGCCTACCTGACGGTTTCACAAGTCAGCTCTCCCAATTAGTTTGTTTCATTTCTCCTTGGCTTTGTTGAAACTGTTGTTACAGCTGTGTGTTGGGTTGATCTTGGCTGGATGCCAGGTGCCCATCAAAGCTGCTGCATTACTCCCCTTCCTTAGCTGGACAGGGGAGAGAAAAATATGTAACAAAAGGCTTGTGGGTCAAAGAAGGGCAGGGAGACATCACTCAGCAATTACTGCCGCAGGCAAAACAGACCCAGCTTGAGGAAATAAGTTTATTATTGATCAAATCAGAGTAATGTCATGTTAAATACAGCTAAATCCTCAAAAACACCTTTCCCCTTACTTTCTTCCCATGATCAGCTTCACTCCTGATTTTCTCTATCTTCTCTCTGCAAGTGAGACAGGGGATATGGAATGGAGGCTGTGGTTAGTTCATCATGTGTTGTTTCTGCCATTCCTTCCTCCTCAGGGGGAGGATTCCTCACAGTCTTTCTCTGCTCTAGTGTGGGGTCCCTGTCATGGGAGGCAGTCCTCCATAAACTCCTCCATTCCTCCCACAATCTGCAGTTCTTCACCAACTGCTCCAGCCAGCAAACTTGCTCGATTGCTTGTTTCCATGGAGTTACAGCCTCCTTCAGGCATCCCCTACTCTGGTGTGGGATTCTCCATGGGCAGTAGGCAGGTATTTGCTCCACAATGGACATCCATGGGCTGCATGACCACAGCTGCTTCACTGTTAGTATAAGATCCAGAGTTAATATTATTTCATGCTATATTCTTTGGTATTGCTACTTGTAGACAGGAGCAAGAAAAAATTTTGTATCAACACTTTTTCCCAGCATATCCAAACACAAATGTCATCTTAAGACCATGAACCTAAAGTATCTTTAAGTGTTATTTGTATATACAGAATAAGCCTCTTATCTTTACTTTGTTCTATCTTTAGCATTAAACTTTAAACATCTACTCAAAATTTTCCTTAATGGGTTTCCTTATGACATTTTGTGTACATTCTGTAAAAAAGGCAGTATTTTTGTTAGTTCTGGATTTTTTTTCCAGTTTGACTTTCACTTCATGTTATCTATTGTTTTGGGTTCCTTTTTTATAGCAGGCATCTGCTGAAAATTTTTCAGGATTTCAATTTTAGGGATTTTTTTACTATATCTTGTTGATCAGGAAACAGAATGTCTTTCTCTGTCCCACTGGGGAATCAATCTCCATATAACATGTTCCTAAAAGTACTGTATATATGATTCCTGAGAAACTGCATGGAAATAAAAAAATCTGAAGACATTAATTTTCTAGTACTCTCATGAAAATTCTTTTGTATCACATCAGTTGTGGATAAAATTAATAGACTGATATTTTCCATCATTGGACTAGGTGCTCCATTCCCTCTCTATTTCCAAGTGTTGAGAAATGTTAGGATTAATAGCCTTGCTTAGCACTTGAAGCTAAAGTACTTGAGGCATCAGGCCGCAAGAATTCTCTGAGAGAAAAACTTTTGATAAATATAATGGTGCAATCACAAAACTAGCTGAAAGTGGCAGAGGCAATCAGAATGAAGCTAAGAGCCAAGGGAACATGGTAATTTTCCAGACAAATGTCAGCCCAGCAACCAAAGTATAGTTGGGGCGTGTGGTCTGGGATGGGGGTCCCTCTTTGGACAACACAGCTCAAGAATTCTTTGTGTGTTAGATAAAGAAACAAGTTATTTACTCAGTAGATTGGTGGCCTGTCAGGCAGGAACCTAGGGCTGAGCTCTGTTGAGGTGGCATCTGCAAAATTCCTAACATGGGCTAGGTGGCAGCTGCATAATTCCCACAACACAAGGTTGTCTTTCACTTGTAAATTTAGTAACTTGAATCTATAATAAGAATTGTCTCCTGGTATGTGATTTAATTATTTCCTTTTTGGGACTGTACTGTAAGGCCATCACACAATCATAAAAACTGCATATGACCATAAATTACAATGGGTTTATTCATACAACTAGATACAGCTGCTTGTTGACTAGTTCCTGGAGTGGTGTACATAAGTTCCTGGAGTGGCAGCATAAAACTGTAATTTCATTTTTATTCGGAATTTCATTTTTGTCCACAGGCTTTTGAAGATGGTGTAAGTTCTTGGAAATGGAGCAATTTTATCAAAGGGGTAGATATTTCTGGGGTGTGTATTTTATTGTACCTTTATACAATCTTTCACAGGGCCCTTTCCAAACTTGCCCTGTTGATTTTCCAGACTACAGTTTCCAAATCTGCCTTGTTTCTTTATGTTCCCAAGAGTTTGTGGTTTTGGCTATTGTTCTCCCCTGGAGAGTACATGTGGGGTCCTAATTACAGGCTAGTCAGTTTATGCTCTGCATTTCACCACTCCTTTTCTTTTTTTGATTTCTTAAGTTTAAATCTGTATCTAATGTAAATATTTTATTTAGGTTTGCACGTCTTATGTCTGTCACAGATGCCGAATAAGAGCTTCCCTAAAATTTTAAGCCTGCCTATAAAATTGAGGTCTCTTTTAAGACCTTCCTAAATTTCTTTTTCACAATTGATATTTTTAACATTTTCATACTTTCTAAGTCAAGACTACTTAGTACCTTTCCTTAGTACAGTCTGCTGAACATGAAATTTCACTTATGCATCAATTACTAAAGTAATCTCAATATACAGGACAAAACAAGTTTCTTCATGTTGCAGTTTTAACCTCAGCTGGGAACCAAACCCCATCAAGCTGCTCACTTACTTCCTTACAGCAGGATATGGGAAAGAACCAAAGGGTAAAAGTGAGAAAACTCACAGTTTGAGATAAGGACAGTTCAATAGGTTATGCAAAAAATGTTCAGATAAGCAAAGCAAAACCATGAATTTGTTCCCCTCTTCCCATGGCAGGCAGATGTTCAGCTATTCCCAGGAAATCAGGGCCCCATCATTGGTAACAGTGACTTGGGAAAACCAAATGTCATCATTCCAAACATTACCCCCTTTATTCTTCTTCTTGTAGGTTTATATGTTTAGCATGATGCCACATGATCTGGGGTATCTCTTGGGTCAGTTGGAGTTACATGTCTCAGATGTGTCTTCTTTCAACTCTTTGTGCTGGTGGGGTGAGGAGTAGAAAAGACTTGACACTGTGTAAGTGCTGCTTATGAAAACACCCCTGAGTTACCAACACTGTTTCAGCACAAATCCAAAACATAGCACCATGCAAGCCAGTATGAAGAAAAAGCACACTTCTCATATTTAATTTTTGTTGTTATTGTTTGTTTTGTTTTGTTTTTTAGTTGGTTGACTGGGTTGGGTTGGGTTGGGTTGGGTTGGGTTGGGTTGGGTTGGGTTGGGTTGGGTTGGTTTGGTTTGGTTTGGTTGGGTTGGGTTTGGTTTGGTTGGGTTGGGTTGGGATGGTTTGGGTTGGGTTGGGTTGGGTTGGGTTGGGTTTGGTTTGGGTTGGGTTGGGTTGGGTTTGGTTTGGTTTGGTTTGGTTTGGTTTGGGTTGGGTTGGGTTGGGTTGGGTTTTTTTTCCTGGCAGCTTCAGTGAACCTTCCTGAGAGACAAAATTCCTGCTGGATCTCTCTGGGTTTTTTCATTGGTCCTTCTATTTCTAAGCCTTATCTTATCATGTAGTGCTTTGATAAAACAAGTGGTGGTGTTTTGTAGAAGTAAATGTTTTTAAAAAGGAAACAACCAAAAGAGGCAGTATGTATTTATCTCTTGATGATGAGTTACAGGTAAGAACTTGTCAGAAAGAAAGGGTTTCACTTCTTGTTATCAACACTGTACTTAGTCCTCAGCTGCAGCTCAGTTATCTTAAAAGCTCAAAAGAATGAAACTTTTGAAAAAAATAGCAAAAAGGTATTTCTAATACAAACCAAGACAAAGGAGGTTTAATGTATGGATTTTCTTGTATCTGTAGTTTCTGAATCAAATAGAGAGGGCAGTAATTTTTTCCAGTGAAGTGCATTTAGGTTTGCTGATTAAATGTTCTACATAGATGTAGAGATTGCATTGCTGCAGTCATTACATTACTGTCCAAATCTTTTGCAACTTTTTCTTCTTGCAGCCACTTCCTGAATAATATTTCAAGACGTGATTGTGCTGGTTTTGCACTGAAGTCTCCTAGAAGGAGGGCACACACAGAGTTTTTTCTCTATGAGAACCTCCTCTGTGAGTTGATGGGACCAATTGGAGGCTGTTGAAGCAAGTAAACTCTGGGAAAAGCTCTCTTTCTTTTCTGGCCTTTTCACCAGGTACATCGGCCGGGCCCGGGCCCCCTCTCCATGCGGCCCAGGGCAGGGCTGGGCTTGGGAAGCCGCTGGGCGCCATTCTCAACAGGGGCCCTGATGGCCGGGGGGAAGAGAAGTGGAGAAGCCCTTTGCTAAGATGCTGGGCCTGCCAGCCCCAGCATGGCCCCAGCTCAGCGGGGCCCTGCCTTGCCGCAGGCTCGGAGCAGCCGTGGGGAGGCCAAGCCCAAGATCTCGGCATGGCTCCAGCATGGCCTGACCCTGCCCCCTGCATCTTCTGTGTGAAATTTTAACCCTTCCAAGGCTTCGATAAGGCCTGCAGACCTCCTATCCTCCCTTGAGTAAGAGGCAGTAGAGCAGAAAGGAACACACTAAATTCAGTGAAGTGGGAGCCAGGTTTCCATTTGGGAGGAGATTGAGGAGACGCCGTGAAAGTTGGCTGAAAAAAATTTTTTTGTAAGCTATGGGGTGGACTGTACTGCACTGAATATTCCTATAAATTATGGAGAAAACATGGAGGGGTTGAAGCATTTGAGAAAAAGATCCTTTGCCCCGAAGGAAAGGGGGAATGTCTGTTCCTGAGGATGAAGTACGAACAGAGGAATTTGAGGAAAAAGAGATGGAGAAAACTTTGGCTTTTGAACAGCTTACCTTTAAAAGTAACACCCGATGAGTCTGACAAGGCCCACAAACACCTCTGGGAAGGCTGTGAAGATGGGAGGAGTTTCACGATTTGCAGATTTTTTCCCGGGCAGATGAGAATCGTGAAAGTGCAGACACAAAAGAACTTTATTTTTTCCTTGGAAAAAATCCCTATAGCGAAACAAGAAGAAACTCCTCTCCCTGAAGTGAACTGAAAGTATTATTTAAGTGAAAGGCTGACTGAAGTGTCTCTGTGTGTTGTTGTTAAGAAATGTGGGAGGTGGGGGGAGGAGAGAGTGGTCTGAAAATCTTATTCTGAATTTCCTATTTTCTCTGCATGGTTAATAAAATTTTTCTTTATACCCTTTTAAGTTTTAAGCCTGCCTTGTTTTTGTTCCTAATCCAATTTCACAACAGAAATTAAATATATTAAAACTGGCAATTCTAAACTAAACAAAACATGATCAAGACAATTTATGGTCTGAACACAAAACATATAAATATTCATTTAAATCTCAGAGTGAGGTCCAGTGTTGAGAATTTTGTTCCTTTGGCATAGTGCTGCACATTTCTGTATGAAGCAGTGTATTGATAGACTATTCTGGGAAACTGGTCTGGTGTTCTCACAAAAATAAAGACATAACCGTGTATCATTCATGCTGTTTCTCCTTTCCTACACATGTATGACAAGAGCCGTGTTCAAAGACAAAAAGATTTTTTAAAATCCTCATTCCCCCCACAGCAAAATATTACCTTGCACATTCTAATTGTGAAGAGGCATAAAGCGAAATAGTAGATATTTCATGCTGAACACACTGAGGATTTGGTAATAAAGCAAGTACATGTCACAGGATCTTGTCTTTATCAGTCATGATTCTTTAGAAATTGGTTCAGGATCAAAAGCTGATCGAATAAAAATCACTATGTATAGTACCAAATAATGCACAGGAAATAATTATCCCAAATTTGGAATTTATGAATTAAAATCACTTAGTTATTTTACCAGTTTGAAACTGAAAAATCCATATTTCTGGGAAACGTATGCATAGACAACTAGCCCACAGGAGCAAAACTGGTGTGGTTTCATCATACTGTGAAAAAGTGAAGTATAAAGGGAGTCACTCTAGTAATTTATTTTTATTTAAACCATTATTGTTCAATTGATTTTTAAAAAAATCTACTGATTATTTACTGGTTATTTATCTGAAATCAGAATTAGCTTGATCTTTAAGTACTCTTAAGTCAGTTCATGCAATCTTTTTGGATTTCATTAAAGTTTTCAATGCTTTCTCCTAGAAGATCCTTCTGGACTTAGTGTCCAGCCCACAGCGGGATAAATACATCATGGGATAGGAGCAACTGGGTCATGGGCCAGGCACAAAGGGTTACAGAGGATGGGTGACATCAGACTGGGGACCTGTCACTGGTGGGGTTCCACAGGGCTCCGTCCTCGACCCTCTGCTCTTCAACATATTCATAAATGACTGGACACAGGACTGGAAGGGACACTGAGCAAGTCTGCAGATGATACAAAACTGGGAGGAGCTGTTGATCCCTCGAGGGCAGGGAGGCCCTGCAGAGAGACCTTGACAAATCAGGGGTCTGGGCATCACCAACCATGAGGAGTTCAACGACAGAAAGTGCTGGATTCTGCATCTGGGATGGGGAAACCCTGGATGCATGGACAGACTGGGGAATGGGATACTGGAGAGCAGTGCCATGGAAAGGCACCTGGGGGTCCTGGCCAGTGGCAAGCTGAACCGGAGCCAGCAGTGCCCTGGAGCCAGGAGGGGCAGCTCTGTCCTGGGGGGCATCAGAGACGCATCACAACTGTGCAAGGGAGGGGATTGTCCTGCTCTGCTCTGAGCTGGGGCAGCCTCACCTCCAGTGCTGGGGGCTGGTGTGGGTGACACAATATGAGAAAGATGTGAAACTGTTGGAGAGCGTCCAAAGAAGGGTCACAAATATGGTTGAAGGACATTGAGGGGAAGGTGTACGAGAAGCAATGAGGTCACTTGGTCTGTTGACCCTGGAGGAGACTTGAGGACAGATTTCATTGCAGTCTACAACTTTCTCGTGAGGTGAAGAGGAGGGGCAGGCTCTGATCTCTTCTCTGTGGACGCAAAGGAATGGCCTGAAGTTGTGTCAGGGAAGGTTTAGGTTGGAAAGCAAGAAAAGGTTCTTCACCCAAAGGGTAGTTGGGCACTGGAACAACTCTCCAGGGAAATGGTCACAGCACCAGGCTTTACAAAATTTGCTTGCTTCTTTGTTTCTAAGTTCAACATTCTGGAGGATTATGAGTTATTGGTTGAGGAGTGATGTCGAGAGTCAGATGTCAGAAACAGCGGAGTGTAGTGAACTGGAAGAGTAGAAAAAATGTAACTGCATTTGCTGATGCTGTGTGTTATTTAACGGCTTCTCAAAGATTTTTCAAAACACATCAGACTTGTGGGTCATCTGATATTAAGTCAGCAAGTCTGCTGGCAACACCAAGCTATGTGGTGTGGTCAACACACTGGAGGGCAGGGATGCCACCCAGAGGGGCTTTGACAAGCTTGAGTGGTGGGCCCATGCAAACCTCATGAAGTTCAACAAGGCCAAGCACAATGTCCTGCACTTGGATGAGGGCAATCCTAAGCACAAATACAGGCTGGGATGAGTACAGATTGAAAGCAGCCAAGAGAAGAACTTTGGCATGATGGCTGACAAGAAACTTTAAGTGACATGACCGCGATGTGTGTTTGCAGCCCAGAAAGCTGGTTGTATCCTGGGCTACATCTAAAGCAGCATGGCCAGCAGGGCAAGGGGGGAGATTCTGCCCCCCTACTCTGCTCTTATGAGACCCCACCGGTAGTGCTGCATCCAGCTCTGGGGGTCCCAGCATAAGGACCTTTTGTAGCAAATGCAGGAGAGGGCTATGAGATGATCAAAGGGCTGCAGCACCTCTCCTGTGAATGAGAGGCTGAGAGAGGTGGTGTTGATCAGGCTGAAGAAGAGAAGACTCTGGGAAGACCTAAGAGCAGCATTTCAATTCCTAAAGCTGGCTTATAAGAAAGGGTGAGACTGACTTTTAACGGGAATGTATAGTGATAGGACGGGGAGTAATGTTGATATAGATTAGATAAGGAAGAAATTCTTTACTGTGAGGCTGATGAGGCGCTGAAGCAGGTTGCCCAGAGAAGTTGTGGATATTTCATCCCTGGAAGTGTTGAATGCCAGGCTGGATGGGGCTCTTCGTAATTTGGTTGAAGGTGTCCCCTCTGTTGTTGGGGGTTGGAACTAGAGGATTCTTAAGGTCCCTTTCAACCCAAACCATTTTATGATTCTAAGTTCTTTCACAAGGCAACAGACTCAGAAACTTATATTCTAATTTATAGGTGTCTATTATGGGCTGTAAACATTTATTAAATATTTGGCATAAAAATCCCCATGTGGATATAAACAGATGTTTAGACAGATTCTCTTCCATGGTTCGATTTCTCCTTAAATGAAGATGTTAGTCTGCTCAGGGTTTTTTTGTTTTTTTTTTTTTTTTTAATATTCTCAGCATCGGATAAAACACTTTGAGTGCTTTTGTGCCACTTTCTTACTTATCTACAGAGACCGTTAATGATAGTTGAAGTCACTTGTCTGATGTGAGAAAATACTATTTCTTCTCTGTCGAGGAAGGAAGTAGATCATTCCAACCACCCCAGGATATGATGCCTTTTCTAACTCACTAGTAAATGTTTCGCAATATCTCAAAATAGCTGTTCGACTTTAGCATGTTCTAGCTGCCAATTACATGTGCAAGTACAGGGTTGACAGCATTCATGAATCTCTGGTTTATTGTTTAGGCATTGAAGAATTATATTAATATTTTTATTAAACCTATATGATACTACACTGATGACGGCTATGAAAAACCCTTAGTTTTGGAGGTAATTATTTCTGCAATGTAAAGTAGGCTCTACTGAATTTTCTGCTCAACCTGTTTTGTAGCATAAATTATGGATTCTCAATGCTATTTCTTTGCCAAGGTAAACAGTGTGGGGCAAAATGAGAGATCCATGGGCAGGAGGTAAGAATGTTAATAATGTAGAAAAACTGGTTTGAACATCTCCACATGAAGTGAGTACTGATTTAGATTACTTGTTTTTAACCTCGGCAGCTCAGGATACTCTTGAGAAAGTAAGTGGAAGGAGACGTCCTAAAACAATCCTGAGTTCGTGGTTTTGTTTGGTTTAATTTGATTTGGATGAGAAGCTTTTTGGGTTATTTGTTTGTTTGTTTGTGATTTTTCTGGGGTTTTTTGGGGTTTGGGTTTTTTTTTTTGGGTAAGGGGGCAAGAATTATTTTTAATTATAACTCACAATGAGAAAAACAGTCATTTTCATGGTGGTTGGATGCAGCTGAAGTGGGAAAATTGAAGAAGCAGCACATAGTGTTTCAACGATACAATTAATTTAGCAACAAACATACCAGCTGCGTTATTCGTATCAAGCCTTGCATTACTTCTGGGATTCCTCTTTCTACATGCCTTTTATATTCATAACTTTGGTGTGATTAAGAAAATGAGTAAGGCAGCACCCAGCTAGGGCTTACTACCAAGGACAAGTGACTGCACTCTGCCCACAGTGAAGCAATTTTTGGGAGACTGATGCCGCCTAACTCTGCTGTTTGCAGCACTGTTGTGCTGGCACAGGCTGCGTGCAGGACTACTGGTGTGCATGGCAAACAGGAGGGAGTCCAAAAATAAAGGAAACTATAGCTAACACTTTTCCATTGCTGTTGTGCAAATACTTCCTGTGTTAAGAAAACACGGATTTGCGTGTTTGAAGAGAGAAGGATTTCTTTGCAGTGGCAGACATGAGTAATGATTAGGGCTATTTCTTCAACAGACAGCAGTAAGAAGATTGCTATTGAAAGAGTGGTTGCCTTACACAGATGGCAGTGCTGTCACAAACATAGGCATGTCTTGAACATGCTTCACGTATTGGTGGCAACAGTGGTATTACAAACTACAGATTTCTTTCAGCAATGAGAAATTTTCACCAGAATCTTTCTTGTTTGCTCACCTGTTGCTTACTCTGTGATCAAGGCTGGAACAGCAAGCCCAGCTAAGAAAAGAAGTAAATGATCTCAAAAATTATAATTAAAATGCACGGAAAAACATTGTAGCTTCTTTCTTCATTACATCCTCCCTGCAATGTCAGTCACTAGGACAATAATTTTCATTTTCTGCTTTTTTGATGTTACTGTATAGGTGAAAAACTTGTATCCCTCATAGGCTGAAAACCATCAAAATCTCTTCTGTAAAGAGAATAGAGGTCAGTGCCTAGGCAGGGTATTCTTGGACCTAAAAAAAGCAAATCTACCACTGGGGCAATACATCTTTTGTGGTTTTGAGAGGGTACTGTGGTATTTCCATTAATTAATTCAGTGGTCACTAGTTCAATCTTCTTATTCTTTATGTTCCTGTGAAACCAATTCTTGCAGTAAAGAAAAACAGTTTTGACAAATTGATTTACTTTCTTTTTTGAAGTGTTCCCAAACTTAAGAAGCTTCATGAACATCAAATATATGCTCTTTTTATCTCCATACTCATACCCACTTGAGTGTACAGTCTTCTAACAAGCTTTTTCCTCTGAATGATTGCCTTTTTCTGTAAACCTTTAGCACTTTTCTATTCTTCCCCATGAAAAACAGAAAATAAGAGCCAAATCATATTAGCTGCAGAATATTTTGGTATCTAATTTTGTTTGCTTTACAACTCATGAGAAGCAGAAAATATTCAGATTCATCAAAATCTGAAATTAAGTTATTCCTGGTATTTCTTAAATTTAACGAGCTGTAAAATCCATTGCCTGTCCCATTTTTTATTACTTTCTTAATTGACCTCAGCTATCTCAGTTACTTCCCGTAACACATTTCTTACTGTCCTGGGTGACTTTGTGAGGTTGTATCCCCATTTGTCTGTTTAGCTCAGAAATAAGTTTTATATCTTTAAGGTTGGATTTGAGAGTGAAGTGGGGAAGGAGAAGCAGTGGAATGTCTGAGGTGATTGTCTTCAAAACACAGAAATAGGAGTTTTATCTGAAGCAGAGAAGGGCCCCAGAGCATTTTTCCCTTTTTTCATGGAGTTATTTGAACCTGCTCTGCACTGGGGACCCGGAGGAAGCACCAGGAGCTCGCACCTGTGGCTGGGCTGCGGCATTTCCATGGCCGGGGGGCTGAGAACAGCCTGAGCCGAGCTGCCACCACAGGAGAGAGACTTTCTGAGTTTGTCATCTCCTCAGAGCAGCAACAGGTTTTGTTGTTCAGTATTGTTCGTTTTTTGTGCTTTGCCTGTTGGATAAACAGGTTTTTTCCACTTCTCTCTGCAGAAATTTCTTCCCAAACCGGCTGGGGGAGGGGTCCCTTGGGTTTGCTACCTGGGGGGCCCTTTGGAGGTTTTCTTCCAAATTTGCCCTAAACCAGGACACTTAGACTCCATTTCCTACATTTCTTGCACACCATTTCTGCAGAAGCAGCTTGACACTGACCTCCAAGTTGCCTAATATCTATTCATCTGCAAACATCATGACAATACAGTAAATATCTCCTAACCTTTCACCTAGATCCCCAGTCTTGTTCCTCTACATTCCATTGCTAGATTCCTGATAGCAATCTGTGTTGATTGTTGAGAAATGCAAGATATTTTGGACTAGAGTCTGTCAACCATACGAAAATCTCATTTTGTTATCTTCAAGGTGGTAAGCTGCTTGAGCTGCCTTGCCCTATATTACTTTTCTTGTGCTGCCAAAGACTCTGTAGGTAGGATTCTCCTGAATATTTTGCCAAACCATTAACTGAAGATTACTTTTATAGTATGGGACAGACTGGTCACAAACATTTTGATCTGGGTCAACTGAAAAAAAAAAAAGTGGGACAATACACCTGCCATTCAGATGGCCTTCATATGATTCAACATAATCAGTTAATTACAGTTATTTATTCTGAGACACATATTGAACAATTTTTGGAAAAACGGACAAAGAGGGACTGACTTAAAATGCTTTTAAAAGCTTTTTTTTTAAAAAAAACCAAAAAAACAAAAAAACCTTGGTTGCTTAAGAAGTCTTAAAATTTAGAGAATTTTGAGCACTAAACATGAAGCATGTCCACATGGCATGATACAATGATGTGCAGAGATAATAGGAAGCTAGCTGAATGCAATACCTTGTATTTTTCAAGGAGCTAATTGAGGATTTGATGTGGAGAAAAGACACCAAAGAGAGATATAGGGATTCAAAAGCTGGAGGAATTCTTGAGAATCAACATAAACTTTCAAAAAGCATCAAAATCTACGCCTTCATGTAATATTTCTATAATATCTGAAATGCATCAATTTTATATTTCACACACAGTTAGTAACACACAAATAGTAGTTCTTAGAATTTTATGTAATTATCTGATGTTCAGCAGATGATATCAGATATGCCTTATTAAAAGGAGATTCATAGTACCTGCTGCTTCACCGTAATCTAACACAGTTTTGGTACCATCATACTAATGTGCAAGTATTTTTCCTAGAAAAATGTGATCTATTCAACTAGAACAAAATTTTAGACTGATAAAAATAAAGATAATTTTTTAAAAAGTAAAATAATAACTTCTGTGGTTTTCTATTTCAGACTAAAATACAGAAAAAGTACTTTCAAAGCAGGTATTTGATAGACATTCTAGCAAGAGTGTTTTGCACATATCTGTGATTTCATCACCTGGTTTCAGCACACTAAAAGTAAGGAGAGCCAGAGTGTCCTTGAATTGAACTCCTGAATCAATGAGTGTTTTGTAATACTGGGAATGGAAACTTCCAAGGAACTGGCTAAAATGCTACTAATTTTACTACATGTCACGCTTTTCTCTGAGTCAGCTCCTGAATATTTCACTGAGCCTGGTGTAACCAGAATTTCCAGTTTGGCTGGGACAACCCTAAAATATTCCGGTATCCAGCAGATACGGTTCTACTATTTTTTCACACCACATGAAGGAAACGGGATATTCCTGCTCTCACCTTACGCCTTGCATGGGAATGCAGGCTTTTGCAGCACAGAAGTAAGGTACAGGGACTCTGACACAGGGCTGTGATGTGATACAAATCTTACGTTTTCCTGCAAAACAAGATGAACAAAGTATGTTCTACTCTGCATTAAATGTTGGTTAGTATGATGAATCCTCAAAGCTTACGTTCAGTTAGGTAAACAGACTTGAGCCCTACACAGGTGACATAAAACATGCTCTCTTTTCTTTATTCTGGTTTCTGTGGCCATATGCATATCCTAGAAAAAAAAGAAAAAAAAATTTCACTGACAGTAACTATAGGTAAAGTAGCATAAGTAGGGAACAGATGCTCTTCCCTAGCTGCCTGAAATAGCACCTGAGTTTTCCCACTAAAGGTAAGAACTATCAAATTTTTCTTCCCTTGACTGACAATACTAGCAGACATGCTCATCACTAAAATATGATGTTTCTGGAAGAAACATGTGTACTAGAGTTAACCGAAGTACTCCGAATTTCAGTAGAAGCAATGAAATTCTACTTGTTCAAGATCCCTCTCCAGTATGAACTAGTATACTTAATAACAAAAGAGAAATGAGGACATGGTATGAAGGATGACTAATGCTTTAGCTGGATCATGGCAGCCCATCACGATTACTGATAAAAATTATTAATGTTACAACTGTTTGAGAGAATGAGATAGAAGTTATCAGTTAGATTTCTGTGACATTACTTAACCACATGGTTTATAAACAAATATTTCCTTGACTTGGTACTTCTCAAGGTCTTCTCAGTTACCGAGATTGTAAACCTTTTGCCCAAAGCTACAGACGCTGAAAGCGAAGTCACTGTGTGCCATCGTGTGGGTATCACAAGAACAGCAACATCTGTTCTGAAAAGATGGATTCATTAAAAAAAGAAGAAAAAGAAAGATGTGGGGAGAAGAGGGAAGAACACAGATGTATATGTCCTTGAATACAAATACCATGAGGAAACTCATTCCAGAAAATAGAGGGGTTTTGCTTTTCAGTTAAAATAAACTAGCAATGCTAATGGCCGAGATCACACCGTCAGTTGTTAATGGTCTGTTATTTGTTAAGCAACTAGGCAATGACTTCAAGGTTTAGACTTCATATCCAAGACACGTCCATTACAAAATATCACTTTAAAACACTCTTTGTAACATTATTCTCTACACACTCAGCGACAGCAGAATAGAATTGACCTGCTAGTAGCATCCTTAGGAGACGTTTCTCTTCCACTTTTTCTTCTTACATATATATACCATCACACTCTTTGCAAGTTCCAGCTACACATATGGTCATTCTCTAAGACTGTCAAAGCTACTTAAACTGAAGTAATGAATTTAAATTTTATCATGAAAAGGATGGCAGGGAATTAAGAGAAATGAAAGAAGAAAAGAACAGGAGAAGTTTGAGGAAAAATCACTTATATATTTTTTTTTCCTTCTTATGTAAAACAGCTTGTGTTCACAGCTTCCAGGAACAGTCAGTGCATTACAATATGATATATAAGTCAGTTTCTCAGAATAATCCCCACTTTTAAAAGTTATTTACTTGGAATACAATTAAATACAAGTACAAGGCATAGATGTTTATATTGCTTTTCCACATTAAAAAAATAGTGAACCAAATTAGAGATAAGTCCTGAAATATTTTTATAACTTATATCAAACTATTGAAATTAGAAACTGTCTTCTAGAAGGCAGGAAAGAAAGTGTCAATTCACTCCATGGATTTTCTGGACGGTGTTTCTGGATAACAGTTATGTGTTTAAACACAAATATGCTTATGTGCAGCACAGCAGTGCTGTATGAGACCCCAGAACTCAAATGGCCTGTAGTATCACTGATACAAAGAGACTGCTGGTGGGCTGGCAGTTCCACAATTTACCAAGATTATGGACCTCTGTCACAATAATACTATTTTGAACTCACGCAGTCTCAAATATATTTAAATTGCATCAGGCAGACCAACAGAAAAAAGAGTGGTAATCGTCTAAATACATTATTAAGCTTTTTCAACGTGAAGAGCAACTGGAGACAGGAAGTGAAGGAGCAGAAATGCTCAGTTACCCTTCGTTTTCCTTTGAATGGGCACTGCTGTGTGTGTGCTTTTTTTTCCAAATGAGATCGCTGCACTAGCGAGGGTAATGCCGGGAGACGTCACCGCGTTGGTAAAGCAGAGGTGAGTAAAAATGGTTTGGGTTTTCGGTTGAGTTTTAGTTTAGTTTGCTGTTGGGATTTAGTTGTTTGGGTTATTGTTTTTGTTCGCTGGAGCTCGTCACAAAAGAAGACCTGTTCTCTCGGCTTTCTTGAATGTCTGCGGCGCACTGAAGCCCTTGCCCTTTTCTGAGTGAAAAGGTAAATCTAAGGCTACCAAAGCAGCAACAATCCCTGTCTCCAGGCGCGAGCAGGGGGTGCGAGGTGCAGGTGAGAGAGTCGGCGTGTGGCAGGTGGGGCACAACAGTCACAGCTGTCACAGCGCCCTCCATCGAAGAAACTGCAGGACAGGCCAGACCCAGCTGCCCTCGGAGAGCCGAGCAGGACGAAACCCGCGGCCTGCAGCAAAGGGCACGGCGGTGCCAGTGAGAGCGACAGCGGCCCTCAGGGCTCGCAGGGCACTGCAAGCGCCGCCCGCCCCTCTCCCGCCGGTACCGCCACCCAGCCCCGCCCCGCTCCTGCCGGTACCGCCACCCAGCTCCGCCCTGCCCCGCCGGTACCGCCACCCAGCTCCGCCCCGCCCCGCCGGTACCGCCACCCAGCTCCGCCCTGCCCCGCCGGTACCGCCACCCAGCTCCGCCCCGCCCCGCCGGTACCGCCACCCAGCTCCGCCCCGCTCCCGCCGGGACCATCACCCAGCCCCGCCCCGCTCCCCTGGCCGGTACCGCCACCCAGCCCCGCCCCGCCCCGCCGGTACCGCCACCCAGCTCCGCCCCGCTCCTGCCGGTACCGCCACCCAGCTCCGCCCCGCTCCCCTGGCCGGTACCGCCGCCCAGCCCCGCCCCGCCCCGCCGGTACCATCACCCAACTCCGCCCCTCACCCGCCGGGACCATCACCCAGCTCCGCCCCGCTCCCGCCGGTACCGCCACCCAGCTCCGCCCCGCTCCTGCCGGGACCGCCACCCAGCCCCGCCCCGCCCTGCCCCGCCGGGACCGCCACCCAGCTCCGCCCCTCTCCCGCCGGGACCATCACCCAGCCCCGCCCCGCCCCGCCGGTACCATCACCCAGCTCCGCCCCTCTCCCGCCGGGACCATCACCCAGCTCCGCCCCGCTCCCCTGACGGGGGAGGGCACACTGGGCATGCGGCACGGGCGCGTCCACTCCGGAGGGTGGGCGGGAGCCGCCGGAGCATAGTGTGGATCGCAGGCTGGAGCGCGCCGGCCCGTTCCTCCCCTGTCGTTGGTAGCGCCCCGTGAGGGGGCGGTGGCGAGCGGCGCGGCGGCGCGGCGGGCCCGGGGCGCCGGTGTCTCAGCGCGGGGCCATGAGGCACCTGCCGTACTTCTGCCGCGGGGAGGTGGTGAAGGGCTTCGGCAGGGGCTCCAAGGAGCTGGGCATCCCCACCGGTGAGCGGGCGCGGAGGGCACGCCCTCCCGGGACAACACGCGCGGGTGTCCGCGGGGCTGGGCCCAGCCGTGGGGTTGGGGGTCCGCGCCGGGCGCCGGCAGCGCTCCCGCCGGGGAAACGCTGGCCCCGGCGTTCTGCCGCCGGTCGCTGTCGCGCCCCTCGAGCGGAGCCGTGCTGCGCTCCTGCCAAGCAGCGCTGTGACTAAGCTCGCCTGACCTCGGCGAACGCCCGGCTGCCCTGCACAGCTGCGCTATTGTCATGACTTGGCGCTTTCCCAGAACGGCGCTGCCTTGTTACCTACCCCCCCCGTTTTCCTGACGCTTTTTTTTACCCTTCTCTCACGCTGCCTAGAGTCTTGCACCTCCCCTCGTGTTATTCCCTCCAACCTAGTCTGTAAAGAGGTTTCCCTGGATCTTGATGTTTGTTCCTTTTCTCATCTCATGATCGCCACGATGTAGATAAGTGTCACGTTCTCGGTGCAGTGCTGTGGCAGTCTGGGAAATACCCCTTCCTGTAAACCTCCCGTAGGTATAAGAAAGGGAGTAGGCATTGGGAATCCCTGCAAAGAAGAAAGTTTAAAGGAAGTAAAGCGGTATTTGAAACAGAGCAGGTGCGATTGGCTTACAGACAATATATTTTTCCTATTGCCCATCTTTGTTTCAGTTGTCTAAATGCACACAGATGAATACTGCAAGAGAATTTTGACCTTACTGAAACAGACACTGAAGTCAGTAGTCATATTGCACTGCGTCTAACAGACATGAAACTTTATAAGACCACTCTTGTGGTGCTGGACTTCTGACATCTGTTTCTGAGAACGTGTCACATTTTTCTCTTGATTGTTTACAAACAATGTGTCGGTATTAGGGAATAGGGAAAGAAAGCTGTTACTTACTATCTGTGAGCTTTGAAAAAATTTGGTAACCGTCTATTCTTTCAAATCAGTTTGGTATCTTGCATGAATAAATCTATTCAGCTGGGAATTAGAGGTAGGATAGTAATTTTGAGAGAAGGTTAAATTCAGTTTAAAGGAAATTTTATTTTACTATATATATATATTCTCCAAAGGAAATCTCAAATCCACAGATGCCTCTGAAAGGGAACTTGTCCAAAATTGACAGATGACTAAACAATTATCACATTTGCTTCTACATAGTTTATTTAATCAGTAAATATTTCACTAATAAAAAGTTCTGAGATGCTATTTTATAGTGCAGAAGAAAGTTGATTTTTTTCCTCTCATTTTTCATCATAGTAAAACTGTGGTAATTGTCCTAAGAACGAGATGTGTTCTGGCTCTATGTATGATGCATTTATTAGTTATTATTGTGGAAGAGAAAGAAAAGTATACAGTACAGTGTGTGTTTATGTAGATGTAATAACTCTGGTATTGCCACAGTGACTGAACTTTATGAAGCTGTTTTATTCTTTGCCAATGGTATGTTGAATTATTCTCACCATCACCAGTGATATGTTTGTAAATAGTACATAGGCAGAGTTTGGCTTTTATGTATTTGAAGATTCTCTTATATACTTGGTTTACACAAAGTCACTCACACTTTATAAAATTTTTACAGCTAACTTTTCTGAGCAAGTAGTTGAAAGCTTTCCATCTGATATCCCTACTGGTATATACTATGGATGGGCCTGTGTTGGAAATGGAGATGTGCATAAAATGGTTTTGAGCATAGGATGGAATCCCTTCTATAAGAATATTAAGAAATCAGTGGTAAGATTTTTGCTTTTTGTGGGATTTTTATTGTAATAAAAGACTGGATGAATTTTAACAAGATTCTCAAAATTTGATTGATGAATAATACCTAGAAATTTGTGTGCCATTAGAAATGCATTTGTTATCTATATAATATTTATATGCTGTTAAGAATATACTCTCTGTAGCCAGAGAGTATGCACATGAAGTTGAATAAAGTTTTTCTTTCTTCTATTCCACCATTTCTTAACTCCTTCCAAAATTAAAGTACTTGAAATGATGGTTGCTTGACTTGCTGATAGCAAATTAAGCATAAACCTGGTAAATGCATTGAATTTACCAGTTATGATAGCCCCTAGCATAAGCTGGAACATAGTAATAATCTTGTTCTCTGCTATATATCTATGTTTCAGATAGGAGATGCTGGGGCAGCTTAATGTATAATGATGTTTTAATTAATTCTTCTTTTACAGAATTCATACATGAGATGCTGCAGCTTAATGTACAGAATAAGTTTTAGAAGGCTTATAAGGATGTAAGGATGGAGAAGTTAAAATCCTGAGCTGTGACAGCTATGGGTTTTTTTGCTGTCATGTGCTGGTGTTTTTCCTGAGTCTTGCAGAGCTCTAATCCCTACTTCTAAGTGTTTGTCTTAGGCAAATGTATACTTTAAATTTTTTTTTCAGATAACTTTTCTTAACTTTTCTGAGCAAGTAGTTAAAAGCTTCTGAAATGATAGCTCTGCTGGTCAATACTATGGATTGGCCTATTTTGGAGATGAAGACGTGCATGAAAATGTTCTGAGTGTCACGTGGAACTGTGTCTTAGTCTGGACTTGTTCTTCAATTTTATAATCAGATCCATTAGGAGATAGTTGTAAATGCTCTCCTTGAGCCAACTACTTCTATCAAAGTCTTCATAGCTATTTGGTGTATTTACTTGTTGATGAAACATTAACATTTTCTGCCTTAGAAGTCTTACCTCTGAGAAATTTTGAAGCATTTCTCATGATGTCTGGGGGTATGGGTTTTGTTTTTTTTATAATTGTGGCTTTTTGCTGTTTTGGTGCTTTTTGTTGTTGTTGTTGGTTTGGTTTTTTTTCTTTTTACTCTTTAAGGGAGTAATTTTTTAAATTCCATGCAGAGTGCAGTTCTACTTCCTAATACAAACTAAAGCCCCAGTATTTTAATTTTGGATTATACATGCTATACTAAATGTCCCTTTTATTTTTTATCTGTTGAGGAGAATTTGAATATTGGGTATTAGGCCTACATGCTTACAGAGAGGGAAATAAACTCTTAAGTTCATAATAATTGTTCACTTACTTCTCTCCTTTAGGAAACACACATTATCCACACCTTCAAAGAAGACTTCTATGGAGAAATTCTTAGTATAGTCATAACTGGATACATTCGACCAGAAAAAAACTTTGATTCCTTAGGTCAGTACTGGAAGTCTCCCTCAAACTAGTTTCTTTTTTGCCTTACTTAAGCAGGTTCTGTGTCTTCACTGTACCTCCTTCCATCATGAGATGTTTTAATGGTTAACCTTTGAAAATGTTTCTGTTATTTAAAAACAAAAAACCATACCCCCACATCTTCTTATGGATCACCCTAAAAACCTGCGCTTTTCTTTCACTTGTCAGGAGTAATGTTAAAATCATGGGCTGCTCATAAAAGTCAATTTCTTCTTAAAATGCAGTTTTGTTAGTATTGAAACAGAGATGCTAAGGTATGTTTTGGCAAATGGAGAGGATAGTACTGGTAATGGGTAAAAATGCAACTTGTTAAGCATGTTAAAAAAATACATTTTAGAAGCAGAGAATTCTCCCTTTCAAATCACATAATTATTCTGCTTCTGTGATTGTGGTTTGATATTTATTGATCTTGTTTTGCAGTGTCTTATTTTCACTTGTTACTGTGTTCACAATACAAACCAACTTTTAAATATCCCTATTCTTACCTTCTTCAGATGCACTCATTTCAGCAATTCAAGAAGACATTGAAGAAGCAAAAAGACAGCTGGATCTACCAGAACATCTTAAACTTAAAGAAGATAACTTTTTTCATCTGCCAGAAGGCAAAATAGTAAACAACCGCTGAGAAAACCTATAAAGCCTTTTTTTCTTTTTCTTTTTTTTTTTTTTTTTTAATTTTGTTTTCTTATTTTCTTTCCTGAGCTTTTGTATTTGCACTGCTCTGATAGATACATTTCTGTCATATGTCTGTTTGGTGACTGAGATCAGAACCAACCATACAAGATGATTTCAGTTTTCTTTTCAGTCATCATTAGACCAGTCACACAAAAGAACTAGAAGATTGTTGTAGTTAGTTAGATACTGTAGATTGTTGTAGATAAACTATGTATCCTAAAGTTATCAGTTCTTGAGAGATCTGAGTACATTTAGAACATGACCAAAGTTAATTGTAACCCTAAGTTGTGGTTAGCTCATTTAATGAAGAGTGTCTGGTTTTAACATAATGTAATTTCAGCTTCCTTTCCCATTTTTTGAGTCATTCTTAGATCTGGGTTTTAGCTTAGAAACTGTTGGTATTGATTGACTCAGAAAATCTCTGTAGTTAGATATGATTAGATAACAATAGCAAGATTAATTCCCTATAGTTCTTGTTTTTTGTATACGCAGCTGTTGTGATTGATGCTGTAACTTTAATTGAAATTATTTATTTTAAGTTTATTTGAAGTGGAAGAAATTGCTGTTGCTCACTTTGTTGCTAGAATCTGAGCTATGCTTCTTCACACTTGACTGAACATATGATAACACATGATTTGTGTACTTAAATTCTGACGTGTTTCAGTTAATTTCAAAAAGAGAATAAAAGTGTGGAAGCTGATCAGCTTTAAGGTTCAGGGGCAAAAGATGCAGAAACAATGTAACAAGACTTCTGCTCATTGCACCTTAAAGGAAAATTGATAGTGAGATACAAATTTGCATTTTATGTGCTGCTGGTATTTTTCATAGGAAAATCTTGAGGTTTTTTACTGCATGGTTAATAAAACATCTGACTTCACGGTTGGCATTGTTGTAAGGCACAGAAAAATCTCATCAACACTCTGCACTAAGTGCAGGTAAGAGCCAAGATTTTGGCAGACCAAGTAAATGAATACACAAATGAAAGTCTTTGGGGATTTATTGCATAATATATCAATGCTGTAGTGAATATTGGTTATTTTTTACAAGTAGTTGCAGACAGTCTTACTCTGAAATGTGGGGATACAAGTGAGGATTGGACTAGATGATCTCTGAAGATCTCTTACAATCCTAACTATTCTGTAATAGGTAAGTGAGAGGAATACTGTGAGAGTTGATGGTAATTCAAAAAATGGTTTGAAAAAAGTATGTAATATGTGATTCAGTATCTGTTTTTCCTCACATAAACTTTTCTATCCCTTGGTGAATGGAAGTAGGTTTGCTACAGTGACTGTTGCATTAATGACTTTTTGACATCACCCTGTGATGAAATTCAAAGTCCTTATTTAAATATGTCTCAGCTGTGATTCTCTGTCTGAACTATGATGTTTGATATGGAACGCACAATTTCTGTAGTGAAATTTGATTAATTTACTCCTTGTCCTATCCTATTGTAATCCTACTTTTCACTCTAGAATTTAAGAGAGTTTTAGCAAGGTAGCTGTTTGGGTGTTTGTGGCAGGTGCTGTCAAGATGGTAGTTTTGCTTTAAATTTTAGGCAGTATTGTGGGCTATTATTAGGGAAGAGATCTTTAGGAAATCAGGAGAAAACTTGATTTTGCTTAAATGAATTGTTCACCACTGCTGTTGATGGCAGAGACAGATACAATACATTTGGGTAAGAGACATGGGACAATATGCTTTCTTTTAAAGGGGAAGAGAAATAATTTAGTAAGTTTTTTACTATATAACATGTTGGAAACTATTTCTAAAAAGTCTGTAAAAGAATTGTCTTGCAAGATTGGTGATTAGAATTTTTAAAAGGAGAGATGAAAGGATAATTTTTTTTATTTTTTTTTTGCTAAGAGTTTATGCATTCTTCAGATTGTCGTAACATTAAAATCATATATTTTACTAGTACTTTTAGAGAATAAATAGAAGCCACACTACTCAACAGAGTATTTTGTCAACGATAGATTGTGGTTCATCATGGTACTGTAGCTAAACACTCATAAAGCTGCCTTTAAAATTGATTTTTGTGAGTAATGTCTTGGATCTGTTGTGAAAACTATGGTGCCTTAAGCTGGTTCTGAATAATACTTTTCTGTATCTGCTAATAAATGCCGCTATCAAAAATTCAATTCACTATTTGGTTATAGAGCTGCTGTGATAGAGAACAGTACCTAAGGAAAAACTTGAAAGACTTAGTTTGCTCTCAAATCCTAGCTGAGGTATGATATATGAATACACTGGACTAAGAAACTGCTCTTTATGTGTTTGTCTTCAAAGAGTGTGTTAGTACATCCATTTGGCTGAGTGTACCTGACCATATTATTTAAGAGGAAATGTTATACATCACTCTTTAAGCTCAGTGCATAATTCATCGCAGAGTATAAACTTTATTAAGGGTTATATTTTTGTATTATGTACAAGTAGCTGTATTTTGGTTGATGTTGTTGCACTGTACCATTACTAAAGGAACTGTAATTGACAAAGTTATCCTTGTCTTGGATTTCCTTTCCTTTGCCACTCCTAGCAATGTTGCTTATCTCAGTTTTAGGCAAAGTTTTATGGGGGTGACTGCCTTATTTTGAACTTTCTAATCTTCATATGATTTTGTATTCCTCTTTGTTGCTGAAGGTGCAATGATTTAATCCCAAGTGGGTTCCAAGGAACACTCTCAAAGTTACAGTGTGATCATGAGGTCTTCAGGAGTATCCAACACAAAAAAAATCCACTTAAGAATTATGGCCTAAAAGTTAGTCCTTCTCGCAATTAATTCCTTTGTAAAGATAAATCTTAAGTACAGCTCTAAAGCTGTTTATTATCAAAAATGTGAAAGACTATTCTCTTAGTCATCTGTCCATACTGACAACAAATAACAGCACTTTCATGCACTTGTGTGTAAAGATTTTGTTCTTCATAGCAAGATACTATAAAGAGCATCCTCTTCTGTAGTATTATGTATCCAGCAATGGTAAAAAAATTGCTTTGGTGTTTCCCTTTAAGGTAGATTAGCCACTGAGTACTCTTTATTCCCTTTGGCATAGTTTGAAACTGCTGAACCACTTCAAAAGGTGAGTGGAGAATTTCTGATGTAAATGTGCTCTGCTTATTTCAGTTCTCTGTAGCCCAAGAAGATCGTAAAGAAGACAGAAAAGAAGTCCTTTTTGCCAGTGTACTTCTGGACTATATTTCACTTTGCAACAAATTCAGATCTCTGTTTGTGATGAAACACTATTTAAACCACTGGAATTAGATTAGATGTAAATGATGTATAGAATATTTCTGATATTTTTCATACAAATGAGGAATACTGTGGAGGTATTTGGTGGAATAAGTCATGTCATAAATGCAATTCCATTGGGAAATATATTACAAGATTATGATGAAAAACATCAGCTTTGAGGAACACAGATGCACCAGGTGATACCTACAAGTACTATATTACAAGTTGCTTTCCAACTATAATTCCGTGGTACCAAACTATTGGCACCCATCCCAGTGATATTAGAAAAGTCTTGTTTATGACTGTGTGTTTTGGTAGGGGTTGGCATGATTCTTGAAAAAAGTGCAAGGGCACGCTTTGAGTGGGTGGTTGTAGTAGTTACAATGCACTCAAATACGGATTGGCAAAGGTTTTGCTCTCTAAAGACTGGACAGAAATATATTCTTCTATAGCAGTGTGCGTCTGAAAACCTACAAAATAGTTAAGTAACTTTAGAAAAACTGCTTTTAGAAACCATACCCTCATCATGATCTTTGTTGTCTGAAATCTTGACTTCAGCCTGCTAGGAAAGTGTTACATACAGTGCAGTAATTCTGTAAGAAAGGCAGCATAGAAAATCCATTAATTAGTAAAAATTTCTCTAAAACACTGACTTTCCTCTATTCACACTCATCTTCCCAGAAGTCCATTTTGAAATACATATTGAACTGTTGCCATCCTATCCCAAATACTCTGTATCTTCATCTCCAGTCTCGATCCCTTATGCTCTTTTAGTAGTTGCTTATGTGAGAAGGAAAGGCTTTGGATTGATTTACAGCCACTCATACCCTTCTCTGTTAACAGCTGTGGCTTTGCCTTGCTTTATTCTCCAGATTCATGTAATGATTCCACGTAAACGGAAAGCCAAATTAGCTGGTAAGAAAGTAAGTGGTTTGGATTTTTTCTCTCTGGTGGTAAGAATGAATTATAGTACACCATCATCAGATAATAGCAGATCACTGAAATTTTGTGAGCTCAAGTAGGAATAGTCTTTGTTTCAAATGACCTGGCAAAAGGTTAGGTTAGAGAACCATTTTTAATGTTTTGGAGATACTGTGTCACCCTTCCAATACCTCAGTTGTACTCTCGCAGCTGCGATGGTGGAAGGCTAAAGAAAAGGGGGTTGGTAGGACAGCTATAGGGTTTTTATTTAAGATTAGGAATAGAAACAGGGACACAAACACAACTAAATTCTAACCTTAGGATAAAAACACAAAACACTCAGAAACATTTCTAACTTTAGTATCTAGAAAAATTGAAGACTGGCTGTGTGGCCTGAGCTTGCTTTTCCCAATTGCATCCACTTGGTTTCATCATGTTTTTTTCACTCCACAAATCTGTATGCAAGATACTTTATCTATTTCAAAGCCAATGAGGTGATTTTGGCATATTGATACAGGTTGCTATCTATTGAAATAGGTACTTTCTAGTCAATTTACATGAAAAGCATGGGTGTTTTAAAACATGTAGGAGAAAAGGTGACATCGTGAATCAGCTGCAAGTAAGCCTAACCTATTCTGGTGATGGAGCAGAGGCGCTATGTTGTGTGCCTTCAGCACTTCTATTTGATATGCTTCATTGGCTTTTGGTCTTTGTGGAAGGAAATGAGGCAAACCTTTATTGTGAAAAACTCTTTGTAGCCTTTAACCAATTACATTCATAGGGCCGTTATCTCCTCTAAGCTGATTGCCCAGGTTTTTTATTTTCTCTTGTCAGCTCTAGTCTCTCCAAATGTCAGCCACAGCTAATTGTGGTGCAGGGGGGGAGTTTTAAGGGCAAGCAAACCATGCATCTGCCTCTCATGTGAGGTCAGAGGCAAAAGAAGAGCAGATTAGAACACTCAAAACTTGGAGTCAGTTTCAGTGAGCAACAAGAGCATCCAGGAGCCAGACTGCACATCTTGGGTCACCCAGACGTGGGTGGAGTCACCTCAGTGCAGAAACAGTGGAGCAAGATGAGCCAGAAGATGCCATCTTAAGGAGGAGAATGTTGTGAGGCAGGAAGGGAAAGCAGTAAATCAGGTCCCTGAGATTGGAAACAATCAGCTGAGTCACTGGGTCCAGGTGCAGTATTTACCTGGATGCTGGTGAGGATGCCTGATTGAAGGGCTGCTGGCAAATTTTTCTGAGACGTATAAATCAGGATTGTTAGAAAGGGCTGCAGTTAGGGAAAGTGTCTAGCACATAGGAGCCAAACATCACATTCCCACTCTTTTTATGCGGTTTTTTTTCTATTTCTCCTTTCTGAAGGGCTCAAATCCTTCTCAGCTGAGCACATCAGCCAGTCAGGTAGTGGGGAGGAAATAAACTGGCTACAGAAGCACAGTAACTTGACCAATTTCAAGGTCTCTCTTTTCATAGATAATTGTGCACCTACAAGATTAGTGAATCTTTATAATCAGAGTGTTAGCAAAATTATTGTTGACTACCCTAGGGAAAAAAAAAAAAAAAGCCAGTACTATCCAGTGTGGTCTGTCCCACCAACTCATCCTGCCATCTGAACTTAAGCCAAGTGCAGGTGGTGTGCCTCATCCCCAGCCTCCCAGGGCTGCAGAGACCATCCCAGTGCTCCATGATTTCTTGAAGAAAGCTTTAACTAGCTTCTTTGCTGTATTTAAGTATTAGTTAAATATTTTGGTATAGATTAGTAATACCACTAGCTACTGCATTAGTAGTGTGAAGAACTAGAGGCACAAAGGGATTTTAAAATGTCTTTTCCATTTTCCTGTAAGTTTCATCCTTCCTGCGGAGAATGTTCATTTTGTTCTGCTTTCCTTAGGTGTTTTCAGTGGAAGGATGTGGATGTCTTGCAAGGCTTCTTGCAATGGCAGGGTCCTAAATGTTCAGATAACTTCTTTCTCTTACTCACATACTGTCTCTATTTGTGTTTTTTTCATCTCTTACTGAAGATCCATTTTTCTACACACCAGATTAAAAAGTGTCCCTGGGGGTAGAGTGTAGTCCAGGTCTCTCTCAAGCCTCTACACGTACCTAGCTATGCTAGCACACAAACATTTTTAGCTTGCTTGTACACATGACACTCCAAGTAACTTGCTGATGGCCTCTCATCCCTCTAGTGAGATGCAGAAATTCACTGTCACCAGACTTTAAAAGACTGTTTACTAGCTTCACTGTTTTCATTGCTGTTACTGAGCAAATCCTTCCATAGTAAATATTTGGTGTCACCTCTAAGAATATAAGGAATACTCTAAGAAAGCCAGATGTTTGATCTTAGTTTTGTTCAGTTTCCATTTTTCTTTCCCCACTGCTGTGTAAAACCTAAGATTTTTTTCCCCTTTTTAGACACTTGTCATTTGGCATGCTCTGAAAAAGTGTCAAGTAGTTGATGGTATATTGGACAGCCATGTAGTTTAAAGGAATGTGTTTCACTTTACTCTAAAACCTTAGCTGAAGTAAAGACCACTCTCTTTCTGATGTCTACTTGCAGTTGGATGTCCTCCATTCTGTTGTCAGTGATTTTTAAAATGTATGTGATATATAGTATATCTAATTTTTCTTCTTTGCATCCATCTACTTTACCATGTGTTATGTTTTAATTTCTGTGTAGTTTTAAAAATTTAACCCTGTTATGGGTGTGAAGAGCTAAACCAAAAACATGACTGAATTACAGTTAAAACTGACCTTGGTCCTGATAAGGTAATGATTGTAATATATAAAAAAAACAAACAATAAGATAGGCTTCTTATCTTGTTAAATCGAGAAGAGATTAACTACCACAGAAGAATACAAGTTCAAAAACACTCAAAGCTTGCAAGTAAAAATAAAGACATTTTTTTTAAGGTAAAATGCAGGCCCCCTACCCCCTGCCTTTAATATTTGCTCCTTTAGCAGCTTTTGTTGTTTTCTGTAATAAACAGGATGCCGATCACCCTGCACAGGGGAATGCACACAAGCAGGTGGTCTTAATATATTTCATGAGTGACAGCCTTTACTGTTACAATCAGATATAAATGTTTAAATGCTTCAATTTGTGCGCTTCTCTTGCCAACAAAAGGAGTGGAATTAGACTTTATTTTAAATTTTTTTCATGTCTAAAATTTCATAGAATGAGCAGTTGTGATACAACTGAATATTTTCCTACTAAAACCTGTGCAGGTTTTCTTCTCATGACAAGGTAAAATGTTTAGCCTTGGCCTTTGAACCACTGCTAAATGAAAACAGCAAATGATTTGGTTTAGTCATATAAAGATCTTTAACTTATCAGTTAAAATTTTACTCAGGAAAGTATGACAGGTTGTTACATAATGCTGCAGGAGAACTAATTAATTAATAACAGAGTTTCTTGCCTTCATGGGAAGACTGCCAGTTTGGGGACTTCATCTCTCCTGTTCCAGCCTATCATTCATTCATCCTTGTATAAAAACAAGTCTCATTTAAAGACAAATTCTTATTCATGTTTTGTTGTTGAGCTGTTTTGTTGTACTTTTTTCTGCTCCAATGCCTACTACCATGTTTTACTTGAGGATCCTGTAAGTCTCTGTTTCAAAAGTTCCATCTGTAGCTCTTCTGGTTGTAAGTGAAATGTGTAGAAGTCCCATGTTTATGATGTGTGAATCTGAAATTTTTATGAAATCATGGATAAGAGGCTTCTGTAAACTAACCATATTCTATAAATGAAGCATTTACTCCAGATGAACTACTCCATTTTATTATTGTTATGGTCTTACAGATTTTTAAAGACAAAAATGTACTGTTTCAGACCTACTGAGCTGGTTTTATCAATATCAAAATACTTTTATCAATATCAAAAATATTAATACTTTCTTGTTGGTTGGTGTTTGTTTCTTTGGACATTTCTACATAGTTTTCTTTCACCTAAACTTAAATATCTTCTCTTTAAAAATCCTGTTCAGGCCAGGCTCTGCTTTAGTGTCACACTGATTCTTACTACTTTATAAGAATACTGACTACTTTGTCATACATCCAGCTCATCTCTATTTCTGGAAACCAAGAAACTGATCACACTGTGCTATTTCTTGAGCTAAGGCTTAATTAATTTAAGAAGCTACTGTTGTGCTCTGCCCATTAAGTCTATTTCTGCACTAAAACTCACAACAGTTCTCGAAAATCTTAGGTACAAAACCTGAAAATTGCTACAGAATTTGTAAATGGGAAGACAGTAACACCTTTCCAAGTGATCACAGAGATCTCATTACTGCAAGGTGTAGGTGGCTTGGTCTGATGGCACTATGAATGCATTCTTTTTTAGACCTTTTTTTTTCAGGTATCTCCATGAAAACACGCCAAATGGGTGACAAAGAAACATAGCTAGTCTAATGCAATTCTAAACTGGAAAAATTAAGTTCTCAGTTCCGAAATCTTCCCATACTTTCTGTGCTAATCTTCAGTTTGTTGCATTATACCTTCAATCTGTTTTCTCAGCTATGATTTTTTTCTGAACTTTACTGGGATATATCATAGATATTTATATTGTAAATTGTGTAATTGCTTACCTTGTTGTTTTGGGTTTTTTCCCTCTGTGCAAGAATATGTCTTACAGGATGGCTCCAATTTCATGCTAGAAAAAATTGATGGTGGTCTGTCATCCTGATATTCTACTACAGCACAAGCTTGGAATAGATTCACAGCAAAGGAAATCAACTGCAACAGCAGTTGTCTTTGAAGCTTCCTTTGTGAAAGTTGGTTCCAAGTGGCTGAAGAGATTTGTCCAGATTACAGCTGGAGATATTCCACCTGCAGGAACATTTTAGACAGTACTCAGAAGAGTGAGTCACATAGAGTAAAAGAACAGCATGGTCATGTTTCTGTGGTCTGGGTAAACATTTCTGCTTTCATGTGCCTGCAGCAGTACTTTTTTAAGCTAAGACTGCCACATTTGGTACCTTCTGCAAAGCCAGATTTTATGAGATTTTTTTTTTACCTTTTCTGCTAGGATCACAAAGTTATTCATTCACTCATAAAAGTGCTTCAAATATGTACTGTTGCTTTATGGGTTTTACCCATCTGTTTAAAGAGTAAATGTTGGTTCCTCTACCAACAAGGCACATCTGCTCTTTTTTACTCTAAAGGAGGAAAAATATTTCTGCTCCATTAAGAACACAACTGGTGACAAATATTAATGGGACAAAGTAAACTTGAAATTAAGTGGACCAAGAAAAACAGAAATAAGTTATAGAATGGTCAACTACATGCACATGTCCTGTCACACTTTCAAGCACATCAGTGAGCATTTTTGCTGATGTTTCTTTGTGTCTGTTTTTCATGTAGTAGAAACAATAGAAATAACTAGTTTTTTTGAGGCTCATTCAAATAGTTTTAGTGACGTCCAATAATGTATACATCTAAGCATTCTTAAAAATCCCCTACTGTTAATCCCATATAGATGTCTATTTTATAGCTTCAAATACCTTATTTTAAGTAAACATCAAAGTCCTAAAATTCAGAATTATTTTGTCAGGAAGTACATAAGAACAGACTGATTATTTTGTTGTGTTTTTTAGCTGCCTGAAGTGTGATATGACTTGTAATTTAGCAAATTATAAATTAATAATTTAAAAGTAATGTTGTGGCAGCTTAAAATGTTTCCTAATAGAAGTCTTATGACTCATTTTTAAATGTGAGAAAGTAGTAATTTTCTAGATTTGTCCCCTCTGATGTAATACTATTTCTTTCTGAGATGCTATTCAACCAGGTATGAGGACTATGTGGTAATTTTGCCTTACTGATAATTTCCAGTATTTAATCTCTCTAAAAAGTATATTTTAAAATAGATTCAGTGTTCATACATAAATAGTTTCATCTTTGTCTGTATATTGATCTCTTTCAAAGTATGTCTCAAGGCTGAAATTTTCAGGAAGGCAAAGGACTATTGTATACTTATCTCCCATAAACAGCAAATAGAAGTACCCACTCCTGTGACACTGTTACCAAAGTCTTTCTTTCAATCTCTGTTTTTTTGAAGTGCTCATACTGAAATAAATATAACTGAGCTATGCAGTGGGAATTAGAGGCAAAAGAATACCAGTAGCCCCAACATTTCTTCTTCTAAGAGCTCAATTCGAAAGTAGCCCCTACATAAAAAAGTACAATGTAGCCAACAAGAGTAGCAAGGCAAGGGTTTCTTTTTATTTCTGTATAAAGGTCTTTTCTCGATAGACAAACATTGATAAATGCCACTGTTTTCCTTGTGGGTGGGGTTTATCTCAGCCAACAGTACAAAATGGAGGAAAACAACACGGAAATAAATCCTTTGGCTTTATATCACCATGTGAGTCACTGGTATGGTAAATGGAGCAGAATTACTCTGGGCTGTTACAATTAGAAGTCTGGTCTGAAAAACTAGTTTCAGCACCCAAGAAAACAGGTATCTGAATATGCCTATATATATGACTTCTTTCAAATGTAGGCATAAAATTTAATTCCTTTTTTTGTCTTTTTCCTTGAAGACTGCACCTACTAAGGTTTTTATTTAGTTTGTTTGGAGCACTGTTTCTTGGTAACATGTCAGGTGTTAACAGGAATCCGAAGAATGCATGCCTCCTGCAATATATCTCAGGGAAATACATAAGAAAATTCACATGTTACTGAAGTCTAGAGTCCTTGGGAGAAGATCACATCCACTAAACTTACTGTCTATACCTTTGGTTTTAATCAATTGCCCATGACTGGGTCTAGTGCTATTCTAGATTCCTTGCAAATAAATGCCTACCTAACTACAGGTACCTATGCAGAAGATACTGGACTTCTGAATCATATTTGCCCATCTCATGCATCCCAAGAGTACTAAGATGCCTCCATTTAGGTAGCTGATCTAGCCCCTGTAGTTAGGAGATATGTTCAATTTGCCTTCAGCACTTTTGTTCTTTATGCTTTTATCCCATGCAAATGATTGCATATATTAAAATATTTAATATGCATATATTAAAAATATTTAATATGCATGTATGAAAAATATTTAATTTTTAAAAATAAGTAACATAGAATTTGAAAGACTTACAAAGAAATGAATTATTTTAATTCAAGTAAAGTAATTACTATCAGCAGTGAAGATAAAATTAACTGCATGCATGGGTCAATAAGCTACTGAGGCTGTTAAGTCAAACTACATTAGTCAAAGAACACGGAGCTGTAAAGCAAGTTTTCACATGCACAGAATAAGACAAGAAGTCTGGGGAAAGTTTTGTGCTTTTGTGAGATTAAAATTGCTAACATAACACTTACATGGAAGTGCCAAATTCATATTGTGAAGAAACCATTTTAAGGTGACTCTAAAGGTAAACTCCAAAAAGTCTCTAAAACCTCATATATATTTTAAATGTAGTGATACTTGTTTTTATGTAAATAAATCCCCAAAGTATAACAAGAAATATATCCATTGGTTGACTTGTTGTTGCATGCCATTAGCAGGAATCTATTTTATTCTTGACATATGTAGAACTCATAAACTTATACCACAGTGCTATGAATTATTTATTGCGCAGTAATTATTATGGCTGATTTCCCTTCAAAACATTTTGATTCCTTGGAATGGTGTGACCCAATAAGGAAATATAAAGGAGTTTAATTTTCCTCTGGTGAAATTCAGAGTGAAGCTTTTTAAAAAATGTTATTAGATAAAACTGAAAAATATCCCTCCAACACCTCACAGTAGCGAAGAAAATACACCAAATACTGAAGAGCTTTGTTAGAGTAAAAAAAACAATGTAATTTTGATATTAGGAGACATAATTCCTTTTAATATCCAGGGTCTGCACGTGACTAATATACCTTAAGGAACACAATGGTTTTTTAGTAGCTTAAGTACCAGGGAAGGGAAAGACTTCAAATTTTTGAGGAAAAAGAAAGAACTTGTCTTAGAGTATTTTAGATGTAAGATGTCATGGTGGTTTGTGGTTTTTTTTAAAAGTCAGAAATTTTGAAGTGTCAGCTATTTATCTAAATTTAGTATTATATAGTATATATAGTACATATATGGTATGTATATAGCATAGATAGTATATGTATAGTATATAGTATATAGTATATATCTAGTATATATTAGTATGTAGTAAATATAGAACATTACAATTCTTATTATACTATGCAGAGAATAGTATCCCAATTAATTTTTTAATAGATGTGAAATATGAAAACTTACTTCCATGTCTTGGCTCAAAACAGAGTTATATAGGAGACTAGCCAGCGTAATCTGCATTCTGCTTTGTGGAACATTTGGTCTAGAACTTAAATATTAAAAAAGCTTAACCTTCCAGAGAGGAGTATCCACTCAAAAGATTGAGTTGTAAACTTGTAGACTCTTGTAAGTACATGATCAGCATTAAAGCCAGATTTCATTTCATGTTGCTGCTGTCTTCCCTCTCATTGTTTTCACCAATTGTGTCTTCTGTGTGGAATGCCACTTTATTAACTGGTATAACTGGGTTCAATTCTAAAATATTAGCTTTCTAAAATGCTGTAGCAAAAACAGTTGTTCACTTTCTTAGTTTTCTTCTCATATCCTCTTTGGAGGGATCCATTGAAAGCCCAAAACACAACAGGTGAGAAAGAAAAGGATTTAGATTTAGAAGAGTTATAGGTACTCATCCTTCTCCACACATGCATGGGACATTGCTTCTGAATCTTGAAATCATAGTAATTTTGTGGTGTAAGAAACTTATTCCTCAACCATCTCCTTCTTAGATCTTGGTAAATGTGACATCCTGTGCTCTGTTTTAACCTCTTCTGAAGACTGAATGTTGGGAAGGAATTAAATGTAGAGAGTAAAAGGGTGAAGAAGAAAAGAAGAAATAACAGACAGTAAGACAGTAGTGTATAGTACATCTTCATAATACAAACAAAGAGAGAAAATGACACTTTTCTCAAGGAAAGTACATCCAACAGGTATGCTAATGTTATATTCTCATATCTGATTCTGCCTTTGAAACTTTCTAGCTCCTTTTAACAGTTTATAGGTGTTCACTTCCAGTAAAAGCTAGAAGACATGGTAAATTTTGTCCAGTTTTCATGAGAACTCAGCTTCAGGAATATTAAAACTGGTAAGTAAAAGAAGAGATGACATACCATCAAGTGTGAATTTTTGCAAATAATCTGTGTTAGATGTGGTGTAAGTTGTGGAAAATAAAATACACTAAATACTACAGGTATATTTCACAATTCAATGTTTATTTTCCATAAAAGTCTGAAGTTGAGCATCACATAAAATATTGTGATTAAATATTACATTATGTAATTATAAAAAATTGAACTGAGGTCTATAGGCAGTGCTTGTGCAGTGCAGTATTTCACTTATGTTTCTGATGGCTCGTTTCCTTCATTCCTAGGACATTATTTATCTTATTATTTATTAATTTCAAAAGCAGAGTCAGAATAATAATGTAAGGGTTTAAAATATTCAACTAGATTAAGATAATGGTGACTTAGAAATAATTTGAATCAGTGAGAAATGTAAAATAAAATTTGCATATGTGAGCCCATGGATGAGGAAATAATATGAGCAGATGCAGTGCAGCTTACACAATGCACATAACTATTCTGCCTGTGTCTTTGGAAGTGACAGATTTTATCACAATAAGATTAATTTGAATATCTTATATTTTTATAACAAATATTGTGTAGTGGTTCCTGCTGAAATGGTTTCAGTAACATATCTAAAATTTTCTGTATTATAGAGTAATTTTATTTCTATGCTTTATAAACGTATTTCACCAGAAAGCACCTTCTGGTATATCTCTCTTGTCAAAGGAATATAGGAACGTGCAGGTTCATGCATGAAATACAGAGGTTCAGATATAATTTCTGGATTAAATCCTTCATTTACCAGATGGATTTTCTGATGCTTGAAAGTTGCAGTAATTTGCATAACATCCTACAAAAGAAATAATCCAAGTAAGGCACAATATTCCGTTTCAGTCTATATCAGTGAAAATATGATTAAGTTACTGGATAAAATAGATCATACAATTTACTATACAATTTCTTCAGTTAAACAATTATCAGATTCACAAGCACAGTGAAATTTAAATCTAGATTAATATTTTATTTCTTTCATTTGCCTACTAAAACAACACAAAAGATTGCAAGATTCTGTTTCAAAATACGTATTTTCTTTTAACTTTCCTTAGGGCAGTCCACCACAAAATCATTAGAGTACGAAATATTCGGTGATGCTCTGCAGAGAGCTGACTGGTTTTTGGTACTGGCTCTCTTCTGTTTTCCTACTGCTAAACTTAATTTAAAACATTAAACCCAACAATGTTAAATGCCTTCTTGTCTTATTTGTCTGTATAAGTAGTTGCTATACAGCAATTATTCAATGCCAATTCATGAACAAGTTGTTCTGCACATATATGAGCAGAAGTGGTATATAAATAAATCTCCTTTCAAATGTTGTTTGCATTAAGGGGCAAGTTTCTAACAGACTGTTCTCAAGCATTGTTATTACTTATATGGTGTTTCCAATGTAGTGAATATTTTCTTTTAGTTCCCATGCTGAAAAGAACCGTTTTTAGTTTTGTTGAAAGGAAGTTAAAAAAACTCAGGTGGAAAACACAACAGAGCCACGGAGTTCCTTGGTTTATTGCATCCTTGTCCTCGTGGCTCTGCTATTGTTTCAGAATCAAGTAGGAGATATTGAGAACAGAAAATCAGTCTGTCTGATTTGCACAAAACTGGTCAATCATAATTGCGAGTCATACTAGAAAAAACCTACATACAGATTGCTGAAAATTTTTCAAGACTGATTTTGTTTTTAATCCAATTTTGCATGAGGATTACAAGTATTTGTTTGTCACTCTTGATTAGGGTGACCTCCTTCTCAAGACATAAAAAGGGAATTAGTTTTTTTCCAGACAGAAAATTGTGAGTTCAGCATTTATCCTGCCATAGTCCTCTAAGACATTTTATAAAGTAACAACATTATTTTTATTTTGATTTTTTTAAATAAAAATTTGTGCGTGTGTAAATATTAGCTAATTAGTACTGCTAGTAAGCTTGTTTACTTTGGCTCCTCCTCAGTTACCTAAAAAAAGCTTTAGTCAGAGAACACATAAATGCAAACTGGTTTAATCCATGTATATCAACCTTAGAGTTCTGTATAGATTTGCTCAATCTAGAGGAACTAGACAGATCTGTTCCAAAAGCTTTTCCCAGAAGAGGCCACTTATGTCCTCAAGCACCATAGATAGTATAACCTATGCTTAATGCATGTGAAGGTACATTTACTTAGTACAGTAACCTGTTAGTGAAAAAGATTTTTTTCCATCTCTATAATCTTAAATTTGTGCCTTTTAGACAATTTGGTAATATTTAAGGAAACGTAAAACTGCCAAATGTCTCCCAGCATCCCTTAACAGTAGAAAACTGTGAGCTATAAACTTTCAGATGATGTAATATGGAGCCCTTTCCTACCCTTTGCAGTCCATGCTCTCTTGCCTGGTTGCAGATCAGCCTCTGGAAAGTTCACAAGGGGTGTAATCCTTGTACTTTTAAAGTGGATGTTAAAAAAGCATTGTATCCCAGTTTTGCTTTTGTACTTTAAATGTAAGTGCATTTTAATTGTCATATTAGGAAACCTTCTCCATAAAACTTTTATCTTACTATCTGTTTTAAATAACCTGGTATTTCTTTGGTGAATAATAATCACTTCAAGAGCAACCACATCAGGAAAAGGTTTGAAATTGATCATGTCACCGTTTTATAAGAAGATACTCTTAATGAGTACAACTACACATGTGTTTGTTTAATCTTCTCCTGACTAGAAGAAAACACTAGTTAAAGAACTTTGAAGCAAAATCCAACAGCCAAGTTATTAATCCCATCTAGGATTCTTAGGTGTAGATGGATCCTTAAAGCAAAATAGAAATTTAATTCATCAGGTATTTGCTAAAGTTCATCATAATAACAATCATAGAACTAGTAATTTAGGCTACTATTACCCTTTGTTTTCAGTTATTGAAACTGCTTGTAAAATGCACTCTGCATTACATGATCAAAGAGACCAATTTTCCAGTCAGACGGAAGATAAATACAAGTGGGAGACAGCTGATTGTCTTACCATTATTCTCACAAAGCGTGGTTGGGCATAACTTGGAAGGAAGTCCTCAACATGCTTATAAAGTCTTTCTCCATTAAAGGTATGGTAACGTTTAAGCACAATAGCAGCCATCCCTGTTCTTCCTTCATAATCTAAAAGAATTAAAACATAATATGAAAAGCAAGAGCGTATGTGAATAATTCACATATAAAATGTGAATTTGAGGGGATTTAGTATTAGTCAGAACAAATGAGTTGATATTGTGAAATATCTATCCTGTTTTCTCAGACATCACTGAATATAAAGTGTATGATATTTTATTGATAGGGTATATGATATTTTATTTACTATACATGGTATTGGAAAACTTTCAAAGTTACTTTCAGGGGGTTTATTCAATTAAAAAAGTGTCACTGATGTCTTTTTAATAGGAATTCTCCTAGCTGGATGCTGCCTGCTAGGTTTTGTTCCTACCTGAACACTGGTAACATAATGGTCTAATTAATTCAGAGGTACTATTAATTAAAAAAAAACAAAACAAAACAACCTGAATGTACTCACACAAAGATTAATGCAATAGGATGGATATAGACATGTTGGAGATGGTACTTGTTCTATAAAAAGTTAAATACCTATTGTACACTCTATGGGCAGTGCTGAGTGCTATGCACTCCATGTCACAGACAAATTTGTGACAACAAGAGTAAGTGGGTCCTAGCAAAGTGCAGACATCAAATTATGTTTGTCATGCTAACAGAAACAAAACCCTTTCAAAAATATATACCAGACATAGTTCCTGTATTCTATTTATTGAAGCACAAGTGCAAATTCTAAGTGGAGAAAACATCTAAGTTGGAAGAAATCAGCTGCCACAGTTAAATCTGTTCAGAAAAAGAGAGTAGTCTTGAGGTCTGCCTAAAGGCACTGGAAAGAAAAAATATGGGTGTTCCTTTTCCTGAAAATGTATCAGCTGTTACTGAACTGATGATATGCTGTGAAGTTTGGTCTGGGAAATATTTGAGACTCTAATCACTATAGAAATAAGAAAGACTATGCTATCTAGATTTTATTGACACTGCAACCAAAAATTGATGTGAATTTTGCGGCTTTTTTTTACGAGCCATCTCTCCCTGAGATAGCAATAACGCTTTAGAGGATCTCCCATCAGCTCCAACTGCAGATGACAATGAGAGATGCTTTGAACATTAGACTACAGTTTTATTTGCATGCACTGTATGACTGCCACCTGCTGATCAACCATTGAGATGATGGCCTTTTAATTTTATTTTTGTGTACCCACTCTCTTTGAACCCATTGTGTTTCCCATCTCTCTCTCATGTCTCTTGACAGCTTCTTCTTCATTTGACTAGTTTCTTTTAATACTAGACTTTATTTTCCTTCAAAGGAAAAGATGAACTGTTACTCAGCACCACTAAAAGTTTGTGTTACCCAAACTGTTCCTTCAATGGCTGCATCTTCTGAGAGATTTTCTAATTTTGTAATTTGGTTTCCTGCAGCTTTTCAGCATGGTATTGTATATTTTTGTGAAGCATCATATGATCGAGAACATTATGAAAAAATATATATGTTCTTGGATAGTACTCATAAGATAATGGTTTCAAACGTTACCTTTTAATATACTCTGTTTTACCATTTTTCAAATGAAAGCCTGTAAGAGAATATTGTGTGGTTCATAACTTTGTATTTCTCACTTCATATTTCTCACTTCTGTGTTACAATTTTTAATTTATCCCAATGTTTCTTCCATTCATTACAAAATTTCAGCACTTGATGTTTATTAAATATAGCACTTTGCTAAAACAGAAATTTCAAACACTATAGCAAAGCCTAAATTGCCAAGCTGAAACCACTTACATCCTTGCATGTATTTGTGCGTGCAGTTGCAAGAACAGGAAGGTTACAGCAAGAAACTACTATCTTCATTTTATATTCTTAAATTGTAGGGAGTGTCTTACTTTTTATGCTTACGCCATAAACGTTAACTTCTTGGACAAAATCCATCATACCAATGATCTCTGCAACTTCTGAAGTGGCAACATTTTCTCCTTTCCACCTGTCGAAAAATTTCTTATATTAATATAGATGTTAACTTACACATTTTTTATTCTTTATGTGATGGAGGACTACTTTTAATGTGGGCTGCATTCTCAACTGAAGAACGTATATGGATAGACAAATCCTTTTCTTGTTTCGTGCCACCTCATTTGAGATCCCAAAGATATAAGAGGTGCCAAATTTGAAAAAATCTACTGTGTTGAAGTAGAGTGCCCAACACTCTACTCCAAATTTGGTGGATTTGATTCCTATCCTTAGTGGCTTTTTAAAGAAAATTGGCATTTATCAAGTTTGAGTCTGACCTGTGTCATCTAGTCCTGCTCCTTGGATTTACACTTTGTGCTATACCTGAAAGTGTCTCCCACCCGGTCACTGAAGTAGAGAAACCCATCCTCATCCATCACTAGGAGGTCTCCTGTGTCAAGATACACATCTCCTTCCACAAACACATTGCGCAGGAGTTTCTTCTCTGAGGCTTCTTTATTTCCAACATATCCAGAAAATGGGGCATCCTCAGTAACTCGAAAAACTAGAAGACCAGGTTTACCTACAGGTCATGAAAAGGGGATGCAAATAAGCATATACAGAGTGAGCTATTAAGAGCATAGTTTACCATGTTAAAAATCCTTTGAAAAGCCACATCTGTTCCATGTGTCTTATTGCTACATTTCCTTAGATATTTCCTGAACAGAAGAAATGAATGATTGGAAAAGGGAACATAATTTTGCTTTCTTCTCTTCCGAAAAATTGGACCACAGCAAAGAGATTTTTGGAGTATGTTGTATGTCACTTATCTGGTAAAAGGCTTTACCTGTTGAAAATATGATTTATCTGTCATTTGAAAAGGGTGATGATAATCAAAAAATACACGTAGAGACAAAATATATAGTACCTAAGATTTTGTACTTTGAGGTTTCCAAGAGGATAGAGATGCCACTGCCCTAGCACTGGTGTTCTGGCGTGACAAAACAAGTTGTAAGCCACGATGTGTCTGTCCTCTGAACATCAAGGTGTCCCTGGAGTCTGAAGCATATCCCTACTGAGCGTCACTCCTTGTTGCTGCCTGTCTAAGTCCTGTTTATAACAAGTGCAAAACTTCCATTGACTTCACTGGAATTGATTCGGAATACCCTTTAAGCATGTTTTTTAATTATTTTGTTATTTTATTATATCTGTGATAAGTACTGGCTTTATTCTCAGTGTGCTCCTGAGGCTAAAAGATAATTCCATCTTCAAAATACTTTTATTTTACTCTTTCAGCATGTGTAAGGAGATGTTTTCAAAGAAATAATTTTCTTTATAGCTATATTTCAGCCTCTTAAATTAAATCCCCTTCATTTTTTGGAATTAATTCTCAATGTGGAAAAAAAAAGTGAAAGCTCATACTACCTTTCAGAGGAGAAGCTGGCATTGCTGCCAGTACAATTCATAATTTATAATGAAAGAACAACCAAACAAAAATGTTGAATTTAAAAAGGAGTTGTTCTAACCCCAAGTCAATTTACAGGAGGATCTTCAAGTCCAGTATGTGAATTTGCTGTCATTACTGTATCACATTGTGACAGCTTCAGAGTTATCTAAAAAATACATGTATTAACCTGCAACATTTTTCTAGTCATGTCATAAAACTGAGAATTTTATCAATTTCACTGAAAAATCAATACTTTTTTATCCAATTCCTAATATAACTGTAGTGAGGAAGCAAGTTCCTTTCAAGAAAAAAGAATAAATATTTTTCTTGATTCGGATATTATCAGAAAATCATGTATTATCAGAAATAATAGAAGACTGTTAATTTTTTCCCAGTACTACTATCAGAATATGTTATGTTATACTTACTATGTTATCAAAGATAAGCAATAATAATTGCTGATTTGAGAACCAGTACTACTGTATGTCATTGAGATCCGACATCATAATGACCTATTATTAATTTAGATTATCTGTACAAGCCTCTCTTTTGCTTTCAGGAATTATATCTCTATGATAATTAAATCTTCATACTAAAACTAGTGATGTTAAAGACCTTTTCCCCAGAACTGCTTACTTTACTCGATTCATGTGTGTGTGCACGGGCACATGAATATTTGATGGGCTTCAATAAGTGTAGTGCTGGCTTTTGTAAGACTCAGTTTTCAGGATTTTTCTCAAAGATATTCTCATCTAGGAGAATTCCTTCTTTTCAATCTGGGAGTTTCAGCTCTTTGAGGTGGAGTATTCCATTCTAAGTAGGAGTTTGGAAAGCCTGTGCAACTCTAGATACTAAATAAATAAATCTGGTTTTCTCACTAAACAGATAAATACGATCTATAATGTTAAATCGTACTGTTCTTTCTCAGAATTTTAAATCTGAAACTTAGAAAGCATCTTTAAATATCTGGCCTCAAAGCACAACATGTGGGAATTAATATATATATATATATATATATATATATATTTTTTTTTTTTTTTTTTTTTTTAAAGAAGCACTAAAAATCTGATTTTCCCAGGAATAGGAACAAGTTTTTCTCAAGTGAGAATAAAAATATTATGGGCTCCGAATATTACTCACGTTCTTATCTGACTGTAATTTTTTTCATTTGGATTACGTTATAAATATTTGGATATATTATTGCATGTATTAGCAACAGATCCCTGATTGGATCTATTTTCCAGTGTCATTTTCAAGTTCTAGGTGTATGTCAAAAATCTGTTACTCACAGAAATATCATTATCTAAGCTGAGTTATCTGTTAGTTAATAGATAACTATTTTTCCTATATTTTTCCTTACCTATGGGGGCTTTATTACACCTTCCATTTTCATCTTTTATAAGTTCTTGTTTCCAGATATCATATTTCAACAACTCAAAAGAAGGTAGAAACTAAAAAACAAAAAAAAAAAAGGTACATATGCATACTTAAAAAGATCTTTTTTATTCACTTTCTAGCTTTGATAAAATTGCTTTGAATTAATGAATAGTCCCTATTGACTTTTGAAGACTTGAGACAGCCTGAAACAAACTGGCAGTATTCTAAGATGCAGTTATCAGAAAGTGTTTATACCATGATAAGCAACAGTAAGTATATATGTACAGATAAGTGTTCATCTCCTTTATGGATAAAAAGAAGCCCATTGTCTTAGAGTAGGGTCAGATTCAAATTATTTGTATGACGGATAAAATGCATTTTATCAAATTTTCATTTTTGCTTTAAAACTACCATCCATTTCTAAGTAGAGGCTTAATATCACTGGAATGCAAATCAAGATGATTCTCTGGCAAAAAAAAAATCCAAAATAAATTTACAGACATCTCAACAATTACTCCAGACAGATGCAAGTGGAAACTTGCAACTTAATGATTGAATTAGTGTTTCTTGCCTCAATCTCCATTCTCATGGTTAAGATTGCTAGAAGACTGAAAGTCTTGCAGAATTGTTATCATGGTCATACCAAGGCATTTCTGGCATCTCAGATTAAAAGCAGAAATCGTTTGGAAGTCATTAATCTGGTCTCGATCTTAACTGATCTGAATCTTTAGTATTGTTTGAATAGTATTCCATCGTAGCATAATGTTCATGATTCAAGGACACTGTACAGATTGGAGAACATTTGAGACTGTCAGGGTGTTTTTATGGTAGAAACACTGAGAGTTTCAACAGTGGTTGTATATGTAGATTTATACCTTAGATATTTTGAGAATAGTATTTTTCTCCTTCATTTGCTGAGAATTTTGATTTTGGTTTTTGTTTTGTCTTGTTTTGTTTTTGTTTTTGGTTTGTTTTTTTTTTTTTTTTTTTTTTTTTTGTTTTTGTTTTGTTTTGTTTTGTTTTGCTAATCTTTTCTCAAAATGTGACACTAATTTTAATGAATGGAGATGCAACGAAAGAGCAAATTTGTGTCAGCTTACTTTGGAATATCTATCTCCTGGTTCATACCAAAAGTCAAATCAAAACTAGTTTCTGGCCTCATCCTTTAATATATGTGGGTTTTCAGGATGATAAGTAAATTTTAACAAAAATCATCATTAGTTATTCCTGTGGGTAGTCACTTCTACACAGTCAGTTTGGGGTTTTTTTCAATATATTCTGGGGCAAAAGTTGGGAACACAAGCTTCTATGTACTCATTGTGTATATTTATTGTGGCTTCAAAGTATTTGTACAGAGAATAGAGTCAAAGAAGGGCCTAAGAATAACGTTTCTTTTTTTATGAACCAAATTTTATTGTATCAAGAAAGAGGAAGCAGTTCCTTGCTTCCTCTTCTTTATATTTTCTGCCTTTTCCATGCTTTTTAATGCTTTTTCCATGTTTGTTTGTTTGGTTTTTTTTTAAATTATTGTACACTTAATTGGTTAATTGGTTGGTTGATTTGATAGCCCTTACCTTTGAGAAGATGCCAGCACGGCCCACAGCTCCTATTTTATTGGTGTAGTTCAGGAAAGAAAGATTTCCTTCTGTGGACCCATAGAATTCAAATATTTTAATTGGGCCAAACCTCATCAGAAATTCTTTCCATACAGAAGGTCTGATACCATTTCCAAGAGCAATGCGCACTTCGTGGACTCTGTCCTCTTCTTTCTGTGAACAGATGGAAAGAAACATCCAGTAGCTGAGAAAAGTGGGTCAAAATACCTAAAACTCGTCTAATAATTTCTAACAGAACAATTTCCATTTATGAACTACCATCTTGACTAAAATACTTCACAGAATTGTTTTGTGTATTTTTTTTAATCAAACAGAAAAGCATAAGAAATTTTAGTCTGAGGTTAAGGGTTTTTTGCAGGGTGAAAACTTTATTTCTGTAAATTTTTAAATTTTTACTTATGAACTCTATAACTTGGATGTCTATTACAAAGTTTAAAAGATTTTTAGCTGTAAATAAAAAAAGTTTAAGGAAGTGCCATTTCCCATAGAATGGAAGTTTCTTTCCCACCAAAGATAGAATATTTCCTGTATCAACAAAATTGTGCCTTAGGAAAAACTTGTGATACAAAATGGTAGAATATTTTTGTAATGATACTTGGTAGAAAATTTTGCACATCTGCCCTGCTTCTTATGAAACCTGAAAAAGCAGCAAAATAACTCAAAGCTGCTTAAAATATCTCATATAATTAAGTTAATTAATTTTAATCTTAAATCCAGATACATAAAAAAATGATAATAAAATCTGCAATCAAAATGTAGTTGCTAATGTGTTATTGCTACATGTCAATTATGCAATTATTGTGGTAAAATCAAAAGTTTACTTACGTAAGTGCATGGGAGCAGACTGCTCAGTGCCCTATCTATAGGACTGTAATTAAGACTGAGAAGCCCTCACTTTTTTGGACACGTATGTGGGACTGAGTAATTAAGTTACCATTGTGGTTAAGTGTCAGCAGAAAATAAACTTATTTCAGGTCGACAGGAATGGTTTCTTCAAACCAAATAAATGCATTTTGTTTTGTTTGCAGTGTTATTCTAATCTCTAAAACTGTAAAATTATGTTTGGTTTCTAAATAATATTAAGGGGATTTGAAGATGGAACTTCACCTTGTAATTGCACTGAAATGTTTTAGCAGAGTTTCAAATTTTTGGCTTTCAAATATGTTCACATAAAATTGTTTTGTGAATTATGTATTAACAGACAACTTCATTTGATCCAGAACTGCATTTTATGGGAGATTAATTATTTGCCACAATAGGATCAACTGTAATGCAGACTAAACCTCACTTGTTAAACACAGGAGTCAAAACAGGAGTTTGATATTCCCGCTTCTGCCTAATCAGATGCGTTTTCTTCTGCAATTTTAGTGGTAAATCAGAAGGGATAAATCACATGTGTGTGATCCAAACCGATTATAAACCAGCTGCGAGGCTGACTGGGAGACTTCCTTGATGAGTAGTGTCCCTACTTTGGCACTTTGTCTTCAGGGTGAAATGACAAGTTTTGGTTTTTTCCCACAATATATTTTGTGATATGTAAGACTTGAAGTAAAACTCAAGAGTTTGAGAGATAACAAGCAGTAGGAGAAACTGTCATTCGTACCTTGGTCCATGCCTGGTACAACAATCTGCAGCATTTCCCTGAACTACCTTGAATTTTAAATGTGTTTATTTAAAAGTTTTTTATTTCAAGGTTTCCTTTAAAAACACATTTTCTCATTATTTTGTTAACTTTTATGGGCTTAATATTTACTTCTAATAGGTACATGAGGCTGGTTAGCTTGCCGTAGATGTAATTAGTCACAGAGTTTCTGTCCACTTCAAGAAATCCCCAAGCGCCTCCTGGTTTCCAAATCCATGTTCTTTCTCAATCTGTGATACCTGGCAGGCTCAGTGAAAGGAGGGAAGGACAGACACCCTTGTTTGATGTAGAGCATACTCCATCTGGTCCCTCATGTTGAGCCCTAGTCCTGAGCCACGCCACACCACACCTCTTGGCCTGCATGGGTTTCTTTCAGTGAAGAACTTGTGTGGTACAGTGGAGGTTATATGTAGACGTTACATGTTATTATGTCTGCAACATCTTGTTATATGTTACTTGTGGTCATAGTCTAGTAAGATATGTGATTGTTACAGAACCCCTGATGTAGATCTACCTCTGTTAGCAGCCTCACCTTCCTCAACTCATCTAGGCCATCTCTATGTTTCTCCCACCTTACCAGCTGCCAGTCAAGTATTTATTTCTTCTCTGTTAAATTTTTGTTATTGAGACAAGAAAAGGAAGTTCTCATTTATTTTTCTTTCAGGAGAAACCTTTACACAACTGGTTTGGCTTAGCGAATTATTCCTTTGCGGTTTTTTATCCATGGACTACTGATACAATATTAGTACAGGTCTGAGTTCTGGCCAACAGCTATCCTGTCTGGTACCCTTTAATTCTTTTTATCTTTGATCGCTCTCCTACATCCAGACCACCCAATTATAAGATTCTATTCAAACCAGCTGAAAAATTCTTTCAGATGTTCCCTTGTTCCTGGTCTTTGCATCAACCTCTGACCAATGCTACTGGAGATAATTTGAACTTTGTTCTTGTACATGATGTTTTCTGAGGTAGGTAGGACTACTTCTTGTCACCTCCCTTCAGTAATATCTTAACTCCCAAGTATAAAATTTAAAAAAAAATTAACCAAGCTTCCCAGTATAATTGAGAAATGAGAGTTGCAACTTAATGAGTATTTTCAGACTTACTTGTCACTGTTTGGTGACATTTTACTTTGTTCAAAACCTGATCATGATTTACCTGTCTTTAAGACTGTTATCCCATGAAGGACCAAGATTTTGCACCACTCTATTAGTAACTTGGTTTTATACAGATATATCCATCATCACATATACAGGCATGGAGCAGAGTGTGCCTTTGGAAGACCTCTAAGAAAAGGATCTAAACTAGAAAAACCTCATTAATCAGTTTCAAAGTTAAAACTTAGTTATTGTCGATTAAATGCTGAACATAATAGACCTCTCTTGATAAGTAACTACTTTGTAACAGAGCACTGAAATAGTTTAATCATTTAGTCTGGTTCAGACTCTTATTTGGGCATCAAGCATGATGAAGCTTTTACAGCCTGTACCTTTTCCTGACTGACCTGTGACTTGCTGGTCACTCAGATGAAAAGCCAACAAGCTTGGCTTTGCAGGGACACTTCTGTGAGTGTCAGGGTGTAAGTGTCCTATCCTGCCAGGCTTCTTCCTTTGTCACTTCTTCATTTTATGACATAAACATGATTGGTAACAGCAAGGAACACAAGCCCTAAATTCTATATACACTGGGAAAAAACTATCAAACATTGACAATACTATTTTATTCAGAAATGGGTGAAGCTATCCGACTTTCAGATTTGCTGTATCTTAAAGCTGCATTTCCAAACAAAACTTACACAGGCCTGATTGCAGAGGTAGCGGCAGAGTTCTCCTATATATAAAAACATGGTAACATTGTGCTTCCTACAGTCATTCCAAAACTGTCTTGCAGAAAATTTCTTCTTCAAAACACAGGTGGCTCCTATGTGATGAAAACAGATAAGAAATTTCAAAATAACCTTTAAAATAAACCCTTTGTCTTCTACCACTATTCTAACAACAACAACAACAAAAGTCGTTCTCTTAATTCAATTAATGGCAACTTCAGCTAATTAAATAAATTGTAATCTATTTCCACCTGTTAAATGTGACTTGCACCATTAAGACTTTCTGAGTAGTAACTAAAAACTTACAGTAGCAGAAGCAACAGAAGCAAATATTTTAATCACCTCCCATTGTCAGGAATAGGCCACAGCTTAAACATTTTGTTTCTGTCAAGATCGTGAACTGGTTTAACTCTGAAAAAAGAAGATCTTGGAATGGGGGAAATGGTAGCTTACAGCTTCTCTATTTGTGTGATGAGTGGTGGAAAAGAAATGGCTATCTTTGTTGTTTCTGTTTCACTCTGCTTTTTCTGTTCCTTAACAACAGCATTTTTTTATTTCTGTGACCTTGATGTTCTTTCAGAGCTTTCTATTCCAAAAGCCAGCTTGTTCTACACTTCTCATGTCTGCCATCCTGTGCCTTCCTATGTGTTTTCAGTCAAGAATTTATGAATTTCCCTGTTTCTATCCTTTCAAAAATTCCTTTTTGCCCGAGTTCTGTTTTTCCCTTATGAAGCTTCCCAGGGCCTTCCAAATTTTGAATCCTTTCTAGTCCCAGCTATGTTCCCAGCTTGCCTGTTTCTCGCTGATCTTGAAACCTTTCAGACCTCTTCAGCCTCATCCTCCTCAAAGCTTTGTCACTCAAATCCCAGACTCCCAAGTCTCTATCTGATCATCCGAGAAAGCTGTTACCCTACATTTTCTGTTCCAAGACAATTCATAGCCTCAAACCTCTTCATACACTCATTTTCCCATCCCCTTTGTGTTTCTGTTAGGCAGAAGCAGTCTTGTCAGCAGTTACTGTAAGCCAGCATGCCTGCCTGCCTTGCTCCTGAATAAACAAACACTGCAATGTCTTCTATAACACTCCAGTAATATACTTAGCATGCCAAAAAACAGCAGCTGGGCAAGCCTCTAAGGACAGAAAAGAAGGACATACCTGGGAAATAGCTGGTTGCTAGCTCTCTACAAATAGCTCCCATTATCAAAGTTAGAAGGGGAGGTTTTGTTCTTCTTCCTTTTTTTCACTTCAGTGTGATGAATCTAACTCTGTCAGTCTTACTCAAGAGACTGAAAAGGCTTCACAACACATTTAATCAATCTCATTCTGAAGGTTAGGCTTCCACAATGCATTTATAACTTCTGACACTAAAGATCAAGCCTCAGATGCCTGTGTGAATGCCTTTACAGACTTTTGGCATAGAGTACAAATATGACTTCAGGATAAACCTACAGAATATGTGCAGTGGTGCTAAAAATGCACAGACCTCAAATCATTTTATGTTGGATTTATAAAACAATTAGTTGTATAAATCTACATTTAGTTTAGAAACTATGCATATACCATATATATTGCCTGCAAATGGGAGAGGTGATAAAAATGATAACATTACAAAAATTTTTTGGTAAACATAGTATTTGATTTACCAAGCAGTTATTCACCCAATATTAGTATGTTATAGCCTTGTCAAATTAATGAAACTTCACTAGAAGGTAAATTTTACCTAACTGAATGCATCCACCGATGCCAAGAAGTGAAGCACTGATGTGGTACAAGGGAAGAGTGACATACATAACATCCTGAGAAACTGCACCACACTGAGCAAATACTAAGGATACAACCAGAGTTCTTAGATGAGTGATGATAGCAGCTTTTGGGAAACCTGTCAAAGGGAAAGAGCAAATCATTATAAATGTACTACACACATTAATACTTTTGCTGTAAGTAGAATTTTGTAGGGAATGTACAGGGACAATTATCTCTTCTTCTGAGTCTTTGTCCTATCATTTGCTGTTTTAAATCTCCTTAGTCCCTCAGCTCCTTCACTCTTTCTGCCTGTAAAACTATTCCATCATTGAATTATAGAGTGGTTAGGGTTGGAAGGGACCTTAAACATAATGTAGTCCCAACCCTGCTGCCGTGTCTGTTTTGTCTGGGGGACGAAGCCCATTCCCTTCACAGGTGTGTGCAGGCCAACTCTGCACATAGATTTCCCTTGCAAGAAAGCGAGAATGGGAATTCTTCTAAAGAGCCACTGTGTCTATCAGCTTCTATTTGCAATAGAAATAACTTCTAGAAAGCTATTTGGATTGACTAGTGGATGGATTTCCCCATTTTTTCCACTCTAGAAATAACTCACTTTTCAGAATCAAAACCAGAGGTTCCACCATTCTTCCTTTCTGAGCAACTCTTGGAGATTGGCTTTATTTGCTTTATCTTCAAGAAATTAATTTCTGCCATGAAGTATCTATGTAGAAGTTCAGTAACTGAAATTACACCCTTGTTATGCCATGCCAAAACATGGTTTAAAGTGTACTGTGTTTCTAAATAAATTAATTCCTCCCTGTCTTGTCTTAGAAATTCAAGCTCTGTCTTTTCATGTCTTGTTGCTAAATTTATACTGCCTTAATTTTCATTCAACTGTACTTTTTAGTATGTATCCTCACCTGTGCTTCCCGATGTGAAGATATACAGAGCTGTGTTTCTTGTGTCAGTGACAGCTCTAAGATGAGATGGAACAGGATTTTCAGACACCTTGTCTAGTTTGTCTGGTAGAGTGTGAACATGTTGGGAAGGAGAACTGGTGCTCATCAGCCAGACAGCAACATTATTTTCCAAGAGATTCAAAATAAATTCTTTCTCTATTGATCCCAAACAATCTGCCAAGTTCAAACAAACAAACAAACAAACCAAAAGCCATGCTAATTATTAAAATAAGTATAACTACAAACCTGATTACCAGCACTGAAATTATACATCATATCACTGTATATAAACCTATTGCAGCCATAGGAAGGCTAACCTGCATACTGGACAGCGAAAAAACATCATGATGTTTAATTTCTCTGTATTTCTCATGTGGCTTTAATTGTAATCTGTAAAAGACTATGAACTTAGTTGGTGATGCTAATACATAGGATTTAATTTAATCAGTTGATTTAATTTAAATTTAATTTAATTTAAGTTTGTTTGGAAGCTTGGTGTGCATACCAAATAACAAACCCTCACAGGTTCATATGAAATTATGGTATTATTGCCAACCTATTAAAAGATGGGAAATCAAGAGTAGAAAATAAAATAAATTGCCTAGTATTGCATAATATGCCATGAACAGGGACAAAACTGCAGCTTGTTGGGTTGTAATCTTTGCTCCAAGAAATGCTACCTTGGGATCAATATTTTAAAATAGTTATAAAGTAACATAAATTTTTATATAGGTATTTTGAGCTGAAGGAAATCATGATTACAGAGGGCATCTGCGTCTTCATGTAGTCAGTGAAGTTTTATGTGAGCCACATAAATCAATAAATAGAAATGGAAATAAAATTATGCTAAAATATCTCCCAAGGCTGTTTTCTTGCTGAAGCATGATTATTACTCCTGGTAGCTCTTCCAGTACTTGGAGAGTTTCAGATTTAATCCTCTCATTCTACTAATTAATTGCATGGTGCTTATTTTGTGATTATATCATTGAAATTTTAACATTGTCTCTTTTCTCTCTTTTTTAGGAAACACTATCTTTCCTTACTTTTTTCCTCCTCCTTTTCTTCCCTACTTTCACATGTGTGTACATATAAAGAACTTGCATCTTTGAAGGGCTCTGATTTTTCTATTTTTGATAAATGCAGGAAATGGTAGAAAGTAAGCAGTAAGTGAAACACAACACAGAACTTACCTTCTCCTATGACCAGTGCTTTTGCTGAGCACGTATTAATGCAGTGCAGGAGAGATCTCGAGTGGATGTTGATGTTGAGAAAGGCCACGACGAAGCCCAGCTTGGCCAGCCCGAACCAGACATGGATGAAGTCAGGTCCATTACCCATGAGCAGGGCCACAGTGTCCCCTTTTTTCAGATTCCCATAGTGTAGGAAGGCCTGTGCTACCCTGTTACTCCTCCTGTCTACATCCTGGTAAGTGTACACCATCCCTTCATAGTTAAGGAATGGCTTGTGGGGATTTTTTTCCACTCTCTGCATGAAAAGATCAATTAAGGAGAGAATTCCATTTTTTGCCCACTTCTTTACTGTTGCCTTTGACCTCTTCCGCCTCAAGAAGTAGATCAGATCTTCCCAGAAGTAGGGCAGAAAGATCTTCAGAGAGACACACAGCACCACTATTCCTCCAGCAACCGTTGAAAGCCACGTGCACAGCATGCTTGGAGAAGGGCAAGAATACATTTAGTGATCTCCAACATATAAAATACATACATTATAATAATTAACACAGAGTTTTAAGACATAGACTGGAAGTTAATAAGCTAATTACAATTCCACCAATTAGTTTGAGAGCTGTTAAAGATACCTTGTTGTCATTTGCTAGAATAAAAATACCCACAAGGGTACAAAAAAGAAAAAGGGAGTTGAGAGTAAAAAAATGATTGTGCAGGATTTTTAACTTGTAATCAAAATTATGTCTAGATTTTTTACTGTCACATGGCAAATCCTAAAAAAGATGGAAACAAACAGACCAAGCATATACCATCATATGTATAATATGAAAGTATGTTATGTAAGATGTACCAAATGTTGTTCTTTGCTGCCTAAGTTGTATTTTCTAGTCTGATATGATTTGAGATAGTTTGAGACCAAAAGTTTAAGCAGTCTGATGAACATACACAAATTGCAGGCAGCATTCTGTGAAACTTGTGCATCTTCTTAAGTATCCAGTATTCACCATAGGATTTTCTGGCATTTACAATAAATGATTAATAACTTTGCAATATTTACATTATTTACATTTACATTTACATTTACAATAGCACCCTGCAGTCTCAAGCAAAATCATGAGCAAACATATACTGAGGTTTGGAAAACCACCTTTAAGCATAAAAATTATTAACTTGTGTAAATTATTTCAAGCAAAAATTAATTGTCATATTTTCAAACAGTCATAGCGGAGGACTTGTGAAGATCATGCAAGGTCCCTAGAACATAATATATGTAGCATTCACCAGCCTTCTTTATAAATTTTCAGCCATGATAACTACAAATATTTGAAATGTCTTTTGTGACAATCGAGGATTTGAGAACACTTCAGCAAACTGAGACGCTTCTCTAAATGGGGTGGCCTCCACTCTGCAGTTTGGAAATATACTACTGACAAGCTGTACTTTTGGTATATTCCTCAAGCTTGTTTACATTTTAAACAATATACAGTGAATATACTTGTAAAATTCAATGCAGTAAAATTCTTGCAGAAACCATAAAGCATACTATAAAGATATGAGATGTATCAGTAAAACAGCAGCTTAAAAATGAAAGCATTGTGGCATTAATTGCACATAAATATACAAAGTTAAAGCATGTAAGGTACAATATTTTAATGTTCTGAGAAAAATTCTTTAAAAAACCCATCAGTTTCTGAAGTTTTTAATTTGTAAAGAGACATTCTTAGTTACCTTGCAATCTGTCAACTCTTCTTGATTACATTGCATTGTCTATCAGGCAAAATGTCTTATTTTTCTATGTTAAGAAACAATTAAAGTAGCTGCAAGTTTAGTCTTACAATGTACCATTGAAAGAACCTGTGTTTAAGCTCATGTGGCTCCCTACCACATGTGACTTTCTACCTTTCTCAGTGTGTTATTGTTTAATGGCCAAGGGCCAAACATGAGACTTCCGGAGTGTCACGGCTCGTCTGTGATTTGAAACCTTTACTCAGCTTTCTTTGCCACATGCAAGCATGCAAGATTCACTAAAATGAATCAACCAGTAAATTTTGCTCTGGGCAAAGTCGAATTGGCAGACTTCATAAACTGAATCAGTAAGCGCATAATCTTAAGAGAAAATAAATAAAAGGAATGATGATGTTAGACTAGGTTTCGACCTTAGCTTTCTTTCAGCATTCTTACATTACTTCCATTGCCAAAAATTGCCATAGTATATAAGCGAGAGCTCAAAGTAGAATAAAGCAGAGGAAAAAATATTTAGTCCTCAAAGCTGTGTCAGGATGAGTTTTGGTTCACCCTTTTCACTTGAATGTGATTGGAAAGGCCCACGAATCCTTGTTTTAGAATTGTTTGGGCAAAATACTGTTTATGCAGCAGAAAACAGAGAAAATTAAGGGGGAAATATAGACCATGTAGAGGAGGAGTGAATTTTAGGAAAGAGTAACTACTGTGAAAGTGCATACATCTCTCTGAGAGACACTACAGTCCTACAGCCAGCTGCACTGCAGAAACCTACTGTTGTCATCTGCTGTATGCCTGGAATGAAAAGCCTATGGCTGTAGTATTCCAAAAACAATGCAATACAACCTACTTTTCTTTTGATTATTCGTTATAAGGTTTCTCCAAAGCATTCACAAAAATTACATGCACAGGAAATTAAATTGCACTCCAAATTAAGGGGCTTCTCAGAACAATGAAATATTTTCTCAAATTTAGACAAATTCCAAACACTTTGGAAGCAAAATTCACACACTATGATAAATAAGTCTTGATTTTGCTGGAAATGCAAACCAGTTGTTTCCAAGGAGGTATCAAATACATGCTTAATTTGCAGTCTAAATCCTTTGTATCCTTCTTACAATATCAGCTACTGAGCTACTGTCACGTTCTGGCAAGACTTGGTTGTTTGGTTGTTTTGTAGCATTTGGGGTTTTTTTCGAGGCTGTCTGTTAAAGTATGAAATCTGATTATATTATCTCTTGTTTGCATTATTTTCACCAGGTTTCCACAAAGTGGAATTTTTTTGCATGTGTACTGAGATTTTTTTCTCAACATGCTCAGAAATAAACTTAGCCCAGTAAGTCCATAAAGAGTTGTAGAATCATAGAACAGTTTGGGTTGGAAAGGACCTTAAACATCACCTAATTCCTGCCTCCCTGCCATGGATGGGGACACCTCCCACTGGACCAGGTTGCTCAGCTCTCCATCCAGGCTTGGATGCTCTGGGATATTTTCTCATGTTGTACCCTGTAAATTTACTAAAAAGTCTTGGAAAGTGCATTTGAAAAATTATCTCAGAATAACTGAGTAATTCCTTTAGCCTCGTTATAATTAATGTGCAGTTTGGTTATGTTATTTCCAGTCCTTAGTCTTAATCTATTTAACTTTTGAGAGCATTCTATGCCAAAGAAGTATTATTTTGATGGGAACTGACTACTGTCTTCCTCAGCCGGAACTTACTTTTTCTTTGCCTGGCTCTGATCTGGCATTATTTCCTTAGGGAATAGGAAAACAGGACAATGGAGCTGCCACCTCAGACACACAGCTACTACAAGTCTGCAGCTTTGCTTGCACAGGGAGGGTAACTCTAAGGAGGCAAGGAATGTACTGAGGAGAGCAAAAGCACAAGAGTCACTCAGTCATTTGAAGAGCCAGCAGGACTATCCAGACATATTCTCCAGTTCCAAGGGAATGTAAACAGCCCTGTGTTGGCCTCTACACCTTCATGTCCTAGCTCTCTAAGGCATCTGATGTCCCTGAAATATCTGAGAAACAACTTTTTGTAACTGCTCTCATAGTTAATGTTACAATGACCTTAAAAGTGCTTACAAGACTTTCTCTCATATAAGCTTTGCAAGGTGGAAATGATATTTTAAAAGACTTAGCATTTTGAACAATTGCTACGTAACCTCTGCTTTGAAACTTGGAACTACAAAATTTCAATTTAATTAATTACTTAATTGGTCACCAAACTGACTATTCTTGGTTTGTAATGGCTCTTTTTGTGCCATAGAGTCATAAAGCAGGGAAAAGCGGGGTTTTGTTTACTTACTCTCTCTGCTTTGTTCGTCTTTTGTTTCCTTTTCAGCTGTTCATCTGCAATCACAAGGATCAAAAACATTTCCTTTTGATGAAAACTGATATTCTTAAATATCTATTAAGTATTCTTAACTATCTCTTTAGAAAACGAAATAAAATTCAAAAGGAAGAAGTTGGTGGTATCAAAATACACAATGGACTATTTTCCAGTCTTTTCTGGAAACTACATGAAAAATGACAAACAGGGAAGGTTTCTAAATACAGGGAGCCCAAATATTTTCCAAAAATTTAGGTAAAAATTATGTTTTCCAAGTAATCTGTCAGCTTTTTCAGTGAAACAACATGTTACCTTTGCTAAAAGCCATCTAAGCAATAGGAAGTAAAATCTGAGTTTTGAAGCTTACCATACTATATAATTAGTAGGAATAGACTGAGATGTTTCTCTGGATGAAGCAGAATTTCAGAAATGCAAGCAAACAAAAGGATATGTCTAAATTTGCTTTTAATGTATGCAGTTGTTTTATGTAAAATAAGAAATTATCTATAAAAGAAAGACAGGCATTATAATTGAGCTGAGTTTATACCCAGTTCCTTTTCCAGCATCTGAATTGATAAATGAAAACATTTGCTTACCAACTTTTTTTCTGTGTATTTTGATTAATGTCCTGTCTGCCTCTGTGTATCACTTGTAGGAGGGTTGCATGGGTTGTCTGAAAATGTTTGTTTTGTCCAAGCAGATGCTCTCTTGAAGCTCCACACCTGGAGTGTGTCACTGGTGACTGTGTGCCTAGGCAAACAGGTAAAGACTCCTTTTTATCCCCTGGATATCACAGATCCCCAGTTCTGTAGCTCCTTGCTTTGCAGCTATCTTGAAGCATGTGAGTGAAAGGGAATCAGTCACTGTATTTTAGAGCAAAGTGTGTTTTCTGTCTCTATTGAGAGTTAATTGTTAAAAGATGAAGAAGTCAGTTATGCACTGCTGATTTATACATTTAAAAGCAGTAAGACATAGGGTTGTACCAAGGGAAAGGACTAATCTGAAATTACTGTTTCAATGCAATAGAAGCAACTTAGTGATGTTTCCATATGCTCCTAAATGTGGCATATACAGTACACAGCAAACATGTCTGTAACATTTATCTGACATTGTCACGTAGTCTCTGCAACAGGAACAAAAGCCTTTCATGGTTAACACATTTTTTTAAGTTGAGTCATACAAATATCAGGGGACATTCATGTTATACAATGCAAATGCTGAAAAGGGACACTATAGTATGTGGCACTGGCAGCCTACTGGATGGAGGAAGTAAATAAGATTACATTAATGAAAATGCATACACACTGTTGACTGACAGTTTAAATCATGTGGACCAACCTCCTAATTTCTGATACTCAGAAGTACAAGCTAAACAGATTTTTAAAAGGTTGCTCAATACACATGAATTGCCTAATTCCTATTTGTGTATTTTAAATTTTTTTGTAAGACATATCTTTTGTATATGAATAATTATTTCCTGAGGCATAATTATAGTTCAGACAATCTGTAGGCATTACTTTTCTCTCTCTCTCTTTGAAAAATTTACATTATTCAATTATATTAGAATGCATTATTTAAGGTTATGGACTTTGTTCCATTCACATACTAAATATTTTATTTTGTTTACTCCATTTGGATGACATAATTTTGGGCTGGTCATACAGTACCCTGGCACTGGAAAGACTGGACTTTTTCATTCTGACTGGAGAAAAAGGCGGAAGATACTGTAAAGGGAAGAAGATTATTGTGGAGCAGATAGCCTGAAAACATGATTAATTTGTTTAAGAAAAAGAAGAACATGAAGAAAATAGCTTGGAGTAAGAGTCAAGCAGAGGGAAGTATTTGTCTCTTTCTAATAACAGAAGTAGTGTTTTGTGATTTTGTTACTGGTTTTGTTCCCTTGTGAATAAATTATTTTAAAGCTGGTTATTTTTATAATTGAAAACAAGGACAGTACTAGAAAGTAGAAAGTAAGGTCAAGAAGATTGAAGAGTTTCAGCTGAAAAAGAAGTACAAGATCAGCAGAAGAGAAAGAAAACATTTATTCTGTATCATAATGGATATGAGTCTTTCCTAGCAGTCCTATATTCAGCCCAGTGGCAGAAATCAGACTTGTATCATACATTCCAGTATGTGTCTTGCAGATGACTAACAAGTATAAGCAAAGCAGAGTTGTACTACTTTCCTTACTTTCTTATTTAATATCTCCAAAATGAAATTATTAGACTAGATTCTTTATATAATTTAAATTCCTTCATAGAATCGCACAAAGGTTGAGCTTGGAAGGGATCTCTGGATGTCATCTCATCAAAGTTTTCTGGTTCAGCAGAGACTGTTAGAGCCACTTACCCTGAACCATGTCCAGTCTGCTCGTCAATATTCTCTCTCCTGTCACAAGACACTGCTGGAAAGAACCTGTTTATGTCTTCTTTGCAGCACCCTTTATGGCTTATGGCCTTTTTGCACATTGATCAGATCCTTTCTGAGCCCTCTGTTCTCCAGGCTGAGTCATCCCAGCTTGCTCAGCCTATCCTCCAAGGAGAAATGCTTTAGTCCCCTGAAGATCTTCATGGCCCTTCGCTGGACTCTGTCCAGCACGTGCAGCTCCCTTGTACTGGGGAGCTCAGAACCAAACACAGTGCAGTGCAGTGCAGGACACCATTAGTGGCAAGGGCACATTGCTGGCTTATGATCAGATTGGTGCCTGCCACGACCTCCTGGGCTTTGTCTGCAAAGTTGGTTTCCTGCAGGTGCCAGGGGAGGCCTTTCCTCAGGGGTAGGACTTTGTGCTTCCCCCTTGCTGAACTTTCTGGGTTCCTGCCCTGGCAGATTATGGCCCTGGGGGGATGCAGAGAGAAGCACTAAGTTATGACTCTGTGTAGGAGGGATCTGGTTGCTGCTTCAGCAAGTTTGCACCAAGCGATGCAGGCTGGTAGGACAGCAGAGCCCAGGGTGTGGGGACAGAGGGTGTGGTGAGCCCAAGGACAGGCCTGAAGGGAAAAGCACCGGAGCACAGGCTGGCCCTGAGGATCTCTGTCTGGGAACACCTGCCTGGGATAGCTGCAGACATGCAGGTCTGTGGCTGGGGAGTATCTGACTTTGAGGGAACAACAAAAGAGTAGAAGTGCCCAGGTCCCCCAATAAATAAATGCTCCCAGCTCTGCAAGGTAATTTCCCCTTCCAGCTCACCTCTGCTGCTGAGAGCACTCCTGGGTGCCTCAGTTGCCTGAACCTGTCAAGGCTGAGGAGGTTCCTCTGAAGGATCTGTCATTGGACAGCAATGAAAAAACTCTCCTCAAACAACACTGGCACCAAAGGCCTCGCTCAGTGCTCCAAACCTCAACAATTGACTCAGCTGGAGTCCAGGCATGAGCTGACTGGGTGAGACTCAGTACCCAGATAAAGCAGTAAGATCACAATCCATCACATGGGGAAGGTCAGTAGCCAACATCACAGTCTGTCACTCAGGGATATCTCAGTGTTGCAAAAAAATCAGTAAAAATCAAAAACCTTTTAACACCAATATAAATTAAGAAGCAGGCATTCTTTACTTGGCTGGATGCACAAAGGGGATATCTCCTCCAATCACAGTGCATGCTGAGTACAGGAAAGTTTCTGTTTATATTTAACATACATATTCCTACTGCTTTTTCCAGGATAAACATAAATATGATAATAATTTTCCCAAAATCATGAGCACATTTTCCCTCCCCTTTATGCATGCGTCCTAGAGGTCTCTTTGGTGATCCTTACAGGTGGGTGACCCCAAAGTTACAGCTGGCTGACTGACACCAGGTGAAACTGGCAGAACACTGGGGCCAGTGGACTTTCAGTTCTCCTTACACAATGGGCATTGTGCAGTTCCACAGGCCAGTGGATTTTGAAGAATAAGCATTGTGTTAGTTCACACGGTGTAGACAATTCATCATCTGGTAACATCAGTACATCCCTTGGTGGTGTTAGTTTCCTTGGAGACACCGCTATCCAGCACTGGGTAACATCACAACAGGCCATCCTCACCCAGTGCTTCTCCAGGAGCACTGTGGCCCAAGGACACATGGCTGGGGTTGCTGTAGTGCCTCTGCCAACACCACGTTTCTATCCCCTGTCTGTGCTTCTTACCAGTGTTTCATACCAGCCACCAAGACCTCATCCCTGTGTTCCAAAGCCCCATCAGGTCTCTATGGCCAGGGCAGACATTTCCAGGTGTATCTGGCAAGAGGGCTCTCTCGGTAAGAATTTGTGCCTCCCTGAGAATCTACAAGACAAAGCCAGCAAGATGGCTGTGAGACTGACAGCTGCTGGTGGCACTCACAATAGAACTTCATCAGGCTCACATCCACTTGCTGCTTCCCAGGACACCCAGGCAATGACAATTCTGGACATGTGAAGAGGCCACCAAAGGCTGAGTCTCTTGCCCTCTGTCTTACCTCAGGTGATTCTCTCCAGACTAAGTGGGAATACACACTTAGCAGCTTCCAAAGAGGTGGATATGACGGTTTGTCTGCACACATTGTTTGTAAATGGGTAAATCAATTCTATTTCAAAATAAATAATCTCTTCTCCTTGCTTTGAACTTTGCAACATTATTATAAATATATTTATTCAGTTTGCAACAGAGGTATTGTGATGCTCAGAATGTCCCAGGGGATCTTCTAAACTCTGCCTAAAGACTAACAGTGTAATAAAATTTACATAGTTAAAGACAAGATTATCCACCATATCACATGGCCATCATCCTTGCTCCCACAGGATAGGGTGGGGAGCAGATTGCTTTTGAGAGATTAAAGCTGCTCTGTTTATAAGCAAGCACAATGTGCTATGGGGAACTTGCTGTTTTAGGCTTCTGACTATTTGTATATCTCCAGAATCTTTATTTCCCTGAGATTTTCAATACAAGTTGCCTCATGCCATCAAGAAAAAAAAAACTCTTGGACGCATTACATTATCAAAAGCCATGCTCTAATTTGATGGCATATTTAGAATTATTACATTTAAAATGTATAGACTTACAATACTTGTATATTTAAAATTTATATATTTACATGCTGTATGTGCAACATGACCTAAAAGAAAAGCAAAAGATGCAAGCAAATGAAGGAAAGGCCAAAGAAATGTGCAATTTCAATGATCACTGTTTCCTTGCCCCACTTACACAGTAAACTATGCAAAAAAATTCACATCAAGTAATATGTTCTTGCCAAAAATCAAAGGAATACTTTAGTCAGCATGAAAGAAGAATGGCTCATAAAAGAGGATACACAGATGATAAACTTTGAAGTTGCTTTGGTGGCCCTGTGAGCCAAGAGGAGTAGGTACTTTGTTCCTGTTTCCAGGTTTATTTAGTCTCTCTGTTGCAGAAAAAACTGGAATACAATTCAGATCATATCACAACAGGAGGATTTTATCACTACAGCTGTAGGAGAGAAAACAGAATGGCAGTGACCATTGCTGCTGATAGGAACTCTGTCCAAAGGAGACAAACACAGATGTGATAATGCCTGACTTGCAGGTTATACAACCCCTTCTTTGTCAAAACTGGGTCAGATAGCAGAATATGGTAGGTAACAACAGAGATTTAAATCCTTCAGATAAGTAGGGCCTATGCAGTACATTCATTTGCAAATTATCTACTCCTTTTAGGAATAATACACTCCTTTATAAATAAATCCTGCTAACTGGCAAGACCGTTAGCTGCAAATGTATTTTTAAGTAGAGGCCTATGAGGCATTAAGTATTTTACTTCCACAACATTGGATTCTTTTTTCCCTCCTTTTTAAAAACAACAAAATTAGAGAATGTAACATGAAGTCATTTTAGCTAGATATGTTATGCCAACAACTCAGAAGTCTGCAACATGAGCAAAATGTAGACAGGAAGCTAAGAAACAGAATACCCCATTTGTGCATCAACATGCATTTAAAAAATATTAGTGTTGTTAGCTATTATTGTCCCAATATTGCCTACGTTATACAGAACCACATGGATTTAATAATTTATATTATTGTGAAAGAATGTGTTTATCTAGTAAAAGCATTAACACAAAAGGATGTAAAACAGTTTCTTGTGATTTTTTTCCCCCTTCTCTTCTATAACAATTAAAGACAAAGTTGGAAAGAGAAATGAGATTAGAATTTTAATGAGAAGAAGCATCAGCTGTGAAATAATGATAGGTCACAGAAATTCAAAGAAATTTGGTGGGGTTTTTTTGTTGTTTGGTTGTTTTGTTTTTTTTTTTACTTTGGTAAAAGGGACTTACTAGGATAATTTGAACTGTTGGTAGATAAAATCTGGAAAATTTTGAAAGATTAAAGTTAGAATAGTTTGATAGTTTCTCGGGAGAAAACAGATTGTGCTCATGGTTTAGGTTTCCTTCAGTAAAAATATGGGGTTTTCTGGCTTTGCCAGAATCACCTTTCAGCACTCCAGCCAGAGGAGCCAGCACGGAGAGGAATAATTAATTTCCCAGGCAGTTGCATTATATCAGAGCTGTTACTCACTTCTACAAGGCAAATAGTAAGCCATGCTTTTTAACTGCACCAGAGTAGCAAAAGCTTTTCTAGAAACAGACACAAGAGCCCTCGAGCGTACCCAGTAGATATTTTGTAGTTAACTTCAACAACTCAAGCTTGCAATTCATTCCTATTTTCTAAAGTTGTTTCATTTTTTTCATTTTGAGTTTGGCTCTGACAGCAAACCAGTTTCTTGGAAGAAACATCCCAGGATGTTCTTGATCTGACATTATTTGTTCACATTAACTCACCTGAAAAATTTTTCCATCAGAACAATTAGGACAAACAGGAGAATTAAGACAACTGGTGTAAACTCAAAATTCATAAAATGAAAAACCATTTATGATCCTTATTATAGATATTGGTTTATACAGCAAATCTGACCTTACCTTTTGTCCTGGTGTCAGCCAGAGAAGAGTTAATTTCTTCTCAGCAGCTGCTAAAATGCTGTGTTTTGGATTCAGAATGAGAATGGTGTTGATAACACACTGATGTTTTGGGTTTTGCTAAGCTGTGTTTATCCTGAGTCAAGGACTAATTTTTCCTTGTCTCATGCTCTGCCACTGAGGATACACAAAAGAAACTGGGAGGGTGCACAGCTGGGACAGGTGGCCTGAACTCCCCAAAGGAATATTCCATGTCAGGCCCAGTATGCAAACTGGGGGAATTACCCAGAAGGGGAAGGGATGATTGGGGCTCAGTAACAGGGCCTGGCACCAGTAAGTGGGTTGTGAGTGATTGATTTGTGCATCACTTGTTTTTTCCCTTTTTATTATCATCATTGTCTACCATTATTACTGCATTTTACTTTAATTTTTTCATATTCAATCCTTCTTATCTCAGTATACAAGTTTTACTTTGATTCTCCTCTCCATTGCAGTTGGGTGGGGTGGGGACATTGAGCAAGTGGCTGCATGGTGCTTTACCTCCAGCTGGGCTTAAATCAGGGTGCTTTATAAACCCTCATCATGAGCACTGCTCATCTCTGTGAGTAGGCACACAAGCATGTCAAGTCTGCCTGCTTCAAAGTCTATTTCCCAAACCTCAGTTAACTGATTAAATTTTTCCAACTGGACAAAGATGGGATGAGAAACTGCACCTGACAGACTGTGGAATCAGTCTCTACTTCCTGAGTTGTTACTTGTTGAGTAAATTCTGTGTGCTGCCCCTGTGCCTGGAGGTCACTGCTGCAGTCCAGGCCCCCAGCAGGTTCTGATCCTACATCCACCTAAATGCATTGAGCCCTTTCTCAACCACTGTTTGCACCCAGGCTGAAATATAAAGAGAGCATGAAAAATCATGGAAAAAAAATTAATAGAAGATACACTGATGATTTCTTAAAACCTGATGATGGAGCATAGAGTGAAATACAATGCCAGAAGTAAAAAGATGAGAGTCCAGAGCAGAATACCAGTCAGTGGTCTAGCCCCAGTTAAATTATTTAAAGTGAGAGCAGTGAGTCAAAGTGACCTCAATGCATTACAGTGTTCTGACACTGCTGGAGCAGGTCCCACACCAGGAACAAGGACTTACAAGGGAACTAGTGGCATGATTCTCTTGGCAGCAGGCAACACTGACATCATCAACCCTCCAAAATATTTTCTGTTCCTGAAAAGCAGTTAAGTGCACTTGCTGGATGCATTCTTTGTGAGGCTGCTTTAAGACCAGCAGTGAGGCTAGAGGGTCTTTATAGAAACAACAGTCCTCAACGCAGGAGCAACAGAAGCTCCACTGACAATTCCTGGGTTGAATTTTGCACTTAAGAAGAGGGAGGAAAAATACAGACCCCTTCATCTTCAGTGCTTTCACTCAATGGCACAGAAAAAAAAATCCATCTGCTAACTAGATCTATACTCAATGCGCTAAAAATATCCTCCAGGGTATTTTGCCTATGTGGGTGAGGAGGTGTGAGCCAAGGAGGGTGGAGGAGGAGCAGCAAACTGGGGAAGTCAGCAAGATTTGGCATATTGCAGCTACTCTGTGCTTGGGAATTATCCTTCTCTCATCCTTCCATTTAGGATGAATGTCCTAATTTGTAGCTGAGGAGGTTAGAAGAAGGGAGTTGAAAACCTTTCATTAGATACACGTGACTGCAGTCACATTGGGGTTTTTTTTTTTTTTTTTTTTTTCACAAAAAGTAAGGTACTATCAGGAAAGGGCAGAGCAATGTTGGCTGTATAATACACGAGGCATACAGGTGATTAACATAATTAAAATAATTAGCAATCTGTCACCATTTTGTTGCTGAGGCCATCCAAACCACTGAGAACAGTCTACCTCAGGAGCAATACAAAGCCAGAAGAGAGGGTAAGGTATCATGCTTGGCACTTGCATTATTTCAGTTCAGCAGCAAACATACATAGATAGAATGGCATATTTTCCTACTGCACTTTGCAGGGAGTTTTCATTCTGTAACACAGAGCAGGAGCACTTCTGTGGAGCAACCATTCTCAGGGATTCTGTATGGTCAGGTACCAAATCAAGGGTCAAATGAAGACTGGAGAAAATAGAGGGCTGCTGCTGAATGGTTCAGGGGACCTGGTAACAGATGACATGGAAAAGGCTGATGTACTCAGTGCCTTCCCTCCTCAATATTTACTTTACAATACTTCCGAGCAGTGTTTACAGTGTTTTTAACCAGGCTGCTCCAATAGGCGTCAAACCCAGCAGGATCCTTTGAGATAAATCAGACTTTTTCAGGTCTGAACTTTGTTTGCTGAGGATGATTGTATCTCACACTAGAAACATTATTGACACAATCCCATTTACTCTTAGTGACTTGGAACCTGCTCCTCTCTGGGTTGTCACCTCTGCTCTTGCTGCCACCGCAGCAGATTCTGCCAGCCGTGTCAAACCTTGGAGCAATGCTTTCTGCACAGTTTGTGGAACCAACACCTCCAGCAGCAGCTTGACTTCCATGTGGAGTGGAAGTGCTCCTTGGCTGTCCTGCAGGATTCTCAAGCAGCTGCAACTCCCAGCAGGGAGCTAGAGCATGGCCAGAAATCTCCAGGCTTCCTGAGGCAGCCTGTGGATAGAGGTTGCCCTGGCAGTAGGGTTTGCAGAGACTGGGGGGACTGGGACCAGCTGGGCTGAAAGCACCAGAGAAACAGGAAACAAGCCAGCTTTTCAACTGAATGAATGGTGTAGATAAACACTAGCACTGTGTTAGTACTATCATCAGGAAAGTGTTTAGTTTGAAACACAATCACCTGAAATGCTAGAATTAATTCTGAGTGCTTAAATCCTGGAAGCCTCACTTCTGTTTTCTTCCATTTTTCCAATTACATTTCAGAAAACCATAGGGGTTTGAAGAGTTTTCAAATTAATCCATAATTTAAAATTGTGGAGTGCCATTAGTTTTGGTTTTGTTTTGGTGCTGCAAAAAAAACCTACATTATAGCATGGACAAAAACTTATACAGGTAATTGATAAAGTGCAGAAGAGCTTCTCCTATAGCAAAGCCTCCATGTAGTGCCTAACCTTGGGCACTTGGGGGTGTCTTCTGACAGAATATGTCTCTGACTTTCTGCAGCACGGTTAAAATGATGTGTGTCTGATCAGCAGGGGCTGTCCCAACACGCTTCTCATGGGGCCATAGGGCCAGGGCCCTTCTCAGCATGCTGCTTTTTCCTTCAGAAAGCACTGACAGCAGTACTTCTGGCTTTGCTTGTGTCTCCTGTAACAGTGCTTAGTGCATGCTAGGCCTGTTTCTCTTCATGCATCATCCAACCCTCACGCAGCTTCCCTGTTTTGTACCTTCCTTTGCTGTAGGACAGGCCATCCACACCCAGGGGACGAGTGGGGGCTGGAACAGCTCCCCAGGGTGGCAGGACTGGTGTGACAGAGCTCAAGAAGTGTTTGCACAGTGCTCTCAGGCACATGGTGTGACTCTTGGGGTGTCCTGTGCAGGGCTAACAGCTGGACTGAATGATCCTTCTGTGTTCTTTCAACCTGGCACGTTCTTTGATTCTGTGATCTTGTAGCCCCGTTGTCTGAGACTTGTGTGTTCCTGTCCTCCAAGGACTCTGGCTGCATACTTGAATTTATTGTCATTAATTAGCTCTATGACACAAGCTGATGTCCCTTCATTTTGCTTAGTGCTTCTTTTAAGACTGGTATAATGAGGTACTTGTTCAAGAGCAGCACAACCCAAGGAAAAATATAATTAGGTCTAAGTAGAACATTCTTCCAGCCACGAAAAAAAAACCCCTTCAAATCTATCTTCATTTATGCTATTAATTTAAGCAACGTATAAAACATTTCTTGTTTTTCCCTGAAAAGGTGAATTCCTTTTAATTTCTACATTACTTAAAATTAATGTTCCTTTTATGTCACACTTATCAGGTACATTTTTTTAAGAGATTATTGGTTTGTAGGTACCCGCTTAAATCCTGGGTAATTGTCTCAGTTTATATTTTACTCTGGTTTTTTATGAGAGGTTACTGTGGCCCCTTTTGTTTTGTCATACCTCCAGAAATTTCCAGCATGGCTCAGCCTGTCTGGTAACAATTCCCACTGCATTTCCAGGGGTCTCATTTGTGAGCTCAATGTAACAGTAGTTGATGAGGGGTTTTGCCATGCATGTTATGAAATAGAGGCTTGGCTTGAAGGATGTAAAATACCTATGTCACAGATATAATATCCAGCCTTTAGCAAAATCAGCTGAATGCAATATACCAATTGCAGGTGAAAGAACCTGTGATTTACCATTAATGGTAAAATGAAAAGCAGGAACATTGCACAGATGCTAGTTTGGAAAGGGCAGAACTAAGTGGATCGTCCTACTGTTCTTCACAGTTTTCTTTGTTTTTATATGAGTGTACCACAGATTCTCCTGTGCTTAAAAAAGGGTCAGAGGCATGATCTGATGGCCAGACCTTTCCAGCAAAGGAGGACCATTTATAATTCAAGGTATAGGAGGATGTACTGGTAGGCATATTTAAATCCACCTTCCAAAGTATGTGCTTTGCATTAGTAGTAAAATTCTTCATGAGACAAGATTGAAATATAGACTTCCTTGAGCAAAGGGACTTGTCTTTGAAGGAAAATAAATCTTGGTGTATTTTAGGAGATGAGAAAAGTAATGAAAAAACAGCTGTGAAAGGCAGTCCAGGATGGTCAGAAGAAGATCTCAAAGTGACTTGTGCAAAATCAATCTGAAATTCTGATGCGTTCAGCTAATTTGGTTTATTTTGCAAAAGCTTTCCTGAGTCTCTCTTGGCTTGGAGGCTGTCCAGTTCACCGTGGCCACCATGTACCCACACTGAGAGGATGTTGTCTGTGCAGGCCCAAAGGACAAGGAATGCAGCACTGTGCCTCTTGTGGTTTTCTGGAATGGGAAACAGATGGGAAACAGGACTTACCAACTTCTTAATATGGTAAAAAGCAAACAGCTGTAAAATGGGACAACCAATAAAAGCCAAGCCAGACATTAGAAAGCTGTGGAGATGCCAGATTATCTATCCTACTGAGAAGTTAAATTATTTCCAAAACTTACTGGAGGTGCTTATCCATTGCCCTTTAAAAATACTCTATAAAATTTGTGAGAAAATTGTACAGGGTTATTGGTATATTGCATATATGCAATATTCCTTGCTGCAGCAGGAAGGGGGCTGGGACCTTTCTTAGTTAAACCTGTGTAAAAGGGAGGGTGAATTACTGTGGCACATGCCCAGAGCTGCAGTGAGACAGAATTGTTATCACCATGCTGTCCCATGGGGTGCTTCCTGCAGTAAGGGGCTCTTGAGGTAACCAACACAAAGCAGACAGGATCTGCTGAAAATCCAAGCTCTCAAGGGCCATAAAGAGGAGCTACACCATATTAAAAAAAAAGCAAATCCCCAAACATTTAGAAATTTGCATCCTGACAGTAATGTCCCAATAGGAAAGTGTCCACAAATTATTTGAGAGCTGTGGGTTGTTCACCAATGGAAAGGAAACAAGAAAAATCTTGAATTCCAGAGTAGAGGAAGTCCTCAAGAGTACTCAATTAATATTCCTTTCCTCCAGGCAGATAAATGTGGCACACTGAAAAATGTTTATAAGCTTGCAGCATTCTCCAATATGTCAGATCTCAGATGTTAGAAAAAAATATAGTCAAGAAAGACAAATATCCACATTTAGTTGAATGAATGAACATTAACAGATCAGCCTTTTCTGCTTTAGACATCTGCTAATAATGGAGGGAAAGAGGGAAGGAAGGAGGGAGGGAGGGAGGGAGAGAGGGAGGAAGGAAGGAAGGAAGGAAGGAAGGAAGGAAGGAAGGAAGGAAGGAAGGAAGGAAGGAAGGAAGGAAGGAAGGAAGGAAGGAAGGAAGGAAGGAAGGAAGGAAGGAAGGAAGGAAGGAAGGAAGGAAGGAAGGAAGGAAGGAAGGAAGTTGAATTAAGAAAGGAAGAAACCTTGTATGGCAAAACAAAGGTGATTAGTGTGTGTAGGCAATTTGGCAGACTTGAAAAGTACACAGAGAATGGTAAAACATTAGTGTTTTTTCTATACTCAGATAGAATGAAGCCCTCTTCTGATGGAGAATTAGGACCTCCTCTAGTTGATGTGGTGCTTAACAAAACTGTCACCGACTGAACTACAAAGATATTCCATGCAGGAAAACTGCGACCTGGGGCTTCACTCTGGGCCAGGGAGTTGCTGTTTCTCTAATGTGTGGGCAGGAAGGTGTTTCTAGTGGCATGAGCTACAGCTTTGCTCTGACATAGAAAAATTGACTATGCTAACACTAATATACTCAGACAACAAACAGTTTGTTCCCTTTCTTGTTGTAGGTACTCAGGAGAGAAAGACAGCATTGTGTACACACAGCATGATCAGTTATTCTGGAGAAATGCTATTGTTCTCACAAGCCCTAGAGTGCTTAGAGAACTGTGTTTGTGTTCTTGCACCCTTTGTACCCACACAACATTTCCTGCTTTTGCAATGTAACAGAAGTATGGGGAAGTCTTGGGAACCTTGCACACATTACCTCCAAAGTAATGAGAATTTCTATGCTGAAAAGGCAAGAGGATAAAAAGTGGACAAACTTGAAAAGTCTGTTCTCTGAAGAAGCTTTTTTCCCCCAGCAAATGTTACCAATAATTAGGAATTTGAACATATTGAAACAAAAGATAACTGGCTAACCTTGTTCTTCCCGGCTCTTGCTCTCTCTCCATCCAACAAACAGAAAGGGCAACTTTCCATGACTCAACCAGGAGCACAAAGAAGGATCATGCATAGCACCACACTGCGCAGAGGTATTTATTTAGTTTCGTTTTCTCTAGACTCTTTTCTTTCCCTACTCCTCAGCAATGAGGAAAGTGGAATAGGAGAAGTCAGTTTTGCAGCAATAAAAATGCATCACACATCAAATAACCACTGACCATAGCAAAAAGCTGCTAATGAGAGAGGTACCTATAGAAAAAGATCGGTAAATTCCTATTCCACAGACTGTGCTAGATTTCTGAGAAGAAAGCTATAAAGGATGAAGTGTTTTCATCAGTTGTTTGATGGCAGGTGTGGAAGGGAGCCCCTCGCTGTCCCAGTGTGGCAGGAGTGCACAGCCTCCCGGGCAGCAGAGCAGCCAGAGCACCGCCCCAAGGCAGCTCCTCTTAGTGCAGCACAGCAAACACCAGCCTTCCGTGCTTTTTATTGCCCCTCAGACTGTTCTCATGCCCAGACACACAACTCCCAGTAGAAAACAAAAATGGATGATCTCACTGACGTTAGCCAGGCAAGTTTTAAGAGTGTGAGCTTTCCTTTGTGCTTGCTAGTAAAATTGCAAGCCTTGCCTTTCTGGGGTTTATTCTTTCTTCCAGTCTGATGCGTTTTCTTCAAGTTATGGGGATTCATAGTGAATAAATTCACTTTGAATTTATTTTTTTTTCCTTAGGAGAATTAACACCTTTACCCCTTTTATAGATTTCTGGTGTGAATGAAGCTAGTTCTCTGAAAGAAAATTCTGAAATCCATCCTATTGTTTCTTTTGCTGCCTCTGAGTATCTGGGCAGACCTTAAGTGTTGGAAATGGAGGTGTGTATTCCAAGAGCATGAGGGGCTTGCCTCTGCCCCAGCTGAGAAAAGGAGAGGACAAGAGGCAAAGCCACCTGCATACCAGATCAAAACAGAGGAAATAGAGGAATATAGATTTTCTCTTTATGCTATAACTCCTATAACAGTTATTACTATTTGAAAGTAATGAGTCAGCTGAGTTAACTGATATTATAATGTTCTCTCTCAAAATGTAGACTTTAATGTCATTGATCTATGGTGTGCTGGGCATTACTCAGCTGCATGCAGAATATAGCAGAAACATCACCATGGCTGCAACCTCTAGTTAATATTGATAATGTGTTCTTACACAAAACTACTCTTACTGTTTTTAGACACCTCTAACAGGATGAAGCAGGAATAAGAGACATCCTAAGATGTTCCTTACAAATCATTGTAAGGTTTGGATAGTTCTTGATTTCAGGACAGGTAGAAAGCATAAGCAATGTTGGGGTTGGAACTGGACCCTCTTGGACATTTCTCACAATCTAAACAAGTCTGTGATTCTATCTAGACGTGTAACTGAAAGAAAATAAGTTATTCAGGTACTTCTGCCATGTAATGCATTTACTTTGTCTTATACACCTGGTTTGAATGGAAAGATTGTCCAGAAAATACTGTAGATTCAGTGGATTTTATGCATCTTTACTGATAAACCAAATTGGCTGGATAGAAACTTTCTTACATGGTTTGGAGCATTAGGAATCAGGCCTCCTTTATTCTTAATCTTCTTTAATTGAGTGTCTTAGAATTCAGTATACAAAATTTTCATCATACACATCACTTATGTATTCATTAAATACCCCTGCTTACTTGATGTATATATATATTACTTTACTTTACAGAGTCACATCCCTTGTTGCAAGCCTTTATATGGTTCTTTGGGATCTTCTTTAGTGGTCTCCAGCATACTGCATCCTTTCAATGTGGCTGTACCTTGATCCCTGCTTTTGAGTAAGTGCAATATTGTTGTTTTGCATAATCTTCACTTTATCAGCCTTGCAGAGCTGAGCCAACATCATCCTTGTGTTTTGCCTGACTTCTGTTTTGTCTGCTTCTCCAAGGCTACATTGCTCCCTTTATTTGATAAAAGGAAAATGCTGTTTTGTTCTACCATCCTTATCCAATGAGTAAAATGCTGTTCTGTTCCACTGTCTTTATCAATATGAATAGTATGATCATCCACTGTTGCAGACTGGTTACTCTTAAAAATATAAGAACCTTCATGGTTTGGGGGCATGAGACAGATTGCTGCATAGCACAATTTACAACAGACTGTTCTAAAGATAACCAAGTCAATGTGTCCCTTTGAGATACCTAAAACACTTCTTGGTCAGAGCTGAAACACTGACTTGATCCAATACAGTACTCTTTGTAGCCCTGGATTTTTATTTATGCTGTGAAGCAATTGTATTTTTGGTATCTTTAAAAAGAAATCAATAAAAGCATAAGGCTACTCTATAAAATCCCCTCTGTTAGGCAAGAAGAGTTAAAAATGGAAGAATGGTGAGAAGAATGGTAGATTAGCTCAAATGACTTTGCAGCTGGGAATGCCAAAGCCTGGAGAGTAACAGTGTGGGGATCCCCATATATTACACCTACTGTTGTTAATCCTCTGTCTGTTTTGAGAAATAGAATTTCTGTGTAGGTATAGCAGAGGTTTTCAGAGTCACTTGGAGGCAGTCTCACAGACCTGCTCAAGAATCTTGGTTTGAGGGGAAAGAGGATCAAAGTTCAGAGATCACAATAGACTGAGAGGAGATCACAGCATTCTGGTAAACCACATGTGCACAGGACCTAGAGAAACTGGTGGAAACAGCAGACCCACTGCTTGCCACCTGCCAGCTTGGACTGTGCTCCTGCTTGACAGTCTGCCCAGGCACTGCCTTGGGATCACCCTGAGCAAAGGGTGATCAAAGTAATGAAGAAAACTTACTCTTCGCATTTCAGCTGTGGTTTTGTGGCTGTTCTGTCTGCCTGAGCCTACTCACACACACCCTTCACTTCACATATCATTTTGGAAACATATTTCATCTCAGTTAATGCAGGATTTGGCAACTAGAACAGTATTGTTGGAAGGAAAAGGTTTAAAATGCAAGATTTGACTAGGAGGATGATAGGGTTGCTCAAGTGACCTTGTGGCTGGGCAGACTAAGAATATCCATGTGGGAAACTTCGCATATTTACTGCTGATTATCCTCTGTCTGTTTTGAGAAGCAGAACTTCTGTAGAGATAATATAGAAGCTATCAGAAACTTAAGAGGCACCTCTCACAGACAGACTTGAGTGTCCTGCTTGGAAAGAGATCAAAAATCTCAGAGGTCACAGAAGCAGAGCATTGTGATGAGCTGCACGATCGTGAGGTCCCTTGCTGTCCTGGGACAGGCACCACTTTCCATGCCCCTCTGGGATGGGACCAAGCCCAGCTCTGCCTGCTACCCCATTTCCTGTGTTTCTACAGCACAGTGGTGTCTAGGGACTCTCCAGATAGTGACCTAATGAAATCAATCTACTCGCTGCATTTCAGCTGTGGTTTGGTGATCAACTCACCAAATTATTTAGGTCTCACATTGAGCTAAACAAGAATATGCAAGTCATCCTTTCAATAATCTGAAGCTTTCTTGATTTGAGCCATACTTTGAAATTATAAAGTTTCTTTTATCCAGTTTGATTTGCAAACATAATAATTATTTCTCAAATCCTGTATTCACATAATTGTCAGGTGAGCATCTTATTTAGGCAAAAAAATGAATTCAGTATTTCTGCTGCAATAACAAAATACCTTTTCCTCCTGAGTCCAAGCAATGCAATCATTTCTGTAGTTTGGCAGGTGTGAAACTAAGAATGAAAGTAACATTAGGGCCAGGGCAGAAAAGGCATTTTTTAGAAATAACTTCATGTAAATATATTACTTGTCTCAGCAGGGAATTTATTTTAAAACAACTAACCACAAACCCCTGATGCTGGTTACATAAACATCACTCTTCTTTAAAAACCTTTTTCCCAGTAAAAATAGACTCTTGGAGGCCTGATGAGATAAAGTCCTTCAGTGTACATTTTATAGGCTGGATTTGGGCATTCATTTTGCTTTCAGAGAAGTGAAAAGCTGCTCACCTGTTGTACTTGCTTGGCACCTACACAGGTAGGGTAGTTTATGCCTGGCAAGCTTAGCAGTATTGTAAAATACAATAATGTTGTCCCAGGTCAACAGTGATTTATTTAATGAAGGATTGTTGGTCACAAGTGAATTCTCTTGAGGAAACAGACTTACCCACTGAAAAAGGCTCAGACTTACTCAGCTAATCTTTTTGGTAACAAATTTTAAAAGTATATATAGCTTTGATTCACATACATGGCTCTTCCATTCTCCTTCATTCTGTAGTCATAATGTACTCCTTAGAGAAATTACACTTTTCCCCCTCTTTTTACTAGCTTTATCTGCCCTTTTATTCCTGTCTCCAGCTGAAGAATCATTTTAAACAGAGATTTTTTGAAAGATTCTCGTGAGTGCTGCAGGTCATAGGAAGTAAGTTTCTGCAGATGCAAGATATAGACAATGAACTGGAGACTGGCTGCCTTTGCCTGTGACAAGGAGAACCACTGCTTTCCCCAGCACCCCACATTGACTTGATCTGCCTCAACAATTATAATCATCTACTAACATGGCATCTCGAAATTAAACTTCCTCTACATTATCTATCTTGCAGAACACACCTAGTGCAGGTAGCTTGGAGTGCAAGGTGAAGGTTGTTGGTGGGAAGCAGAGTCAGCCCCAAAAAACCAGCTGCAAAGGGCACTGTCCTGGAATTCCAACCATCATCCAGAGCTTCTGCAGGGCCCAGTGAACAGTGAGAAGATCCCAGACTACCTAAAACCATTGGACCAAGGAGCACAGTGCAGCCAGGCTCAGCGTGATCAGTGAGAGGCTGAAAGGCAATGACAAACTGAAACACTGAAGGGTCCCTCCAAACATCAGGAAACTTTCATATTGTAAGGTTGACTAAGCACAGATTGCTCAAGGCAGTTATGGAGTCTCCATCTCTGGAGACATTAAAAACCATCTGGACACAATCCAGAGCAACACTCTAGGTGGCCCTGCTTGGGCAGGAGTGCTGGACTAGATGACCTCAAAAGATCCCTTCCTATGTCAATCAGCCTGTGATTCTCTGATTTGGTGAAATACAATGCATGGGTTTGGATCTCCTCCTGACCTATTTAAGTGATTATGGATACCAAAATAGGATTCATTGTTCTCTTGAGACTGTGCTTCCCGCCCAGCCTGGAAAGGCAAAAACAACTTTTTCCAGGCTCCATTTGGGATTTCTGTCTCTCAGCTGAAACAAGAAAGTACAGTGAGTGATGTGACGACAATAAAAAGTCAAAATTAAAAATACAAAAAAGTATTAGCACAAAAATGCAGGTCCAAATAATGATAAGCTGAACACTTACATGGATGTGTCCTAAGCAAAGCAGCCCTTACTTCCCAGTACAGAATTGCCTGGGCCATGAAGAAGCAGTGCTTCCCTGAGAAAAGTGATGAAGCAGATGGCATCATGTTTACATTTTTGAAGGTGGTATGAGGACTCCTGTGGTTTGCATGCTGTGGTATAAAGTACACTTGTATACTACCAGAGGATTTGTAATTGTAAACTGCACACAGGATTAATTATCAAATAAGAAATACTGTTGAGCTAATAAGGGTTAATGACAGTATAAAATCTCACATTTTGGTTTGAACATTTTTAAGGAGAAGGACTGGCTACTTTAACACATCATCCCTGTGAGTCCCTTCCAGTTCAGAATATTCTTTACCTCCTCTTTGCTGAGCTATTGTGTTAATACAATATTAGCACTTAATGCTCCTGTTACCACAAATGCATTCTTCAGTACAATGCCACAGCCAGTATGTTAGAAATAGTGCCAAACAAGGGAGAGTTTATTTGACAAGTAGCAAAATAGGATTGCCACCTTTTCATTTACAGACTTACTCTTTACATACAGATTTACTGAAGCAGAATTTATTTGGAACATATTACTAACATATTTTTCCTTATTTTTCGTATTCAGTCAGGTATAAGAGATAAGAGATCACAGAAACCATTAAGATCAGCAAACTCCTTAGACATATTATCTGGCTACATTAAGATTCCAGCATGAAGTGACGTCAATTAAATTCCATTTTTACTTGATCTGTGTGATTAGCTGTGAGATAAGGATCAGTAGGAAATGTGGAAAAACTTTATCTTCACATCCATGTACAGAGGTTACTTTTTGGTTAGTTGGTTGGCACTTTCTGTAAGTGCATGAATGAAATTAAAACATGCTATGTTTTGAGCAAATGGCTGAGGTCTCCAGTCACAGCATTTCACAATAGTTCACGTTTGTGATGGACAACTGGTGTTTTGGGAAAAAAACAATGAAAAATCCTCCACATATTAACCAAAAATTTGTTCCCTTTCTCCTGTATTTTCTCTGTCTTCTCCTCCACAGATATAAACTACTACTAATTTAAATACTGAAGCAACATCACATTGAGAAGAGACTTTTTTTTCCCCCAGGGAATTCTTTCTTTCCATAGGTAGTAAGCATAGCTACAAAAGTATTACATTAGGAAAATTACATATTTTAAATTGTGAAGTATAGAGCTTCTGTGTGTCATACTAGTGATATGTTGTGCTTGCTTCACACTAGTGATATTTTAAGTGCAACCCCTAAGAAAAAAGAGTAACAGAAATATTTATCACACTTCCTAGACATGTATTCTGCTCTCTGCTCAACAACCTCAAGCTGTGATGAAGTAGAAGGGTATGCAGGTAGCAGATGGACTATTTCCTGAAATTGCCAGAGTGTCCAAAGAGAGAAGCCTGTGGGCCATTCCTCCTAGACTACCCATGCTACACTAGAGCCCTGGGAGGCCAGGCAACTGTTCCAGCTCATTTTCCAAATGCCTTGGATAGTTCTTGCCATCTAGCCCAGCTAAAAACTGCATTGGCTGTGAACCTCCCACTTTTCCTGTTTTCACTGAGAAATTATTTTCTCGTGATTGAATGTGTTGTTCCCATGACCCTGCAAAAGATTCACTGTGTGCTGTACCAGGAGAATAAAGGTGGGATGTAACAATCTTTTGTGACTCACTGGTGGTTAGAAGCATCCCTGACACTCAGTCAGTGATCACTGCCTAAGCAGACCTACAGAAACACCAGAGTTTTAGTTCTGCTTGTTCTAAAGTCAGTGACATAGTTTGGTTTTCTGACTGATTTCAGAATTTGAACATAATCTAGGAAAATGCTAAATAAACTAGCAAGCATGAGATCCAGAGTTACTGCTGAAGTTTAATAATAATCACGTGAAAATCCACCAGAAATGGATAACTTACCACCATAGACCTGCATTTTTATTTTACTCACCTTTTTCCATATTCACAGCCTTGTCAGAAATTCATGAAAGTTACCCAGTTACTACTTTACCTCTTTTCATAAAAATTCTGCAATATGCCAATTTAAAAGAAACTGGTAAGGCAGGATTGGAGGGGGAAGTTTATTCTAATTTCCTTTCCTTCTTTGAGATGGTCCTGAAAGCCCATCTGTTCTGGGAAATACTCCACCTGTGAGCAGATGCCTCCCTGGCTTGTGCTTTATTTGCTTGTGTATTTTTAATTGGAAGTTCTTTGCCAGCTGGTCTGCTAATCACTTATTATGGTACCTTGATTGGAGATGGCTATTTACACTAATAGCACTACTAGTTTTGTACTAGTATTGTTCTGTGTCACAGAGAAGAAAGAAATGTGCTATGAAACTGCCCAACAGCCCACTACAATATGAGACATGTAGCATGGCTTCCCAGCAGTCAAATTGCAGCAACCATGCTCATGCAATAGTAGTTGTGAACAGAAGTCATGACACCAGCAATGGTAATGACAATATTTCAGGTTATTTTTTTCTTTTTCTGTAACAGAAAGCAATAGAAATTAATTTGGTACTTTCTTATTGAACACTGTCTGTTTCAATTATATGCACAGTTTACTTAGGCAGAGTAATGGTGCAACCACACTGCTTTGCTCAACAGGTGAGGTAGCTTAGTGATGAGAAGACTGGGAGCAGTCACAGGGAACTAATCCTGTGATTGCTGGAGTCAAAGAAAAAACCCAGTCTGTTTTAATGGAAATGTGTGAAGCCTGTGGAATGTAACCCACAACTCTTAAACAAATTGATTAATACTAGACATTAGTATTTTACCTTTTATACTTCAGTACTATTATCAACAATGTGACAGGGGAAAATGTCAAGCCTTTCACTTTGATTAAAAATTTTACTTTTTTAAAAATATGATTAGGACTTCTTACCATAATGATTATGATGATGATGATGATGATGATGATTACCTGTATGATAATCCAGTAGTTTGGTTATAACTTTGATCATCCATCATCTAATGAAATATTACACCTTATTTGACTATGTTTCCTATGGCACACAGGATAAGGAACAGCAAACCCGAGATGGCAAGAGAGTCTTAACAGAGATATTATCCAATGTTTAAATAAAATACATAATTAAATGCAACACTTTAAATAATTGAACCATTCTTTTCAAAGTGTGAAGCAGATTCCTGTGGGACATACCCAAAGCATATATTCCACGTGGGTAAGGAACATAGCTGTTTAAAAAACAGATCAAAATTATTACAGCAGTCAATTAATCAGGTCTTCCAGTAGATAAAAATTGTACTCTGATAACTACAATAAAGCCTTCATTACAGAGACAGGAGACAATTCAATGTGATTGCAAAACACCTTGCAGCTGCAAGACACCTCTCTTGACAGCAACAAAAGAAAGCTGTAATAGTCACTTACTGCTGTATAAATCTGATAAAAATAGCACTTGATGATTCCCAACAAGTTATTTAATCTTTGGATAACGACTGCCTGCCTCAGTCAACAGGATGTATCCTCTGCAAGGAAAATTGATAGCTGTTCATCATATTCTTGGAATGGGTTATAAACCGAAAGGGTTTAAAATCTTTTATAGATGGGAGATCAATTGGGTTATCTTTCCATAAATCTTGACATGTTCCATCCTTTTCCATCAGGTCACTGAGGCTTTGGTGATCACACAGTTGCTCATAATACAGCAGTACTGCTTGTACTTGCTTACAACTGTGCACATCCCCTTCTGTTAATCAAGGCTTGCCTGCAGAAGGTACAAGCTCATGTCCCTTGTGCTACTTGTAGACATAAACTTTTTCTGCTTATCTTTTTAGCCATGATACCTCATGTCTCCAGAAGCAGTAATAGCTTGGACTCAGCATCCCACTACCTCTTTGAAGCTTTTCCTGAGTGCTGCCCACTGGAATTGGGGTTTGGGCTATTGGCAATCCCTAGTCCAGGCTACTACCTGTGGTCCCCAGCAGGTAGATGCTATTTAAGCAATACTGGGTGCATGTAGTCACAGGTTCACGTGCTTCCCTGACAGCCTTCTTGATCTCAGCAAGAGCTATCCTCTGAGCACACACAAGAGTGGCATCCTAATTTCTCACTCACGTGATTTCTGCTGGCTTTCCCCTAAGCCTTTGTGCAGTGCCACATGGGAGAAAAGTGTTGTGAGGATTTTGCATAGCCTATGCATCCCAGGGGAACATCTGCTGTTTTGTTTGTGGGTCTTCTGTGCACACCTGTGCGCACGCAGAATTTACTGTGCAGCTTATTCCCTACAATTAACTAAACGAATTTCATTCCTAAACACTGACAAAAAGAACCTCCAAAGCAACATAAAAAAAAACCTCAAACCCACAAAACAAACCACTCCCTCCAAAAAAAAAACCCCAAAACCCTTAGTCATTTCAGGCACACAAACACTGCAAAATTGAATGTCACTGCTTTGAAAATGTCTGCCCTTCTCTCTCGTAAAAAGTCTGCAGCACCAACATGATTAAAAGATTGACTCCCAATAACACAAAGCAGTTTCAGTGTGCTGAAGGGAGAGCTGCTCACAAGAGCAGTGCCATGGCAACTGGAAATCTGCCACCTCCTACAAAGCCCGGAGGTGAGACAGGGAGGGAGGAGCTGTGCCGGAACTCTGCAGAAGACCAGGAGAAGCAGCAGCACCTGGGAGCATCCGAGCAGGGCCAGGACACTTGCAGCCCTGCTTCTCATGGTCTCACTGTCCAGGGAACTCTGCATTAGGCAAAACTACAGGATCACTGCATTCATATCCCAGCTGACGGGATTATGGGGACCATGGGAATAATCCTCTTTTGACTTTAAACTGGAATTTTAAGGAGCACATTTAAACATTCAGATATTCACACCTTACCACACAGAATTTAGCTTGATGACCTCATAAGAAGCAATCTGTGTTCTGGTAGTCAGACTACATGAGTATTATTTCAGAAACGTTGCTTCCAAACAGATGAATACTTCAAAATTATTCAAAACTATGTCACTCTATCACTCTGCCATCACAGCCTTTGCTGATTAGCTGCACCTCATAACTGGGATAATAGCACAGAAAACACAAGATTATGCTTTTATTGAGAGTAAAAGTGAAGGTTTCCTCCACTTATTTCCCTGATAGACTTACTTTCTGTGTTAGGAAAATAATACTGTCCTCTCTGCCAAAGCTTTGGTCTCTCAGTAAAGCCACTAGTCTCCTTTGTGGTATTCAGCTCCCTATTTATTAATATTTGAAAATTGTGGAATTTATTGAAAAATGAAAGTTACCCAGTTTCTACTTTACCTGAAACAAGATATTTCAGGAACACAATCATGTCAATTACACTCACTGAACATTTGGGAAATGTAACATGACATTGGCTACCCTGACCTGAGAGTGGGAACAAAAGGAATATAAATTTTGAGTATCTCAAGGCTGCCTTTATTTTCATAAATATTTTCTGTTTTCCCAAACCAGGTAGGTTTCTCTAGGTATTCCCACGCCTATGCAAAGAAGGGTTCAAAGACCACGTAAACAAAATCACAGAATCAGCTAGGTTGGAAAATACTTCAGAGATCATCAGGTCCAAACTATGAAATGTGTACTCTTTGTACACTTTGTGTCTTCTTACATGCAGCTCAATGACATCACAAGAAGAAATGCAGAAGAAAAAAACCATAAGTTACAGCCCGAAGTTATTACCTTGGACACCAAAATATTGTTTTTTATAAGATGTATCAATAAAATCATGATCATTTTAGCCTCTTTTCATCCCTTTCATATGTTTCTCTAAATTATGAACCTGAGATTATATGTTTATCTCAATGCACAGCAGCGGAATTCCATTCTGATTAAAAACCCCTCAGTTTGAGATGAGTTCAGTAAGCAGAAGGAAAAAGAAGTTTTTGATGTCCTGTCCTCTGATGTGACATATAACCTCCTTTGACTTTACTGGGAGCGCCATGAATTTATCAAAATGCAAAATCTGAGCTTTGCCTTTCTGAAGAATCAGTCTCAAAATCCATTGTTTTGTCTTATGTACATGTTCTCCCCTGGAGAGTCTGTAGGATACTGAAATAGGACATTGCATTACATATCTGAAAACAGGACTTAGAGTCACACATGCCTGCCACTGTCAACACCTGCCACTTATTAACAACTAATTGCTCATTTGGGGAAAAGGAGAGGAGAGGAGAGGAGAGGAGAGGAGAGGAGAGGAGAGGAGAGGAGAGGAGAGGAGAGGAGAGGAGAGGAGAGGAGAGGAGAGGAGAGGAGAGGAGAGGAGAGGAGAGGAGAGGAGAGGAGAGGAAAAACACACCCCCCAAAAAAACCAAAGCAAAAACAAAACAAAACAAAAACCCATGGATGTATGGAAAAATATTTCCCACAACTTCCAAAGAGTTTAGCAAATAAATAAGTTTTTAGATCAGATTTGAACTATGTCTAAGTTTTAAAGCTCTTTGAGTTGGGGATTCTGGGAGATCTCCCTTGCTGTTAAAATGCAGTTGGAACAAAACTCTGGCTGTATGAGGAAGCACATAACATCAGTACCATTGCAATTCTGGCTAATTATATAATCATACAGCTCTTACATACAGACAAGTCTTATGCTGGTTCAAAGTACAAGATTACATGAACAAGATGAGAGAGCTCAAGCCTCTAATCAGATTACTGGCACTAATCATTCAAGCCTTTCTTGTTCCTTTTCAATTTTCTTAATTTGTTGGCATCTCTAGCTACTGTGTTTGTCATATGCGAGGTCTAGGCATTTCAAAAGAAAGGGGTTTTTTCATTTGTTTTACTAATTTGAGCTTAATAGTATCTACCAAGTAGTAGAGATATGAAAAAGTGGGCTGAAATAGTCCCAGCTTCTCTGCAGTTGGGGAGTTATGAGATGGTTAATTAAATTATGCTATTGAGAGCAAGAACAACGACACATTGCTTCTACATTTTCATTTTCCCTATCCTACTCTTCTTTCTGTCTCCCAGTATTTTCTTGTATTTCCATTTTCACTTTTCCTACTGCTATTTTTTCTTATTTATCTTATCTCCCCTGTTAAATCCCCTTTTAGCAATACAGCTGTCAAATACTTACTGTCAGTACCCTAAAATGTGGGTTAATAAGACAACAGGATAAAACTGGAACAAGACAGGCAACTACTTTCACTGTATTTTAAATAACTACTTATGAAAAACACTTCAACTTCCAGATTCTTTCTATAAGATGAAGAAGAAATTAAAAATATGTGCATAAAGTTTAAAATATGCCTAAGAGAGTTGCTTGCCAAAGGATTTGCCATATGTTGAGTGCACTTTGGAGGTGTTCTGGGGGCCACACATGACTTGCAGATATGTGATGGGAGCATATGACAGAGGACTGGACTTCATAAGGAATAAATGGATGACCTGAGCTCGTGTCTTTAGACCCTTTAAAGACATGAATGGCTGTCTAAAGTTAGAAACTTAATGAAGAGAGGACATTGCCCATCTTTCTTCCCAAAAGATTATCTAGACTATTTGGAGAGATGAGGACTTGGGCAAAAGTAAACTTGTTAGGAAGGAGATTGATGAGGTGGTTTGACAAAGAGCATGTTTTAGTTGTGACACTGCATGTGACTTCCGTGCAAAAGCGATTTGTTCTTTACAATTTCCTTTAAAAATGGTCTGTGCATTTAACCGGAAGAGAAACTGAAGTTCTGCAAGAGCTGCAGCTGGTAAATTCTTAATGTGTTTCCTGCTTACTGTGCATGCTCCATCACTCCTGCATTGACAGAGCCAGTGTGGGGATGATGTTGTTTCCAACCTTTCCAATGGTGCTTACATGACATTTCTACACCCAGAGTGCTCACCTAAAGGCTGCTCCCTGAAAGTGACTACTATTGTTAAATAATTTAGGAGGAACAATTGCAAGCATTATTCTGCTCCTTCAGTTGTGCAAAAAATAATTTTGCACAGACTAAAGACTATAGCAGTTTGCATACATTCTCTGGGTTCTCTCAATGCTAAATCCATATGTGCAAACTGCTTCATGTTCATGTATATGGTGCTTCCTTAACAAGATTGTAAAAAAAGACCCTCCTCAACACATCCCTTTCCATGTGGAATTCTTTTGAACTCTTCCCTCTTAACACTAATGATCTGAAATCTTGGGAATGAGGTAATGGGTTTAGTAATAAGCATTAATTTCTTTCTGGCTCAGTAGCTCAAAAGCATCCCTAAATAAATAACAGCTTTAGATTACCATGTGAGCGGATGCTAGTTGTGCTTATTCTGATCCTTCCTATTATGATGCTGAGTGACAAACTCCCAATCCTTTGTTAAGTTTAAGTGATCAGTTCACTACTCAGAAGAATTAAATCCTTCAGGGTGATACCTCTGTGGCAGGGGTATATAAGTACACAGTACTCTGACTATTTAACATGTCATTTTTACCTGACTAAACAAATAATTCTACTTCTGGCTGTGTAAAACCAGTAGGTACATTTAGTTCTAGACACCAAATAATAACAGTTCAGATTCACCTTTTTTTTTCTGAAATTGTATCAAATGAAAACTTGCTGAGAGATTAAACAACAATCTTGTAAGTTTAGTTGTCAGACTTATTTGATGACTACTGTCACTCACAGAAGAGAATCGCGGATGGAAGAAAATTAATGTATAGATTACAGTAATCAGTGTCCTTATTTCTGCATTCAAGAATTTCAGCTGTGACAAACTATAATAAGGATGTATGTTGGATTTTACATTTGAGTCTCTGGTTTGCCTTAAAAGGACAAAAACAAAACCCTTGGACAAGACACTCAGCTACAAAAAAAAAAAAAAAAAAATCTAGATCAAAATTATCATAATTTATGTTTGCTATATTTATATTATAGGTTTGCTGTTTTCACAGAACTGCATTTTCTTTTGGGTTTGATCCCACACAAATAATTGAGGATTTTGCTATCACTTGTAACAACAGAACTATGACCAAATCCTTAGTGGCCTAAAAAATCCTCAAGGGGAAAAAAACTTTTCAATCCCTCCAAATCCTTATTTTTTAAAGTTATTTTTGTCTTGCAGTAAGTGCTGTTGCACATAAGATTGCTCCAGTCATAAACCCTTAGAAATTTGCTGAAAATCTTGAAGCACACTGGTTTTGTTGAGCCAGACTCTCAATGAATTTGTAAGTATGCCAAATGGGAACTGTTACTGAAAGCATTCTACACCAAATTGCTGACTCAAAAGTGTCAGATTGCACTATGGATATGATAAAGCAATGTTTTTATTTAGCATGGTGATGCAATTCAAACACAGTTTCAAGAAGGGAGTTTTACAACTTATTGCAGCAATTTCACAATCATTGTGAAAATAAAATCACATAAAGGGTAAGGCTGGAATGGACCACAGTGAGTCATATGGTCCAGCCTCCCTGCTCAAGCAGGGTCATCCCAGAGCACATGGCCCTGGATCATGTCCAGATGGTTCTTGAATGTCTTCAGTGAGGGAGACTCCGCAGCCTCTCCGGGCAATCTGTGCCAGTGCTTGGTCACTGCACAGTAAAAAACTTCTACCACATGTTCAGGTGGAGCTTCCTGTGTGTCAGTTTGTGCTCGTTGCTTTTTATGCTGTTGCCTGGCACAACTGAGCAGAGCCTGGATCCATCCACTGGCACCCTCCCCTCTGATACTCACAGACTTTGAGGAGGTCCCCTCTCAGTCATCCCTGCTCAAGGCTGAACAGGCCCAGCTCCCTCTGCCTTTCCTCCCAAGAGATGCTCCTGTGCTCTCGTCATCTTTGTCACCCTCTGCTGGACCAGCTCCAGCAGCTCTGTGTCTCTCTTGTGCTGAGGACAAGAACTGGACACAGCACTCCAGAGGTGCCTCACCAGGGCTGAGAGGGGCAGGATCACCTCCTGTGACCTGCTGGCAATGCTCTCCCCAGTCACCCCAGGACACCATTGGCCTTCTTGGCCACCAGGACACACTGCTGGCTCATGGACAGCTTGCTGTCCATTAGTTATTGCTGTAACTAATAATTAATAATTAATAACTAATAACGAGGTCAACAAAACAATCCAAAGCACTTAAGACATTGCTTACTTCAGCAATTACTTTTGAAACACCAAATGATCCTAAACAAAAAAGTTATGCCAACATTCTGATCCTGTGTGGCTTTTAATCTTCAGTTGAGTGTTCACAGTAAGACTGTTTATTTCCTGTGCTAATGGACTATCCTTTAATTTACTAACACCAAGGAATGACTAGACTTCATCAAATAAACTTTCTAAACTTGCGGGGGTTGGGGCTTATCTGTTTTCTTTTTTGGGGGGGAGGGGATACTAACAAATTTAATATTTGTTGCCTAAGTTCATAGTGGGAAAAATTACATGATAACAAATACATTTTATATGGCTTATTTTTGAACTTTTCATTTCAAAGGAATGAATATCAACTTGTTGACTGCCAAATATGAAACCATCATAGCAACATGGGCATTACTAATTGCTATCTTAAGAAACATAAATTGAAATAATAAATAACTTGACGTACTCTGAAAATATCTCCTAAGAAAGTGATGATCTTAAATACACTATAGCAAATTTGTAGATGACAAATAAGACTAGATTCCTGTTGCCTTTGGCACTACAGAACTGAGAGGAAAATATGCCATCTCATCTCTGAAAAAAACCAAAAAACCAGACCTAGAATTTAAATGCTTAACAATTTAAGAGGAAGAAAATGTGGAATTTCAATTCATGGAAACACTGATCTGAAAGAAGTGAACTAACTTACAACTACAGAACCCCCCCTTGCCTCCCAACTCCACATCCTGCTTTTCATTGCCTAGAAAGTATCTTTCAGCTAACACTCTGAAAATCACTTAGAAACTTAAAGATTGAATTTAGAGTAATCAGTTTTCCTATAGATTTAACCTGGGATAGTTGGATATGCAATTTATTTATTAGAACATCACAAAAGGAAAACATCTGCTGGTATGTTAACTGCTACTGCTCTATCTAATGTTTTTCATTATTAGAAGGTTAAGCAGCTCTAAAGTTCTCTACAGATCTGGGGACATGCTCAACAACGCTGAAGAATCTAACCTAAGGTTAAAAACTTTTAATGATCAGTTTGGATTAATTTTCCTGTCTGCATGAATGCCAAATCAGAGGAATATGTTGATCTATAACCCAAGCAAACAAATGACTGTGACATCTTACCACAATTGAGTATTACATATATCTGTATACATATATAATATACATGTATTTATATATATATTATATGTATAAGTTATATATTACATATTATACATTATATATTATATGTTATAGGTTATATGTTATATGCTATATGTTATATATGTTAAATATTATGTGTTATATGTTGTATATATTTTTATGTATTTTATATAAATTTAATATATATTTATATACAGATATGTATGTATATATAAATATATGTATAATACTACAAAATCAGCAATCCTACGAATTGAAAGCTGTGCAAAGTTGAGCTTTAGGTTATAATATTTCACTGGTCTCCTTGTACCTGGGAAAAACAGGCATGCTGCATCATTGCTACTTGATTTCACAGATGTTCTGGCAAGAAAGTCCTCTTTTTACATTAATTCAGATTTTACACAGTGCCAGGCATTTAGCAGCAGAAATTTTAAGACAAATTTTTTAAGTCTTTTCTTAAGTGGCAGCTGATAAACCCTTTTCAATAGTGAAAGTAAGAAGCATTTGGGCTTCTGGTTATTTTTATGACTTTGAGAGAGAAAGTGAAACACTGACAGGTACTGTTTCCAAGTACAAAGTTCAAAGAAGGGAGTCACCATGAAAAAGTCCTTAGATATTTCCCATTTAGTCATTTTCACTGCTCCACCCACATAGCCAACATGGTTTATGAAGCTTAAGTGAAATAAATAAACTTCCACACCCTTAACCTAATAGAGAATTGAATATTTAAGGGAAAAAAAGTGAAGCACGTTGACCAGAGGGGCTGTAGAGTCACCTGCACTGGAGATATTCCAAAACTGCCTGGACACAATCCTGTGCCATGTGCTCTGGGATGCCCCTGCTTGAGAGGGAAGTCAGACCAGATGTCTCCCTGTGGTCTCTTCCAACACGACCTGTTCTGCGGCTCTGTGAAAAGGCAAAAGGCACATGAATCCATTACACTTTACTTTGAGAGACTGTATTTCTACAAGTCAAAATGAAATCTGAAACACCTGGTAAATGTTTACAGTTAAAAACAGCATTCAAGGGAAAACTTTGGAGAATACAGGAACCAGCAGAAAAAAAATAATGAGCATTAAGGATAGAAAAAGAATCAAAATGTAAGTGATTGCAAAACCTGAAACATAGATGATAAGCACAAAAAAAACCCCATTGATAAAAGTTTTTCAAAGATCTTTTGAAGTATCTCTACTGATAATTAATTCTTCAGTGCTCTGTATGTGGGAGTGGTAGTGCAGTTTAGTTTTTAAAGACTTTTCTTCTGTTTGAAATTATTACAAAGATTTATCCATTTTCTATTTCATAAAAGCAGTTACAGCTTTAGAGAGAAAGCTCAAGAGTCTACAGGCTTATATGATGAAAAGCCCAGTATTATCTCAGACTCACTATACACAGGTAATATATTCAAGATTTTGGTGATCTATCCAAACAAGTGATACAGCTATGAGACTTGTATATAATCTAGAATTCAAGTGTCCTTCTCCCCATGCTTGTGCACTAAGTAATCTGACTTCACTCCGACAAAAAGGTATTTCTGGAACTGGACATGAACAAAAGCTCCTTTATGAATTCAGACTTTAGCACCATGGTAGCAGCTCAGGAGCAAAGTTTGGATTCATCTTGATATGCAGGATTATATAGTTAATAATACTGGCTTTTTTATCATAATGGCAATAATATTAATCCTAAATGATCATAAGTATTGTGTGATGTATTCCTGCAGTCCCATGCCTGGGGTTAGTTCTTATTCCTGTGAGAAGTCCACAGCAAGTTAGTGAGGATGTATAAACAAATGGCAAATCAACTGTTTAGATGACTGGAAGTCATCTTATGTTAGTATGAAGCAGAAAATTGACCTCTCTGTGCTAACAAACTCAGTGACAGTCCCTTTGTTAGAAAAGAGTTTCTGTAAAAATAATCTTGTTCTGAGGATATCTTAATTGCATGGATATCTTAATTCTCATTTGGCTGAGATTCTACACATACTTACAGGATGTACTGATTTGAAAGGTGAAAATCTGAGCAAAAAGACATTACCTACTACAACCAAGCCAGCAGCAAGTAAGAACACACTGTTAATTTATTTCTGTCTAGCCAAAGAAAATCTAACACCTTGAACATCCCTATTGGTAAAAGAAACAGGGGTTTTGTTCCTTACAGATTTTTTAAAAATCTTTTGTCTCTTGCTGTCTTGGTTGCTCTTTTCTCCAGAATGTATAACTCACACCGAATGAAGACAGGTTTTCTTTTAGTGTATGAAGAACTCAAATAAAGTTTGGAAAGCAGGAGCACTACCAAGAACGTGAGCATAGCATTTTTTTTCAATAAATGGAGCAGATTTCTTAATAGCCAGGTCATTTTAGAATGAAGAACATACAATTTTTAGACATGTAGACCTCTTCACCATTAATTTTTCCTGCCTGCTTCTTCAAATTCATTTTTAATTTTAGACTACAGAGAGATGAATTGTAGTCATGAATGTAAAAGAAAAAAAATTTGAATTTTTCTCTGCATTTCAATGTTTCTTTTCTGTAAACGTTGTTCATAAATAGCATTTGAATACCAATAAACAGTGATAACATAGAAAAGCTCAGCAGAAATGTTCAGTCAAAAATGATACCATTATCTACAGAAAAACTAACAGGTCACAGAAAAAAATTTCTTCTGACATAATCTAAACACAATCTAACATTCTAACATAATCATACTCCAGTGTTTTCAGGAGATATCCCATTCAGAAACATGGTAAAAGCTAGCAATAACATCACATGTGCAACTCAGGAACACATAGTCAAAAGTTCCATAGTTCTTTTATGACTTTTGCATAGAGACACATTTTCAGCATCTTTGTCCCATTACTTTGGACAGTCTTCTGTTCAGACACCAAGTTCTGAATGCACAGACATGACTGAATAATAGAATAGTAGCAAAAATTTTTGAAGCATCTTAATATTTGTCTCAGTAAAAGGTTTTCCAGATGCTAAGTTTCAATGGATGGAGTCAAAAGAAGATTCAGACACCCTAAAACAAATTCTGGATATGCTGGATTTTAGTCAGAAGAGGGGAAGGAATTCTGAATTCTTACAAACTTATTCCATGTCCCTCTGGTTTTGTCTCTTCTTGCTATGGTTATTGTTACTCTTTTTTATTCTTTCTTTCGCAACAGGAAACAATCACTAACACTTTTATTTTTAGCATTTTCCACAGACTTAGAAGCAGTAGCTTGCTAACTGCAGAACATTTGCTTGATTGTTTACATAGCCTAATGCAGTGTTTCATGCAGTGTTAGTGAGCACAGTGTGCCTTATCATGACTTAGAGGCAGTGCATTTGGAGCCCTACCTGTGCAGGATTGCCCTTTGCCTGGGCTGACTGAGCTGCCTGTGCAGCTCTGCTGTGCCTGGTACCAGAGTTCCCTTCAGTGTATTTGCACAGCACCAATAGTGCTGGGCACAGAGACAGGAGATAACCTTAGCACAGAAATACAGTGTACCAACATTTGCTCTCCAATATGATGATGTGATACAGCAACAAAAAGAAAAATACACTGCAACCATGTTGCTGTACAGCCATAAAGGAATGTGTCTGGACAAAAAAATCCATGTGGGCTTGGTCTCTGCCTCTATTCAGTAGAGGATATGTCTGACAGTTTAGAGCTTCTGTTTAGCTAGGGAATAAAGCAATATTTTCTAGTCCTGGCACTGACTGATAAAGACCCACACTTAGAACATATTTCTGAAATAAGTACAACAGAACTTGCGAGTAATTGCAAAAGCAATTTCATGTTTTAAAGTAGTATCATACTGGTATCTGGGCAATCCACTTCTGAAATTTTCTTCCTCTCTGCCATACATGTGAGCACAGCTGTACACACATGTACAGCTCAAGAGCAGGATTTTATCAGTAAAATGGTGCCAACACCCACTGAAAATACACTGCATCTCATTGTTAAGTTCTCTGACATCAATCCTGAGTGCATTTTTTCTCTAAAGATTAGATACTTTTTAAATAGAAATACATAAAACAGCACCGAGAGGCTCAAAACAAATGATCCACTCTCAGAGGGGGCAGAGTTCCAAGCATGGGATAAAAGCATCTCTCTACATGGAAGATGTTGCAGTGGCATTACTGAAAGACAGTCTTGCTCTGCCAAATAGCAAACTGGGAGTTTTACATTTTATTTTCAGAGAAAAACTGAGACCACCATACTTCAATTCAGTGTCTTTAAGAGAAAACACAGCTTTGAGAAGGAGAAAGCCACAAAAACCAGACAAAGTCTGCAGGGTGCATGCTACAGGCTAATACCTGCTTTCGGGTGTTGGTTGTTCAGTTTGTGTCATAATATATGTTTTAGAATTTAAACATGCAAACATATATTCTGAATTTAATTTTCCAGATTACTTCAGATATTAAGCAGAATTTTTGTACTTCAAATAATGCAAACTATTATGAATTATTAATGACTATTAATAGTATAATAATGAATGTGTAAAATCTTAATAAATGCAATCTCACTTTAAATCTGATAGTTTTTTAAAAAGATGAGTTCAAATCATCCTTCTATCTAAAACAATATTTCTACAGTCATTAGACTGTTATTTTAAAGAACATGAAACTAGAAGACTAGTCAATAAAACATTCAGACAACATTTACTCTAACATTTTACTTATTTCTTTCCCTTCTCTGAACCAGTTTGCATCTATTTATGCTAGGCATTAAAACTATCAGGAAATGAAAGACTGAGGAATTTAGAATTTCTCCATTACTGTTATTCTGTGGGAAATTCTAGTGATTAGATCACTTCAGACACATGCCCTGAGCTGGGAAGCAGAATTGATGTCATCTAGTTTTTGACAGCTACGAGAGCTCAACACTGCTCAGTTTTCAAGTGAACATGTGGCAAAACATAACTAATTAACTGCCAGAACTCTGTATGCTCTCTGTTTGGCAGTGCTGAAGTTTCAACTTATGTGGATGGTTCTCTCTCTTTCACCTTCCAAAAGGTTTTTACAACCTCTCTGGTCTTACATACAACTTCCTCTGCGGACCTGTCCTAGATTATGTAATTTTCTTCAAGAAAAGAGGAAATAGTGGCAACTCTCAGACTGGAAGTCCTGTCTGTAAGTTGTCAGCATGCTCTGCAGCCTCACAGTTACATGAAAAATTGAAAAAGATACAGCTTATTGCAGAACAGCTCATTAAGTAGCAAAAGTGCAGGGATATATAGGTAGCTAAGAGGATTGAGTCTTGGGTGAGGAATCCAGAAATACTGAATCTATTTGCAATCTTAGTTGTACTAGAAGCTGAAGGAAGTGATTCAGGGAGGGTGGGATTTTTCAGAAAAGCACACCTGTTCTGTTTAGAATAATAATTCCAACAGTACAAGGATCATAGTTTTGTTCAATGGAAGAGATCAGGATGATAGATTTGTCACCTTATAGACCAAACTTGTCTGAATGACTGTGGGTCATATGAGTAGCTGCATGAAGAGCTCTCTGATTTCTACAGCAGAACTGAGTGCCTAGTTCTGCTCAGTTATCTACATTGTTTGTGGAGAAAAAAAAAAAAAAGCAAATGTAAAAGAAAACTGGAGGAGGGTAGGACGACACTATCAGTTCTTAGATACCAAAAATCCATTATCATCTGAAAGCAGTCATCAGAAGTCCAGGTAAACCCTGCCAAATAAGGTGTGTTTTCTTAAAACTGTTCAGGACCCTTTTAAAAGGCCTTTTGTCCTGCTTTGTTTTCAGAAAAAAAAAAAAAAAATTCGGGCTCTAGTGTTGACATTCTGATACAACATAACTCACCTCTCCTTGATAGTATGTAAGAATATAAATCTGTAATTACTAGACAGAAAGGAGAAAATGTCCTTGGATATTCAGACGAATATAAGAAATTAATAAATTTTAATCCCCTGTAAAATATATCCTTAATGAGCATGCTCAATATTATTTTAACATATATCCTTTTATTATTTTACTTTATTCATAAACTGATCAAATCAGTAGAAGTGGAAAACTGCATGGTTCTGGTTTTTAATATAATCTTGCTTGCTTGTGGTGAGTGAGGAACATGGTAAAGAAAATTGCTTGTTTTAATTAAGAGAAGAAATAGAAGTCTTTGTAGTTCTATACATTTACAGGGGAAAAAAATCTCACCATATTAACATATCACAGGACTGTCTGTTTTGAAACAGCAGGCTAAGTTTTACCTCCTGCATAAGTCATATTCTGGAGAGAGACTTTTGATGCAAAAGATTCCATTACCCACTGCTACTCAGAAAACTCTAAGCAACAGCTCTTAAAGCATTTACAGATTTCTAGAAATCTTTTCTGATATTTTTTTTAAGGCTGAAGAAAGTAGATCTTCCTATATGTAACTTCCCTTCAAAAAATCATCCATGCTAACTGGATACATAAAACCAAAGGAAAGCAAAAATGAAATTACTAATGTGGGCCTAAAAAATTACCAGTGAATTTGCTGGACTCTGTACTCTGAACTTCCACAGTTAGTAGCTCAGATCAACACCATGGATTTCAAGGCAGAAAAATTACTTGGATTATCTGGTAGAGACAGCTAGGACTCTAATATCCTGCAGTGACTGAGCACTCTGTACTGCCATCCTCATGCAGAAGTTTTGACAAAGTGAAGATACAAGAAAAATGTTAAATATTCTGCATCAAAATGATTGAACTGCAACTACTGATGGTTTCATCAAAATTCATCCCAGAGCTGTGCACCATTGGGTGTCCTGGTAGCATAAACTTGTTCTGGCTTGGACATGATATGCAGTTAGGCTTCTCCTCACACCTCAAGAATGTAAGTTGTGTACGTAAAAAAGGTAAAAATCTCATCAGCATAAAGCTAATTCCTATAAATTGTCTGAAAGAGTCTCAACCAGAAAAACGTGTTTATACCAGATCATCACTCTGCCACAGTGTTTTTGATCTGGAACTATGAGTCTTAAAACTGACTTCAATGTATTGTTAATATATGCCTTCAGACACACACACATAAAAATAAATAATAGTACTTTTCTCATCTCAGATATTTTGTGGAATAAAAACATTGCTATGGGATGTCATAACCCATCAAACTGTGATTATACAAAGAAGAAAATTGTCTTTGATTATTCCCAAATATTCAAATTTTCTGCAATTACCTCACTAGCTCATATGTTATAAGCAGCATAACATGGAATTCAGTATGGAGTTTTGGCTGGAGGAGGGCTAATGCTCTTTGAAGTAGTTAGATTTGTGTTGGACACAAGTGTTGATAAGTTGGGGATGTTTTAGTTACTACTGAGCAGCATTTAGACAGCATCAGGGCCTCTATTGCTCCTCACAGGAGCCCATCAACAAGATGCAGAAGAAGCTGGGAGGGGACACAGTTGGGACTACTGAGCCAAAGGATTCAACAAACCATGGTGTCACACTTGGCATGTAAAGCTGGGGGAAGAAGGGGGAAGGACCTGGGAAGTTGAGTGTGATGTTTGTCTTCCCAAGTTAATGTTACACTGGTGGAGCCCTGTTTTTCTGGGATGGTTTAACACTCACCTGCCCATGGGAAGTGAGTGTATTTCTTGTCTTGATTTGCTTGCATGCATGGCTTTTGTTTTACCTATTAAATTGTCCTTATCTCAGATCATGAGTTTTTTTACTTTCACTTTTCTGGTTCCATCCTCCCTCCCATTCCAAGGGGCAGTGAGTGAGTGGTGCTTGGTTGCCAGCTGGAGATAAACCATGACAAGAGCAATCTACTAAAATGATAATTGCAGAAAATTAGATTGTTACAAGCAATCTACTACCATAACCAGTGGCAACTCCTGTCCTCTCTGTGTAGTTTTCATACACCTGCACATAGCTGGCAGATCGCAGAGCGAGGAGACCCTGGGAGTGTGAGGAGAAAAACATGGCTTTGAGATTCATGATTTGTCATTTACTGAGAGTTTACTCATATCACTGTTTACTTGTAGCACTGTTACAGACTATATGCAAGAGTGGAAGAAAAATGTTTGGGTACCTGTTTGGTTCATCACAAAGAAAAAAGAAGAAACTTTCTCTTACTTTAGGATGCTTTTTTGAAAGTAAAGTAGACAGGAGTTCTGCCCATTCCTGGAACAGGGCCTGGGACTTGGTACTGCCTGTTCATCATATATTACCAGTGTCACCACTATCTGCAGTTCTTAAAAGTTCCTTTGCAAGAGTTCTGTAAAAAGTTTAGTCTTGCCCATTGAGGCAAAATATAACATGAAGCAGTTCACTTTAAAAATCTGAAAGGGAATTTTGAGAAGCCTGATAGTATTAGATCATTCTCATCTTCCATTTTCCTATCTCAAAAATACTCATATAATTAGAAGCTAGCTAAAGCTGCAGATTCTGAATACATTAAAAAAATGCCATCCACTCTAAAGATTCAGAGATGAGCCAGATGGCACATCTGACTGCAGTGTATATGAGCCACTGTACTCCTACTGCTGTGAAAAGCAGAAACTGAAGCATCAGAGGATGAAGCTAGTTTACCAGGAATCTCTCTTGTGGCTCTGACCTAGCGCTGCCACTGTCTCTAAGTGATGTGACTATAGCACATGGGTTTGAGTAAACCGGTAATTAAGTTATCTTGTAAATACCATGGGAGATAAAAACCAGAGTGAAGTGAGGACCTTGAACAAAACAGAGGAAAAAATGTAAGCCTAACATTGAAATGCTATGTTATTTCTTCTCTTTAACACACACAGGCACACAATAGCTCCTTCTGCACTTGGAATTCAATGTGCATGAGTCAGCGTGTCCGATATCAGCAATTACAGCTATAAATGCAGAGCTATTATGCACTCATGTTGTGTAGCTTGGGAGTAGTCTATTCTACCAGGAACAAAAAGGTCTTGAGCAGCTTAGGGTTCTTAACCATTCTCCAGCAGCGAGCAGGCAGTCAACTGTGCAGCCTTGCTTCACACAGCAGGAATTCAGCCCCAGCACTCTGCTCCCTGAGAAGAGCCCAGGAGACCTACTCTTGCATGCAGCAGTGCTGCACATGAAGTCCCAGTAACCTCCCATTTTCATCAGCAGGAAATCTTTGCACATTTTTTTTTTCTCACAGCTTCCTTTCCACAGTCACACATTTACACTGATTTATAGCCTTCTTCACTGTCCTCCTCCTCAGTTCTTCCCCCTCAATTTTTTTCCTGAGGCCTGAAAAACTTAAACATGGAAATTTAATTCTGGTGGAATTTACAATCTGGATTTTTTTGCCTTCTCAGCATGGATGGGCATGACCAGGCGGATGCTGCCAGTGGCTATTCTTTTGTGGTCCTGCTGAGGGTGCATGTCTGCTGGTGGCTGGCCCAAAAGCACTTTTATGTGAAAAACAGAATTCGATGCTCATATGTGACAAATGAGAAGAAAAATGAGAGGGAAGAAAGGTGACTCTCTGGTCCAGGCTGAGCAGAGGTTGAGAACAGGGGCTAAGACTGGATGAGAAAGCTGGAGCTGTTCAGGCTGCAGCAGAGAAGGTTGCATGGAGATCTCGTAGCAACCTTCCAGTATCTGAAGGGGGCCTACAGAGAAGAGGAGAGGAACCCTTTGTGAGGAAGAGAGATAAGACGAAGAGTAGCGGGCACGAATTGAAAGAGAGGAAATGTAGTCAGGAAGAAATGTCTCAGTGCGGGCAGTGGAGCAGAGCCCCTCTCTCACAGCAGGTGCCGTGACTCCCGGTGCAGCAGCACGGCCCCGGAGCGGCTCGCAGCCGGCACAGCCCCCGCAGCCGGCTCTGCTGCGGACCCGGGAGCACCGAGCCGCTGCCCGGCCCGTGCCCAAGCGAGCTCCCGGAGCGCCCCCAGCCGCGGGCGAGGGGAGCGGCCGGGCCGGGCCAGCGGGGAGCGCTCGCCCCCGGCACGGGCGGGACGGAGGGAGGAGCGGCGGGCGGGAGGAGCGTCCCGGACCGCCCCCGCCGTCATCTGCCGCTGGAGGCGGAGGAGCGCGGCAGTGCCGGCCGGCGGCGGGTCCGTGCCGCTCTCCGGCCTCGCTGTGCTCGGCTCGGCGGCGAGGGCGCGCCCGCAGGAGCGCTCCCGGTGCCGCTCCCGGTGCCGCTCCCGGTGCCGCTCCCGGTCCGGCCGCGGGCAGCGCGGGGCTTGCCCTGCCCTGCCCTGCCCTGCCCTGCCCTGCCCTGCCCTGCCCGCCGGTGTGCCCTGCGGCGGGCGCGGCGTGCCCGGGGACCGCGGCCGGGACCCTCCGGTTTGTGCGATTGTGTTCTTGGGTGTGCAGCTCGGTCCGGGGAGGGCTGGGGAGGCGGGCGGCGCTGTGGCGAGTGCGAGCCGCGCCGGGCCGGCGGGTGCCTGTCCCCGCCGGAGCCCCGCCGGCACCCGCGGCTCAAGGACCGGCGGAAAACGTGTCTCGTTCCTGTGCTTTGTGTGTCTGTCGCTCTGTCTGTCTTCGCTTTGGGAGCGGGGAGATTTTTCCGTGAACTTCCACGGACTTTTAAGTCTCTTAGTTGTGGGATTGCAACGCTTTAAGGTAAAAGAGGAGCTAACAGCATGGGGGGAAGCGGTGGGAGGTGGGTTCCTGCATGCCTGAGGCGCTGGCCATTCGGGATTGAACTCTGCTGCAGCTGAACGGGCTTTTCCAGGTGCCCGCAGCCCATCCCTGTGGAGGTCCGGCTGGGCGCTGCAGGGAGAGCGGGGCCGGACTGAGGCATTTCTGCCCAAGAAGCTGATTTTGCTGAATAGAGCCCGATAGCGGGAAAGTCTTTAAATAGTAAACTTACCTGTTAGTACATAAAGTGACTTCTGTGAAGTAGCAATCTCTCCAGTGCTTAGGTGAGCAGAGGTTTTTGGGTTATCCTCTGGCCCCCTCTTTTCTCTTTAAAGCTGTTGCCTCTTAAAAGCTAAGCTATGGTACGTGCTGTTGCTTTAGGAAAACTTGTTATCTCTCCCTGAGGGAATGTAAATATTCTTGTTTCATGTTGCTTCTGAAAGGGCTTAAGGTGAAGAAACAGAGGGTTTGTTCCATCTATTTTGTTAGAGAGTCATGTGTTTATATAGATGAAATTACAATAACATTTGGATAATGTAAGGTGAAGAGAGCTTACTTAGATCAATGTTAAAACTACAGAAATTCTTCTTAAAGTGCACCTAACATAAGTAGCATTGGCAGTTCTGAAATTTATGAATATATATTGTTGCACCCACTGGGCTTTTTTATGTAGCAATGTAAATTTACAGGATGTTTATCTCATGGTTTATTATGGTGGAGATGCTTTGTAATGAAGTTCATTAAATTGTATTTCAAAATCCTTCAAAGCAGAGAATGCCTAACATAGGTGTGACTCGGACTCTTCCAAAACATAAATAATACCTAATTTGTCACATGTCTTTCTCCAATCAAATATTTTCCTTCCCATAACCTATTGGGATTTTTCCTTATAGCCATTTCAAAACTGATTTGGAAAACCAAAATTGAACACAATTATTCAAATTTCTTTTGCTCTTAAGGATTAGTGTCTAACAATTTACTGGGGGAAAATAAAACAGGATTGTAAAAATGTTCCTCTTAATTATTTTACTGTATTGCATCTCTTCCCTCGATTCTTCTTTTCCTGCAATTAGATAAAACTGGGAGTTGAAAATCATATTCTAAGTTTAGGAATTGATCTGTAAAACATTAAAAGCAGCAGGAGATTTTCCAAGTTCATTGGGTGCTACGTAAAGGCTGTCTTTAGTTATATGTTTGGAAATTCTTGATATTGTAAGAATTTAAACATGTGCCTAAGAATAAGCATTTGTTCAGATGTTTTAGGATGCATTTGTGGGATGGTGTTGATTTGTCCCTTTCTTATCTAGCCTGTAGGACACTAAAGGGATTCTCTCTTTACTTTTTACACCAGTAGAATGGGCTAGAAACTATAAAAACTACTTTTTCATGTGGTCATGTTGAGCATGTGCTTACCGATTCTTCCAGTCCTGAACGTACTGTACCTAATCAGCGTGTTTATATTCCGTGTAACCAAGGCACATTAGGTGTATTGGCATTCTTGGCTACTTTAGAGTAGAAACTGGCAACAACCTTTCCTCAGGCAGCTGGTTACAAGGCACTGCCTCCCCCTTTCCCCCAGCCCACGTTTGGCTTTAAGGGTAGATAAGAGCTGGCACAGCTTCCATGCCCTTTTCAGCACCCTGCACAATACAGTGCTGTGCTAGCAATTGCTGAGAGCCTGCCTGAAGATTTGTCTCACACTGTGATTGAAGAGTATATACCTGTTGGTGTTGCAGTGTGCCTGCTTTGGTTACGTGATCACCTCCTGTGAGGAGGTGACCTGGAAGAGGCTGTGGATGCAGGCTGCCTGGGCTTCACTGAAACCTTTGATGCGTTCTCCTGAAGAAGCTGGCTGCCCATGGCTTGTCCAGCTGCTCTCTCTGCTGGTTAAAACAGCTGGATCAATGGCCAGGCTCAGACAGTGGTGATAAATGGAATTACATCCAGCTGCTGGCTGGTCATAAGAGATGTTTCCCAGGGCTCAGTAAATCTTTAAGATTTTTATTGATGATCTAGATGAGAGGATTGAGTATACTCTCAGTAAGTTTGCAGGCAGCACCAAGCTGGCAGGAGTGTTGATCTGCTTGAGGGTAGAAGGGCTCTGCAGAAGGCTCTGGACAGGCTGAATTGGTGGGCAAGGCCAGGGGTGTGAGGTTTAACATGCCATACCAGGTCCTGCACTTCAATAGCTGCACAGGCTCGTGCAGACTGGCTGGAAAGGGGTCCAACAGAGAAGGGCCTGGGGTTGCTGGTTAACAGCAGCTGGACATGAGCCAGCAGTGCCCAGGTGGCCAAGAAGGCCAAGAGCATCCTGGCCTTTACCAGCAGTGGTGTGGCCAGCAGGGCCAGGGCAGGGATTGTCCCCTGTACCCAGCACTGGGGAGGGCACCCCTCCAATCCTGTGCTCAGTTCTGGGCCCCTCACTGAGGTGCTGGGGCATGTCCAGAGAAGGGGAACAGAGGTGGTGAAGGGTCTGGACACAAGTCCTGTGAGGAGTGGCTGAGGGAGCTGGGGTTATTTAGCCTGGAGAAAAGGAGGCTCAGGGGAGTGCAAAGGAGGCTGAAATGAGGGTGTAGCCAAATGGGGGTCATTCTGTTCTCCCAGGTAGCAAGAAATTGGACAAGAGGAAAAGGCCTTAAGCTACACTAGGGGAGGTTTAGATAACGTATTAGGAAAAATTTCTATGCAGGAAGGGTGACCAGACGTTGGAGAAGAGCACCCAGGGGAGTGGTTGAGTCATCATGCCTGGACATATTCAAAAGATGTGTAGACATGGATCAGTGGTGGACCTGGCACAGTCAGGTTAACAGCTGTACTTGGTGACCTTAAGTGTCTTTTCCTGAATGATTCTGGGATTCTGCTGCTTGTAGATGCCATATTTAAAATTTATATTTTGTAGAAGCTAAAAGGCAAACTTCACTGATCAGGCAAAATAAAGTGTTCATTTAGGAGCCTATTGATGAATGTGTTTTACTGATTAAAACCCCATTTTGCCTAATAGCAAGCTCCATATAAGTTAACTGCAATGGAATGCTGTTTAAGTTAAGTTTTGCTGGCAGTAGCAAGCAGGAATTGGGAACATGATCTTCATGTCTTCTCTGCTGGACATTCTGCCATTCAGTGCTAGGTACAGTTTGGACCATTCCTTCTCTAAGTGTAATTTGTATTTGAATCAGTTTTGTATTGTCACTACTTGTTATGGGCTCACTGATTCAGAGTACTAATACTCTGAATTTTATTTTCTCTAAGTAGATCAAGTGTCTGATTTGTCATTGCAGATTCCTGCTTCTGTTATGTGGTTGTGCATATTGTCTTATTCTTCACGTTTGTAAAGTCCAGAAGAAGCCTTTTCCCTCATAAGTGAGCAAGAACTTAAGTCCTTCAGTGAGCTGGAAATTCCATTTTTTTACGTTCCCTCTTCATTCTCCTCCAGTTGTGACTAGAAAACTGTATCAACCTGTTGCAAGGTACAGTTTACTATTTTATTGTTATTTCTTCCTTGCAGTAAAGCTGGTCTCTTATTTGTCATCAGTGAAATAGGAGGAAGTTGCAAGTGTTGCAAGTGCCTTGTTTATTTTCACTGTTGTCTAGATGTGCCTGTGTTTCTATTTTTAAATATGAAATTTTTAGAAACTAGAAGAGCAAGCTCGCAGTAGTTTTTTTTTCAGTGTGTCACAGCTATGATCTTCTTCACAATCAAAAACTAAGTTACTTGAAAATTTTTTTGTGGTGCTGTGCATTTGCATAGTTATAGAATGCTTCTGTCTAGTAAAGCAGGTGCTGGATGATGGCCATTTTATTAACTGTGCTCTTTTTTGTTGCTAGCTCTTTTAGCTCAAGATTCATGTATTTTGTGATTGCATGCCACCTGGCCAGCCTCCTGTTTGGTACCCTTTGGTTTTTTATGTGATCCTTGTTACTGCAGTATTTTAAATTCCGTGGATAGTGATGTACCTTTTTAAATGTCTCTTTAAGACCAGAGAATACATGTTACACACCCTGGAGCTGAGGCACAGAAGATGAAAGATTCATTCAGTGCTGCTGTATAAGAAGTGTGTGAGTGCAGACCAAGACCCAGTGTTGGTAAGATGATTTTTATTCTCTTCTAAAGGAAACCAGTTCACTGTGAATCATAAAACTCATCCTATGAAAAAAAGTATCAGGCTTCTGGGATCAGGTTCCACTTGGCTCCTTTTATCTTTGTGCAAACTTAGGAGTTGGCAGTACTTTGTCAAGCAAAAATATAAATTGAAAAGTCTGTCTTGATGTCCTTTTGTAGAGCTTTTAGTTTATGATCACAATTGTATTATACATTATGAACACAAATACAAGGATCCTTTGTTTGCACAAATACTTAAAATCAATACCCTTCAACAGTAGAAGTCTCAGTGTAATTTGCAGCAGTTGACAGTTATTAAGCCTTTAGTAACTCCAGAAACTTAACTGTGCCATTTGAACTGAAGAAAACTGCTGCCACTTAAGATTACAGCTTGGTGAGCACTGCAGTTTAATGAGATGTTGCTTCAGCACCAAACAAAGCTGACTAAAACTGCTACAACTGTTATGGCAGTTTGCTACTCTTTTGGCTGTGGTTGCAGAACTGTTGGTAAAGCTTTGTGATAATATCAGATCACTGAATGGATCTGAATTAAAAATAACTTTGCAAGAACAAGAGAAAACAATGTGAAGGGCAGCTGTCTTTCAACTGGCTCTTTAGCTGGGGCAATTTGCAGGTTCAACCTAGATTTGTGGGGTTGTGCTGTGCTGGAGGGTGTGTAAATATCAGGGAACAAGCATAAGAGAAGTTGAATTTGTAGACTGAGACCTGGTAATTTCTCTTCCTCTTGAGAAGCTGATTATGTGAGGTTAAATGAACACTGACAGCAATCTAGAAGAGAAAGTTGTTGCTTGGTTTTAACAGCTTGGCGTTGCCTTGTCCCCAGCCTGAGTCCCACTTTCTGCACCCATCAGGGTGTTTTATTCTTGTTGCTGCTACCTTTTAGCAAAATCATCTGCTTTTACTACTCTGTGACAAAGCCGATCCTCAGATCAGCGTTGCCAAAGGAGAGAATGGACTGGATTCTGTGCACACTATACACAGAGATTCCCACCCTTTACTACCTGGGAAACTAATTTGCTTTTTTTCTCCTGGTGAGTTTGTTTTCACAAGAGGTTCTTGGCATGAATACCAGTGTGAATCAACTAAATGCCAGAGGATACATCCATGCAGCTAGATGATAGTGTAACTACAGGGAAGCTACAGGCCAATCAGTCTCACCTCTGTGCCCAGCAAAATCGGGGCATAGATCCTCTTGGGCATGTGCTCGGGTGCATGGAAAATAAGGATGTGCTTGGTGACAGCCAACATCAGTTCATTAAGGGCAAACTGTGCCTGAAAAATTTGATTGTCTTTTCTATATCAGGGTTATAGAAATGATAGTTAAGAGACTACCTGACACCACCTACCTGAACTTACACAAAATACTGCCACTGTTCCTTGTCTCTGGAGAAACATGGATTTGGCAGGTGGACCTCTTGCTGGATAAGGAATTGGCTGGATGGTCCCACTCAAAGGGTTGTGGTCAGTGGCTCAATGTGCAAGTGGAGAGCAGTAGTGAGTGGTGTCCCCAGGGGCTGGTATTGGGACCAGAGCTGTTTAACAGCTTTGCTGGTGACAGGGACAGTGGGATGGAGTGCAGCCTCAGCAGCTGTGCTGGCAGCACCAGGCTGTGTGGTGTCACCATGCTGGAGGGCAGGGAAAGCATCCAGTGGGACTGGGACAGGCTTGAGAACCTCATGTGACTCTCATGAAGGTCAACAAGCCGAAGCTCAAGGTCCTGCATGGGGATTGTGGCAATTCCAAGCACAAACACAGGCTGGGAGGAAAAGGGATCGAGAGCAGCCCTGGGGAGAAAGACTTGGAGCTGCTGGTTAATGAGAGGCTGGACATTACTGGGCTATGTGTGTTTGCAGCTGGAGACCCAGCTACATCCTGGGCTGCATCCAGAGCAGTGTGGGCAGCAGGGGAGGGAGGGGATTCTGCCCCTCTGCTGTGGTGAGACCCCACCTGCAGTGCTGCACCCAACTCTGGGGTCCCAGCACAGGAGGGACAAGGACCTGTTGGATAGAGTCAGGAAAAGGGCCATGAACATGATGTTGGAGCTGGGACAACTCTCTTATGAAGACAAGCTGAACAAGCTGAGGATGTTCAGCTTGAAAGAGAGAAGGTTATGGGGAGACCTTAGAACAGCCTTGCAGTGCCTAAAGGGGGCCTGAAAGAGACTTGGTGAGGGACTCTTGATGAGGTCATTTAGTGATATGTCAGTGGAGAATGGCTTTAAAATGAAAGAGGGTAGGTTTAGATTAGATATTACAAATAAATTCTTTACTGTGAGAGTGGTAAAGCACTGGAGCAGGTTGTTCAGAGAAATAGAGGATGCTCTGTCCCTGAAAGTGTTCAGGGCCAGGTTGGATGGGGCATTGAGTAGCATGGTCTGATGGAAGGTGTCCCTGTCTGTGGCTGGTGGAGTTGGAACAAGATAAAGGTTAAGAATGCTTTCAATGCAAGCCATTCTATGATTCTGTGATTTACTGTAGGAGGGGTGTGCCTGTCACTCTCCAGGTCTCAGTGTAGTTATTCCCAACAGTAGGAGCTGGGCAAGCAGGGAGATACCAGCAGCAGTAACCTGATGGTAGTTCCAGGTGTGTACTGAGGCTGGCAGCCTGTTCTGGCCACTGATCTGTGTCTGTCTGCAGCTCTTGCTGACTGGCGTGTGTAGAAAAGTTTCCCAGTGCTGGAATGGCATTGCCATTTAGTTATGGAAAATCTTGTGAAGTCTCCTGCCATTAGCCACTGGACCATGAGAGCCAGCAAATGTTAGCTCTTGATTGCTCTTGAATTCATTACAAGGTGTTGTTTCTTCCCCAGATCCAAGGCTGATTTTTTTTTTAATTTTGTTTTTTTGGGTTTTTTTTTTGGTTTTTTTTTTTGGTTTTTTTTTTGTAGTTTGTGAAGAGATGTAACTGAGCGAAATAACACATCTCCAACTGTGGTTTGCTCATTACTAATGGCAGTAATAGGCTCACAGGCTGTATGCCAAATGGCCTTTTGTTGGTTTTCTGAAGATTTCTGCTGATCTCTGAGTGTTTTGGAGGGAAGTTTGTAAACTGCTGGCTTACAAAATTTGGGAAATGTTGGGAACACTCATGAGCCAGAAAATTTTTTAAGAAGCCAGGTTTTTATTTGGGTAGTGTAAAAATCCGTTGCAGCTACCACTTCTGTCTGTCTCCAATTAGAAGATTAATAAAAATATTTATTTTGGGTCAAAAGAATAGTCTTCTTGGCTATGTACCTTCCCTAACCCAAGCTGTAAAGTTACATTTCTAAAAGGGAGCTGAGAAATTTGTGGGGCTCTTATTAGAGCTATATGGAAAATCTTCAAAGGATGATTGAGCTAAATGGTAAGATTCTGGGCTTTCCTGGTTACTACTAAGATAACTTCCTGGTGTCTGCAGATGTTCTCCCGTTTTATACCTAATGAAAGTCCTGGTCTTAATGTGTTGTGAGTCAGAGCTTTTTGACAAGAGTAATGTAGAACTCTGTCAAGGGATGAGTCAGCTGTGTCATGATCCTTTGTCTTTAGTGTCTGTTTCTCTTCCTCTAGAATTTTACAAATTTGAGAAGACTTGCTGCTGATTTGCCTGAATATGCAAATATTTTTGTATGCCTAATTCTAACAAAACATTGCTAAGAAAATATGTAGTCCTATTCAGCCTTTTCTTTCCAGTATGTTTGCTGACCATATTAAAAGAGATTTATCTGAGGATGGAGGGGTGAAAATTGCCTTCTAGGTTGTTAGAGGGGTTGCCATGCACTGTAGTCTTTTGGAGTATGAGTCAAGGTAAAGATCACTACATATTTACTCTTTTCCCTGTGCAATGCATAATCAGCAGATACACACCTGCAGGTGCTGATTGAGACCTCTGTATTTCTTTGTGATATGTTTTATGTGAGATTCTTCACTGAGCGGGGGGGATGGTCTGGTGTGGAGATTGCCTCTTACTCAGGTGACCCAGCTGCTGGTCACCAGGCTGTAGAGATTCAGTGGTGCTTCTGTGATTAAGCAAGTAGCCTGGAAGCACTAGGCTCATGTGTCTTACCTTGCATGAGGGACCACACCCTTATGACAAAATTGACTTCCCAGCTTCTGCCAAAACTTGTGTCTTTGCTTGATTTTGGGTGATGAGGAAGTCAGTATGGGTAACTGTATAAGGTATGTGACAGTGCATGAAGGCTGGCACACAGAGAAGCCTTTAAGGGACTGGTACTTTAGCTCTTTACACCCCACTCAACTTAGAGTAAAAGAAACTTTCACATTCTGAATGGTAATAGAAGCTCTTGGGAGAGAAGAGAGATATCCACCAAGTCTAGTCACTTTGTTCAACATGAAAACAAAGGAAGTATTGTGAAGAGCTTTCTGGCTAGAAAACAGTAAATCTTCTCATGGGAGTCCACAGTTTCTGGTTTTGTTTTTAGTACAAACATGATGATGTAACAAAGTAATCTTGTTAAATAATGATACTTGTATGTTTAATGTTATCAGTTTTTGTTTACACTATAAGCTTTTTTGCCAGCTATTCATAGATTGCTGTAGTAGGACTTAAATACTGCAATGGAAAGGGCATTATGTATTTCTTAGGGGTAGTAGAAATCTAGATTGGAAACATACCTTGCTTAGAGGCTTTGCTGGGTTTTCCACTAGAAGTAGTTTTGAACTACTGGGAATGTGAATGAGTAAGGGTGGTAATCTTTCTGATCAGTTTTTCTGTGATTGTTAGACTTCTGCTGAAATTTGCGGTGCTGCTTGCATGCAGAGATATGGTGCAATCTTCAGGCCTGTCAGTGTAATGATTCTTAGTGTATGCAGAAAGAAGAGACGGCATTCTTAAAACTGTGTCTGTTTTCTAGGCAGAAGAACACACATGGGGTGTTACTACATGGGGTGCAAAATAAAGGAATTTAAGTATAAGATATTAAAAGTACCTAAAATTGCAGCAAAAATACCTGTGTAATTTTAAGAGATATTCTAATATTCTGATGTAACTAGACAAAACCATGCAAAGTTTTAGTGTTGATAATGAGGAGTTTGAGACCTCTGCAATAAAACAATCCATCCAATCAGATGAAGGTCTTAATTGACAATGTGAATGGCAAATTGCTTTGGTATCATTTGTATAGGAGTACCTGCTAAAATATTCACTGTTGAACAAATTTTTTATTTTTTTTTAATATATAAATATATTTTCAGAGCCAGGTCTAAGGAATCAATAGTTTATAACTGTAAATATTTAGGTTAAGATGGTTCCCATACTGCTTCTCATCTGAAATGCATTTCTTATTCAAAGTCTTATGCTTAAGTTTTTGGAGTGGAGGGAAAAGAAATTCCAGCAGTAGGAGGAGTGTCCTACTTGTTGGCCTGCAAAGCTTTAATTAAGTCTTGGAGTATTGTAAACTGTCATCTCTGCTCAGTCCCAAGTTCTCAGTCGGGAATTATGTAGAACACGAGCAACTAATTTTGACCTGTCCATGGAGAAATATTTTAATTGTCTGCATATGAAAGAGCAGATTCAGTGCACTGTGGTGTTCTCATGCAAAATAGCCAAGAAACATACGCAGGACTGAGTGTTTTGTATGGCTGCCCCAGGCCTCTGTTTAGTGCTTACAGGGTTGCTTCCCTTTCTCTGGGTTTCTCTACCCTGCTAGAGAACACACCAGGTTTTCTTGTATATTGGTGTCTATCTAGGTGTGACTTTAGTTGGTTTTTCACTTAAGTTGGAGTCTGAAGTACTACTGCTAACAAAAAGACCCCATCTAGGACTGTCTGTGTTATTTGACCGCCACTCTTTAGCAGAGTAGCAAAACTGGAAGCTTTGAGCAGAAAATGAATACTGAGTCACCTACAGCCCATACAGCCTGCAATGAGGGCAGTGTTTCCTTCATTTTTTCCTTCTTACCTCAGCAGACCAGGTTGTTATTATTGTTATAATTATGTGAGCACAGGCCTTCCTGTTGTGCTGTTATTAACAAAAGTGAGCACACAGAGCTTCACCATAGAAGAAGAAAAACATATATGAAACTACTCTTCAGAGTTGCTGGTTCCCACCTTGAGATCATTGCATTCTGCTAGCAGCTGAACTGATCAATTCACTTCCTCTTTCCAGCAGCAACCCAGTAAGTCACAAAATTATTGCTTTGCTGATTAGTATTCTGACTTTTTTTATAGGCTTGTTTCTAAAGGGGAATCTGTGACATGCACTTGTCTCACGCCTAATTTTAAAAGATACTCTGCTTGCAGTGGGAAAGCTAATAGGGCAAATGTACAGTGCAACACCAAATAAGGAGATTGCTATCTCTGTGTTTCAACAATGTACATTAGCAGTATACCATATAAATAATTAAAAGTGTTGTTTAAAACAGAAACAAGAGCCATTATATGCTCTGTCTCTGGAAGCTCCAGTATCTAGATTTAGCAGTATTTCTTTGGGATCTGAAGTCTGTTGTACTAAAGCCCAAACAGAGCATGTCTTGCACATTACTGACTTCTGAGTTTATAAGTCATTTCCTGCTTTTGATAAGTGTTTGAACCTACCCAGCTTCTGTTTTGTGCGCTTTGTCACAGAAGTAACAGAAGGAGCTCTACGTGGTGAAAGATTGACATATCAAACTGATCATCTGAGAGCAGTACTCTGTTTACCATTAGTTTCTCCAGTGGAAATGTTTTGTAAGGATTTTTATAGTAATTGTGTTCTGTGGAACTCTTCTTTGAACTTGCTCAAGAAAGACTGCTGTAGTTTAAGAGCATTTGTGATCAAACTCAAACCATGATTTTGGTGCAGCCCCAAAGCAGTTGTGTGTCATAGGAATATCCTACCTCCTATTTTTTGGTGCTTGGATTTATTTACCTGTGATGTAATAATGATCATTTTTAACAGCTGTTTGACCATATGTGGAGGTCAATTATTAACTAGTAAGCAGCCATGAACATGTGCATGAGCTATTACTTAGTGCAGTTACCTTTGTTACTCATCTGGACTCCTTACACTTTGTGCATATATACTGCACAAACTATCTGTAATTCAAAATTGCCCTTTGCATCTTACCACTGATGCCAGAAAGATTTTTGCTTTTTATACATTTTCCATAAATTTGTAGCTCTGTAGAACTATTACATGGTTATATTGCTCCTTAATTAACTGTAGTACTGTTCTACCCCTTCATTTAGATTTTAGAACAATAAGCTAACATTCCTGGAATCTTAGGGTGAACTAAGGGCATCTAATTTTGTGTTATAGACATAATAAATGTGATTAGGAACTGGGGACGTGGAGGGGGCTTAAGTAGGGACAGAACCAAAAGTGAGGGGATTACTTAGTTAACTATTCCTCTAATTGGATGATTTCTGTTAAGTATGCTAATTTTTTTAAAAACTTCTAAAATTGTCAGGGTCCTGTATTATGTGTGCATTTCATCATACTTGCACCATGAAGGACCTTCATTAAATGTAACCACTTTTTATCGTCTTAAAATTGCTTGCCTTGTGATTTTATGATTTTAGGCATCACTACTTGGATCACAGTTCCAATTTGAAACCTGTTGAAGACCATTTTGTGTGATCCCACTGTTGATGTTCCCTTGTTAGTTTGCTGTGTAGGCTTATTCTCATCCACACTCTGACCCTCTGAGATGTGTAGGACTAAAGTGGTGAGATCTGAATCTAGGCATTTTTTGGACAAAAAAGGGCAACCCTGCTGGGTGCAGGTGTGCCCCCTGATACAAGGATTGAAACAGGTCTTGTGCCTGGTCATGGCTTTTCCATGCTTGTCTGCACTTCTGCTATGTGGGCAAGGACCCCTCACTAGCAGTTTTCCCAATGGCAGTTTTTCCAGTGCCCTGAATCAGCCTTGTGCACAGTGGTGTGGGCAGATGTGCCCCAGGCATCGTTGCAGTGTTGGAGGTGGCTGATGGTGAGGAGCATGTTATGGTGGGGGACATGTTATATGGTGCCATATAGAACTGATGCACATCCATAGTCTATGCCTGGTTTGGGTCTATGTTAAATTAAAAGAAGAGTAGTGGAAGTCATCTGTGATTGAAGGACTGTCTGATCTCTTTGGTTGTGATGTGACACTATAAAAAGGCGTGTAGCTTTGTATGTTTTGTTCTTCTCACATCAGGTACTTAGAAGAGTAATTAGAAGTTCTCTTTGAACAAAAAGGTTACTAGGAAGCAAATATCTTTTTTATTAAATTGAGGCAGTGTGAATTGTAGGACAAAAAACCCTATCTGTACTAATTGGTATTGGTAGCTAATTTGCTTCACTCAATCTTTAAAAAATAATAGCATATATTGCCAAGTCATAATCCAATTTAGAGTGTACATTTGCCTTTTAAAAGCAAGACGCTCGTGTTTTGTTTGGTTTTATGTTGGTTTTTTCCGTCACCCTGAGACAGGCTACCAGGAACAATGGAGTGATTGATTGCAGAAATAAAAGCCATCATAATTGAGATAAGACCTCTTTTAAACTTTTTCCATGCATGACATTATTGCAGCTCTTACTGGAGCTTCAGTAGTTTTACCTGTTTATGACTACATCCCTGTTCGAGGCTGATTTTGTGGTCAGAAAGACCCTGGCAATAGCAGGGACACAGCAGTGTCAAGCTGTATAGTTTTTTCCAAAACTCAGGGGGAGTTTCATGTGGTTGGTGGGGGTCCAAGGAAGAACTTAAATTTAAAATAACCATATTCAGTTCATTTTCATCTGAAATTATCTGGTCTATTCATGTGTTGTTCATACATGTATTATGAACTTTGAGTTGAGTTTATGTAGTTAACAAATAAAATCTGAAATTCCCTCAGTCTTGATGCAGAGTATTTCTGACTTAATGTGGAGTATCAGGATAGCATCATTACCTATAGCAAGTAAGAAGTCACACAAGTACATCCTCTGTTCAGTGTGGTTAAACTGGAGGTTAAAATGCCAGTGACAATTTTAAATGAAGTTAGATGTATAATATCAGATGTGGTAGGAAGTAAGTTATAAGATTTTTTTACTCGGCTTCGAGTTGTTGGGTTTTTTTTTGGGATTTTTGGGGTTTTTTGGCTGTGAGGTCTTCTGTTTTGTTTGGGGTTGGTTTTTTGTTTGTTTGGTTTTTTTTTAGTTTTTGTTTGTTTGGGGGCTTTTTAGTGGGGTTTTTTGGGGTGTTTTTTGTTTGGTACGTTCGTTTGTTTTGTTTTGGGTTTTTTTTGTCACAGTATTACGTTAATAGAAGAATGTAGTAAATAAATCGTGGTAAAATTTACGACGAGAAGTCATGGTTCGTGAATGTTGAATTAAGAACAAAAGATGCTTAAGGATATTTTTGTTGGCTGCTATTGAACAATTTATTGATTCTTACATAAACTCTTTCTGCTTTGAAGATCTAACTTCAAACTTGTGGTGTAATTACAGGGACGTAAGTTTCTTTCAGGGCTTTAACTTGTTTGGTGAAATGTAAACATTTTTGCCAGTGTTAGCAATATTGTGCTAAAGCATCACAAATTATGTTAAATCTGCTAGAAATATGTGTTTTTATGAAATACTTTGACAGAGTAAGTAACTAGGTTTAGTAAAAATGAGACTTAATTTTTGCATTTGCAATAATTTCTAGGGATCCTAATGACAAATGTCTGGCTGGAATTTAAACTTGCTTGGGTTTAAACTTTGTTTTAGTAGCAACCACCTGAAATACTTGGGTGTTTGCTTGCAGTGCTCTTAGTGTCATTTATCTTTTTATGCAGAGTGCATGTGACAGTGGGGATTATTGCATTTAAGAGCAGCAAAAATTCAGCTGAGAAGGCTGGAAGCAAACAGAGTTTGACTTAGGTGTTTTGGCTAATTGAAATGAGCAGCAGCTATTGATACAGGGAGATGGATAACAGGGAGATGGATGTTCAGTGTCTTTCTGAGGGACCTCAGAAATACTCAGTATAAACATTGTTCCTGTGAATTTGTTATTTCCACCTATCAGCTGTGAGTGATATTTAAAATGGGTTTTGCAAACTCTGAGAAATACTATGTAGTATGAATCTACAAAGTGAGAATAATGGTATGTCTTTAATATACTGAAGGTTGGGATTTGCAGGAACATCCCCAGACTTGGAAGGATGAGGAATAAAATAAAATCAGTGGTTTTCTTAAAGCTTTTATGAGGTTTGCTGGACACAGTGTCTTTACCATTAAAATTAAATGTAAATTTTCAAAGACAATTTTTTACAGAGATCAACTTTGCATTTTGTTGAAGAATTGAAGGAAATTATATGTTATATAGAAATTAGGAGTTCAGCAAGATGCAGCTGGTTACTATACTCTCAGTTGTGATTGTGTAACTTTGTTGGATAAGGCATTGGAGGGTAAAAACATTTCATGTAGCGCAGTACATAAGGCCTGGGCTATAAAAGTTTTTGCTTTTTATTAAAAACTTGCACTTAAATTGTTGATCCTCTGCAACAAGCTGTCCCTTAAACCTTGGATATGAGGAGAAAATCAGGGATAACTGCATAAGACCCACTGAGCTGCTGTAGCTCCTTCTGGCAGAAGTGAGGATACCAAAAGTCCAGCCTTTTACATAAGAAACTCTTAAGGACTAAATAAGCAAGTTGTAGGAGCTAACAGAAGAGCAGAAACACAGTGTAGAGAGTGCAGGGAGGGGTAAGATCCCATGATAAGGCCTGTGTCCATCTGTGTGTTTCCTGTGGTTTGTCACTGTGTTGCAAGAGAGCAGAACCTGTTGCCTGTCTCTGTGCAGGGTGAGCAAACACAGGCTGTGAACCTGCTTGTGCTGTAGGGTTTCTCAGAGTGTTATCTGTGTCATCTACTGGGCCTTGTATTTCCTGCCATATATTCTATTAGGTGACTTTTTATTTCTACCTATGAAATATAGGAATATATTCCGTTCTGCCACTCACATTCTCTTGACACACAACACTCTGTGTGTGTAAGTGAGAATCAGACCTGATATTCAGGGAATAATTGGCAAAGCCAGGAGTGATGCTAGGAATTACAAGTTTGTTCGTGATACTTCCATCTGTTCATTTTCCTTATCTTTGAGAGAGTAAGGCTCTCTGCAGGGAAACAAATATTTTCGTGAACTTAATGCTCAGAAGTGAACCATCATTTTAGGTGTATGAAGTGAGTATTAAATGTAGAGTGAGAAAAAGAATACCATTTGTTCCAGTTTTAACTTTGTTGCACTGATAGCAGCTAGCAAAGGTGAATGACAATAGTAGCAAAAGCAACTTAGGAATAATACTCATAGGTATCCTGAGAATTTTATGTATGAGATAAAGTAATTCAATTGTGTTGTGTTCTGCTGAATTAACACCAAAAACATCACGTAGTAGTCTTTAAAAATCAGTCTGCAATGTCAAACTGTGTCCCTACATACCTGTCTTTCACTGGGAAGAGAGATTCTCATTCCTGCTTGGCCAGAATTGGATTGATTTGGATGAGGCTCATGAAACATGGCTGGCACTGCAGCTCCTGTACCTCCTATTGACAAGAATTTTATTTTTTTTTGGTTTTTTTGTGTAGAATACAGCTTAAGAATGCCAGTAATTGACAGCAATTTTGGCTAATCAAAGTCTTACAAAAATGCATTGAAAAGTCTGTTTAGTTGATATGATATAAAGACTTGAAAGCCAGGAGATCTAATACTGTTGCAGTGCCGCACAAAATTTAAATTTATTTGTATAGACTTAAGTTAAAATCAATTTCTCTTAGTGAAAATTCAGCACTTTGCAACATCAGCTAAGCATTGGAGAGGCTGCCTGTTACTCACTGCTTCATATTTCATATTATGCCATGATTTAAAGAAATACAGTATTAGATTTGCTTTGATATATTTTATATTTCACATACTGTAAGAATATATATGCAAGAATATATCTTCATTATGCTGTTATTTTATAGTGTCCTATTGCTTTTGATGCTACACTTTAGTAAAAATGTCTTTTTTATTCTAAGAGTTACATGGGAACAAATTACTTGTCCATTTCACAGTTCTGATACTATGTTCAGTTGAGAATTTTTTTCAGTTTACCACTGCATGTTAGCAACAAATTGTATTTTTTGTATATTGTGTGTATATATGTACAGTGTGCCATCAGTCCAATGAAAGGTGTTCCTGACCTTGACACGGAGTTAGAAACAGCTGAACTTTAAGGTCCCTTCCAACCCAAACCATTCTATGATCATCATAATATAACTAAATGGTGTAATAGGTAACATATAATATACACAGAATATGTAATATACATATATACAAATTGTATATGCATGTATAAAAGCATTCTTCAGCTTGCCTATGAAGGGCTTTTCTGAACTCAGGTAAGATTTACATTTTATTGTATTTTCTTTCCTCCCAGTATGCCTGCCTAATGGCTTAAAAATGGACTTTTACAGAGATGAAAGTCATATGGTGTTTTCAAAAGTCTGCTCTAAACAGTGGTGTTTTTAAATACTTGTTTGTTTCTATTAAAAATTAAGATTGACCACAAGTTTGTGAGTACTTACCATGTAGTTTTTTCTGTCTTGAGTTACGTTATTGGGGGAAAATGGCTGATGAGGAGGTAGTTTCAAGCAATATTTTTTTGGAAAATGTGTGAATTAGGGTGACTTTCCTCCCACACCAGTTTTATTTCAATCTTATAATAGCTCAAACCCATCTTGCATGATTCTGTGGTATTGAATGTATAAACTTTACAGGTTGCTTGGCTTATAAATGTCTGTGCTTCAACTACAGCAATGGTTTTGTCTCTTGATAGTTGTCCCACTGTTGCAAGCAAATCTAGATGTTTTTGGTAAGGTGTTTAGTGCCTCCTTGAAGTTGTAGCTCAAGAAAGCTTCTTGTAAGCATGTTAGAATTCCTAATGTACTTTTTGAGCAACTGGGACACTGAAATTGAAAAATACTTTTTCCAGTTGCACTGTTGAAGCATTGATAGAGCTTTGCTGTGCAGGCATTAAACCAATAAGAACTCGCTTTTCAGATTTCCTTAGTTATCCAGAAAGGTGGGCAAAGCTGTATTCCAGATGTTTGCAAACACTGATGGTTAAGCCTGACAACCAGACTAAGGAAAAATAAAGATTCCTATCTGTCATGGTGCTTCAAGAAGCATGCTCTGATTCTGAAGAAATTGTAATAAGTGCCATTAAAACTTCAAAACACACTGTTTTCATATGGGATTGTAAGAAACTGAGCTGCTTTTATGACATATTTTTAAAATATGTCTCCTCTGTGCTTATTGCTGGCCTCTCATAAAATGTGGTACAGGTAGTCCTGTCTGGAGTTTCAGCATATTGCAGATGCAGCCTCTGGGGCCTTCTCTTTTTTCAAATCCATGATTTCTTCAATTCAGGACTTTGTTTTGAGTCTATGCGAAATGCAGTTTCTAAAACTACTATTTCAAGACAAAAATAGTTTTAAAAAAGTTTCATGTGATATTGCTCTAGCTTTCTTTTTCAAGGAGTTTCCTTAAATACCAATCAGAGATGAAATGCTTGTTGTAGAGTTGTGCACTGCTGGTAACTCATGCATGTCATTTGACAATAAAAAGTTTTAGCAATGTAAAACCTTAGAGGAAAGAGAGAGTATCAGTTTGAGGATGGTGGATGAAAAACCTTCCATCTTCTAGTCTGTTGCAGAAACACATCTTTTTTTTTCTCCTGGCTCTTCTGCACTTCATAAAGATGAAGCAATAACTCACTTGCCTGTACTTTATCTAGCAAGGTCATTTTCTGGAGTGGTGAACCCACCTCTCCTACTTCTTGAGTTTGTCTTTGTGTTTTCCTTATTCCCTTGAGATTTGGATAATATACTTGTTTGGGGTGACATTTGAAGAGATCTATGTGTGAGATGTGAAATATTTTTTGCTTTCGTTATGCTTTAATAAGAGAGGCTTCATGTATATGAGAATAAATACTGCTTTTATTTAAGTATATACAAACATATAATAAAAGTATTTTACAAATAATAATAAGGGCTGAATTTTGTCAGGCTAGAAGACTCTGGATTTGTACTTACTTTATTGTGTTCCTAATAAGTAATGCAACAAAACTAAGGTGTGCATTTAATAACAAAGTGGTATGCTATTGCTTTCTCAGAGTCAGTTTTGCTGTTCCTATTCTATGAGATTACTTCTGAAGCTGCTGCAGTAAAGGTTGGGGTTTTGTCCAATTTGTGACACAAGTACTTCCACCGTTTTTTTTTTTTTAATTAACAAAAACCAAAACAAACAGGACCAGGTTCTGGAAGCAGCCAAGCATCAAAACAATCTCACTACGGTTGTAGTAATGCAGGAAGTAAGAGAAACACATTTCTTCAGAAACCCCTTGCTTCTTTTATTTTTGAGCCATTTCTTGTGGTACTGAAAGTTGTTCCTAGTTATTTTATAAATGTTGTCCAGAAACACACCTCAGAGGAGTAGACATCAACCTAAGTAATTCCTGGCATTATCTTTGCATTTTTGAAAATATTACAGGCCAGTGGAAATAATGGTGCATGGTGCCAAGTGATAACAGGAAGCTATATTGGGAGAAGTGTGCAGTGACAAAGTTAGAGTGCAAGAAGGTAGTGGTGAAGCCTTCTCATAGAGGAGCACACATACTGCAGCATACTGTCAAAACAGCATTGATTTAATGAGCTGCAAAGGCAGCCCTTCGACTTGTATCTCAAATTTTACACTGATAAAATGGTGTGTTCTGCAAAAAGCCTACTTGGAATGTATTTGTGGAATGTCTTCGTGTTCAAAAATATTAATACATTTCTTTTGACACAGAGTGTTGGCGTGGGGGGAAAGCAAGCTGTATTTTTTCCCTTATTAATAAATATGTATATTCCTGGTAAGAATTATGTAACAACAAGCTGCAAAATGGGAAAAACAAATGTGTTTCAAGTCATCCTGAGAGCATTAGTGTGGTGAAATTTGAGATTAAGCTAGAATATGTCTAGCAGGACTGTAGATCATTTGAAATCACAAAGATAGTCCAGATGTCAAAAAATAATTGTTTACCTATTCCACTGAGGTTACAAAGGAACAAACCCGATGAATGACATATTTGCAGCTAGAAATTACACCATCATGTCCAGGATGAGGCAGTGTGAGAAAAATTCAGGCCTCTGTATAGTGTCTCCTCTTCTGTGGGATAAGAAACAGAGGCCTCAGGCAGTGCATGTTGAGTGTGGTGCTTCATGTTTACACCTTGCAACAGACAGCGTGATACTATGTGCAGAAAAACAATAGGTGGACTCCTCTGGTTCAATAAAGTATTAGTTCTGCTAGTGTAGGGTGAATATAAGAGTGAGAGACTCCAAAGTTATTTCAGTCATAGAAGTACTTTTATATGAAGTATTTTGTTTGTATACAAATAACAATTTCTGTCAGTGCAGAAGTAGGAGGATGACAATTTCCTTATCCAGACTGCTATGAACACATCCAGTGCAAAATATGTAGAAAGGTGATCAGAGGTCTGGAGCACCTCTCCTGTATAGACAGGCTGAGAGAGTTTGGATTTTTCAGCCTGGAGAAGAGAAGGCTCCAGGGAGACCTTATTGCATCTTCCAGTACCTAAAGGGGGCCTACAAGAAGGCTGCCAAGGGACTTTTGACAAGGGCAAAGGCTAATGGTTTTAAACTGGGAGAAGATAGATTAGATGTTAGGAAGAAATTCTTTACTATGTGGGTGATGGAACTGATTGCCCAGAGAATTTGTGAATGTCACATCCCTGTCAGCGTTCAAGGTCAGGTTGGATGGGGCTCTGAGCAACCTGGCCTACATGCCAGTGGAGTTGGAACAACATGATCTTTGAGGTCTCTTCCAACCCAAGCCATTCTATGCTCCTATAAATGGCTGTACTAAAATTCACACATGAATATTCTTTGCTGAAGTTGTGGCCATGAGATATAAATCACAGTAGCGATAGCCTCTGTTTTTATCTCAGGGCCTTTAGTTAAGCTTGTATTTGAGTTTAAAGAAAAACCTATGCATACAGCATTTACATTTTCTGATTTCTTTAATCTGTGATCTCTATTGTGTGATATAATAACAGAGGAAAAGAAAGGATGCATGAGCAGTAGGTGCCCATGGTAAAGACTGTTGAAACATAAAAAATGGTATTGCAGAAGTAACTTCACACTCAAACCTTTTCTGCTTTATTGTGATTTGGCTTCTCATCCCCTTGGAGTTAATTTTGGATCCTGGTTGGACAGAAATTCAAGCTTATTCCTTTGTCCAATTTGCAAGAACAGTGTAACATAGAACTTTTGCCAAGTGGAGGTTCACATCTTGCTTCTTTGACTGCTTCCCTTAGTTCAGAGGTTCCTTTTGTAACCATGAAATTATCCAAACATGTAACTTATTACTATAGATCAGTGTGAACGTAGACTTCCATCTGTGTCTGTTTTTCTTGGAAAAACACCATTTGGAGGGTCATCACAAATGTGAACAGTAATTCAATCTTAATTTCCTGACTGGGCAGACTTCTGAGCCTTCTATTCTAAGTTTTGCTTTCACACAGCTTCTGAGAGTTTTCTACCTTTTCTATTTCCCATAACCAGCATCTCTACTAAAGATCAATGCAAGGAAATTTCCCAATATTGACAGCACATACTGTGGTAGATGCAGTGTTTAATTCTTGCTGAATTTTTCAATGTGTACTGTTGCCTTTGTTTTAGTCAAAGCTAGGCATAAATAGTTCAGATTGGTCCATCTGCAAATATTGCTGTACTTGATATATTCCTCAAGAGATGCATTAAAAATGCCTGGGGGGGATTGCTTTTTTTTTTCTTTCCTTAATTAAAGAAAGGAGAAAAGTTTGTTTTCTTTGCTCTCTTTCTTATGATATAACTATCAGCTCTTTACTGACTTTTAAAATGTATTTTTCCCTTCTCCTCAGTATCCTTTTGACCATTCAAATTTAATAGCACTGAAGGCCTGTTTTTAGCAGACCAACGCAGAAATAATTTCCTATGCATGTGTTTCCTGTTATCATGTATTTTCCCTCTACTTTGTTTCCTTGCTCTTTCTTCATCCACTATTGCTTCCCATTCCTCCTTTCTTCCCATTCAAATTTGCGCAATCCATTGAGTCTCTCCCTTCCCTTCTTGCCTTTTTTGCTCTTTATTTTACTTTGTTTCCCATCCCAAATTGCTCCCTGTGTTCACTTGCACCCTTCCTGGCTATTTTATGCATGAAAGTCTTCAAAGTGAAAGAAAGCATACTTTTCAGTAGATGTAGTTTTCTTCTTGCTGTGAGAACATAAACAGGGCAAAGAAAATGAACAAAGTGAGAGACAGAGAGAGACTTTCAGGAGCCTTGGCTGATTTCTGAGCAAAGAAAGGTACACACCCTCACAGAGATGCATGCCCCATGAGATTCCTTTTCTGTCCTCCCAACCTGATACATGTCAGTTCTTGGGAGCTGTAGTTGTTATGCAGAGTACCTATGCTAACTCAATGCTATGCAAGGAGATCCCTCCAAACCCATTTAAGTTTGTGATCTTGGGCCCATTGATGCAAGAGGTTTTTCAGAGACAGGTGCATGAAAAGAGGCACCTACCTTAAATTTCTACCAACATTTCATTTTTTGGTAGAACAAGATATCAAGGATTAGTTATAAAATAATTTTTCTAGTTAGTTAATTAGAAAACCGCATCATCTTTGCTATGGAGAAGCTCCCAAGAGAAGCATCTACCGAAAAAACATTGCTCGACTACTGCCTTACCTCCGTGAGGGGAGATGGATTTGCCATCTGCTGCTCTGTTCAGTCCGTGCATCTTCTTTCTGTCATAGCCTTACTTCACCATCACCTAGCAACTCTTTCATTCTCTTGAAAAAAACTGCAAGCTCAGACCTGTATCTCCAAACCAATGCTCTGGAAACCTTTTGCTTTGAAGAGAGATGTGGATAACATCCAGTTTTTTTCAGCTTTTATGCCAGACCAGTGCTTGTTAACAGCAGCTTTTTGGGATGTGATTACACCTTCAGACTGGCCTTGTGAGGCTTCTTAGTGTCTAGCCTTCCTCCCTGTCACTCTTGCGTGTGCACATACTAACTCGCACACAGACACACAAACACACCAGCCAGGGCTGGTGAACCTCAGTAAAAGTTTTTTTAGCTGATCTAAACTGCAAGGTTTTCTTAAGCTAATAGCTGCCATTTACAAGCATTTGAGTAATACTGTGCTCTGCAATAAATTTGTTCAGGCCACCATCACCATTTTTGTGATAACCTGCTGCACCTGTTCCTGCAGTGAAGGGACCATCTGTCTGTTCTCTGGCCATCCTTGTTGGTAGAATGAGGATGAAGGATAAGCAGGTAGGGTTGTCTGGCTGGCTTTTGTCTCACAGTATTCTTGCCCTTTATTTGGCAGTCCTTAGTTACTAATGCTGGGCTACAGCTCAGTGCTCTTATAATGCTGTGATATTGCAAGCAAAACTGAAGACTGGTTTATTTCTATAAAGTAAAAGCATAGCCAGCTAGAATGAAATTTTAATGAATATTACTTTTCTCTTACATAGCTAATCATCAGGCTCCCTATTCCCAGGAAGAAGATAGAAAACTGAGAGGTTCAAGGGCTACACACTGTTAACAACAACTCTTGAAAGGCAATTTTCTGTAAATACATTTAAAATATGTGCCATTGAGCATACCGATCTTTTTTCATCCCAGACTAAAAGCCCCCAATTCAGTAGCCAGTGAAATCATAGGCTGAAAAAGCATATTTAATTTATTTAATCAGATGTTCCAGCAGATTAATGCCAGGTAAGGAACATAATCAAATAGGCTACTGCATTGTACACCTTAAATTGTAAGAACACTCCGTTCCTGGGGAGAACATGTTGACTGAATTGCTGGGGTTTTTTCACTTCAGTCTATGGAATCTTTGTGATATTCATAGCCATGTTTCATCTTGACAGAATTTTGATGTTTTTCTAGTTTGCATACCATAAAACAGTGTACATTAAAGAAAAACTGTGATTAGTTATGTGGGATTTTTCTTTCTAAATGCTGAAAGCTGTATTTTTACCTTTTGAAAACTATGATGTGGGCTGTTAACTGACTTACAGGTAATACTGGGGGCCTTTTATAACCTACTTATAATGATGCAGTGAGAGGTGGAGATATTGTTTCAAAGGGCTTTTGTGTGAAGGAAGGATGTTCTTATTCAAACCTCTCAAGAATTCAGAGACCTTTTAATTTGTGGGGAAACATGCTCATTTTCTTGGAAGAGCTCACAAGTTCTGGTGTGAGGTTGTGTATGGCTCTTCTACAAAGTTATCACCCACTGCTTACTCTTGTTGCTGGTGGTAAACTGTCTCCTTTTTGTTTTAAGTCCTGTTCATGTGTACATGGACATTTTTAAATTAAAAAGGCTAATTTATGTGAAGATGCGTCCTCGACTTACAGTGATAGCTTAAGATTTTGAGTTTTCCTGTAATATTTCTAGCTGGGTTATATAAAGAAATTAATCTAGTTATTTGTGAAGAAGTTCCTGGCGAGGGAGACTCTGGTGGTGCTTCTATATTGTTTGTTAACTTGCATTTTTTTAATACAAAAATGTTCAAAGTGGTGCAACTATATGTGGAGCATCAACAACATCTGAATAATGATAGAGTGTTTCATAACCGGCACAAACGTCTAGTAATGACTTCATTTTACTCTCTTGCTGCCAAAACTGTTCAGGAACAGGTTTTTCGATTTAGTTTGGCAAGTGAAAGACTGTTGGAAAACAATTTGTTTATGTAATTTGGCTGGAAATAACTACTTTTAAAGGTTTATTTGAAAGCATTTGTATTGCTTTTAAAAATTCTGTGGCTTGGTGTCCATAGCTTAAAATCACTGCACATGTTTCTTACCATGTTGCTTGATGTCAGGAGGGTAGGTATGTGTGTTGATGTGGTTTGGATCTGTATATTACAGTGTAGATATGCTCATAATTCAGCTGAGTGCCAAAGCATAATGTTGGGGAAAAAAAGTAGTCACTTGTCCATTCTGATCTGTTCACTCAAGACATCGCTTGGAGAACAGTGATGCCTTTTCCTGATCATAAAAAATTGAGAGCCAGACATGGTTAAGGGATAAGAGATTTTTACCTTGGTGTTTTAATAAGGATCCCTACTGGTGCATGACTTTAATAAGGTGGAATGCGCCACACACGATAGACTGCATATACGATTTATAGACCTTAAAAATTAGCATATCTAACAAGGATGCCCCAATGGGAGGCCTGGACCGTATGTGATAGCCTCCCATCCCAAGGAATTCCCTCTTGGATGAGCCAAATCTCTAGTTTGTAGGATATGTACCAGAGAGGACCTTGATTTCCCAGGGTAAGTGTAGGGTTTTCTGTCCTCCTTCTAAAAGGCCTTTAGGATGTTTGGTCTCCTGGCCTAACAAAATGCTAGGACTATGCTAAATTATCAGACTTAAGGCATCACAAGTATGCATGCTAAGAGTATACTGAGGATACGTAAAAGTTGTATAAAATATATACAAAAGAAAAGGCAAAAGATCCTCTTGGCATCAACAGAAATATATGGCAGTATAAGGGCAGTAGTAAACTTTACATTTAAGCAGACACATTCCAGTCAGTGAATGGAATAACTTTATAAAAATTCTTACAATTCTTTTGGTTCCCATATTGCAGTTCTACTCTAGTGGCTGCAAAATATGTCATCTTTTGATGACAGGAGCTCTGACAAATAGCACTGTTTCCTTACACGTTGAGCAGTTCTTTACTGAATTCATTTCAGAAATTCTTTTTAGTGTATTAGTCATGTTTTTTGAGTCCTATGCAGCTTCTGAAATTGTTTTTTTTTTCTCCCTTGAAGCTTTCTCTGTAGTTTAAAATTAAATATGTTAGACAGCTCCTTTAAACCAAGAAGACTCCAGCTTTTGTGCTTTATAGGGTATTTCATAAAATGTGATAATAGTTTCCTTTTCTATAACTTTGTGAGGGATTTTGAAAATGTATCTAAGGAACTTCTGCTCTGTAGGAAACTGAGAGCTCTTAATTTAATCAAAGGAATTTTGGTAATGTAGGATTTGTTCTCTTCTGAGGCTGGTACAAGACAGTTTTTTCAAATCCTTTTCAAGAGTTAAGTGAGCTTTCTATTAAATGCTAACCAAAATTAAGTTGTAGGGGGCCAAGGAAAACTTCTACTAATTGCGGTTTTAGCTTTCCTGAAGGAAAATAGTATGTGTGGGGTTAATTGGTGGTAATAGATTTTGTTACTCAGTAGAGTAACTTACAATATCTCTCATCTTGATTTTATACACAAGTTTTGAATTTGGTGCTTACGTCCTTCTTCTAGACCCATTCTTGACTGACTTTGTTTTTCATACAAGCTAGGCACCTGGAAAACAAACTGCAGTATGAATACACATTTGGGAATCTAATCTTAGCCGTGCATTTTTATTTCCCTCAAGCCAGTGTTGAACTCAGTTTGGGTCCTGTTGCCTGGCCTGTCAGGCGCTGCTGCTAACTCTTCTTTCCATCTGTCTCTCAGTCTTGTTTCCTGCTATCATCACTAGTGGACTGGGGACTCTGTGAAAGTTTGCGAGTGATTGAAACAACCGAGTCAATTGGTGTCTCCTCCATCATGGATTGAGGGTCTAAGAGTTTTTATTACCTTCCTCATTGCCTCCCAGGTTTCTTTTTGATCTTAGGGTGACCATAAAGCTGTTATAAGGAGCTCCATTACGGTTAATATTCTTTGGTAGGTTACTTTTTTTGTTAGTTTAATTGTCTAGATGAGTTCTCTTGGGACAGGAGTATCGCTGTCGCATAATAATGATCAAATACATGCTTGGAAGGCAGGACCACAGTGGCACCAGCATGGATCAGCTGAAATTGTTGCAGATATCCAGTCTGAGTGATACACAGTGATTCAATGGAAACCAGGAGGAGTCATGCAGTAACTAGATCTTTTCCTTCGTTCGAGGTAGTATCAACTTTTTAAACAGTCTAATCAACCAAAATTGCCTGTCATGTCTTCCAGGGTAATCTCTTCCACTCGTCAACTATCTGTTTGCAGCTGTATGGAATGGCCTTCAATTTGAGACAAAAATAGGATTTTGAAATACTTGAATTTCTTAGATAGTCTGACTGCTGAACAGCTTAACTGAACCAGCATTCATTAAAACCTATATGTACAAAAGTTTTACTCATGGCACCTGGGGAAGAAAGCAAAGAGAACTTGAACATCATAATAATCCACTCATGCATTCATTGAGTTCAGTGTTTCCATGACATGTCCTTCTGCAAAGTTTGTTGTGACTAGTTGCATGCTAATATGCAAATGGCCTAAAAATTCCCAATAGTGTATCATTTATGAGTTACCTGTGTAGAAGTGAGGCACAAATTATGCCATTTGTTTTAGTGCATGCAAATTATTTTAACCACTGCTTTTTTGTGTTGTCCACCCAAAAGTCTCAATGTTCTTTAAAGCAAATAATTCCTATTACCATTTTTTATTCCCACCTCTGTTGTAAAGTTATGTTTGCCTTGCAGTTTTGAGTGTGGTTGACCTCCTTTTAAGATGGAAAAATGTGGATGAGTAAAAAGATAAAGGTTTCAAAATAGAGCAATACAGCTATTGTGAAGTTCTTGTTGTTACAAACATAACAAACATTTCTTATCAAAGTAACTTGTCCCATGCTTTTCTGCTTTTTATCTTCCTTGTTCAGTTTATTCTTTTAATACTTATTCTTCTCCAAGTCCATTTGACGTATTTTTCTTTTCTTTAATGACTATTTCTGGAGATTCAGATTATTAAAGTTTTTGGATTGGCCAAATTCCTTTTTTATGTCTATTCCCTACCCAGGGATTATTTGCATCTCTGTTTATATCATTCCTTTAGAAATCAACACTTTTACTGATCTTTTTGAGATTTCATGAGATTTCTTTCCCCATGGATCTTACCTGCTGCTTATATGAGTGAAGCAGCTTGCCATGCTTTCCTTTTAAGAAATTGTGACCTCAGTATAATGTGATCCCTGTCACTCTATTTAGCATGTACCACCAAAGACAAATGTAGAAGAATTTTCCCTCTCCTTGTGCCTTTGGCTTTCCCTATCAACCATTTGTCTCAGTGCACTGCAGTATTTTATTGGACAGCATGCATTATGTGGGTGGTTTATCTCAAAGTGTCTGGTATGCGTTAGTAACAATAGTCCATTGCTATATCAAAGTTGCCAAAGTAAAGGAGCAGAACTCTGATTCTGGGCTCTGCCAAGTCTTCTACCTGTGCCCTTCACTGTGGTACTACCCTAACTTATATGGCATACTGTTGTATATAGCATGTAGATGTTTCCTTCTTTCAGTCGTTTCCAAGAAAACCCCATCTTGGCAATTTTAATTAATTTGTAATTCCAGGTGGCTTTAGAGAAAGCTCGCTAGTCATCTAAAAATGCTGCTATTGGCATGGGAAATCAGAATTGTGAAAACATAGGTAGCAATTGAAAAGTCTTCTTTGGCCACGTACAAATACACCTTTTTGCTTTGTATGCTTTCAGACTGTTACAAAATAATGAGAAGTTAATGAGGCCATTTCACTTTGTAAAAGGAGGGCCTGTTAACACTTTCTGCAAGATACACAATATGACGTCAGTTATGCCATAGATCAAATGTTTGTTCTTTCTGATTGCTGATCTGAGCTCACTGATTTGGAAAAGTCCCTTAGTTATTAAGACATCAACACTGTCTAGCACATAGTAGAAAGTTTGCTCTCCTTTTACAGAGCTGTTTAGCAAGACGTAAGAGATCCTTAGGTGCTTCTGGGGAGAGAAGACATGGTATTTGACAGTAAATGTTAAGTAGGCTAATAGGAAGCAGAGCAGTGAGATAGATTTAAGGCCCTTGGAATGAAGCCATGGATTTGGAAATTCATGGAGGGGGAACAAAGGCTAACCCTCCTCTTCCTTGCAAGTTACCTGTCACACGCAGAATTCACAAAATACAGAAGTTATAAATGAAAATCTGTGTGCTTTGTTGAAGGAGCGCAGTATGCTGCGTTTCCAAGGACTTCTACACTTTGGTTCCTTCAATCAATTTTCAGTTTTATTTGGATAGCTGTAAAAAAGTTTCCATCTGAAAGAATCACAACAGATTAATTTTTAAACAAAGGATATGATTTGTAGTTATAGTTTGTGATGTAGTAGCTGTGATCCTGTGATATTACAATGTTAATGTGTGATCCTGAGTATTATAATTGTAATGTGTTTCACCTTGAAGAACAGGTTAGTGCTCCACTTTAAATGGAAGATGAAGAGACTCTTGTAGGTTGTCAAATCTTCTGGGTAATCAGATATATTCTGAGTATTCGTAAACTTTGATGGAGGCATTATTTTCTGATGTTCTACGTTTTCATTTTTTTCTATTCTGAAAGCTAAAGGAGGAAGATAGATGATCTGACCTTTACAGTAATCAAAGCATTACAATATGAACATATGTTTTTTATAGTAAGAACAGTATGGTAAGTTACTTTTCAAATCCAGCCAGCAAATTAAGAAAAAAATCGTACTCCTATTATGACATCTTTTAACTACTGTGCCATATTCCTGAAACTGGGGGGAAGAAAAAGGGGAGGGCAACTGTAGAAATCAAACAGTATCAGAATCTTAGTGTTGTGCTCAGATTAGTTGCTGAGAGACTAAAAGATCTGTCAGGGCATTGAAACTAATGTGCGTTATTAAAGCTAGGTAAATAAAGGTGATGTGAACAGCTGGCAAGACTTAGAGCAGATGAACAGTCTAAATGATGGTTTTGTGTTGGTTTTTGCTTGCTGCTTTCTCTGTAGCATTTGTGCTGGCCTGATAGTATTACAAAGACCAGGAGAAGAAATTTTTTTCCCCCTTTTGCTTTATTTGTGAATTTCATCAGTTTCCTACTTCTGATTTTCATCTTATTATTTTTGAGGCAAAATAAAAAAGAAATCAGGTAGTTTAATCAGGGCTTTTTTTGTTTTGATTTTTTTGTTGTTTGGTTGGCTTTTCTTGTCAGGCACTGCAGGGTACACAATTTCTAATCTGCTTTTTTTTTAATTGTTCATCCTAGAATTAATTAACAGGAGCAGCATTTTCCAGTTTTTGTAAGTGCAACAATAGTACTACCACAGATTTTACACAGAAGATTTTACTTTGTCACCCTTAAGACCTTCATAGTCAATTGTGGATTGGGAGCTCTTGACAAGGTTTCAGACCTAATTGTTTGGGGTTTTTTTACATTTTCCCTCCTTCTTTAAATTCATATGATACTTTTTTTTTCCCCCCTGCTAGATAGAGAGAAAAGATAGATTTTTATTTTTTCTTAATTAATTCATAGTGGCGTAAATTAATGGTATTTATGATCCAGTAAAAAGTTTACTCTACTTCTTCAGTAATGCTTGGAAGCAAATAAGAGATCATTCAGTGCTTCTGCAAAGAATGAAAGTTACAGCAGTTGACAGTAGAGGTTTATTAGGCTGACAGGCATTACAGGGATTGGGTGGATTAAATGCTCTCAAATTTAAAATCCAAATACTTTTAGATTTGAAGCTTTTCATCACTTTTATATATAATTATATAATTATATAATTTATATAATTTATAATTTATATATAATTATAATTGTTGAGTCCATTGCAACATGTAAACATTTGCTTCATTCTCAGGACACATGAGTTTCAAAATATATAATATCTTTTGTTCCTCAGATGTTTCAGATATGGGAGCATACAGGTTTAATCTTAGATGTCTGTGTATCCTTGTGGTACAAAGTAAATCTATTCCACAAACTAGTGTTTGAGGTATTATTTAAAAAAAAAAAATAGAGAACTGAGTAGTATATATATTTTTTCTTGTAACAGAGTGGCTACATACATTACCTCAATTTTTATTTGAAGGCTGTGCAACTGCCCAAGCACTCATGTATAAAAAAATGTTCTCTGACATTAAAAGACAAGGTTTTTGGAGAGGGGGTTACTTGTGATGACTCTTGAGAAAGCTGTCGGATCTTTGATGTATTTTACCACCCTGTGCATTAAATTATGCTTCTTTCACTTCTTTAGATCTGTGTATTGGCACTCTGCCTAGCAGTGCTCGCAGGTTCCCAAACACCACTCTTCATTGTCTGGTAAACTCAGAAGGAAGGCAATTAAATGAAAATTATAGTCAGCATTGTTTTAAAGCGTGGAGAAAAGCTCCTTTAAGAAGCTAAAATGTGATTAAACCAATATAAATCCCTCTATTCACCTGAAGCTAACGCATCATTTTCCTCTTGAGCCTTCTGAAAATGGTGCTGATAGTGTGCTGATATCTTTGGTTGGATTTTGTTTGGAAGCAAGATGTATGCAGGCAATTTTTATGTGCGTCAAAGGATTTTTTTGTGTCCCAAACCGCTTCATTTACAAATAATCTGATAAATAATCCTAGTGTTCTAATTCTACCGGAGGGGGTAAGGAAAAAAACTATTGACAGTTTTGATTGACCTAAGTTTGTCAACTGAATTTCACAGTGGTCCAGAGGGCCAGCAAGTTTCATGGAATAATAAACAAGATAAGATGAGATTTAATTTGGAAATCCAGTGCAGTTATGTAAATTGTATTAGTTGGCAGAGAATCTAGACAGGAGGGAGACTTTATAAATGCATCATCTGCAAAAGAAGTTTGTTCAGTGCCTAAGAACTCAAGTCTTTATAATTTCAAAGAAGTAGGTGAGATAGCTTTAATAGTGCCTTTTGATCTTGGAGCTGCCTTCAGGTAACTCCAAGAATACCATTAATGATTTTTGGGTATTTGAGCTTGGAGTGGGGGAAACAAGAGAAAAGAATAGCTTTTTAATTAATGAATATATATTCATGGATTTCTTCCACTGTAGAGCATTTTTGTCTTAGAAGACTTACCCCTTCTGGCAAAATTTTTTGTAACAAAGGTCTCCAGCTTCACACTAGAGCTGGCAGTGTATGACTGTCCCTAATGTGGTTTGGTGGAAGAATGCTGCTTTATAAAACTGCAAGTCCTTTTACTCTCACAGCTTCCATAAGGCAAATATGTCTGGAAAAATCTCACCAGTAAAAGTGAGTTTTGCAGTAATTAAATGAATAAGGTTTTCACAGTTGTGCTAGAAGATGCTGAGTCAAAATAGTAACAGAGGGGAGATAGGAGCTATGACAGAATTTGACCTGATTATTCTTTTAAATGATATTCACTATAAATGCTGTTTGTAGGACTAGAAATTCTTGTCAACATCCTTACAAGTTGTGCTGACAAACTGCTGTGATCAAGAAAGAATTCAGTAAAATTCAGTGTGTAAACTCCCAGTTACCTACAACATGAAATTACTATTCTGACAATCCTTTTTTTGTCTGGTTCTGAGTTAGTATCATTGGTATGAATTTAATATAAGATTTTATGCTTTTCTGAGAAGTCACCTGCCACATTCTGAAGATTTTGTGTCCTCCTAGCAAAAGAGAACTGTTCAAGGATTAAGGAACAGCTAAGTAAATGAAATGCACAGAACTATGAGAATGAAGTTTCTGGATTGAATCCAAAATTGTGTGTTCCATCCCAATACATCCACTTGCAAAAAAACCCAAAAACCCCAAAGTGTTTCTTGAAAATACATTTGTGTGTTTCAGACTGAAAAATCTTCACCATACCATCTATTTTATTTGTATATTATTAATCTTAAACATGCATAATTGTTTCTTGTATTCTTTAATTTCTAGTGTTCTCCCTCTGCCCACTGGAAAATTTAAAGCTGCATTTAATCTTGTTTTGTCTCGTGTTTTTACTCTTCATACTTAAAATTAAAGATTACACCTGTGAGAAGTTATAAATATTTTTTCTTTTGTGTGAGGTTTCTAATTCATTACAGAAGCCTAACAGCAGTACACCCAAGGATATGTCTGTTTTAAAAGCTAGGAAGACTATTTCAATTTTAACTATCAATCACAATAAGGCAATACATGTAGTGGAAAGTTACATTGCTTTTATTTGGAGCATGATTCCTCAGCAGCATGTTTTATTAGTGCTTTTTTTAAAAAAGGATTTGTTTAAGAAAATTATCTAAATATGCTAAGAAAAGCATTGTCAAAAAAAATGTTTTTGTGATAATGGAAAGAAAGCAGAACTGATTCTTGATTGAATAAATTAATATATGAGCCTGTAGGAATCTAGCAATAGCATTTTTCTTGGATGTTGGCTTTCACTGAAGATATAGGGTATTCTGAATTAACTTGAAATTGAGCTGAGAGGCCATTCAAGTGCAAGTACCAATACCTGTTCATGTGAGCTGGGCCTCAGCAACTGAGGTTGTGTAAAAACAGATAGTTATTTATAATCTGGAAAAACGAATACCTTATGCTGTTAGTAAAAGATACATTTCAGCTATATAAGGAACATGGAATTAAAAATTCAAGAACAAGGAATCCAAGTTGGGTGGGAAGCTCACATTTGCTGTCTGTCATTTCAGTTCTTAAAATGCCAGCTATGTGGTGGGCAGGGTGGTGTTTACATTATGGGCTTCTGGCTGATCAGAGAAATCAAAAAGGTGTCCCTGTAGTTCTAGGGGGAAATGCATATGACACTTTTCCCCCAGAGTGACGGTAATTGCAATTTTTGTTAGTTAAGAAGCATGTGATTCTATGATTCTATTGCGAGAAACTAAACTGTGAAACACTTTTTTTTTTTTTTTTCCCCTGACGTGTACATTGAATAGATATTATATTTTTAAAGCCTGCATTTAAGATTAGGAGGTGTTGGGAGCAGAAGGGTAGAACTGAAGGCTGCAAACTTGTGTTTCAAAAACTGTACACATCACAGAGGTTTTTGCTGCATGTAAGATTGTGACCAAAAGGTTGACTCTTCAAGAGTGTTTGGGAAAAAATTCTTTAACTGCTACTGTACTTTAATATTTTTCTTTGTCATCAGGTAGGATAGCATCTAGGAAGCTAGAGAGGAGATCTTTACTGCCATCTTTCACTCGTGGATTCAGCCCAGCCAGCCACTGAGCCCCACACACTGGCTCGCTCACTACCCCCGATGGAATGGGGGAGAGACTCAGTGGGGTAAAAGTGAGAAAACTCGGGGGTAGAGACAAAGACTGTTTAATAGGTGAATCAAAAGCTGTGCATGCAAGCGAAGCTAAACAAGGAATTCATTCCCCGTTTCCCATGGGCAGGAGGGTGCCCCGGCAGCCATTTTCAGGAAAGCAGGGCCCCATCTCACCTGATGGTGGCTTGGGAAGGAAAACACCGTCACTTCGGCCATCCTCCCTTCTTGCCCCGGCTCTGCGGGCTGAGCACGATGCCTGCGGTCTGGGACATGGCTTTGCTCGGCTGGGCCGGTGTGTGCGGGCTGTTTCCTTCGGCAGCTCATGGGCAGCCCAGCCCTCCCGCTGCAGGGCACGGCCAGGCCTCGGTGCGCCGAGGCCGCGGACAGGGCCGGGGTGCCGGTGAGCGCCAGGCTGGGGCAGAAAACACCCCTGGTTATCAACACTGTTTCCAGCACCAGTCTAAAATGTAACCCCGCACCAGCTTCCTAGCCAAAGTCAGCACACTACAGTATTTTTGAAACTAAATGTTTTCCTCCTCTACCTGCCATATCTGTATTGTGAGCTTTTCCTTTGCCAGGTACCTACAGGGATTCAGTGCTTTAGTTACAGTAGTTTCCTGCCATGGTAACAAAAAAACCAAATAGTTGTAGCTTAGCCTGGACTAAGACTGTAAGTTGTGACCTGTCTTTGAACTGTTAAACCTCATCAGAACTGAGACAGCAGCTGTTGCTCTGCACATTATAAAGCATTTGAGAAGGCACCATGTACCGCTTCAGTGGCTCTAGGGCAGGAAGAAAGTGCACAAAGTAATACTTGCTTTGCAAAAAAAATCGTTAAGTGGAATAAGAGATGGTTGTCACAGCACAGATTTTGAAAGTTGTTTAGCACAGCCACAGTTAAGATAGAGCTGTGTGTTCTGTTTCTCAAAACATTAGAACTGAAATAATTCTGTTCGAGATGCCTTTAGGAAATTGACTGATACATACAGGAAAAAATTACCTTCTTTATGGTGTATGAGTTTTTAGACTTGGTAGTTACTGAACTTGGTCTCTCATTGTCTATTTTCCTATCATTGTCAGCATTGCAGGGGTATATTTTCACATGAGTGAAGTGTTCTTGAATAATTTGTCTCTCTATGCTGGGAAAAAAATCAGGCTTTTCTCCCACCTCTACCATGAGTGCTTTCTTCAGGTAATTTACTGAAAGAAACGTTCCATGTTGCATTTGTTTGGGTTTTGCTGAGTATGTGGGTTCATAATTTAAGAAGTTTAGTGTGCAGTGGAACATCATATTGTTTCAATAGTCTCAGGAAGTATGTGAAGGACGGGGGGAGGTTGTTTTAACCCAGCTTGGGTGGGGATTGGTGTTTTAATGTAGTGATCAGTTATTTAAAATGTCTTCTATTAGTAATTAAAATAACCTTTATTTTCCTACAAAAGCTACTTTAGCAAGTTCTTAATGCCTTTCTTTGTGTACTGATAGAGTTTTATGCATGGGTGAATACTAATGTTAAATACTAGTATTAAATGTGTGAATATAGGTGAGTGAGACATACAATTTTACAAGCTATAAAAACTAAGTTGTTGCCTTTAAGTAGGAGTTCAATGTATAGGAGAGTGCTGATGCACATCCAAATGAAGGAATTACTGATGAAGACATATTACTTAAGAGGCTACAATGAAGAATGTAGTTAGCTGCAGAAAGAAAATATTGATATGTAATGCAAGAAGTGTGTTTTTCTAAGGAGACACTGTTTTCTTCTCAGAAACTCCAAATTTCTACTTTTTGTCTCCCCACGCTTTTTTGTTAAGTTTACTCTTGAGACTAGTGAAAAATTAGAATCAGTGAATGAGGCCTGAGAATACTTTTTAAAAAAACAATTTTTAGTTATGTACAAGGTGCTATTTGTACTGCTTAAGGACAGAATGAGATTTTCTTCTTTTTTGAGGTATCCTGAGATTTTCATTTGTTACCTGTGACTTTTCAATGTGCTGTCTTCCAAACCACCACAGCTATTTCTTATAAATGATTGGAGATTATAAAGCGATAAGATTAATAACACATATAATTACACAACACTCCAGAGCATGTATGTGTACTGCTCTGTATAGATGTTTTATTGTAGAACTGCATGTGCCACAACTCTAGATGAAATATCTAGGGCAAAAAGGAATTACTCTGCACTGATTCCCTCCTGCATAATACAGCTAGTTTCTAAGTATATTAACCAAGTTATAAAATGTTCTAAGTATAGTAAGTTCTAAGTATAGTAACAATGTTACTTGACATGATTCTTGGAAAGCATCACTTGTAGCTGAATGCTTGCTTGGGCTGAAGAATAGTAGTAAAACAAAATCTACAGCTCTTCTTCAAGATGGGAATTTGTTAAGGCAGAATGATGACAGATTTTTTAATAATAGGTTGTGGAAAACATTAACACCACCAATGAATGGCTTGATCTTCACTCTCAGCTCCAGATGACCTGTCCTGTTGTTCGTAAGGGTAAGTATAATTCTGTTGCGAAAGTGTTGGTAATACCTAGAATTATTCTCATTGTGCCTTTTTGTTTTATTTACTTTGGCAGACAAGCAGAGTGTCTGACCAAGGTGATCTCTGTCATAGTGGTTTATTCTTGGTCTAGAATGGGTTTACAGCTGTAATAAGACGCAATGTCAAATACTTAGAGTATGATGCTGGTAATGCCAAGGCTGTGGCTTCAATCCCTGTATGGGCCATTCACTTAAGAATTGGACTCTGTGATCTTTGTGAGTCCCTTCAACTCAGATTATTCTGTAATTCTGTGTGATTCTGTGATCTCCCTTCTACTTTAAGGAGATACAGCACATTCACATAGCTAAGGGCCTTAATCTACTGAGACGTGCCACTGAGTATCTGGCTCACAAGCTTCACAGTTTTGCACTTTCAAGAACATCTCATGCAGTAGGCTGAGGAGCAAGATTTCACTCCATACTGGTGTGGGGAAAAGAAGCAGAGTCATATGTCATTTGCAGGACATATTCCTGGCCCAGTGCTGTCCTTCTAGTCTGTGGAAAATACTTACAAGAATATCCTAGGTATGTCACTGATCTTGGTAGTGTGCTGTCCTCTGAAGAGTTTGAATTGAGCAAAAATTTAAAATAAATTATATTATTTTTCTGAACAATTACTTTTGTAAAGCAAGTGCCTTCTTTATAACTTAAGCTTCTGTTGTTAGATGTCGTCTGTTACTGAAAATGGAGATGTTACTGCTGGAAAGCCAAATGAAGAGAAAACTTATAAAAAGGTAAACAAAACCTTCAACCTTTTTATTTTATGTTTTTCCCTTCATGTCGGTAATTCAGATCTGCTGTATGTGACTATATTTCAGAACTGACTAAAATCAAGAAAAAATAAAACATGTTCTATGGGGTTTTTGAAATTACTTTATCCTGTCTGTGAAATCATAAGGTATTTCTATCCACTGCAGAGCTGACTTATTTAAAATTTGTTCAATCCAGCTTTAAAGTATACCATCTTGCTAGATTGATAGACATTCTTTGCTCTTAGCAATAGATAGATCTCTGGGCTGAAACACTATTTTAAGAAATTTACTAAGCTTCCAAATGCTTTGAATGTTTATATGATGTGTTTAGACTACAAACCTGAAAAGCAAAGCAGCTTTCTAGCACTTTGCCAAACAGACCACTATTTGTTTGCCAAGTGTTTTTTTTTTTAAAAGAAATGTTTAAGAGGGGACATATTTAATGTAGGAGCATGCATCACTGGTTTATTTAGATCTTACTGATAGTGGTTGGAGATTTGTTTTTCTGATACAGTGACCAGAATTATTTAGGTCCACTAACAATTTTGATAACTAAGCTGAGCTATAAATGCAAATTTTATTTTACATATTTACACAACCAAATCATTAGCTACTGAATTTGATCATTATTTTGACAGATCATGTCAATGAAATGGTCATTATGTTTTTAAATCAATTTCTGTGATCTAGCGCAGAGGTCCACATGCTTCTGCAATACATACAGTGATTAGGGGTTTTAATTTCTGGGTGCTGTTTACAGTTCTGCTGGTAAAGTCAAGGAGTTATTTCTTTTCCCACCCTTTTTCCTGGCAGTTACATTGCCAGATAATTTTCTCAGAAATGAAAGACAATAATATTTGTTTTAAATACAGGTTAGTTTAAATTTCCCAGGTTTAAAATGATGACTTTAAAAGAAAGAAGTCAAAATTTGTCTTGACAATTAGTACGAGAAAGGAAGAAATGTTTGGCACCTGAAGTGAATACTTCTGCAGGTTTATTTTGCTAGACTAGACTAGCAACAGCCATGGGTAAGCTTCCATTCCCCCATGTCATCCTACATACTCTTCTCTGTTGCTTTTCAGCTATAAATTCACAACCTTTCAGAGGAAGCTGTGTAAAGTCTTCTCACTGTGGCACAAATTCTACTGTGTGCAAGTACCTCTGACAAGACCTGGGATTCACAGCCACATCATACTGATAGATCACAGTGACTATCACCTCCTAGTTCTGTCCCTGAACCAACAATTGTTCTATCTAATGCCAATTTATTTCCTTTTCGTATGATTACACCTTCAGTTGTTCTGTGTTCAAGATCTGTGCTGCAAATGTCCCAAATAGTTTAGTATTATTACCAATTATTATCATCATACTCCTCCTCTTCATGATAAGTTTGATAAAACATAAATAAATTTTGATCTCAAAATTTATCTGTGCAGAGCTAGCTGGTAACCTATATTTGCCTGATGCCTCACTTTTAGCAATGTCTCTCTTTTCTTAAGCCAAATTCCTTTGGAATTTTGCACATTCTGTTAAATCTTGAAGACTCTATTTGAGCTGGGAGGTTGGTCCAGATAACCCCACTGGTGGTCCCTTCTAACCTAAACCACTCTGTGATTCAATGATCCTCACCTCCTTCAGACATTCCATATATAGTTTCTTTTTTTTTTAATGGATGTTCAGAGTCATATATTGATAGTATATGTCTGGAGGATAGGGTAAGCCAATAGGGTAGGACTTGTGAATTACACGGAGAGATCTTGCTCTGTAGAGGGTTTGTTTGCAGTCGGAAGCTACCTGTCTAAAACTGTCCACAAGTGTTGCATTTACAGTTCTCCAGTCAGGTATTGTTGTACTTGCTTGATTGAAAAAGGACTTCCTGTGCCACTTTCTTCAGAGGTCTGGGCTGGGGAAGAGCTTGTTTCCTCAGCTGGTACTTTTTCAGCTACTTGGGCAGTTTCTGCTCCAGCCTACTTAATCACAGTGGAAACACTTGGGCAAGACACTGATTCAGTGCTGAAGTCAGACTGTACTTGCGAACCTATTCTCATTGTTTAGAGCCTTCCACTTCTTTTTTTAAACATAATAAAAGTGAAGAAGCTTGTGTTCCTCAGCATAAAAAAATAGAGCTCAGTACCTTGACTTGTGCTGTGGCCTGTAGTTCTTTAGCATATTTGGCCTTGGCAGAGTTTCCAAAGAGATTACGTCTCTCTTCATTGTGGGGAAAAAAATGAATTTTGATTATAGTGGAAAAATTTATTTCCGACCTCTAGAATTTTTCAGTTCAGAATATTCCATATGTTATAACTATCTACATGTTATCTATATGTTATGCTATAACATAGTTATAACTATCCATCTATTACAAATTCTGTAGTAATGACTGTTTTTCACTGCTTTAAGTTAACCTGGGTTAGGTGAAAACAAACTATCTCCAAGAGAGTGCTTCTGACTTCATCCATTTTAAAACTTCCCAGAAATAGAAGTAGTCAGTAACGCTATCAGGTTTTTTTTCTGGAATTTTAGATTATTTAAATTTTTAAAAATTTTTTTATCATCTCAGCTAAAATAATGGTAGGTAACATCTTTATCTGAATTAATTAAATCTCCAGCTCTTCAATTTTCTACAATAGTCAGCTGACCTGCCATCTGCATGAATGTAAATATCTTGAAGTTCCAAGAAATTTCTTTAATTTCGACAGCCTTGTGAAAGGGCTTGCATGAGCATCGCTACCCTGTCCTTTAGACTCTGAAATGCATAACTGGACCAAGACAGAGCATGATTTCTATTATGAATCATGCTGCTTCTTTCCACTGTTTTCTTTTTAGCTTTCAGTTTTTCTGATGCTGCAGTCTGACATAAGTGTCTTCTGGCTTTTAATTCTCTGTTATTATCTAGTCAAAGTCATGAGAGAAGAGGGAACACAACTTGCTGTTTATTAGTTTTGGAGTTTTTAAATTTTTGTTGTTTCTGTTGTTGTTTTTTCCTCCCTTCTGAAAAGCAAGGCGTTTCCTTTTTAAATGATGTTATTTAAGGTGGGGCTGCTAAACTGCTCAGCTGCATGCATTTGTTACAAACATTATAAGCTGAAACTACTTATGAGTTTTCTGTCTATTTGTAAATGTAGAGAAGTTGTTAAATCTGTAGTGGGAATATGAACAATAAAGTGTTTCAGGCACCCAGATCAAAGAACTTAGTTAATGAAAGAGACACTTCACAGATATATGTTTCATGCAGCAGGGAATTAAAATAACTTTGAGATCAAAGAAATTGTAAATAGTGCAGACTGTGGTCAGTTCTTTCGAGGGGAGGTTTATTTTATGATTAGCTTGGGTTAGTCTTGTGTTTCTTTTGCTTCTGGTTTGGGTTTTTTGCTTGGTTGGGTTAGTGGGGTTTTTTTGTTGAGACATTTTTTTGTCAAAATGAAACATTATTATTGCTTACAAGAGAGACTGGTTATTTTTTCCATTGCATGCTTGCAAAAATCAGGTCACTAGACTATACTTTCTCTTGGATATTCATATCCAATCACAGACATATGGAGTATGCAAGTGCTGCTTTTTTTATTTTTTCTCTCTGTCCTGGTTTAGGGCAAATTTGGGAGAAAACCTCCAAATGAAGGCCCTCAACTCGTTGAGGAAAAAATATTCCCTCAGAGAGAAGTGAGAAAAAAGGTGTTTATTTAACTGACAAAGCACTGCCCAGCACACAAATGAACAATACCAAACAGCAAAACGTCTTGCCACTCTAAAGGAGTTGACAAACTCAGAGGAATCCCTTCTGTGGGTCACAGCCCAGCTCACTCAGGCTGTTCTCAGTCCCTCTGTGGGTCACAGCCCAGCTCACTCAGGCTGTTCTCAGTCCCTGCCATGGATCACAGCCCAGCTCACTCAGGCTGTTCTCAGTCCCTCTGTGGGTCACAGCCCAGCTCACTCAGGCTGTTCTCAGTCCCTTCCATGGATCACAGCCCAGCTCACTCAGGCTATTCTCAGTCCCTCTGTGGGTCACAGCCCAGCTCACTCAGGCTGTTCTCAGTCCCTCCAGCTCTGGGAAATGCTGCAGCCCAGGCCAGGCTTGGTGGGCCACTGTGAGCTCCTGGTGCTCTTCTGGGTTTTCATCCAGAGCAGGTTCAAACAATTCCAAGAACAAAGGAAAAGAACAGTCCAGGGGACTCCTTTGCCTCAGCTAGCCAGAAAACTAACTAAAAGCAAAAAGAAACGCTCTCCCACATTCACTGCAGACAACATGGTCTGTGTGAAGAATGCAGGGGAGCAAGTGCAGTCTCTGATAGCAGCTTTGCACCTCTTTCTCTCCCCTTTCACTCCTGAAACCAGTCTTAAAACTGCAGAATTCAATGTTCAACACCTACAGATGATTTGGGGATCCAGGCACTGTAAAGTCACCCCAAGACACCCTCTTTTGCAGACTTTGTTGTGAGAAGTTGCTGACACACATGCAGTTTTTTCTTTGTAATGTCATCAATCACACAAGCCCTGAGTCCACTCCCTGTCAAATCAGATTTCAGTAGCATCCTGGTTCTTAGTAATGGGATGGTGGCAAGAATGAGGCACAGACAGGTCTGTCAAAACACATTAGAGATCTAGAAGAAAATCACACCAGAAAATAAAATAGATATAAATGCGTACTTGTGAAAATCTGTTATTGGGTTCCCACAATCTCTATGTTTATTCTGAATGCTGCCACACAAGTGTATAATTAGAGTTTTTCTTTTCATTACGTATCTTGCAGCTCTTTTGTTTAGTGTGTTACCAGCACTTTATGTAACCTGTTCAAAACTGTGTATCACGAGTCACTTTGCCTGGAGCAAGGGAAATTTGCCTGGATAAAAGAAAACAGCTACCTATTGTTAGAGCTTGCAAACATGTGCAAGCAGCATTGCTCCATCACTTTTAGCATTGACTTATGCCCTGCATCTAATGCCTGCAGGTAGGATACTTTTTCTTGTAGACATGACAATTTCACTACTGGAGGTATTGCTGCGCTGGGACCTCAATGATAGATTTCACACATCTACAAAGATACTAAAATTACTGTTTTTAGTGACTTTGCCTGGAGCTATGGCTGCTTCCAAACTCAGAGGTCTAAAATTCTTTTCCTCAAGGATAGAACAACCAGAGTAGTTGAGTTCATGGCTACTACTGAAGCTTAAGCATAAATGTTTTGAACTCAAGGAAAAATTAATTGAAAGCCATGGAGTCACCTGAATCCAGTTTTGGAAAATGAAGGGAGATCAGATTCAGCTTGGATAAGAAAGTCATTCAGATTGCAGTTGAACTGAAACTGTAACAATCTCACAGATACACACATGATGGGCAGGGGTCCACCTTCATGAAGTGTGACCTGCAGAAGCTGGGCAATCATTTGCTAGAGAGAAGTGTGAGCTGAACAAAGATTGGAGGGCTACTGTGGCCATAGTGACCTATAGTTACAAGTTGTGGAGAAATAGTAAGATTAGTTACTTTAATAGATTTTCTTGTAACTCTCTTTTTATGTCCCTATTTGTAGTTTATTATGTGTCAGCAGCAAAAAGCATGCTTAGATGGGGCAGCCACCTCCATCCAGAAGTTTCAGTGGAAGCAGTGTCAAGAAGTGTTGTTTCAATGAGATTGTAAGCACAGCAGGTACTTAAAGACAAGACAGATCTAGTGCAGGAGCAATGGACTAGCCAATAACGACATGTATGTCTTGAATCTAATTGAACTTCCCTAATATTCTGAACGAGCTCTTTTCAAATATTGCTTGAAGAAGGTGTATTGTTTTTCAACAGGCATTCTTCTCAGATGGTTTGGCTTAAGAGTTTACACAATTTACAACACGTTATGTCTTCTCAGAAGTCTGGAAAAGATAAACTATGTTTGTATGTGATAGTGCAGGATTCCTGGTACTTACCGTAACTAGTAAAGCTGAAGAACAAATTCCTACTTGTAGGAGAAAATTCAGATCTGGGGTAAGCCATGTGGCTTCAACAATTTTGATCAAGTAAGATCTATGAATATTTTTCTTCCTTTTTTAAAAAAAATAATTTATTTATTTCACTGAGACTTTTCCCTGAAAGGTAGTAGCTGTTCTATGCCAGTCCACTTCATTGTCCCACAGGGGTGGAGGGTGGGATAGTGAGGGAAATGAAAGCAGATTTCTCCACATATAGTAGCAAAGGGAAATGAACAAGTGGCAAGTACTTTGTGGGATGCATGGTTGCAAAGCAGTGTTACCCAGTCAAGGTTTCTGTTCAGATGTCTGTTTCTCCCCATCTCTTACAAAGAACTGTAGTAGCTAGGTGTCTGTGCCATTTCATTTGGCAGATTTTAAAACCTGTTTGAATGACAGTAGTAGAGGAGGTGAAAGAAAGCAACCATCATTTTGTCTTTCACAGTGATAATGAGGTGGAATTTCCAAGGCAGAGTTAATTTCTCTTCAACAGTTTATGGCACCTGCAATAAACCAGCTGTCTTCTGGAAAAAAATCACCATCTTTTCTATAGAAAGTTCATAGGTCAAACTTCAGCTGCAATAAAATGTTATAAAAGGGGAGAACTCAAAAACAAGGACAAAGTTCACATTTATTAAGCCCTAAAGGATTTCCCTAGGATGTCTACTTTTGAAGAAGCCTAGAGTGTTAGAGTTACATTTCGTGAGCATGTTGTGAGAAATGCATATAGATTTAGCAAAGAGCAATTGAGAGTTGAAAGGTGAATGGAAAAGTAACTGTGAATGACACTAGAGAAGAACTTCTGTTAAATTTGATGAAGCCTATGTCCTCTTGCTCAGCTCCAATCTGCTCATGGTTTGTTAAATGATTTATGCCAATAATAGTCCCATACATTTACCAGTAAATTATAAGGAAACTTGTTTAAAATTTATCATACTTAAAATCTTTGTCAATTACTGGCAGTCCAGAAAAACTACTAAAGTGTCAGTAAATGTACAGATTACATTGTACACAACCTTCACACTCTAACAGAAACAATTATTGGCCAATTTATAATATAATTTCTGGAACTACAGTGTCCATATTTTTTCCATTCTTTAATATTTTTTCATTTACCTTAGGGGACAGACTTCTTCAATCTTTTCAATAACCTTGTTCAGTTGTTAGATAGTTTCAGTTAGATTTTTTTTTTCTTGTTATCTGGATGTGTACTGCCTTTATACCATTATGTGTGTCTGATTAACACCTTTATTTTATGAAAATAGCAAATTTAAGTTTTAGAAAGCTACCTGAAAGTGATTATTTGCATGAAAAACAATGTCTAAATCCTGCTTAGTATATTTGCGGGATCATGTGCAAACTTAAGACCTGATTTGAGAGGATTTAAGTTCTCATTTATTTTGCTACTCTGGAAAAGGATTTCAGCTTAGAGTAATGTAGAGAAAGTGGAAGATCAATCTGCAGAGAAAGTAATTTAAGAGAACAGTGCATTGAGTGCTAGAATATTTATCAGTGATGCAAATATTCTGTATACCTGTGTTCTATCTTATATACTGCTGTTATACTTTGAGTCTGCATATAATTTTTTCTATGAGCTCTTTTAGGAAAGCCGTATGACAAATACAGAAAAAAATCTATAGTTACATTTTACAAAAAGAGGCAAAGGTGTGTTTCATCATAATGAGGACAGTTTCAGTTTTTTATTCAGGTTTAAACACATCAAAGCACCTGTGCAGTAGACAGTAATATCCTAAACAGCAAAAGGAGAATGAGAGAAGTTTTACTTTGTGCCCCTTTATGTAACAAAGACGGCTGTCGTAGTGTACACCATTTGCTACATATTCAATCACTTCCATAATCTAAAATTTATTACCATGTTTCTCCTGATGGTTATTCTCATCCCTTAATATTTCTTGAGCTTCAGAAGGTTGATAACAGGTCAAATGATCTGGGAGTCACTGTGCTGTCGCTGTGCACTGTAAGCTTTGTGGTTACAGCTAATAAGTGATCTCATGGCCATTTTCTATACTCCTCATGAGGCTAATAGGAAGAAAAATTTATTTCAGTCTCTAAGAGACTGAAAAAACCCATGGCACAGAAGATTGGTGAATTTTATTGTTTGCTTTGCAGCAAGAGAGTATTCAAGGTAAATTGAAATAAATAAGGGGCTTAGGCTTTAAACTAGATTTTGCTGCCTTCATGGACATTAAAAGAGGTGCCCAAGTAAGGAATATTCTCAAGACTTTCATTTTTCCAGTTGCATTTGCAGTTTCCAATATATATCTATTTTGTAATAATAAAATGGATGTTTCAAGGACATTTCCCCTAAGGCTTAAGAAGCAGCTTCTTTATCTTTTCCTTGGATTTAAGCATTATAATAACATTAATAATAATAATAATAATATAAAAATATGACAAGTAATATTTTAAAGACTAATTCCAAGACTTGTTTTGTTTGTATTTTATAGATTGTGAAAATAAGTATTTGTCAGTTGCTAAGGGCATACTGGATTACCAGCCTTTGGTGTTAGTTGTGATTGACAAAGGGTGGACTTTGGGCCAGCAGTTGCCTTCAGCTCTCAATTTGTTTGAAAGCACTTGTTAAAGCTTTCTGAATGATTTTATACCATTGCTTTTATACCATTGCTTTTCTGCTAAACCAACTTCTGTAGTTGCTGCAGAAATGATGGGTGGTTACTAACAACACTCATGAATACAAGTGGAAATTAACAAGAAAGTAGCCTCTTAGGAAAGGTCTGTGTCATTGTAGTGGAAGACCTTACATTCTTGCCTTTTGGAGACTGCAAGTCTGTAGGTTTCTGAATTAAAAAAAAAAAAATACTGCAGATACTTTTATGAGCTCAGGAAAGATGATTGAAAGATGATCCAGAGATTTCCTTTAGAAATCACATTTCCAGGTTACTTATCTTGGGTGTTTTTGAAGTTTGGTGGGTTTTGTTAGGGTTTATTTGGAATGGCATGTCCTCTGTTGTACTGTACTGTGTGCTGTTCTTTCAGACATACTCGCTGTGGCAGTGAACAAGATGGGCATCCAGCAATGAAGCAGAAACTATTTGTATGGGTATTGGTTTGATCAAAGTTACATAATTACAGCTTTTGTTGAGCATTAATCATTCATGAATAGAAACCTTTCAAGTAAAGAAAAATGTGACTCTTCTTATGACACAACGCCAAATCTTTTTACACTTTCAGAATGGAGTGTTGTTTGTTCCCACCAAATCGCTGGTTCTAAACTCTTATGCAAGTATAAGTTCTACTTGGTGTGCAGTCTTAATTATTTAAGAGCTACACATCTCTGTCTTTTCTAAAATTAAGGAGCCACTCTAGTATATGCTGTTCCAAGAACTCTAACAAGAGTAGCTTTGTGTACTTGAACCACTTCTTATGTAATTTCCATTCCTGAAATGATTCTGTTCAAGTGCTGAAGTGGTTCTGATCATGAAACCTCTGATGTTCTTTGTTTCTTCTGTTAGTCTCTTTCTTGTTTGATAGATAGGAAGTAAAACCTGAAAAAAGGGTCCAAACATGTTGTCTTCAAACTGGTGATCATGCAAGGGAAGGTACTCCCTTCCTCATAGCATTCTTTCCCTGCCCAATGGTTTTCTTTATTCACTCCTTCCATGTTTCCTTTAAAATCCCTTTCTTGACTAGTTTCTGATTTTGACTCACTTCTGCTTTTTTTGAAATTCATGCTGCATGTCTATTCAGAACAGGAAAGTTTCAGAATTGGTCTCAATTTAACAAATAAATTTATTTGCATCTGGAATCACCATTCGGCTTGCATTGTGATGTCTTAGCATGAATGTACAATCGCCTTAGAATTTGTGAATGTTTTTTTTCCGACTAAAACGCATACTTCACCATCCTGAAGCAATTTGAGTGGCCTCTTAGATTGCAAATGTCTTAAGAGGATCACAAATGATGGTTATAGGTTTTGTCAAGACAGGCAGGAAAGTAGAGGAGGAAGAGTTGTGCTCTGGCTTAAAAGTGAATTGTGAACATATAGAAACTACAGTGACTGTGGATGCCCTATCAAATGCCTCTGGGTCAAGATCAGAAGGGACACTCCCAAGGGGGATCTTAGATTAGGCATCTGCTACTGACCTCCAAACCAAGATGAAAAAGGCAAAGAAACACTTAATCAGGGTTGCTTAAGGAACCTTTGGATAAGATTCTGCATCTTTTAGGTGACTTAACTATCCAGACATTCTTGGTAGAGCAATACACCAGGTCACAACATCCACCAAGTTCCTGGAATGCATACAGGACTGCTTCCTCATACAAACGTTAGATGTGCTAACCAGGAATGAGGCACAGCTCTACTTGCTGCACACTAATGAGGGAAGCCAGCTTTGTGATATCTCACTTAGTGATGGCTTTGGCTGCAGTGATCACAGTGTTGTGGAGTTTGGGTCTGGCTGTGCACTCTGAAGGTTAATACTAAGGCGAAGGAAAATGTTATGGAAAGGATCCTCCTAGGAGCCATCACAAGGCAGATGAAGCACATGATTAGGAAATGCCAGCACGGGTTCACTCAGGCCAAATTGTGCTTGACAAAGCTTCTACAGTGAAGCAACCTGCTTGGTTGATGTGGGACACCATGGACGGTGTCTGCCTGGGTTTCTCCAAGGGTTTCTCTACGGTCTCCCACAGCCTCCTGTGAAGCTGGTGTGGAGCAGTCTGAGCAAGCTGCCCATGCAGAGGGTGGGGAACTGACCACAGGCAGCTCCCAGAGTGGGGTAAATGGCTGCTTTTCCATCTGGCAACCTGCCACAAGTGGGGTCCCCCAGGGATTGCTGTCAGTCCCAACGCTGTTTCATGTCTTCATAAGTGGTCATCCAGGGCACTCACAGTCACTCAGGGATCAAGTGAACACTTTGCAAGGGAGAGCCATGCTGCAGGAAAACCTGTGCAGGCTGGAAGAGTGGGCAAAGAAGAACCTTATGAAGTCCAGCAAGGACAAGTGTAAGGTCTTACACCTGGGAAAAGAAATCCAGGAGTGCAGCACAGGCTGAGAGTCCCAGTGAGCAATGAGCTCAATATGAGTGAGCAGTGTGCTGCTGGAGCAAAGGAGCCCAGTGAGATCTTGGGCTGCATCAACAGGGGCATCAGCAGCAGAGATTATCCCATTCTTGTTGGTGTTTGTCAGGCCACACCTGGAAAACTGCTGTTAGTGTTGGTCTCCACTATCCAAAACAGACACGGACAACTGGAGAGGGTGGAAAGAAGGGCCACAGAGATGATCAAAGGGTTAGGAAGCCCTATATGAGGAGAGGCTGAGAGAGTTAGGTTTGTTCAACCTTGAGAAATGAATGTTGAGGGGAAACTTATCACCACGTTACAGTATTTGAAAGGTGGTTACAATGAAGATAGAGACTCTGTTTTTACAAGGAGTCATATGGAAAACATGAGGGATGATGGGTTAAAGTTACTCCTGGCGATATTCCGCTTGAACACAATTGGAAATATTTCACGATGAAAACAATCAGCCAGTGGAATAATCTTCCTAGAATTGGTGGATTCCCCAACATGGGGCATTTTTGAGGCTTGGCTTGACTGGGTGCTTGTTTGTGTTGTCTAGATCATGCTTTTTGTCAAGAAAGATTGAACCTCTTGAGGTCCCTTCCAACCTGTGTGAAGTGATTCTGTGCTGAGTTAGAACTCTATGTCTAAATTATCTGGGCAACTTGAAAAGTTTCATTTTGTATATAGTGATTCTTTTAAATATTTAAATTTAAATTCAGTTATTTCACTGAGGTCTAAGATGTAAAGATGACAGATTGTTGTTATTATGAAAATGAGCAAAGCATTTAGCAATAACATTACTGATAAAGAACAGAAATCTGCTTTTAGCAAACTGATGCTTGAATTCTTGCTTTCTACACAGACTGCATCCTCGGCTATTAAAGGTGCTATCCAGTTGGGAATAGGATACACGGTAGGAAATCTTACTTCAAAACCAGACAGAGATGTTCTTATGCAAGACTTCTATGTAGTGGAAAGTGTCTTTCTACCAAGGTAAGAGCAAGCATATTGGATTTTTCTTCAATTACATTTAAAAATTAAACTCTTAACTAGGTATTTTGAACCAGGTTTGTTTTCCAGTTCTAAAAAAATTGTGTTAACATGGTCTTCATGTTGTCATTGAAAATGAAGATATGGAGAGAATTGGAAAGGTCACAGTTCATCTGAAGATTTTAGACTTACCATTTATAGAGAGGGAAAGTAATATTGACACTTTCAATTAAAGAAGCTGTCAATTTTATTTTGAAGTGATTTGTGGACCTGACATTCACATTTGATTAGTTGTATATTATTTTCTGAAAATAATACTTGATATTTTGTTGAGGATTTTAAAAAATGAGGATTTTATGAAAATTCAAGTTCTGCCATTTTAAGTGTAAAAAAAAAATTTATACTACAGCATTGCCTTATATTTACACTATAGAATTCTATCCAGGCTCTAGTCTGTGACACTCAGCTTCTACAAGCTATGCTGATTAAAGTTAGTGCACCTTTACTACTTTGCCACCTCAGCTTGTTTCACTGACAAGTTGATGGTATAGAAATTGTAACAATGCAGTTATGCTGATAAGGGAAGTTAAGGTCTTACTGATTTTTGATGTTCAGAAGATGAAGTACAGTGCCATGCACCCTTTCCAAGTTACATCTGCTAACAAGAGAAGGTTTAGGAGACATGTACTTCAAAATCAGGACGACTTACTCTGTTGAGTGTTTTCTGGGTTTTCAAAAGTGCTAAATACAGTCATTTCAGTAAGGACACACTACCTATGTAATGTTTCCTGGATTTGGGATTGATTTCTATCAGATTTTCAAAGTTTTGTTCTTGTGCAGTTTGAATGCTACTTCATAAGTTGTTCAGAATAATTTATAATCCTTAGTATTTACTGGTGTCATTAAACTGAGTTCAATTAACAGTCCACAAAACTGCATATGCTTGAAATTGTGATATTTCCTCATGTAAATTTCCTTGATTTTCGTTAAAGTGATATATCCTTAAGGAAAAAATAATCTTATGTGAAATAAAACCTTTACATTAGTTCCTAGTAGTTGAGGGTATTCATATGCTTATTTTGATGTTAATGAAAGGGTTTGTGCACAGGTTAGTGGTCTTTCTCTTGTAAATTAGGTAGATATAGAGAAGCTAACCATATGCATATGTTTTCATAGACTATAATCACAAAATGTTGTTTAAAACATCCAATTTACAGGTGAGAAATTTACATATTATGTAACAAAGCTTTTATTGGTGAGAAGAATCTCTACCTATGACAGTGATAGAGGTTTCTGTGGTATATCAGCATTGCTCATGGAAACGAAATGGAAAACCTGCATACTAAAATCATTTTATTACATCGCACCGTTTGAGGAAGAAAATTACTCTTTTTTTTTTTACATAATTTTAAATGAATAAGTAAAATAAAATTGTTTGTATCCGTAGCATTGCATGTGCCTTCTTTACTGTGAGGCTTGCATGCATGTACACACAGAAATGAGATTTCCTTGTTTTATATTGATATTAAGAAAGAGCTAGTAGACATCCCTTCTAGCTAAAATAAAAAGGCAGAAGGATGAGACTGATTTCACTAATGTAAAATTTAATAGAAAAGCTTTAGTAGTACCTTTCCAGATAGTTTCCTGTAAAAATAAATATTTTGAGGAAAATTAGACAAATTAAAGTAATTGCCAAAGCAGTGTAGTTTTGGGTTTGGGTTTTTTCTTTTGCATAGCTAGGTAGTAAGCAGTATATATCACAGTGAGACATCTTGAGTGTAACAAAGAGGCACTCCATAAAGAGCACTTGTTGACAACATTGTCTATGGAACTAAAAGTTGGCTGTCTGCAGCAATCTCTTCAAACAACACTTGACTTCTTATGCTGATGCACAGAAATGTTGAATTTTAAATCCTTGCTGTGTCTCAGCGTAACCTTTTATTTATCTAAAAAAATTCAACCAGAAATGTACTACTCTGCATATATTTTAATGCTTTGGCATTGCACAAAATTAATATGGGATTCTTTCTTGCTGGTTCAGAGTAGTGGGATGTTGTTTCATGATGGTATTATGTGGGCTGGTCATGAGTCATGTCAATAGGTAACTTCATTACCCATGTTTGAAGTAAAAAGCAAAGGTTGCACAATCTTTACAGCTGGGGCTGAACTCCCAAAGTGCACCTCAGGTGCTCTTCACGTTTTCCTAGGGGGGTACCTACCTGTAATGGTAGCATTTTTAAAAGTAATTACTGTAATGACTGGTTTTTTTTAGGTCCCCTTTGGATTGTTCTGGGTTGAAGCAATTAGTGGAAATTAGTTACACCAGCAGGTAAAGTGGGTTGACCTCTACCTGGAAGTACCCTGCAGCAAGCTGAGGTTGAGTAAGCTTTTTGCAGAAGTTTGCAGCTGAAGGAGAACCTAACAGTGCAGCAAGAGTAGTGCTGAAATGTGCTTACCCAGCAAGGCACAGTACTTTTCCACTTGCTTTGGGTACAAATAATTCATCTGCAACTTCAAACAGGCTGTCAGCTGAACTTCCCCTTCATTTTGGCAACTTCACAGCAATCTACCTCTTTCCATGGTGTCCTGCTCCACCTTCCTCCTGTGTTTTCCCTGCCTTACCTGTGTCTGGTAGTGAGAAGACTGCTTTTCAATCATAGGCACACCTGCTTCTTGACAACAACAGGGACACTGTTAGGATAGCAGGGGTAAGATAGACCTAAGCTAGTAGAAATGCAATGCAACCTGTGCACCAGTGAGCAGAAGAGTGTTAAATCTGCCCTTTTATAGTTAGGGAAAATACTTAACACTTGTTTATGAATTTTATTCCTTGAAGAGGATATTCTCTGCATATGTCTCAGATCCTGAAATAACCCTCAACCTAAATCTCTGCTTCAGTAGTCATACTGAAGCATTCAGGATTCATTAAGAAGGGAGAAAAATGCCAGGGAAAAATGTGATTAGGTCAGATCTGAACATAACTCCTCTGCATATTGTGGGAACTACTGATCTAAATCAGAAGTAACTCACTGGATTGCAGGCTATTCCTGGTCCAGAGTTACTCTGTAACTGTGTTAAATTGGTGAGAGTTTAGCTCAGATTAATTTACGTGTTTATTTCTGGAAGTGACTTTGAGTGAGGTACAGGTGTCTCTGTACAGTGGGTGGATTTGAATTGCAAAGGTGCTTGCCTTCATTTGCACATTGTAATGGTGGAGGGCCTTTCACCCCTTTTTCTTCAAGCTCCCCAGGAGTTTGTATAACATGCTGTATTTGGAAAATGAGGTACTACTGGAAGCTGTTATAGTGGTGCTCATTGAGAACCATCATCCAAATAAATTTAAAATGGTACTATGCAAATTTGCTTCTAGGATGGAGAAACAAAATGCACCCTACACTGACCTACTTGATTCTGAAGATAGGTCTGAAGTCTGCACCCTACTCACTGAATAGAGTGAAACCACAAGGGAAACCACTCCAAGTAACTTCTTTTCTGGCTTTTCAACTCTGCTTTGGAAATCCAGCAACAAAGGTGCTTACCTGGTGCTGGTGCTGCTGCAACAGTGGCTGGAGGGTTCAGTGGAAAGATTGTTCATCCTGCACGTGCTCTCTGTGCTGGGACTAGCTGTGTGGGATGTATTTGTCTGTCTTCCTTGGCAGGAAGCAGTTCCTGGTGACACAATTTGCTTCCAGTTAGTTGTTTGTACAACATGGCTTCAGCAATATTTTTTCAGCCCTTTGACTTGGCTGTGGTGCTGACTCCCAGTGAGATGGCCTTGGTTAGAATGGCTCATTGCTCATCTGCAAGCCTAGCTCTGGCAGGCAGTGGTAGCTCAAACTGGCCACTGGGCCATGGGGCTGTGCAGCTGCTTTTTAGCTGGGAGTGAAGGCAGCTTATTAAGCTATTCTAGCAGACAGAGAAGAAGGTGCATTTCTCAGGTGACTGAGAAGCCAAACAGAAGCTGCTCCATTATATCAGCTAATTTTGGCTATGAAGCTTCAGAAATACAGAATTCTTCAAACTTGATGTTATGTTTCAGCCTGCATTCTTTTGTTTTCTTAGATGGAGGCTGCTTCTAAGTACAGCTGTTGAGTTTGACCTTTTTTGCAGCAACTTGTTAGTCAAACTTATGCACTTCCCTTGCTAATACACTTTTATTGCAGGGTCTAGACCCTGCATATTGAGAACAGTTGCTATGGTATCTGGGAAGTGTGTTAGATGCTGATGATATGCATGCACTGTGCAGCTACAGTCAATATACTGAACTAGTTAATTTACAAATTGCCTTCTTATGATGCTAATTAAAGTTTATTAATTAATAATCTTTCTGCTCTTTAATGTCAGAACCTAACCATTGTATTGGGATAGCATTTGGATAACAGCCCAAATAAGTAGTCAGAAGTACTAAAAAAAAACTTTACTTGGCCAATCTGGATTCTACCCTACGTCTAAAACTGAAGTGTACTGCTTTCTAGTATGTTTTTAAGGACTGACTGAGAAAACTGATACTTACCCTTGGAAATAACTTTGTACCAAACCTGTATCTTAGGTTAGCTGATGGGCTAAGTAGTGTATTTGTAGTACAGAACGCTCTACAGGTTCAGTGTGACTAGTATTTGAATGTTCACACTAACAATGATTTGTTGGATAACTTACACCATGATATGTGTTTAGTGGGCAGTTTCTCAAGGAGGGTAAAGGGACATGAATACTCTGATAAAGTGCAGCTGCTCTTCCTTGGTGCTTTGGTTGCAAAGATGCACAGAATTACTCAACTGACAGCGTTTTTATGGTTTGTGAGTTGAGTGATAACACAGAGATGAGGATGCAAAACAAATATTAGAAATGGGGATACTTTGGCGATAAGAGCAAAATGTGGTATGAACTACCACACTCAGCTACTTCTGTTACCAAGAAATTATTTGTAAACCTCTGATAACCCAGATAGCTGTATTGTTCTGTAGACTGCTTACATACTTTTCAAGTACTCTGAGATCCTGTATTTTAATAGCATTTCTAGTTAGTTATGAAATAATCATATCTTCATAATTGTAAGTAAATGCTTCTGTGTTCAGCTGCTACAAAGATATGATTGACTTGATTTGTCTTTAAGTTACTCACTATTCCTAGCTGTATTTCAAAGCTGACTTGAAGGGAGCCACTTAGGACAGCATTCGGTAACTGAAAGTTTAGGAAAATGTAAGAAAAAACAGTATTATCACTGGACTTTAACCCACAGTATAAAGAAAACACAGGCACTCCTATTTGTACAGATAAACACGATACCTGCTTAATTCATGTGGGAAATGAAAGAATGCTTTCCTGAAATTACATACGGGAAAGGAACATACCAAAGTACTACCTGATCTGCAGCATGTATTTGTTTGATACATTTTTTAGAGCTTAAATGCATTCTGATGAATTTTTAAAAAGCATCTGTATTCAAAAGCATTGAAACTGCAATTAGATAATCTTAGTTTTTAATGTTTGGAGCATTTAATTTTGATTTTGCAATCTGAAAAAGAATTGCTTTCACTGAAAGAACTGAGGTGTTCCTCTTCTTCAGGTTTTCTTACAATACACACAAGACAGTTATACATAGGATCACAACTACAGACTAATTCTTGTGTTAACAGCTCCATCAGAGCCTTTGAACAATCCTCAGTGAAAAAGGCTTGCTACCAAGATATGCAGCTGGCTTTCTCTGCCCCTTCAGATAGATATGGTATCTCCTGGGCACATTCTTACCAGGGTGAGGCCATAGCAAAGAAAAGCTGCCAAGAAATGTATCTGGGTGTCTTGTTAAGCAAATTTTTACAGCCATGGGCTTATCCATTAAAAATGTAATTAGTTTTACTTCACTTTTAATTTGATATTGCACCATCTATGCTTTTTAATACCCTCTCAGCGTTTACAAAGAGACAGGATAAGGTGCACTTATTGTCATTTTTAGGTGTGCTTGATTTAAAAAAAAAACAAGTTTAAGTATTAAACCAAACTTGCATTTTAAGATTAGTCTCTCTTCTTTAATCTGCCTATGAATCTTTTTCTTTCGTGTGGTATAACACCTAAGGTTATTAAAATATCTCATAAGTTACAACTGCTTCCTAATATTTCCAAAGCCTGCATTTTGTTGTCATGTAGAAAGACTTGAGTTCCTCAAGATTACCAGAATCAGAGCTAATTTTAAAAGACTTTATCTTTGTTTTTCTGGTAGACCTGTGGTTAAACTAGTTGAGAGGGAAATAACATAGTTGCCCCCTCTCTTATTATGTCCATAGCACAATTTTGAAGATTTAACTTTTTGTCAATAGATCATGGGCATTTTTCTTGTTCAATTTCAAAGACATAATCATCCCCTTGAAACTCCTTAGACTGTTTAAAAATCTGGAAGTGAGAGTGTTTTTTCTGTTGAAAGTACCATTTAGAAAACATTAAAAACTATTTTCCAGAGTACTAACAAGAAATTTTACATTTGTGTCAAGCTTGCTTCATGAATTACTGAAGAGCTTACTGTTGGGATTAGTAAACTATTCTGCTAGGAATTGAAGCTGAAACTAAATAATATAATTAACAGAAGCAGTAGGGTATGGTAAAATACTCTGTAGACCTTAAACAGAAGGTGTTTTTTTAAAGATGATTTCATGAAGAATAAGAAAAACTGTCTGCATAAAGAAATTGACTCATATCTGTAATAAAGTATATGATGTGCTCTAATTGCATGGAATAGCCCTCTGTGTAGAAGCTCTTCTAAAATATTTGCTCTGTTTTGTAATAAATCTCCACTTGCTATGCATTACTGTGCACCTGCTGACCCAGTGTTGGTCATGTTACTCCATATGCAATTATGAAATGGCTCAGAACTGTCCTATTGTCATAGCAGATTTATAAAAGTATTTAGTATCGAAATGTAGAACTTCATTAAAAAGTTTGGATGCTTCATATTTCCTGACAATTACATGATACTTCAGTAGAGAATATTGTTCTATCATTTTCTGCATCTTATGACAATTAAATGCATTTAAAAGTATGACTCCAGGTTTCCAGGGTAATCTATATGGATTTCTGTATGGCCACTGGGGCATCCTCATATTGGACAAAAATTCAGTGATTCACAACCAGCTATATAGAACTTGATATCTGACAGATCTGGCAGCGTTCTGAGCGGCTGAAACGCCTTGTGGAAGACCCTTATCTTAACTATAAAGAAACACTACCATCTTTAGCTTGTATCCTACTGATTTCCATTTTTAGCTCTATAATGGAACAATAAAACAGATGTAGGTTTGATTTTGGTATCTTGGACTCATACTGCAGTAAATATAAAGTGATCAGAGGAGTTCATTAGGAGCAGGCAGCCTTCACTATTACCTGTATGGTTTAGCACTCCAAGAAGCAGCAATATTCTATAGTCTTTGCATGTATCATTGATCATCCACAAACATCTTTTTATGTGTGAATTCCAGACAGAAGTCTGTTTAGTTTTTTTCCTCCTGACATCTCCTGTTCAAGAGTCTGAACTGCTATTCATTTCTGGAGCCTGCTGTCACTGAAACAGTTCGTTTAGGTGGGGGTTTGGCAGCACGCATGCAGGGGCACCTAGGTAGGATGAGTAGACTTGTGTCCTCAAACTGTTGTTAATGAAAGGTGTCAAGTTCATATGACAAGTATTAATTGTACATGATGAAAGCTCTTAAATTCTTTCATTGTATTTAGTTTTTATTCTCTTTTCCAGGAATGTTGCTTAACATTTATTGCTTTTCATATCTGAGTGAATTTGTAGCCTTTTAAAATTTTTGGTGTCCTTTGGATATTCTTTTTGCCCAGCATAATGGTACATTCTGCATTACTGAATAATTTAGTTATGATAAACAAGTAAAGAAGTGCTGGAAAAGCTGATTTCAGCAACAGTGTCAAGTCCTGGATTTTGTATTTCTTTATTTATCAAACCATTCAGACACTGGCCAAACTGATAAGAACAGTAAAACAGAACTCTTATCAAGGACAGTAAACCACAGCAGCCCAACCTTGGAGAAATAGATAAAGGATGTAACCTAGGCAAACAGAAGTCATGCAAAATGAAAGCAGGATGCCAGCACAGCTCTGCAAGGCTGGTAAAGTAGAAGTTGTGCAAAACAATGTTATTGCACTTACTCAAAAGCAGAGGTCAAGGAAAGCCACAGGAGACTGGACGTTGAAGACAGACCCCGAAGAAACATATAAGTACTTCTGATAAGGGGTATGATTATGTCAAATGAAGTCAAGTAAGCAGGGATAGCTAACGAATATACAGTCTGTCAGTATGATAAAAACTCTGTTCACAGGCTCTTGGGGCCCTTGATTAGAGAAAAGATCCTCAGAGTGACCAACATTCTGTAATAAATACTCAAAAAAGTGTTAGAAAGTTTCTATCTGGCCGATTTCAGTACCAAAACTTTGTCTGAAAGTATTTGTTTGTTTTGAAATCACAGCGTAGAACTTTACACCTGCTTAAAAGACCTCTGATTCCATCATAAATGAATCCATGAGCATAAAAAAACCATAGGTTTTTTAAAAGAAATCTAGCGGTATTTTGCTGCTGATCTTTACCTTATATCTAGTATTCATCTCAAGACTTTTGTAACTCAGGCTAAAAATACAGTGAGATGATAAATATAAAACAAGGAAAAGAGTTAAGGAGTACAGGTAACAAACAGAAGCCGTAGAGTAGCAGGAAAGCCATGACACAGTCACCACTGCAGGAGCATGGTGGTACAGCTGGAGTGCTACACTGCATGGCTACAAGCTCTTCAGAAGGAGCAAGCAAGGAAGGAGAGGTGGTGGGGGTGGCTCTGAACATTAGAAAGTGTTTGGACTTTACAGAGCTCAAGGATAGTGATGAGAAGGCTCATTGCCTATGGGTGACAATCAGGGAGAAGGCTGAAAAGGCAGATATCCTGGTGGGAGTCTGTTATAGACCACCCAGCCACGAGAGGAGGTGGGTGAACTATTCTATAATCAGAGGGCTGATGTTCCAGGATTGTCATGAAATCCTGGGAAATTTTAACCTGTCAGATGTCTTCTGGAAATTTAACACAGGAGAGAGGAGGCAGTCTAGGAAATTCCTGGAGTGCCTGAAGATAACTTCCCAACACAGCTGGGAAGTGAGCCCACCAGGGGAGCTGCCCTGCTGGATCTGCTGCTTACAAACAGAGAAGGGCTGGTGGGAGATGCTGTGGTTGGAGTAATCTTGAGCACAGCGACCATGACACTAGAGTTTCAATACTCAGTGAAATCAGTCTCTACCTGGGATTTCTGAAGTGCAGATTTTGTCCTGTTCATGTTTAAATGTGATCTTTATGCAAATGCATACAGGTGGTGAAAACAGTAATTTCCTGTCAGGTGAGAAAAAGGAATTTGCTGGCAATGTTCTCACAGACATTTCTATTAATGGTTAATGGTGATAGAGAGGTTTATCTAAATTTATGCTCTTTCCTGAGCAGGCAAACAGTCAAGTTAGGCAGCTTTATGGTGAAACTAGCTGCTAACAATTGCTCAGTGATTTGGTTTGTTTTGTTTTTGCTTTCAGTGAAGGGAGCAATCTTACCCCTGCTCATCATTACCCTGACTTCAGATTTAAGACATATGCACCTCTTGCCTTCCGCTATTTCAGAGAACTTTTTGGTATCAAGCCTGATGACTATTTGGTAAGAACCTTCAGTTTTCCTTTGAGTTAAAAATTATTATAAAGCATGCTAGTTTTGTTGTGGCAGAAAAGGATTCTTAAAGGGTGCCCTTTAAGGGTGCCCTTTAATCAGTAAGAAATTTTGTGTGTGGAGGGGTATATAACAAGTGAATATTTTTAACATTTACAAAAATTTTAATTCTTTATCTTTGAGACAATTTGTATAAAAAACCTGCTTTGTTAATTGACAAGAGCAACATCCATGTCATTCAGATAATTTTTCTAGAGAAGTTATTATCAGTAGTTGTGTGACTTATCAATTCAGTTCTTGTTAAGTACTTTCATATGATTTGTGTTACTTATGCAGTTCATTACAAAGTGAGGTCTGCAAATGTTCCTGTCTAACTTTGAGGAATATGGATGGTGCACTAAAAATGAAGCATTTTAGAATGCCTGCTTTGTTCTATTTCATAAATTGAAGACTTAGTCTTTCACAGTGTTCAGTTTACACGAGGAAAAAAATTGCAAATTTGCAGACGTTGTAAAAGCAAACTTTACTTGGTACTTGTACCACTTTGTACACTGGTCAGACAAATATCCCACTATTTTCTTTTTCCTGTAGTTCTGCTTTTGGTAGGATAGAGTGAGTGCTGAGCAGAATTGTCTTCTAGATGTTTGCCCAATGTTCAGTTTGTTTCATGGTGGGCCACCCAAGAAATCAGAGTCCTGGAACAAATTAGGAACTTTTTATGTCAGAGTCTGTTGTGTACTTTTTGGAATGAGCTTTAAAATCCTTTTGTTTCACTATTGATAAGAGCTTCTTTAAAAGTGAAAGAATTTTAAAGGGCTTGGGTGAATAAAAAAGAAAAATTGATTAAATGGTTCTGAAATATTAATATACTACTACTATTACTAAATTTTTTCTCTTGTGTTCAAGTATGCTATAATGGGGTTTTCTTCCTATTTGGACAATAAGCCTGAAAGCAAAACTTAGCTGGTTTTGCTTTTATTAAGTTGAATGTTGGTGTCTTAATGTAGGTGTCTTCTTTTAATTCTTTAGTGCTATGTATGGATTTTGTGTTACTAGTCCTCATTATCATAGTTATATATAAAAAAAAGAAAATTAATTTGAATTATAAATGGTAGTAGCAAGGAAATAGAATTGTTTGGGAATTTTATAAATCATAGTCATAGAATAATTTAGATTTGAAGGGGCATAAAGATGATTTATTCCAGCTTTAAGACAGGGACATCTTCCCCTAAATCAGGTTGCTCAAAGCAACCAGCCTGGTATTGAACACTTCTAGAGATGGGGCATCTGCTGCTTCTCTAGACTGCACGCTTTCTAGCACCTCTCCATCCTTAGAGTGAAGAATTTCTTTCTTCCATTGACTGCAACTCTTAGAATGTGACCAATTCCTTATCCACTGAGTGACCCATCCATCAAATCTATGCCTCTCCAGCTTAGAGACAAGGACATAATGGGTGACAGTAGTGTCATTACATAATGTGTTATTTATCTATCTCTTTTTATGGACTTGGCAAAAGCTGAAGTATGTGGGCTGTGTTGCCAGCTGCTAAAAAGACTGTGCTTCCTAGAGTAAAGTTATCACCTGCAACTTCTTTTCCATCTAAGGAAGCCTTCGCAGTAGCAAAAATTAACATTTATACAAAGACTGTATGCTGTAAATAAGATTTGTGACAATCTGTTTAACTACAAAAAGCCTATTCCCTGAGGGAAGTTCCCAGTAAAGACAACTTGTCGCAGATTCTTTTTTTCCTCTTGGCACGGGAAAACACACAAGTGGTATGTGGTGAGTAGTAAATGATTGTCCAGCTGTGGCTGAAGGGCATGTGAAGTAATATAAGAAGAGTAGAAATTACAGCAAGCATATGTGAGTTTACACTGTTAATTTGAAGTGGCAAAGCTCAAGATTTAAAGCTTCACCTTTTCCAAGGAGGATGAGCAGTAACATGCTGTAGGAGTCAGACAAGATAACAAGCGTAAATACATTTGAACAGCTGGCAGAATTAAATTATCACTGGAAACCTCATGGAGTGCTGTCATTTTGCAGGGAAACTTCTTGATCATAAATACTCAGTTGTCAGGCTCTTGGGGATTTTCTTACCTTTTGGTTTTGATTTGCCTTTCAGAGATGTCCAGTCAAAAGTGGCTGGGCCCTTTGTATAGCAGCATTTGGTGGGTGGACTTTTTTACAGAAGTGCATACCACTGGAAAATGACCAACACAGAGTGTAGGTCAATGTCTTGTGCTTATGTTCTATTGAGCTTTAATGTTTAGGATAATTGCATTCAAATGTTTATTACAGTGACAGTTACTCATGAAGATTTAAATATTTTGGGAAGAAAAATGCAGTCGCTGCAGTACAGCTGCTGATTTGGTCTTGAGGTTTGTAATGTTATAGGTTGGCATGGCTATTCTGTCTGTAGAAGATTGCAGCTATAGGATTAACAAAAAAGGTATTTTATATTAATTGGAATTGAGTAGAAGCAGGGAGAGGAAATATTTATATATCATGCAAAATTCTCTTAAAATATGTAAGCCTTAGCTGGAGCTAGGATAAGAAGATGCATTAAGGCAATGGCATGAGTCCGTATGAAACATGCTTCTTTAGTTCAAGCGCTCATAAAAGAACATATTTATTAGATTTTCAGCTATCACTGTGTTCATGTTTAATATGAACAGATTTTTCTATGGTTTTTGAGCTTAATGTCTACTCTCCATTTAATTTGAATGAAGTTTGGAGTAGTGGGCACCCAATAAATGTACATTAGTCTCTATATGAGTATGGTTCTACTAAGTAAGGTGTAGTCTTTGGTGTCTTTTTCCTCCTTAATGTGATTGTAATTCTTAATGTGTCCCATGGAAGAGGAAGCCTGTCTAATATAGTGGTCCTTCAAATTCCAATTTTTCTTGCTTACTGGTATTGAGGTTTTTTCCTGTTTCAAGTGGTTTTCAATCATAAAACTAGTAAAAGGTTTAAAAAACTAGTAACTAAACTAAAATTAGTAGCTATACCAAGTTTATCAATCTAATAGTTTCAATCCCAGCTGCACAGAATAGGATTTGCCTATTTATCTGTAGTGAGAAACCTCTCGTCCCAGTTTATTTTTCTACCATCTTGTATCTGTTTCTTAAAAAAAATGAATGTGAAAAGAAAACAGTTTAAGTGAAACTATCTTCTCAACGTTTTTGACTCAGAATTTGCTATGCTGACAGCACGGAGATTGACTCCTTCAACCTCAACCACTGGCTTCACTCCAAAGGAGCATTCACCTGTTGTTTTGGGACATGAAGCGGGACCATATGCTCAGCTGCCAGCTGTTCTTCCATGGTTGTGCAGCATGGCCTGGGCAGAATGACCTGCCAAACCTCAGCCAGCAGCAGTAGTGTTGCTACCTCATTCTCTTGTGCCTACTTGAACCTGCAGTTCTTCATATTAAACTTGTGTTTGGGTAACGCATGCATTGGCAGTGAAAAAAAAATTTTTGTCTCTTCCAGTACTCAATCTGCAGTGAACCTTTAATTGAATTATCCAACCCAGGTGCCAGTGGGTCTTTATTTTTTGTAACTAGTGGTGACGAATTCATCATCAAAACAGTTCAACACAAAGAGGCCGAGTTTCTTCAGAAGCTTCTGCCGGGTTATTACATGGTAAGTAATTGAAGGGTGTATTTTACCTCTGTTTCTCCTGTTTTGTGTCACACTTCTGAAGATTCAGTTTCATTTGTCTTGAAATATTTCACTGGGTTTATCTGTACTTTTTATAATATTTTTTTGCATTTTTCCCTGCCTTTCTACTTCATGCCCTACACACCCAACAGAAAGAATAGATATAAATCAGTTATATATTTAAGATAAGAATTGGTGGTTTTTTAGCATTCAAGCCGAATGTCATAATCTAATTTGATACCAAACTTTGCTTCTAATAAGCTAGTAGCAAAATAAAGTTTCTAAATTTCTAATTCAGTTTTTTTTCTCCATTTTGTGTTTGTCTACCCTCTGCGTTTCACTCAGAGTGGACAAAGAAACTAGACCGGTCAGTTTCGCTTTTGTTTCACACTACTTCTAATTTCCATTTCTCATGTATTAAAGCAATGATGTAAAAGACATTTTAATCCATGTAATTTGTTCAATACTTAATTTTTAAATGGAGCTTTTTGAGGGCTAATTCTAAGTCCATTGGTTGGGTTTTGTGTGTCATCTGAAGGGAAAATCATTGATTAAAAAGCTAGAAGAATTTAATTTTTTTTTTAACAAAAGCCACTCATACATACAAACAGACATTCTTCTGGGTGGTATGTGGGACTTTCTATTATTAGACCTGTGACTGAGTTTCTTTTCTTGCTTTTGTCTTCTGAAGTAAATACTTGAAAAATTACCTTCTCACTTATACTAAAAATGAGGAATGTTGTCATTATTGCACTAAAGTAACATGGATTTTAAAAAAAAAAAAGAAAAAAAAAAAGAAAAAAATTTAAAAAAAGAAAGACTATGGTAGCAGGTACTTTTTTATTGTTCCTAATCATGATAATCCACGCAGCATAAGTTTGAGTTATTGGAAGTACATATAAGGCCAATACATATTGTTTCTGGAAATTTTCTCACTGCTATGCAATGGCTTCCAAAGTATAAAACTTCAATCAGTATGATTATTTCTGTGAAAGTACTTTCTTCTGATAGTTGTATGTTGTGATTTAGTAAGACCTAAAATGGTCTTTCCCTTTCTTTCTTTTTCATGCCAAAGACTGAGAACTGCTGTATTCAGAAGGATGATTTCTCTCTCACTTCTGTTATCTTCTTCTGCCTAATTTATTTTGCCTGTTGTGGAATTTTGAGTATTTCACACTTTTCTGTTCTGATGGTCAGTTGTGGTCCTGTTATGACCTCCTACTCCTTTGGAAATAACTTAGTCATTTGGCACTAACTCTGGGTGTCTAAAGCCTCATGCAGAGAGGGGTTCTGTTTATCAGAATCCAAGTCAAGATGATGAGAACTGCATTTGACCCAAACTTGTTCCAGCAGCTAAAATGCAAAGGTTGTTCAGATCAGAAAAAAAGAAATTAAGTCTTTGGGATGCTTTTAGGTTTGGCCTAGTCTCTTTTTTCCTGTGAGATGGAGAAACCTGGCATAAATATAGTTACTGCTCTGCTCTTGGCCCTTGTAAGTTCCTGGCAAAAAGGCAGTGCATATGCTAGCTTTATGGAATAGAAACCCTCAAAGATGATCAACTGGTTAAACAAACTGCTGAATAAGAAAACATCCACATTTTTCTTCATGTTTGTTAATGTCCTTTGCTGTTAAAAAAAAATCCCCCTCTTAAATATGGAAGCTCATTGAAAATATATATCTTTAAAAACATCTCTTTTGTTTTAGAATCTGAACCAGAATCCAAGGACACTTCTTCCCAAATTTTATGGGCTGTACTGTGTTCAGTCAGGAGGCATTAATATTAGGATTGTTGTCATGAACAATGTTTTGCCACGAGCCTTGAAAATGCATTTCACATACGACTTGAAAGGCTCTACATACAAACGGAGAGCATCGAGAAAAGAAAGAGAGAAGTCCAACCCTACATTCAAAGACCTCGATTTCCTGCAAGATATGCATGAAGGGTTGTATTTTGACTCTGAAACTCACAGTGCACTAATGAAAACACTACAGCGGGATTGTCGAGTGAGTATATGTTTAAACTTCTGTGTTCATCTCTGCTCTAAGTTTACTCAGTACAGATTATTAACCCCCATTTGTTTTCCGTGCTATTTAAGGAGGGATAATTATGGATGTCAGAGCACTGATGAAGCCTTTATTTCCGTTAAGCTTTTGTGATCTGAGATCATAGTCATAGAATAGAATATCCATTTTGAGCACCAACAGACTGGGGACCATGAGCCCTTCCCTCACTGCAGAGCTAGTTCCAGTGCTTGACCACCATCTCTCTGAGGAACTTTTTCTTCTATCTGCTCTGAACTTCCCCAATGCAGCTTTAAGTTTTCCTTTGCATCCTATCACCAGGCACCAGAGATCAGCACCACCCTTTCTGCAACCCTCAAACCTAATATCCTCCTCTGCACCTCACAAATCATGCCCTGTAGTCCTTTCATCACCTTTTTTGCCTTCCTTTGGACACATTCTAATATTTTATATCCTCCTTACCCTGTAGAACCCAGAACTGCATGCAGTTCTTGAGGTGAGGCTGCACCAATGCTGAATGTACTGGCACAACCACCTCTTTCAGACCAGGTGGTGGTACTGTGCTCAGTTTACCCCTGGATACAGCTGGACATTCTGGACACCAGGGCACATTGATGACTCCTTAAGTTTATCATCTAGCACAATCCTAATTTCAGGGCTATCCCTCTGTTTCTCTGTATATCCAGGATTACACTGATCTATCTGTGTCAGTACAGATTAATACAGGAATGAAGTCCAGTAGATTTGATGATGATGACAATTTCCATTAATTTGGAGATGCTAATTACTTTTTTTTCAGTGTATAATTAGCTCAGTGGAACCCTTATTATATATGATAAACCATATGTAGAACTGCTGTGAATTTGTCTCTTGGTTAGCTAGGAATGGGAAGGCATGCCTAGTGGCAGCGGTCTTATTTTTAGAGAAAGGTAATTTCTTCCTCAGCTGAAAAGTCCAGCATAAAAGCTGTCCTATCATTGCTCTTTGAGAGGACCTTGGTGAATGTAATCAGTTCTTATTATGGACAGAGAGAATCGCTGTAATTTTTTTTTTTCCCTGTAGCAGGGGTAAGAAAATATAAAGTAGGAAAAGGGATAGTCCAGATCTCTCAGAGCTTCCCATTATTCTTGGGTTTTTGGAGAGAAAAAATTTGCTTTGTCTGAGGGAAATCTTAAGAATTTCAGAATAAAAAAGCAAAATGGATAGTCTGAACTCACCACATAAAAGAGATGCCCTGAATATCAGAGTTTGTTGTTCACTGCCACCTGTGGTACAAGATGGATACATTGTTTTTGCCTATGAATAGAATTTTTTGTTTAACTATCACAGAAGTCTGCAATGCCTTGTGATTGGTTTGTAAAGCTGTGTGACGTAATGTTCAGCTGCATATTCAGCATGAGACATTTATCTAACACAACACATTGTTCTCTCTGTAGCCTCTTGCAGTATTTCCTGAGCTCCTAGCATGTGTGATGACACAGAATGCTCAGTATGTCACATCTGGGGCTCTGGATGCCTTTCTGTGCATCCCCCACTTGTCCAAGGTTACTTACCCAGTCAAAGCCTGGGGGAATCCATTGTATTGGAAATAATAGAGGGAATCTAAAAGATGGAACTGAACTGAAAAGTTAAAACAAGAATCAATCAATTGTTACATATAAAGGGACTCTTACTAATTCTTTCAAAGTCTGGAAAAATTCCTGCTACATGTTATTTGAGTGCTAATATAATCCTTTTCAGTGTGTATCTTAAATTAACAACTCTAAAGTTAGTCTAGAGTTCTTAAAGACCCAGGTAAATTCTAAAATTTTACTAGAAGAAAATTATCCTATAGTAATCAGTGTATTTACATAAATACACATATACACAAAGTATGTCTGTGTGTCTCTCTAGCTATGTGTATATACACACACACTGAAAGTTATATGCCTGTAAAAAAATTAACTGACTTCTTTTTCTATTTTAACAAGTCTTACTCTGTTGTGAAAGAGAAGGAGCAGACACTTTATCTTTCATATAGCTGAATTTGCTCAGCTGATGAGGTTGGATCTGACTACCTGCCTTTTACTTCTGCCTTTAAAAAGACTAAAAATATTCCCACCATTTTGTGAAAAGGACTTGAGTTTTGCCTCTGCTTTTTTCTGCCCATGAGGTATTTGGGTGAATAGTGTGAGTGGTATCTGACCAGCTTTTTAGGACCTGAAAACTTGTGATCTCTTTTTACTACTCCAAAGTGAGAAAGTTAGTGTAGGCACTTGAAACTAAGAATTTGTTAATTTTTAAATAACAATAATTTATTATAGAATAATGTAATAAATACAATTAAGAATTAAGAAAGGAAATTTTTTATCTTTCCAGTATTCCAGAACTAAGAAATTCACTTCTGTGTTTCTTAAATTTGGATTGTGTTTCCATTGCTTATATTTGCAATCAGAATCAGGAAGGCAATTTTCTTCTACTTCCTTAAGAATTTATATTCTTAAATATAAATTTCCCTGAATGCTAGCCCTTCTCCTCCTTAAGATCCATTGCTAATTTCAGAGCCCTGGCAGAATTTCCTGGTAATAAAGGACAGTGGTGTTGGGGACCTGCTAAGGTCTGTGACTGCTGCCACTGAATCTCCTGCCCTATTCAGCAATGGACCCATGTTTTCCTTGGTCAACTTTTCTCTGTGTCGATATTCCTTGCCAGTCTCAATTCTGTCTGGCCTTTGGCTTTCTTGACCACAGCTGCCATCCCTAGTTCCCCAGACGTCTCTCCATTCCTTATTTCTAGTCTGTCTGTCCTCACCTGTCCTGTATGCTGGCTTTTCACATTCAAGCTGTGCTGTGGCTTCCTTGCTTAGCTGAATTGTCCTCCTGATACATCTGCTCAGCCAACACAGACCATCTTGACAACTGACACAGAGCTCCTTCCTGAGGGAATGCAGTGCGGCAGTGGTGGACCACTGCTGGAGTATCAGTTCTGGCCTGTCACACCTCCTGGTAGTGCTGGTGAGGAGATGCATCACCTGCCCAGTTGGAGAATGGAGCTCAGTTGCTTGTGGTGATCCCTCATGGGCTGGTGCCTCCAGATTATCTCTGCTGGGACAAATATAGGTTGATAGCATTGTTCAGCTCTTGCATCCCCTGCTTGTTTTGTTCACACTTGAGGTGACCAGGTCTGAAAACTTTGCTCACAATTCATTTTCCAGTATTTGCACCTTAACTGAACCAAGGAGTGTTAGATATTACAGTGTTCCTAAAGATAAGACATTCATGAGTTTATAATTTATACAATGTACACAATTGAAAATTTGAACTAGCTTTTAAATTCCAGGCTATTACTGAGACTTACTGTAGCTATCCTCTCTTTGCCTTGTTAGAGAAGCAGTAACAATAAATCAAATCGTAGTCATGTAGTTTTTAAGAGCAAAAAAATAATTTGAAGATATTTTTACTATTAAGAAATAAATGGATTTCGCGAGTCTGCATTTTACCTTTCTGGCAAAGAACACTGGACCTTTCTCAGGAAATTACATTTTACAAGTGACTAATGAAGAAGTCTGTAAAGGCAAGGAAATTTAAAGAGTGTCGCATCTCCTAAGTTTGAGATTTGGGCATTATTTTCATCACTGCTGTTTTAGCCAATTGCTACAACAGTTTTGTGGTGTGGATGCACATCTGTGTGGTGCTGTAGCAACTGTGATGGAGACCTTGTATGACCAGATTTATCCACAGAATTTTTCAAATCCCTTTTTTCCTACCTCAAGGGAGAAAGCATGTTTAAGCCAAATAACTTCAGTGACCCGTTCTACAGCACATCCTTACAAACAGTAGTGTTGGCATAACTTAATGAAATATTAATCTGCAGCATAGGACAGAAATAAAAGATGGCATGATGCAGCATGGAGATGGAGAACATACTGATCTTAGATGAAACACCTCTTTGTCAGAAATGGTAGTTTGAAGGAAATGACCATAGCATGATGCTGTAGATCTCTCGTATCTTTATATATTATCACTCTCAAAGAATCAATTTACATTAGGAATCTGCTTTTGAAATCAGAATCCAGATTGTTAGTTTTGGAGTATTAGTTAACAATACACTTTGAGAATTCTGTTGAAATAGGAAGTGATTCCACATATGTTTTGGTGGGAATGTGGTGATTCATTTTCTTGGGATAGATTTTTTCTAAACCAGACCCATTTTTAGGCACTGACATTTGTGAACTTGTTCCTGAGAAATGCTTATTTTGTGAGACAGTCCTTTAATTCATGTTTATTTCATATAGCTCATTATGTTGAAGAGTAATTATTGATTTGTTGTAAAATCAGTCTTCTTTCCACTGTGTTGATTCTTATGTTGCTTTTCCAAAATGCTTGTATGTTGCTTTTCCAAAATGCTTGTAGGAGAGGAAATATTTCCTTGCATAGTTATCCATTTAGTACTTGTATTAAATAAGCTCATAATTTTTTTCTTTTGAGTCATATTTTTCTTGACTCTTTTATGAAAATGATCTGACGACATTTTTGCATGCTGTTTTACATGGATAGCAAATGTAAATGCAGATTTCTCTGTCAGTTAGTGCATAGTTTGGGCTGGCTGCATATAAAATAAAAATGACATTTCATGGCAGAAATAATTCTTTTGCTATTAGTCATTGCCTGAGATAGTGGAGCGTAACCATGTCTAAGGTGATTCACAGAATACTTTAACATCTGATTAGCTCTGAGAAAAGAGAATCTTATTCAGAGAGTTAATTTTTCATGTTCTGAAACAACATATTTTGTGATGCCATTTTACTGTGGGTTTTAATGTGGCATGACACAAAATAGTGCTTAAGGCTACAAGGGGTGAGTGTCGCTTGTCATCTGGGAGTTTTCAGAGCAGCTGAAGTCAGCCCTGACAGCAGTACTTGATGACCAAGTGACAATACTGTGTTGGCAGAATCTGTGAATTAACACCTATATAAATACTACCGAGAAGAACAGTTTAATGTTAAATTAATGACCTGAAGGTTTACTTGTCATTATCAAATACGCCACTTGTTGGTGCACGGCATGATTAAGACAATTCTGCTGAAACTCCACAGTGCCATTTTGCTAGCAAGGTACAGGTCTGAATGGTTACATCAGCAAAGATTGGGTTTTTCCTCCCACACAAAGTAATCACACAAATAGTGTATTTCTAGGAGTTTATGTCAATTTCTAGTGATCTCACATGGATAGAGTAGGGTGTTTTGCAGGGCTTTCTCCTTTTGCTGTGAATATAGTCATATAACACTGTAATTTATTTGAGTGGATTTTTTTATTAGATTATGGTATCATTTTAGTGCCTTTGTAGCAAAAACTTGCTGCTGCATCTCAAAAGCAGTCCTAAAATCATCAAAACTATCTGCAAACAAACATCAGCACAGGAAAATATGTGTGCCTTTTTATATTCTCAGAGAATGTAATATGTCCAGAAATGTCTTGATGTTCTGCATTTTGTGACTTGTCCTTGTTGAAACAGATTATTTTGTACAACTGTGTATGCAAAATGTTACTTACATATTTTTAAATTGTCACAGTATTTGAAATATTAATGAAGACACATATGTGAGAACCCTTCAGATATATTCAGCTGTAAATCCAACTGATTTATCAAAATGACTGTCTTAATACAGAGTGAGGAGTTTGAAACAAGGTTTTGTTGAGTGCTGATTTATGAGATTCTTCCTTGTTCTTCTGGTTAATAATTTCTTGCCAGAAGTTTCATTAGAAACAAATGGGGAGCAAAACATGCTTATATATGGTCACAAAGGTTATTTGCATAAGGAGTGGTTGGTTTGGTTATCACATTTCTAAGGGGAAGTAATCAGAACTGTACATCAAAGCTGTAGGCAGACAGAGCCAGATCATGTCATGATATCCTGAAGACACTTTGTGGACAGTACAATGCCACCTCTGAGTAGGGCCATGAAAGGAGTGTCTGAGGGATAAGGGTTCTTATGCTGTGTGCTGTTTATAAGAATTTGTGCTGCAGTTAATCCATTGGATATGAAGGTGTTCCAGTCTGTCTATAATGTTCAGTCTGTAATGAACTGTAGTAACAAAACAGCTACTTGCTTTTATGACATTTTTCAGTACTCCTGCACCAAAATCATAAATTGTCAAGGCACAGTCTATTGTACTCTACAAGTAGTATGGGTTTAAGTGGCAGTGATGAATTGATGTAGTCAGAAGAATTAATTTTATCACATAAGAGGTCCCTGTGAAAGAAGGAGCAGCACATTACAGCACAGCCTCCCATGAGATTATGTCCAATTGTAGACATAAGTTATGTAATTAGTGCAGTAAAATCATGTGTCTAATGTGATATAACTCAGAATGCAGTAAAGAATATGTTGAAGGCAGAGCTGTCAGCAGTAATTCATAACTGTAAAATAATGTGGCAATGCTTTTCCCAAGCCTGACTAACTGCTGTTCTGGTTTTGTGTGAACAGTGTTGCTTACTGTACTACTAAGGTGTTATTTTTCAGCCTATCCAGAATTTACTTTCAGCATTTGAATGCAAACATTCAATTACATATTTTTAATGAATACATGATACTGTAATTTCTTTTTGAAAAAGTCTGAGTAAAGGGGAGCAATAAGTAAGCAGTAAAGAAAATTTTAGAATTTTTTGGCCCCAAGTGCCTTTGTACCTGTTAGCCATGCTATTTTTGCAATTTATGATTGTAAATCACTAACATTTCCACAAAAGACACAATAAAATTTCAGAATCTTGTGGTTAGAATACACTTTTTTGTTGTGTATGAAATCCTTTGTGAGATCTGTCATCAGAAGATGCTGACGACTGCTAAGGGCATACATTAGCAGATTTTTTTCTTGTTCCATTTGAACTAAGGCATCGCTGTGTAAGATCCCTCTGTGTAATAGCAAACCCATGGTGTCTTAAAGTCATTCTTTGAGTCTGAAAACCAGGTCTGATTTTATGCTTTTCTGCATTTAGATTACAGTGTGTTATGCTTTGTTTCATCACTTCTCTGGTTATCTGAGCAATGAGTATTTTTCCAGCAATTAGGGTAAGTGGTATAAAAACTTATGATTAGACATACAGATCTATACAAAGTTACTGATTTACTACCATATAGTTTTTAAACCTATGCAAGTGCTGAAATTGCATTTTACTTTTTTTTTTTATTAAGAGAAGGATGTTTCTGCTTAACCAAAAATACTCTTGCTTGCATAGTCTTCATCAAAAAACCTGGAATCTGCTCTTATCTCCGTAAAATCACTTTTTTTCTTGTTTGTGTAAAAAGATGTACTCTTGCCTCTTGATTCTGTGACAAAAATTACACCATTATCTTTGGGCCTTATGTGCCAAAACATCATGAATCACTGCTGAGCTGCATGAGGTAAGGGAGAGGTGAGTGGCACAGCATACCCCTCCTGGCTGTTACTGGTGTTTCTCACCCCACTTAGTAAGTAAGTAAGGCGTTCAATTCAGTTGATGTCTGACATTAAACTGTTGCTGTGAACAGTTTGGTTATATTACTAGATATGATCACAGCTTGCTTTAGTTCATGTTAATTCATTGACTTAAGCTGCATTGCCTTTCAGTGACAGTATGCCAGACTTTGTAATGGTGTAGCTGACTAAAAACAAATTATTGTACTTGTGTGTGAGAGAAGACATGCTGCCAGAGACAGAAATGGTTGGTAAAGCTAGAAGAGAAGGCTGATTAAGTCATGCTTCAGAAGTAAAATTTGTCTTCTGACTTTAGGTAGGCACTATTTAGCCTAGTAGAGAGGTGCATGATTTTTGTACTCCAATCCCATCAGCTGCTAATAAGAGGGTGTCAATAAAAAAATACTTTGGTTGACATTTGAAAGTTCTCCAAGAGTATGGTCTCTGTTATAAATAGGAGGTGGAGGGGAGATAAGAGAGGAGTACAGGCAAAAACACTCTGGGAAGTCTGGAATATAGACTAGAGAAAATTTAAAAAATGTATTGTTCATAAGTATATGATGGAACCATTTGTAGAAGATGTTAGTTTCCCCAAACTGGGCCCCTGGGACCTGTTTCCTTAAACAAAGAAATTCCTTGAAGCAGGGCCCCTTTCTCCTTATCAAAACTTCTCTTATCTTTTAGGATTTCTATTGGTTCTTAAAGTTGTAAGGTAATTGGTCTTTTTCTTACTTAGAATTTTAAGGTAATTGGTTAGTTTGTAATTTGTAGTTTATATTGGTTAGAAGTTAAATCCTTTAGAAAGCTATAAAAGCCCTTTGTTATATCATTTAATTAGATTGTTGTTAGCAAAACCCTTCAAAGAAATAAAGACATCCTCGCAATCTTTGCAGCACGGTCTCAAGCCTTCATTCTCCGCTAGCGTGTAGCTGTGGCTCTGCCACAAAGGTTCCCAAAGCTATTGGAACTCTTGTAGCATCCCAGGGTTGGAAATAATCCAACCACAAAACAGCTACAACCATTAATTGATTATTTGCTATAAAGGTAAAGGTTCTGCCTGGAATTATCTTCCTTGACTACAAAATAACATCAGGTTACATTTCAACTATGCGTCTTTCTTTCCCACTTACGAGAGCATTCAGCTAGTTAGATAACTAGCACTCTGACTTGTGTGGGATAGTAAAAGATTTTTTTTTTTAACTGTAATTTCACACACTTCCTGATAAGCTTGTGCCTTGAGAGCCTGTTTTCACTCAGATTTGCAAAATGCTGCTGTGTAATTCTTTTGTGGTTTCTTTGGTAGGTTCTAGAAAGTTTTAAGATCATGGATTACAGTCTGCTTCTGGGGATCCACATATTGAACAGTAACATGAAGGAAAAAGGAGGAGAGTGTTCCAGGAGTGCATCAGATGCAAAACGTCATGGAGGGCAGAAAGTTCTCTATTCCACGGCGATGGAGTCTATACAGGGCCCTGGGAAGTCTGGAGACTCCGTCACCACAGAGACAACAAACACGTAAGTGCTGTAACCTGCTCTTAAGATTGCTATTAAAAGTATTAACAGGCAAAATATTAATGAGTACACTGCATTCCAGAAATTGAAAGACTGAGCTTTTTTTTTCCAAAAAGCTGCATCATCGAGATTTGTCACAGAGCATGAATTTGGAATGTTGGTTAGAAGATTGACTGTCTTTAAATACACAATAGTTGAGAGTGACTTAAGTATGCACATGTGTATTCTTTTATAAAACAGGTGTTATTAGATGGCTATTACAAGAGTCCCAACTATAATCTCGTTTTATCTGAGGCAGTCTGGTGAGACCAAAGCAAAAACTATAAATTAGCTTTGAAATGGATATTCCTAAAGGGGTTGTTTTCATATTGATGTATTATACTCAGTGTACATAGAATGATATCATCAGCCACTGAAGTGCCAGTTATATATTTCCTTAGATTAAGAACTGATGTTTTTCTCCTGGTTTTCTGTCTAGCAAAAACTTTAAAAGAAATTTCACTATATAGATAATCATTATTCTGCTGTTTCCTTCATAATATATTAAGTACTATGAGAGAATTATGAGAGTATTATGAGAGAATTATGAATCACCATTCAACATTGCATATAATCAGTCCTTTATTGTAATGAGGATTTAATTTAAAATTAAGGATTTATTTTTCTCCTGGTTCTCGAAGGAGCTGTATAGGTAAATGCAATTAAGATCTAGATCTAGATCTAGATCTAGATCTAGATATAGATATAGATATCTGTGCTTAAGCCTACAGAAAACAAGTGAGAGAATTATATGTAGTATTCAGAGAAAATTTCCAGACACTGAGAACTCTAGACTATAATTAGAGCTTTACTTCACTTGGTTTTTACAAGTCACATTCACACAGAAGATTTTATTTATGGCCAGTATTTTTGTGTGATGGCAGAGGTGTTGCACTAGCTGGGCTCCCACACCACCTGAGCTAATACAGCGCTACTCAGGTCCTGACAAGTGTCCTTCCTTGGTTCCTTTGCACTGTCTCCATTGACATAATGGTAGTGGGGCAAAAAACTGTGCTGAGGTTGTAAAATGGACAATTTTTCTAGGTGTTGGAATAGAAAGACAGGATCTTAGAATGAAGGTTCACACCTCAGTACAGACCCTAGACCAACTGGAGACCCATGCAGTCAGGATTCTCAGCTTGATACTGTTGCTTTATCTGTCATCTTTCTGTAAAGAAATTTTGGAAAAGCACAGTAATATATAATTTTTAGTGGAAAATATATTAAACAACCTTTTCAGACTTTGATTAATGTGCAGACTCTCTGTGATTTGTTACCTATAATCAATAAAGTGAGAAAATTCTCCCTTACCTAAAGTTACTTATTTTCCTTAGCAAGAAACTGATGTATACTTTCTTCCAATTTCAGATCATCTGAATATTTCCAATTCTATTTAAAACGTATCTTAAAATATTTCTCCTTTATTAAATGATGGATATTTACCACTGAATCTCAGATGCTTCAGATTTTCTACTTAAAATCTGTTTGTTGCATGCTAGGTGACTCACATTTGACTGACTTTGCACTGTGGCATTTGGCTTAAATATTGTCTATTCCTTTGGGTTTACAAGTGGGTACAGTATAGAGATGTCTTAAAAGATATTCTAACTATGTTGTTTCTCTTAGAATGGGAGGTATTCCAGCAAAAAGCCATAAAGGTGAAAAGCTGCTTTTATTTATGGGTATTATTGATATTCTCCAGTCTTACAGGTAAGCTGAACTTCAACTTTCAATGAATTTTCACTGAGCAAAATATTCTGAAATTACTTATAAAAATGGAATTTTTATAAAGTTCTGATTTTTTTTTTTGCACATTTAGGTTAATGAAGAAGCTGGAGCATTCTTGGAAAGCTCTTGTTTATGATGGGGTAAGCAGATCTTACTATTTTTTTAAATGGCTGATATTTTAGCTGGTGGACCTTTAACTCTTGTTGACCAGGAAAAAACTATTTCTGGTACATTTGTAGTCTAACCTCACCATGTGGTTTGAGCTGCTGCTGAAACCTTCCCAATACATGATCTGATTTTATTTTTTGAGGTTTCAAATAACAACAAATAATATTAGTTTGTCCTTATAACTTACACAAGTCTAGCCACCTAGCAGAACATTGATGAATCTATAAAATATACATAATTTGAAAAAATTCATTTCAAATGCTTGGAAGATTTTGCAAAATATAACTGTATAATTCATAACTCATAATTTCATCAATAAAATACCTAAAAATTTCTTGAAGTATTAAAAATTTAATTTTGATTATGCCTAAAATGCATAACATAGTTCACCTGAGGTGTCCAGCTTTTTTCTTGAAAACTTGTGATTTACTTGTGGAAAATGTGACTGAGATACTTTTCAATCTTGTAGGATACTGTTTCAGTTCACAGACCAAGTTTTTATGCAGACAGATTTTTAAAGTTTATGAATGCAAGAGTTTTCAAAAAAGTTCAAGGTAAGAACATAGTGACTTCTACTCTTCTAGATACTTTTTATAATTGTAATTTTATAATACTCCTGTCTTGGCAATAAACCAAGCCTTTCCTCAACATCATGTGGCACTTTCGTAGCTCCAATCAAGTAACTAAATTTATAGCGATTGGGATTTTACTGTATTAGTAAAATTACAGACAATTATGTACTATGTATTTTTTCACATCAGGACTGTCTAAAGTTGCCTTCAGGTGACCATGAAGACACTCAATCACTGCCCTTCTTCAACTAGACAGGGGAAAAGTTATAACAAAAGGCGGGTGGGTCCAAATAAGAACAGGGAGAGATCACTCACCAATTACTATCCCAGGCAAAACTGACTCGACTCAGGGAAATTAATTTAGAGTCTTGCTAATTAAAAAAATATGTTTAGAGACACCTACTTACAGGTTTTTTCCATCAAAAGTTCAGATTAAGTTTTATTTTCGCTACCTTTTCTACCACTGGAAGTCGTGCTGGCCCTTGTTGCTCTGCTTGTTATCTAAAGATGATACCATTTTTCTGAAGACCAACTAAGCCTGTGAACTCTGAGCCTGCCCATGAAAACCAGCCTAAAAGGCCTGGCAGATCAGAACAACAAACATGATTATGTGTAAAGGCATATGAAAGATGAGAGAAAACTGATAATGCAACAAGAAGGCATAAGTGTAGGTGATAAGTACTTTGTGAAATTCTAAATAAGAAAAATAATAGGATATACAGATAAAAGGAAAAGGCTGAGAATAACTACACTAAAACAATTAAGATATTTTAAGTAGAATGAAGGAACCTTTACAAAAAAAAGAAAATTTGAATTAACCCAAAGTAGTGATTCCCTGTATGCATGATATGTTATGACAGCTTTTCAGGAAAATAAGACTTTTTGTGAGTCTTATAAATACTAATGAATTGATGGATGATTTCTCTATAAATTGACCATACTACTGAAAGAAAACTCAATCTGAAGTTGCAAGTGGAGAGAAGGATGGTGATGGGAGACAAAAGAGACTGGACAAGCTTGAGAAGTAGACCAATGGGAGTCTGACCAGGTTCAACAAAGCCAAGTGCAAAGTGTTACATCTGGGTTGGGGGCAACCCCAGATAAACACAGCCTGGGGGATGAACAGACACAGAGCAGCCCTGGGGAGGAGGATATGGGGGTGCTGGTGGAAAAGAAGCTGGACATGACCCAGCCATGGGCACTTGCAGCCCAGAAAGCCAAACGTGCTCTGGGCTGCATCCAAAGCAGAGTGGGCAGCAGGGGAGGGATTCTGCCCCTCTGCTCTGCTCTGTGAGCAGTGCAGTGCTGCATCCAGCTCTGGGGTCCCTGCACAGGAAGGACATGGAACTGTTGGAGACAGTCCAGAGGATGTGATGATCAGAGGGATGGAGCTTCCCCTATGAAGTCAAACTAGGAAAGCTGAGGATGTTCAGCCCAGAGAAGAGAAGTCTCTGGGGAAATCTTGTAGCAGTCTTCCAGTATCTAAAGGGGACTTACAAGAATGCTGGAGATGGACTTTTTAAAAGGGCATATAGTGACAGGACAAGAGGGAATGACTTTAAGCTGAAGAAGGGTAAATTTAGGTTAGGAAGAAGCTCTTTGCAAGTGAGGGTGATTAGGCACTGGAACAGCTTGCCCAGAGAAATTGTAGATGCCCCAACCTGGGAGTGTTCAAAGTCAGTTTACTGGTTCTGAGCAACCTGCTCCACTGGTAGGAGTTACTGGGATCAGCAGGGTTTGGAACTAGATGATTTTTGAGATCCTTTCCAATGCAGAGATGTGCTCAATGTGTGTGCAGTAAGGAAGTCTCTAAAAAATATACTGGCAAGGCAAAGATGAGTGCTTAGGGTTTGATGAGGTCCAGGAAGTTCTTTGGGCAAAAGCTGTTCTGATTATGTGAGCAATGAGGTTTTTTTCCAACAATTATCACAAGAGGTATAAAACCTTACAGTAAGACATACAGATTAGGCGTTTTAAATAGTGTGAATACATGCTAATTTGCTGCTTTACTATCAGAATATTTTTTAAGCCCAAAATTTTAATTCAAAATATGGAAATTTAAATCCTTTGGAAAAGATTGATTAATAAGAAAATAGAAGAATCTGATATTATGTGACAAAATGTGAAGCCAAATTCACTTTAAAGGAGAAAGGAGCCTCCTGAGATTCAGTTCTCTTTAAATCTTAGAATAATTTTGCTAAAGAACTGGTAAGAGTTCTGCTGTCTGAGACAATTATCAAAGGAACTGTCCTGCATTGGTAAAGAATAGAGTGTCTGCTCCTTACTACTTGATACTCCTGTTTAACCAAATAAATGCCATATATTTTACCTTAACATCTTTTTTTCCCCATTTTTTTCTAATTCTGACTGCTGGATTTGTTCCAGGACAAGACACAACCAGTTCTGTATTTGAAGCCTATGATGTACAATTAAAGTATATCATGCCTAATTCTCTCTTTGATCTTAATTAATCTGTATAATTTTTCCAGTCTATAACTCTTATTGATTTCCTCTGTGTACACGGCTGTTAATGTACTTTTATACAGATTAATGGTTCAAATACATTATTACCTTTTCACAAAAAATTGGGAGTGTTCCATCTTCAGGAACATTATTTCTAAGCTTTGAGTCAAACATTTCAGTTTAAACACTTAAGCCTGTTATGAATCTGTTTTTTTCCCCCTAGTGCACAGAACAACCATGCATAATTAACAACAAAAACTTAATAAGTGGGTTTAGCCTTGGGCAGAGGCTAGTTCAGCATCTACTATGTTCTTTTTTAAAAATACCCTGGAACTATGTATTTGATTATTTTTTTCAGTCTATAGCCAAGTGACATGATGTGTTTAATTTGAACTTTGCAGTAAAGCAGTGAAAGAAGTGTTACAGTGCATCTGAAGTAACTTTACAGCCAGTGCATGTAGATCAGCAGCCAGCAGCTGAAAAACACTAAATTGAATAGCTGACATCCTTCTGGAGAGGAACTACAGATGGGAGACGTGGTTCAGTAGTAGTGGCAATGATCAGTTCTAGAGTTTGATTCAAAATACTTTTTAAATAGGCAGGCCCTGCTAAGAATTATAAAAGAGGTGCTGATACCAAAATGTGTAGGCCATCAAGATTTTGGAAGTGTTTATTGTACCCAAAAGAAATGTTTGGCACGAGTGTGAAGTGGAAATTCTGTAGTATCATTGCATAGAAGTAGTAACAGCTCAAAAAAATTATTGTAACCTCTCAGAATACTCCAAATGTCTTTTCCATTTTCCTATCTTCTGGGGTTTTTTTCTGTATTATTCTGTCTCTGATTACATGGGTTGGTAATCCATAGAAGCTTTTTAACTTAGTGGTACCAGTGACTTGACTTACTGTCCTATAATAAGCAGTAAGAAACTGAAAAAGACAGGAGTACTTCTCTTGCAGATGAAATAACAATATCTAATTTTAATGTAATGTTTGTTAAGTAGGTTTTTGGACATGTTCTTCATCTGTATTCATAACCTAGATTTTCTATATGACTTAATTTTTCATATGCTGTTAAAGATGTGTAGGAAGATAAGATGGCATCATTCAACACCTTTGTTCATTTGGTAATGCAGCTTTAAAGCCTTCACCTTCAAAGAAACGGTGCAATTCCATCACAGCCCTAAAGGCAGCATCACAAGAAATAGTGTGTGCAGTTAGCCAGGAGTGGAAGGATGAAAAACATGGCATTCTTGCTGAAGGACAAAGTTATGCCAGCCTTGATGAAGAAGGTATTGTCAGCCTAAATGATGTTTTTAAAAATTCTGTATAAGCTCTTGGAGTCCTGTAACTAGAACACTACCAGTATGGCTGATCTCTCAAAATCAAGCAGGTTAATCTTATTGAGAAGAGTAGTTAGTAATATTTGGTAAAATGGACCTTCAGGAGCAAGACAAAGTCAGAATCAAAGTTTGTAATATGATGTTAAACTTTCAGATTTCAGGACATTCTAAAAAAACATATTCAGCCCAAGTAGTAAATTAAGGCCAGAGCCAATGTTGTCCTTTTCATTGACCTCTAAACAAGTGTGTCACATGAAATGTTTTGAAGCTGTTCATTGTTCCTAGAATCTTTTTGAGGAGATGCAACTTTGCCCCTCTCAGAACTTTCCTGCAGCCATGATGAAAGCAGAACTAATTGCCTAATCCAATCTGAAAAGTGAGCCCTGGTAGCGTGAGAATAGTCCCAGGACTGAGAAGTATTCATAACTCATGCCTCTGCTTAATATTTGACCTTGGAGTTACTCTGTATTCTGCTGAATGTACTTGTTAGCAGCTGAAATTCACTCTGTAATACAAAAGGGTGTGGGTATGGGTATATGAATACTACCATCTCATCAATTCAAACATTAGGAAACTTCAAGGAGATGATGAGGGCACTATGGGATTCGATATACTTACCTGAAGATTCCTGGGCTCAATTTAAAATGAAATTTGTTAACATTGTTCTTTATTTCTGCATGTGCAGTGCTAGGTTCACACCACCAGCCGGATCTAGTGCCAAGCACTCCATCTCCTTTTGAAGCAGCTTCCTTGGCAACCACACTTTCTTCTTCTTCCCTGAATGTGGATGAGCACTGTCAACGTGATCAACCTACACTCTATTCTAGCAGGTAAAGACCATGTGTGTTAGAGGATTACCCACTGTTCTGCTAGAAGTTTAACATTGTGCTTAACAGAAGGGGGCTCTGCAAAATAAGAAGCAGAAGGGGCAAGTGTCCCTGTAACTTGGTCTTTAACCTTCCCAGTGAAGGAGGGGGTGCCGAAAGCCTGCAGGATTTATCATGTATTTGTTTGTAATTAAAAGCATTGTAATTGGGGATATGAAATAGAAAGCATAAACATGGCAAAAAATGTTATATTAATTTTTCTTCATGTTCCAAAATTAAATTGGATATCTAAACTTTGCTTGGGCCTTAGTCTACCATAAACCAAAATACATTAAGGTGAGGGTAGGAAGTACTTCTCGTAACTTGGATGTTGCCTAAAACAGCTGCAGAAAATGGTGATGTGGTAGGAAAAGGAAAAAGTGTACTTTATTCTGAATGTACAGTGCTGAATGTTCTGCTTTAAATTCTTCTATAACAATCATTTTCTGAAATAAATTTCTGTGAAACTTCATCCATAGGTGTGATTTGAGCCTGTCTGATTTTAATCCAGGAAGTATAAAAACGGTGATGTCTTAAGTTGTGCACATGCTAGTGAGCTAGGCTGAATGTGATTTGAGTTGTGTTTGAATATATTTCAGCTGTGTCTGTCCAATACCATGCTTAAGCCAGTAAGTCCTACTAGGAGATCATCTCTGTATGCTACCTTGTGCATCTGAAGGGTGCTTCAGAATGTGCTGTGTCACCTTGCCTACTTGCAGACCTCTTTACTGTGTATTGAGCTATTTCTTTGCCTGTTTTCCTCAAGAAGGGTAGCCACTCAAGAATCTTGAATATTGTTTGGAATAACTTGGAGTCCTGAACTGCTCTATGTATAAATTTGACAAATGCACTGATGTGCCAAAATATAGTTCTTTCCTGTAAACTGCATGCTGCCCAAAAAATCAAGTTATTTTAAAAGCAATTTTGAGGCCATAGGATTTTACCTTCTCTTAAATATTTTACAACTGTATTTACATAAAAAGTAAAATTACTTGCAGCATTACTTGATGAAAGTGTTCTAAGTCCAAGGGCTGGGTCTTGCATTTTGGCCACAATAACCCCCTGCAGTGCTACAGGCTGGGGACGGTGTGGCTGGACAGTGCCCAGGCAGAAAGGGACCTGGGGGTTCTGGTCAACAGTGACTGAACACGAGCCAGCAGTGTGCCCTGGTGGCCAAGGAGGCCAGTGGTTCCTGGCCTGTGTCAGGAACAGTGTGGCCAGCAGGAGCAGGGAGGTCATTCTTCCCCTGTACTCTGCACTGGTGAGGTCACACCTTGAGTGCTGTGTCCAGTTCTGTCCCCTCAGTTTAGGAAGGATGTTGAGACCCTTGAGCAGAGGAGGGCAATGAGGCTGGTGAAGGGCTTGGAAAACAAACCCTGTGAGGAATGGCTGAGGGAGCTGGGGGTGTTCAGCCTGGAGAAAAGGAGACTCAGGGGTGACCCTATCTCTCTCTCTACAACTCCCTGAAATGTGGCTGTAGGCAGGTGGGGATTGGTCTCTTTCACTAGGCAACAACTGACAGAATGAGAAGACAAAGTCTTAAGCTGTGCCAAGGGAAATATAGGTTGGATATTAGGAAAAAGTTTTTTACGGAAAGAGTGATAAAGTATTGGAATGGTTTGCCTGGGGAAGTGGTGGAGTCACCATCCCTGGATGTGTTTAAAAAAAAATTGGATGTAGCACTCTGTTGAGGTGTTGGGCTTGGTTGGACTCAATGATCTTAAAGGTCTCTTTCAACCTTGTGATTCTGTGTGTGATATTTACAGCTTTGACTTCCTTTACGTTGAAATAAATCTCACTGATGTGGCATCTTCCATATGTCTGATGGTTTGCTATAAAAATTTGAATGAAGCATGTTTTGCAGTGTAATGAAGATGGAGTTTTAATTGCAGAACAAAAATGTTTCTACACAAGCTTTAGGAAATAAAACTACTGATGAATACGCAGTAGTAGAAATAGAGGTCATTCACTTTAACTTGTGTCAAATTATCTGTAGAACTTCAATATTCATGATCTTTCACAAAGCTTTTTCTTTGATAGAAATAAAGTTACAGAGTACTGGAAGGTTTTGTTTGCTTTAAGCATCAAATAAAACTACACAACTGCTTTGTATCAATCTAGAGAAGAGAATGGTAGAGTTGTCTGAATAAAGAGTTCAGATTTAAAGCATTTTGAATACTCTTTACTCTCTAAAAAATTAACTGTACAGAAAACCTATGAGTAATTCCATTATATTTTACTGTAAAGATACTCCAAAATAATTATAAAATAAATTTTTAGTAGGTGTACACTTTGATTATATATGATAGACTCATTGACTGAATCACAATTGGAAAAGTAAATGATAGACTCATTTACTTTTCCAGTTGTGATTCAGTCAATGAAATAACCTCTAACGCAGGACATGTTGCCAACTATGTGATTAGCATGCTTATCAGATTGCTAGTGTCTGCAGTCCAGGTATGGACTTCATCATTACAAGCGGGCATGTTGTCTTACACAGTAGACCTGGTACCAGCATTCACAGATGGGTGGCTCTCTCCACAACTTCTGCCAAAACATTTACACCGTAGCCAAGAGATCTGCCATAGGGGCTTACCAACTGCCACCTTTGCTGGTCTAGGTGTGCGTCTTCAGATAGGACCTGGTGGCAGTTTTTAATTCTCATTAAGTATTGGTGTGTGTCACAATCTCAGTATGTACAATTCATGAGGTTTAGTTTCCCTGTCATAGCTAATGGTTTTCTCTTAGGAGTTAAGAAGGCTGCTAAGCATGCTTAGTATTGAGCTAATTTTCAGAAGAATCTGGGCACCTGCTCTTTCTTACCCACTTCTTTTGGCATCAGTTCAGGGACATCATTCCTCCTTCTTGGCACTACATAATATATACATCTGAAGTTTTACTTATGTTTTTATGGTTCACTGAAGGAACTTCAGTCCTCTCACTAAAAAAGCTAGCAGGGAAATAAACCCACCAAAAAAAACCATGCTACAGTGATGCACTGAATTTTAGATTCAGATCTGAATTTTTTCTTTCTAGAGCTCTTCTTTTGAGTATTAGAAAATTATGTGATGCAGGACTCATCATTTTACCAGTTCTCTCTGATAAACAGAAAGCTTGGAGCAGTCTTTGAAACAAAGCCTGAATTAAAGATTTCTTTGCAAATGTGGATCTGCTTTCAATCTTTAAATATGTAATTGGCTATGACATTCTGTTTTGTTATTTAAAGAGTAACAGTTTGACATCTTCTTCATCAGGCTTTTTCCTTGTCTATCAAAGTAACATTGCACAAAATAGAGAGTTTGCTTGTAACCTGTCAGAAATTTCTGGTTTAAGGTAATAAAGGAGGAGAGTCCTGTGTGCATAGTAATAACGTGATACTTGTACAGCATCTTGACTCCTACTAATGAGCAGTATGTGTCCATACCACTTAGAAAAAAATAATTAAACAGAGAAAGGTAATACTTTTGCATACCTTGAAGCACACACTGTATTTTCTATTTGGGTTAGGTTTTTTCTTCAGAATTATCCTCTATTTCTGTTATCCAGTCTTCCCCAAGAGAATGTTATTCTGTTATCCAGTCTTCCCCAAGAAGAGGCAAATGGCTTATAACATAAGAAAGGCTATCAGCGCCATCTCTCCTTGAGAGTGCTCAGTGTTTGTGATAGAAAGGGAGAAACTGCTGCTGCTGAGGTTAAGCAGAGAGAGGTGACTTGCTGAGGTGGAGCCAGCTCCTGAGGCTGTCTTGTGAGGAGGGCTTTTGTAAAGCTGGCTTGGTACAGATTAGAACTAGCATAACTAATTGATAGAAAATGCAAAGCTTTTGGGGACTTGTGATTAAAGTGATGAAAAAGAGAGACTGAGCAGCAGTCATAAACATACAGCTTATTAGGAGTGTTTTTCCAGGCTGCAAGCTGATTATTTTCACCAAGTTATTCCTCAGTTGTTGAAAAAGTAGAGGAAATCCAAGGTGCTATCCAGACAGCATGAAGAGGAATTAGTACAAATGAAAAAGCAGTGGAGAGGGGGAAAAGGCTGTATTTTTCAGTGCAAAAAGGACTGGACCTAGAAAACAGAAGGAAAAAGAAAAAACCAATCATGGCATATGCTATTCAGTAAATGTAGGCTTTCTTGTTTGTCAGAAGACAGCTGGTTTCTTTTCCATGAAGCTGTTTCTCAGTCAAGTGGTTTTGACATAAGCAATGTCAAGTATTCCTTCAGTAAAATAACAGACTTGACAATTTATTGCTTCTATAAAAAATTTCAAATATTCTCCATTCCTCAAGTAGGTTTATACTTGGTGCAAAGATATTTTAGTACCTAAAGGATCTGTTTTCTACTAGGAAATGTAAATATTAGTCCAAAACCACTTCTTTGAAAGGGTTTATTTGCTTTATCTTAGGAAATGGAATACTTACATATTATACTAGGGATTATTTTTACAGAAGTGATAACAGATTTTTTTCCCCTTCCAGGAAAAGTTTTCCTATTAAGTACTGACAAATTAAATTGAAGATGACTGAATGAAATCTAAGCACTATGATTCTTGTCTTGTCACTTGACAATGCTTTTAGAATTGCAAAGAGCTGAAGGAGGTCAATGAGGCTTCTGGAAATGTTTGAAACTTGCTTTAAAATACTTTAAAATGTTTCAAACTGTAGATGTTTAAAATTAATGTTTTAAATATTTCAAGAATACAGAAAATCTTCTTTCAGTGATTTTTCAGCAGGTCTCATGGGACTCTCCAATCCCAAATCCAAACAAAATCTCATGATGCATAAAGGACTGCTTCACCTCCCTTTTTAGAGTGATGCCAAGATACTGCGGGCTGTATAAGGAGGACTTTGAATTCTTCTGATACACCTGAGCCTAAGGGAAAAAATCTATATGAAATCTAATTCCTCTTTCTCTTTATGCAGTCTCTGTCTCATTTCTGTAAGATGTATATGTAGTCTGGACTTCTGCCTTCTCTTACTTCTTCCTTATCATCTGTATATTTTCTAATTTTTTGTTTGTTTTTCTTGCTGTTTCTCAGTGGAGACCACTTGAAATTTTGGAAGGCTTTGAGGGATTATGGGTTTTTTCTCTTATACAGTCAAGCTTCCTGAAGCATCCAGACTTTAAAATGCTGTTCTGCTGTTTTTCCAGTGACAGGGATTTACAAATATTGGCTTTTCTGTTGTAAGGAATATTAAGCACCCCTTTAGTCTGTGGGTGTTCTATGTAAACAAACTTTTGTTTTGTGTTAAGTTGCAGTGTTCTGTCTGTCCACACACTACGGTTAGCTTTTGAAGCTTAGACAACTTTGTTTGAATCTGATTCAAAGTGGATTAAATTCACACATGCTTCTTGATAATAAGCAGTCGGGTGGAAGAAAAAGAATGCTTAAATGTATGAACAGATGCACTGAGACACTGGGGGTATCCCCATGGGAATGAAAATTTGACCATGATTGAAGTAACATGTAATTGTGGCTTAAAATAAAACAAAGCTTTCCCAGTTCTCTAATGATAGAATTATTTTTGCTTCTTTTTTTCTTTTCCTAATTAAGAACCAAGATCAAATAGAATTTTTTAGCCAGAGGAGGGCAACAGCATAGTTGAGCATGCTCCTTGTGGCTGGTCATTACTGAATAAGAGAAAGTAAAAGTGCTTTTTTTATTTTTGGCTTGGCTTTTCTTTTTCAACCTTAGAATTAATGATGAGAACTCAGTGCACTGTAGAAACTGTATTAAAACTCTATTCCTCTGACTTGTTGTTTCTGAAGCACTGTGGGGGGGGATTTCACTTGTTCTCTCCTGTGCCACCCCAATATGTCTTTGCCTTACCAGTCTCTTTAAAAGCAGTCTGCATTAAAACTGGCAATAAATGCAGCTATGATGATGCTATTGAAGAGATTTGAACTTCAGTTACCAACCGCTGACAGCATGTATATCACTCTTAAGAGATTTATTACAAGATTTTTGTTTTCACTCTGTTACACTGTTCAATAGAATTCAAGTTACACATATGAGAATCATGCTAAGTCAGTGGGACTTGGGTCAACCTAGTGCAAGAGAAATAGTATTGCTTTTGAAAAAAATGTCCAGTGCATTATATGATAAAAGGAGCATTGTAATGTAGTGAATGTAAAGCTCTGTTGCAGTATGACATTGATTCATTATTTTGTTGAGCATTTGAATCTCAACTTTACGTGCTAGTTTCTGCATGTTGAACTTTGCATGCTAGTTTTGCCCTTTCTGAAGTTCTATCCCATCTGAAATAGACTTAAAATAGTGCAAAGGGAGGGGAAAATTAATAATATCTGGATTGATAGCTGTAACCATGTTTCCATACCAAGTTATAATTCAGAATTTTTGTTTTTCACCTTGTCTGCAAATAGACAAGAACTTCTAAAATATGTCTGCTCAACTGACAGTTGAGTTTTCAAGCCAGCTGGGAGCCTAATTTCTGGCAGGTAGTCAAGACATCCAGTAGGGGACATCTGACTCCATTAAAACACCTTTGAGTGTTTCAGCTTTGTTGACCAAACAAAGTTCAGGAAGAGCATTAATTTCTGATAAAATTCTAGAAGAAAAAGCTAAGGTTTCTCTACAATTAGTCAGATACGAGCTCCCAGTTATCTAGTCATTGTCAACATATCTATATTTGTTTTTTCCAAATATTTGAAGATTTTTATGTTTAATAGAGAAACTTACTTTTAAATTTTCAGTTATGACTGAGCTTTGTAACTTGGACTTTTGGTTGATTGTACTCTCCTTTCTCTTTGCAGTAAAGGGTTACCTTCAAGTTCAACATTCACTTTGGGAGATAGTGCCATCTTTTTGACTTCAGAGCAGAGCACATTGGAAATGGAAAATGATAATGCTTCAGTTTTGGATGTCTACTTAGTAAGTTGTCAAATTGTTTCTGATGGGCTTTTTACCTGTAATTGCTTTGACTCAGGTGCAGTAAGTGACTAAAATACCTGCTTAACATCAAGACCCAGAGGTTTATTGAAGTATTTTTTGTATGAAACGTGCGTAAGTTTACATAGGTATGATTTGCCAAAGCAAATCGTTCAAGAATTTATATTCCTATTATCTGTTGCATTAATAATGAAGTATGCCAAAACATACTTTAGTTTTTCTCTAATGGTAGGTATTTTCTGTTGTTCTCTAATGGAGAGAAAACAAAACAGCAACAACAACAATAACAGTAAAATCTTTCCTTTTCATGTAGAATACTTCACAATGTAGAAATTAAATTTTCTCAGATTGAAAAGTTCTGTGTTTATGTCATTGATTTTGAAGCCAGTAGAGCTCAGTGTGAAGTACATTAATGGCCCCTTTTCTGCTTTGAATGATCGTCCAAGTGTGATGGCTGATTAAAAAATGTATCTTTTTTTTGCTATTTCAGTTCCTTTTGAGCAATTTAACTTACTACTGAAAGATAAGGTCATATTTATCTTTTTTTTGTCTTCATATCACCTGTGTTTCAGAAGTTCTCTAGATACCCACAGTTCGCATTCCACAGACACAAAGGCAGTAGGCACCCAATTCAAGTTTCAGTTGAATGAGTTTTGTGCATCTCATTTTTTTAGGCTGTTCTGAAATTGTCAGTGTAGATGCAGGAGGCAGGTATGTTAAGCTTAGATTTTTTTCCCAAAGGCTTATTTTCATAAATCATGAACAATTCTGACATTATTCTAGTAATATTTCTCTTTGAATCTCATGGCAAGAATTGTACCAGAGATGAAGAATCAAAAGAGGGAAGTTTGTTCATGTTTCTAATAAATGTTTCGCATGGTTGTCATCTTTCTAGAAAAAAAAATATTGCATTTTTTATTTCTCTTATCCCTAGAGTTACCTGATTTTTGTCTTAAGAAATCCATACTATCTTAGAATCATAAAACAGCTCAGGTTGATGGGGCCTCAAGACATCATCCAGTCCAACTTTTTGTGGAAAAGGGAGCCTAGATAAGATTATCTAACAACCTTTTCCACAGCAGCTTAAAAATCTCCAGCAATGAGAACTCTGCCACATCCCTGCAGAAATTGTTCCAGTGACTGATTATCTGTCAAAAAAAAAAAAAAAAAAAAATTTTTTGTGTGAAACATGTTATTATCTGATCTTACATCAAGATAAAATATGTTTGTCACATTGTCCTCTTCTGTAGGCTGTGCCACTGATGGTTTTTTTCCTTCTTATTAGCCAGCAAAGCTTGAGCATGTACAGTGCAATTAATAGCTATTAATTTAATAGTCCAGCACACTTAGGGGAGTTGTTGTTTGACCTGCCTCCACTGACACAAGACAGTAGCAAGTACCAGTGGCCAATTAGATGTAGAATTGACTTAGTTAATTGTGACCTCAAGTAGCATATTAAATCAATCTACTCCTTTAGGACTTGTGTTAATTTTGCTCATTGCTAGTAACAGTGTGGACCTGAATCATCTGTTCAACAAAAAAGGACTCAGAAATACTGAAATATTTTGAAGTGAACAAACAACTAATCACACGCAACCTAACCTTGCTAGCAGATTAACTGACTTAATGAATTATGCTTTTAACTAAACAACTTTAGAGGAGGATCCAGAGCAGTGACACTTGAATGCTCATAAACAAAACATGGATGAGCATGTAGGTGTACTAGAGTAGGGGGGAGTGCTTCACAACACTTTGCAAAGGAAGAATCCTAAGTCCAACCACCTCAAGTACATGCATACTAAAGCATGAATTCCAGTCAAGAAGAGGAACTAGTCTGAGAGTTACGATGTGAAAGGAGTCACAGAAGCTTGGTGGGAAGACTCACATGACTGGAAGATCACAATAGATGTCTACAAATTCTTTTGCAAAGATAGGAAAAGGAGGTGAAGCTGTACTTCACAAAAATGAAATCTGGGTGTAACCTAAGGAGAAGGTAACCTATGGAGACCACAAAATGTCTATCACATGTTCATCACAAAGGAGGATATTTTATGTGGATGTTTCTAGCCATCAAAGCAGGATCATGAGGCTGACAAAAACTTACTTTGGCCCTTCAAGTAAGTATTAAGCCAAAAGAACCTGGTCATCATGGGTGACTTCAATTAGCCAGGCATTTGTTGGGAGAACAGTACAGCAATACACAAGTTGTTCATGAGATTCTTGGAATAAGTGAAGACTTGCATCCTGCTAAATGTGATGGTCATTTTGACTAGGAACAATGCATTACTACATTTACTGCTGACAAACTGAAAAGACAACTTCAAATGATAGCCTTGGGTTCAGCAATCACAACAACATTGTGGGTTTAAGATCCTGCTGAGCATACGAAAGACCAGGAAAAAGGCTCTGGATTTTAGACAAGATGGCTTTGGTATACTCAGAGCCCAGATAGGAGTGATTTAACAGGAAGCATGTTGTGAAAGAAAAGCAGCATGGGAGTGCTAGGAGTTTTTGAATAATATCCTGCTGGAAGCAAAATAACAGCTTGCTGCCTACAAAATGAAAGGACAGAACAAGTGACTACCTAGGCTTAACAATGAGGTTTTGAGAGTTGTAAAAAGCAAAAAGGGAGCATACCCTCCACAGAAGAGTGATCAGGTACCCAATGAGGACTACAGGATCCTTGCTAGGGCATGTAGAGTTGCACACATGAAGTTCAAGGTTCAGCTGGAACTGGAAATGGCCAGAGATAGCAAGAAGAAATGATCAGATACAGATCAGATACAAAAGCAGTTGTACTAGTTTGAAAGCAAACCAGTGGGGAATCCCAAATCAGAAATACAATTTAATAGGAAAATGAAAATAAGTGCAATAACACAGAAACATTGACAGTCAGAATGCAACCTGACACCCTGTTACTCAGTGTTTAGGTAGTAGCCTGATTAAATGGTGGCTGCAATTTTCTTAAAGTGGTAGATGTAGTTCTGTTGAAGTAGATCCTGTAGAAGAGTCTGATCTTCCTCTGAAGGTCCAGTGGTGGTCATGGAGCTCTTGTCTTCTGGGAATCCAGTGGATAAAGCTGCTTGTAGTGTTCCAAACCTCAGATTATATCCAGATAGGAATGCTTGTTTCCTCCCCCTGGGCAGAGCATCTCACAGTGGGATGATGTAATTTTCAAGTCATGCCCTGAGACCTGATGGCCCATTAACAGAAGATATGCCGCACTGGAGGCATATATATGGAGGGAGTTATCAGGGATGAGTCATGGAAGAGCTGAAGAGCACACCCCCACCTGTTTTTAACAGATGGTGTTAGAATACTTACTTTTGGTTACATCTTACTTTGTAACATAAGACAGCAGTTAAGCACAAGCCCAGGGAAGACGCAGGCCCATTACTAGACTGGGCAGGGGAAACAGTTACAGATAATGCTGGCAGTAGAGGTTCTCAATACCTTCTTTCCTCCCTCTTCACCAGTATGGCCAGACTGACCATAGCTCCCAGGATCAAGTAGCTACAATAACACACATTGGCCCACCAGTAGTGGCCTGCAAGTGTTCAGCCCACATAAATGCAAGGTCCAGGAGGAAATATACCCCAGGATGTCAGCAGAAGTGGCTGCTGTTGTTTTAGGGATACTGACTTATCATTTTTGAAAATTCATGAAGATCAGGGGGCAACTTTGATGACTGGAAGAGGGAAGATCTCATACCTGTCTATAAGAATGGCCCAAAAGAGGACAAAGGACTCCTTTCCTGGGAAAGTGGCAGAACAAGCCTCCTAGGAACTATTACCAACCAAATGAAGCAAGTGACTGGGAAAATCTAGCACAGATTTATCAAAGGCAAATCAGGCTAACATGATAACCTTTCTAAAATTAATGACCATCTTCAGTCAATATGGAGAAAGCAGTGGATGTTTCTTGCCTGCACTTCAGTAAAGCATTTGACTTGTGTCATGTCTCCCACAGCTTCCTCCTAGACAAATGTTAAATACAGACTGGATGGGGGTGATCTGTGAGACGGGCAGGAATCATCTCATAGCTGATCAATGTGTTTTACTGAGGCTGGCAGCCTGTCACAGGCAAGGCCCCCCAGGGATCAGTACTGAGCTCCACGTTGTTACATCTCCAATGATCTGGATGATGGGAACAAAAGCACCCTCACCACGTTAGCTGTGTCACTAAACTGGGTATGGAGAGGGACACATTGGCAGGGAGAGCCACCTTTCAGAGATATAAACAGGCTGGGAGACAGGGCCACAAAAGCTGTGTGAAGTTCAACCAAGGGAAGTGCAGAGTCCTGCACCTGGGAGCACAAAACCAAAGAGGCCAGCCAGGCTCGGACCCACAAGCTGTGGAACAGCCTTGCTGAGAGGAGCCCAGGGGTCCCAGCAGACAATACACAGACACCAGGTCAGCAGTGCACTGCTGCAGCTACTGAGGCAAAGTGGATTCTGAGCTGCACCCGTGGGGGCACAGCTGACAGAGAGAGATGTGATCATCCCACTTCACCAACACTTGTCAGACTGCACATGGAGTAATGTGCCCAGTTCTGGCCCCCACAGTTCCAAAACAGATGCGGATGGTCTGAAGAGGGGCCAAAGGAGTGCCATAAAGATGGTCAAGGATGGGGAAAGGATTTGAGGAAAGACTGTAAAAGTTAGGCTTTTTCCGTCCACAGAATTTTCAGGGTTAACACAGTTTGCCAAAACTTAAAGCATGACTACAAATAGTATTGAGACCCTCCTTTTCTCAAGGGGCAGTGGATACAAGTTGTAGTGGGTGAGGTTTCCTCTATATGTAAGAAATAATTGTTTTTACAATGAGAATGATTGGAAGAGAATGATTTACAATGAACATGATTTTATAATGATGAATGATTAACTGGAACAACCCCCAGGGATGTGGTAAAGTTCTCATGAAAGGAAGTTTGCAGCTGGACCATGATGATTGATAATCTCATCCAGGCTCCCTTTCCTGCAAAAGGTTGAATTAGATGGCCTCTTATGGTCCCTTCAGCCTGGGCTGATCTGTGGTTCTTTTGGCCCACTTTAAAAAGTGAAACCATTTCTTCTTGATAGCTTTTGAATTTAGTTTATAAAGCAACAGCCTTATTTAACAATAATACTGCTAAGCACTGTGAAGTACTTCTTTTTAGGTTTGAAATCTGTAGGGTGGGTGGTAGAATGCTCTGAAAAATCTAGTGACAGGCACAGGTAACATCTTTTGTTAAGCTGTCTTTATAGAGTTTCATGTGTGATAATCATGTCTTTAGTTAGTTTTCACCTTGTAGAACATTCATTACTATCATGTCTTGGAAAATGCAGTAAGTATATATAGTATAAGTAAGTATATTCCACTGAAGAATATAAACAGAAGAATAATTAAAACCCAACTTTGGATGTCATACAAATACCCAGTGTTTATGCCCCTGAGCAAAAGTCTGGGAGAATTGATAGATTTTAAATGGAGAGAATCATAGATGCTTTTTGGAACTAGCAGCACCCTTTCTCTGCTTACTGAAGAAAAACAAATTCAGAAGTCAATAATCAAGGTAATGGCACCCTGAACCATCTAGGTATGCAACAGCTGACAGCTTCAAGGAAATTGGATACCATAGCTAAGCATATGTTACTTCTTAAGCAAACTCATCTTGAGAAGTTACTTATCCCTGCCTTCTCTCATGTCTCACACCCTGTATTGATGCCCACTTAACTGTTGAGATGGTTGTGGAAGTGAGCTGTAACTTAATCACATATACCCCGTATGCATCCTGAGGTATTTGTGGAAGAAAAAGGAATAGGATTCTGTTCTACTGATCTGTTACTTCCTGATGCCCTGCGACATCTTTCATTGGACCTGGAAACAACAATTAGCCTGTGGCTGGGAAAACGTGATGATACTAAAGTATAAACATGGAGCAGAAGGATATTTTGCTTTTATAGGAGGATGATTAAATGCATGTTAGAAGAAAAAGATGCATGTTTTTGAGAATACTAGGAGTAATTCTAACGTACATCTCAAAAATAAAGCAAATCAATGACTGTAGCTGATCTGACCTTCAGTTGGAAAAATTACAAGATGTACTTTTAAAAGGGCAAAATGCAAGCAGAAAAATGTAGTTTTAAAAGGCATTCTCAGATTTTCCTTTAACCATGTGATTAATAATATTTGTGTTTCTACTACAAGGCAAGTTTCTGTAGTCTTACCCACTAAGTATTTTAATGAAAAATACCTTAAGTTGCTTAATTTTGGGCACCATTAATCCTTTGATGTCTTTGCCTTCTGCTTTGAAATGCTAAAATACTAAACCTTTTGGACAAATTTTAGTCCACTAGTAAATTAAGAACTATGAATTTTCAGACCCATGTATGGAAAAAAACTGTCGTAAAATGGCATTGTATTATTCTACTATAAAGAGCAGCTTAAAAATGGCATTTTCTGAACAGTTTTGTGTGGAAATTCCAATAGTCAAGTAAGATGAGGTTGTAAAAAAACCCACTTCTTACAGGTATTGGGTTTGAGGTGTTAGATTAAAGGCACTCCATGCAAACTCACACTGTGCTGCTGATGTCAAAACTGAGAATGCACCTGGTAACAGCAAGAATTTTTGTTCCAGGACAGAAGTAGAGATACATCTTGGGATCACAACTGAATGCTGGTCTAGGCCTATAATTTCTTAATTCTGAAAAAGACCAAGTTCAAACTAGCATTTTATTCACCTGCTACTCTGAGAAGCACTGTTAGGTACATTCTCAAATCAAGTTTACTTTAAGTTATATTGGTTTATTCTCTTAAAAACCCTTTAACCCAGATAATAGCTTAAGAAATCTAGCTTTTATGGCTAGCATATGACTAAGCATCATCTGCAATGAGCCGTAGGTATAAGACAATCTAAATTATTTCCAATTATTATAGTAACATAGTTATGATACTGATTAATTAATACAAATAATTTTAATTATCAGTTAAATAGAAGGAATAAATAATAAATAAAATTAATAATAATAAATAAATGATAGAAGGAGATATAGAAAAAACTTCTAAATTTGGAATGTTTCTCTGCATGACTTTAAACATTAAAGGCTTCTTGCTTTTATGAATATGTAACACAATGATAGATCAGAGAGTTTAAAACAAATTATTGTGTCTGAAATAAACAAGTTTCTTGTATATAAGCCAGAAACAGAGAAGGTAACACACTCCCATTTAACACTTTGATGTAGAAATCCACAAAACAAGGTTTTCTTCTTCCTCCTCTGTGAATAAATTTGATCTTTTTAAGATTCCCTTGCAGCTCTATTTATTGGTGTCAGTTCAGGCATTGTCAGCAAATGCTGTTGAACACAACAGTGTCTCAATGTTCTATGGAATTTAATTAGTAAAGGATATAAGTCCAGTCTTACAAAAGTTCCTTAACAATGATCTATGATCAACAAGTGCAACCAGTCCTGAAGGTCTTAGCTCAGGATCCCTATGGAATGCCTTAAAAGTGGTAATTCCACTTAAAAAGTAAGGAATAACTTAAAAGTCACCTTCATGTTCTGCAGTAAAGTCTCAAATTGTTTGACTGAGTTTTCTGTAGCTAAAAAATCAACATTTGCTATTATAAACTATCCTACCGTGTTTTCTTAGCCTTGCCATGAAATTATTTATAAAGATAGCTGACACATACTGTATTACAATATCAGTAAAATCAGAATAGTCAGGCTTAGATATTTAATTTACTTCAAGTAGGGTTGATTTTCCTCACACTTTCAGCAGAAAAAGAACATGCATGTGTATAGCAGTGAAAAACTTTCAAATTTGTTCCATTGTGATGCTATATATGTTAAGTCATCTGCTGGTAAATATAGGATTTAAACAAACATATGTCTTGTCTATAGGATCTTAAATAAACATATGCCCTGTCTATAGGATTTCATTAATGAATTATTTTTTGCTTACAGAATACTTCTGTATATTTAGCTACAATGTAAAATTCTTGGGTAATGCAGATGTTTTCACATGGAAATACAGCATTGTCTCCCATTGTTAAAGGAAAGGCTAATAAATTTTATATATAATTCAAATATCACTGCTACTGAAGATATGGACTTATAAGGGCTTCAGTAAAATAAAATAATAGAATAACTGTAGTGATAAGCAAGTCCAGTGGTTAGATCCTGGTTAGTGTAGCTATGATTTGTGTCAGATGAATGGCATAGATTTTACTATTACATTTAAAATTGCTTAATGGTGTGGTTTATTTCCAAATAACAATTTTTTATTATAGGATTTTTAAGTCTTAAAATAATATTGAAGATTAATTTTGTATTTAAAATCTGCTGTAGATGCATAGGTAAGAAGATTTACAAATATTGGTAAGATACCTGTGTAGAAGCTGTCAAAACTTTCTGACTCTTCTTACTCTTCAGTACTCCCTTTCTTCTATACTCTCTCCCATAATTTCAATTAAATTCTAATCATAGAGTAGTTTTCTTCACGGTGCTGTTGTGGAATAGTAACAAGTGCAGCTGACATGAAAGCAATTCCCATATAGAATACACGTAAAACAAGCTAGAAGTTATGCAGTCACACTGCACAGTATACCTCAAATTTTAATATGTTTCTCTTTTTATGGAAGCTTCAGTTTCTCTGCCTCACCATTTCCTCTGAAGATACTGGTGGAAAAACACAGTAGACTGAACCTGAATTCTGGGATTATGAGAAAGAAATTAAGACATTCTCACTTACAAGTATCCTTCCTTTCCCCTGTGAGCATAATAATCCTTTAAATGTTATGTGCGCATGGTAGAGCAAATCAAGCACTCCCCTCAAAGCAGAAATTGTTTAAGGCTGAAAGGAGCAAGTCAACTTGTTTAATGCAGTGTGGTTAACTGCTCCTTTCCTCTGTTGTTATCTATGTTTTCCCTGTATCCATCCATGCATGATTCCGAAAAGAAGAGACAAAAAAAAGAGGCCTATGTGTCCCATAAAACTGAAACCTGGTCGGAGGTGAAAAACAAACAAGCACTTGAATGTAGTTTGGCAGAGGTGTTCTTGCAGAAGAAACATTATGTAAGAAGGAACATTTTAGTCACCCTTGCATGAAAATCAGACACAGAAATTAGGTGCTTTATTAGATTAAAAAGTACCAATTCAGACCACAAGCAATACGTTGCCTGAGGAAGTCAAGTGCTAAAATGCCAGCCTGTATTATCACGAAACAACATGTTCTCATGCCTGGGGCTTTTAAAACACCATAAGAGAAAATCAATCAGCTCAAAAACATATCCATGGAAAGAGAACTGGAGCACAAAAATGCTCCAAGACAAAAAGCCTCAAGTAGGCTCAAATATAGTAAATTCATTATACACACAGTGTGAGACATCTCAGGCAGTGATTACAGGAATGATTCCTGTTATGTCATTTGTGTATTAGTTATCATTTTGGATCAAATTGCTACAGCCAAACTCAGTTTTTATTAAAAAATAACCCCATGGTTTTCTTTATCTGTAATCAATGTAACCCCAAAAGTTGTGTAGTGGATACAATGTTGCCTAGAGGATCATGTCCTTCACCTTGAAATAGATGGATTTCTTTCCAGAATAATACAGCACTGGACTGTACCTGACATAAATATGAACATCTGAAAATCTCATCTTCTCAAAATGGCATTAGTACCATCAAAAGTATTTCTGTGATTTACTCATGCAGTTAGTAGTTTCTACAAGTTACTGTAAGGTCTCTTTTCTTCAACTGTGTTATGCAACTTTTATTGGAATTTTTCACTGAAATGCTTTGGAAGGGTCAGAGGAAAAGGAACAAGAATTAGCTAGTTCATGGTTCCATTGCATAATTAGTGGAATACCAAAAACCAGCATTAGCAATACTGACAACAGCCTAGTGAAAAGCAGTAAGAAGTCTTGAGATCAGAAGCTGTGCTGAGTAATCACTGTATTTGTCAGGAATAGATCTGCAGTCATTCATATTTGAGCTTTCAGACAGAAACAAGATGATGCTAATTAAAATTTTGATTAATTTGTTTTGTTTCATGTAACATTATTTTGCTGGTACTAGCATTTTTCAACTTTTTTTTCCAAATTTATTAAAAAAAAAAAAAATTAAAAGTCTTCATTGGCTTTACATCACATTGATTTTAGAATACCACTTCCTTTAATTTTACTCACTTGTCCAACAATTTCACTTCACATATGAAATGGTTCAGTACTTTTTAAATACTTCACTGCTTTAGCACATTCAGATGCTAGTATGTCAGTCAACTTTACTTGCCAGACCACAACTCCTGAGAGAGAGACCAAACAGCACCTGAGAAATTGGCACTGTGCTCAGTGACTGTGAATGCTAACACTGACTAATCAGTGATTATGAACACCCTAACACTGGTGCATAATTAAGATTAGGCTGTTGTCAAACTGTTTAAAGGTTAGTTAAGTGTTGTATCAACAAGCACAATGTAAAGGTGACCTTAAAAATCTGTTTAATAAATGGAACCGTACGTCTTTGAAATGTTTTTTAATAAGGTTTTAGAGTAAGGTCGTTACAGATCCCTTTGTTTTGGTTTTGCATCTTGCTCCATTTTGGATATATCAGCTGAGATGCATTCAATTTACTGAAATATATTCTTCAGCTGACAGTTTATCCTTAGTTTGAGCTGTGATAATAAGATGTTCAGTAAAGAACAGCTTCTTTTCAATTCATCTCTAACTACAGCAATGCCAAGAAGTGATCAACTATTTCTATTACATGAGGATAGTGTAGAAAACACTAATCCATTAAGATTATTAACAACTTTTTTCTTTTTTTTTTTTTTTGTGAAATGGAATGATTGCTACAATATTGACTAGAGCATTAACTGTGCCTGAAAGTTTTTTGATAGGTATGATTTTTCATCTGGAGAAAGAGCATCATGTAGAAGCTGACAGCAGTTACATTCATGACATATGAAGACTGCCATATTTAAGTAGTAAATGCCCAAGTTCTGCAAGATAAAAATAAGCTGTTGTGAATTGCTGAGTGCTCTCAGATTGTTCTGTTTTCTCTGAGATCCAGAGTGTTCAGCATTTTGCAGCAACAAGTAGTTCTACTTCGCATAATACAAGTGTACTGCAATGCCTGCAAAACCCATAGGGGCTAACTGTACAAGAAAAGAGACCCAATGCTTTTGATTAAGGGTCAAAGTCATAAGAGAATGACTGCCAAATTATACAGCAGTCTGTTTAGTGTAAGAAAGATGTGACCTGTTTATAATGCTGTAAGAAAACAAGTAAATACAACTCTTAACTTGTCATTTCTGTATTTCCAGTAACAAAGAATACATTAAGAGTAAAACTAAGAGAAGTGACCATGGTTAATGAAGAGCACTTTCTTCACTCCTCATTCAAGAAGGAGGAATTTGCTGAGCCTAATAGACAAAGAGTAATAATCAACAGAACTAATTCTAAGAAGTGCCAGGATCTTTGAACCACAGAAAGGATCAATGCACTTGACAAAAATGACATGAAACATTCCACGCTCTGCTGTCATCTGCTGTTGCTTGCTCAACTGTGAAGAACTGTGTATTCAGGCTGCTTTCTACAATATTGCCAATCATCTTTTTTGCATTTTGAAGTGATATTTTCTTACCAGCTGTCTAGTGGTTTCATTTGCATGCACTGTGTAACTATGCACAAGCAAAATGTATTACCTACTTTACCTATTTGAAAATAAACACAGTGGTGAATAAAATAAATTTCATTTTTGTACTCCCTCAGTTCTAATTGCTTAGGTCCACATCAGTGGAAATTGGAACTGATGTTTTACGAGGGTTAAGGCAAATCTCTGCACATACAATATGAAAATGAGCCTCTAAAGATAATTTCTGCTGGTAAAAAGGAGATAAAAGGAGATAAAAATGTTATTTATAACAAGGCCTTATGTTGTGTATATATATTGTCCTTGAAATATTTTTGATTTTGCTTTATTTCTTGTAAAAGAGAAATTCTATAATTTATTTAGAAAATACTACTGTAAACTATAGTTTTATTGATGAATAAAATATTTTATTCTGAAGACTATCACTGTTGTCTTCCTACTGTTGATCTATACTGGACTTAATTGTTCTTGCATTTCTCTACCTTCATGAGACAGTCTTAAGAGGCCTCTTGAGATATGAGAAACATGGCATCTGTCTTTACTAGCACTATAATGAAAAGTGGAATCTTGAAATTAGAGCAGGGAAGACAAAGTAACATACTCAACAGGCATTACTTTATAAAACCATTTCAGGTTTTTTACTATGGGCAACAATTTCAGGGTAACTACAGAAACTGTTTTAGTTCCCTAATTTCCCAAGGGGAAAAATTTTGGGAGATAATCCCAAATGCCAGTGATCATCAGTCCATGATTTCAGGCTTTGATGCAGTGGTGTATTTAAAGATTTGTACAAGTGTCACTTAGAAAGCTGTCAAATTTATTGGTAGTAACAAGTCTTCTAGGAGTAAACATTAAACCTGCTAAATTGACAAACCCAGAACTTCGTATTTTAAGTCCTAGAATTATCCTTTGTACCTGTATAGAATTTTTCTTTTAAGGATTTTGTGTGGTGGATTTTTTGTTTTGGCTTGGTGGGGGATGGTGGTGGTGGGGTTATTTTACTTTACTTGCATATAATCCTATAATCCTGACAAGAAGAATAATTCCTTAATTATGCACAGTATAGAGAAATTTAAAGCGGTTTTGGGTGTCTTGCTTTTTAAGTATGCAGAGCATAAGGCTTCACTTGGAGCCTGTATCTCATGATTACCACTTCTCTAGGCTTTAAAATTAGACTGCTTAATCTCAACAAGGTAATTTTTCTGCAACATTCCTCTGAGAAAAGCAAAACCAGTCTGCATGTCCTGCGATTAAAAACATTTTGTACATCTCTGTCAAGTGTCTGCTCCATCATGGACAGTGTACAGGATATTTAGAATAGGTCTCTGTGCAAAGCAGATATTTGTCATTACTATTATTTGGGGAAAAACATTTAAGCACCTGATTAACCTTCATAAAGAACACCCATGACAATTTTTCCCCAATTACCTAGTAACTATAGCATCTGAATCGTTTGTTCTTAGGAAGAACCCAAACGATTCACAACTTAACTGCAATAATTCTGTCCAAAACCAGAATGTCTATACCAAATTATTCTAAGATATCTTTTGTGTACATTCCCTTGAACCCAGTAATTTATAAATCAAAACAGTCATTTAACTTGAAAAAGGAAATCCGTATGACTATGGAGCCTGCTGGGGAAACCTTCTCCACAGCATGTGCACTTAAAAGGAGTGTTTGTGTGTGTGTGTGTGTGGTTAATGATCAACAACTTGTAACCTATTTTGCTCTCTAGTGCATAAAATGGTATAAATTTTCAAACATCAGAGAGCACAGGAGTTTGTAGGGATGTGCAAGTTTTGTGTTTAAGTATTTTGGTTCTCTTCATCTTGCATTGGTGTTTCACATTGGTAGCACTTGATGAAAGTATAAAGACTTACAAATATACCTGTAGAGCTGATAAGGCAGGTCATGTCAAGTAAAAATAACATACAGAAGGTACAATCAACTCCTGGGAGTCTTAAAGTATTGATCTGTTTCTTCAGATCGAATTTTCCATGGGGAGCAAAGAAGAATTAGGTCACAAACATGGGCTATCTGAATACTCTGGCCCTGCAAGTTGCTCAAAATGAAAAAGCACAGGTTGATGCCATCTTAGAGAAAGGTATGGAATAATTCCAAAGTTTTGTTATCAGAGCTTGTGACTTAGTCATATGGAATTAAGAAGTGAAGTTTTGCCTTTCGTGGTAGTACCGCCAAATAGTTGCCCTCAGTTAATAAAAAATTTTTAAAAAGCTTCCAAAAAACAAAACCCCAGCCAAACAAACAAACCAACCCACGTAGTGTCCTTTTACTACAATTCACTGGTTTGAAACCACACATATCCCAGCATCTACTTTCTTGTTGACTCTACTTATACTTCAGTCAATTTAATTTCATATAACTCAATGGTATTTTCCCAACCCTTTCATTAGACAGTGGCAGAAGAGCAATCAGTAGTGCACTCCCCCTGTTCTTTGTAGAAGCCATTTGCTGAAACCATTTCCAGTGATGCATACATACATTTGTTTAGAGTAAAAAAACTATCAGCTCTTTCCAGACTGAATGTGTGGGGCCTGTCTCTGCAGTGCTTCTGCATATGGAACTCCTTCACAGGTATTTTACACCACCATAAAAAGATACTCATACCAATATTGTGGTATGAACAACATTAACCTAAGAGACAGGAATCAAGATGAAAAACATTAAGAAAATAATTTTTAAATTGCTAATCCCTAATTTGAGCCCTTTAGAAGTTTGTGTGGCTCATCCTTGCTTGGTAGTAACATCTTGTAAAATTCACTACCTTGAACTTTACATTTGAATTAACTGTTGAACTTTACATTTGAATTAAAGTTAACTGTTGTTAACTTTTTAAAATATTTTGTATGTGAAATTGCTAGCACTAGAGAAAATATTTAATCATTGATTTCTCACTAACTAAGAAACACATCAATTGTCATTAACTTAGAAAATTCAGTGATTTGTCAATAACTTACAAACACAAGATGAATATTTCTTATTGAGAGTTCTGTATGATCTAGATGACTAGAGAAAAATCACTATGCAACTAATTGGATAAAATGAGAAAACAGCCAAGGTTCTTTTTATAGGAAAAGCAAGCCATATAAATAAGCACCATCTTTAAATAGATTAAATACTACATAAAAGAACAGGTATTCCTCCCTTCTTCTAGCTGTTTCCCCCCTTCCCTACCAAGGTATGAAAATCAGTCATTTGTTTTACCAATGTATTCTGTGGTCTGATACAAATAATTTGTTCCTACAAGCCTTATCTCATTCTGTAAACCATTACTCCTGTAGAAACCAGCACGACTAAGAATGGGTTGTTCTTAAGGATCCAAAGAGTATCTTAAATTTGCTTGATGTATGAAAACCTCCCGCACAAAATACAACAAGGACACAAACTGGGAAGACACTGGTAACAAAGAAAGACAAGAGTCTGTTGAAAAGAGACAAGAAGCTGGCTAAGTTAGATAACAATTTGGTACAAACAGCTTTTAGCTAAAACAGACTTCATAATTTCAGTTGAAATTTGTGCAAGTGGTTTGAATTGAACTTTTTCCCTTTGCGTAGAGTAGAATAATTTTGGCTTATAGAAAAATATTCCAAAATTATAAATCTTGGTAAGAAACTTGAAAACTTATTCCCTAATGCAGTGGGAGATCATAGAATCAATAGAATAGTTTGGATTGGAAGGGACCTTTCAAGGTCACTTAAGACTAATCCCTCTGCCATGAGCAGGGACATCTTCAACTAGATCAGGTGGCTCAGAGCACCCAGCTGCTAACTTTTAATAAAGAGTTTTTGAAATATAAAAATGCATCACACAGTAACCAGCCATAAGCTTCTGAATATGTGTATGCTTTTCATATTTATGGTTTTACTTGCAATGGCTACATCTCTTGGTCTTGTCCCGTGGAAGGGTCTGAAGTGAGTCGTCCGTGCTTCCACAGAAACTGTTCAGGCTTTTTAAGAAACATTTTTACAGGAATTATTTCTTACCTCTCATCTACTTGGCAAACCTAGTTTATTTCTTTCAGTTTGAGTAATAATACGACATGTCTGGCTGAGACTCTACATCTTCACATACTGTTGATGGTATGGTGGGAGTGATAAATTATGTGCTTTATCTTCCCTTTACTGGCTCAGCGAAATATTTTACCTGCAGGATGAAGATCAGAATACTTCCTGTCACATAGAATAGTCCTAGAACGGGTCCCTGAGTGAATACTTGGGGCGTAGTGTGGCCTCTAATTGCTATTCTTCCCAGGCTCCAGCTTCTTGTAAGCATCCTCAGCAGAACCGCTCTGCCTGAGCAGATGCGGGCAGAGATCCGTCCAGGAGAGATTACTGCCGGCTCTGAGGATAGGAGCGATTGCTGCCGGCTCTGAGGATAGGAGCGATTACTGCCGGCTCTGAGGATAGGAGAGATTGCTGCCGGCTCTGAGGATAGGAGAGATTGCTGCCGGCTCTGGGGATAGGAGCGATTACTGCCGGGACTGAGGATAGGAGCGATTACTGCCAGCTCTGAGGATAGGAGCGATTGCTGCCGGGACTGAGGATAGGAGCGATTACTGCCGGCTCTGAGGATAGGAGCGATTGCTGCCGGCTCTGAGGATAGGAGCGATTACTGCCGGCTCTGAGGATAGGAGCGATTGCTGCCGGCTCTGAGGATAGGAGCGATTGCTGCCGGCTCTGAGGATAGGAGCGATTGCTGCCGGGACTGAGGATAGGAGCGATTGCTGCCGGCTCTGAGGATAGGAGCGATTGCTGCCGGCTCTGAGGATAGAAGCGATTGCTGCCGGGACTGAGGATAGGAGCGATTACTGCCGGCTCTGATGATAGGAGCGATTGCTGCCGGCTCTGAGGGCAGAAGCGATGAAGGCGCTCAGCGCGGGCGGCCGCCTTAAATGGCTGCTGCAGCTCCTTGTCTTTATGACCCGTCGGGGTCGAGATCTCCCCGAGGGGAGCCTGAGCAGCTCACCGGGCCCAGCACGTGTTTCCGAGGGACAGCCGTGCCAGGCCGTGCTAGTGCCGGGGGAAGGACACCAGGATAAGCCTGGCGGGGAAACCGCTGCCTCCTCGAAAGCCTCGCCGGGCAGACAGGCTTCCGTACACCTGTGCTGTCTCGGTAGCAAAGCACTTGGGTTTGATTTATCCTGGGGCTGCTGAGGCTGGAGCCGGCAGGTGCTGGTGACAAGAGCAAACCTGCGCATTGCCGGGCGCCCGAACCGCCCTGCCAGGCCCGGCCCGCGCGGCCCCGGCGCTCCCCGCGCGCCGCCGCGGCCCCGCCCCGGCGCTTCCGCAGCGGCCCGGGCGCCATGTGGCGGGCGGGGGCGGCGGGCGCTGTGCGCGCCGCGGGAGGGGCGGCGGCGGCGGGGGCGCGGCGGCGCGGCGGCACCGGGGGCGCCCCGAGGCCGGGCACAGCCGCCGCCGTCAGCGGCCGCAGCACGGTGAGCGAGGGGCGAGGCGCGGCCTGAGCGGCGGCGGGCGGGGCGGCGGCGGCGGCCGAGGGCCGGCTGGGGCGGGCGGGCAGGGAGGGAAGGGCGGCGGGCGGGGATTACCGAGCCTGCCGCCGGCTCTGAGCAGGTCAATGTCTGCCCGCGGCAGCCAGCGCCGGCCTCCTCCCTCCTTCCCTCTCTCCCGCTTGCCTTCTGCCTTCTCCTGCCCTCCGTGCCTCGGGAGCTGCCGCCCACGGGAGCTGTGCGCTCGTCCGCCGCCCCGCTCCAGGCGCAGAAGGCGGCGCAGGCCGCCCTCAGCCGCGTGTGGTACGCGGAGGCGGGTTCTGACTGCGTGCTGGCACCGCTGGTGGCAGCCTCCCGTCACAAACCGGGCATTAGAGCTTCTCTGCCTGCATAGAGCCTGAAAGTGCTCGTTGTCTTGTAGCATTTGATTCTCAGCATGTATGAAATGCTGTAGGGTAAGGGGTGCAGTCTAGACACCGTGGTATATTTTGTTGGCCTGTACCGTTGTGTTGCTGCTCTGACCTTTCTGCCTGTGTCGAGGTTTTGGAATAACAGGCAACTCGTTGGTAATACCTGCGGATAGATGTCACAGCGCACTGGGAGAGATGGCCTGTGTTTTGCTCTTCTGTGCTTGAAGAGAGGCTGATACAGCTCCTTTGCAAATGTCACTTGTCTTTCAACTCAGCCTGAAGTTTTCAGAACTTTGCATGAGTACACAGAAAGTAGTCATGAGTGCTGTTCTGCCATTAAACCAAATGTTCAGTGCCAGTTGGAAGAAAATGGAAATCATGCCATCTTCCTTTCTTGGTGGATGGCATAAGTAATTCTGCTACTGTTTTTGACGTGGGGATTAGGTTTATTTTCATGCTTATATTGATTTCCCTCATCGGGGTTCCCAATTCGATTCCTTTGTCTGACACTGCTGGTATGGCAATACAGCTTTTCCATAATTTGTAAATCTGGAATCTGAAGTGCTTCGGGCTCTTTTGTATGTAAGGAAGGTTCAGGGTTTGCGTTTATTTCAACTTAATATGGTCCTGGCTTCCAGCAGAGGGATACATGTTGTTGGCAGTGCAGCATTTGAGTAGTGGATACTTAAGAAAATCTGAGCCTAAGCCATTTAATTGTCTGAAGTTGCTCAGTAATTCTGTGGTAGAGCAATAAAACAGTTAGAATTCCTTCCATATTACCTCTGTAATACTGAATATGGACATTTTACTTGAGACTGGAAAGGACTTCAAGGAGCAGTTTAATTTTTATGTTATATAATTTGTATGCATATATGCATATACGTATATATGTATATGTATGTATATGATTTATATATTATATAGTTTGTAATTCTTTACATTTTAACTTTAATTCCATTTTGCTTCTGCTTACTTTGAACAGCAATTACAATTTTCTGCAGATGTGAAGAGCAGGACTGTTTGGTTCATGAATTTGAGAAATGCAGGAACTGTGAGTGACACAAGGTAAAAATGAATTTTTATATATTAATATGAAAATATTGGTTATGTATTTTAGAATAACTTATATATTAATAACTAATACTAACAAACTAATGTAATGTTGATTTGATGTAAAGGACAGCTAACTGTTTCAGCTAAAAGGATTTTGTGTGAATTTGGGAAGTCGCTTAACAAATAACTTGTGTACCTAAATGCAGGTGTCTAGCACTATTTCACATATGCCAGAGGATAGGAAATTTCTGCTTGTTCTGAGAGGAGGTGACACAGCATCTGTTGGAGATTCTCCCGTTCTGATGCAGCAGTTTGAGACACAGTAAAGGATTGTGCAGATATTTGAAATGGCTCTTGCCTTTAAGTGCCTAAAGTGGACCCTGAGCCAGTACATGAATGCTGCCCAATCCAAAGGCTTTCTGTTCTCCATTCCCCAAGGCGTTTTGTGGTGTCCCTCACATAAATGAAATAGAGCATATTTCAGTTACTGGATAAAAAACTTTTTAAAAATGTATGTTTTCTATTACCAACTGATACATATTATGTATTCGGCCCAAGGTAACTGTTTAATTGCCATAAGCATTAGCAAAAATTGAGATTACTTTACTGACAGAAGTGGAACAACTTATGTGATTTAATTACATTTGGTTAATTAAACTGTTCTACACTTTGTTCCAGTAAAGAGGAAAAGAGAAATGGTCTCACAGGTGCTTTAAGCCTTTGAGACTCTCTGGAGAAGACTGTAATTCATAAGCACAGTTTTATATAAAATGTAGTTACCAGTTGTGTGGGTAATTCCAGTTGAGAAAGCAAATGCTATGCATAAACATGACATGTGACAGTGACATTTCTAAGCTGTGTATGGCTACAGCAAGTTTTGTAGAGTCAAATGACATATTTCTAAATGGGACATGCTTTTGTCTCTCTTTGTAGAGTTGAAAACTAAGCAATTCTTACACAAAGTCCTTTTACAAAAATGCTTTATTTTGAAATTTGGTGGTGTTTACTAAATGGAGGTTAGTATATATAAGGAAATAAGTACCTTTTCCTCAGTTAAGAGATCTCTAATACCAATTAATTTCAAAATTTCACCTCCATTTATAAGGTGGATTGTTACCTACATCACCTTAAGAAAAGTGATTACTTGTTTTTAAGATCATTTCATGGTTACAGCTTAATCCAAAGTCTTGGTATGTTTTTATTATAAGGAAAATGCTGTCTTCTAATTTTCCTCCTAATTATGGACTTCTATGTCATTTGTAGCTCTTTAGATGAGACCACTTATGAGAAACTGGCTGAAGAAACACTGGATTCCTTAGCAGATTTCTTTGAGGACCTGACAGATAAACCTTTTACCCCAGAAGATTATGACGTTTCTTTAGGGGTATGTTTTAAGTGTTATATTACCACTGTAATTTTTGCAGGTTTTTTTCTATTATTTGAAGGAGAATTTTAAATCAGTCACCTTAGTGCTGACACTGAAAATACAATGAGTTTTTACACCTTTATTGTATACTGACTGGGGCAACAATTCTGGTGAAAAGTAACACATACTGTTGTGTGATTTGGGGATTTAAAATTTTTCATGTTTAGAGGAAGATATAATATAGAATAATAAATAAGCACAAGAGGACATGTAAACTATTTTCTAATTTCTAAATTTTCCTAAACAGGCATAGATATCTGGCATAGCAATCAGTTCCCTTCTGGTGTATTCTAGAAGAGTAGGCCTACATGGCATAGTGCATTACATATAACTGTTAGAACAGTTTCTTTGATTGCCCTGAATGCAGAAAAGCAGTGTGTCTTAACCAGGTGTATGCTTATCCTGGCTTTACTGATGGCAGTCTTTGCTGTAGAGAAGCAGCAGGTGGGTGCAGTGTTGGGTAAGTTGTTGCAATAATGAGACCGGAGAATACGTGGGGAAGAGGCTACTGTCACGGGAAACATTGTATGGCTGGAGCTTCAGTAGTCGGCCCTTTTACAGGAGAGACAACTCAGAATAAAATGTCTGTTTTATTTGTATAGGGAATTTATTAGTTTTTATGTATCCATTCCTGAAGTGATCTGTGTGTTACAGCGCTTGACATGATTTGGAGAAGAGTGCTGTTTGTCCCCACACTACTGTCTGCTACACAGGTCTTTCAATACTGCAGTTCTGTAGCTCCCTCTTCATGTCTTGCCACAATAAGATTGCTTTCTCCTGAAACTACCAGTTAAGGTTTTGTGCTCCAGATGTTGAATCAGATGATTTGGGTTTCATATATTTTGGGCAAAATACAAAACCCAAGCAAATATAGTTTTTGACTTCCTTATGTGTAGCTTTGTCATCATAATTTTCATTCTGCGTTTCTGATAGCTAGGATATAAAATAATATATTGCCAGTACCTTTCTGTTTAGCAAATACTACTTGTTGCTTTAATTAGTACGTAGATAATGTTGCAGCTAATTGCTTTTCTGGTAAAAAGCATTGTTTAACCATTACTCTTCAGTATGTTTTAGGATATCAGCACCTGTTAGACTGATGTAACTGTCCTAGGACAAAAATTAGCAATGTTTAAAATTTACCTCTCTAGTATTCTTAGAAACTTCAATGTGTTAAGCTGATGAGTCATGTCATAATTTTTTTTTCTCCACCTGCTGTATAGTGGATTATGTTTAACACTGACTTGTGAAGCTCAAGAGGTAATACTTTTACGTCTTAATTTTTACCAGTGGCCCTTTACTATATAGATAGGATGATTACAATTAATGTGCTGTTATTTCTGTTGAAATCAGAAGGTTAAATAGCCCAAGTTTTAATTCTAAACAAACAGGGTCAGTGCTGCAGAAAGCCACAAGGTGGCGAATGTGATACAGGTCTGCTGTGCCTGTTGTAAACGTGATTGCTTTGAGAAATTTATATCTTTGTGTTGAGGAAAAAAATCTCCTTAGGAGAATATTTTTGTTACAAGGAACTAACGAACATTCATCCAGTAGTACAAAAATGTACAGCAGTATTTCTTAAGAAATGGTAAAAGTATCTTGCAATTTAAGTTCTTAAAAAAATTCAAGTTGCATTTTCTAGTATTTCAAAGATACTATAAAATGTGTGAGGAAGTGTTTTCAACACCACAGTAGAGGTTAGTCTCTATAGTTTGCAAGGATAGAGCAACAGTACTCTGACACATGGTATAAATAGTAGTATAATTTTGTTAACTCTTTGAAAACCTATTTACTTATATACTTGTACATATATTTACCTATATACTTATTTATGTAGAAACATGTAGCATAACATCATATAACATAATGTGTTGAGTACTTAATATGGCATTACAAGCCACATAGAGAATGCTAAAACCTGTATATCATTATGCATTATCTATCCTGTTCTTGTTCTGCTGTATCTCTACAATTGTAAGACTACTGAGATACGGAAAAGTTGGAATTCTTGCAACCAGAGAAGTAGCTTGTTCTTGTCCTTCTGTGCCTTGTACTAATGTCCAGTAGAAATAACTGGCAGGATAAACCTGATGGAACTTTTAGCCTTTTTATTACTCTTTTATTTTTATCGTTTTGGTCACATATAAATGCCTTAAGCACAGAAACAGCATGGAAACCAAGGTAAAAAATCAGATCCTGAGAGTATTACTTTGTGCCTGGTGATACTTGAGATGTGTCAAAAACCAGTAACACTGAGTTACTTTGTAGGGGAAGGAAGCTTTGAGTGGCTGCTCATGCTACAGAATATGTTGGCGGGCAGTAGATACTTATACCTGAAAGTATTTTTCCCCATAATAAGTGTTTTTAGATAGCAAATAGCCCAAGCAATGATAGGTGGCTCTAGCAGTATCTTCTGACTAAAGCATGAAAAGTATTATATCCTTAAAGAAGCTTTATTGTGCTATAGGACTTGAAGTATTTGAGATACTGTGAACTAAATAAATTATTATCTGAATCATCACATTGCATTCTATAGAAATAGTACCCTTTCTAATTAGTATAATTCAGATCACCTTTAGATCAACTCCATCCAAATATTGTTATTTTTTCACTCTTAAAGTCAGAACAGAAAATATTTTTGTCACTTAAAAGAAACATGAATCATGTCACTGAGAAAATAAATGTTCAGTAGGATAATGGTCTAAAGGTGGCATAACCAAAGCAAAATCAGACTTATGGAAAATGGGAATCATGGTATTTAGAACTGAACATTTTTTCAGGTATGAATCAGAATTATCAAGGAAAACGTGTTTGTTCCCTGTTAAACTGTTACAGTTAGTGAAGAAAAGTAAGGTAAAATTGCATGGCTTTGAAGTCTAGCAATGACACATAAAGCTTCTTGACTTTGAACCTTGTCAGTTCTGCATTGTTCATTAATATAAAAAAGTTGTTATTGGATGATGTTTTAATCATTGCAAAATTAATCACAAATCTGGTCCTTTCAAGATGCCAGGTCAAGCTCAAGAGTGTTATTTAACTAGTACCACTGTGGATGGTACGAACACTAAAATCAAACTCTGACCAGAAGGTTTAAGGTAAAGATCAGACTCAAAGATATGCTAGTTACTAACTTACATTTTGAGTATGTAATTATCATTCTCACTAGCTATTATTGTTTGGGAGGTGGTTGAGAATCTGATACAGGTGTGTAAGTTTCTGCCACTGCAGATGAAGTAATTGTTGTCAAATTAACAGGATACAAATTTTTTATTTCTCACTTTTTTTTTGTCTTTTAAGAGTGGAGTACTAACAATTAAATTGGGTGGAGACATGGGAACATATGTAATCAATAAGCAAACACCAAACCGGCAGATTTGGCTGTCCTCACCCACTAGGTAAGTTAGTTACGTAATATATGCAGACTGGGTGGAAGTGTAATTCCACTTATTTACAGCATGGCATGATCATGTAATATCTTTTTCATAAGTAACCCTTCTACTCTGTATATTCTCAAAACGTGTTATAATCTGAATTTTCAACAATGGTTTGGTATAGGGCTTTGGGGACATACTGCAGTGTTACTGGCATACCTAAATTAATACAGGAAATGTGTAACAGACTTTTCATATGCTGTTTCAGCCCAAAACCATTGTCTACAGGAATACAGCTTACTCATAGGAAATATAACCAGCAATGATTAAAAAGAAACAAACAAAGCTTCTGTTGGAAAAAGGGCAATGATGATGTCATCATCTAAACTTCTCTTTGTGTTTTAAACAGGGTGGCTCCTTCCCTTTTAAGCTTGTGGGATTTCCTGCTTTATATGTTTATGTATGCCCACACCAGTTGTTTTTGTCAAGCATCTGTTCTTCACAGGAACCTTAGCTAGCTGCTTCCTCTGCCTTTTCTAATGCTGTGTTTTGATCCATTCCAGGTTTTCTGGTTGGTTGCAGCAGGGAGGGCAGCCAGACAAGCAGGAAAATGCTGTAGCTGTCCCCCCTCAAAATCTGTATTCTTTGCCACTATCCCTGGAAAAGAACCCAGGGAGCTGATTAGGAGCCAGGTGAAGGGACCGCTTATAAGATTTTTGTGTCACTGACACGCAGACTTCATCTCTTTATGAAAACCAAAATTCAGATAATTCCTTTCCTGTTTAGCTCTAGTTGAGCTAAGACATACATGCTCCAGAATAAGGAGTTTGAGGAAAAAAAGTAATTTTATTTTTATACTCCCTTAACTGGTAATAGATAAACAATGTTATTTTCTGGAACATGATGCTATGTGTTCTCTTAATTCCTAACTTCTGAAAGGCAACTCCAGCAAATACTGTATGATCTGAACTGTCATCATCTTGACTGTAATATGCTGGGAAGTGAAAGAAGCAAATGTAACTGCCAGTAATTGCTTCCATTGAATGTTTGGGGCATTTTTGCAGTAAATATTGACCTTTAATCTTTAAGAATATCTCCCAAGGGAGACAAAATTGTCAAGATGTGAGACATTTTCCTTGGAAATTTTTTTTTATCATTGAGAATCTGTACACCTAAGTGAAAAATTTACTTAGTTGACAAAAAAAAAAGGGCACTAGGTGATGTGTGCAACTCGTCAGCAGTGTAATTGCAGTAATTTAATGTAGCTCCTGACTGAAAAGACTTTCCAACCTTACAGAATATTAGAAATACCTTAATGTGATATTTTAGTTCTTTTCTCTTATGGTTGAAACATATATGCAGACTTTCCATGAGAAATACATTTAATCTATATTTAACTTGGTAGACAATTTATAGAATTCACCAGATCTTTGCTGAAACAATTAATTTGAAAGTCACATTTCTACAGTGTTTTGGAGATTCATATTTCAGCTGTGAAGGTGCTTCATATGCTAACCTTATCACTGATATTTACTGTGTAACATTTAAAACCAGTTCAAATAACATACATATTTCTTTGTCATTGATTAAATGGTCTGTCTTAATCTGACTCGTGAATGACAGGATCCCATTCCATCTCTAGGTTCAGGAGAGTATAAACGTAAGTGCTGCAAAGGTGAAGTAAGAAATTCTTAGTAAAATAACTGGAGCACATAACCCTGATCAGTTATTACTTCTGATACAGACAGTGAGATTTCTGTGAAAGTGACTTGGATTTGTGCTTGCATTTTTAACTTCTTACACATTGATTAGTGGTTGGAAAGTTCATCATTTGACTGTTGTAACTCGGGATAGTCAAGGTTCAGGTCAGTGTTTATGCTTGTAGCTAGAGAACCTGCTTGTGTATGCATAGAATAGTCTGTTTTCTAGCAGGCTTTGCCTGTTGACTGAGTTCCAAGGCACATGTCCTACAAGAACATGGGTTCCTCTGTTTATCCCAGGTGGCCATTTCATTCCTTTCTGTTTTCTTTGCTTAGCTGATGTTAACTGCAGTGAGTACCTTTCAATCATTCTCCCATTTGACATACGGAAAACTGGGTGGATAGCAAGGTCCGGAGTAGAACCCATGTGTTCAAGTTTTTTTCTTAATACTTCATGTAGGCCTGGAAAAGCCAAGCCAGGAGCAATGTAATAGTGTTTTAGTTATAAATCTCCCACTGCCAATATATTTGCTATCAGGGACTAAATTATTTTGTTGCATCTAAAATGAAATTATTTGTGCTTTGCTGTGCTTAGAATATCTGCAAAGACTAATCAGTGGCATTAATTCAGCATTATACAAATACCTGTTGTGATATTTACGTGCAGGAAAATTACATCTGTGAGGGAAGAATGGGATAAAGGAGGAAATTGTGGGGAAATCAGTGCCAAAAGCAGGAAGGCAAAGTGCTTGTCTCCCCTAGGAGTGATGGATGTATCTTGTCACCTTTCAGATATATCTGTTTGATGGCTTAGTAGTTCTTGACATATCAGGCCTTTTCTGCTCCAATTCCTCAGACTGCCCACCCATGTTCCCCATGCTATCTGTTCCTTTTCCTGGGCACTCTGTGGCATACATTATGCATACAGGCTTCCAGCAGGTCTCCTGAAATAATATGTACTTACACAGTGTGTCATGTTTTGTTGTGTTTTTTTTCTAGTGGGCCCAAGCGCTATGACTGGACTGGACGGAATTGGGTATATTCTCATGACAGAGTATCTCTTCATGAACTACTATCAAAAGAGTTTTCAAAAGCTTTAAAAACTAAATTGGATTTGTCCTGCTTAATATATTCTGGGAAAGAAGATACTTGATTGTATTCTACCTCATGGAAGTTTAAAGACTTTAACCTCAAGCCAAGCTCTTTTCTTGGGCTGAAGTACCTGAGCTTAATTCTGTTGTTTTTCTTGGCATCAATATGTTGTGCAACAAAAATGAAAATAATATATTTTTTCTGTAGTGCTCAGTCTTTGGATTTCTGTGTGCTGTTTGACTCTGTGCCCATGTAGTACCTGTGGTTGAGGTTGCCCATCCTGTCACTTCATTTTTTGCTTTCTTTCTGCAGAAGTCATGAATTTTTAATGTCTATAGACTTGTTTGCATGACTGACCACCTAGTGACTTCTGACCAGCACACAAGCACTGAACTTTTGGTGAAACATTCACCCAAAGCAAGATATGCCTGTGAGTTACATTGACATAAATTGTGGTGCCTCAAAATTTGTGGTTATTGTAACACATCACAGTCACATTTAACATGTCATAATGCTTGGAATGAAAGTTCTTTGTTCTTCAAAGAGTAAAAATACTTACTTTTTTTTTAGCTGAGCAAAATTAAGTTCATGGTAGTGAAAATTTGCACTAATTTTATTCTACTGCATTTCTTAAGTGGTTTTAGATCATCATGTAGATCCCCTGGCACCATGCTGATGCAGAAGTTTCTTAGAATCAAGTATTTTTCTTAGGCTGATTAAGCTGTCTTCATCAGGCTATTAAATATGTGAAGGAAATAAACCATGTACTCTGGATCTTACAACAAAAATGTTTTAAATCATGAACAGCAATACTTCAGCAGTTGCACTGTTGTGATATTACAGCTTGGAGGTTTTAACTGCCTATAAAGCAGAAAGATCAAGTTGTTGACTAATGCATGAGGGAAAAGTTGCAGATCCTGTGAAAAATGTCCAGTGCAATTTTCTTCTTGATTTCTCTGATGCTGTGGTTGGTTTGGCATGATTCTCTAGCTAGTTTGACAGGTAAGGATTGATTTTGTCATTGAAAAACAATAACTGTAAAGTGTTCTTGTCCAGTATTTGCATTTAGAATATAAGCATTGTTACGTGCTATTTTCCACTCCTAAACAGAAACGTTTCAGTGGAAGTAGCTCTTGGTTAATGGTGCATGCTGTTTGCATACAATCAATATAAATTTCAGCTCTACTGGATGAGGTAAATACAATGACTCACAGATTTCACTAATGTAAAAGTAAAGCATGTTTTTAAAAAAAGTACAGGGAGGTAAAAATAGAATATGTTTTTGCTGTTCTTAATTTAGAACACTGAAGATAATTTATAGAAAATGGAAATATGTATTTTTGTGTATTTATAAAATATGGAAATATGTATTTCTGTATAGTTACTTTTATAATACTTAGCTTAATCACCTGCAATTTCAAATAGTCATTTAAACACGTTTTTGTAGAAGTTAATGACTTGATATTTGAATCAAGGATACCTAGTTGTTCCTGTGCCTGACCATGTGTAATTATTTTTTCCAAATGACTTTTCCAGAAATTATTTTCTTAAGTATTTGCATGCAATTTGACCACTAACATGCAATTTGACCACTAAAATGCATCTGATTAATATTGGAAGTTCATTCTCCATTCTCTTACGTCTGGTAAGTTTATACCAAAATAAAATTGCATGTAGAATTCTTAATTCATTATGTAAGGTGTGATTCGAGGGTTTGATGATAAGGGTGAGGGCCACAGACGTGCATACTTTTGAATTATTTCCGTTTCTTAAAGCACATACTGGAAAGTTCCTGTCCAAGTGGCCAGTGAAGGTGGATTTTATAAGAACAATTCAGCTTTCACAGTTTACATGTCTTGCCCTTCATCTCTAACGCTACTGCTATTTATGCAAACTATTTCCTGGGTTTAGGTATCTGAGTATCAAATTCATTTAATCTTAACTGGTGAAGATAAATAGTGTCAGCAAGTTAGAATGAGTTTTGTCTCAATGTACAAAATGAATCATTGGACATGACTCATTTTTTGCTTTAATATTTGCATCGAATTGTAAGTAGGGGCAAGGACTCCCATGAGCTGTCACACTGGTGCAGTGGAGGCACAGAATGAGCTCTGATCCTAATGTCAGACTGTTTATTGCCCCAAGACAAGTAACACTTTCTGTACTGTTTTTTACTTCCGTAACTTACGGAATAAAAAGATTGTTGTATAGTTCCCCACCTGACATCATGTCAGTAGTTTCTTACTTCACCTCTCCCCAAAGAAATAGCTGCAGGACTGTCATTAAATACACACTATGCACAGACAATATCAATAAGAGCACTGTGTTATGGGCATTACTTTTTCCCACAATGTAGTTGCTCCATGGTCGGTGAAGGAGAACATGCAGAGTATTTTGGAAGGATGAGTATTGCTATACATAGCTTTACTGGCTGCCCAAGATCAGCACATAAACTGGGGCGTGTTGGGCTTTTTTTTAGGTATACCAGAATTTTCACCAACTGCTAATCTGACCCTTTTTTTTAATGGTTTTGGCTTACACTCTGAAAGACCTAGTATGTCCAGCCTTTCTAAAATTCATTGTTAGCTATGTGCCAAGGATTCTTTGGAACTCTCAGTTCCTCCATGTAGCCAAGCCTACAGCACTTGTACGCAGTCTGCATTGATCGCAAAATACCACCTTTGTTTGCCAGGAGTTACGTGCCTAAGTTATTGTTTGGTGTTTGTTTTCTTTTCCACTTGTGGGTAATTGAAAGAAAACATTATCTCTTCTTTGCAAGATTGTTCCATGTGATAAAATCATTACATCTTATTTCCTTAAAATTCCCAGTGTCTTTTGGCATTCAATAAATGGGATAAAGGCCTGTCCTGAAGGAGAGGAAGCAGAGTAAGAGAAAGGGGGTTTACAAGAAGGTTTGTGTTTCATTATTTCTAGCTTCTGGTTAGTGGTTGAGTGCCATGATTGTGCTAACCAGCTCTGTAATATGTGGGAGTCCTGGGAAGGAAGGTGGAGGCTTGCCAAAAACCTGGAAGAACATTCAAAATAGTAAAGGAAGCATGGGAGGGGCAGAAGCAAAGGCTATCAGGAAGAAATTAGCTTTCCCAACAGCTGATGTCATTGGCAAGGCAGGGAGAGACATGGGGCAAAGTACTTCATGTGGCCCTTTAGGGAATGGTGTTTTAAATTTACCCCACACCAGTATTTGTAATTGTAACCAATCAAACACATTCCAGTCCATTTGGCTATTGAGATTTTCTAAATTCCTGTATAAAGATAAGAAAAAATTGTGTTGTGTTACATTTCTCTCTCTCCCAAATTGTCTTTTATGCAAATTGCACTGCTGGCAGTTGTAGAACAAAGACAGTATTCATGCCATTTACTGAGGGAGGTGGCCAGTGGAGATAGGATAAACAGAGCCATGAACAAAAAGTATTCTAAACAGTTCCTAATTACAAACTTTTTTTTAAATTCAGGTTAATGAAAGACAGACAAGTTTAGATAAGAAAACAATAGATTTTTAAATAAAGCATATAATGTAGCTGCCCTCTCCAGTTTGCTGAATTGATTTAAAAATTGTTTGTATCATGATAATTATAAGAAGTGATCAGTAACACAGTGAATAATTTTGCAGATATTGTTACTTTCCAGATGTAGGCTCTTCTGCTAGCCATCAATGTTCTTTACTGTTGTACTAAAAAAAAATAGTTATATATTTAATGTATCCATAGCCTTACTCCTCTTAACAGCATTTTAGAACCATTAACCAGGCATCCTAAGGCCAGTGTTGCTGAAGATTTGGAGAACTAACAGATGTAGTTTTAAAACATTCATTAAGGAAACAGACACCCACCACAGTGTAAACCAAGTGATCTGACACATACCTGGAAGTAAAACTAAATTTCCATTTCTCGTGCCTTGATTCTGCCTGAAAGCAATATTGCATTACATGCTGACCATAGAATTAGACTAGCTGACTGAAAATACCAAGTTTAGGAATCAGCCCTGAATTAGTCTCTCTATTTTTTTTTTTTTTTTTTTTTTTTTTTTTTTTTTTTTTTTTTTTTTTTCGCTCTCTGATTTTTGCTGTTGGGGCTTTTAGACTGAAATAGGTGCTTGAAGGCCAGTGTATACCCATGTATGTTAATTATTAACACTAGCTACAAGCAGGCTTTTTCCATACAATATCTGAATGCAGTTTAATATTTGCTGTAATAAAATAGGTTCTTTCAGGGCCTCCTTCCAAAGTCCAGCCCCTGCATGAAGAATACTGTTTGCCTTCCTTATCTTACTTTCTGTATGAGACACAGTGCATGAACTGTACTATTGAGAAAGAAATTTATCTGAATTAGAAATGCTGTTGGAATCTTACTATATTTCTCACCTGCAAATAGCAGAAAACTTTTAAGTAGATTTTTGTTCTGCAGCCCTGATAGGGCTGGGAGGGTGCTGTTTAATTTTAGAGGGGCTTGCAAGGGGTTTAACTGTCCAGCAGATAAGGCAGCAGATAAGGAATTCCTGATGACATTTAGTGCTTTACAATGCAAAAGAAATATGACTCCAAAGAATCCTGCCAGGGCTGTTTGGCCTTGCCTTTCTCATCTCAACTGCAGGACAGCAGTGATGCCGAAAGCTGATACCTGTGGAATGCCAGCCTGGAGTGTATTTCTCTCATAGGATTGTTACAGTTTCGGCAACAGTATTGGTGGACTTGCAGAGTGACGTGTGGTGTTCCGGAAATTTAACTACTCTGCTTTCTGCTAATTATGTGTATTTCAGATGAGAGTGATGGCGTGAACAGAGCCCTCCCGAACTGTCAGTAAGTGGCCGCAACTATTCCGTGACAAAGGGCAGGAAAAAGCAGCTTGAGAGGCCTACATGGAACAGTGCTCTGTGGTGTTAAAGGCTGTCTCAGAGGTCTTGCCGCTATAAAGGTTCAGATGGGCAGTGATCCCAAGTTCCAAACAAAACACTGATGTAAACGGAAAACACACCCAGCGCTGGGCTGGTGATGGTGCGCCCTGCCAGCGGCGACAGGGCTCGGCCGTGCCCGCAGGTCCGCTCTGCTGCCCGGGCCCGGCGCGGGGTGCCGCGGGCAGAGCCGGGACCGGAGCCGGGGTCCCCTGCCGGGAGACGGGACGGGCAGAGAAAAGCCGAGGGGCGGGGCGGCCTCGCCGCGGTGACTCAGCGGCGCGGAGCACCGGGCTGCGACCGGTATTTCCTGTTCCCCTGCCGCCGCCGCGGGTGTTAGTGTGTGCGGGCGTGGGCCGGGGAGCCGGGCGAAGGCACCCCTGGACTGCAGGGGCGGCAGCCGCAGGTGGGGGCACGCCTGAGGAGGGGTAGCGCTGCCCGCCCCGTCCGGGCCCACCGCCCCTCCCCTGCAGTTCCCTGCCCTCCCCGTCCTTCCCCTCTCCTCCCTACCTGGGGGCGAGGCCGGCACCTGCGGCGGGAACCCGCCCCGGCGTGGCCGCACCGCCCCCGCCCGCGCCCCGCAGGAAATCGCCCGACTCGGCGGGAGCGGCCGCAGCGGACCCGGAGCCGGCCTCAGCCTCGGCCCCGCACTCGGACTCGGACTCGACGCGCCCGTCGCTGCCCGCTCCGGGGCGGCGGGGCAGGGCAAGGCGCGGTCCCAGCGCCGGGACGCCTCTGGGAACTCTGCTCCCGCTGCCGGACGCCCTCCGCGAGCAGGCGAGTATCCCCGCAGGATATCCCCACCCCGAAGCCACAGTCCCCGCCGCCTCCCTCTCCCCGGGCAGGTGCGGTGCCCCCCGGCACCCTCTGTCCCCCGCGGCCGGTGCCTCCGCTCCCCGCCCCTGGGGTCGCGCTACGGCCACGAGCAGCCCGGCTTCTCCTTCTCGTTCCTTTTTTGTGCTCTGGGCTTTATCGCCCTCTCGCTTCCGCGCCTGGGGCGCGCTTTGCCGCCTTTGTCCGCGGACCGGACCCGCCGTGCCCCCGCGGGGCCCCCCCAGGCCGGTCCCGCACCTGGGCGGCGCGAACAGCCGGGCTCGGCCGGGGATCGGCTTTTCTCTAACGGGATTAAGCGGCTCTCGGTGACTTTTTCCGTGATAAGTACTTTCCGGCAGAGTGCGATACTACGTGGAAAGTAGGAGAGATGTCACCGGCGAGTCGGGGTGTTTGTTTACTCGGGTTATTCCGGGGGGAGGGGGGGCGGGTCCCCCGGCCAGCGCACGCCCCCGCCGTCGGGGGCTTGGGCTGCTTTTGTTGCACAGAGAATTCCTGAAATCTTTATGTTGGCACATCCTGAGTGGATTCCAACCGTGCCTAGGGCTTTGGCTAACTGGGTCAGGGGAAGTTTCAAGTTAACAGGGAACCGTGAAACAAAGGAACAGGCAGTTCCAGAAGACAAATGTCTTAATTGCCCTGTTAAAGTGCCTTGGCATCGGCAGTGTTTGCGATGCTGGAGCCCAGGTACATTACGTGTTCACCCTGGAGTGCCAAGGTTGATCTACCAGTGGCATGCACTTGCTTTAGTAGACAACTCTGCCCTGAGTTACCGTGTACTTGAGACCTGTTTGCGTATTTTTTTCCAGCATGAGAAAGTACATGCTGCTTGAACATACTTGTGTAAGAGGCATATAACAAATCAGAAAACTTCCGCACTTCCAGTATTACTTTTTAGTAGTTATTCACTTGAAACAGATAGATTCTCTGAATTATCTGCTCCCTAGCTTCGGCTTATAAAATTGAGTCGGTTCCCACAGCTAAGATGATACTCAAGGGCTCCTGGCCCCACAGCTGTGCTCAAGCAGGGGCTGCAAAGGTCTCCTTTGTTTTAACCTTTGATTGTAATTATCAAGGCAAAGTCATTTGCAACAAAACAGCTTACCTTTTCTTTTGTTCTGCAAAGTTTTGCTTTAAAGATTGAGAACTGTGAACTACAGTTAAAGGAAAATAAAAGAGAAACTAGTATGTGCAAAACTGCTTTTTCATTTGTGAAGCATTTGTCGTCTAAGGCTTTAACTATCAGCTCTTTCAAATAGTGATACTTGTCAGGATCAGTGAAGTCCTGATATGGCAAGAATCAGGTACTGAAAAGCATAGGAGGGTTGCTTGTGTGAGTGAATACTAATTGATGGATTATCAGGTTGCTATAAGAGACTTTGAAATATTTTGCATTAGTAAGCATGTGTATGCTAACAGACATGGCCAATAAGATTTATATTTAGTATAACATTATTATTATGAAGATTATGAAGGCTGTCATCGGCTTCTGAGGAAGTTTTCTGCATGTATTTGACTTTTAGGTGAGTTTACTGTTATAATTGCTTCTGGACTGTTACATGCAAACATCTTAAGCACTGGTTTCAAGTAGCGGCAGTGACTTCTCTTCCCTTTGTAAAAGGATGTCACCGTGCACTGGAGAACCTGCATCTAATTGTGTTTTGCTATTGCCCTGTATCACTGCCAGTAACTGCTGAGGTGCTTAGTGCCACTACATTAGATTTGTATGAGACTAAAGACAAGGGTTGGGAATTATGCAGCAGAGTTGGGGTGATCCCAACACTCTGCATGAACTGTAATCTAAATAGAGCTCTACAGGCATCAAAGTATTTAAAGTGTATGATACTTTTTTTGATTGCTTAATCACCCCTTTTCCTGGTTCCGTGTCCTCTAAGGACAACAAGGAAATCTTTCTTAGTGATTAAAACAATATTTAGGTAGTGACATGGTTCAGAAAATGGGATGTGCTGAACCTTTATAAAGCCTATATGCTTAAAAGCATTAGAAAGCTCCTGGACTACAGTAATCCTCAACTGGGCAATGGCCTAATATTCCAGGACTATTTCATAGCTGTGTTTAATGTAAAGCAAACATGGGTGATAGCATTTGTGCATGTTTTAATGGTTACCAATCTTGTTTTTCTCGAGAACTTCCTTGTGGGGTTAATGAAACCTCGTGTTACAAGACTGTTCACTTTTAATTGTTGAAATAACAGTATTTACTGTTACAGGGGTGGTGTAACTTTTGTCATACCGTGGCTGCATCAGTTTCATCCGGTTCTAGTAGTCTTGGAATCGGTCATTCTAGTGACAGGGGGAACAGAGCACTTACGTGTTAGAACAGCTACAGGTCTGTGAGGTTAGAGATTTTCAAGCCTTATTTTCAAATAGGTATAAAAATTCTAACTGCTGGGGAAAAATTTTTTTTTTTTAATTGACAATTGATCTTTGGCATCAGCTGTAGATCTTCATCCCAAATTGCAGTGAATTTCTGTGAACTTTGGAAGACTTCTCAAAAATTAGATAAGCTATTTGTAAAACAAATATTTATGGGAGTAAGTATATAGGGCGTAATTTTGTCTTCTAATAAACAAATCTTGCTGTGTGAGGAATGTTTGCAAATGGTGTGTTACCTACAAAGATTGGAGCAGTGACCTAGGATGACTGGTTTTGGGTGACTGTGCTGGCATCCACGCACCAGTGCAAATCATCTTTCAAACGTTCAGTCTCAGTCCCATGACCAAAGGCTCAAAATGCATTGAGAATTTACATCTTCAAAATAGAGTTGTTCAACCATGGGACACTTTTCTTAGTTACTAAACCTATCCTCTTCCCCAGAAAGTACATCACCCTGTTGGATACCTGTGTCTAGTGCCTCAAAAACTTTGCTTACTGCTTGTTCCCAGAATCTCTGAAGCCTTACATTGCTCTTTAATTGTCTTTTACCAGTGCTTGGGTTATCCTAGTCCCACTTCAGAGAGCAAAAACTTTTTTTTTTTTTTCCCCCTGAGTGAGTAAATTATGATTTAGAACCTGCTGCAATTATGTGGCTATTTTTGTTTGGGGTTAGGGAGGGTTTTTTGTTTGTGGAGTTTTTTTGTTTAGTTTGGTTTGTTTGGGGTTTCTTTTGGGGTTTTTTTTTGGGGGGGTTGGTGTTTTTATTGTTATTTTACGTTGTTTTATTTGTTTTTTGTGTTTGTTGAGGGGTTTTTTTGTTGTTGTTGTGGTTTTGTTGTTTTTCTTTAACCAGACAAAGCTGACATACAAGTCTAGAGAGTTGAGGTTATTTTTTACTTAAATATTACATAATTTAAATAGGTATTAACTGCAGCATTGTAATTAAACAGCTTGATGCAGCAGCAAAGTATACTCAGGTCATTTAATACCTTAAACTGTTAATGTTTGGGTTGGGTTTTAGTTGACTTGTTATTGGGATTTGTTTTGTTTTCTTTTCTTTTTCTTTTAAGCTGATTGCTTTTTGAAAGTGCATGTCATTAGGGAATATTGTAGTTTTCTGTTTCAAATGGGAATGCAGACTGTGTCAACTCCTTTCTGTTCAGTGTAAGATGGCCTTTGCATTTGTATTTAGGATGTTTATGATCCAAGCTTAGTAATAACAGAGTGAGCTGTGGGAGCTCTGGTTTGGTATCTGGTACAGCATCTGCCCTGGTGTGTATTCATCAGCTGCAGGCTTTGTTTTTAGGAAACATGAGCTACCCAAGTCTTCCTGAATTTAGGTCAGCATTGTCATTGTGCATCTGAGTCCCAGAACCTCAGATAACCATGGCTGCTAATCTAGGAAGAAAACGAAACTCATTAGCGCTCTCTTCTCACATGAATAACGTGAAAACGGCAGACAAAAATACTGCCTGATACAATAGTAAGGTCAATAAAAAGTGTGCAAGGCAAAATATAAAGCCCTGTTGTTCTGGTTTTTTTTCCAGTGCCTGCTCCCTTTTCATGCTTTTGTCTCTGCTTTTGTTTAGTACCAGTAATCCAGAACTGCTTCTGAGAAATTTCTTTTTACTTCTTAAAGGTGTGCAATTATCTGGGATGTAGTATATATACATGTGAAGTGTCAGGTTTAGTATGTCTCCTTAGATTTGGGTATATTTTCATTGAGTTAAGCATGAATGCAGATATATTGGGCCACTGTGGCTTTTTCCTTAGACTGGCTCAATGATAACTCTCCCAAAAGCACTGTGTTGTTATAACTCTATTGTACCAAACTTATTTTTTGACATCAGTATTATATTGATAAGCTGCGTGTAAGCTTTACAATGCAGCATCATCATAACCAAGATTTCACATGTTGGTTCAAGCTAAGTGTTATTTACCTTGCCTCATTAATTTTTGGTTGGGTTTTTTAAGCCTTTAGAGAAAATCCATAAAGCTCTCTTGCACATCACTCTTAACAGCAAGGCTGTCTGTAGTCTGGCTTGCACTCTCTATTCTAACATCTGCTTCATCATCTAGCTCTGCTTAATAGCCAGCAGATTTGACTACTGGTGTCTCTAGCCTCCTTAGCACAACTTTGTATAAGCTGATTCTGAGAATCTCCAGGAACATATGGACTGTTCAGGGAAGGGACGATTTCTAAGGAGGAGCCAAAAGCATCTGCAATCAGTGAAGATGTGAGAAAGAAGTTTCAAGGTCCTCCTCTCTTTTTATTCTCACCACCCACACTCCCAGCCTGATCCTTGATGCTCCTCTACCTTAAGTTTTTTTTTAACAGATCAAGCATTGCATGTGTGCTGGTTGTGGCACAAACTTATGTGTTCTGGAAGTTAACAAATGACTGTCACAGTTGTTTTTACCACTTGAGCAAAAGCATGTAGGAAGAGATGCTTGTTTCTTTGCTCTCTTAATAAGAGAATTATTTGATCGGTAGCTGTTACACAGATTTTTGTTGAAAGATGAGAAAGAACAGGATTCTATGTTTTTCACAAGATGAAAAGTAATTTGTAGCTGCATTGGGCAATGACTGTCTCTTTTTTAGTTGGGCCTGAAGTGACTGAAGATGTGATCCTGCCTCTACCATCAGTTTACAAGAAATATGCTCTACATCTAATTAAAAGTGTATGACTGTTTTCATCTGCCAAGGATTAGAGCAAAATAAAGCTTTTGCTTTGATCTCGTAAATGTTTCTTTAATGGAGAGAAAAGCTGTCATTCTTTCCCCATTCTCAGAAATACATTGTGCTTTCCAAGGGATCACTTGTGTGTTCTCAGTTAAGAAAATTGCGCTGTTTTCTTTCCAATAAAACTTGGTTTTTGTTCTTCCTAATAAAAAACAAAGGCAGAAAAAGTGGAGTGGATGATAATTCTCCAGCAGGAAACAATGGAGGAAGGTATGTTTTAGACTTTTTGTTTGCTCTACAAAAGTCATCCTTCACTAACAATGCACTTACAGCATTGTTAGTGCTTTGAGTTTCTGTTTCTAAATAAAGTTGAAGGAGGTTGATAAACTGTGAGTCAGTCTTTCTCCCACTAGATACCTGGAGGTTTCACGCACCATTTAACCAAAAGCAGTACTTGAGAATAACTTGTGCTTATTGTGTGGGCTTGGCCTCCCTGAGTACAGCACTAGTCATGGGGCTCCTTTTCTTGTCAGAATTAATGTGCTTTGCTCAAAGAGACAAAAGATGGACCAGAGCTGTACTTAATGCTTTTTAGACTTTGCATAGGACTGGCTTTAAAACTACTGTGGGAAAGTTTTTTAAGAACTGTTTCTTATAAGGGGAAAATTTAGAGTTAAAGAAATGTTAAAGGAGAAGGTGGGCAGAAAGAAATACCAAAACTTCAAAGGAGAAAGTGTGGTAATATGGAAGTTATTAATGAAACCAGCTTTGAGGGAAGACTGGATTTTATAAAAATATTTCTGCTTTTGAGTAAAATAGAACTGTCGTGAACTTCTACAGTCAGAAGACCATTAAGTACTGGAATTGTCAAAAAACTGCTCACTTCTTGTGTTTCTCAGTGCAGCCTTTACGATAGGGCTACCAAAGCTATCAGAAGTCAAGATGCATGCAGGCTTAATGACGTTAGCTGTGCTTGCAGGCTTCTAGTACTACTCTGTTTTCCTAAGCTTCTTAATGCTTCATATACAGATGTTTAAAGTTGTAGTTAAGTGCTTTTTTTGACACAGATAAGTAATTTGTTTTTTGAATTTAATTCATGTGGTTTAAATATATTAGTTATTTTTCTTAACACTACATTTCAGACCACATACTCCTTATCACATGCAACTATGTAAATTATTTTTTTCCCTCTGACAACTGTAGTTGTATTCCCTGAGTCTGAAATATGCTTGAGTTTATTTTGCTCTTCTAAGATCAGTCACATGGATTACTCTTTAGTGATTACTTGAGATAGTTCAGTGTGTGCATGTGCTAACATAACCTACAAATGTGATTGAATATTAAACACCAAATATGGCTAATGCACTATTGTAAGTATTGTATGATCTGGAAGTAGTTATATAAATCTTGTTGTTAAGAGCTAAATATTTTACAGCACAAGAAATTATCTTGGTTTCTAAATAAGTAACACGCAATATGATATCACCCCAATAGAAGTACACCCATGACTAATAATACTGGGGAATAGGTAATATGCACAGTTGATAGAGGGAGTCATGGTTCCAGGCTTCAGTCTTCCTGTTACATCTCTTCTTTCTATGTTTTTATCTCTATCACTGCATAAGTGCATCATACTTACATAATATATGTAACTATGTATATCTATCTGTACATATAATTTCTTACTATCTAAGAAGCATTACATCAACATTTCCTCGGTTAGTTTTGCAATCAAGGACATCTCTTTGAGTATTGCAATTTGACAGTCCTGCAGTGTTTCCAAAATGTCACTGTTACTTCTTTCAACACGTGCATCTGTCTCCACCTTTGTAGTTCATACCTGAGGCCTTTGGCACGCACAGTTACCTCATGGCTAGAACAATTCTGACATGGGATGTGGCTTCTGGCATCATGTGAGGCATATTTGAATGCCTAGTAGGTATCACAATGGGTGTTTCTAACTCTCTTAATTCTGTACAAGCCACATAGGGAAGTATTTCTCCATGCCTTTTCTGAGCAGATCAGCTAAATTCCTCGTGACACTTCTAAGGCAGAGAGCTTGCTGGTGCTTCCTGATGAGAAAAGTTAAGGCAAAAGCTATTTTTGTCTGTCACTTTCTAAAATGATTTCAAGTTTTCTGTGCAGATCTCTTTTATTCCCTGGGTGGATTTGACAGAGAAGTTACCTAGTGCTCCATTAGCAGTTGAAAGATTATAGACAGCAGAGATTTAGCAAAGGATTAGTCAATTGGAGAGTGTGCATTATCCGGCCAGGCTTAGAACCGTGATTGTCTCTCCAATCATTTTCATTAGTGTCTTATTCAAAGATCGAATTATGTAACAATGACGTTTCTGGGGAATCTGGTAGGAGTTTTTCTTTGGTTTCTCTCTCTCTTCTACTAACTATCCTAGCCTGGGAGAAGGAAGAAAAGCATATATTTTTATCCTTCAAACTTGTAGTGTGTTTTAAAAAGCAGCATTTCAAATCAGTGAAGAGGCATGACTTCAGTTGCAGCAGCTGCATTTGGATGAATGGAACTCTTAGTGTGGTGGAACTCTTGAGAAAGGCAGGATGCGGTACAAGAAATACATAACTATTTTAGAAGCAGCAATAGGTATTACTCCCCTTAACAAGAGGGAACTGCTTCCTGAGGGTAGACATGCAAATCTGTGGAAACATCCAGGGTAAGTGTTAAAAAGCAATCAGTGAGTAACTATTGGAAAAACTGTGCTCACCTTGAATCATGCATTTTTAAAACTTGTTATCAGAAAGAGGAGAGTTATTCATAAAACAAGTAATAATTTTTTGTATCTTCCAATCTCTGTATCTTCAGTAGTTGTGATAGAACTTATTGGTTTTTTTAGAGATTTCTGTGTACTACCTGTCATTGGCTAGAGGAATAATTAGGAGAAGGCGTTGTTTCTAAATGAGGAGTTTGCTGGAGAACAAAAAGAATAAGCAGGTGTATACTCATCAGATCAGAAATGAAATTACTATTTTGTATTTTTGTATTTTGTATTTTTTGCTTGATGGATGTGTGTGTTTCCTTTCTCCTCCTTTAAAAATACGCATATTTTAATTTTTAGCTGTCAAAGAAGCAGTTTCTGAAATGAGAATACAAAAAACACTTTTGTCTGTGCAGGCAACTTTACTTCTCTGATTTGAAGCAGGAGTTCATCATACTTAGGAATACTGTTTCCCTACAAGAAGGTTTTTCTGATTTTTGTTTAAAAAAATCAGCGCTTTTTTTTATCACACGACTTGAGTATTAGGCTTCAGAAAAATCCTTGTGTATGTAACTGTTTCCACCAAAAATGTGTGGTTTGTGGAAAATGGAGTTGTCATTCTCTCCCACCTGCTACTGTATGAGTAGCATGGATGGATGTGTGTCTTCACAGCCCTTCTGGTTCTCCTATTTTTGTAATACAATAGAATGTTGTCACTTCATTTCAGCAGAGGAGTGCAAAATATGTGAGGTTTTTGTCCAAGACCAATTAGTATGTTTCTATTGGTTTGGAATAGTTCTGTGTAAGCAGGACTTCAAAGAAAAACTTGGATTATAATTGTGGCTGTTTGACTATAACTGAACTCAGATTTATCCTGTAATTTTTCTACAAATACGCCTTCTTTAATGGTCGTAGCAATTGTAAAATCAAATAAATCACTAGGTGCCATATGATTTTATTTTTTCCCCCAGATCTATCACCAGAACCATGAAAACTAGGATAGAAAATACACTGATGGAAATGGTTTTACGCCTTTTTAATTAATGCAAGTGTTCTTCTAGTTGGTCTTAAATTCCCAGTGTCATGTTAATGAGTGCTTGTAGGGTTTTTTTTTTAAACTTGCCCATTAAAAAGGATTCTCGGTGCAGTCTGTTTGGTCTCAGGACAGCAGAGTGTGCTGAACTGTGACTTCCTTTGATTGTTCCATATAAATCATGTACATGCAAATCTCTTTGATTTTTTTCAGTTGCTCTTCATATGCTGATAAAATGGTACCTGATTTCTCCTGCTATTTTGAGAAGCTGTGTTGGAAAGTAATAATATATTCTTGTGGACTTCTTCTTCGTTTTGAAGTAGGTTAGTTTGGCCAGAGTCACAGCTTGAATCAAGCCCCCTAAAAATGAAACTCATTAACTGTAATGTCTATTTCTTTTGTAACTGTGACTGTTTGTCTTTCATCTATTACTGAGTATTAGTCAGTATCAAAGTACAAAGTACTCTGTTAAAATTTGTTTTTATTTCCAGCATTCTTATTTGGACATCTCTCTACTTTTGGGAGAGGTTTTAGTTGATGTGATTGTTGTGCACACTTGGAATTTCAAGCTGGTTAAGATGTATTTGGATTATGTTTGCATTTGCCATTCCAGCAGTTTCAGAAAAGCAGCAAAGCTGTTGTCATTGGACTGTAATAGGGATCCCTTTTATGTTTTTATTAAAACTTTTAGGGAATGAAAGGTTGGGAACCAGCAATTTTGTCAGAGTAAACCGAGTTGACAGATAAAGCACTGTTCTTTTTGTAGCTGCTTATTCTATATGACTGGAATAAACACATTAATAACACACTTTGCTAAGACCAGCTTATCACGCAACTTCTAGAGGTACCCTGCTACGTTATTTGTAAAAATAAAATGTTGCAAAAGTGTGTGTGTGTATAGGAAAAATTTGTAGCATAATGAGACACTTTCCAAAACCTAATACAGAATAAAGGGTATAGAGGTCCTCATTTGTCAGCTCCTCCCTTCACAGACTGAGGTGCAAAATTGTGCACTTTATTTTTCTTAAACATGTCTTAAAATAAAAATTAGCGCTTGAGTGTGATGCTAGGTCCAGAGCCATTGTTTGAAAGTTGTAAGAATTCTGCCTAAAAATCCAGACTACTGTGCAAAAGAAAGCAGGAAAGGTTCTGCCTTTCTGAAGCATAAAAACATTATTTTGCTAAGGTATTAATTTATATTTTCCTATCCAAGATGTTACAAAGTTAAGTTTTTCTTCTTCCATCTTTGCTTGGAATTGTTATGTGATTTCTGTGACTGATTTTTATAAAGTTTGACAAAGGAAAGATGATGGCAGCAGTGGTAGTTAGGTTTAGCTTGCTTGTGTCACTATTCTGCAGCCTCCAGAATAGTATTTTGTGCACAACCTAGAATAGTAAGGCTGAAGTTTGTTTCAAATGCATAGTATAGCTTGTGCTGCTCTTTGGTGGTCATATAAACTCATATTAAGCATGTTTTTGTTCTGCAACTTCTGAAATCATGCCGTGATTTAGAACTGTAGCTTGCATTTGGAAAGATGCTTTTATGCTGGAGAGCATGGGGAGAAAGGGGAAAATAACCTAGTTTCAAGGTGATGTCTGGCAGGTGCTTGCATTATTGCATGTTTTTAAAAGTTCATCTGAAACAAAATGTCCTTCTAAAACATTTTAGAAATTTTAATTTTGCTCTTTGAATCTGTGACCTCATTACATTTGTGCTCAGGAAAAAGTGGGTCTCACATATGAGAAACATCAAAACTTGGGCCAGACTTATAGACAGTTGGGGAAGTTCTGCAGAATTCTTTCAGTATCTCTTTCTTACATTTCTCAAGCCATCTAAAAATCATTAATAGAGTATTAACCATAATGAAAAAACATCTATACATTGGGGGGATGGGGGAAGGGAGGCAGAAACTGGCACACAAACACAAACCTGCTAAAAGAATAGCTAATATACTTTTCTAGGGAAGTCTGGCTATATCCTTCTTTGAAGATGGAACACTTTGGAAAGATGTTTTTGAGAGAATAATTAAAATCATTGAGTTGCATGTTGGTTTTCTTTTAAAAACAAAACAAAAGCCGCCACCAAACCCTAACCACTAGCTTGTGTTTCTATTTCTGTCAAAAGTTCCTTCTTTAGTGAAGCCATTCATTTTCTTTTTTCCTACCGGGGGTAATCAAGGTCTAGACAAGGGGTTGGGGAGAGGGGGAGCCCTGTGACAGGGATGCTGAGTGGAAGCTAGTGCTGAACAGGAGAAGATTACACTGGGAATTGTTTCCTTTCTGTCATTTGGCAGCTGAAGTTCTTAAGTTATGTTGTGGGAGCCCGTGGACCCAATTGTTCTTGCTGAGGTTATGCTCAAGGTACAATGCTGCTAACAGCTTTCCTGTCTACAGTCTTGTGCAAGCTAAATAATCACACCAAAACTAAATTGAAACAAAAAGCCGGATGGTTTGTGGAGAGGACCAGTGCAACGAAGTAACTATGCTTCCTGTCAATACCCTATTTCATTGGCAAAAATGTGTTGATTGGTGTGTAAATATTGCTGCATACCTCCTTTTTTCAAGCACTGTTCCACTTGATTGCCAGCAAAACTAAAGCATGTCAAACTAAGCAGGGAAATACATTTTATATCCTCTTTATCTCTAGGACTTCAGTGTTCCAGGCTTCACAAGCACTCTTTTGTGTTACACGTGACTTAAATGAAACTTTGTTTTCCAGGGAGCAAACTACTGCACTGCCATCTCCTTGTGAGTGGGACTGGGAGCACAGCTGTACATCAAGCCCAAAGCATTGCACAGCAAGTAGACAACGGCACTCAAAAATCGTCATTCCCCCCAAGGTACTAGTCAAGTTGCATCAGTTAGACCTAACCACTAGTTTAAAATGATGTGTTCTCGTCATGTGCTAGCTAAGATTTATATTCTTTTAGCTGTGTTTTCATAAGGTTTCAAGAAATTGTACTTAGTAGAGTAATATGAAATCTAAACTAGTTCTTTTGAATTCTCAAATAAACTTAAAATTATTATATGGAGATTTGCTGAGAACTTGATGATGTACAGCAGGCCTCCAGAAGAGGAGAGGTTTCTGCAATGAAGTCAATATTCTGCTAAAGTTATGCAAATAATAATGCACAGGCCTGTACTAGTTCATCTGTTAGCAAAACATTGGTAAAGAATGGATGTAATCTATGATAATGTCTTCAGCAAATATAAATATTTAGCATGGACTTGGGGATAAATAAATTACTTTGAACACAAAGGGTAATATTCATGGGAGTTGCTTAGTGACTCAGTTAGTCCTGGGAAACAGAATAGCCACACACAGGGAGAGTTGTTTTGCTGCATATTTTCTTACAGTACATCATTAAGGTAAATATAATCCTTTTGGCATATTAACCTTGCTTTTGAAACCTTTTCTCAAGTGCTTCCAGAAGGACTATAAAATGCATCCTTGGTTTTATGTGTCGATCAAACATGCTTGGCTTTTTTTTGTCAGTCATTAAGAGATAATGATTTTAAGAGAGGAAAAAGTTTTTATGCCGATCCCTTGCAAAGCTATAATTGACTTTCATTTTTGAGATGAATAGCTGTTGCTGCTGTAGTAATTTACTTAAAAAATGTGCATATCTGCTGTCCTGACTTTCTAATTTGTGACACACTTAACCAAAGCTACTTCTCTGTTTAATTTTCTGGGAGTGATGGAAAATTTGATAGGAGACTATCAGTGAAATACAACTAAGTGGGAATGTCTCAGCTGAGAACTTAAGCAGCCTCTGACATTTTCTTCAGAACAAGAACTTTCTATGGTAGGGTATGCAAACTTTACATCAGGGATTGTGGAGAATTGCGAGCTCAACTCTTAGCAAAAGAAAGTCCAGAACCATTTATCAGTAAGGTCAAGATGCCTCAGAAGGTGCATCCAGCTGCTTTGTCTGTGGGTTTCTAGAAGTTGTGGAACTGGCAAGTGAATGGCTGGTATGGCTGTGTGCATCTGATTTCTCCCTGATTGTTCTTGCCGTTCTCTTTTGGACTCTTGCCAACTCACTTTAGTCGTTTGTGAAAAACATCACCCAAAAGTGGGCATTAGTACCCTGGCTGGGACCTTGCTGTTTCTGAATAGGGCTGCAGAACTGCTTTGTTTCTTAATAAGCTCATCAGCAGGAGGTTTGCCAGTATAAATAGGATGGGGAGAGGCAGAGCTTTGAAGCATAGTTTTTGTGCTCTAAAGAACTAACTTGGCTGAAGAACTGCTATCTGGAGCTTTGTTTTTTAAATTAACCTCTATATCAGGAAAAAAAGTAACACATCTTTGTGTATGTTACGTCTTGTGTAATCTGCATATTCTTTTGCTTGTTTTTAATAAGCATAATGATTTCCATGAGAATGGGATCTCTGTTTTCTTTATTGTGTTGTCTTAATTAATTTGAGCCATAAGAGTTGATTGCCGTAGTAAAGCTTTGATGTTGCAGGGCTTGACTTCTAGGGGAAAGGCAGATAAATAGCTAAAAGCAGAGGATTGTTTCACAGCCTTGCCAGGAGTTGTCAAGAAACATAGAGAAGAGAGGAAGGAAATGAGATGTAAGCAAAATGAATGTTCAAACGTAACACGCCTGCTGCTTATAATGAAAAAGTTGGGGTTGGGAAAGAGATTTTCTTTCAAGTGTTGATACACACTTCTGTGTGGTGTTTGGGGAGAAAAACAGTACACACTTGTGTGGTTTGGATTTGTTTAAACTACATTCTTCTTTCATTCTTTAGAATAACGGTAGTAGTTTTTGTAGCTTCTTAAAGTAGTAGAGGTTGAAGTGCTTATGTCAAGACAAGTTGTTTAAATTTGCACAGTCTGTAGAGGAGGGGATGGGGTGGGGGTGTGTGTGTGTCCAAGCAGAGTCACTGTTAAAGACCCTGTTTCGCTCTCTAGTGGTAGGTCAAACTATTTCATTTGCTTGCCTTACTAGTAATTACTAGTAATTTTCAAGGAACTGCAGTGCAATTTAAAATATTGCTCAGATTAAAATATTTAGAACAAATAGACTTCATTTCTTTTTTTCACACCTATGATTTTTATTAACTGTTACCAAACACTTCTGCATATTTTCTTGCTGTTTTATTTATTCTATGAATATGCTATAGATATGTGTTTTCTAACTGACATATTCTTTGCAAAAAGAAAGTAGCAACAAACAAAACAGTCTTCTGATTTAAAGCAGAAAAGACTTGTAATGTGTGAGATCTAGTAGAACTGATGACTGTCCAAAACATTGAGGAAAATATACATTACATTACATTATAAAAATATATATATTACTGTATTTCATACTGTTAATGTCCAGTGCTGTTCCTGGTTGTTCAGCATGCAACAGTGTTTATGTTTCAAATTATTTTGTGAACTTGAAATTGAATTTATGATTGGCTTAGAACAGTGCTGCTTCTTGCTCTAAATATTTATTTACATTTTAAAATTTTTAGCAGTTTGAGATGTCTCAGTAAATCTCTGTGTCTAGGTTTAAAAAAAAATTAAAATATTTTGCTCATGAAAACATCAAAACAGGTGGCCTCAGAAGTGACAGAGGATTTGGCACTGTTAATTACCCCATTAAAAATATGTACAAAGTGTGGGATGCTGTGTACGTTGGGCTCTGGGTTTCTTCCTGGGACATCTATGCTTTCTAAAATAACAGCCTTAGTATTGCTGCTTTGAGACTTGGAAAGTGTGTATAGCTGTTTGTCTTTACACTAGATCAGACACAGCCAACAGACCAGACCCTGCAGCTGCATGCCAAAATCTTTACATTGCATAATAACAAGCTGTACTTTGGAAGTGGAGACAAGGGCCAGGATAATAATTGCATCATTCTGCTTTAAGCTGGCACTTGAGTTGTGCAGTAACTCAAGAATGATAGGATAATTCAGGTGGAAAGGGACCTCAGGAGGTTTCTTGTGCAACCTTGTGCCCAAAACAGGGTCAACTGTGAATTCAGAACAAGTTGCTGGAGGCTTTACCCAGTTGGGTTTGAAAACTCCAAGGACAGAGACTGTACAACTTCTCTGCAGTGGGTCCATGATTAGTCTGTCCTCATGGGGAATTTTTTATTCCCTTTATGTACACCTGAACCTGTCTTGTTTGAACTTTGGCCCATAGTCTCTTAGCCACCTTGCACTACTGCTAAGAACCTGGCTTTATCTCTTCAGTCTCTTCTTGTCAGCACTAGTGGGCTGCTGCTAAGTGTCCTGAAGCCATCCTTCATCCAAGCCAAACAAACTCAGGTGCCACAGCCTCCTTTTGCAGGGCCAGTGCTTCAGCCCCCACTGTCTGGGTGACCTTCTGTTGGACTCACATCTGCACATGGTAGCAGTGTTGGGATAGTAAGCAAGGTGTCTCATCCCCAGTCCCCCCAAGACAGAGATAAGGATTACTGTGCCCTATATGTGACAACCCCAGTGTAGAGCTGCATGTTTGAACCATATGTATGGAGCTCCTGAGCAGTTCCTGAGAGTCAGAGGTCAGCTACCTACACATCCTCTAATCCTGAAGGTTGAACCTGTTAGGGCCCAGCTTACTATATAAAGAAGCAGACGTAATTGGATTTATGAATCATTTAAGTAGGACTGGGCTGACTGATTTGTGTGATTTTGCAGGCTGATGACAAATGGCAGTCTAAAGAGATTGCCTGGAAGGGAAGGGGGAAAGGCTGTTTGACAACATGGTATTTTTAGAAACTTCTACAGTGTCTCTCATGACAGGATCATGAGCACTTGCTTAAAAACAAGACCAAAACTGACATCTCTGTTCAGATAGTTCCACAACTAGACTAGCAGCCTCCATTCCCAGTATCTCTTTCTGAAATCAGTTCCCAGCTCTATAAGGAGGTTGCCTTTTTGCCATGCTGTCTAGCAGCACTACCAAGTGTTGAACATCAACATTTAAAGAAACAGAAAAATAACTGATTGCCATAGGGACAGGTTAAAAGGCTTGATGGTGGAGAGGAGGTGGAGAGAACCTTCATCATAACATGCTTGCTGCAGGCGAGTTGCAGAATAGCCTTATTCGGCTGGCTGTGAAAGCAGATACGTGTTTTAAATTTGCATTCTCTAGAGTAGTGTTAAATGGGTGCACCTTTTGTGGATGCTAGAAGTGGCACAACTGCTTCATTCACAGTAGCATTAGATAATTTATGGAATGCGTCCTAGGTTTTGCATTACTCAGGGTACAGCAAGTGATCTCTCTAAATTAGTGCTACACAGACCATAGATTCAATCTGATTGTAGGCAAAAAATGTATCCCTTGATTACTTAAACTAAAAATCTCAGTGGGAAATGTGTTCACTGTAAGTTATTTGCATGTTTTTCATAAAGTTAATACCAATAATCTTTCCATTGAAGTTAATTTTAAAATTCCTGTACACCTACATAACATTCCATGAAATCCCCTGCAGATGATGCTGGTTTATAGAGTTATTGCACATGCAGAGTAGCTTGTCCTAAATACTGCAGAGAACAGAGCTGGAAATGTGTAGCCCAGTTTTCATATAATTTTGACATGGTGCTGATACTCTTCATGATGGAACATCCCTTACAGGACTGACTATAACTGGACCTGCACTTCCCATTTCAAAGGAAGACCAATGATTGAAATGTGCATGCAGCCACACCTCCAAACACTCAGCGTGCTCAGGGACGTGCACAGACACGTCAGACCATTTGGCTGGGACTCCTGCCCCTCTTCTGCTTGTGTTGTGTTGTGTCCCAAGTGAGTTTTGGCTAGTTTATAGGTATTCTGTATCCATACTGACAGGTCTGTGGTGTTTCAGAGAAGATGAGAGTTATACCACAAGAGGAGAGGTTATACCTAATAGTAAATAATATGCTTGAGGTGCAGGTTAGGGGTTTGGTTTTGTTTGGCTTACACGGGAAGAGAATGGGGATGCTGTCCTCCCATGGAATAACTGTTGGGTGAATTGAATGCTTTGAGAACTTGTTCCCCCTTTTCCTACCACAGGAGGCAGAAACTTGAGGTGCTGGAGGAGTTCACACAACTCACATCACTATTTACACTGGTATCCTTTCATTTACTGTTTAGCTTGCAACATCTTCCTTTCATAAGGCCTTCCAGCATGTCCATCTTGGGAGGACATCTTGGTCAAAGAGCAGGCCTGAAAGTTTGTTCTTGGTGGTTGAACTGCAGGATAAGAAACCTGGGAATTATTACTACACTGTTCCTTCCATCAGTCCATGCCATCACTATGAGCATCTGGGCATTTGGCCAAGCTCTAGAGTGAGCATGAGCACTAAAGGCTACTTAGTACTCACATTTGAGACTGCTATGGGATGATTTATGTGCCTATTGTGGCAGAGTAGCTGTTTAGTTTGAGGGGGAAAAAAATAAGAAAACAGGAAAGGATATGTATGTTTTGCTCTTGAAAGTGAGAAATTTTATGGACAAACATGGGATATATGTTGATAAGCCCACATGGATTATTTTCCATCTGTTACTGCAGGAACTAAAAAGAGACAAACTGATAGGCCCTTCCCAGATGGTATTTTGTGGTAAAGAATTGAAAACCAGCCTATCTGGCTTGCGTAGCTGTGGTCAGTTCCTGCATCTGTTACACTTACCTCAGGCTACCTTAGTGTGTTAACCCTGCTTACTGCCCTACAGCTCAGGGAAGTATAGCCTCTGTTATGATAACACTTTGTGGCTTTGATGAAGTCAGAGAACACACCAGAAGGAGGCATTAGGCATTAGCTTTTGTCTGGAACAAGTAGTACTTCTTGGCCTTGGACAGGATAGGAAGACCCTTAGATTGCTCTGACTGGCACTGCCTGCTCTCCCCTCGAAGCTGAAATCTAGTTACCAAGGGGTAACTCTTCATCAGAACCTGTGTGGAAGGAAGCAGCTTCAGGAGGCTGGTGCTCTACTTTATGCTGCCACGAACTTTGTATATGTGTTAAGAAATGGCAGTCAAGAGATCTGGTGGTGGCTTCTCCTTTTCCTGTCCCACCTCATGTCGGACAAGCACTTAATCCAAACAAATGTTCTTGCATCTGAAAATATGTCTGCAGCAAAATCACATTGTTTTCATTGTGTCATGTTGTTTCAACAAGTACTGGACAGTGGATTTCTCTGCCAATGCTGTGATGTAACATTCCATGCTGATGTTTCCAAACAGTACTCTTTGGAAAGTTTGCAGAGGTGTGCAGTGGTGCGAAGAGTGACAGCTGTTTTGCCTTTCCATACTGTATCTCATGGACAAATCATTGATGCCAGAAACTATCATGGGATCCATGTGTGTGAAGAACCTGGCCCCCTGTGCTTCATTTTTCCAAGCAGTCCTGACTTGAGCCATATACTGGACTATAGTGTTGCAAAAAATTGTCTGGTATCACTCACTTGTATAACTGAGAGGAGGAACAACATGAAGGAAAGAGCAAAGTTCATGCTTTGGGATTTCTATGTCTTATTCTCTTCAAATTTGAGGGTAGGCTATACAAAGTAATGAGCTGTTTGGTTTTTTTCGTTTTTTTAAACATTGGCTTAAGAAAGTTTTTCCTTTACAGTTGATTCTCATTCTCAGTTTCTTCCTTCCAAGAGTTGATTCAAGTATTGCCTCATGCACCCAAAATAGCATAAAGCCAGGAAGACAGCAGCACTTGGGAAAGAAGCCTTCATTCCTGAATATAATGTGGTTGAATTACTGCCCATCATCTCTTCCTCGGGGCTTTTAATGACCACTCATTTCTGCAAGCTCTTGAGAATAGTTTACTCAGTAATGTGGGTTTTGGTTTTTTTTTTTTGTTTTTTTAGAATATGTAATTATAGCCCCAAAAGCAAGAAATTTGGCCTCTGAATTAATAGCAGTGGTGTGGACTTTCAAGACTGATGTGGAAGGCTGTTGGGTGGTGGGAAGGAAATCTGACTAAGGCTGTGGGTGTGAGGAGTCCGTCAACTGTGTGGAGGCTTTCAGATCCACGTCCTCCTAAAATCACACTGATAGAAAAGGTGGACACGACCGGTGCATGTCCGTTTGACAGAACGGGGCTGTGGATGGTGTCCGAAAGCCTCATGTCAGGAATGCTGCCCGGGCTTGGGCCACCGGCCCCATCGCTCCCGTTTATCCTGTCACAGGCGGCAGCTGCTGGCCGCTGCCAAGGGCAGGAACACAAGAAATATTTTTGTAAATGGGGAATAACAATTCTTTTCTTCCCAGGGAGAATGGCAGTGTTTCTTCGCCTCCCCGGGGCGTTTGCAGGCACGATTGGCTGGCGGCGGGGGCGGCCGGGCCCCGGCAGGACAAAGTGTCTCTGTGGAGGGCTGCTCAGAGCCGGCTTTGTCCTGCCGGGCTCCGGCCGCCCCCGCGGGCTCGGCCGCAGCCCCTCGCGGCGGCCCGGCCGGTTCCCGGCGCGGCGGAGGCGGGAGCAGCATTCCCGGGGCTGCCGCAGGACCGCCAGCCCCCGGGCCCGCGATGTCACTATGGGAGCGACGCAGGGCTCCGCCGGGAGCGGCCCGCGGGAGCCCGCGGCGGGGGCGGAGCAGGTCGGTAGCACCCCTGTCACCAGGAGCGCTCCTCCTCCTGCCGGGCTCACCCCCGGCCCCGAGGGGACGGGAGGGGCGGCGGGCGGAGCGCGGGCACAGCGCGCACAGGTGCGTTCCCAGCCGCGGGACTCACCTGCGGCCGCTCCGGGACAGCCCGCGCTGCGGGTCAGCGGGGAGGACCCGCTCGGTACTGACCCGCTGGGTGCCGACCCGCTGGGCACTGACCCGCCGGGTGCCGACCCGCTCCGTACTGACCCGCCGGGCGCGGACCCGCTGGGCGCCGACCCGCTGGGCGCCGACCCGCTGGGTGCGGACCCGCTGGGCGCCGACCCGCTGGGTGCGGACCCGCTGGGCGCCGACCCGCTCGGTACTGACCCGCTGGGCGCCGACCCACTTGGTACAGACCCGCTGGGCGCGGACCCGCTCGGTACTGACTCACTGGGTGCCGACCCACTTGGTACAGACCCTCTCGGTGCCGACCCGCTGAGTGCGGACCCGCTGGGTGCGGGCTGCAGTTTGCTCCGCGCTTCCCACCGCGCAGGCTGGCGGAGACAATGCTGGAGCCGCGGGCGGTGGGAGTACCGTGTTTTTTCCAGTTAGATGGGAGTGGGGAGGCAGGCGGTCTTCCGAAGCGCTGGCCGGTTCCTGCGGCGCCCGAAGGCGACGCCTCGTTTTGTATTTTAAATACTGGCTGGTCTCGGGGTGCGGGGCAGTGTTTTAACCGAAAATAACCCCAGTTTCTGTGGAGGAGCAAACTCAGACGTTTGATGAAGAAAAGCAGCTTCCCCCACTGTAGTAATAAAAGTGGCTATGGAGTAGCAGGCAGCATCTGCTTATCAGGGGTGGTGCGGTGCATGCAGAAAACTGAACCAACCTGTAATCACGTCCCCCACCGCCACTAAAACGTGGATGGAAGCCATAAACACTTACTTACGCCTCATACTTTGTTTTGTGGCTTGTAGAATAATCAGTACCCTTAAATATCCTTGCAGTGTTGATTATTTTATATTACTATTTCTATACTCGGTGTGTTTGGGTTGTTTTTTGGTTTAATGGTTTGTTTTTTGTTTGTTGTTGGTTTTGTTTGGTTAGAGTTTGTTTCACCACGAAGGTTGTGCAGTTGATCCGGGTAGCTTACTCCACTCTTCTGTTATATTCATCCTCACCTCTATTTCATCTCTTCTTAATCCTTCTTGTAAGCCCTTTGACACAGATCCCAGCGTATTTGACACTGTTGCTCCAGTACATTTGGTAAGTAGGTGTAATCATTTGCTGATGGCTCTAGTGAGAGAAATAGAAACAGCCATATTAATGTGCTGGTAACTTGCCTTGCAGGGTTCTCTTGAGGATAGGGTTTACACGTGTTTTTCCTGAATTGGATGGGAAGTCTGGCTCGTGCACATTTGAGCTACAGAAGTTACAAAGCCTGCATTTACAGATGTACACTTTATATGGCTATAGCTTAAATACTTCACTTAAACCAAGTTGTAGTCATTAAGGAATGAACCCGAAGTAAGGCACTTCAGAGTGTATTCAGACAAATGTAGTGCCAGACTGTGTTGTCTTTCTCCTTCCATTCATCTCAAGTAGCAACACTTTTTCGGCCTGCTTTTATCAATATTGGTGGAATTCTTTTGAAGTTAATGGTAATACTTCTGTGGGTTTGATAAAAAGTGTGAGTTGTCAGGTCTTAACTGAGTGTATGGCATTTCCACAAACCATTTCAGGGTCTGCCCCTCATGTAAAGAAGTAAGAATCAATCAGTTTGGTTAAAGCTTCCTTTTGGTTCACAGCTGTGAGTCTATGCAGTATGGGTTGGTTGTGTTGGTTATGAATTCAGTGCCAGCTTCTCTGCCAGCAAAATGGGAGCTTTGACTGATCTTTCCCTCTGCCTTTGTGGGACTGTGAGAAGGCTCATGTTTCTTACCTGGACTGAACTTAAGTGGGGAGACATGGTCAGTGGAGCTACTGCAGTGGTTATGTTCCTTATAATACAGTTACTAATAAGGTCACAATTCAATTTTCTTTATAAACACACCAGTTTGCTCATTATTTTGATGAAAAAGGGAGGAGAACCTGGAGAGATACTGCTATGAGTTCTAGCTCCCTGTTTATTTTTCCAAATGGAGCTGTGCAAATATAAAATTTATAACTGTACTAGGAATTCTGAGTGCAATTCATGGCTATTAAAATTGCAAAGGAACTTAGAATAGCTTCATTTTTTAAAGCTGTATTTGGAATATATTTCTTACCATGAAAATTAAGTACTCTCTAAGAATTTTATGTGATTTTTTTCTGGTAGGAGAGACAAATACTGCAAACACCAGCCTTCAGGCAGATTTATGCTCCTGAATGCATCCTAACTGAAGTGTGCAGTGGAAAACAATACGTAAATGCAATTATTCTTAATGCTTTATGAGAATAAAGCATCATCTAACTTACTGTGTAGTAGGAGAACCTTCATGAACTCTTCAGGCATCTATCCCAGATCTTCAAAATAAAGTAAAGAAGTAAAGAGAAAAAGTCAAGTAAAGCAGAAAATGCTCCTTCAAGGCCTGCAGTTCTAGCAGTTAACTGAACAGGCAGGTAATGAGCAGCAGCTTTCCAGGTGTTTGTGTCTTGTGTTGTGCCCTATTAGGTAATCAGAGAGCAGTATCTTTCTTGTGTATTCTGCCACTGGAGTCTCTATATCTGATAAACAACATTGTGGGAGTGTTTCATAACTGAGTTTTGGATGGTTCTTGTTAAAAAAAGCACATTATTAAAAAAAAACAAAACAAACAAACAAACTTGGAAAGAAACCAGCTCTAATCTACAGCATCTGAATACAGCTACAAGAAGTAATGCCTCTATTCATTATTCATTTATTTATGACTTAATAATATGTAAATACTTAGCCTGCCCTATCTCTTGCACACGTGTGCCTGTTTTGTGATGAGAGAGCATTCTGAATGCTCACCCCTTATGGCTTTAGTCAGTATGAACTTTTCAGAGATAATGCAGGATGTCTAGCTAGACTGTCATTCTAGGCTCCATAAACAAAGCTCTGAGAAGCAAATTGTTGGCCTTTGACTGAACTGAGCAGCTTGCTGCCCGGGTCAGCACTTGGCACTGATTGCTCTTCTTTCTATGTTCCAGCACTTGCAAAAACCTTCTGGATAATGTGGGATTCTTTTAGTGGCCGTGGCTGAGGATTCTTCTGTTCGATCAGTATTTCAGAAGCTTTTTGAAGAGTTGCAGAACAAGATGAGAAATGGCTAACATTTTTTATTTCTTTGTTTTTCTTAGTAATTCTTATTCCAGAAATAAAAAGTGGTCAGTGGTTTTGGTTATTCTGTTCATAGAGTTGATAGATTATTAAAGCAATTGAAGTGACAGTAGCATAGCTAATTGGTAGCATGCGTGTGCATGCTCTTTAGATGCTGCATAAGAACTCAGTTTTTCTGTGTGAAACTGTACTTGCATAGTTTTTGTCTGTTGGCTAAGTAACAATTATAGTTTGGCTGTAAATTTTTATTTTCCAACACATAGTTTCCTAAAAGTTTTTCAGTGGGGATGTTGTTTCTGTCGTGATATTTTGGCAGGATCTCCCTTGCAGTTGACATACTTGTATGTGCTTTACCTCAGTATGATGTGTTACATTAGGGCAAAAAAAATCCCAGTGTCAGACTTCTAAAGACATAGTGCTGATTGCAGACAGATGCCTGGTGACATTTCCAATAGCTGCTGTGCACTCAGCTCCCCTTTGGCAATAATTCTTTCCTGGCTGTTTGTGTGCAGTGCCCAGTGCACCTACAAGATTTAAGGTTAGTTTAAGGTGGTGGGAGAAGGTGAGGAGTCTTGTACCTCAGAGACACTTGTCAAGCTATTGGTAGAATGTGAGACCCCCTGTACCAGAGTACTGTTGATATACCCTCCTTTGCTGTCCCTTTAGTGTATGTGAAATACTTATAATCTTGTTCTAACATGTGTTGAAGTCTTAAGTTTTGTCATTTTCTGAATGGCTTTTTGTTTGGCAGATTATTATGATGTCTATTTAATGTTTCCATGGTGGTGAACTATGGAATTTATTTAGTTAAATCTTACTCATTAACTTCTGCCCCCTGTTTTCATATTTTGACCTAATTTTCAGCTCCTTTTCCATGCTATCTTTTCCTGCTTTGTCCTGTAGAAGCCAGTAGATAAGTTCCTAATGTCTTCTGCAGCAATAGGAATGAACTGAAACTCTTGGATCACAATAATTTGAAAACGGGATTACATTTTTCTTCAGTTTTTTTAAAAACTTGTTCATCTACAGGCAGGTGCATAACTTCAGTTTCTTTCAGATGGGAAAAAAGCAGAATACTTGATTATGGTTTGCTTCTGCTTGAAGTGTGTAATGCTCTTTCATGTGGTTCAGACCACAAGAAGAAAACTTTCTGCTCCAAATCTCAGTTGAGAATGAACTTTCAGTGGCTACCAAAATGAGATTTGCTTTGGGTGGTTATTTAATGGAAGCATTTCTAAACCTTAATGATTCTGAGCTGTTTAGTTTCCCTTCAGCCACATATGCAAAAGGATTCTCTTGTTTTTCTTTCTTAGTTCTTTTCAAAGCCTCATGTGGTTTATGAAAGTTGCAAGAGGAGGAATGAATTTTTTTCTGTCACTTGCTGAGCTTGTTCTGGTTAGTTTATTCTTTGTGTACTCAGTTTGAAGTTCAGTGGAAGTGGCCCTGATTCATAAGGATGTGTCAGTTTGGTTTCATTTAATGTTTGGAGCGATGCCTGAAGTTATTTACATTGATGTTACATGCATGTGAAGTGTTGACTCTGTAGGAATATTGCATCAAGGGCTTTAGTTTTAAATTGTTCTGCTGGCATCTTTTCAAGTGAAGAAAGGATGGCTGCAGATAAACCCGGATTAGTGCCATAGGAATGAACCAGACACGTGAAAATTACTATCTTGATAGGGAAGAAAAGGGGCAGCTGACTTCACCCCTCTGCCCCTTGTGTTGGTTTACTGCTTGTTTGTTGACTGCTGACATTAACACCATTGTAGGAATAATTTCTACATACACTGGAGGCGTGTGTGGTAAATTCTTCATAACGATGTTAGCAAAGTCATGCATAACTGCGTGGTGTAATTCACATCCAGCCTTGCAAAAGGATCGAGGAAAAGGAATGGAAAATACTGGAATTTTACCACTCTCCTCTGCTTGTTTTCTTTCCTGAGAGTGTTTTATCAGTGTTGTCAGAGGTATGGGGTGATTTTTAGTGTAATATTGTTTTATGTTGGATGATAGGTTGCTGGTGACACTGTCCCAGAAAAATTCAGAGCTGCGGCTATATGATTAATTTTGTTGTTTGAAAAAATAATTATACTTCTTTTGAGACTCTGAGGAGGAAACTTGGCTGTGAGTAAAGGGATTCTGAGTGTGTTTTGCTGAAGCAGGTGCAGCTGGCTTAATCCATTGTTTCATGGCATATAAGGTCTTGGGAGGGGCTGGGTGATTATTTGTGTCCTCTTTTTCCAAATACACTGTGAGGAGTACCCATATAAGACTTACAGACCTAAACCCTTTATATGCAATCCCCAGGTCAGTATTTTCATCTGTGTATTCCACTGTCTGGATGACAGAAAAATTGCTAAACTCTTCTGCAACAGATTTCATTTTGATTTTGATTTCATTTTAGTTACGTGCAAGATATGTTAAAGTTTAGGAGTGAACTTCAGCAATGCTCTCTGGCATGACTGAGCAGACTCTTGAGACGTTTGGAGAGGGAGAGGTGAGTTGCTTAGGACCTTGAAGGCAGGAATGTGGTGGTAGAAGGAAACGAATGCAGAGGTATGACAAGTGTGACTGGAAAACAGTGAAGAGTTGGCTAATAAATTGAGCTGTTTGTTGTGGCATGTATATCAATGATGCTGAATGTATGACTTAAAGCTGAAAACAGCTTACTTTTATAGAGTTTTGCTATCTTTTGGTCAATGCAACCTTCAGTTTGATGTTTGTGTTCTGTGAGGTTTGTGATACGACATTGGTGGTTGTATGAAATGCATTGTATAGGATGAATTTTATGGGGTTTTAGACTTAGATATGATCAAATGTGCCGTTAAATTTTATGCATTACACAGAGCTATATTCAGGTTTATTTCCTTCAGACAAGAAAATAAAGCTAATGTGACAGTTTGTAGTAAGATTACATACTTAGACACAGGAATGCTTGACCAGAAGTAAAATGCTTCCAAGAATATGGCATATGGTTGTTCTATTAATAGAGTGAGAACAAAAGCTACTAGAAACCTTAACAGGGATAGAAAATCTGGTTGGGATGAAGCTTGGAAAGTAACAATTGTTCCATTGTTTGAACTGTCTTGTGTTATGACTGGATGATTAAATATAAATGCTGGCCTGATTGGATTGTATCCCAGTAATGCATTGGCCTTTAAAAAGCCAGTTGCAGGAAGTAGTAGACAGGTACCCAGCTTGTTTTTCTCAGATTGCAGAGTTGCAGGTGTTGAATGACCAATGGAATAACAATCTCGTGGTGCTAGAATTGGTCACTTCTACTGCTTGGTTTGCTATTTGAATATAGCTGCAGGAAGACAAAGCATTCAAAAACAGTAGCAGTACAAAGTGTACTGCTGAAGTTGAGTAAAATTATAATTAGAACTTTGTACTGTGTGATATATATGGTGCTTCAGTGATTTTGTTTTTGTTTTTGTTTTTTTCTATTTCTTTTTTTAAAATTTTAAGATGCCACAAGAATAAAAGCAATGTTTTAGCTGCAGGGGATAAATAATTCATGAAGTGAAGCACTTAAGGAACGGTAGCTGCATTTACTTTATTTCACAGTTAACGTAATTTCTTTTTCTTGATGAAATCCAGCTTAATGAAATTGATTATGTACACCTACTGAGTCTAATTTACCTCACCATCAAATCCTGATACCACAAGCACAGCAGAACCAAACTTTTGAATTTTTATTTTATTATGCCAAGACAAGGTCAAGTCCCCTTGAACTTGGCTTATGCACAATTTGCTGTAGCACTTAAATTCTCAGACTTCATTTGTGTGGGTATTCCAAGGAGCAGGAGGTCCAGAAATATTGTAACTGTAAAGAAGTGTGTTAGGTTTACAGTTAAAGTGAGTGGGGCTGACTGAAGTCAGAGGTAGCTTTTAAAGCCAGTGTTGATCAGGTGAACTGAAGTTCAATATCTCTTCAGTAGTTATCTTCCTGAAGCGTATACAAAAAAACCTGCCAGCACCTGCCAAAACCTGGTGTGACAGGGTGGAAGTATAGGAAAAACATTCAGAAAATGAAACAGCAAATAAACTCTCCACTTTCCAGTGTGTCTGCACATACTCAACATTCAAGTATAATTGATTTGTCAGCCTTTTACCTCAATGAATTTTGATCTTGAGATGAAATCACTTGGCTTCCAGGTTTTTACCTCCTCAAGCCTTGCTGAGATTTTAAAAAATGGATGGTGGAGAAATTTACTTTACTGGAAGACTGGACACAAGCTGTGCCTCAGGAGATGACGTTTGTTTTCTTTAGAGCCCCTTTAACACCTGTGGGAGAATAAATTGCTATTTCCAAGGCTCCTCCACTGATCTGGTAGGTCCCACAACACTTGGGAAAACCAGCTTCTATCCTCTGTGAAGCAATATTTGAAAAGGAAGACATCTTTGATGAAAAGAATGTTAGTTGCTGGAGTGTTATTTCTCAAGAGGCAGAAACTATTTTCTAAAAATGAAATTATTTAAAGGTGGGGTAGAGGGGGGAAGGGACGACAAGGAAATAGGATCCGTTTTGTTTTCTCCCAAAAGGCAGTTTTCTATTTCAATTGAAGCTGTTCCTTCACAAATTTTGAAAAATTTATTGTGTCCTGTTGGGGGAGCACTGTAACAATTTTACCAGGGCAATGAGAGAACTGTTGCTGGGCAAAAGATAGAGAAGAGAATTTGCTCGAATAGATCTAAACTCAATTGTTGAGATTTAGGGAATCAGTAGGTAAGACCTGAATATCTTGCAGGTGTGTTTTGAATACAGTTTCTTTTTTTGCCCCTGTTTTCATCTTGAACAAGCTTTTGTTTCATTTGTAATGGGATATTGTACTGGTTTTTATGATGTATCTGTATGCAAAAAGTCTAGTAGAATTCAGCTATAACAAGTGCAAACTACTCCACTTGTGCCTACCACTCATCCCAGAAAGTCTTGTTGGTGTACTTTTAATTGGCATAACATATGGGGGTTGTAAATTGATGCTGAGTTTTAATGTTTGGAACTTGCTACACTCTGCTGCATGCATACTGCATTTTGCTCCCATCCCTGCCTCCAATATCACCGTAAATGATGGCCTGCTGTGGGTAGCACCAAACCAATTCAGGTGACTGCTTTTATAGTAGCTCCTTTCCACAATAGAGAGGGAATGAGACTGTCAATCTCTTGCTGAAAAGATTAGTTTGTTCATAAGCATCACTGTTTTAAAAAGACACCACACAATCCCTAGTAATTTTTGCATACCCAGCTGAAATGATTAACTGTTGCTCTTGCTGTCAAAGATCACAGGTACTGTGAAATACAAGTGAATTAAGTCTAGAAAATCCCTCTCTGCGTGTGTTGCTTAGTTTTCTGGTGTAATGTCAGCAAAATCAGGACCTTAAAGGACCTCCTGGTACTTTCTGAAAGTGTAAACTGTTTGTTCAGGTAAAAAGCAGTTGGGAAGAAAAAGTTTCACTCTGAAAAATGATACTGTAACTCTGTTTTTTGTTGTTAAGTGCTAAATGCGGGACTGCTAATTTTCAGGTACCTATTTTCATGGTGTCGTGGTTTCTCTGTCCGCTTTAGTGCGTGGTTCACCTTTGGAGTACCAGATGTTTCTCTTTTTTTTCCAGAACACTAGACTGCATGCTTGTTTCCTTTTTATAAACAGTACAATCAATTCCTGAAATACGTGTGGTAAGAAAAGTCACTTAATAAAACCAGAATCAATAAAAAAAACCAAACCAAAACAAGCAAACAGAAAAAACAACCCCAACCCAGTTCTGTCTGAAGATAGAGTATGGGCTTGAGATGAAGGAAAGAAAACAAAAGCGCCTAACAGATAGGTGTAACATCACGTTTTGTGTCGCATTGACGGTGAAGGGAAGGTTTTTTTTGGGACGGGGTTTTGCCCTGGCGGGAGCGCTCAGCATCTCTCTTCCCGTCTCCCGGCTGCCGCCCCCTGGCGGTGCCGCGGGGCGGCGCGTTCGGAGCGTTTTCCAAACACTCCTGAGCTCTGCCAGGCTGGTGCTGTGGCCGCTGCCATGGGGAGCTGTTCCAGCGCCCAAACACCCTCTGGGGGAAAAACGTTTTTCAACTATCCAGCATAAAGCTCCTCTCACACAGCATCAGGCCATTCCCTTGGGTCCTGTCACTGGGTCCCACAGAGAAGAGATCAGTGCCTGCCCCTCCTCACGAGGAAGTTGTGTCTGCAGTGAGGTCTCCCCTCAGTCTCCTCTTCTCCAGGCTGAGCAGACCAAGTGACCTCAGCTGCTCCTCATACAGTTTCCCCTCAAGGCATTTCACCATCTTGGGTGCTTGCTCTCTAATAGCTTTGTATTTTTTGAGGTGTTGTGGTGCCCAAAACTGAACACAGGACTTGAGGTGGGGCCACACCAGCATAGAACAGAGTGGGACAATCAGTTAATGTATAATATGTTTTCTCTTAAGTAGCCTTAAAGCCACTTGGGAACTTTTGTATTCTTGTCTTTTCCACAGAAGTCTTTTTCTCTGTTTCTATTTATTTCCATGCTCCTGGCTAGATGGCCAGTCCCAAAGAATGGTGGTGAATGGGGTTAGATCCAGCTGATTGCTAGTAACAAGTTGAGTTCCCTCGGGCTCAGTACTGGATCTGGTCCTGTTTAATAAGTTGGTTGATGATCTGGACAGATGAGACTAGGTTGGACGAGAGTGTCCAACTGATTTGCAGGAGGGTAGGAAGGCTCTGGACAGGCTGGATCCATGGTCCAAGACCAACAGCATGAGGTTCAACAAGACCAAAGGATGGGTCCTACACTTTCATCAGAACCCCAGGCAGTGCCACAGGCTGGGGGCAGAGTGGCTGAAAAGCTGCCCAGGTGGCCGAAAAGGCCACTGGCATGCTGGTCTGTGTCAGCTGTAGTGTGGCCAGCAGGGTGAGGGAAGTGACTGTCCCTGTGTGCTCAGCACTGCTCAAATCCTGTGTCCAGCTCTGGCCCCCTCACTGCATGGCAGATACTGAGCTGGAGCATGTCCAGAGAAGGGGAACAAGGCTGGGGAAGCTGTCTGGAGCACAAGCCCTGTGAGGGCCAGCTGAGAGATCTGAGGGTGTTTATCCTGGAGAAAAGGAGGATCAGGGATGGCATCATTGCTCTCTAGAACTGCCTGAAAGGTGGGTGTAGCCGGGTGGGGTCTCTTCTCCCAGCCAGCTAGTGACAAAATGAGAGGATGTAGGTAGGCTCAAGTGCCAGAAGAATGTTTCAATTGAATATTGGGAAAAATTTCTTCATAAAAAGGATTATCAAACATTGGAACAACTTGCCAAGGGTTGTGGTTGAGTCACCATCCCTGGAGGTATTTAAAGCCATGTAGGGATATAGTTTAGTGGTGATCCTGGCAGTGTTACATTAACAGCTGGGCTTGGTGACCTTGGAGGCCATTTCCAACCTAAACAATTCTATGATTTAACCTGTCGCTTTTATAAAATCTTGTTTTCCTGGTACATCCTTAAAAGTGAAGCCTCCTCTGCTGTCCAAGTTGAATTTAGCAGCAGAGTTCTAGTATCTGTTCTGCCATCTCCTTTGGCCTGGCAGTTCAGCTGACAGAAATGGCAAGAGAGTAATTCAGTGAGAAAAAATGAGCATGTTTTTGTGGCTTTAGAAAGCTGTCTTGGCATCCTTTTAAGAACTAAACACCAGAATTCGCAGAGTGAGTCAAGGAGCTGCATGTAAATGAACAGGAGGAGTGTGGAAGTTATGGTCAGAAAGAATTTGTTTAGTTCTTACCACACGAAGCTGTACCCAGCCTATGAGGTTGTGTGTTTGAGAAGAAAAACCTGCACAGCCAAAGATGAAAAGGGATGTTGGTCTTGTGAGAACCATCCAAAGGTGCTCATTTTTAAAGGCAAGGAAACTTTGACAAGGCTGAGAAGAAGAAAGTACGTAGAAAGCAAGAGAACAAACAAATTAAAGATACAACCCACTTGAATTTTCATAAGCTATTTCTAAGGTGAATTGTGACTCAACCTCAAAATATTTTATGAAAATCCTAATTCTCCCTTTTCTTCCTTTAAAAATGTTTGTCCTGCATTCTGAAAATTTTCAGTATAATTAATAAATGTTTAGTAAAAATATGTAGGAAATACAGTTTTCCTGAAGAGTATCTTACTGTCTTGAACAGAAAAAAGTTTCCCCAAAAAACCAAGTTCCTTTTTTTCCTTCCCCAAAGAGTCTAGTGTATGCATTACTCAGATATTTATATGTGCAGCATCCTCATTTTTATTTAGGTGTTTCTTTAAAACAGAGTTGAAACAACACAAAACTATCCAGAGATTACGTGCCCTATGATATAATCCAGCAAAAGGATGCCTTATGCCATGTTATTTACTGTCTTCTTTTCAGTGTCCAGGTTAGTCCCTTTCTGTTGTGGAATTGCAGAAAAATTAAATATTTACAAAACTCAAAATCCCACACCTCTATTTTGATTTTTTTTTTCCCCCTCATGTGCTTGGGCAAATTCCTGCAGAAATTTTCTCAACTGGGTAATGCTGTTTCATCACTGTGAGCCATTTGAAGAATGCTACTGCAGGAGCTGCTGCCCTGGGCAGAGTGTGATATCCTTCATTGCATTTAAGCATTGTTTGTCATTTAAATACTGTGAGCTGGATGAAGTGATGTATTTTGCATTGAAAAGCACACTCTGTCAAAGATCCAGACCAGCATAGATCTTCTCTGTGTGTGAAACCTTTTTGCATCCCCTTGGGCTTATTTGTTAAACAATTTTTGGTGCACTTGGAGATCTGGGGCATTATGCTGTGAATGTTAATATCAGTTACAATGCAAATGAGACCTAGATTCATTTGTCAGTTAATATTCTCAATAGTCTGATGAACAGTGCTGTTGCCCTTCATCTCCCACATTCTGGACTGGAGTGGATTCTGGTTCAGCTTGCAGTCTGGAAGGCATTTGTTGTGTTGTAGTGCAACAAGAGATAGAAATGAAAGCAGCTTCTGCCACCCAGGAGTTCTTCCTCACCTGTTAGCTGTCTCAAACTCCCACAGTGGGAGAAGGTTAATCCCTGTTTTCCAGTTACTGGCGCTGTTTTCCTGCAAGATGTTTGTTTGACAGAAATGGAGGAAATCTTTGTGATGGCTTCCTTGCACAACACTTAGGCTGCTTGACTTGAAGTCAAGAAAACTAAATTATGCTCTTAGCTCTGCAGCTGAGAGCTTTGGTACTGGGTGGTTTGTAAGAAATAGTAGTTTTGCTAACTGAAAGCAAAATTTGTAGTGAAATAGTGCTCAGCACAGTAATGACTGTGGGCGTTGTTGTCATGATGGATTCATGCTATTCCTGAAAGAAGTGAAACAAAAGACCCTTTCATTATTGTTTAGTTAACTGCTCTCATTTGATAATTTTTAAAGTTTTCATGAAGCTGAAGAAGTAAAAATTGTTTTGTGAATGCCTGGAATAGGCTTGTTGTACTTCATGCAGTGTTTGCCAGTACTGTTTAGATAGAATTCACAATTTATAGCAACTGAATGGTATAACTTCTGGGTGAAATATGAGTAAGAAAAGCTTTAAACAATATCTTGTCTTTTACATGAAAAATGGTTTGTGTTTCTGTGTAGTGACATTCAACTTCTCATAGTTTTATTGTATTTATCTATGAAAAACAAATTTTTAAAACATTATGCTCAATTTATACTTTCTCTAGGTCTTTTTAGGAAGCACTTCAGGTTGCTGTTTATACAGGCATTGTGTAAAAAAAATTCTGATGCAAAGTCTAATAATAAACAGATCACAGAGTGATTTGGGTTGGAGGGGACTTAAAAAATAATTGAATTCCAACCCTCTTGCCATGAGCAGGGACAACTTCCACTTTACCAGGCTGCTGATGAATGTGTTTGTTACCTTGCCAATACAGCAGAAGTATTTTGCTAATATTTTTTGGTTTTGTTGAGTAATTTGGGTGAAAGCAAACCTTTTATAATGCAACTGATGATTGTCAGTTAGAGGGAAGAGGAAGAAAGTATTGAATGCACGCTCATTTCTATGATTTTTTTTTCCTTCAAAAATTTCCATTCCATTGCAGAAGTATACTTATGTGTACAGTTTGTGACTTTTTTTTACCAGCTTCCTGCATCCTGATAATATAACCCATTGTGATGTTAGCAACCATTTTGATTTTATTGGAATGTGGAAGTAAAATTGGTGCTCTTTTAACATGGAGCTGTACCTTATTTCTTCTTCATGCCTCTAACAGGAAAGAGAGGGAGTTTCTGCCACTGTTGAAGAGCAGTTATCTTTTACTTCTAGTGGATATATTTTACAAACCATTTTTTATCTCTTAATTTGAGCCATTCAATGTTGTAGGAACCTGTTTCTTGAGGAGGATCTGTTGCTCTTTTGGGAGGTGTTGTATTAGTGCAGGAACTTACATGAAAAAATAGATACTCTTCTCTGAGTTAGAGCATCTATTGCTAGAAAATAAGGTACCTCCTTTTGTGCGAGATGTAGGCTGCATTGTAAAAGATCCAAGGGTAAAAGTAGTTTTTTCTCATTTTCCTGGGTCCTAATCAAAGGTCTGCTGTATCATACACAGATAATTCATGGGAGCAGGTCAGTTGGAGCCTTCTTCCAAGTGGCTTCTTCACTGCCTGGTAAAGGTCCTGTTCCTCTTCAGACACATTTCACTGTATTAAGAATACTTGTCAAGCTCTGGCTACTTGTGTTATATCATCATCATTTTGTGGACATCTTTAATAACCTAGGCTATGGCATTCAGCTGGGAAAGTGAGGTGAGGTGCTTCACACCACACACTGATGTATGGAGTGCTTCTTGTTTCACTGAGCCTCCTCTCTCTACAGAAGGCATTTCTTTAGTGTCATCCAGAAACTGAAGTGGATCAGGATCTTTGAAAACCTGTAAATCAAAGGCCATCCTATTTTGTTCATCATAATTATCTTTATGAGGGCTGTTTCTGATTCCTCTGATAGTTTACCTGGTCTTTGAGACCAGGAATACTTAGGTCTTGACGCAGCTTTGGACTCCCTGCACCTGGCTGTTCCTATCAGTGGCTAAGAGTCCCTGCCCCTCTGTCCTGTACAAGTGGGTGCCTTTCAGTTAAGCTTGAAGTTCTTGATCATCATTGTAGGAGTCTGTCTTTAGGGAAAACCTGGACTCAGCTTTCAAGATTTCATGCTTACATCTATAGTAGCATGTGAAGGGGGACAGGAAAAGTTGGAGGGCAAGGACCTCTCTTTTTGTGTTACTTCCATAATGGAGCCAACAAGAATGTTTTAGGTGTTCTTTCTGCTTGCTTGGACAGATTATGTCTTGCTTGTATAGATTACGTGTGAGGAAACACCCTTTTTATTCCTTGTCTGTAGAGGAAGAGATCAAAACATAGTGCTAGGTGTTAAAACTTTCACCAGGATGAATGGAGCGATGCAGCCTGCTGCAGTAAGATTTTGTTATGACATTCTGAGGTTGCTCTGTTGAGTTTTTTGAGAGCTCGCTTTTTCCTTTCACCTTCCCCAGTTTATAAACCAGATCATAATGCTTCATTTTCTTTCCCCACATGATTCAGGAACATTTTATCAGGATACACTCCCAGAAAGTACCAGAGTGTGTATTTGTCATTGGAGTTGAGCTTGCTTTTTAAATGTCTGTGGATAGTAGGTATGATATGTAAAAGGGTTGTAATGGCCTTTGTAATCTTGTGCTAAGTATAAAGTTAGGTTATAGTTTCCCTTTATAGTTAGCTTTTGTGAAGAGGCATGCAGGTAAATTGAAAGGGCAGTGTCTGGGACCATAATTGTTTGAAATTTTTTTTCTATCTCACTTTAAAAGAAATTAATAGGTATTCCTATTCTGAAGATCCTGTTTTCCTTCAAAATGAAACATTCAAATGCAGACACCTGCATCTCTCTGCTGACTCTGGTCTCTTCACTTGCAGCAACATTCCTAGATTTTCTGATTATTTTTTAATTTTTTTTTTCAGAAAAATTTCATTTTAAATTTTTGTGGAGGCAATCCATTCGTTTTTCTCGTTATATTTCTTTAGAGAAGAAGGATAGTCCAAAAACCAAGAAAGAAGAGTCCTTGCTGTTCTAACTGCTACAGCTCATGGATAATGTTTCACAGTTTTTGTTCTCTTGTGTCGTCATGGTCTTTTCTTCTCTATTTGGAGTGCTTCTGAAGCTTTTTCAGAGCAAGGGGGAGGAAAACAGAAAAGCTAAGAAATCAGGGCTAGAGAAGTCTCAAAGATGTACTGACATTTGTTTCTTTTTCTTGCCCTTTTTAAAAATAAATAAATAAATAAATAAATAAATACTACTCTTGGAAGCTGTGAATGTGAGTCTGTTGAGAGGAATGTGCTCTTTAGAAATGCTGATGGGGATTCTAAGCTATTTTTACCAAACTTTTATTAAAAGTTTTACTTGTGTCCAGGTGGGTACCCTGAGCTGGGGGCTGGTGTCAGTGTCTCCTGACACTCCAGCCTCTCCTGGATCCCCTTGGTGTTTACTCTTGGCAGCTCAGTGATGAAGGTGCAAACCTCTGTTCATCCCAGTTCTGCTGGCTAATGCAGAGGTGGGGTCACAGTCAAAATGCAGAATGCTGAATTCAGTCTTCATTTTGGATGGAAAAACTTGAGCGTATGTGTTGTCCCTTTGTGGCCCTCTTACCCACTATTCTCCCTAACCTCCCCACCCCTCAAAACCTCCTCAACAACTCCACCAAAAAAATGAACAACACAACCCTTAATATTTTCCACCACTGTCTGAATTAATACTCTTTAGCAGTTAAAATTGGTCTACTAGTGAAAAATGAATCTATTTATGGAGGTTTTGGTTAGCATTGTGTACAAACTTGGCATGTCTTCCTATCTGATCACTGCCTGTGAAACTTACATAAAGTCTAGGGGAAAAGTTCACTTGAGGCTTAAATTTCACAGCATTCATGCAGCATAAATGGGAATGATAGCTTGACCTATTTTCCAATAAAGTAACCTATCTTTGGCTGTGTGATCAGCTTATTTCTCTTACAAATGATACCTTACTAAATGTTTGATGGCAAATACTGTAATTTGCAGTGACTATAATTTTGTATTTATTTCTCCTTTTTCTTGCTGGAGCCAAGCCCACGCAGTTCTGCAAAAACTGTAAAATATTACAGCCAGTATATGAATTTTCAAATCATCTGCACTGTGATTCTTAAGACTTTTTTTCTTTTAAGTTTAAATTTCGTTCCTGGCGCAGTGAACCCGTAGGTACTTGGAAGAAGAATAAGATGCTGCATAGTGATCTGTTTTCGATACTTCATTTAAAAACAAACAAAGAAACATAAGATTACAGCACTGCATTTTCCTGGAATCTCTGAAATTGAGAGTTAATAAAACTCACAGCTCATTTCCTTGCTGTGGTTTTGATGTGTTTCTGTGTGAAACTGACAGCAGGATTTGTTTGAGTATGTAGGCCACTATTGTATTAGAATTACATAACCGTGTTGAGTGGTGGAAACAGATGAAAAGACGGGATGTACGGCGTTCCCTCACAGATTATATCCTGCAACAATGAAGACGGCTCAGGCTCTGCAGAGAATGTGGTCACATGCAGTCAAAAAGTTGGGGATTTTGAAAGGGCACGTGAGTTGCTTTTTGTTGCATCTTGCTCCACGTCTTTTCTTCCCCTCCTCCCCTCATATATCCCTCCCCTCTGCAACTCAGCTTTATAGCCAGATGATTGTTGTGGCAGGTCTTCTGGTTTTGTTCTTCTTTCGGCATGAATGAAGTTGTCTTCGGTGATCTCTCAGTGCAAGTAATTTTGTGCATCTCTTGATGACTGTCAGTTAGAGCTGCAACAGCTGCCTGTTTGTTGCACACTGGCGATTTTAGCACTTTGACTAGTTTCCTTCCAAAGATTCTGCTAAACAGTCTATTTTGGGTATTTAGAAAGCACCTGTCATTTTAGTATATTAGCATTAGACAGATTTAAGCAAATCCTGACTACAGTGTTCTAAATAGAAATGGACTGACTATAGTCCCTAATGAATATAGAGTAGCTGATTACAATAATTTGCATTTACTGCAGGTAGCCTGTTGTCTGTGTGAAACCTGTGTGGATTTGTAAAGCAGTTACTGTTAGTAACTGGAGGTGGGGTTCTTAACCATTTTGCCTGCCTTTCTCTCTCCAGTGTTTTGGTGTGCAATCTTGCAGTGAAACTGCGATCCTGTAAGGGATGCACAAGCTGCTCAGGATCCCTTTGTGTTTCCTTACAGATGAAGTATGAAGAAATTGGCAAGGTGATGAAGGCTTTTCATAACTCATCACTTGATGCATTCAGAGGAGAGTCACATCACTAAATGTGGAGTACAGGAATTTTGCAATTCGGGTGGAGATTTAGATACTAGTTTTGATCAAGTCCTCAGCTGATGATTTGTAACATTTGTAGACTCTCCCTCCCTCTCAGTCTTCTCTTCTCCATTTCTCTGGTACGGGTATGGGTTAGCATCGTGACAATGGCAAGCAGCAGTACATTTTGTAATGTTAAAGAGATTATTGTTTAGAGATTGTTTTTGCCTTACGGCAAGGTGACCATTCAGTTCTTTGAACTGTGTTGCAGAGCCTGCATTGCTGTATCAGTACAGCAGAGCTAGTCATGTTGTCTTGGTAATTACATCGTGCAAAATCAGCTTTGCAAGTACATAGTGTGCTTTCTTTCCCTGATGCAGAGTACAGCAAATGGGAGACAGTTTCCTAAGGTGCAGTTTCAAAAAATGGTTTACTTTAACAAATACTTGTGAATTTAAAAGTGAATTGCTTAATTATCTGTTGTTGAATTTTCAGTAACAGTTTCAAGGTAAAAATAAACCCAAAAAATTTACACAGAATGTACCTGAAACAGTCACTGATACTATGAGGATGTTCTTCTAGGCACTAATGAGATGACACTATAGGCTTGGTATCTTGCAAGACCTTAGTTTTAGTGTCTGTAGGCAGTAGTTTCTCTTTCATTCTTACTACTTTTTTTTTTTTTTTTTTTTTTTTTTTTTTTTTTTTTTTTTTTTTTTGGACCAGATACCATAAGACTTATTTGTCAGAGTAAAGTAAACTTAACTCTGTAGGCTTTTGATACTTTGGTTTACTATCCCATACATCTCTCCACTTGTGCACAAGGTTATACTTATGCCACTGCTCATGGAAGGCCTAGTTTTCTGGAAAGAAATTCCTGTAAGTTTCCTGTTTCATATCCATACATCTATCCCTGATATTTTTCCTCCGTCCTTTTCCTGCAGTGTTGTGCTGAATAAGCAGTCATTTCTCAGGCCTGTTTTTGTCCCCATGGGTAGTAAATTCCCTATGACTGCATTCTGCCTGCCTTACTCTTGCACCTGCTCAGAGCTGGCCTCACTATTCTTGGCTGGGAGGTGGTGTTGGTAGGAGCTGCATACTGTGCAAACTGAATTTAAGTGATGTTTCTGTTACATGTGTAAGTTGTTGAGGCTTTTTTACCAAGAGGAGGCTGGAAAAGGTTTTCCATTTTCTGTGCTTCTACAAAATTTGAACCTACCTGCTTGTCCTTCAAATTTTACCCATTATTTGGTGCTGACTTTCATTCTTAAAACTTTATTCAGTGAAGTCAGATGGAGTTTAGGTGACACTGAGGCCCCTCTTCAGCACAGACTCATTTCTTGCAGAGCTTAAAGATACGTAGAAAAGCACAACTGTAGGAAGGGTCAGTAGTAGGTAAACTGTCAGACAAGCAAGCCTAGTCACTTCCATTTATGGCAGCATCACAGAGTTCAAAAGAAGAGCTTAGTTAAGGAGAAAATTTTCACTTGTGGCAAAGATTTTCTGTGTAAGGGAATATAGAAAGTGAGTTCAATTTCAGATAGCTGAAAGCTTAGACATGCTAGCTGGTTAGATGGTAGTACCAGATAAAATAATTTTACTGTGTGTTTCAGCACATTAACACTGACCCCAAGACACATATGTTTTAATACTAATAGTTATGAACAATTCTTGTCTGATTTAGACAAGTCAAAATTTAGAAGCAATTACTTACACGTATTACTTCTAATATAAGCCATCATCTCCTACATCTATTTTTAATTTTCTTTTTAATTAGACGCTAGAGGTTCTGGAAACTGAAAAGCATTGTTCATTTTCTGGCAGAACAGTGGAAGTTTAACACTGTTCAGTGTTGTAAAATTCCTGGTAAGAATGCTGGATGTTTTGCATATTCCTTCAGAACCTCTGAGCAGGACTTACTTTTGTTCTTCAGTACAGTGAATGTGCAATGGAAAATGTAAATCTGGTTTCTCTTTGTGGTGCACGGAATCAACTGGAACTCTGCAACAAGGGGTTTTTTTGCATATGAGAAATAACATCCATAGCTTGCTGAACATTGGTGCACTGCAAGAATTCTTACTCTGAAGATGCAAGGGATGCCTTAAAGTACAGGCAAACCCTTCATGTGTCACTTCTCTCTCTGTTTTGGAGTTTAGTTGTCAGTACTCCCTATGATGCCTTTAAAAAGACCATTAAGTGTCAACTGAGCTTCTGTCTGAAGTTCAGTTTTCTGATGTAAAGGATGACTACTTTCAGTAAAAACAAGTGAAACCCATGTCTTGAGTATGTTCACTGCAATATGCAGTGCCTGGATTTTCCTTCTGCAATGGATGCTTTCCAATTTGAAATGTTTGCAGTGTCACTTTTCTATTGTGTGGTGGCTCATTTTTCTCCTAGTTTTGCAGGGCAGACACTGAAGGGGCTGGCTGTCTTCTATATGATGGGTCACAGCTGGGTGATTATTCTGTATTATATTTTAAGCTGTGATGTTGGAAAGATTTCAGGTTATATCATGTATGATAAAGTGATCTGTTTTAACTGGAAATGTGGGGGAAAAAAGTCTCTGAGAAGTGTCACAGAAATGGCTATACCTGTACTATATAGTGGTATATTGTGTTTTCCTATAAAATTTAATTTCTTGATGGGAACCTAAATATTTAGCTATGTAATTCATTGTGGGGAAAACATTTTGTTAAATCCACATGACCAAGACGCAAGAGATCTGAAGTCTAGTTCCTTTTGAAAACCTCAGTTTCAACTGCTAATCTTACTGCATACTGGGAAAGAAAGGTCTTCCATAAGTATTTTATGTGTTATTTGAATCAGGACTATAGAATGCTAGTTGATCTGAATTTATCTGAATTAAGTGCTTTTACTGAATAGGGATTTTCCAGAAAATCAGAATGAGCTGTTAAATCAGTGAAACATGAAGGTACTTTACCACCCTGGACCTATTAATATTTTTTTATTTTCCTTTTTAAAGAAAAATATTTATTTATTGAAATACATTTTATTAGTTTCATACTAATTCTCTAATTCTAATATCAGAATATGCAATTTTTTTTAAACCTGCGTTTTAGTGGGGTATTTCACATTTTAATTTAAATAGTTATATGCTGTGTGCTTTACTAATTGGTTTCTGTGTGCAGCAGGCCCCAGGCATGGAAGAGCTGATATGGGAACAGTACACAGTGACCTTACAAAAGGTGAGTGAGCGCCTGTTATATTTTTAGTTTTCAAGTATTCAAGCACCGGTTTACTCTGAATATGTTTTGCAATAGATGTTATTAGCATGTCTGAGTCTAGAATAGGATTAATGCATTGTCCAAATCAGATATGGTTTTTATTTAAAGCTTAGTTGCCACTCATACTCTTTAATGTTAGGAGTAAATTCATTTAGCAATTTAAGTGCCACATTTGCTACTGTTTGGTCTTTCTAATGACAGTGTAATATACCACATGTCAGCTACATAGCTAAATTCATTATTGAAGAGCCCTAAAAGTAAAGCAAACAGTTCTATCAAGCAGGTTGTGGTTACTATCCAAGCTTTGTAACAATCACTGAACAGGATTCCACTGATTTTATTTTTGAAATGTATTTAATATATGCTAGCATAGAATCTAGTGGAAAAACACTTATTAAAACTTATAAAACAGGTGGACTATAGGTGTCACTTTAAAAAAGTTTTTTTTAAGGAAAGAGGAAGTATCCTGTCAAGTGGAGTTCTTTTGAATTAAAGAAAATAGAGCACTTGTGCCTGTGTTCTTTGATAGCTAGGCTGCCACACCACAGCACAAGGTGCACTGTGGCTTCAGTGGTGGTAGTCTTCCCAGCTGATGATCTAGGTTCAGCGAGCAGCCTGCACCGAGCTGCTCAAGCTTTTTCACATCTTCTGCAATGAACTGAACCTGATGACCCAAGGTGGAATAGTAATCTTTTCTACACAGCTTGTGTGAGAAAGTATGGCTGAGAAGAAGTTGGTTTTTAGGTTACAGAGGTAGACAGGAAAAACATTGCAGGAGAAGGATCTTAGTTCCAGTAATTTCCAGCATTTCAGATCTCTGCTATCATGTAAATTAGCATTACTTCTTTACCACAGAGACAAACTGAGGGTACTGAGATGGTGAAGGGCTTGCTGTATCAGTCACTACCATTGAATTTTACCATTATGTTGAGTCATTGTTTTGATGCAAAGCATTAAACTGCTTCCTGTAAAACTAAGCTGAAGTAGCAAGTGAAGTGCTCTTTTAAAAGAAAATCACATTGCTTTTTCCTCCTCAAAGAAATAATCAACTAACAGCATGAGTGGAACATGAGGTGACATATGATGAATTACACATGCTGAGTGGGTGTTGGGAGAAAAGCATGACTTTAATTTTATGCATTATTTTGCCACTATGTTAAAAGCTTTGTTAAAATGTAGCATAACTTGTAATTTTTAGAGATATGATGTGTATGTTAAATAGCTGGTAAAGGTAAACTTTAGTGGGTTTGTGCTCACCTTGCTGTCAGGACTTCAGTTATACTAACAATTCTCAGGTTTAGTGCTATTGATGTGCTTCTTTGGCATTGTGAAGCATTTCTTTGTTTTTATGAATGCTATGCTATGTTAGGTCTTCTACAATCGGTTATGACAGACATGACATAATTTACATATTTAAAGTAGTTGATTGTAACAGAGGATGATTATATAGACAATGCACAAGTTCACTACTTGCTCTTTGTAATCAACCATGATGTTGTTATTTTAATTGAGGAGTAAGTAGTCGTTACAAACTACTTAGCAATCACAATGAAGATGAGATTCTGGGAAAGCTGTTCCACTCTCCAAAGCATCATAATAAAATAGATATACCTGACAATAAATTTTGTATGAATAACTTATGGGATGGTGAAGGAAAATACAGGCAAATTTAGTGAGCTCTTTATGTAATTACTAACAATCATAAGGCTTTAGAAGTTTTGGGAGACAGGAACTTGTCATCTTGATATATGGATGTGTAAACCTAATCATTCTTAAATCTATAGGCACTGTGTGTTTCTGCAGCACTCTGCATGCAGCTATCATATTTTAAATAGTATCTACTTAGAGTGCCATCATGAGATCATTCATGTTCCTCTTCTTTCTCCCTGTCAATTCAAGTTTTGTTGTATTTGGTTTTTATTCTAAAGGATTCAAAACGAGGATTTGGGATTGCGGTTTCTGGCGGCAGAGATAACCCTCATTTTGAAAATGGCGAAACATCGATAGTAATTTCAGATGTTCTCCCAGGTGGTCCAGCAGATGGATTACTTCAGTAAGCACATTTTTCTTTGTCTGACATTTTGAGGGGCATGGCTGTAGAATACATAAAACCTTTAGACAGATGTAGTTGAAATCCTGGTGATTTAATCAAGATTTGGTGTCCTCTTGAATATCTAGATGTCTCTTGTAATAAAACCCCAAAACAACAAAACAGGTAAACCCTACATAGAGATGTTAGTTGCTATTTGGTAAAACATTACTACATTTCAGTGGTGGTGTTGAAAAGTCTTTTAACAGTTAAGTAAGTTTCTTTCAAGATTGCATTTCATTTAAAGAAACAGTAGAAACAATTAATATCTTAAAATATCCTCCTTGTCCTCCTCCAGTAAACATGTTTCGCGATCAATCATTAGTTTCCAGAAATTACTTAAGTCAGCCCAGAGAAAGTTTGCTAAATATTTATTTTATATCTGAAAGAAAAAATTATGGAAGTAATGTTTCTGTTGTCTTTCTGATAACTTCATCCTTGGTGAGGCAGCATCTGTCATGTACAAACAATCTGTGGGCTGAGAGTTTCTGTCCTACATCAGTTTTTCATCATTTGATCTGAAATACTTGATGAGGACTAGACAATTTGGAAGAATGCCAAATAACTGTGCAGCAATAATAAATCAAGGTAATAGATTCTGTCTCTTTTGCCATGCATTTATTTTTCATCAGAAAATGAAATGGCTGACATGAGAGTTGTTGTTGTAACCAAATGAAAGGGTAATTGTAAAGGATGTAACAAATAATTTTTAACGTAAGTGTACCGAAATCCTACATTTTATAGCAGTGATCCCTGCACACCACCACTGTCATTCTTCCTGTTCCATAATCACCTGTGATTTGGGAATGAAATAATGTCCAGAAACTGAAAGATCCTAGGTGAATTGATGATGGCAAGGGAATACCAGGATATTTGGGCACATCAGACAAAACACATTCTGAAGAAAAATGAAGGCTAAACTGTTTCTCCAACAAATCAAGGAATATAGGTCAGACATTCAGAGTGTATGGGTAAAACCATGCTGTCATCTTTTGCAGGGTAAAATGAGCACATGTAGATGGACCTCTTGACATAATATCACATTAAGTTCAATGCTAGCTTTGGATGTATGGACTGTCCAGAAAACTATTCTAATTCTTGCATAAACCTGGAAGAAGCTGATACTGAAATATAGCATGCTATTCTGGCATACTCATCCACTAAAAGGAGTTGGGAGAGTGTGAAAAGAGGTACAAAAGTCATTTAGGAGTTAGAGTGCCTTACAGATGGAGGCTTAGGGTATATAATCTTCTTATTTTGAAAGAAGATTGTGATGTGATTTGATTATGATGAAGTTAAAATGGTTGGTACCAAAGAATTCATTTATCTAGCAGAAAATGGCAAAGGAACCAGTAATTTATTGAGCTAATGCTCTGACTGTAACTGGGTAGTCACCAAAATAAACTAATATGAGGATTGGTAATTTGTTTTTTTTTTAATCTTCTTCACTTTTTGAGTTGAATTGATCAGTGCTATGGGACTATTTCATAAGGGGTTAGGTGAGTTAGTTGTTAGAGGTTTGTATTTGATATGCAGGAGGTTTGAAGAGAAAAGTTAGTAGTTTCAGTTGGCCTAAGATTAAGGGCAGGGAGGATTTCTTGTATATTACTGTTTTGTTGGGGATTTTTTTCTCCCAATCACCATTCTACAGAGCAGATGTAACCTGAACACCAGATTTTAAGAAAAATGTACTGCAGTTGTACTTGTCAATATTTGCCTAAATATTGATATGGCTACAGCAGTTTGAAGCTTTCGTGAAATTCTTACGTGAAAAAAGTCTGGCACTAGGTGTGAAAAACTAGGAGTCCTGAGAGAACTAAATAAAAAAATTTTGATACTCATCAGAAATGTTCTTTAAGAAGCATTATGGCAAGGTACTTAAGTTGAACATAGTATATACACAAAGATAGTGTGTATATCAATGTCTAATTTTTAGCTGTACGGAAAGCTACTTCTATATTCAGATATTGTAGAATTGACATAGCAAACACAATTTTAAAGCAAAAGTCCTTGTTAAACGGAATTAAATCCATAGGTTTCCTCTGGAAAAAAAAAAAAAAAAAAAAAGAAGAAATTTTGTTCTGATGTTTTCATTGAAGACTCCTCTAAAATCCTCTCTTTCCTTTTTTATCTTTCTTCCCATTTTCAGAGAAAATGACCGAGTGGTCATAGTTAATGGAACCCCGATGGAAAATGTTCTACATTCTTTTGCAGTTCAGCAGCTTAGGAAAAGTGGAAAAGTGGCCACCATTGTAAGTAAATTCCAAATTTATTTAGTGTACAGTGGTATGTACCTGCAGAACCAGTTAGGATTTTGGTTTTCTTCTATAAAGTATTTAACTGCACAAAGCAAAGCAGTCCTTTGCCAGATGCAAAGTACAAACTAAATAAAACATAGTTTCTGAAGGTGAAACAAATGGAAATCAATCAACAGTATCACAAAGTTGAAAAACTGAGACTAGAATGTATATTTATGTATATTTAATATACATTATAAATGTATGTTTATATTTAATATGATGACTGGTGAGGCAAATTATATTCTTCATACACAGATAGAATATTGTTCTTTTTCCTTTTTCCCCCCCAAGAAGCATTTAAAACATGAAGAATATTGATCTGCTCAGTTTCACATTCTGATCTTTGATACAAGTTTGTTTGTTTGTTTGTTTGTTTTCTATTGTACTGAACAGGTAGTGAAAAGACCAAGGAAAGTGCAGGCTGCTGCCCTGCAGAGAAGCCCCTCCCTTGACTATGAGGACAGAGCTTTAGACGTGATGGACGACCATGCAGAATTTGATGGCAAAAGTGCTCGAAGTGGCTACAGCGAGAGAAGCTGGCACAGTGGGAACGGGGGGCGCAGCCAAAGCTGGGGAAACAACCTGGATCAGAGCTATAGGGATGAGCACGACCGAGGGCGTAACCGGAGCAGAGAGCGCGGCAGGGAAGGCGGCTACAGCCGCGATCGCAGCCGCGGCCGGAGCGTGGACCGGAGCTTGGATCGGGACTACCGAAGGGATCGGAGCAGGGGAAGGAGCATCGACAGGGATGCTGGCTATGAACGGGACTACAGGGGAGACTACAGCCCACCCAGTTACAGTCATGGGTCTTTATCTGACCCCAGATATGAGAGGGAAAGGAGGAGCCGCAGTCGGGACAGGCTTCGTTCCCGCAGTCCCTCGCCCGAAATACACCGCCAGCATGAGTACCTAGGGCCCCAGGATCAGAATGCACCCATCAGCGTTCTCCTAACGAAAGGCAGACATAATGAAGGTGGGTACAACCTTCAGCAGGGAAAGAGAGGAGTCAGCTTCCAGTACAGCATGGGTGTTGGTGGGGAAAAGAGAAGGGCTGAATTACTTTCTATCTTTGCAGGTTAAACGTTGACTTTTTAAACTGATGGTTTAAGTTGTTCTTTCGTTCTTTCTGCCTGATTAGGGATGCTTTTTCCCCAGAACCTTGAACAAACCTTTGAACAAAGATTTGTTCACCGACATCATTTCCATCTTTTCAAGCCACTGTGTCCTTGGTTTTCCATTTTCTCTCCTTTTCTTCTGGTTCTGATGGAAAACATGGATCAGATCGTGATTCAGATTACACTTGGCACACTACAAAAGGGTTAGCTAGAAAGGATAAAGAGTAGACTCTGCCTTTAATAATACGTTTTTTTGGTTCTGGTCATTAAAGAATACTGAAATAGCAGCAGCTGAAATACTACAATGGCAGTATTTCAGCTTTTCTTTGCTAAGTATTGAAGTATATAAATGAAAGCCAAAAGCCTAACATTTTTTTCACTGTGAAATAAAGACTTGTGCTGGAAAGCATATCTCAGATTAGGTTGTGCATAATTTTCTGTTAGGGTTTTTTTTTGGGGAGGGGCTGTTGGTTTATTTCTGGAGGGGTTGGGTGTGGTTGTTAGGTTTTTTCCTATTCTGCCCTGTTGTAATTTAAAAAATTTTTTTCCTAATTAAACTTCATATGCAGGAGCTAATCTCTTTTTTCATTGTCTCTGCCAACAATCCTTTTTCCTCCTTCCTCTTCCTCCTGTGCATGTAATGTTTCCATTTGTAAAGATAATGCATATATATGTATATACACACAAATAAGGAGAAGTTTAAGGTGCATTTGTTAACTTTTATGTGTTTCTGTACCGTAATAATCTCTACCATTCATATGAATACTTTGCAGACTTGCTGAAATGTGGTCGTCTTTTAAAGCAGAACAACATTCTGTTGCTTTAGCATGCATGTTTTTTAAGGATGTTGCCTTTCTTTGTGAGTAGCAAATATGCTGACCACATAACTTAGATCATAGGAAGAAAAGGGGGCAGGGGAATAAAAAGAATTCCTTTGCCTGAAACAACCAAGGCATTTCATGGAGTACATATAGGACAGGGTCAGCATGCAGCAACTGATGAAACTAAATACTTCTATTAGTGATTTTTGACCCTTTTCCCTCTCTATGCCATGCAAAATATAAATCAGAAGCTAGTCCAGTATATTAAAAAGCAGCTCCAGAACAAAGGCCAAACACCTTGCTGCTGAAGGTGCAGACCAGTCGTCCAGCTGTAACTGGATTTGGATTGCTTGTTCATATTGTAATGGCAGCACAGGTATTGGAGAGTTGGCTTATGGTGAAGTGGTTTTTCTAGGTCTACATGTGGGAGTCCAGGGTGTTACCCTGGCTTCCCTGAATGTCTCGAAACCCCCCTGCCAAGGGTCTCAAAGGTCCTGGCATGGTGCCCAGAAGTCCTGGGGGCTGAACTTGGGTCCCTGGAGAAATTTACCAACATTGCGGTAAGAATTACAAGCCACGAAAAATAAATAGAGTATAAATTAGACTGTTAGAAGGTAGAAAAGTGAATTTCTAGAAATGTTTATATTAGGGGGTTCGTAGCTAGCATGGAGGATTTTGGGTGTGGCATGTGTTTTCTTCCTTCTTCTTCATGCCATCCATGTTGAATGCCAAGCTGGCATTCTTGGATTGGACTGAGACAGAGTTGAACACTGTAATAAAATTGCCATGTATTGGAAAGTAATTGTAAATATTTGGTATGTAATTTATAATATAAAAGATAAGTCCTGCCCAAGGGCAGGGCACTCTGCCCTGGATCAGAAGCCAAACAGTTAGCTAGAGAAAGAATTTCTTAGATAACAAACAATAAACAACCTTGAAAACCTCAGAGAACAGCCTCCTGAATCTTCTTCGGGAACCAGCTGGGAAAGCCTGAATTTCAAACCACCTATGTCCTCTTGAGGGGATCTCAAGCTCAGGAGACCCCTCAGACAGTGACACTACATTCTTTTCTCACATGACATGGTGCTTGATGCATGTACTTTGTGTAGTTTTTAAAATAATGCATCCTTGCTCATCTTTTAAGCTACAGTGGATTATCTTCTTGGTTCCAGAGTATGGACTCCGTCTTGGAAGTCAGATCTTCATAAAAGAAATGACCCGTACTGGCCTAGCAACCAAAGATGGCAACCTTCATGAAGGAGATATCATTCTCAAGGTCTGTTCTGGTTTTACTGATAACAGTTTGGCAGCATTGGTTATAGTGGTTATTCTGAACTAAGTCATGTTATAGTCAAGTTCACTTAAACTTGAGCACAAATGCAGACTTGTTTGTTATTGTTGCCTTTTGTGTCCAGATCAATGGTACAGTGACAGAGAACATGTCTTTAGCTGATGCCCGAAAATTGATTGAGAAATCACGTGGGAAACTCCAGCTGGTTGTTCTCAGGGACCGAAAGCAGACACTACTCAACATTCCTTCCCTGAACGACAGTGACTCAGAAATGGATGGTGAGGTTTAATGTGGATCCAAAGTTCTGGACTCTCTGCAAGGACAAAACGGAGCTTATATTGTTTTGCTGCGGTAGAGTGGTATTAGGTTCTTTAAGAAAAACAATTGAACACAAACAAACCTAAGTAATACTCAATTAATCAACAAGGCCACTTCCTTTAGGTGAAAATAATTTTGTAGTAGCCATATAATTACATTTTAGGGAGGGGCAGAGATAGAAGGACCAATGTTGATCTGGAAAAATCAGTCTTACTTCTTGGAACAAGCAAATCAGTTGCCTTAATAAAAATTTTGAAAACAAGTGCATTGGACTGGTCTCTCCTTCTGAGGACATTAACATTCATGGCAGCATTCAAATGGAGGGAAGAAATGTCAGGACAGGGGAAATTAAGTGCCCCTGGATGACTGGTTTCTATTCCCAGCACCTGTTTTATACAAGTGTGTGAGCTGTATTTCTCAGCCTGATCTTGCTTTGGTAAGGGCTCAGAATGTTTGGGAGAGGAGGATGTTATATTGCTTGGAACAAGATCCTTCTTTTTTGGTGTCAGAATGTGGGGTGGAACTTCCTGTAGGTTATACTGTGAAGTCTGAGGTGCAGTTCAAATGTGAGGGCCACTCTTGTTTCCTATGCTGCTGAAGGGCAATGATGTGAGCCCTGCTGATGTGCAGGTGGTCTTCTGTTTGGAAACCTCCACCTCAAATCAAAGCCTGCTAGCACTAGCTAATGCAGCTGTGGTGTGCTCAGAGTTGTTGTGTGACATGAGTGTGTTTCTTGAAACTTGCGTGAAACTTTCCTGAAATATTTTGGGAGGGTGGAGGGGTGGGAGCACTAAAAGACACTTTTTGAATCTTTGTCAAATCCAGCTTGAGATGAGAGTGAATGTTCAGTGTATCCTCTATGTGAAAACTTTGTAAATACACATGCTGACGAGGTGAGCAGATAACAAATCCTGCATGTCTTGATTTGCCACTCTCTTTACAGATATTTCTGAAATAGAGTCAAACAGATCATTCTCCCCTCAAGATGACAGATTACATCATTCTGATCTAGATTCACATTCATCCAATGAAAAACTGAAAGATAAACCAAAGTAAGAAATGGTCTTCTCTAGTTCATTTTTCTCATGCTTATCAAAGCAATTATTCAAATATATGCATTCTTATCTGATATCATGACACCTTTTTTTCTATTTCTTTCTTTTAGTGCTAAAGAGGATCCCTCCAGTAGGATGTCCAGAATGGGAGCAATGCCTACTCCATTCAAATCAACTGGTGACATTGCTACTCCTGCTGTTACAGCTGTAGACTCAAACAAAGAACTGAAGTACCAAGATGACCCAGCAGGTGAGAGCTTGAAGGTTTCAGTTGATTATTTTTCCCCATGCCACAGAATGTCCATTCCCTAAACCATGTGGAAAAAGCTGGTATGCTCTTTATGTCAGCCCCACCCTGACACAGAGAAGAGGTTTGTCTTTGCTTTGTGGTACAGGGAAGAAGCACCTGATATTTTTTTGACAGCAGTTGCTTATTACAATTACCACCAAAAAAGCAAATATTCTCCTAGAACACCTGCTGTTAGACTGTTGTCCTAAGCAGACAAATGAAGTCTGATCTAGTGAGTTATGTATCCTTTCCTTGAACTTTTTTTTCTTTTTCAAGAATACAAAAATTGAAATAAATTAATTTTAGACACGCTTGATTTTGAAATATGTATCAATCTTCAGCATGGAGGGTTTGATTGCTATCTGATAGTAAAAATTCCTGCTGTGTGTAACTTTTCCAGTATTTCAGTAACATATTTTATCATTTTGTTTTACCTTTAGTGCCTCAGCCAAAAGCAGCTACACGAACAATTCTTAAACCCAGCCCAGAAGATGAAGCAATATATGGGTAAGGTGGCACTTGCTGAGTTCTTTTGCACTCAGTGTTCTTCCAATGACCAGTGATACTCCTGTTACAGCTTAATGCTGAGAAGAGGTGACATAGCTGCTAACTGATGATATTTGAGATCAGCTTAGTTTTAAAAATATCTGCCTGGAATCTACCTGGAAGGTACACCCTGTGTTTCTTGACTTGCATGGAAACATATGTGAGAATTTTGTTTAATTTTTTTTTTTTTTTTTTTTATTACTAGGAAATCAATTAACATGTTTTCCTCTGAGAGTTTTCAAATACAGAAATTGAAAGAATAGGAATGTTGGAATTGTAAGGAGAAGACTTAAATTTTGGAAATGTTCTCTAGCTTGGTGTATTTTCTCGAATGGATTTCCTTCTCAGACCTTTTTTGGCTTGGAACTTGCATATGTTGTCACTGATGTGCAAATTAATCAAGTGATTATTTTGGTGAAGTGGAATTTTATAATACAGGCTTAGGGTATTATCGAGAATGGCTGACAGATAAGTAGTGTCCTCTGAGTTGGAAGGTCACTCAGGCATACAGCTTTTCTGACAGAAAAAAAGCTGAGCCTAGTCCAGCTAGTCTCTCCCACTGCAATGTGAAAGGACTGATAGTTAACATATCAGTAGATTGTACTTGAAAATACTTCTCATTAACAGAAAATTTGAAGACTTCTAGCAAACATGTTAAATAGTAAAGAAAATAGGTATCAGTTTAATTCATATGACAGTTCTTTATATTATAGAAGAAAAAACAATGAGTATGATTACTCATAACTCAGTCTGTTTTCACAAACACCACAGCTGTTCATATGACAGAGGATGCAGTAGGTAGGGAGCCACTGTGGGGTTTCAAAAAGAGGGATCTGTTTCCCTGCTCAGTCAGGGCTGTGCATGCCACTTAGTCACTATTCCTAGTTCATTTTCCACTCTGAAAAATGCAAATTCTCTGCTTCCTGCCTTCACTGAAGGCAGGAAATACAGCAATAAATACAGCCTATATAGTGAAAGAAAGGAGAAAAGAATATTATTAATACGATATTGTTGAGGAGTTGTAATTTTTTTCTTTTGGCATCCTAATATGCTTAATATCTGGCCTTACTTACTTTTTCTGTTTGTAAATCCTGTAGTCCTAATACCAAAATGGTGAGATTCAAGAAGGGGGACAGCGTGGGTCTACGACTTGCTGGTGGAAATGATGTAGGAATTTTTATTGCTGGAATTCAAGAAGGTACCTCAGCTGATCAGGAGGGACTGCAGGAAGGAGATCAGATTCTTAAGGTATGAGTATGTGTCCCTGAAATACAAATGATTTCTGTATACTCTAGTTTGCTTCTTAGTGGAAATATGGGAGAAATTATGATCTTAGGAATCAAATTATGGCTTTGGAAGGTGGTAAATGTGGTGGAGGGATCTTACAGAAATGAGTTTTTGAAGGAGAATTGTACACCAAACTTCAGTTTGTTTATAATGTTGTGGAAGGAGTAGTTAAATATTGATCAAGAAAAATGCTGCAAGGTGTGACAATAAATTTTTTGTACCATGTTTATTCCTAGTTTTTGAGGGGGAAAATTTGGGACCTCTGTAATTTTCTTCTTTCATCTTTCTCCAGTTTATTCAGGTTATGATGATTCATTTTTCAGGTTTCTTATTTATATAATCTGTGCCACTTAATCATTTCATTCTGCTTTTTTTCTGGAAATTCACATGGAAGGTTAATATAATGTTCTCTCTATTTCTTTTCATTTTCCCCTTCTCGATAGAGGCTGTTGAAGCTGAAGAAACAATTTAGCAGTGTACAACCTGAACATTTTATTTCAGGAAGATTATTGTTAATAGCTGGGATTACATATTCACAAAAGACAATAATTGGCTTTTATATAGATTGATTGATATAGAAACATAGATATAAAAATAATAAAAGAATATTTAAGATTTTTCATATGAAAGAAGAATCTGTGGTTATTCCTTTTATTGTTGATTTATCAATTGTTGTACAATATTTGTTTGGTATGTAGGTAAACACCCAAGACTTCAGAGGCATTGTTCGGGAAGAAGCTGTTTTGTATCTCTTAGAAATTCCCAAAGGTGAAACTGTGACAATTTTGGCTCAAAGCAAATATGAAGGTAGGTGCTTTGAAAAAAATGTATGTATATCTGTGAATCTTTTAAGCTGTGCTTTGTCAGTGAAACCACAAATAATCTCTCTTGTGCTTATTTTTGATCGCATTTTAGTTTTATCTTCTTTTCAATAGTTGAGAAGATAGCTATATTTCTTATATACAAGGCTGCATGTGTGATGTGTTTTTCAGAGCACTTCTCCATGTCTTTTATTATTAGCAAATAGCAACTCTTAATCCTGAAAAGTGGTAAGGTTCTGCTTTTTCTTCTGCTTTTCTGTTTGTAGCAGCCAGGAGAAGATCTGCTGTGCCTTGGCAGTCAGAAGGGATTTAATCAGCAGAAAATGGACAGTTTTATTCATGAGCAGTTAAGGAGCAAGAAAAGCTTCTTGCTTTCCTTTTGTGAGACATAGCCTGCTGCAAGACTGTAGTACCATAGCTACCTTTTGCCCTGGAGCTGTAAGGGCTATGCACATACAAGTTTGGAACACTCCTGATAAGTGTGTGGAGGGGGATGTAGACCTGAGTTTCTACATCTTTCTGAGCAGACACTTGGAATTTTAAAGCTGTACTTGCTATAATCTTTTTTTCAAGTGTAAAAAGATGCAAACTAAAATAGAGGTCTTGTTTTAGTCTACAGAGACATCATGGCCTGTGGCAGAGGAGATTCATTTTTCATAAGGAGTCACTTTGAGTGTGAAAAAGAGTCTCCACAGAGCTTAGCATTCACCAGAGGGGAGATCTTTAGAGTAGTTGATACACTGTATGATGGCAAACTGGGAAACTGGCTGGCTGTGAGAATTGGAAACGAACTGGAAAAGGGTCTCATTCCCAATAAGAGCAGGTAAGGTGCATCATGTCTTCCTACCCATTGTTAGAAGTAAGATTTTCTTTCCCTCCACCACAAGTCATTTTTGCTTCCTATGTCATACCTTTCTTCCTTTTTATTCCTCTCTACAAGAATGAATAAATTGTTTTGTCTTCACTTTTACAAGAATTGTGCATGTAAAAACTGCATATTTTAGAATCATGGATTTATGCAAGGAGACAGTGAGAGAGGGTGGTGTTATCTACATAGGTTATTATTTGCAGCACAGACCTAGAGCTTCTGTCTCAGCAATCAACCAAGCTTTGAGCAGTAGCTGCTTCAGTTCCTCTTCCAGAAAATGGGTGGTGGGTCCCATTTTTGTTTGGTTTTTGCTTTTTTTCTCCCCACCTTCTTTGTCTGTCTATCCTCACCAAATCAAATCAAAACAAACTAAAGACCCCAACCAAACAAAAAAACTAAGCAAACAAAAATCCTTCACCATAAGAAGCTCAGACTTTGTGTAAGAATACTCTGAAGATTAAACTTTTAGAAGAATTCAGTGCTTGAATTTCCTATGTATATCTTTGTGGACAGAATTTTAAGTATTCATTCTGAGGCTTTTTTTTTTTTTTTTTTTTTAGCTGTAGTCTATATTTTCATGTGAAATATTTAGTGAACCACAGCAACATTTTTGCTTAAATATGCTTTCCTAATCAAAATTCATGGGAGGTAATAATAAGTGTTCAAATGTGTCCAATGCATAAAAGTATTAAAATCAATCAGAAAAAAAAAAACCCAAACTCTAAAACCACAACCAGACTGTAGATGAATTTTTAGACTGTAGCTTTTGAGTTCTTGAGTGTGGTTGTGATTTTATGATGGAAGAAAAAGTTCACAATTACATGATACACACGAATTACAAGATCCCCTGTCTGTTTCCTGGTAAGTACATTTTCTCCTCTCTATTAATTGATCTGACCAAACCAGGCTTTGTTTCTATGCTGTAGTGACTTTTGAGGTCTAATGGAGAAGAGAATAGTGACAGTAATTTCCTAGGCCTTCAGTTCTGAGTTGCCCTCTCTCACCACCTCTTTGCATTTGCATTCTTTTGTTTATGCTTGTGTAAGTGACCAATTTATCTCATTCCTGCCCAGCAGGTTGTAGCTGTGGCAGATCATTGGCAGAGCACATTGTTCTGACAATGTGTTTGCTCCTAGGCAAAGGCACCTGAACTTGTCTGCTTTTACCTCCCCTCCTTCCAATGGATCTGGCAAATTACCTGTTGCAAATTCAAAATTCATTGTTCATTAGTGGAAGCATCCTTGCCTTCTTTGACTAATTCTGAGCTCCCTGCTTTCTCTGTCAGAGCTGAACAGATGGCCAGTGTTCAGAATGCCCAAAAAGATGGCTCAAGCGATAGGGCAGATTTCTGGAGAACACGTGGCCAGCGATCTGGAGCAAAGAAGAATCTGAGGAAGAGCCGTGAAGATCTGACAGCTATTGTATCTGTGAGCACAAAATTCCCAGCTTATGAGCGCGTTCAGCTGCGTGAAGGTAGGTGGGACTGCTTTGAGCTGTCTTGTCTGTTTATTGCCTGCTGCTTTAGCATTCAAATGTTTGGTCAGCAAGAAAGTGATTTCTAACAACTTCTAATGACGTTAAATTAAAACAACAGGAAGGGATGACATTTTTCTCAGGATGGAGATTTCTGGAGGCTACTAATTACTCTACAAGAAACCTTTTTTATCCTTTTAAACTGCTGTTGTTCTCTCTTGCCTCCAAATTATACCTGCCAGTTTTAAAGCTTAAAATGAAAAAGGGAATGAAGCAGTAGGGCTTTCCTTGTTTCCTCAGATTCTTCTTGGCTAGCTCTGAAAGTACAATCCATATGCCTGAGATCAACCTCAGTCTTCATAAATAGCTTCAGAGCAAATAGAACTCAAATGTTTTCAGTGGTTCAAATATAATCATGGTTCAAATATAATCATAGCTGTATTGCTGGTGATGAGCAGATCGAGCTAATTTTCTGGGTAGTAGCACATGGCAGTATTCTGGAACAAAAGATACAGTTTAAAGGAGATCCCAGATGCCTTAGGATGAAGACTTGGGGTAATGGCATTCCCCCATTAACTCTGAGGACTGTGTTTTCACTTGCTTCAACATAAGCAGTAGCATAGTTTTACATTTCTTTGCTTCTTCAAGCTGCATTGCAGTAGGTTTATGATTTGTGTCTTTATTCACACAAAACCCACTGTGTCAAGGTTCATGGAGTTTTGATGGATGGAAAGAGAAATTAAGATCTGTACATTTTCAGATGTAGAATATTCTGAAAATTCTGAATATTCTGAAAAATACAATTCCACTAGAAGAAATAAGGAAGCTGTTGAAACAGTATCTTACTTTCTCAGCTGGTAAAAGTAGTTTTCTCTATTATGCTGTTGCACAAACCTCTGAGAAATAATTTTTTAAAACATATTTTTAATAACTTCAACTTGATTCTTAACTTTGAGGGTCTTGTCTTTTATATATATAAAACCAGTCTTATCAGATTTCTCTTTTCTCCAAATATTTTTCTTTCAGCTGGTTTTAAGAGACCTGTGGTGATATTTGGCCCTATTGCAGATGTCGCTATGGAAAAGTTGTCAAATGATTTACCTCACCTGTACCAGACAGCAAGTAAGTTGTCCTCTTAGTGTCTTTTTCATCCTTAACTGGGAGAATGGATAACTAAATAATCATACAGCTGCCTGGCTACTTTATATAAGCTGAAATGTTGTCTTTGCAGAGACAGAGCCCAGAGATGCAGGTTCGGAGAAGTCAACTGGGGTAGTGCGCTTGAACACTGTGAGGCAGATCATTGAGCAGGTGGGGCATTCCTCTGAAAATGGCTTATGCTCAAGGGCATGGTGTTTGATTTGTTTGCTCCTAAAACTTCGAGAGTTCTCGGATTTTCAGTGCATCTATTTCTGTAATAAGCTTAATGGTAAAACTGTTTTGAAGTTGTTCAACAGCAATATTGGTAATTTTAATGGCTTTGAACTTGATATAAGAAATTATGTTGTCCTTCTCAAGTCCATTCTAAATTTGGACAGAAAAGAATCTGCTTTCTGAGTTTGCCAAAGGCTTTATGGTCATGCAGTGCTCTACTTGCTCTTAACATGCTAAATATGATATAAGTGTGGGAAAACATTCCACAAGTTGTGCTTTTATTTGGACAAATATACTGGTTTTCTTAGGATCCCATGCTCCAGTCACCTCCACTTGATCCCACATGCACCATATTGACTGTCCTTTCTTGTTAACAGGATAAGCATGCTCTGTTGGATGTCACTCCTAAAGCAGTGGACCTGCTAAATTACACCCAGTGGTTTCCAATTGTGGTCTTCTTTAACCCAGACAGTAAGCAGGGTGTGAAGACCATGAGACAAAGGCTATGTTCTACATCAAACAAGAGTTCAAGAAAACTTTATGAGCAAGCAAACAAACTGAAGAAAACTTGTTCCCACCTCTTCACAGGTAAAGAAGAATGTTTGTTTAACCTGCTTACTAAGAGTAAGTCTCAAGTAACAGTGAGACAGTGTAAGTCTCAAGACATCTACTTTACTGCTCTGCATATTAACTCATGCAGGCTGGAACTAAAAGAGTGTGAAGGGATGGTCATGAGTAATGCCTCCCTTGACTTCTTTCAAAGTTCCTTGTGTACTGCCATTAAAAGTGATTTAATAAGCTTGGAAATGGACCAACAATAAAACAAAAATACCATGCTTCTGTCAACGATCTAAATGAAGTGGCTGTTTAACATTCTCACACACCTAAACCAAAAAGTGTTAAACAGCAAAGAATGTATAAAGGATTGCACTGAATTTACCATGTATATTGACACCCTTTCCTTCAATTTTTACAGCAACCATTAATTTGAATTCAGCCAATGACAGCTGGTATGGTAGCCTGAAGGATACAATTCAGCAACAGCAAGGAGAAGCAGTATGGGTATCAGAAGGAAAGGTAAGCAGTCAGTCCATACTCTCTAAAGCTGTACAGATGTTTCGAAGTATCTCTTGCCAGTAAAAATTGTTCAGAATTTCATTTGCCAGTGTTCAATAGGCTAGACAAATAGTCAGTTGATATATGTCTGTAAAAAAAAAATTTCTTTCTGTAACACTTTGGAGCTTTCATCACTAATGCTGGGCTAGGGGAGAATGATGATGAGGGAAAAACTTGCACAGCACTTTTCTTTATGGTTCTGCATTAGTTTCTTTCAGTTCCACCAGGTTACTCCTAACGGCTTGTTTGGCCTGATGTTGAGTCTTAACTGGACTTTAATTTATTTAATCCTTATTCCTTATTTGTTGCTGACTTTTCTGTAGATGGATGGCATGGAAGATGATGCGGATGATCGTATGTCTTATCTTACTGCCATGGGTGCTGACTATTTGAGCTGTGACAGCCGGCTGATCAGTGACCTGGAGGACACAGATGGAGAAGGTGGAGCATACACTGACAATGAACTTGATGAGCCTTTGGAGGAACCAAGGATTTCATCTGTTAGCCGATCCTCTGAACCTGTGCATCATGAGGAGGTGAGATGATAGGATTTTTCAGTAAGACTGGGCTTTCTGAAAACCCTTTATGTATGTCTTAAAAATCAGAGGGTTTTTTTTAAACAGCAGCTTTTCCTTGCTTATGATAATGTTTTAGAGGAAAATAATAATAGTTCTGCTTTTCTGCCTAAATTTATAGAGTTCCTGATGATGTTTCAGGACCTTGAACACCTCAATTACATTTTCAGTGATTGTAGTTATGTTGCTGGCAGTCATTTTACTCCTGGTTACTGTTCCCAAAATTGTAAACTTGAGAGAGAGGAAAAATTATTTAATTACTGGCTACTGCAGTGATTTTCTCTCTTACTTTCTTTCACAGAGTTTAAAAAAGTTTACTCCAGAGCCAAGGGCTCAGTTGAGAAAAGCTGGTAGCAGGGAGATCCTTAGAGAACCAAGTCCACCTCCAGCATTCAAGCCTGAGCCACCTAAGGTAAATTTGTAGAAGCAAACCTGAAGACAAGCATCCTGTTTCTGGAGAACTCTCCAGGGTGGCAGATTGGAAAGAGCAATAGACATTGTCAGAGACTAGAAAACATTTTAAGTGTTGACAGAAGAAACGACTGGACAGTGTTACAGGATCAAGCAGAGAGACTTACTGGATAACAGTTCTTCTCAAATACATGTGATCTCTAATGAATAATTTCCATAAGGAATAAGAAAGTAAACTCCTTTTTGTATCTACTAGCAAACTGATAGGCACTTTTCTAGCTCAGCAAGATCAAAAGTAGGCTAAACACCAGGAAAAACATATCTAATGTTTTTATTGTGAAGCACAAAATCAGAATCTACCACCTGACCATGACTAAGAATTCATGTTAACCGTTTCTTCAAACATTGCTCAGAATGATGCAAGAGGAAATAAAATTAGAGTTTGGATACTAAGTTCTATTTTACAAATACCTGAATTCATCTGACCCCAAAGTCCTTTCTTTCATATATGCTGAGTATTCAAAATACAGCCCAAGTGTGCCTTGACAATGAAGATAGGGCAGAGGAGGGCATGTGCAAGGAAAACAAAAGCTGAATATAAAACAGAATTGGGTTCTTTGCACTTCTAAGTTTTAGGTCATGATACTCCACTGTAAGCAATAGTGGAAGATTATTTGAGACATCAGTTTTCTCTGTGCTATGCTCTAACACACATAGCTCTGGTAATCCTTAACAAATAGGACAAATAAATGTCTAATAAGTCTAAATGTCCTGGTCTTCTATAGGCTGATGTGTATAAAGATATGCCCAAAATGTTGCAGCAGTTCAAATACCTTTGAAGTGTTACATCATACAAAGATTGACCCTGATGAATACGAAGGCAAAGTGATTACTTTCAGGTTGAAGCTTTCTTTTGAAACTAAAATTATACAGTTTCTGATGTAAACTTTGTGGGTTTTATACTTGCAGGGAAAGTTACAAAACAAAGAGGATCCATATGACTTCCCCAAGAACTATGACTCCAGATCAAGTAATGTTGCTGTCAGCAGTGAGACTTCAACTGTCTCAGCTAAAGCAGCACCACCACCTGTTGCTGTGAAACCTGCCTTTGGGCGTCCCATTCTGAGAAACTCTCAGCCAGCAGTCCTGCCTGCAGAGGAGGAGGAGGAGGCAAAGTTGGAAGAGGAAGGAAGTGAACAAGAAAATACTCCAAAATCAGTACTGAGGAAAGTGAAAATATTTGAGGAGATGGATCACAAGGCAAGGATGCAAAGAATGCAAGAGCTACAAGAGGCACAAAATGCCAGGGTATGAAGAGAATGCCTTTCTCCTAACTGTGCTTTGCAACCTGTAGAACAACAAGAGTCCTGAAAACTAAAATCATGCCCTTTGTGGTGTGTTGCTTTCGAAGGGAGAAGTTTGGGAAACATGCAGAGACATGCTCTCACTCATTTTGGGTATTTGTGCATAAAAAGAAGTCATATTTTGAGATTTCCTATTGTAACTATAAAACCCTAATCCTGTTGCTTTTGGCAGTCCATTGTACTCAAGTGTGAGAATTTGAACTACTACTCTAGGAAAATGTTACATAATTGTAGGAATATCAATATAAGATGTTACAAATTCTTTAATTGTTTCAGATGTAGCAGTGACCTACTAATGTCACTAATGTAGGATCCCTAATGGAAGAATTAAGAAGAACAATTATTTTCCTCTACTTTCTTTTAAAGCTTGAAATAGCCCAGAAGCATCCAGATATTTATGCTGTCCCTGTCAAAACACAGAAGTCAGAACAGAACTGGCCCCAGCCAATGAGGTAAGGGATATCCAGTTCCTTGCATTCCGTCTCGATTCTTGACTTCACTGGCAGGAGGAAAACTGATCTTCCCAGTTTTTGTTCATATAAGTCATCCTGCCTTGGTGTATATTGTTTTGTTGATAACAGTAAAGGTGGGGCTGAACTTTAGCAAACTCTTCAGTGAACTCATTCTATGATTTTTTTTTTTTTTTCTTTTAGTTCATTTATAGTATTTGAGTAGTTGAGGAGGAAAGACTGCATTCTTTCAATGAATCATTTGCAAAGCCAGTTTTTTGCCTCAGTAGTATTACAGAAGCTGGCCTGCATTCATGTCCTCTGATGTCCATTCTACCTGTGCTAGATACTAGATGACTGTTAGTCTATCATAGCAAATATTTGCTATTCTAATAACACTTACTTAAATGCTTATTCTTTACTGATATGGCTAGGTAAACTGAGGATGAAAGTTAATACAGATGACCCATCAAATCTCATAAAATTCAGTAAGTTGTGGATGGGTTGACCACTGTGTCATCTACCCTACACACTGTACATTTCTAGGACATGACACCTATGCAAGAGCTAACACACTGCATAATGGATTTTGTTTGTTGCTCTTCAGGACTCTTAATTTTCTCTTGCATCTTAGCAATAGCCAATAGAAAAGGAACTTTTTTCCCTAGTGAGTCAAATGTCACAGTAAATAATCAAAAATGCAACGATGGGAAACTGGTATTTTCTGGATTTCTTGGCAGATTCAGAAAATTTAGGGTCTTTTTTATATAGCATTGGAAGCTTTATAAAAATAATGAAAATGAATCTTTCACCATGTTTGCAGAGTGTTTGCTTAACATGTAGCAATCAGTGTTGTTGGCTTTTTACAGGAGTGTTAATGGTTGGCCTAGAAGGGAGTATTTAAGTCCTGGGAGAAAGATGTAAGGAGAATACTATCTTGTTTTTCTGGAGCATGTGTTGCAAAAACCACAGGGTTGGAAGCTGAGGAGATACTCTGCCTTGACAGAATCTATTTTTCTACATCTTCATAATGTCAAATGTGTAGCACCAGAGTGCATAAAAAGCAAATGTGTGGGTTATCTCTGCCCATTTCGAAGGTTAAGAGCCTTAATGAGAGCCTTGAGTGAAAAGGCTACAAATTTGAGTAAAAAGGCTACCAATTTAAGAAATTTCACATAAGAAGTATCTGGACTTCGAGACAGAAGACCGAGGATGCAAAAGAAGGAGGCATAGAAAAAATTCCGTGCAAAACTACTTAGAGGAGATGTCAGCTGGGGTTAGTAGTAACGCTGAAAACCTCTCTGTTCAGGGAATAGAGCACTGTAAAGCTATTGATGTCTGTGTATGTGCAGGGATGTTTAAAATTTTAAATTTGGCATTTTTCCAGGTAGGTTGAGTACATCAAATCTGAGCATCATCCTCCAGCTTGATGGAAATAGGATGCCTCTCCAGATAGGTTTACCATAGTCATGCAGTTTTTTATTGGCTAGAAGGGGTTTCATTTGCTCCATCTGCCTTTCTAAGCTGTATGTGGCCTTAAAGCAGATTTTAAGCACAGCTGTTTTTATCTCTTTCTCTTTCCATGTTCTGCCATGCCAGCTCCAGGCCTCCAGAGCCCCAGAAGCCTCCTGTCAGACCTTACCTGGAGAACCGCGTCAGCTACGGCAGCGATGCGGAGGAGGAGGAGGAGGAGTACCGCCGGCAGCTGGCAGACCACTCTAAGAAGGGCTATTATGGACAGCCTTCCAGATACAGGGACACAGAGCTGTAGGCTTGCTAGCGTGTCCATGTCTAACACTCTTGTGAGGTTCGTCCTTCACAGCCAAAGTGGAACAGTGGTTAGTCTTGAAAAGCTGTATTTCTACTGGGGGTGGTGTTAGAGGGTACGCTACTCTACTCAGACATATCTATACACTGGAACTGGAAGAGTTCATATTTTGGGGATATTAGTTTGTCAGCGTCTATGAAAAGAAATCACTATTGCCTGAATGCTGTTGCCTGTTTTATAAGGACCAAATCCTTAAAGTTTGTGTTAATTCTTGGCATTTTCATATTTTAATATAAGCCCTCCTTTTTTCCTTTTTATTAATGCTGCCTTTTTCGACTGTTCTCTGCTGTGTTATGAAAGTATGATCCCAGAGATACACTTCCTAATGCAATAGAAACTAAATGTGAAAGTGTATTTGAAGAACAGTAAGTGCCTTTAACAAGAAGCATCTGAAGCTGTTTTGATATCTGATACTTGGTGCAAAGCTATAACACACTAAAAAGGGGATTGACTGTTTTACCTATCTTTATTTTTTATCAGTTTCATGGTAACAATTTTCCTTGCATGTTATTTTTCTAAGTTCATAGATGCATATGCAATATTCATAAATACTGACTGTATATATTAAAGGTGCAATTGACTGGGTGGTTGGAAAAGACCAGGATGTGCTTAAACAGAGAAAATGGTGTAGAAAATTCAGTCACATATTAAAATGTACACAGACTGCAAATAATAAAGTATATATTCTAGACAAACCTTGTGATCTCATTTTTCAACAGTATTAGTCTGACTTCTTGAATACACTGTTTCAGTTCAGGGTTTCTTCTCCTTCTGGTCAAGTAACTGGGAAGCACTGCTTTTGATGTGCTTCACACTGTTCTGAGTATCATTTTAAACTCTGCTGTGATTTGAAACTGGTGCAAAACTACAGAATTCCTGCAAGGGACTTACCTTTTAGAATATTAAGTTTTGCCTCATCATTTCTTCTCTTTGGCTTTTCACAGTAAAATTCTTGAAAGTGTCATAGAGAAAAATTTCTTTTGATCATGCAATATAAAATATGGTTTTCTAATGGTCTTCTGAAAATAAAGTGCCTTCCAATCTTAACCATTATATTCTATATTAGGAGAATGTTTTTCACAGGAAGGGTGGTTCAAAATTCCACAGGGCAGTGGTCATAGCACCAGGCTGACAGAGTTCAAGAAGCATTGGGACAATGCTCTCAGGCACATGGTGTGACTCTTGGGGATGATCCTGTGCAGGGCCAGTAGCTGGAGTCACTGATCCTTCCAGCTCAGGAAGTCCATGATTCCATAACACTCTTAAAAAAGGTAGAATTTTCTTGTTGAAGCAATGGGATGAGGAAACTTGTGCTGCTCAGATTAGAATTTGGTTGGAAAAGACCAAAATCATCAAGTCCAGCCATAAACAAAACAGTGCCAAATCCACCACTGAGCCACGTACCTACCACATTTGCATGTCTTTTAAATTCCTACAAAGATGGTGACTCAGCCACTTCTCTTGGGCAGTTCTAATGCTTGGCAGCCCTTTCTATGAACAGATTTTTCTTAACACCCACTCTAAACCTCCCCTGGTGCAACTTGAGCTCATTTCCTCTTGTCCTGCCACTCATTTCCTGGGAGACTGACCCCCACCTCACTACAATGTCCTTGTAGAGAGCCCCTGAGCCTCCTTTTCTCCAGACTAAACACCCCCAGCTGCTCCTCACAGGACTTGTGCTCCAGACCCTTCCCCAGCTCCCTTCCCTGCTACTGCAGTGGGGGGCTCAGAACTGAGGTGTGTACTCAGCAGTGCTGAGTACAGGGGGACAATCCCTGCCCTGCTCCTGCTGCCCACAGTGTTGCTGATCCAGGCCAGGGTGCCTTTGGTATCCTTGGCCACCTGGGCACACACTTGCTCATGTTCAGCTGCTGCTGACCAGCACTCCCTCTTCAGCAGCTCTGCAGCTGCTCTGGCATCAGCCTGTGGCACTGCTTGGGGCTGTGACCCAGCATGAGGGGCATTCACACAGGCAGGCCCTGGTGCTTGGTCATGTTCAACCTCACACCACTGGCCTTGGCCCATCCATCCAGCCTGTCCAGAGCCCTCTGCAGAGCCTTTCTACCCTCAAGATCAACACTCCTGCCAGCTTGGTGTCACCCACAAACTGACTGAGGGGCGCTTGTTCCCTTTCCAGATCCTTGCTAAAGAAGACACCAATATAACACAGATATGCGCTGTTGATGCACAAGGCATGTGAAATACATGGATTTAAATGCGGTGTAAGGGAGCTGAGGGTCTCTCCTGCAGAAGCTGTCCGAGCTCGGTCCGTGGCACAGCCCCAGTGTCACCGGAGCCACCTGGCTCCCGGCGGGCAGGGGACGGGACACGGTACAGCAGGGCCTGCTTCCCGGCCCCCCCCAGCTCGGGATCATCCACCTCCACCAGCACAAAGAGGCAGAACTTTACTGGATCTGTGGGGAAGCACTGTGATGAGGCAAAGGCTGAGCTGCTGAAAGCCTTTCTTGCCTCAGTCTGGAACAGTAAGAGCAGGTGCCCTCTGGTGCTCGCCCCCTGAGCTGGAAGACAGGATCTTTACAAATGACACAGGATTGAGTGCTGCTCAGGTTTGCAGATGACATGAAACTGTATGCTGCATATGACACAAAAGCAGGATGGGATTCCATCCAGAGGAACCTGGACAAACCTGAGAAGTGGGCCCACAAGAAGCCCAAGTTCAACAAGTTCAAGTGCCAAGTGCTGCACATGGACCAAGGCAATCCCAGGCATGAGTAGAGTAGGAAGTGAACTCATTGAGAGTATCCCCATAGAGGAGAACTTGTAGGTTCTCATGGCTGAAAAATAGAAAATGAAGTAACAGTGTGCGCTCATAGCCCAGAAAGCCAGTTGTGTCCTGGGCTGCATCCAGAGCAGTGTGGGCAGCAGGGGAGGGAGGGGATTCTGCCCCTCTGCTCTGCTCTGTGAGATCCACCTGCAGTGCTGCATCCAGCTCTGGGGTCCCTGCACAGGAGAGACATGTTGGAGACAGTCCAGAGGAGGGAGATGATGTGGGGGATGCAGCACCACTCTCTTATGACAAAAGGCAGAGGCAGCTGTGGTTGATCAGCCTGGGGAAGAGTTTAGGGTGACCTTACAGTACTCTCCTTTACCTACAGAGAAGCTGTGAAGGGACTTCTGACAAGGGCTTTAGGTTGAAGGAGGATAATTTTAAATCGGATATTAGGAACAAATTCTTTACTGTGAGGTTGTGAGGAACAATAAACTGTTCAGGAACAGGAACAGCCCAGAGAAGCTGTGGATGACACATCCCTGGCAGTTTTCAAGGCTAAGTTGGAAGGAGCTCTGAGCAGCCTGGTCAAGTGTAAGGTGTTCCTGCCCATGGCAAGGAGGGTTGGAACTAGATGATCATAGGATCACAGGATCAGTTACATTGGAAAAGACCTCTGAGATCATTGAGTCCAACTTTTACCAAACACCACCTTGTCAACTAGGCCATGGCACCAAGGTCACCATCCAGTTATTTGAACATCTCCAGGGATGGTGATTTTACCACCTCCCTCAGCAGTCCATTCCAATGCTTGATAACCCTTTCCATGAAGAAAGTCTTCCTGATGTCCAGCCTGAAACTGAGGCTGTATCCTCTTTTTCTGTCCATAGAAGGGGCCAACCCCACACCTGGCTACAACCTCCTTTCAGGCAGTGGTAGAGAGCAGTAAGGTCACTCCTGAGCCTCCTTTTCTCCAGGCTAAACACCACCAGCTCCCTCAGTCGCTCCTCATTGAACTTACCAAGTCCCTTCCAACCCAAGCCACTCTGTCACCTATAAGAGAGAAGACTGGCACATATAGCTGTATGGAAAGCATAACAGAAAAAAATATTTTCTTTTAACATGGGCTGTGTCAAGCTAGATGGGGAGGAAGCTGTATTGTGCCAAACCAAACCTACTTAAACTCCTTTGTTACACACTGACTTTTTAAAATCAGTGTATTTTGACTGAATGGAGAAAAGAAACTGATATCTAGAGCAGATTAAATGGTTCAACACAGGGTAGTTATAAGAGGCCAAAAGATGACAATTTTGTAGGGATGTTCTGTCTCAGAGCTCCATTTGCCATCCTATACACAGTTGAATTAATTTAGACTTTACATTTGTCTTGGTGCCTGAGATAAAAGAAGCCATGGATAGCAAATATTCATTTAATTCCTCTATTGCATTATAAAATATAATGAAACCTTTCCATTAGAGAAGTAATTTACAGCATTTTAAACATGTTAGAAAGAAAAAATTGTGCATATGTTTAGCTTTAGTCTTTCTGCAATGAGTACAGCTAGACAAACTTTTAGGAGCAAATCTTTTTTTGCAAATTGAAGACCAGATAACCTTTCCAAAATAATGATCTGTTAGGTCTACTTGGAAACACAGCTGTGTTTTGTCAACTCTTTTCCTCATTTCATTCTAGCTTAGAGTGGTTGGTCTGTGCTTCACCCACAGGCAGAGAAATAAACAGTAATTTGTGCTGCAGCTTAGCATCACTCAGTTACCCCATCCAGTCATTACTTTTAATCAATTATTTGTTCCTGAATGAAGCAGTAAACATGGAGGATTAGAGTAGATTGTGTACTGAATCATGCAATGTCATTACTATGATTTGCTTAGTGCAATAATCAAGAAACTGGCTGACTGTGGAAGAACAATTTATTGTTATTAGACAAACACACAAACAAAACCAAACAGAAACCAGGTGGTTTCTCTGGTGGACTCAGTCAAATGTAACTGGTCTGTGAGAAAGTGTAGACAACATATTAACACAATAAGATACCTGGATCTACTCAATCTTCTTAAGAAATAGGGAAGAGGCCATCTCCTATTTTTTCCTCTGTGACACTGTGGTGTCCTCAGGTCTTCACTAAGAAGGAAACCTGGACAAAACTGTTTTGCAAAAGGAAAGAAACAACTTGTGTGTCTGGAAGATATAATAAATATGACAAAGCTTATCTGTTTAGATCACTAGAAGGATTAAACTCATATAATGGTTACAGTTTTGAAAAAATACTTGTGTATAATTTATGGAAATAGTTGTAGCATCAGGGAATAATTTTCTTGAAGTACATAAGTTTTTTACTGATTTCTGATCTGGCACTTCAGGCCAGTTTTCCAAGTAATAAATATTCCCAGTAAGTGATAAGATTTCATCTCAGTTTACACTTCTTGTATCCAACTCTGTTGTTACTCTTTGTTGTCATACCTGATAGGGGATACATTTTTCCTTACACTGATAGTACATCCAGCTTAAGTTTGTTTAAGCAACTTTTTTAAAGCCTCCCAAATACCTACATGATGAACCTAAAGGAAGCCCTAAAACAGTATCATTAATCTTCTTGGAGTGACTCCCAGGGTGGGAATGAAGCTGGCTGTATGGCAGTGGGTGCAACAAAGAACAAAACCACTGTGGGAACGAGGCCTAGAGCCATGAGATATGTCATGAAGGGATGGATGACTGTGGGCAGATGGCTTGCTGATGGGGTGACAGGTCACCAGGAGGATGGCAGCTGACCCTCACTGCTGCAATTGGCCAGGTGAAAAGGGAGTGACACCAAGGCGTCCCTATTGTGTTGTGTTGTTCCACCCTTGCAAAAAACCCACAAGTTTGTAATCTCTCTCTCTATCCTTCATTAACACATAAACGCTGCCCCCCTCTTCATGCTGGCAGTAATGGTATTTGGCTGCACTCTCACATTCCCTTCTCCCACATGTAAACTGGTATTTGGAATCCTTCACGGCAGAGGATGAGAACACAAGCACCTTGCAGACAAGCCTGTGGGCTTGCTCCTCTCTCTTCTCCAAAGCAGGGGCACCACGTTGACAAGATTTGACCCCCAACTCTGTCAGAGTGTACCTGGGAACACTTGCACATAGCACTATACAGTTCTTTAATGTCTAGTGAGCTTTTCTCTGTAAATCTAACAATAAGTTATAACTTGAGGCCCCAGTAAACTGCACTATTAGTGAATCTGGGTTCTTGAACGTTCTTATTGGGGTTGTCTAGACTGTGCTGATTCATTAAACTGCACTATTTGTGACTCTGTGATCACAAATGAGACCAGACTTATGGTATAACCCACAGCATTGGTGCCTCTGGGATCTCATTGAATGTGACTGGACATAGAGGGACAAGTTGGTTCTAATCAGAAATTAAGCCCAGCAGCACCTAGCACCTCAGTTCTCTGGGGACCAGCTGGGAGCCAAGAGGATTTGTTTTCTGCCAGTCTTCTATACTTTTTATACAAAAAATACACAGCCAGGTCTCAGACTAAAAAACCAGTTTATCTGACCTCTTCATCTACAGTACGACTTACAGACTGTTGCCTTTCTAGTCACAAATATATTCAGAGGAGATGGGGGACAACAAAATGGCAGTTTAAGACTAGCTTTCACCAAAATACAGTCAAAAACAGGGGCCAGATAACCTGAAGTACTGTGATAATCATAACAGCCTCTATTAAATGGCATGGGAAAGCAAATGGCTGCATTGTACTTTTTGTCATCCCTATTAATTCTCTTCTCAGTTATTGTCCAAATTCAGACCTGTACTCAATTGGCATTGATATTAATTATTACTCAGTTATTCATATGAGGAAAAAAGAGTATTTCATCTAAGTACCTAACTTCTTCCCATGTCAGGGTATTTGTATTTGCAAGGCATTTATGGTGTCTAAATGAGATCAAGGCTTGATTTAATTAGCAGTATTTATGTATCAAAACCCACATATTAATACACAATTGTACACACACACACACACACACACACACACACACACACACACACACACACATTATAATGATATGTATTCATAATAAATAAGAAATAAAAGAGATGAGAAATAAAACATTTTTCCTGAAAGAACATAGGTAGAGAAAGTTTAATGGAAGCTTGGAATTATAAATCATACCATAGGAGAGAAGATGGCAGTAGTATTCAGCAGGTCCCTGACCTATCATTGAAGATATCACTTTATTTCAGCATGTTCTTCCACTGCTAGAATATTAAGTGTTTCTGTAACTGTTTATTTTTAATTCTCATTATACCTCCTATAGAATTTTAGTAGTAGAGAAAATAAATAATAATAATCTTACACATATATATATTATACTCTAATATCCAGCTGAAATTAAAAGAAAGTAGCAAAACAAAACAAAGAAAAAGACTATGAAGTCATAAAGCAGAAAATGAAAGTGTTGTCAAAAGCATACACAGGGGGGAAAACCTTAAAAACCAACAAATGATGAAAGAAAACTTCTCCTACAGAATAATTAAATGTCAAGGTTTTGAAGAAATGGGAGTCTACAAATAACTTCAAAGCACTCAGCACAGCACTCAGAATTTACACACAGGAAAGAAGGAACATTAGAACTTGTCCTTACCATGAATGTTTTTGCTTTGATACAGATTGGCCTCATGCTGTCAAGCACCACCATCATCTCCAGCCTTCAGTGCAATCACCTCCCTTTGCAGCAAAGAAAAGTGATTGAGAACAGCCTGCGACTCTTGGATAAAATGGGAAAAGAGTTTCCTCAACAATGTCTAAGAGAGAAAACCTCCTTCAGATTTCCTGCACAGGTCCTGCAGCCCAGGCAGAAAGAAACTGTTGGAGTTGCCATTGAAGAGATCTTCCAACATATCTTCTATATCTTTAGCAAAAACCTGACTCTAGCTGCTTGGGATGGAACAGCTCTGGATCAGTTCCAAAATGGACTTTATCTGCAAATTGAGCAATTGGAGGCATGTGTAATCAAAAAGCACATCCAACACCGTTGGAGAAAAGAAGTCAGCAGGCTGAAATTGAAAAAGTACTTCCAAAAAATACACTGTTTTCTTAAAGACAAACAACATGACCTGTGTTCCTGGGAGATCAGCCGTGCAGAAATGAGGAAATGTCTCCAACTGATTGATAAGGTGACAAGGAAACTTAAAAACTAAGGTACAATGATTTTAACCTCACATAATTTATAACATTTATAAACAAATATTATATATAACATTTATTATTTGTTCTATTATCTATTTTGAGGCAGTGCTCTAGTTAATTTTTAATGTATTTAAATAATTATACTTCCAAAATTTAATTTTGAAAATGCATTTTTCAATGTAACATAATATTTTTCTTTGGTAAGCAAGCAGCCTTCTCTAGCTATAAATTAATCTCTAAGAATTTTCAGTGAGGATTACTCCCTAGGAAGATATGGCAGCCTTTGACAGATAGTGACATCTTATGGTGTTTTCTGCTGAGAAAACATGCAGCTACTTTCCACCTCTGTTTCACCTACAAGTAGAGAATCACATATTTGTCAATGAACTACCCATCCCACACATTACAGGAACTGATTTGTACTGATACAGACTGCATTGAAGATAAAGTAGTGCACTGCTCATTTATGAGGTCTTTACTTAGGTTGAGAATATATATTTTTGTTTGAAAGTTTGTATCCTCTTTTTCAAACAAGTGATTCTTTTTACATTTGAGTAATTCTAACATCTGCCTTATTCAAAGATGTAAAATAATTCTAGAAAGATTCATCTACATAGTATATTTCTTAGCAGTTGTTATGACTTCTGAAGGAACTTCCCAAATGGACAGTGTTACTTTTAATTGAAATACATTGACTCTAACTCTTTGGGGGCAAGGGTTTTATTCCTTCCTGCAGTGTTTCCAATTCACTTAATCTTTTTTCACAAGTTATTTGAAGTAATTTTTCTATGCAAAAGTACCCTAAAGCCACATCTGCCTGTGGCACATTCTACTTGCTCATGGGTATATTCATCCTGGCTACTGCAACCTCAAACATCACCACCCAGTGCTGTGCTTTATTGCTTCATGAAATATGCCTCTTTTCTTTGCTCACAAATTGAACTACATAGATGTATAGCCCCCCAACTAATTTCCCCTGCAAAACACACAGCCTTCAGTAATAATTACAATATAATCAAATTCCTTAAAATAGCTTGCAATAAAACTGGGCCTGGATTTTACCCTTGGGAAACTGTCCCTGGGTAACTCCATTTCAAACCGTGGGTTTTCCCTAATCACTTGCTATGAGGGCAGCAGAGCTATATCAAGTCTCTTTCACCTGAAGAACAGAGTTAAAAGTTTGGTAAAACCCCCACCAACTTTTAAAGAAGAGAAGAATAATCTATCTGTGGCTGCCCTGATGTGCATTTGGCACAGACTTCTGGGTCTGGCATAAAGAAGCAGAGGAGAGAGCATATCTGTGGATCCCAAAAGAGGGTGATGTTAGTCCTGGAGGGCTGAAATTGCTAGAGGTTGGTTTAAGCATCAGGTAAAGAGCAACTTCAAAGCTTTTTCTGATCTCCAGCCATTCCAAAAAGTATCATAGAAAGGGGAGATAATAAAAATGGACTGGTATGAACAGCAGTGATGGTGAATGGGGTCTCAGGTATCATGTCTATGACACAGGTCTCTTTTGCAGGGTGTCCATGCTCTCTACCACTCATGGATGCGAGGTAAAGAAGAGATGGCAGACATGGATCTCATGGATAAAGCTGAAAACCAGAAATAAAAACAGCCAGCAACTTCACCGCGATCAGAACAACAAAAAAGACCAAAAAAACAGAGTAAATTATCAGAGTAATTTTTCCACCTGGTGACACATGTTACAAAATATGTATTTCTTTGCATCGTAACTAACAGCACTTGAAATGGACTCACCCTGGGACTGTTTCAAATCTAATTTCTGTTGCTTGTTTGTTTTTTGTACTTCTTCAAACCTGTATAATGAAATAACATTCAGCCTATTTACCATTCTGGTTCTGATATCCTTGGATGGCTTTTGCAATGCAGAAAACTGTTATTGAAATGGTCTTATTTTACTGAAATTTGGAAATATTATAAAATATTTTTCAGCTGCACTCTTGTGAGAGGTCCCACTTTTTATTGCCTAACTTGTCTGCAATGGGAATATGTTAATTTATAGCCCACTAATTGTTCAGAAACTTTCATATCATTAAGTTTTCTTTTTAACTCATAGCCATCCTTTAAAATCTCCTCATCAAATAAAAATGTGTTTTGACTTAATTCAGTCAATGCACTACTTTGCAGTGTGGGAAAAAACCAGAATGGGCACTAGAGGGCAAAGTGAAATTAGAGACAAATGTAAAAATTTTAGGTGAATGTACGTACATGTGTTTTGGCAAGACAGTGTTTCAGCTCTTTATGATCATGCTTATCAATAAAGTGCTACTACACAGAAGGGAACTGAAACAAAAAATTAACTATTCTTGAAAAAAAACAAGATCTCAGAGATGAAGGACGGGAGCTCATAAAGCAACATTTGATTTCAATTACTTTTTGGCCAGCTGTGAGGCAACAGAAATTATTTGTATTGAGACAATACTTATCTAGAAGACATTTAAATATGGGGACTCTGGAAGTTACAGAGCATATAAAAAGGAAAAATAAAATTGCAAGCCAATATGCTTTTGTTTTATTTTTACTTTAAAGAAAGGTAAAGATTCTTTAGTGCAAAGTAAGAAAGATGGAGATTCAGCAGATCATTTCTCTTCATCTTGCCCTTGTAACATTTTGGAGTAACACATATTTCATTGCTATTGTGTTACCAGGGGAGCTGTGTATTATGCCCCTGGCTGGCTGAAACCCTCCAGTATTTCTTCCAGGTAGTATTTTTCTAGAAATTAGATGAGGCAAATTCATACATTATTTTCAAATGGAAATAAATAAAACAGTAAAAGTTGGAAAATTTAGCACTGATGAAACAAAATCCTTCCAAGAAGGGACTGATCACAAGCCAAGAAGCTTCACAAATTTTTCCGTAAGACTCACACACCAGTGCTGTGCAGCACAGGACCTCGTCACAGCCATGGCTGTTCTCATGGCTAGTCTCACAGCACCCTGTTTATCTGCATTGTGCTGGACTTAGCCACGCTGCACCTTTGAGGACACTAAAAAGGGCAAGTTTCCATCTATGCAGAGTTAGTTTTCTGGTGTAGATTTATGGGACCAGGGTCAAAAGCCTTGTCTTCCACACAAAATTTAAGAATAGCTACAGCAGAACTGAAGAATGCTTATTCCAGACTTTATTTTGGAAAAAATTATTCACAAAGCTCAGTTAACTATCAACTACAGCTGTTCAAAGCACTTTGTGCATGGGTTTGGCTTGTTCCATCAGTTCTGGCTTAAGTTTTAAAGTGGGGAAACGAAAAAAAGAAAACCCAAACCAGAAGAAAATCCCAAAGCAAAACAGGACAAAAGCCTTTGGAAATAACTCTCCAAACAATCACCCAGGGTTAGCCCTTGTTTCTTGTTCTTCAGAGCAGCCCTGGGACAGTTACAGGGGTGGCTGTGGTGGAGCAGACAGACTGACACCAAGGCTGGGGCCGTGGGCAGGAAAAGGGATCAGGAACTGCTCTCGGGAAGACAGTGCCCACAGACTGCACATCCTGCTGGTCCTCAGCCCTTCCAGTCCAGTCTGCCCCTTTTTAGGGCTAATCTGTTCTCCCCCTCCCAGGTGTGGAGGAACAAAGACAGAAAGTAAAAAATGAAAAAAAGTGTCAGTTCTCAGTTTTAACTGACAGAATGACTTTATTTTGCTTCAGAAATTTAATGCAAAGGAAAATAATATGAACGAAGCAAGTGAGATTGCAACTGATACTTTCCAACAAAGTGATTGCTTTTTAATATTCAAAAATCTTCTAATTCTCATATAAGCAGGTATGAGTCATTTGTACCATAATTTCCCACATTTCTACTGACATCATGATATCCTCGGGAAGGCACAAGGGCTTTTTCAGTGCTGAGAGTGCCCAGAGGAGAAATCACCTAACAAGGGATGTGAATACAATCTTTCTTCTCAGCTTTCACCCATCCCAGTGCCACAGCTCAGCCTGGTAACTAGAGGGAAGCTGCAGTGCTGCTGTGGGGCCACCCCTCTGCAGCCACACACTGCCAACCCCACCATTCAGGCTCTTCGTTAGTTGTGCTCTGAATTAATTCTTTTTCTCTCTGTGTGATTTCAAAATTGAAAATCTCATCTTATGTGAACCAACAGCTCTCTGGTTTAATTTCAGTGGAGCTGAGGAAGAAGTGATGGCAAGTGATGAGCAGATGAGCACAGGGAAATTCATGTCCTGCCTCAGTTTTCTATACAAGAGGCTGCAAGGTTAGTACATTTTCTAAGACCAACTTTGTTTAGCCCAAGTGTTTACAGTCAGAATGTTAAAACCACATTACCTTCATCAATGAGGAATTCTGAGGAATCCTGTTCTAAGCAAATAATATCATCTGCTTTTGAACACATGAAGTAAATACAAATAATACTCCTTTCTAAAAAATAACTGTTAAAGCATGGAAGCGTATTTGCAAAGTCCACACTCAGGAGATTAACTACTGAGATTTCAAATAGCATATCTGGCCCCTGCACGCCAGCTACCAACACATATACTCACTGTAACTCTTACTGTCTATGCTATTCCTTAAGTTTCTTATCTTGGTAGCCCAGAACCTGCACAACTTCCTCTGGATTTAACTGGAGTACTGTGTGTTACAATTCCCAGAAAGGAAATATCTTGACAGCCATTTTTATATAGAACAGAAAACTTTTCTTTGACAAAGTAATAAAGCCTATTTGACTTCAACTGTTTTTCAAAATGTTGCTCTCTCTTTAAGCAATTAATACACTTTCTTTTCAAGTCTCTTTGGATTGAATTGTACTCTGTTCTGGTCTCCATTTTTTGGTCAAAACTTGCATTTGCTATAACAGACTTTTTCTTGTTATAATATTTTAATAATTAAAAATAAGTCCTTGCTGCCTGCTGTAGAACACACAGTGTTGTCCTTGTGACAAGTATTAAATCCTGTCAGAGCTACTCATTTGAATTTTAAAAGAATTTATGTTGGATATGATTACTGATTATTAGAAGTAGTTCAAGATACTAAGCACTTACTTTGCTTTCTCTTTTTTCTTCTTATTTTATGTTTGTCTTTTAAAATAAAAATAGGGCGTACCTCCCTCTCCTTCCGAGTTTCTCACAGTTCAGTATTTCTGCAAACCATTAATTCCTAGAAAATGTCAGAAGCTATCATCACAACTTCCGTTATGAGAGACTTGGTGAGGACTAATATTTAAATAAAGTGACATCTCCCAGCCCATCTAGCAGTAATTCCTCTTTATTGTTGTAGTAATGTATTTGATGGGTTTGTGGGTCTCACGCAGCATTGAAACTGAGAGCAGGGAATTAGGACACACAGACACTGTAGAAACATGACTCATTTCATAACTGGGTATGTCTCTCATACTTAGTTCATCTTTTCACTGTCTCTGAAATAAAACCTGTGAACTTCCCATGCTGCTGGAAAGAGGCTGGTTCAGAATGAGAATGAAGGAAGTGATAAAGGATAAAGGTTAGGTTTCTTTAACATAAAATGAAAGATGCTACTTGCACTGCTCTCTGGAAGGAAAATAAATTGTAAAAACTTGTCATCCTAAAAAACTAGATTATATTGTCCCTGAATATGCAGATTTGGATTTCTTAAGAACAGTAAAACCAGTCTATAATAATCAGCTTAAAAAGTCATCCTTTGCATCATAAAAAGAAGTTGCTTCCATATGGAAAGGTTTCAATGAAGAACAGGAATAAGGTGTGCTACAGAAACACAATGGTTTGAATTTTTATTACATGCAGAGTTAGATAGTCAGGTGCTTTCTCTTGTTTACCTCAGCCTGGGGATTAGGGTAGCCTAAATGCTTGAAATCATTGCTTGAAAATGATGAATGCCCTGAATCAACCTACTCCTATAGAGTTGTGGGGCTGGTTATGAGTACACAGGTCAATCTAGAGGCCACATGACTTGCTCCCTCAGAGACTCACAGGAACTGACAAGCAAGGAGGGTAAGGCTGTCACATATTTTCCAAGTGACATTTTGGGAGGTCTGGGTAGGAAAGGCAGCAAAATGCAAAAGGATGCACAAAGTTGAACAGGCTGGCTGGGATCATCTTTTTTTCTCCAAAAGCACCTCCAAACATCATTTTTCACCTGATGAAACTGTAAAGCTAACTCTCCTACCAGCTGCTTATCTATTTGGTGGACCCTTGTGGCACAAAGCTTGCTCCCCCTAAAGCAGCCAGGAGCTCCCATGTGACTTGCTCTGCTAGATGATACCAGCAAGTCAGCTCTGGTGAGGCAGGGCATTTTTGCAAGACAGTCTCTGCTGAATTTATAAAACCTCCTGGGTGTGAGAGGTATGAGGATGGCATGGGTGCTGCTTCCTCTCTTGCCTGGCTTGAGAGTGCAGACAAAAACACTGACACTTTTCCCCATGACTCGCTTGCAGTGAAGATGACTTTGCTTCCCCTGCTGCCTCCACACAGCCTTCCTTTCCTCCCTAGAAGTCATGGTCACACTACATAACCATCATCCAGCACTGTACAACTAACTCCTCCTGCTAGTGAGAAGTAAGAGTGGCCAGTGCAGCACCACATCAGCCCCATGGCTCCCAGGCAGCCCAGGATTTACTCTTTTACTTTATCTGAGATGAATAGCATGGGAGTGTGTGCTTACAGCTAAGCACACATTTCAGAAATGCAATTTATCATGCTTAAAGCAGCACAATCTACTGGCCAACAAAGGCTTAAAATCACATAGCCAAAATTACTAATAATGGAGGAAGGGAGACATAAAGTTAACAGGAATGTTGAAAATTAACTTTAAGACACATGGTTTCTTTTCTCAAAAATACATCTGCATATTGGTTTTATAGCAAGGATTCAGAAACAAAAGCTGTGCAAAAAAGGAACAGTGACGTTCCAGCCTGGTGATGTTTCCTTTTTGAAGAGAATGAAATTCTTTTGACATCACATGAAGCATTTTAGCATTGCCATTAACTTTCTACATAAACCATCCCCTTGCAAAGACTCCTGACACAAGCACCATGCTCAGATAGAATGTGTTTTCCCTACTTCATGCAGGTAAACCACATGCAGTTAAAATCTCTTTAGATTTTGAAAAACCCAGGAGACTTGATCTTAACATCATAGGCAGGACAGTCATATAGCTTGCTCTAAGAGATGGCAGCAGCAATACACAAATAACTTTTTGATGCTGATTTAGTAGCTTCTAGACAGAAATAACTCTGCAGGAGAACAGCTGGAGTGGAGAAGAAAGTTCACTTTCCACAAATAAAAGGATAGATTTTTTTTTCATGACTTACTCTCTTGTTGCCATATCCAGTTAACATGTGTTTCAACAGTGTCATTTGGTATTTCCTTTCCTCTTAATGTCTTTGCAGCATACAAAAGTGTTAAATGTTTTAAGCATAAAAGCCTTTCTGTACGTGCCTAGAAGTGTTCCTACCTCTATCTGGTCTAATAAAAGCTGTTACCTGTTACTTCCTCATATCCATCAGACTACAAATACACCACTGCAAATCACACAGCTTAAGAGACCTCACCTGTGTTTTCAAATGAAAGCTGTATGCAGAAAAAACTCTTGAATTTAGAAGGAATTTTTGTACTAAGGCCTAGCATTAGGTCTAATTGGCCAGATCAACTACAAGCCACTGGTTGAATTGTATTTATTCACCAATGACCAAGGCTGGGCCAATTAGAAATGGTGGCAATGCCTCTGTGATAACAAATTTAAGAAGAAATCAAAACAAAAGCTGTTGTGCAGTTGTAACTATGGCCAGAGAAGAGAGAACAGGTGAGAGGAACAACTCTGCAGACACCAAGGACAGTGCAAAAGGAGGGACAGGAGGTGCCTCAGGCTGAGCCAGAGCTGAGACTCCCCTGCAGTCTGTGGTGCAGCCCATGGGGAGACAGCTGTGCCCCTGCAGCCCATGGAGATCCACAGGGATGAAGATCCACAGGGATGCAGAGATCCACCCACAGCCCATAGAGGAGCCCCACCCTGGAGCAGGCAGGTGCCTTGGAGGAGGCTGTGACCCTGTGGGAGGCCTGTGGAGAGAGTGGCCCTGCTGCCAGGCTGGAGCAGCCTGTCCTTGGAGAGTGCACCCCATGGAGGAGTGACCCAGGCTGCAGCAGTCTGGGGAGGACTCTGCCTGTGGGATGGACTCACGCTGCAGCACTGTGCAGGGAGCTGTTGATCATGAGATGGAGCCATGCTGGAGAAGTTCTCAGTGAACTGTCTCCCCTGGGAGGGACCCCATGGTGCAGCAGGGGAAGGAATCCTCTCCCTGAGCAGCAGGAGAAGCCATGGATGATGAACTGACCATAATCCCCACTCCCTGTCTCCTTGTGCCAACTGGGTAGGAGATAGAGCTGGCAAGGAGGGAAGGGTGGAGTGTAGGTAGTTTTTTTTTTCCTCTTTATCCTGCTCTGATTTGTTAGTAGTAAGTTCACTTCATATCTCTAAGTTGTGCCTGTTTTGCCCATGATGGTACTTGCTGAGGGAATCTCTCCCAGTCCTTACTCAACCCATGAACCCTTTGTGATATTTTCTCTCCTCTGTCCAGCTGCAGAGGAAAGTGATTAAGCAGCTCATGGGTGGATGGGTGCCTGGCATTGGACCAGCTTCAGCCTCCTCCCACCCCCCTTTACCTTGTCACCTCTATGAGCCAACAAATGTTTTGCACATCACTAAGCTATGTGAGCTTTTCTTGCTTTTAAATATTTCAAAAGAGCTGCTCTTTCTGCTCCCGGATCTTGCTACAGTGATGAGCCCCACTCCTGGCAGCATTGGTCACTCCAGCTGTCCTACCAGAGGCAGGCAGTATGGAGGCTGTCTGCAAAAGCTCAGCTAAGCCGTTCAAAGTGGTATGTTTAATTGCTTAACTCCCTATTTAACACTGATATATTATTTCCTCCTGAAAAAGGAAGGAATTCTTTAGCCTAGAAAATTATGATTGTGGAGCAGCAAAGTCGCAACTGTAATGACCCTTGTGCTCAGGTCTCAGGTGGGAGACAATACCATGGAAAACACCATGTCCCACTCTGCCTGCCAGGAAATCATCCACTAGCCAGGGAGGCATTTTGCACCACTGCAGGACACCACAGACATGCCCTGCCAGTCTGTGGTGAGCTCAGTGCCACTTGCAATCGGGATGAGACCCAGTAAGGGACATTTTATCCTCCAGCATTTTATACCTACACATAGCATCCTATGCTTATTATATCCTCAGAGTGCTCCTCACTTAGAGCATCAAATTTTGAATCTCACTGCAGGATGGGGTGTGATTTCAACATGAGTGCCTGTGGTGAAACTTACTTATTGGCAGAACAGAGTTTATAAACAAGTTAAGGCAGTCTTCATCTGATTTATACTGAGATATCCCAGACACCTCGGGCAGAAGTAAACTAGAATAAACACATATTTTCAGTCTGCAAGTAGTGTTCATATTTCACAGGAGCATGAAAACCCACACATTTCTACATAACAAGTGAAAAATTCTTTACTCTATCTGAAGTAATTTAAAGTCCTCCATTTTTATTTGCTTCCATCCTTCCTTATCATTTGATGGAGCTGATAGCATTGCTGTAGTCCTGATGATTTAGGCATAAAAGAAGCACTACAATTTTGCATTTCTTCCCTCCGTTAATCTTTCAAAACATTGCTCTGGGCTAAGGAATAAAGTTAGTGGGATTTACAGACTAGCTTACTGGTACAACAGTAAGAAACTTAATTTAAATTAGGGCAGTCTAGGCTGGGCTGGGCTGGGCTGGGCTGGGCTGGGCCAGGCTGACTGAGGATCAAGGCAAATGTAGCGGAGATATTTGGGTTTAAAAACGTCTTTCTCGGGAAGTGCAGTGCTGTTCCTGCTTAGTGCTACATAGAGTGACGTCGTGGGGTGGGGTAAGAGGGAAGAGGAGGGGTGATCTTCTAACAAACAGCTGTTGCAGCTGCAGAGCGGAAAAAGGAGAAAGCTCAGGAGCAACAGCAGCAATCCGACCCCTGCAACAGGTAATACTTACTAAGTGCAGGTGACACAGAACGCTCAAATGCAAAAGGGAAAGGGAAAAAAACAGTGGGTGGGATGTGCCTGTGGGAGAAAAGAACAGCAGCTGTACTCAGCAGCCCTCTTCTTCCTGAACCACAGAGCTTGTAGCTTGCCATGGGTGGGAAGGGGAAGACACACAAGTTCAGACCAACATGACTAAATGTGACTTAGAAAATGAAACCATGTCAGCAGAGGGAATTTTGTAGTAGATCTTGTCTGCTGAGGAAAGAATAAAAAAGAAAAAAAAAAAAAAGGAACATTTCTGTCTGCTTTCAGCATGAGGGCTGGTTCCTCATGTGTGGTCAGCCAGCACGGGCCCGGAGGAAGGCAGCGAGCACAGGAGTCCTGAGGGGTAGGGAAGTCTCTGTGCACGCAGCCTGGGTGGGACCCTGCATGTGGGACAAGCCTGAGAGCACTCTGAGCGTGGCCTTCATCCTGACACCCTGCAAGGGACACCCAGATGGGGCAAGGGATGACCTGGTCTGGGGGCCTCTGCTGTGCTGTCACCTTAGCTCATGGGGGAGCAGGGTCCTGCCCACCCCTCAGACACTGAGGGCAGCTCCATGCTTGCCTTGGAGAATAGTTACCACAGAGACACACTGAAGACCTTTGTGATAAAAATAATAAAACGCAACGGTAACACTTGGTGAAATTGCTGCCCAAGGAAATACATCAGGCTTTGCAACTAAAATGATAAAATCTTTGCTGCATGTGCTAGCTCTGACATTTCTTACATTTCATCTAGTTTTCTGGGTTTTGAGCCCACAGAGAAAGCAGATAAGTTTTCTGCTTAGCAGGGTTGATATTACATATGATAAGTGCATCCCTAGCATTTCAGTGTGTATGAATTTGGCATAAAATCAGCCACAGTAAAAAAGGTGAAACTGACAAAGCAGCAGATAGCAAGTGCAGCCTTCTGAATCTATGTCCTGCAAGACCTGAGCCAGCAAGTCTGAGGCAGGCTCAGGGGCTGAACCACTACCTGATGGATAGCCTGTGTTTTGTCTGCAACAGTGCTGCAGAAGCAGGTTCTGGGAGTGAAATGTGGAGTCATCCCTGCTGTGAACCGATGGGAGCAGGGGATTTAAATAAAGACCATCTCTTCTGCCCCTCACATTTCACATAGAAGCAGATGCCTGAAATCTGTGTCTGTTGACACAGAGCTGTTGGGACAGGGAAGTATATTATCTTCAGCCCACTTCTGTTTCTGTAGGTAAAGAGGTCAGCCTTTGGATGAGAAGAACCTTGGTGAAAAGTTACATTTCAGCTTTCTTTTATCACACTGAAATCACCTTCAGTTCACCAGTCTCTTCAGATTTTTTCACTTCTGTGAAAAGCTTTTGTTTGGTCTTAGGTACCTTTTGTGTGGGGATTAACAAAGTAGGCTGAAAAACGTGATGCATTCTCAGATCAGAGCTGTTTCTTCACAGTGGGGAGTTTCAGCAAGGGAGGGAACTGTGCTGCTCCCAGCTCTAGGGCCAGGATCTGTCCTCCATGCAACACTGGCACACTGCCCAGCACCACATCTCTACACTCCTTGGGGAAAACAGGGCCCTCCATTAATGTCAGCAGTCTGTACACATTTCAGCAGTCACTGGTACATTTTTTAAATTACGTGTTCTAACGTGCAACAGCTGCCACACTGCCAAAACACTAATGTGAGGCTGCATTTACAAATGTTATTCCCTGTTTGGTCAAGATTAAGTACCTTAAGAACTGCAAAAACAACAATTTTCTAGCCAGCCAATGCAGGAAGAGTTTGGAAAATACAACCAAATCACTGAAAGACAAGCTCTGAGGATGACAGACAGATGTAGCAAACTAAACTTCAGAAGAGAGAAACCATATGCTCAGCTTGCATCCAGTGTGAAGCCTACACAGCAGTATCAGACCAAAGAGAGTGGTGGAGCTGCTGACTGGAACGCCTCAAGATTTGCATGTCTGTTTCTGTAACTTCCATATATTAATTCTATCCATCCATTAATGAGGCTGTTTCTCAACACAAAACAATATTCTTAATTTTTTGTCTTTTAATAATATTTAGTTTCCCAACTTCTTACCACAAGATGGAACAAAGTGTCAGTCAGTAATAAAACAGATGGAATTTGGGTTAAATATTAATTGATCTCACTGAATTTTAGTTCAATTCAGTTGTATCCTACTTTTCCCAAAAGGAAGGTATACATGGAATAGATTCCTTTATTTGGGTCCTCTTATTGTCACAGTATCAAAGGATAATAATGTCTTTTGGGAAATATTTTATTCCCACAAATCTTTTGTGCTTATAGAAGTGATGATGTGAATAGCCACCATGATACATAACTGGAAGAGAGGACAAGCACTTTTTATGACCTCCCTGGGATTTACTTACAATAAAAATTCAGAAGATCAGTTTATCTAGATCAATTTAAATAACTTTGTATTGTTATTTATGGTCCAGTGTTAGGAATGAAGTATAGGCATTTATCAAATTTAGATATTTCTGAACAGAGACATTTATTCCATTTGTTAATGTATAGATATAAGTGAAATGAAGTTTTTTTTGGCTGAGACTTACCACAAGAACACACAGGATTAAAGCACAACTTGAAAAGAATATTACTTACTGGGGCAGGAAATTAATAGGTCCAACACAGGAGATAAATTCTAATACAAAATTAACAAGCTAATTTCCTAAAAAATAGTCTTACAGCTGGAGGACAGGTTAGCCTCTCTTTTCAGAACAGACCAGAAGAAAATACATTTATGGGTAATTAGGTATATCCACAGTTTATGAAGTTTTGCAAAAAGTCGGATTGTCCATGAAAATTAGGTTAGAATAGCTGCAAAAATTAGTCTCCTCCCATAGAAGATTTTGTTTATTAAATGCAACCTGAATCCAGAAGTTAATGGAGTGTCTTTGTTTAGATACTTCTTCTTCTGGAGGCACAAATTTCATTTTATGCCCACAGATCACCCTAATGATTGGTGGGAACTCTGAAAACTTTTCTGAGCATATCCTAAGTATAGCAACAAAGGGAGCCTTTAATGCATTAGACAGAGTTCTGTTCTGGGACCTGAGAGACACACACAGTTTTCACTGATCTGTTTATATTTCATAGAAACAAGGAATGGTTTGGGCTGGAAGGGACATTAGGAATTGTTATATTCCATTCCACTTCATCGAGTTCCAACACCCATGGGCAGGGACACCTTCCACTAGTCCAGGCTGCTCAGAACACCATCCTTCTTGTGAACACTCCAGGGACAGGGCATCCACAGCTGCTCTGGGGAACCTGTGACAGTCCCTCGCCACCCTCACAGTCCAGACTCTGTCCTTAATAATCTTACCCTGTCCTCTTTCAGTCTAAAGCCATTCTCTCTTGTCCTGACACTACATGCTCATATAAAAAGTCTCCATCTTTTTAAGTTTGCTTCAGGTATTGGAAGGCCACAATTAGGTCACCCCACAGCCTTCTCTTCTCTAGGCTGAACAATCCCATTTCTCTCAGCTTTTCCTCACAGGAGAGCTGCTCCATCCCTCTGATCATCATTGTTGACCCTCCTCTGGACTGTCTCCAACAGGTCCTTGTCTGTCCTGTGCAGGGACCCCAGAGCTGGATGCAGCACTGCAGGTGGGTCTCACAGAGCAGAGCAGAGGGGCAGAATCCCCTCCCTCCCCTGCTGCCCACGCTGCTCTGGATGCAGCCCAGGACACATTTGGCTCTCTGGGCTGCCAGTGCATGGCTGGGTCATGTCTGGGCTTTCCTTCATCAGCACCACCAAGCCCTTCTTGGCAGGGCTGCTCTCAATTTCAGCTCTTTTCCTTTGATTTATAACATCTCCAAAGAGGGTGCAATTTCTTACAAGGTTGTTGTAAGCCATATAGTTTATTATTTTCACTTTCCACAGCTTTACCATGAACACGTACCTGTTTTTGTATGACTTAATGCAATTCTGTGGACATTCTTGGATATTTACAAATATGATCATCAGGTTCATGACATTTGGAAAAGGTAAGACACCTTCTCTATTTTCCTTGAACATTTTAAGCGGCAGTGACAGACACACAGAAATATCAAATTAGAGATAAAGTTAAGATTCTGAACATTTATATGTCCAGTACCAGGGAGTGTAATTCAAGCAGAATGACACTCCATTAAAAAGGCTGAACAAATTACTAGTGCCTGTCTTCTACTCCTGTCACTCTGGGAATGAAGCTCTTGTTTCCCTAATGAACTTTAATATTCAGTGGCACACTAGTAACATTTGGAGATATAAACTAGTAGATATAAACCTAAATGTGACTAGGTCCATTCATTATGGCAAATATTAATCTTACTGAAGCCACCAGGAGAGAATATCTCTGTGATTATTGCACATTACTATCTCCAAAAACATTACAATATATTTATCTTTCTGTTGTCTGTGGTTAAGACACAAAAATAGAAAACTAGTGACTGGAAATTTAAAATTACTTATAATGGTGGATAGGTGGAGGCATATAAAATGCCTACTTTCTGGACTACCTGTTTTTGGCAGTGCAGATAGAGGCATGAACTTAACATCTCCTAGTGTTTAGAAATTCCTCATAGATTTCCTCAACATTTCCTCCTATTTAGAAATACCCTAAAGCAATATCTCTAAAGCAACAAATCCTGCACAGTGTTTGTCCATGCATTAAGTATAGGGAATTTAATTATGTTCTCAGCTTCCTGCCTCTGTGTCATAGCCACACACACAGAGGGGACTGCCTCCTCCACTCCCTGAAGCTTTTCTTGTGCTACCCAGAGTTTGGTACTGCATGAACTTTATTCCTTGTCATCTCCTGTCATCACCTTGTGGTGATAGGGTAAAAGCAAACCCAGTACTTGCTCCAGACTTTTACTGTACAGCCACCCTCTAATCTTCCTCTTACTTTTGCCTGTAGAGTCACTGGCTGACACGTTTCACTCCATAGGATTTGTAATGCGCCTTTGCCAGTTGTTATCCGTACTGGAGATCCTGCACATCCTCATCGGCATTGACAAAAGCCGACTCCTCCCCAGGTTTTTGCAGGTAAGTTTGTTCTCAAGACGCTGTCATGGCTGACACACATCAGGCTGAACTACCCTGAATGTTGCACCTGCACCCTTCCTCAGGTAGCCTGGTTTGCTGGTAATTTGCTAACTGCAGGAATTGCTTCCTCAGAACTGGGCTGTTTGGGAAAGAACTGTCCTGTCAAAATTTTTTTCTTTTTGAGTAAAACTGAGTAGTGAGTACTCCAAGCTTGGTCCTCAGCACAGACACAGAAAATGTCCAGATGAGTGGCCCTCAGCAGAAGTGGGTCAGCGGCCAGTTGCAGTGATCAAATTAAACTCCAGGGAGTTGGCCCTTCTAAGTTTCTCCCTGTGTAACCCCCAGCATCCCTGTAGCACCTCAGGTTATCTTCCCCTCCTTCCAGAGGTGATGCACTCCCTTCTTTTCCCCTGACTTCCAGTAAGTTCTCTGTTTAACCAGGCTGGTCTTTTCCCCTAGTAGTTTGTTACGTGTTCAGCTGAGGCAGAAAACCAGCCAAAATATCACACGCTATAGCAGAAAGTAAGATGATACTCTGACGCTCTCCTTGCCACACTATTTTTTTTTCCCTTTTGGGTGCTAATCTCAGGTTTTGTTATTTTTTCTTAATGCATTGGAAAAAGCAAAATGATTACTCGAATTTTCCTTCAAACCTTTTTAATTCTTAGTATTTGAATAATGGCGAAACTCTTATTTCTCTCAGCAGTCAGAAGACCAAGAGTGGTTAGTTATGTTTTTAGTTTTCTGGATAGCCCATTTTTGTCAAATGACATATTCATGAGTGAAGATGTTCCTCTTTTCAAATCTCCATTATCTAATTGCCTAAATAATTAATTTACTAATTGACTAATACAGATCTCAGTTCTTTACACTGCTTCCTAAGTATGGTAGCAAATTCATCAAAATGCAAATAACCACTTTTCCCTGCCTAAATCCACATGCTTTGATCCTAATCTAGGGGAGAAAGAAGACTCCTATGTAGTATGACCTGTAACAAATCTTACATGTCTTGGAAAGAAGAGCAGCCTGCTCTTAGTCATTAAAGCAAACCTTGTCCTGGCAGAGTTTACACATTCCCCAGCCCTGACATAGCCTGCTTCTTTCCTAGCTAGACTTACACAAGGCAGAGATCAGGGAAGCCTGCACAAACACTGTTCTCTGTTGCCACAAATGACATTAGTACGAAATGGATATTCTGAGCAAGAAAACTGTGACCTTTCCTGGGCAGTGCAGTTTGTGCAGTGCTCTCCTGGGCATGGAGAGGTGGCTCAGGGAACCTTTTGGCACTGTGACTCTCAGGTTTCACCTCACACCAAATATAGTTTTGGATCTTCACTTGATTCTTTCCCCAGCTGCACTCTCAGTGTGAACAGCCCTCTTCCCCTGGTGTTAGCAGCAGACTCATCCTGTCCAAACAAGATGTGTAAGCTCTCTGGTGCAGTCTCTGCTGTCCCATAGGTTGCCTGCTTGTGCTGAGAGTGTAGGTTAAGCAGCTGTGTGCCAACACTACTCCCACATGCCTTGTCACACTTTCTTCAGTGCCTCTTAGGAAGAAAAAAATAGGTATATTTTCTACAATGAACTAGGAAGGAAAGTTAGTTAAGAGATGTTTACCTTGCTGCAGCCTGACTGCTGCACAATCAGGGCCCTGATAAAGGAGCAAGAATTTGATAGTGGCTGCCTGGTTGTGTGTTCCCATCATCTATTCTGACTCTGAGCTTGAAACATACCCCTGTATGGATCCCTCATAACAGGCATTTGCATGCACATCCACAGTGAAGTTCACTTGGGGTGATCAGTAGGATAAGAGAACAGCTGGCTCAGGCTGGAGAAGCACATGGGTGGAGGTATAAATTAACATTGAATAAACAAGCTGTGAAAGGGCCCCATGGTGGCAGGTTATTCTATAGGTATTATAGCAAATAAAGATGCAGATGAATCCTTGAGTGAAAGATTCCTGCCTAGTATGGCATTTGTCGTTAAATAGCATTTAAGAAAAACACTTTGAGATACATGGAACAGCAGAAAAACCAACTGAGAGGAGTATTCTGGAAAAACTCATTGAGGGACAAAGTCTCAGGCCACCAGGACCTGAGAAGAGCAAGGTAGGGCAAGGCCAAGTCACACCATGAAAGAAAGATGAATCCTGTGTGATGGATGCGCTGGGGTAAGGTGAGGCAGGAGATGTCACAAAGCTGGTGCAGAGGGATGTCTCTCAGGCCATTTACACATTAAATAATTGGAGGAGGCAGGAGAACATGCCACATGTTCATTACAGAAGGTAATGAAAAGTGTTAGTCTGGCTAGGGAGTAAAGGCTGACAGGACTTGTACCATGGCAAGGAGAGAGGAAAGTCTAAGAAAGGACTGGTGTTTTTGTGAAACAAAGAGCAGTTCTTTCATCCTGAGCAAATAGATTGGATTTACCAGACCAAAAGCAATGTACTGTGGTTTTGTGATAAAAACATTATTTTTTAACTTTAAATATTTAGTGGCACTGCTCGTCACTTTCTTTTGTTGTTTTTTTCGTTAATATACACTAAATTGAAGAACTACGTAAGCATTTCAGGTACCAAGTATGAAATTGCACAGTCATGGTTATTAAAAAATGGAAGTGAATGTGCTATTTTGTCTTGCCAAATTTGCTCTGTTTCACTTAGTTGATAAAAAAGCTAAGTCTGCCTTGAAGAAATTTGTATCACTTTACAGAACTTGCTGTATCCTATGAGAGATCAGTGTCAGAAAAGGAAAGTAATTCCAGTTTGGTTTTTAAAAAATAAATGAAAACTGAAAACATTATATGCTAGCACATACTTCCTTTTTATGAATGTGAAAACATAGGACTTGTAGTTTCATGGTTGCTTTTTTTCTTTTTTTTTAAAGCAAGAAAGTAGCTGCAGAGAATATCACACCTTCATTCATGCAAGGAGGGATGATCCATACAGGAAATAATCCACAGCTGAGCAGCAGCACATGCATTTTGTCTATGTGTGTATATGTGTCTGTATTTATAAATGTACATAACTCCATGTATATATACAAACAGATATGTGTGTACATATATCAACACAATATCAACATATACTACTCTTCTCCAAGAAGCACCCTGCCTCTTCACTTGCAGAAAATGTCCCCAGCCTTTGCCTAACCCCTGCATTTACCACTGATTTGTGTGGGTTACCTAAAGCTAGGAGTGGTATGAAAGGAAAGAGAATAAAGGCAAGCAGACAGGCAACCTCCTGATTTATGCAGAAAAAAGCCACTGTCCATCCTCATGGGAATATCACAATAGTCCTGAGCAGCCAGCTCTGTGTCCTGCCACACAGATGTGCTCCAGAACTAGGCTACATCCTTCCAGTTTCAGTGTCTGCTGGCTGCTTTGTGCAGCCCACTGCTTGTCAGATGAGAGTGTAGTCTAACAGGAACAAAATACCTCAAGGCGACCAGTTTGTGCCATGTCCAATTTCCTGCTCTTGCAGGTACCTAACATACTTTACAGTCTGATTACTAAGTTCCATTGTGTGTAATTGATAAAGCTGGGTGCCTCCACTGCTCCCCTTCCCCAGTAGGAATCTCTGATGGAGGAAATCTGCTGAGCCCCAGGTAGGTGGTTCTCACTGCCTCAAGTTTCTGTTTGTGTCCTGGGGAGAGAAGAAAATTCACTTCTTCTTCCATTTCCAGATTATAAGGCATGTGTCTCCATACACATTCTGTCTCGCTGGCCAGCACACATCCATTTGAAACTGGAGTTTCAGACTCGAGTTTGAAATGGTAACTACCTTCTTACTGCTTGTCCTTTTTCTCACTGAAAGGGGATTAGACCCCAATCATTTATGCTGTTTTCTAGCACATTTCCACCCAGCCACTTTTTGAAAAGTGAGTGACCAATTGGAAAATCTTCCAGCTCCAACATCTAAGATCATGTCAATCTTTTCACTATCATGATGAAGCCCTTGATCTCTAGGACCTGTGGCAATTTCCTGAAATAGCTCTTGTATTAATACTGCAGAACTCCCTCTCCACATTTCAAGTCTGATTTTAGGGTCAGTAACAAAATGCCCATGGTACTAATGATGCATGCTTTACCACTAACATCTAACAATTTAAACTCAAATTCTGTTTTATCTGTTCTCTCTGGCACACAGACCCAGCCAGTGTTCACATGGCTTTTACCTTTGTTTTGATTTTCTTCTTCTGATGGTTTCCCTGCCCTGTTTCTTGAATCTCTGTTCTATCTGGTTTCAGATCTGCATCTATACTTCCAATTCCCCCATGTTTTTGCCATGTTCCTCAGCATCAGTGTACAAACACAGGACATATTAGCTCTCATTTTCTGTTTCCTGACCCATCTACACAGAAGTCTGCCAACATCTGACCTTTTAAAAAATCAGTTCCTCAGTTAGGGACCTATGGGATCAGCAGCACAGGATGACAGTCATAGGAGGGTGAGAAGCAGGAAAACTGTTTTTAGCTGTTGTGGCCCCTCAGTGCTTTCCAAGATGAGGAACCAGATCCCTGGGGGATAGATATGCTCTCTTTCTGTATGAAAAATTGCTCTGACGTAATTTTGCTGAATAGTGAAGGCTGCTTTATCTGACAGACATGTCTGCGAAAAAAGAGAGTTTGTGGCCAGAATGGTCTATGCAGGAACCCGTAAATATTATACAGCAAAACTACCACACAAATTTGCTGAGAGGCAAAATTCCTACTTCGTTTAAGGTAGGAGGCTGGGAAAACCAGTGAAGAATAACAGCTGTTATAAAAACAACCCTGGTAATCCACTTTCATTTTGTAACTGACCTGGCATCTCAACTTGTGAAATCATTACAACTAACATACCTTATGGAAGACATGGCTTTGGGTAGAAAAACCCAACCTAATGAAGCTGTATCAATTAATACCGACTGCCTACAGGCATGTTTTCTACTTCAGCACCTTCAAATAGAGTGTAAATGGGAGTGAATTGTTGCTATTCTGGGACAGCTTGACAACTCTTGCCAGTACTGATACATTTACTTTACAGGACAGGGCATGGATACTGTTAGAAAAGTTGTCAGGAAAGCTGCAAAAAGACACACTTGTTTTTAGTTTCTTGAGTTTTAATATTACCAAAATATTTATTTTAAACTGCCTGTTTAATCCACTTTATCTTTCCATTTGTAGGTTGGATAAAGTTCAACCACTAGAAAAATGTTAGGACATAAATACTATGGCAATCATTCACATAAGTGACAAGCTTAAGCCCACTTCCCGTAACCAAGAATAAGATGGAAAGAAAGATAAGGAATTCTACTTTTCCTCCTTCTTTCTGCAAATCTTACATGAAAGAGATTCCTTGGGATAGAGATTTCCACGACATGAAAAACAGTTCTGGGAGTGCAAGATTAGTACTTTTTGGCAGATGACCCCCCCACCAAGAAGGGCTCTCTGTATCCTAGTGCCTCCCACACAGCCTACAAGCAAGGCAGCTTATCCTACCAGCCCTCCAGGCAGTCACATGCAGCAGGAGCAGTCCTTGCTTCCATAGCCTCCCTGGGCTCATTCACAGGTTTCCTTGGCTGTAAACCCAAGTCATCCTGGCTGGCAAGCCAGCTTCCACACGGACTGTAACTGGCCCTTGATGCTACAGCCAGCAGTGTCCACTTCTTTTTGCAGAAGGACCTTAAGCAAAAGCAGGCCATGAAACAGAATATTCATTGCTGATTTTGTGTAAATAAAACTGGATCCATTTGTGGCCTCCTATATTGCTTAAATGATGCAGAAATAACAGTTACATAAGGTGCTACCTGAATTAAAAGTTTTCTTTTCTTTTTAGATCACAGAGAGAATAATTGTTTTATTTGTCGTGATCAACAGCCAGGAAGAAGTTCAAGGGAAATATGTCGTCTGTGTTTTATTCTTCCTTTGGAATTTATTAGATGTGGTCAGGTAAGGAGTCAACATCAAAACCATGAGGGGAAAATGGGTTATTCTTACCAGCAGAACTCCATCCCCATTGTGCAGCAGGCTCATTTAATTGTTTCAAAATTGGCAAAGCATATTATCCATTTTTAAATAAAAGATTGAACTTTTAAAGTTACCTTATGATTTTTACAAAAATCCACATGGTTAAGAGGCAGAATAATTTACAGATGTAAGACAGAGTAATGCATTAGCGGACTGCATTAACATTTGTAGTTCAAAGGCCTTGATGTTTTTAACAAACATTCAGAAGCTAATCACAACTACCTTCCAGAGAACAGCAATTCCTGAAACCATCCTGGTTACCATTACCATCCTGTTGCTTTATTATTTTACTTTTTTATCCACTTTGATCCAAGATTGACAGCACAGTAAGGCAGAACCAGTAGAACTTTTTGCAAAGGCAGAAAGACTATTCTGGGTTAATTGCACTGTGCTTTCCAAAAAGCCAAGAGATCCTGCTGCAGGAGACTGAGAGTTTTGGTGTAGTAGGGCATATATCACACCACAAGAACAACAAATATTTCTCATATGTAATATAAGCCTCTATGCACCTCAGTTTTTAGACTTAGGGCAGGTATATACAGAATTAAGAAACATTTTAAGAAGACACAGCTCTCACAGCAACCTATGTATTGCAGCAAAACCTTTTTCTGCTAAAATAGCTTTCTGCTAATTTAAATATATTTCTTAGGGGACTGACTGAAGATGGTTTCAGGCAGCAAAGAAAACAAGTTGTAAAAGAGATCTGAAACAGAAAAGTGTCAGAGAGAATTGATAAAGATTTTAAGTCAGCTTAAGAGTATTCTGAAATACATTTTAATAGGCTGGTACTTGTATTAATTATTTTTATTATAGTTCCATCCCATTTCTTTTTAAAGTTCATAAAACTAAAACAGTAGAACCTAATCTGAAATGAAAGAGTTCAGTGAAGCTGTAGAAATGCCAAAAGTATAAACAATATTGGTTGTGAATTCCTGTCAGTGCATAATAGTACCATTGATGCATCATTATCTTCTACACTTGCTAAAGAACAGTTAAGCATCACAGCAGTAATAACAATTGTTTAACAGGAAAGCTACTGTAGTCTACAGCAGAAAATGACCAATTCAAATAAACCATAGTACAACTCATACAAATTTAGAAATCTTACCTGATTTATTTTACAGCATTTGTGCCATGTCCTAGTACCTCAAAGAAGTATTCATGTCTGAAAGTACATAAGGATCTCTCCTATCCCTTAACCAGCTACTCTTGAAGTATTGCAAGGTTTTCCACGTAAACTTTCAGGGACATTTCTCTGAATATTTATTACACATCATGGCTAGTGATATACTGGAGCATGTTTTGATCTTTCCTGCTTATATTGTAACAGCCCATGGGATTGTACAGAGAGGCAATAGCTGTTTCCTTTTTGTATTGGGTTGAGATTCAGTCTTAAAAGCAATAATAATAAAAAAATGGAGACAATTCTGAGGTTGCAGAGGGCAATCTTGACAGTCAGTCATCCATTTTCAGCCTACCACACTCTTCTATAGTCCAGGTATGATGCAAAATTAATCAAATTAATCAGTAAGAAGGGAATATAGGAAGAGTGTTTAACACTAGTTTTGTCTGTAAGAAAGTCTTGGGTAATACATTTACACATCTCTAGCAAGCCCACAGAGCAAAAAGTCTTTCAGCTAACCAAAAATGCAATCAGACCTGTTTCTCCAGTGTTTGGAGAGCTGCTGTACCACTTTAAGATCAACCAAGATCAGATCACCTTTGGAGACTGAAGTACTAAGCATTTTGGTCTCTCAATGAGCAACAGTAACAGCCACAGTAAAAATAAAATGCTGCAATACATTGGTGAGCAAGTGATTTTTTTGGACTGACTACCCCTGCTGAGGTCCATACAGGAAACAATCCACAGCTGAGCAGCAGCACACACATGAGGTCCAGGAGAGGGGCAGATGTTATGTACCTGCAATTGCCTTTTTGTTTAACCTTCTCCAGCAGTGATTCAGCTGGCTCAGCAGTCATAAATTAGGACTGTGTCAGTCCCAAGCAACAGTGATATTCTGCCTGGCCCTCTCAGTTGTGACACCCTCATCTGAAATCCATTTTCTGATGGACCAGTATGAAATCATGCTGGTTTCTGATAGAGCTTTCTGTCTAGAGGGCTTTATTGCTGTCTACCTGCTCCAGGGTAGCACCACAGATAACTCTTCTGAAAAAATGAACCATCTACTTTCAGACACTGGAGTCTGAATGAAAACTGTTGCTGGCTCTGAAATTTACTCAGACAGCTCCAAGCTCTTCTACAATTCCTATGAATTTTCCAATAGTATATTTTTATTCTAAAGACATCATAATTTCCTCAGAGCTCGTCTGCTTTCCTCGTATTGCAGGTACACTTACAACATGTTGGCAAGGATGGGCATATACTACCTACCACTAACATGGCTCAACTTCTCACTGTGCATCCCACTTTATCCCCTTTCAGTTCTGGCTAAAGGTAAGGAGGTGGGAAGGGTACCAACCACTTGCTTCTTTAATATTCTTCAGTAAAATGTGATCACTTCAATTCCCGTTAGTGTTCAACATAGTTCCTTGTGTGTTGCCAAAGCCATCATAAATGTTCATGCACCTTCATATTAACCTGTATGTCACCTCTGTCTCTCTTTTCTGTTATTTTTTCTGTAATAGGAACTATCTGGGGTTTGGGGCTTGTGTGTCTGGTAGGTTTTGGGGTTTTTTGTCTGCTTGGTTAAATTTTTAAAAATATGGGAAAATGTTATTTTTGTCTAAGTAAAAGTAGAAAGATACCCTCATAAAAGACAAAAGTATTCCTCTCTTCCAGACTGAGTATACTAGACAGCAAGTTCCAGAGCTTCTCTGCTGCTGAGGCTGACATTAGTGGCTCACGCCATACTTAGCAGGTTATCATACTTACACCAAGAACTCTGCCCACTGAGAACACACTGAAAGTACTTATTTCTGACAGAACTCATTAGTGAATAGGATATATTTATTAATTCTAGTATATAGAGCAATTAGCATCCCAAACTTACAAAACTGAACTCAAGCAGAAAACATGCATATGTATATGAATGCATATATATGTATGTATAGATATATAAAATATAAAAGGTAACTGACTTGTTCATTAAGCTTTTTGATGATCTTCTTCTTCCTTTACACTAAGGATCTACCATGTTTTTACAGGATTTGCAATTTGTGTATCACTGCCTTATTTTGAATCCTTTGGCACATACTCCATCAAGCTACCATTTCCATTCACCTTCTCAATCTACTTCCCCTATGTTCTGAAAATGTACCTGCTAGTGCTCTTTGCAGGTAAGTATCTCATATTCCAGAAAGCTGGGTCTCAAAACAACTGGGATGCCTATAGCAATAAAAAAATCAAATCTGTACCAGGCCTTTCACAAACTCTAACTCTCTCTGCTACATCTCCTGCAGACCACTGCAGAAAAGTGCATCACTACCTGTTTTAATTTCCAGTATCTTTCAAATACAAATAGTTCAATTTGAAAGAAACATCATGTTTAGGGTACATAAAAAGATAAACCTATAAAAGTTGTTTCAGTAATGTTAGCCTTAAAGCTATTAAGTGAAACTTGCTTTTCTGTCTGCTTTAAAAAAAAAAAAATCCCATTTGATCATACTCTGGCTCTGTGTAACTCTTTCTCACTCACAACTCTTAGCTGGTATGAGAAGTTATATCTAAATTAGGACTTTTACAGTGTGATTATTTAACGGGATGAAAAAAACAAGACCACTCCAAAACCTGCATGTAAACAGATCCCTTCTCCTTCTCATCAAAATACTTCAGAAAAATTTCAACTTAATTTAGCTGCATCACACAGAGATCTTTGTTTGGTCATAGGTTTTAAAGTGAATTTGAAGGATCTCATCTTTATGATGTAGTGTTCTGTTCCTAAGTACATGGAAGGAACTGTGCAAGGTTGCCAGATGAAGGCACTTACAGTTCCTTCTAAATTAATTGAAGACAGTTTGAATTCTACTCCTTTGTTTTTACATTGTTTTGTGTTTTGATTCAGGTATGTGCTTTATCATCCGGAACCTCTTCTCTGAGAGAACAGCACACCTAGGGACAGGCAACATCAAAAATAAAAGAAGCTAAATTGGTATTTTGTTTGGAGGGACAGAATATCTTACTAGGGGATTGCTGCACATCATAGCTAAAAACAAACTGGAAGAAGATTTCTCAATGCAAAACTCCTCTGTATGAATGTTATCTGGCTGTGTAGAATTTTCAGAAAAGGCAGATCTTTTCTGAGTGCACCTCAGAAAAGGAGCAACTTTTGAAAACTTTGAATGTTTTGACTTCAAGTGCCCAGGGTTTTTAAAATTACTTTTTTCTAACATATGTTATAGAATTCTGAAAAAATTGAAGAGTGCCGTAACTCACAGCCACACTCTTATTTGACTGTTAATTCTTAGCCCATTAGCTACAGATATTTTGTAATTACAATATCATTTACTCTGTAAGATTACTTTATACTAGGTCAACATGTACGTACCTCACATATAAATGCTAAATTGGCTGGAACTGGTATCTCTCAACCCTTTGCAACCTAGAGACTAACATGCAGATTAACCCAGGTATTCACTAAGGATCCTTCACATTCAGGCCCCATCCTTCAGTTATCTAACGAAGGTTCCAGAAAATGCAGAAAGGCAAGTGCTAAGGTACTAATCTACTATATATTCAAGGGAATGTTTAAGGGTCAGAAATAAACACTTATCATGTGTTTAGCATGTCAGTCTCTTCCCCCACAATGATTTTCTTCCATACTGAACAGTAGACAGATACATGCAAAAGAAGTGTGATGCAGTCAGGCCAAATAATATGTTGTTCCTAAAAGGGAACTGAATTACTTTCAAAAGCCATGTGCAAAATTCTAGGCATTTTACTCAATTGTATTGCTCCTCATACTTCTCTAGGATAATCTGTGAGAATGCAGCTAGATCATAGGCTTTTCAAAGATTGGGAATGAGGAATATACACAGCAACCCAGTGGATTATACAGGCAAAAATAGCCAAATAATTCCTTAGAGGCTGGCAGGAGCTTTTCTGATGTTTCAACTGTATTGATTATCATCTACATTTCAATTGAAGCATGTGGGTGAGAAAGTAAGATTGCTTGGTTTTTTTTTTTAGCTGAATGAAAACTGTGGGAAGGGAGCCTAGATAACAGGAGTAGAAGCGAAGGTAATATTTAAAGGGAAACTAAACACTGTTACAATATGAAGAGGCTTTTGCCTGTGTGACTTTTCAAACCATGCAGCCTAAGAGGTTACATAAGGAAACAGTGAAACTACAGTAATGTGTTATGAAAGGTCACCTACTATAACTTTTATTTAATACATGTGGCAGACAAGGTGTGCAGACTATTTTGACCACTGAGTACTTACAGACCATAAGCAACAAGATCACACATAGAATACTATAGTCTCAACCCTGGATTAGTTTTTTTCAAACCATTGCAAATTTGGAACTGAGTAGAGAAACACGAGTGCTTGCACTTTGGGTTTCTGTCGGACTGAAACTAATTCAACTGTGAACAGTGTGAAGAATCATATAAAGCCGCTGAATAAGATGACAGTTTTGAGGACAGCCAGAGTAGTCCACATGAAACCACTATATAACTTGCAAAAGTTGAAACATGAACATATTTTCCTTGGAAATTCAATCCAACATGCCAGAAACAGCTGGTTCCAGCCAGTTGCAAAATTGAGCTGCTGAAGGACACTGCTGAGCCAGACAGCAAAGATGATGGCATGGCATCTCTCTGAAAACTTAAGAAAAGGTAAGAAATGTTATGCAACAGCTGCAAGAAAGAAGAGTAAGAAAAATGTAAGAGAAACATCTCTGTAGACACCAAGGTCAATGGAGAAGGAGAGGAAGAGCTACTCTAGGTACTGCAGCAGATTCCCCTGCATGCCATGAAGACCATGGTGGACTAGGTTATCCTGCGACCCATGGAGAAACACACCTGACAAGATATCCACATGACAGCCAGGGGAGGACCCCAGGCTGGAGCAGGTGGCTGTGCCCTGAGGGAAGCTGCAGCCCATGGAGAGCCCACACAAGCAAAGCAGGAATGTGGTCCATTAGGAGCCAACTGAGACATCTGTTTCTTAATGGACCTTTCCCATGGAAAGGACCTATGCTAGAGCAGTGCTTGAAGAGCTGCAGCTTGTGAGAAGAAATCATGAAGGACTGTATCCCATGGGAGGGACCCCATGCTGAGCAGAGCAACAGTGTGAAGACAAACAAGCAGCAGAGATTAAGGTTTATTACCTAAGTGCAACCCCCACACCCACCTTGTACTGCTTGGGGAGGTAGGAGGTAGAAAACGCAGGAATGAAGGAGTAAAGTGAGCCTAGAAAGAAGGGAGGCATAGGAGAAGGGAATTTTAGTTTTGCCTTTTTTCTTTCCATCCTACTTTATTTTCAATTGGCAATAAATTTTTCTTCCACAAGTTTAAATCTGTTTTTGTGACAGTGAATAGCAAATGATCACTCTGCCTTTATCTTGACCCATGAACTTTCTCATCCTATTTTCTCCCTGTCCTGTTGGAGGAGGAGGGAGAATGAATGTCCTGTTGAAGAGATAGGGCTGAACAGACATCTGGAAGCTATCTGAGGTCAAACCTATCACAGATTAAGCCATGTTTATTGTTTTATGTTAAAAAAAATGTTGTGTCTTGAGTCTTACAGCTGGGCAAAAGGCTGGAATAGGAAAAGGATTCTTTGAAATCCACTACTGACAGGACCCCCAAACATAAACTGCATGAAAAAAGCATGAAGATCATGACAGAAGACTTCCCCATCTCCCTCTGGCACAAAGGTAACTTGGGGCAGGCATTTGGGAGACTGCTGTCAGCCTTCCATGTGTGGCCACAAAAGGCCACTGTAGCTTCAGCACCAATGCCTCACCTAAGTTCCTGGAAAAGCTCAGAACTGGCTGGGCAAAAAGATGTTTATGACAGTGGCTTTCATGACAATGAGTTGTACTTCAATGATTATAGCCTGACGAGGATGGGATACACCTGTCTAAAAAGGGCAAGAGAAGCTCTGTCAGCAGACAGAGCCAATTTGGTGAGGTGGCTTTAAACTGAATCACTTGGCTGGGGTCCAGAGTGGCAATGCTCATGCCCCTGCTTCCTCCTGGGAAGCGGGCCATGCCAACCAGAGCAAGCTTGGCTGCCTCATGATGAGAGTCCCAGGGCTAACCCCATCAGGGGTGTGCATGGCTATGGGAATCCTCTTACACCCCTCCTAGGGAACCTGGATGCTCAACTGCCTCCCTGAAGTGCCCGTCCACAAGTGCTCAGGGCACAGGGAATAAACAAGAACTGGAAATCTATGTGTTCACAGAGCGACTGCAATTTCAGAGACATGGTGGGAGAGCTCACCACTGGAATGTTGTCAGATTCCTGTGCACTTTTTAGAAAGGACGGGTCATTGAGGTGAGGTGCGGTAAATTTGGTCTTTACATGAGAGAGCATCAAGCTCTGCCCAGGGACAGACAAGGAGTTGAGAGCTCATGGATAAAAATTAAGGGACAGACGAAAATGGGTGACACTATTGTGGGTCAAGGAAGTTGATGAGGCTTTCTATGGGCAGCTGGAAGTACCTGGAGATCACAGGCCCTGGTCCTCCTCTGAGAATTCAACAGCCCTGATATTTGTTGGAGGCACACCATGCCTCAGCACACAGTCCAGGAAGTTCCTGCAGATACTGGAAGACAATTTGTTAATGCAAGTGGTGGAGGAACCAATGAAGAGAGGTGTGCTGTCCTCCAGAGGTCCCTTCCCACTCCAACAATTCTGCGATTCTATGCATTTAAATCTTTGTATCTTGAGATACCAGCACTCCCAGAAGTCTTTATGCAGGGCTGCTCTCCAGCCACTCTTCTACCCATTTAGACTTGTATCAGGGACTACTCTGTACCAGATACAGAATCCATAATTTTAATTTGTTAAATTTCATGCCATTGATCATAGCCAAATGCTCACCTATCCAATATCTTTCTGCATGATCTCTTGTCTCTCAAGAGTCAATAGCAACTTTCAAATTTAGTAATCAGCAAACATCCTAATGGTGCATTCAAGTCCTGCCTCCTGATCATGGATAAATACATTAAACTGAACTGGCCCTAGATTTGAATCCTGGGGAATACTGCAGATGACTGTTTGTCAGCCCCATGCACTACAATTCTTTGAGCTCTGCCAGTTCTTTAACCAGTGCACATGGACCCAACTCACCATTGAACAGCTAGTTCACACAGATGTTGTATGGGACAGCATCAAAAGCCCCACCAGGCGGTTGGCTCTATCACAGAAGCATATCAGATGAGTTACTCAGGGCTTTCCCTTTGTGAACTCAAGTTGACTGTGCTTGATGGTTGTATTGTTCTCTAAATGCCTTTCAATAGTATCCAGTATGATCTCCATAAATTTTCCCTAGTGATGAGGTTAGAGTAATAGGACTGAAGTTGCCTGTGTCTTTCCTCATGCCCTTCTGGTAAATTGGATTAATGTTGGCCAGTTTCTAGTCAGCAAGGATCTCCCCAGACTCCCAAGAGATAGCTCCTCCAGTGCTCTGGAATAAATCCTGTCAGGCCCCGTGGACTTAGAAAGATTAAACTGATACAACTGTTCATCTACAGTTACAGTGTCCAGAAATGAAAAGTCACTGCTGCTGTATGTTCTCTAACTGACAGGACAGGCCAGATCAATGTCTATCAATGTTATTAATAACTGATGCAAAAGCATTGTAATGCCTCTGCCTTTTCTTCATCCTTTTTACAGGTGACTACCTTAATCAAGAATTGGTTGAATATTTTCCTTAGATCTCCCCTTGCTCTAAACATACTCAGAATTTCTTTTTTTGTTATCTGACCCAACACTGGCCAGTTTCAACTCTGGCCTTTGGGTTTTTGTGTTTTCTCTCTACACATGGGAACCACAGCTCTGTAATCATCCTTTGAGGCCTGACCTCTCTTACAGAGATCATACAATTTCGTCTCTTCATTAGTTCCGAGAGGAGTTCCCTGTTCAGCCAAAACCAGAAAATTTATAAACTCATCATTTAAACTCATTATTATTGTGGGCAAAACAGCCACCTAAAAATCCCATCTTCTCCTCTATTCACAAACAGCAAGTTGGGGATGGTGGGGGGGAGTTGAGGGGACATCTTTCCTAGCTGTCTCAATGAATACTTGTGACAAGAAATTATCTTCAGCATGCTTCTGGAATTTCTCAGACTTCCTTGTCACAGTTGTCTGGCATTTCCATTGATGTCCATGAAATTTTCCATAAGAACCAGGGCTACTGGCCCAGAGATTTCTCCTCATTGCCCATAGATTAAATAATCAGTGCTAGCATTTGGCTGACTGAACAGCAGTAGACATCTGCTTTGTTTTCCATCTTCCTAATTCTCACTCAGAGGCTTTCAACCACATTATCCCTAATTGCAAGGAATGTACAGTGAAAACTGTGCCTTCCAATGCAACTCTTTGCCTTGCCTGCCCTGCCTATCCCTCCTGAACAGCCTATATCCCTGCATGAGAACACTCCAGTCATGGGACTCATTCTACAAAGTTTCACTGCAGATACTCTCCTAAACTCTCAGTGCTCTCTGCAGCTCTGTTAACATTGCAACCCTCAGGCCATGCTATGCCATTCCTTGGCATACATATTCTACAACACATTAGCAGCAATTCAGTTAATTGAGATGTTTATGTATTGCTCCTCTGTGCAAACATACATAGCAAGTAGGCATCACACAGCCCCTTTAAAAAAGACAAAATTTAATCTGAATTAAAATGCTCATAAAAATGCAAACTGAGATGATTAAAGGTGTAAGTTATTTTGAAACAGTGTATTAGAGATGGAGCCATTAAAATGTAATATATTTGGCTTTGTTAGAGATTACTTAGAAGTGCACACAAATGGGAATGTCATGAACTGAGATGCAGACTTGCTGACAATGACTTTCAAGACTTTCTGCATATTCACCTTTAGACAATTTTCTTAGTATGGAGTCAGAAATGCTCAAAAAACTACATCAAATTATCCAATATTTTGGAAAGGCAAACAAGTACTGCATTAATCATCCACACACCCAATCAGTGAAGAAATGCTCAGCCTTCACACAGCCACCCTTATTGGATGAGAAAATCCTAAAGTCATGGAATCACAGATTATTCTGAGTTGGAAGGGGGCCACAAGGATCATCAAAGTTCAGCTCCTGGACCTGCATAGGACAACCCAAGAATTACACCATGTGCCTGAATTCATTGTCCCAATGGTTTATTAACTCTGTCAGGATGGTGCTGTGACTTCCCTGGGGAGCTGTTCCAATGCCCAACCACCCTCTGGGGGAAGAACCATTTTCTAATGTCCAACCTAAAACTCCCCTGACACAACTCCAGGCCATCCCCTCAGGTCCTGTCACTGGTCACCACAGAGAAGAGATCAGTGCCTGGCCCTCCTCTTTCCCTCACGAGGAATTTGTAAATTGTGATGAGGTCTGTCCTCTGTCTCCTCTTCTCCAGGGCAAACAGACCCAGTGACCAAGAAGTCAGAGGAGAATTTCTGTTACAGAGAAATGTTACGAGTCCTGAAAATAAGGTAATTCTTCCAATGGGTGTGTCTTCTAAATATATGGAAAGATCATTTCCTTCAACCTGATAAAAAAATCAACAACCCGCTTACAGTACTGTTTTGAAAGACACTAGGGAACAGTGCCCAATTATATTCAGTTAATTTTTGTCTACCTTAGCAAGGAGGATTGCTAAATATAAAAGTGCTTTTAATATCTGTCTTGGTAAGATAGCAAAGTGAAAAATTCTCTATTCCTTCAGAAAGAAAAATAATAAATAAGGAATATAGCAGGGGCTAATATATTTAAGATGATAAATGCGGAAAAGAGTTGCTGTATTGTCCCCTTTCCCTAGAGGCACAGAAGAACTCTCCTTATGTGCCAAGAAGTGTAAAGGAGTTACAAGTGGGAAGAAAATTTCAGCTGTCCTGGAACTGCAGATACAAAAGCCATCAGGATCATTGATTCATTTCAGTGATCTTTATAAAGCCATTGCAAAACTGACATGCATACCACCCTTTTCAGAAACCCTGCTCACATTTTATAGTCATAATGTGTTGTCACTACAGCACAAGGATATTTTGCTACAGCTAAAGGAAGGATGAACAGTTAAAAAAATGCTCATTCCAATCCTCATTCCTGTTACACTAAAACATACTTTAGTAAATACACTATATACAAAGAAATTTCACAAGTTTGTTTTATTTTCACCCATTCCTTCAAAACTTCACAAATTAAAGGAATATTCCACTCCAGCTTTCGAGGTTCCCAGATGTCTTAATTGAAACTGAACATATATTTCTCATTTAGTTTCAGCAATTTTGAAAAACAAAAACATATCAGTTAAAGACAAAATATTCTTTTTCATAGGAATTTTTATGATGAAGCAAAAGGGAAAAAAACCCCAAACTCAATTAAAAATCTTGTGATAGGAAACATCTTTGAAATACAGCTTCTTGATGCCTGAGTAATAATATTATGTTTTCAAGTATGGACTGTTTTCTTCATTGGATAAGGTGCAGTGCGCAGCTACCACCCATAAGCTTTAGTCCATACTGCTTTCTTCTTGAACTCTGCAAGAGACCTCAAGGCCAGAAGTGTAACTGTGAAGACAGGGACAAATTACATTATATTGTGCAGTCCAAAGGAAAAGTTGCCTATTCTTCCTAGTAATTTTACTAACACAGGTTGGTTAGTTCTCCTTTTACTGACTCTTTCCGTAATTCTTTCACTTGTGGTGATGTGCTAGGCCCTTCCTCTGCTTTGTGGCATGTCTCCTACTGAAATCATATCACACCATCTTCTAATTAGTCTATCACTTAGGCACACAGATCAACCAACATCACAGAAAGTTCAAATTCAACAAGCAATGATGCAAACCAGGACTTAGAAGGCACTGGGAACAACAGAAGCACAAAGTCTCAAGTCCTCTGTGCAATTCACAGTTTGAAAGGATCATGTGTTTAGACAAAATCCAGTAACCAAGCTAGTCAGTCTAGTTATTCATATGGAAGTTTCATGTTCTAGTATGTAAAAGGAAAAAAACAATTGGAAGCTCAAGGGGAACAGTGACTTATCTCTATGAGGGCATACTTCGAATATATGTGCAGATCAGAACTCTTCTTTGATATACAGAGGAGGTTTTCCAACAGCCTTTGCAGGTGCAGATTAGCAGATATTACAGGGGCATTTACCAGAGTGACTAAAGACTGCAGCCATCAAAACAAGGGTAATTATCCTAAAAATGCAAATAACTTATAAATGGATTTCAAGAAGCCTTGTTCAGGCCCATCAGATCAGATGGTCCAAAGGAAGTGCATTGTGTTCATGGAAAGAACATGAACAGAACAATATTTGAGAATATTTGTGATGTCCTCTTAAAATGACTTGCACAGACCCTACATATGTAAGTAAGCAATGGGATGCATAGTAGAGCTACAACTCCTACCACAGTTCAACATATTGTCTACCTTACATCTTTCTTTTAATGTATCTTTTCAGCAACCTTCATTTCTCTTTCCTTTTTTCTCAGACTCTTTTACTAGGCTGTCCTAGTTCACCTCCTATCCCTTCTACACAGTGCAGTCTTTACTTGCACCTAAGTTACATGATTTGCATTCTAGTACTGGAGCATTTCCCAATAGCACGTTGCATCTTATTTTTAAGGTAACTTCAAAAACAACAGACAGATCTATCAATGAAACAAGCTTGTGCACAGGTGTACCTCTAGGTCCTTTGGACCCCAAGTGCTACATCATAAGCATCAGCAAATGAGACAGCAAATGTAAGGTGTTACAGAAAGAATGCCAACTTACTTGTGACCGTTACCTCAAAGACAAAATCTCACTTCTTTTAACAACTGCATTTTGATCTGTACTGATAGTTATGGAAAAATAAGGAACCAATTAAAAATATATTACCTTTTAGCAGGTCCACGGAAGATTTTGATAATGCTTCCTTAGGACATTCCATCATATTGATCAGCCAGTCAATAAACTGAAGATTGAAATATGAAAAAAAATCTGAATTAAAAGAGCCTCTGTATCAGAACGAATTATTTTCAGTTCAACAGACAACATTAGATTTCTGCTAAATTCAGTTATCTAATCAGAGGCAGTGGCCAATGAAGCTTCTGCCCAAAGTAAACAAAACACCCTAGAGTACATCTCCCTGTCAATGCAATTCTTCCCATAGCTGGATCTGAAACTCCCTTTGTTGCTTCTCATTATCTCAGCAATAATTCTTTGTAAGAAAAAGGCACACTGAATAGCTTCCCTCCATCTTGTCTGTTCATACCTTTAACCTATTAATATAATTCTTTCTTATCAGTCTCTTGTCCAAATGTTTTACTGCAAATCCTTCAGAACTCTTATTGCCTTTGTTCCTCTTTTGACCCCTCTCTTCTTTTTTCTGGCAGTGCAGAGTGCCTGGATGACAATATGGTATTTAAACTCATAAGGATGATTTTCAGGGCAAGGCCTCACATTCTTCCTTAAAACCTAATTAGGCTCTTGCATCCTAACAGCTCACCCCTGCATTCCTCCCACATTCTGAATTCTTACTTTACTGGTAACTTTCAGCACAGAAGCATGCTCAGAGAAACCAGTCCTCAACAGATTCCAGTTTGCACAAAACAGCTAACTATTAATATATAGATTAATAGCAGTACTTCCACATATAGCAACTACATGCACGGCACAGTTTTACCAAATTAGGCACAATTTTCCACATTTAATTGCAACTCATACTTCAAAATAAATGACACACACTTCAAACTGTACAGAAGATCTTTGATTTCTCTGAATTTACAGTGTGGAGTGTCCAACTGCAGAGCATCCTTCTTTCAGTGTTTAAAACACTGACTTGCTACCAGCAGCTCCCAACTCTCTTCTCCCTTATTTTCTTAACAGTTTGACTCCCAGCTTTGGAATTTTATACTTTTTTTGCAGCTCTCAAATTTTACTTGAGAAACTCCTTTCATATCTGATTAAAAATAAAGTGAGATCACAACTGAGATACAATAAAATATAGAGGAAATAACTGCTCTATCTAAGACCAAAGCTGACTATCAAGAATGGGGTGCTTTCTAATGTAAAGTGATTACCACTACATGCAATTTTACCTTTTGTGTTTGTTCTTTCCATGGTTCTTTAGCCAGCAAAAGGGAAAGGCTACTTGGAAGGAGAGTGAGAGTCTCTTGCACAGCAAACTGGTCAGTGGGGTGCTTGCCAATGTGTTCCTCAGGTAATTCTGGTGATACCATGTGGTGTTTCCACACTGACCAGTCTGCACTGAGGCCAAGCAGTAATGGTGCACCATGATCAGCCCAGGCCAATACAGAAGCTGCAAATAGCCACATGAGGAAATCTATGCTCTAAACAGGAAAAAGGCAAAACCACACTTTATTAAATGAATAATACAGAAGGAGAAAAAAAAATTTAAAAACTCCACCAAAAAAACCCCAAACCCCCTCCCCCCACAAAAACAAACAAACAAAAAAACAAAAACTAAACTAATCCAAAAAAGAAACTAACAAAAAACCCCCAAGACCAAAACCCAGATGGTGACTTGCTCTTAAACAATAATCTAAAAATTCATGTAAAATTCAAAATGCAAGAACTAGAAAGTTTTTAATATCCTTCTCTGCTTTGAAAAGCACAAGCTTCTTTTCTAAATTCAAACTAAAATGTTTACAGAAAGAGAAGTAAAAATCACACTCTTCTAAAATAATATTTTCGATTAAAGCTGATCCACAATTCATTTAAAATAGGGAATTCACTTTTTCACAGCAACCTGACTGTTGAGGAAAATCAGAGATGGTCACCCTTGTGTTGCTATGGTTGAGAAATAACTGAGAAATATTGCAGCAATGTAATGAATGCCTTTCTGATCTAAGCAGCAGCTTATTTTATGTCCTCAAACAGAAGACCTAAACATGTGAACATTATTTCTCTAAAACAGGCCCTCTCAGAATCAGAAGCGACACAGTTCTGACCTGCCTAGACAGTTCTACTAGCGAATTCAAAATTTTCCATCAATTGTTCTAAATTCAGAAAATTTTAAGTAATTATTTCCTTTAGTTGCCTTTAGGTTCTATCATAACTTAAATGTAAAGGTTATTTTAAAGTAAGAGTTTTAAATACACATTAATTCACAAAAATTGTGAAAATTTTCTCTGTGGTAGTCACAGAAGATCAATCTTCTAAAATACAAAAGCATGGGGAATAATACTTATTACTGAGGAAAAATGTGGAATACGTTAGAACCTCCTTCTTGCTGCAAGTAATTTTCACAGCATTACCTCTTTTAGATCAACATTTTGTAAGGGTATTGATTTGTTTGCTACATTTCTGATGTAGCCCATCAGGTCTAACAGCCAGTCCATTCTTTTCAGAACTCCTAGAAAAAAGAATAAGAACACTGACTCATGTCAAACACTAGAATGCACTGCTTTTTATTAAAAAGCAAGCACACAAAATTACTATAGCAAGAAAGTACCAATTGTAGAAGAACAAAGATCACCAACACTACTATCACATTTGGTTAATTCTGCCACTGACAGAAAACACACAGGCCCTTAAATAGTACAGAAACTCTGCTTATAATGTAGGCAACACACTGAACATACAGAAAAAAAAGACTGAGTGAGGATTATTTGACATAATGGCAGCCTGCAGGACCCAGTAACCAATGATATAACTGCTACAGAATCCTAAAGCCTCCCTCAATATGCAAAGTACTGTGAAAATGGTCCTACGGTGCTGAGAGGGTCAGTAAAATATGGTCAAGGCATGCAAATAAAATCAGTCCTCAATTCAGCCCAAGGATGGAAGACATTTTATTGGTTCAGGTTTGGCTATCCATAATCTGTTCTACCTCCTATAAACTAATATCCATACTCACCACCAAGACCACATTACATCACACCATACATTATTATGTCCATGTAATCTTTACAAGTGCCCCCTTTCATGCTGTCCCCTCTTTTACCCAAAGAATCCTCACTTCACTCAATTAAAGCTCACTAGTCTTTGAAGTTCTTCAAACACAGCTGGTAGCTAAGGCATCTGGCAATATAATGCTTTGAAGTTGTTCAGTGAACACAGGCAGACAAAAACCTTTCTGCCATGAAAATGAGACCTCATTCTTGTATCTTTCTGTTCTTGTTTCTTCCTTATTTACCTTCCTGTGTGATTCTCCTACTTGTCTTGTCTCAGCCCCTATGCTTTGTCAGACCCATAGCTGAGCCAGCCCAAATCATATCTGCTATAGTTATGAAGAGGAAGAAAGGGAAATTTATTTCCTGTGTTAAATCAGTACAAGGAGCTCAGGAAAGAAAGTTATCTCCGTAGTTCAACCAGTCTCATGGGAACATCCCCCCACTTTCTGTGTCACATACCAGTAAGTCAGATTTTAGGTCAGGAGGTTAGCAGAGTTGCACTATTATGTACATCTGTAACACTACCCTGAGCGAGAGACACAGATCTAGTTAAAACTCTGGTCTGTAAACCACACTGATGAGACAAATGACTTGTACCTGGACCACAGAAAAAGAAGTAACTGGAGAAAAACATAAAAGCAAAATTTTATACAAGTATTTGAATAATACAAGAATTCTGAAGACAGTAGTTCCTAATATAGAAAAATTTGGAAACACTTTTGTTAAACCATCTTATAAAATAAGTTTAAAGGAATCAGTGTAGATTCATAAGTATCTGTTAATCTCATTGTTGATTTTTCTTTAAGCCTAATCTTACCTGTATTTTCATGTCTCACAATACGAGCATGATAGAAACTATGCAAGAACATCCATAAAATATTTTCTTTCTGGTGATATCCTGCCACAATTTCAATCATGGCACTCAAGTTCGTCAGAGGCAATCTGCCTTGAGAAACTAAATACAATTTCAAGAATGTGGCCTTCTCTATATTGTTCTGCAAATGCAATAAAAAACATGTTAAGTTGGAAGATACATTTTTGTGGGAACAGTAAATTTTGTATTCCTCTTTATAAAAATATAATAAACTCTTTGAATAACTTGTAAGCTTAGTTTTCCTCAAGACATGTTATTAAGCAGAAGACTGTACATATTACTTGAACTTTACACTGTTTGAAAACAGTCCAGCAAAGTATAACTCACTACAGCTTGTTTTCACACTGCTTTAAATTTTACATTCTCCTTTGAAATGGAATGACCCAGCTTAACAATTCTGGACACTCAAATCTTCTTACAAAACAGATACACTGTAGTCACTAGTCACAAAAAGAGTTTATTTAAATAATGTTTTCAGCGTGAAAAAATAACTGAAAAATATACGGAAATGACAGTTTAGCTTCCAAAACCTATTTGAATGCTTGATGCTCTAGTGAATCTGATAGCAAACAGAACAGGGGGCTTTACGTCACAGATGTTTGTTTTTAAAAGCTTGATCTGAAAGCATCAAGTTCTTCCACACAGGTCATTTCCTTAGCATTTCAGCTGCTAAGAATTCCACTGCTAATTGATTCCACTGGTGAACTACAAGATGAAAGCTTTTTTATTCCATTATCATCCTCAGTCATCTTGTCCACCAGGAAACATTCTGAGTGTGAATGTAAATATAGAACATGAAGTCAAGAATGAAAGGTTTTCAGTCAATTATTTCACATTTTTAACAGAAGCACAGATCCACCAGTTCAAGGACAAGTCACCAGGATGCATTTACAGTCTAGTTTCAAGCAGGTGGATATATTAACCAAAGAGGACTGCAGTCTGCTATTTGCATCATTGGTTTGAGATGTAGAAGATAAACCATTCTGGTTCACATCTGTGATGGGTTTAGTGCTGGCCAAATTGCCAATGCACCCACTACAATTATTTACGCATTTCCAGTCAGGCTTACATCAGTTTCCACCGAAGTAAAATCCTGTGATCCCCCTGTCATGCCAGCAATAGAAACAGATTCTGCCCCCACACGTTTTGATGGCATTAATGTTCAAAACCAGTACAATAGCACTCCAGTTCTGATAATGGAAGCACTTCCCAGAATCACAGAACCAGTTAGGCTGGAAAAGACCTATGAGATTATCAAGTCCAACATAGGATATACTATTTCAACTGGACCTGGCACTGACTACCACATCCAGTCTTTCCTTAAACATCTCAAGCAACAGTGTCCCCACCATCTCCCTGGTGTGACATTCTCATTCTAAGGTCTAATCATGCTTTCTGTGAAGAAATTCTTCCTAATGTCCAGCCTAAACCTCTCCTGGCGCAGCTTAAGACTGTGTCTTCTTGTCCTGTCTGGGACTGGCTGCCTGAGAGAAGAGGCCAAACCCTACCTGACCAAGTTAGTTAAGACACTCTGGTTCAAAGCTCCCAGGTGAAATCATGAGTATTTCAGTTGCTTTGAGAAACTTTGGGATATGGATTCTTATAACTTCTCTCTACTGCCTGCAGATTAGATCCAGGACACTCTTACCTACATGTCAGATAAATCACTTAAATGCTCCCAATGAAATAAAATATAGTCTGGTGACAATAGAAATGACAAGGTTGCTTGTTTCACGTGATCGGTGATAAAAAAGCAGAATTAAAATGCAATTACCTTGGAGATCTGGACAATGCGATTGATCTCTGAATCGGCCATTTCTGAAATACATCTTGCTACATCAATATACATCTCCAGTTCACCTCTCTGCAAACAGAAAAATAAATGCATGTCTAAATGTCTATTTCTGGCTTTCTTCATCATCAAAATTGGTGAGTTTAGGACCTGTTATAGTAATGATGAATAATTAATTTATCCTCTAGCTTCACTTAATCTATTTTAGAAATTCTTTATTTGCTATGGATTTCAATGTACATCAATCTACAAGAATAATGGTATTTGAATACTTTCAAAAAGCTTATTTTATTTTTAATGCAAATCGCCATTCTTTTGAAGTATTTTCTGTAGCTAAATAATTTCTTTAAATCACTGTGAGAAGTTGAATCTTCTGAGGGATAAAGAAAGCCTTCTCATTGTTCACTTCCTCTCTTTCAATAACATTTATTTCTGTACTGTATTTTTCCTTTACTGAATCATTTGAGGGAGGAGTGCACATTAGATTGATTTCACAATGTCATATTTTAAAACAACCAAAAGTAAGTTAAATTGAAATTATGCTGCTAATTTAACTATTATCATTAAAAGCTGTGCATTTAATTCAAATTTTGAATGTGATCCATCTCTGCGAAAAGACGGGACTTACAATCATTAAAAAAAATACCTAACTACACTGTTCATACACCTCATACACACTCCTTACCTGAACCTCATTTGGAAGAAGCTCATATATTTTCTCCACAGCCTGGCACAAAAAGGTCCAGCAAAACTGAGCAGGATTGGGAAGTTTCATTGCCTGGAGGAGCCCCTGTAGAACACACTGGCAAGTTTCTGGGCTTTTTGTGCGGTTCTTCTCTTCAAATTGTTGTATCAGAAGCACTTCGGTAAAAAACTGCAGTTTGTCTTCTGCAACATGTTGCATCCACAGGGACAGGGACATGAAAAGGTATTTCTGAGTTTTCATCTGGAAAGGAAAAAAATTTGCTCAATTTCAAATTCTAGCTCTTCACTGACCTTGAACTATTGTTGGATAAAATTATAAGAGAGTGGTTTCATAAAGCTTATGAAATATTTTAAAATATTTATTAGTTCTTTTCTTCTTCCCTTTTTTTGATGAATTTTTTGAATTAAAAGCAGTTCAAACATGTCAATATTAAGTTTTCATTAAAAACTGAAAACTTACTTTTAAGGAATCCTAGACATCACATCTCCATGCAGACAGAGCGATTTTAATACATGTTGCCTGCTGCATTCCTACACAAAGCATACAGACTGTCCAGACAGTAACGGGCAGAAGTATGATAGCCATAGAAAAATTAATGTTGCTAGCTAGTGAAGAAGAATGAATAACCTCTACAAAATGCAGAGCTCACATACTCTGTGGCTCACCTTATTTTGTGACCTCAAATTCCCACTGCAGTTGGAAAAGTGGTAGTCAGAAATCAAATCTTTTTTGGTACCTTACCAATTATGTTCCTTAAAACTGACAGCAAATGTTTGCATATCTAAGACTAATAAATTAAAACAAAAAACACTCCTTGAAGAGATCACAGAAACAAACAATTTTCTGAGAACTGTCATGAATCTGCTCCTGAATTTGTATAAGATTAAAGAAATTTGCAGTCAAGTGTTTTGTGGGATTCAGGGAGTTTTATATACTGTACTATGGAATCCACATTTTAATTCCAGAAGAACAGCAGCGAAGGATAAGACCAAATTTGATTATACTGTAGGTTAGTGTGTTTGGTATGTACAAAATTAAGGCAAGGTTTTCAAGGCACAGCTTTTTTTTCTAGTTAGATCAAGAGACCTTGCTAGAAAAAAGCAGGTAAGCTTTTGGACAAATTAGGATAGACCTTTTTTTTAAGACTATCAGCTGGTATAATAAAACACACTTTTTCTCCCTACACACCATGATTTTTGTCTCCAGGTTATCACTACTACAGCATGAAACGAAGAGAGAAAAAAGGTCTTAAGCAGTAAAGTAAAATCAGTGTAGCAGGTCTTAAGTCTGCCTTGAATTTCAAGGCCCCAGAATAACCTTTCTCTTACTAAAAATACTGACTAAATGGTACTTCTGAAGAATTCTGAACTCAGTAATCCTTTTCTGGTGAGACAGCCTAAACATTGTCACTGAGGAATTTTATATGAAAGAGGTGCTGAGCTCCCACAAGTTTTCTGACATACGTACACTGAGACTGTAGATAAGGGGAGGTGCCACCCACATCCCTAAAAGCATTGCTGCATTTTGAGATGACTGGGCCTGAGTCACAGCCAGTTCAAGGCAGAGATGTTTCACCTCATGACCTAAACCAGAAGAAAACAAACTAAGTTACAAAGAAATTATTTTCCCTTTAAATTTGTTCTCAATTCATAAAATAAAGGAGGGTTATTGTTCTACTAGAGCATTACATTATAACTTATTTTTCTAAAATCCTACTTAAAGCTTTTAACACATACATGTTAGAAGACTCCTCTTTCCATTCATGCACTTTCAGCAAGAAATATCAGCATTTTTAAAAATTATTTCAATTCACTCAGGAACAAAAATGTGGGAATGCTAAGAAAAGTAAAAATTAAAAAAATCCTTGCCAAATAAAGTTAAGATTTAATCCACGGAAGGAAAAACAAATCAATATTCCTGGACTATGGTTTCCTCGGCATATTCCCTGATTTACAAAAGTAAAACTCCTAAGTGAAAAGCGGGAATAAAAAAAACCTCCAGACATTTAACAAGTTTCAGCTCTTCGTAAGAACTGCAAACCTCCATACAGGAAATTTTTTCCATTACTTTGAAAATTATCACTCAATGTAATTTAGTAAAAAGTGTATTTCAAACTAGTGATGATTTTTAGTGATGATTTTCAAATTAGCCAGATGAGCCACCAAACAGTTCAAATATGTGGAAAAGTTGCATGCAGGCTCTGACACAGGCATTGCAACACACATTTAGCAGGTACTGAAAACAGGATGCAATTAGTTAAGTTTTATAATTGGGTCTTACATAAATAGTTCAAATGAAATATTCAGGCCACTTTCACTAATGTTTTAGGGAACTTCTCTGATCTTCTTTAGTTTTTCTTCAGCTAAAATAGTGTCCACATGGTGATGGCAAATATATACTTGCAAACACTAAAAAGTCAGTCTTGAAAGCATAATAAAACTGACCACTGCACTAACTTCAAGTCCTGAAGAGGGCTCCAAAGTTTGTGAAAGCTGCATTAGTAAATAACTCTCGTGACAAATGTAAGTCTTAATAGAAAACTACCACTCTTACCGAAGTCCAGCCTCATCAAAGGAGAAAGAATGGATGCCCAGTTTACAGGTGGATACTGATGGCTTTCTCCAACTAATGCAATGGGTGCCAGTGCTACTTTCACCAGCTCAGCTGGGACAGATTCAGGGCCTAGAACAGGAGAATCAGTCTGAATTTTATACACACATATTTGGATGAACATCTCAGCAAAAATTGTGAACACTGCACTGTAGTTTGAGCTATAGTAAAGAACTGAAAACTGTTACAAAATCACTGTCACTTTCTTTTGCATCTGAGAATTAGCCATTTCATTTATAATGAACAGTTACAGTTTTAATCTCCCATAAAAACGGCTTATTTTTTACTAATAAATAGAAGCTTTCTGATCCCTTGTTCTTGAGTCAATTTACAAGTTAATTACAGATCTTCCTCATCTAGTAAGGTAGTATTTTTACATTTCTTATTGGGAGAACACAAAGTTTTCTGACACTGCTTTCCTTTCTCATCTTGTAAATGGAGACCAAAAGAACAGTCAGATAGGTGCTAACCTCTGCTATATACTGTGTTATGTCAACATAAGTTAACTCAGTTCTCCTGGTATCAAAACAGGCATTTTAACCTCCATTTAAAGCAAAGCTTGCTTCATAGGAAAGCAGGGAGCTCCCTTAGCTCCACACAGGAGTAACCCTCTATATCAGTCTTAAGACTACTCCAAGACATCTCTCTTTCACCAGGCTTCCTCATGTAAGACCATGCAAGACTTTCTTCAGGCTTCTTCGCATCTATCACAGCAGTAATCTGTTTGATACTACTCTGTTACAGAGTATCTTAACCCAACATAATCGAAACAAGGGACAGCATAAAGTCTGTCTGACGATGAAGTATTAACTGAGCAGGCTAACACCTAAAATTATCTACTTTCATTCTCACTGGGAAGAAACATCTCACCAGCAGAGAGGGAAGGGAAAAGAGTTTTAAAAGTAAAAAATTAGGTGGAGAAAAAAAGCCCTAACTACACATTATTACCTTATCTTTCTGAGTGTAATTAAATTTTCTTTCTGAGTGTCATTAGATTTCTATTTTAAATACCTCACATTAGTGAAGTTCAAATTTGTACTCAGAAAAGTTCTCTTAGCAAATAAAAGCAAGTGTTTGTACCTTTTATAGCTGTAACAAATTTCCCAGACAAATACTGTAGTTTGATCCTTACCTTTCTTTCCACTTTCAATGGCAAAGTCAATGGCTGCCCTGATAAAGCTGTTTACAGGTAAGTAGCTAAAATCTGGAGGAACTGTGGAGATAAAAAGACTGCTTGTATTCTAAAACATCATCAGCAAAAATTATAACCTTCTGCTCCCATGTAAATGTAAAGGTCAAATTGAGCTATGTTTGAGCTAACTGATTCTGTAGATGACTCAGAGTATTTAACCCACAAGACTGATAGATGTATTGGCCTTTTCACCTTTAAGGCAAGCTAAACACTTCTGGCGGTGAGAGGTGCCAGATCTGAAAAAACAAATTCACAGGTCAACTGAAAAACTTCCTTAAAAATATATTTGGCACTGCAAAGCTGGGCTTTGAAAGGGAGTGCTTCAAAATTTTAGGAAGTTTAATGCAGCAGAGACATTCCATATCTATCTAACTCTAGGCATGCAGGCACACATAAAAACAGAAACTTTGAGAGACTTTTCTCTGTGATGTTCATCTACATTTTGTATTTTTGGTTCCTAGTTTAGTTCACACCAAATTGAACAGCTTCAACTTCATTAGTTGGTGCTTATTACTGGTATTTCATTAATGATTAATTATCCGGCCTTTATTTTACCACTGGATATTGAAACAATTGAAATACTTGAAATTAGTGATGTATCAGCTGCCCTGAAAGGGCACAGAATGCTAGTTTTTTTATTTCAGCCAACCAGAAAATATCTGTTCAGGAAAAATACTTTCAAAAAGTCAGCTTGGTTTTCTTAAAGATAAGTTTTTAAATATTGATTTTTTTATACAGTGGAAGTGCTAAAACAAATAGAAGATTAATCAGTCCTAAAAGGCACAGAGTAGATGTCAAATACATGTGCCATAGGAATTGTAAGACCTGTTTTACAGTTTATCCTATAAAAAAATAAAGAAGCAATATACAAGTTTCACTAGAACAATTTAAAACCTTACTTTCACACCGCAATTAAAAGCATATGTGGGGAATCCTATTCAGCACACTAATTCCTGCTTCATGTTCCAGCCTTTAGGCACACAGGATCATGAGTTCTCGATTTAAAGGCTGTCATGTCACTTCACAGGACTGCAATGTCTAACCTGTATTATCTAATGTGGCCTTCATTGTCTTTTTAGTGATGTGCTATTTCGACATGTTCTTTAAGAAGCAGTAATAAAGCATCTTACCAGATGCCCTGTTCTGGGTAGAAGACAAACAGGACATGTGAAGACGTCCCAGAAGTCTCACTGCATTTGTCTGAAGACCAATCTGCTCTGAGAAACTAATTATCTGTTGAGACAATAAACCACTAGTTAGAAAAATTTTCATACACTGCATCATTCAAGCTGGACACAAACAGTTTCTTTCCAACAGACTTGGCTTGCTTGTGCAAGGTGTGAAGGTACACTAGTGCATTACCCAAAGGAGGAAACCATTACCTGTGTAAGGGTTCTGATCACTTCATTCAGCTTACTTTGAAACTGTGAGGACTGAATGCTCTCAGATTTCAACTGCAAGAGAAGAAGAAAAAAAGGAGAATTTTGTAAGAGGTAAAAAAAAAGGAACAGAGAAAAAATTCTGAAAACAGATTACATTTGCACCCATGCCTTTCTCTGGGGAGTGGGAGACAGAAAAGGAGAAAGCTATAGGGCCGTAAACTTTTCCTCAGTAGCATTGCACATAGGCCATATGATGGCAAAATTGAACAAACCCCATTTTATGCACTGCAATTCAATATTGCTTGTTTCGTACCCAACATGAATTATTGCGAAAATGTGATGTCCTGGTTTACAGCCATTGCTGTAGGAATGGGGAAGATGCATCCCATCTTGCCCTCTAGCCAAATTTCTCCATGAGATTAAGGTACATTTGCTTGCATATTCTCACCTGTATTATGCCTCCTTCAGAGCCCACCAGTGCAACCAGCCCACTGACAGCAGCCAGACGCTCCATTGTTGGAGAACCCTGGAAACATAAATCAGGACCAGTGAGCCAATGTGATGACACAACACTATGTAGGACATAATGCTTGTTTCTTCCAACTTAGAAACCATAACTACTACTTCAGCATGGCAGACAATACTAATCCCTTTCTTGATGAATCAAAGCTTTATATGGAGTCTTTTCTCACTCCTCTAAATCTGAAATCTTCATGGATTGACAAATCACTTTTTTTCTCTAGCATCATCTGCATTCCACAAAATATACCAGTTGCAATTCAACTCCAAACCAGTTTCTTTATTGATAATTACCTTCAGCTGCAATCTTAATGTGTAAATTTAGAGTTTGATTTGAAATACCTAACTTTTCCAGATAAATTGAAATTATTATAATGACAAAACCGCTATAATTACCCTTCCCTTTTATAGTTTTGACAAGCAGCACCTGATTTCACAAGACATTTTCACTTAATCCTTGGGCACTGTTCCAACTTAGTGAAAAATGTCTAAATTAAGACCTTATTGAGATGAGCATTTCTCATAAATTACCCAAGTAGAAGAGAAACAGGGATTTTTCCTTTTAACAAACAGCCCAAAGTTATACTGTACTCTTGCTTTCAAATATCAATCAAACAGCATATTCAGATAGTCATAACTTTTCCTAGCATCATTCCCACAGAAGCAAGGAAAATTATATTCCTACTGTTTATTTTAAACCATATACCATCCCTTCCCCATCTCCTCTACCCTCACTCATGCAAAAAACCCCAGAACAACAAAACAAGTACAAAACCCAGAATACGCATTCAAACTCCTTTACCTCTGCAAGCACAATTTTTATCCAGGTTGGCATTAGTCTGTTACTCAGGTCTTCAGCTTTCCCATGACCACAAGCTGACAATCCATGTACTATTGCACCTAAAGCTAAAGCAAAGCTGTAGGTCTGTAATGTGAAAAGAACTTATTAAAAACAATTTTACAAAAATACATTTATTATCAAAACATTACTTACATATTTATTATTTCCCAACAATTAGAGGTAATGTCTTTGTCTAGAATACCAGATGACTCTTACATCAAGTGACATGGGATTTTCTGAAATTAAATCTTTGGCACACAGAGCCTTTGTTTTAGAGCAGATTTCCTGATATGAAGATAAAAAGCTCTAGCACAGGTAGTTAGCTCTGACGTCCTATTTTTCAGATAAACACTCTGAACAGCTGATTAATGTACTAGCAGGCTTTGATTCAAAAATGGTTGCCTCCCCCAGCTCCTTCAATTCCTGGCAAACTTTAACAAGAAAAGAACTTGCACTAAAATATTGAGATTATTTTTGGCAATTTGAGGGGTACCCTAGTACATTAGGGGTAAAATACACACCTTGAGGAAGCTGGGTTATGACCAGCTGGTTATAACCAGGTGGTTATAACCACCACTGTCTGGTGGTTAAGGGAAAGCAAAAATTCAGAACCACTCAGCTGATGTATTTTCCCACCAAGAAAAATAATTTATAGAAATATGCTACAAAAGAGACAAAAAATGGCAGGATACAGGGACTAAAAGCACAAAATGTAAGAATTTCTCTTCCAAGTGCAATCAAATACATAAAATTTGCTTTTATTTCACTGTCTGGTAATCATATTACTGAATCAAGTGGCAGTCTTAGTATGCATGGTATACAAAATACATTTAGCATTAATTAATAATGAAAGTAGATCAATACAATTGTCTTGAATTACAGTTCACGTAAAGCAGTATCCAATATTAAATAGATAAAGAGAGAAAGAGAACTCAAGCAAAGCCTAAATATAGAATTATTACCTGCTGATTATTTTCTGCTAAGGTCTGTAGCTTGCTCATAGCCTTCTCAGCCTCAGCTGCTTCTATGATTCCAACACTGAAAGCAGAGACACAGGAACAGGCCACAGAATAGGCAAGTACCTGAAAAAAATTTTATTCCATTAACTAGAGTCTAATCAAGCTCACTGTAGCAATTGTCACATTGAATAATGTGCCAGCACGATAGAAAAGATGCAACATTTAGTCCCTCTCTGAAAGATTCTTCATTGATGCTAATAATGTTAAACAAATACAACTAAAGCTTGGAAATACTTCTGATTTTACAGAGGTCAGTAAGCATACTCAGCATGCTGTGCTCCCATCAGGACTACAAGCAGGCCCATCAGGCCAGAAAATGAGCACATTAAACTGTCCTTCACACACAGCCCTCAACACTAGCCTTCTATCCTTGCAGAAGGATTCACCAGCAACATTGCTTTTCTACTGTCCTGCCTTAACCACAGAGAGTAAGGAAGTGAAGTCAGAACTACTAACAAAGCAAATATGCCAAGTGTTGAACCTCCTCTGCATCAAAATTAAGCAGCAGAATGGTGTGCCAAGTGTTTAACCTCCTCTGCACCAAAGTTAAGCAGCAGAACACATGACTCTGAGGGAAGCAAAGAGCACCCACCTACTGTGCAGGATTGACATCAATTTGAGCTGTAGCAAGTAATGTGCAGATCACATCTCTTCCTGCAGCAGGCCAAAATTACTTCTCAAGTACCAGGTTATATCCAAGTCATTTACAGCTCTGAAAGAGTCTCTTGGGCATCTCATATAGAAGCATTCATCCTAGAGTGCTGCCCAAATTCTACTCATCTGTACAAATCCTTACAGAAGTTTTAATTGCAAAAGGTAGGTTTTGCTTTTAATCCCAAACTATCTCGTGATGTTAAACAGCTGCTGCCTTCATCTCAAAAGTTACTGTATTAAACTCAGTTTAACTTCAGTAATACACTCGAGGATCTCTGGGGACAGATAAATTATTTCATAGCTGTAAGTAATTTTAATGCATGCACCATAAACTGCAAAAGGCTAATCCCCAACACATATGTACTGCCAAAAAGAGAACTCCATTGAAGAAGATATTTAATAAAGAGCTTTCAGAGCACTACAAACAGAAAGAAAATAATAATACTATCAATCTCTATTAACTCCCATAGGAAAAACAGAGGATTATGCAACTCAACTGCTCGGCTGCTCCAGGCTTACATACATTATGTAGAGACAGAGTTGCTTTATTGTGCAAAACATCTGCTTGTTCTGATTTTTGTTTTCTGTAGTAAACTATTTTAATTCATCAGTTTTCATTCTCAAGTTTTACCTCAGCAGAATTACAGGCTAAGTACATGGACCATGATTAAAACCTACAGGACATATCCTGGAAACAAACTTCCTGAAATGCAGGGCTCAGTTTAAGTGTCCAAAACATAAAGAGAACAGTAAATAGGGCCATAGCAGCATGCACAAGTACAACATTCACATTATCTAGTGACACCAAATTTAAAAGAAGTATACAGAAGGAGGAAGTATTAGTATTTAAGTTCTCTCTGAGAGTAACTTGCTGTCAGCTTTGAGTAGATCAGATGAGTAGTAAACAATAGTTTATAAGAGACCCATATCCATAGTTACCCATGATCCAACTTTCAACAATTCAATTTGGGGTTAAGGAATTAAAGAACACCTTTAAAAGATCATAGCTATTATATTTTGAGGCAGTTTCTTAATGTCTGTACAGCATTACACATTTTTCTTTTCTTATTATTGCCCGTTATTATAACTTTTTCTTCCCAGCAAACACAAACCCATATATTGTGAAAGAAAAAGTAGAAATCAGGCCTTCCGGTACCACAGATAAAAGTTGCAGCAAAAAGACTATAGTTATTAAAGGGCGGCAACACAATAAAAGGAAGATTTTACAATTTGTGATAAAATAGGTCATACCTCCTGGACTCCTCTGCTTTGGTCCTCACTGCTCTCCAGGTATTTGCAGAGTTTTCGCAATGAAGCAGAAACATGCACTCGTGATTCTGTTTGGCTACTGTGACTCATAAATGAAAGAACAAGTCCTACTCCTAAAATACATCCAGTGCTTTAAGAGAAAACAAAAGAGAAAGGATTATGTATGTTTTAGCTGCTCTGAACTCCCTTTAAACTCCAACAAAGTTTGTGGGGAAGAAGACCTCTGGCCTTGCCTGATAACTAGCCCTGTAGATAATTTATTACCACAGTCAATTTTGCAAATGTTTTTTATTTCACCCATCTTTTTCAGGAAACACCAAATGAAAGAAGAGCATAAGAAGAAAATATGTATTTAAAAATAAGCCCTACACATACAGCCTCATTAATCTTTCTGCCTCTGAAGAACCAGCAGCTCCAACAACAAGTGCCATAAACTAGTACGAAGAAAGTATGGATCCAAATTTCAATGTGCAATTTGTCCTGACAGTATAAACTAGGAACTCCCAGTTAAACATACTAATTGCAGGTTCACTGGGTGCATTAGCATCTGCTGCTGTCAGACTCCTCCAAGAGTTGTTACATTTGTAAAAGTAATGAAATTAGTGATTAAACCAGAGAGCTGCTAAGATAGCTGTTGAGACTAAGGTATTCACCTGCATTTCTTAACAGGAATGGTCAGATGTACATTCTAACCTGTATGTACTAACTACAGTGAAGCAGCTTCACCATGGCAGACATATCCAGCATAGCTAACTGTTTGATGCTGAGGATACTTAAAACTGCAACAAGAACATAGTTTCAAAGGACACAATTTAACAGGGCAGCTGGCACAAACATCTCAACGGTCTCCACCTCTTTTTCAGATTTCATCAGAAATTCCATTCTGGACCAAAGATCTTTTGCTAAATCCTGCATGTGTGCTCCCATAACAGGTTCCTAGTCATCAGTTTTGTCAGAAAACTTCCAAACAGTTCTGGCTTCCATCATAAGATACTAAGACACTTACTGCTCTAAAGGTGATCCCTCGTCAGTACACATCCACAATAGCTCTTACCTGTAGATGGTTGTTTTTCCCCTTTGCACATCTCCCTAACACCGCTTGTAGCAAGGCAGCAAGTAGTCAAATGAACACGATTAGGACCTTACACATTCTCCTAAGCTTCTCCTATCCAACTTAAAAATGGCAAGAGCTGCTGCTTTTACTCAGCTAGGTAAAAAAAGAAACATCTGAGAATACCTTCAGTCATATTCTTACGATAATGTTTTCCAGTAACTGTGGATTAAGGATGATTGAGCATGGCTAAAATACATGCAGGGGTATCTTGGGAGTGGCTTTTTTTTTTCCAGCAAAGATCAAACAAATCTTTTAAAGTAACTGGTATATCTGAATTCATGAATAGCCAACAATGACATTTAGAACAAGAGTTCTAAATTCAAGTTTACACTACTGCTCATTTACAAAACTACATAGAAAGAAAATGGAATTTCTCATTATAGCTATAGTATTTTATGTTATTCACTGTTAGTAAAGACTTAAAACATAATTGGAGACTAAAGCAAGAATAAAACTTCAGCTTTTCTCCTACCCTATTTGTAACTAACAATTGCTCTCACTTGGCTACCTTATTTGTGAGCTACATAAAATTAGTATTTAGGTATTTTTCATCTACATGATATCTCAGACTTCCCAGCACATTTTAAGTGTTTTACTGCCAGAGCATGAGGCTGCAGGGAGTTCTGCCTTCCACTGGGCGCAGCCTGAGCCCAAACAGCTCACTGCTGTAACTGCACTGTGCACTATCCCACACATGCACTGCTCAGCAGACCTATGCCCAAAACACTGTCAGCCTGTTCTCAGTGAAAAAGAAAATCACTGTTTTAGCAGAGGTAAACACCAGTGAAAAAGCTCATACCTCACAGCTGATCATGCCTGGATGAAAAGCCTGGAAAGGACCTTCCTTTGGAACAGCAGATTAAAAGTGTAGAAATGCAAAATTTGGACAACTCTGCAATATTTACAGCTTTACATTACATCTTTGCTTTACATCTCTCTTATCACAGAGATAACTCATATTAGACACCAACTTCCTCCTAACCTTTAAAAACCATAGCCAGCACAAAAAACTATTCTCTCTTCAATTTTCCTTCTCTTGCTTGCCATTGTTTCATATTCTGCTGGCAACCTCTTGCTGCCAGAGACGTCTGGCTTGGCTCTTCTCTGAGGCTTTGATCTGCAGCAACAGGCTGCACAAAGCAGCAGCAATAGGCATCACAAAGGGGTGCAGCTGGTACAGTCCTGTGTACTATCTGTCTCACCCTGTGCCACTCAAAAGGCAAAAGAAATCCTCACTGAGCTATACAGGTTCACAGCCCAATGGTGCACAGCTGTGACTCCTCAGAGCTTTTCAGAAAGTGCACTGGAGAAAGGAGGGCAAAGGCAAATGGGAATTATTGCTGTTTCTTTTGAACAGGGATGCACTGGGCAGAGTAATGCTCAAAATCAAAGAAAACCTTATGCACTCACACTGAGCTGCTCAAGATACTGTGGTTCCTTCCCTGACTTAAAAGAGAAATAACAACTGTGGAAGAAACATGGTGCCATGCTATGTTTGTTGTCTCATGGCAACTGACACGTCTTTTATGGTCTTAGGAGTTTCAAATCCTGACTATAAAAACTTAAGCAATGTAGACCAAGTCTGTAACTGATTCTGTTTTAGGGAGCATGTGACCCTCCAAAGGGCCTTTCCAGCCTGCCTGGCTAGTGATTGTATGGAAGTACTAAGAACGGGTTGTCTCCTTATGCTAGTCTTTTCTGAAAGGAAAAAGGAAGAAAGTGTGAATTGAAAAGGTAGAGTTCAAAATAAAGTATCATCAGTAATAAAGGAAACTCACTTGTACTCCAGATTGGTGTGAAAGCAGCAGTCCTCCAACACATCCAAGGACTTAATGAGAACCAAGTTCATCTGTTGACCAGGTATATCACTACCAAACCAAAACAGAAAAAAAACAAAAATCCAATGCCTGACAGTGGGAGGAGGTACCTGATAAAACATTATCTCAGCTAGATCTGTAACTATTTATAAGCTGAACATTTGTGACATTTCACACTATTAGCTCTGTCAATCTCTCTCCACCTCATTGTCTAACTTACTGATAAATAAAGAAGCGTTTACATCTCGGCTCCACAAATATACACAGACTCCTCTTATAAAACATGTACTACATTTTCTTAACGAACAGAGTATCTTTCATGGAAACTAGCTCTATGATCTGATACAAGCTATAGCTACATCCCTATGAGTATTGATTTGTTGCAAGACAATGCTTTGAAGAATGTGTAAGATTAGGCTTTCAAATCATGCAGGGCAATGAAGAGAAAAACTATGGTTAGACAAATGTATTCACTTAACACCCCTCACCACAGAAATAAAACAAACACAAATCCCAAAATATTGATTAACATACTCCAAAATACCGGGCTGATGTAATTTCATTCTCTTTAAGAGTCTTTTAGTGCTTGTATGTAGCTCAGTTTTCCCACTGACTAAACGTCCATTCCCAAATTATGTGGCTAAGCCAGTGGCAGCAAGGCATCAAGATGCCAAAGCATGAAGATTAGAACTCAGCAATACTTCAGTTTTAACAAAAGCACTTGCCTTGGAAACATTCGCTTCACTGTGCAAATTAACAACTGCCAAACTATCAAATCTGTTTGGTACCTATGGTTGTGTAATAATTAAACCTTTTTTATGGGTATACACGAAGACAAAATCCGTAGCAATTAGGAAACTGGAGCCAAATCTACTTCTTAATTTCTCTGGAATCACCAGAAATTTGCAACTGAGGCCAGCCTTTCTGAAAAGGAGTCATTTTCTAACAACTTCAGAACACTTCTGTGCTGCCAACAGCATGCTTTAAAGACAGTTCATTACACTACTTCCGTTGTAGCTCCATCCTCGCATGTGTAACTCAGATGATGTAAGTGAACACTGCCCCATATCCAGAGTGCCACTTACAAATGAACCAATGAGAACTGTCCATTATTTTACAGTTGTGTCTTCCAGAGTAACTAATCCCATTTGAAAGCGTATGTGCTGCTCTTCTAGCTGACTGCTTTGCACTTTGTACCTTAAGATATGATGAAAATTAGTAATTCATCCTGAAAGAATATCAAAATACCTAGGATAGGTCTGGAGGGAGCTAAAGTGGGTGGGAGAAGACTGATAGTAAGAGCCACCTTTTAAAAAACATCACAAGAATTATTTGCCTATGACTTTAATTCCTCAGAGCTTAAGGCCATATGCAGAAAAAGGAAGTTATTTTTGCAACTACATTAAATACAGTAGTTCTCACCTGACTTTTTCTTCATACAAACGTGAGATGAACATTCCCAAACCAAGACCCATGTGGATTTGAACAGCTTGAGACTCATCAGCATTTGGTTTCCCAGGTAACCTGTCAGTCAGCATACTCAGGACCTCTTCAATCTTCTCTTTGCATGATACAATGAAAATTGGCACCAGGAGAGACAAAGCTGTGGCTGCACAGGATCGAGCTATAATACTAGCAGTATTTTCACCTGAATAGGATTTCTAGGAAAACACAAAAGAGAGTATTTTTATTCTCTTACTCCTTTCCAGGCAGTAACACTCAGCATTTGAGGAATTTAAAATAAACACTTATAGAGCAAACAGCAGCACGGATGTATTGAAATCTGACATTCCTTGACCGTGGCTTTTACCATTTCAATAATAAAGACAAAAAACTTCAGGCAAACACAAATATAAACTGAAAGCACAATGAAAAAAAAAGAACAAGAGTAACAAAAGTTTTGATTTTCCTATTCCAACTACTAAAACTCAAACAGAACCAGGAAACTCATGATTAGAAGTCCAGGTATGAAATACAGATACACTGTCTTGCCTTTAGTAGCACAGCACATACCTGATAGAACCACGGGAAGACCTGACCTTTAGGCTGGTAGCGGCTATTCACAATACTCAAGAGGGTCTCTGTGACCATGGAAATCCAGTGTTTCATAGGAATAAAGTCAGGTTCAGCCTATAAAAATCAAACCAAAATAGTCATTATTGTTTCTTAAATCAAATTCAACTGCTGATGTTCCAGCTGTGATCCATCATAAATGAGACTATTTTGTCATTCCTATGCAGCGTAAGTAACATCATTTACTAGTCAATGCTGACTCTCCAGACACTACTTTTGATCAAATACTATTCAGTGGAGCCAAAAATTATGAAATCATGAAAAAAGAGCTTGGCTGGCTTTCAGTGTCCCTAGAGTGACCTCTATCTCATCTGTCAAAATGGTCAAATATATGAGTTAGATATTATGCTTCTTGTGACAGGGCACATACACACTCTACCTGCTTCTGTGTAGATCACAGCATCTGACAGATGGCATTCGTCATATGGTGTATGGAGTATGGTGAAATTTGAACTTGAAAATGTGAAGTACTTCACATCCACTTACCAGCCCCCCAAATGCCTGGTCATATTACTTTTCTGTATTCCACTAAGAGAAGGGACCCTCTTCCAGATTCACTCACCTCAGGCAACCCTTCAGTGTCTGAAGAAAGGCTGCTTTCATATTTGGCTACAGCAACTGCAAGGCCAGTTAATGCAAAAATAGAGTTTCCTTTCACCACTGGGCTGTCTCTGAACAGAAAAAGGCAAACAGTTAAGAAATATAATAAAGATGCTGGCAACAAAACATATATCTCAAAGCAGAAAAGTTATGCTACAGGTATTCCAGGAGGGAAGGCCTTTGCACCTAGCAACTTCATTGAGCTCTCTTCTAGCTGAGCAGAAATCTGTTACATTTCATCTTCAGGAATTAGAGAAAGAATGGAGGAGAGAAGTGTCTCAGTCTTTTTTTTTTTTTTGTTGTCTGTCTTTTATATAAACACTAGCACACACAAAGTTGTATAAAAACAGAAGCTTTCTTCCACTATAATAAAGACTGCTACCCTGCAGAGCAAGTAGCACTACAGAAATGCAACAGCTGGTCTTAGCTAGTACCACTTCCATAGAGGGCAAAACAAAACCACCTTCAAACAGAGAATGCTAGAGAGGCAGATGCCACTCCATTGCAACAGCAAGAAAAGACTGGGCAGAGCAGCCATTATTGAAGTATTAGCTTAAAAAAAAGTTTTGAATTATTTCCCTACACTACAAAAACACTAACATCATGGAAAACGACAGGATTCAAAGAGTACTAACTTCTATGACAGTGTAAACCTTTAAGGAAACCAAGAAAGAAAATTTGCCACTGACAAAAAAGAAGGAAAACATAACTGTGTTCAATTTTTTATAAGGAAGTACACTGATATTCTAGTATTACCAGAAAAACATACTGCAATATAATCCTGATGGAACTTTCTTATGTTGTTTTATTGTGAATCTGTGAATATGGCATATTAGACCACTTACAGGCCAGTTCTAAAAACTTCCTTGACTGCTGTAAAAATATACCTACACTGCCAATCTGGCATTTATTCCAGATCCAAAGATATCATTATCACAGTAAAAGTATTTTCAGGATTTCTATTTAGCTTTTTAAAACAAGAAACACGAGTCTTAGTGAAATGCCATCATTTGGAATAGAGAAACTATCTCCTCTCAGATGAGAGGTATTTGCAAAGAATTACAGCAAGGTACTTAGTTAAGTTCTTTGAAGTCTCTCAGTATCTTTTGTCTTAAATAATTTCCTAATCTATGCATAGAACCTTTGCTGATTTGATCATCAGCTTCTAAAAGGCTACATTTCATTATGTACCTCAGAGAGAAACTTCTAAATCTAGACATTCATGAAACCTGGATGCTTCAAATTTAATGAAAATCATCTTAACAAGATCTAAGAGGAAAAGGAGGAGTCTCCCCTTCTTTATTGAAAATATGGGAAAAAAACATCATCTATAGTAACTTAGAAGTTCTTACTTGGAAGCACCTTTGATGACATCAGTCAACATATCTCTGACCCTGCAAGAGAACAGAAAGAATTTACACTATGTTCATTATAGTATAGCATGAACTCAGCTAAATTCCTCTTCTGCCTTACATGTGTCTATTCTAGGTTAACAACTGTATCAGTGATTTAGAAGATTTAGCACAAAATAATTACAAGCATTTCATCTGCAAGAAATCTATGCACCACCACAAGTTTCTTCATGCTCACGTGCACTCCCAGTATTTTATAAAGGACCCTTATAAGACTTAATAACACCTTTTGTAAAATGCTAGTTCATGCAAGAGCCATAAATATGCTTTTTGAGCACATCAAACACGTAAGTTTCCAGATCATTGTGCTATCTTATAGCATAATGAAATCTGAATGTTTTATAAAGGACAAGCATCACAATTTATTCAACACTTACAATATTTCCGGAAACCACTTACAGGCATTTATGCTATGACATGGTATATAAACCTGAATTGATTTATTTAAGCCATAGGAGTGGTTAAAATTTCTTACACATTACTGTAGTGAACTGTACTGTTTATTTATTAACAGGCTACTTGTTTTCAATTGTTTAGTTTTGTATTCATATCAAGACTGAAGCAGAGATGCAATCTCCTACACTGAAAGGTGTGGATGAGGAGAGAGATACTTTATTTAAAACATACAATTCTAGCATGGCCATGAATGTCATTCTTCAGAAGAAGACAATTTTAGACTGAAAATGTATGCTTCCTAAAACAGGGCTGTATGTTATAAGACTGAGTTACACTCAAGCTTTTGTAGAAACCTACCCAGATTTTCCTTCATAATCACACTGCTTTTGCACAGTTTCAAAGCCACCCCTCTAGAAGCATTTACAACTTGGTAAATACCAATGTAAAATTGCACAAAAAGTTTGCAAACTTATCCAATAAAGGATTAACACAAGTTTATACCACATTGTCCACAATTGGGTTAACCTCAGTGAGCAACAAAAATGTTTAATGGCCCTACTGAAGTAAGGGCCCTGAGGAACCAAGCAAATAATTGTGAACTGGAAAAGAAACTAAAGCAACTACTGGGCTCCAGTTCATTTACTGCTTTGATTTCTTTCCTGGTAAAGAGAATTCTGTTCATTTTTGATATTGCTTACATTACCACCACTTAGGAAATACAGAGCAGAAATTCTTTCAGGAGAAATCTAAAAAAGCAACATTGCTACAGGCCTTTTTATATCCTATCAAGAAAGAGATCCATCTTTAATAAAGGATCTTTACTACAGCTCTGTGGCATTTTGGACCTTACAATGCAAGCCTCTATGCCAGAATTAGCTGGAATAAAACAGACACAAATTCTGAATTCCTCTTGAGTGGAACTTAGTAACATATCTTTTTGATTGAAACAGACAAAAAGCATTTTGGCTTTCCAATATACTTATGAACAAGCACAACACCAGATATTTATACTGTCCATGGAAAAGTAGTTTTTTCTCTTGTGAAGCCTTCTACTTCCCACCTTCTTCCCCTGGCCATGCATATACATAGCTAAATCCTGACAGACTGAGACACTTCTCACCTGACTGAAACAGAATTAGTGGAGGATATGGATCAGGGTGGGCCTCATGTGCTTACTTTTAAACAAATCCTTACACTCAATAATGCCAAGTTACCATCAGTCCACCATGACATCCATCAGATTGTGATCTGCATTTCTTTCTGTTTCAGTGAAACAGCTCATTAAACTCCCAAGGAGGAAGTTTTTATCTTTGCATAACCCTTCTCATCTAACATCCTATAAACACCTGAATTCTTTCACTCTTTCCAACTGCTCACCCTATGAAGTTTTCAGAGTCTGTAGAAGGGAAGGTACCTGTGAACCCATCCATATGGAAATCCTTACAGTTACCCAATAATCTTTCTTTCCCCTCCACTCCCCTCTCCCTCCATGGCCACTGTATCTGGTGGTTGTTCGTTGTTTTGTTGTGGGTTTTTTTCATTAGTGCTCATACAGTCTTCAAACTTGCAGAATTAAAGGCTTTGAAACCTTGTCCTCCTCTGTCCCCTTACTTGCTGTTACAAGTGATCAGAAGCACATAGGCACTTCCTTACCATAGCCAGGCTGTAAATTGTTTGTACTGCACCTCTTCAGGATTCTCTTTTCCATGTTTTAACTGCATCTCCAGCTCTGCCTGCCTCCCCTGCAGAATTGCAAAAAATGTCATAAATGGATCTTATATCTTAAGACTTACTTACATTGTAAGATTTCTCCACAGAATACTCAGGTAATGCATGTAATCTAATGTAAGGGCTAGCTCATAAGTTACCTCGACTGCTTTGCATATGGGATCCCACTGTAATATACAATGTATTAAGGGGAAGAATCCACAATTTTTTGTTCTGAGTAAAAAAAACAAACTACGGATAGCATAAATGACCACAAATACTGAGGCATCTCATATCTAATACATGCAGGGCCAGGTTCCATTGGGAAAGGCTACAACAAGCAGGGAGTGAGCTTCTGAAGCCTGCTAGCTAAAATGGATTCTAACAGCAAAACATCGCTTTCTTGATGCTCTACTTAAGGCAGAATTCCTCATTCTTTTACTTTACGTAACTCTGACCTCCCTGTGATTTCCAACACCCTTTTTTCTGTACATTTAAAGAGGTGATAGGGAACAGCTTTGTGCAGCTTTGTTTTAGCATTCTGTCTCCAACTGAGAGAACTATCACTTAACTTGTTGAGGTTGTCTACTGCTCCTTAGCAGGTTATTAAGCCTTAAATGAAAAAATACAGGCACATATGCTGTGTTTTTCTGGTATTGAATGCTTGTAGTTTGGGGGTGAAAGTATATAGTGAAAATATAGCACATTAAATCATGAGAATCCAGGTCTCACTCAAAAGGTGATCCTCCACAGGGATTAAAATAGTACATACAACACATTGACTAAAAAGAAGGCAGTATAGCAGTTCAGAAACACTGAATTATGTACTATCCAGACTACTCATATTATACTGTAGTCTCTTTTGGTCACCTCTGATGACATGTACTACAAAAGCATGAGGATTAAGTACGAAGCAGTAAACACAGGCTCTACTGTCCAGCAAAATGGAAAGAAATCATACAGATCCTTTAGAAAAAAATCTGGTACATGCTAAGCTCCTTGTGAAATCTTGCCTTGAAGGTAAACAAAATAGGAAAGTAATTAAATGCAAATGACTATGTCCCCCAAGACCTAAATCTTCAATCTGACTAGCTGCTGCTTGTTTTGTAATGGGACTGGCTTGGTTTAGGATCTCACATTTTGTTGACGGTCCAGATAAAAATTGTTTTGAAAATGTGAGAGAAGTGTATGTTTTGCTGCACAGCAAAACAATGAGCGGTCAAAGCTTCTAGAATTTGCTCAGCAACCTGAGCTGCTCATGCTGAAAACAGCTGATGTGGCCTGGAAATACAAACAAATAAGCACCTCTAATAGCACAAAGAGAGCATTCAAGAAGGAAGCTCTTTGCTAAACCTTTTTTAGAAAATTTTCATGTTGAAAATCAAATTATACTACATCAGTCTAGATACCAGATCAGCTAACCTAACGAAAGAGAAAATTTAAAGTATTTCCTAATCATTAGATAGGGTTGAAAAAATTGAAAGAGGAGCCTCTCAGAGTGTAGCAGGATTACATGCTGACTAAAGGGAAGTTAGTTTTAATGAATCATTCCTTGATAGCTTCTGTCTCCTTTGCGGTACTACTATTTCAAACTTCCTACCCAAGCAATAGGTTAGAGCTCCAGCTAAAATTTAATCTTTTAAAAATTTTAAAAATTGACACACTCTGCAAGTTGACACATGAACAAACCTGCATGAACCTGTAAACAGAAACTGCCCTTCTACAAAGTGTCCCAGACTGTGCTGTCAGGAATTGAAGACTCAGTTTTATTTATTTTTTATAAATGCTATAATTAAGCACCTCAAGCTTTACTTTTTTAAAACTTGTATGAGCTTTCTTGCGGGTAAAATTAAAATCCATACCACTTGAATAAGCTTTAATGTCCACAATATTATACACCTCAAAATTACCTGCAGGACTGCACTGTAGGTTCGACTCATAAATCCTAACCAGGTCTGTGGCAGCAGTATGGAGTGGTGCCATTCAGAAGGCTGAATATTAACCTGTGCAACACACAAGAAAGGTTAGAAACAGTTACATTAAGTCAAACATATGCAGAATCTATCTCCTCCAGTCTATGATTTACAGACAACCATTCACTCATTTCCACAGGCCATTACACATGGCTGTAGGAAACTAAAATGATCATGTGCTTTATTCTTCTTTCCAATTTTACCCACACCAAGTTACTTGCAACTTCATTACCCAGGCCAGTCAAAAGTGGTTGCTTCAGGTAGTGCAACAAATAATTGATCCCAGAGAGACAGTGGAATCGTATAAGGCAATAAACACAACACTTAGCAGCACTAGCAAATGATTCTTCATAGTTTGTGAAGATCTCAGATGTTTCTAAAAGCAGAATTGTTAACCAAGATAAATAACTGACCTTCCCTTGTATCATTATTTTCCTGAGTCTTCCTTCTTATTCACCTCTATTTTATGCCCCAAATGATCTACAAAAAGTAGTCAGTATTCTTTCTTCACTTGGATTTTATAACAAAAAACAAAGGACTGTCCTAAAGTTCCAAAAGCCCACTGCTTTCAGTGAACCTGAAAGACTTGTGAGTAAGTACTAATAATCCTATACAAATAAAAGCATTCTAAAAGTCAATGAAAAAAAAATAACACACTCCATCTTGCAGACAATAAAGATATGACCTGTAGTAAAAAATGGAAATCTCATCTTAATACTGACTCATGAACACTAGTCCTTCCTTATAGTTAAAATTATATTCACAGCTCCTTCGCATCTCTGCTCATCAATTCCTCCAAAAGTTTATGAGCAGTCAAGGTTCCAGTTAGAATTGGTTTCCTTGGGTTCCTGAGGAATCTGCAGCAAGTCTAGTCTCTGCCTCTACTCTGAAACTATTTTAAACTTGTGCATTGGACTATTTAGAATTCTGCTGGTCAACAGACAGCTAAACATGAGCCAGTGCATGCCCAGGTGGCCAAGAAGGCCAATGGCATCCTGGCCTGGATTAGCAATAGTGTGGCCAGCACAAATAGGGCAGTGATCATCTCTGTGTCCTTGGCACTGGGGAGACCACATCTAGAATCCTGTCTTAATTTCTGGGCCCCTTACTTTAGGTAGAACACTGAGGTGCTGGACTGTGTCCAGAGAAGGACAGCAGAGCTGGTGAAGCATCTGGAGCACAAATCCTGTGAAGACTGGCTGAGGGAGCTGGGGCTGTGTAGCGTGGAGAAAAGGAGAGTCATCGGGACCTTATTGCTGTCTACAACCACCTGAAAGGAGGGGGTAGCCAGGTGGGGATTGGCCTTTTCTCCCAGTTAGGGACAGGACAAGAGTACATAGTTCAAACTGTGCCGGGGAAGGCTCAGGCTGGACATCAGGAGAAATTTCTTAATGTAAAAAGCTGTTAAGCACTGGAACTGTCCAAGGAGGTGGTGTATTCACCATCCCTGAAGGTGTTCAAGAAATGTCTGAACGTGGCACTTAGTGCTATGGTCTAGTTGAGAAGGTGGTGACTGGTCAAAGATTTGCCCCAATGAGGTCTTCTCCAACCTAAATGATTCTGTGATTCAGGTTTAACTGGTCTTGTAGTGATTTTTTAAGTTTACCATGCAATCCACACTTGTGGAAGATAACAAAAGCAGGCCTGTGAAATACTGCAGGTATTCATGCAGGAATTAATTACAAAGCTTTAGGCATCTTGTGATGTTTCAAGCAACTAGACAACATGGTCTATAAGGAACACCTAAAATTTGTGGATGTATTTGACGACAATAGAACTGCTGAAGTGCTTTTCATTGATTAACTCTCTTCGTGGCAGTAAACTTTTGTATGTATGTGGAATATGAAGAAGAAAGAGGAAACTGAACATCTTTATATAACAAAGAACACTCAAAATTCATCTATAACCGAAAATGACTGGACATAGTGCTGAAGATTTTCATATAAGCAGTACTGCAACCTGCTACTTCAGTATAGGAAACCAGTAGCCTTTACTTGTCTATCACTGGATACCAAGGGTAACAACAACTACACTAAGTGTGGTAGCAACCACAGGCAAAGGTGATAAGTGAACTTCTGATTGTTTTTAAGTGCACAATTTATCTGTAAGTACATACTGTCTGGGTGGGGAAGTGCAGGGAATGAGAGGGTCAAGGGAACTGAGAACTGAGGACGAGTGCTTGTGGAACACTGCCTCACCAATGCAGGGTTTTTCTTAGGAACATTACTTGGCCAGACGAAGCAGACAAGCAGTTTTCAAGGAAGACCTGCAACCTGATATCTGAGGCAGTAAGAAATGGCATGAGCTTGAAGCTAGTAACCTGAGCCTGTCAACTGATGCTTAAGAAGGACATATCTGCCTGAGAAGACACAAAATCATAGAACATGTTGGTCAAAATGCAAGATAGGTAATGTGGGCAAACCACAGGAGATACTACTCCTGTATGTATTTGGGACAACACCTTTACGTCAGTGAAAGGTTTAGGCATGTATTTAAATGCCCTGCTCACATATGCGACATATAAAGTGCCACCTCAGTCATTTCATAAATAAGGCTAGCCTAACGTATCTGTATCAAGAAACAGCCTCTCTTTTAATTTTAAATTTTGCTTTGAGGCTCTTTTTAATATACTTACATGCATATACTTCCAAATCCACCCCCTAATATTTCTTTGTGAGAAAAAACATCCTTCTTTTCCTCAGTAGGAGGACAAGAAAAAAAAATCCGTCAGAAACTTAATTTCTGCCTATTGTTTTATCAATGGATGAAATACGCTCAGTAAATTCAGCAGCAGAAACCAGCACACACTAGTTCATATTCAGAACTTCATCCATCTAGGCACACAAGAATATACTACAATGAATTGTGCTCCAGAAAATCCAATTATCATCTTAAGTTACTTCACATACAAGGTTTGAATAAAATCTTGAGTATCTTGATTACATCAACACCAAACCAGGAAAGAAAAGCACAGAGGGAGCTTTTCACTTTACTTTTCAAAGATGCATGTCATCACAGCACACCTAATTGAACTCACTTTAAAAAATATGCAGGGAACAGTTCTTCCATGAGTAGACAGAGTGCCTAACATGATTATTACTTGTAGGGAAGTATTTAATACTGCATAACTCACCTCTGCAACTCAACTTTGCAATTGTGCCTGCAAATATGACTCATAAATAGGAAAAACCACCTTGTGCTATTTCCAACACATTGAAAGCACTTGGATATTGAGAAATATGCAAAGGCAAGACCATTCTGCATTTAAAAAAAGCCCTACAAATTGCACCAGTTCAAGAGTGCCAAAGCCACCATCTACCACACTGGTCTGCCACTAGCAGTCTGCCTCTGTGCTTCCTGCATGCAGGATGAACTGTTCTCTCTTCACCCACACTAAAGAACAAAAATATGGATAGCTAGCAGAAAGCCTAGTAACTCTAACCCAAAACACACATGAATAGAACCATCAAAATATCTGGTACATGATGTGAACATACATGACTATTCATCCTCAACTGTTTTCACAACAGATTAAGGGAATCTGATAAGAAATTATTCCTATGAATTTCTGTGAAGCATTAATTGCAAAACCTGAAACAGTCAGAAGCAGTATTTGGAGACTTGAACAGTGTGCTCCAGGCAGCCATAGGAAAAAAGAAAACTCACGGTCTATATTCTGACCACTGTGACTACAGTAACTTACATGACCCCTCAGAGAGAGGCTGACAATCTCTGTTTAATAATCAATCAGCACATCCCTAGTTACAGGGGGATGATGATCTTCCTTTTTCAACGCCCCAGTGACCACTAAAGAGCAATACAGCCAGCATTTGAAACATACCACAGTTTACTGAACCTATTTTCTTCTTTGTGTGAAATACCCATTCAAGGAACATCAGAAAAACCCTCCTGCATCTTAATCTGATCCTGCTGACAGATATCACAGATGCATCCAATTCCTCAGCTAGAATAGCACCTAGGTGATAGAATAAGTATGTCTTATTAAAGTTGAATAGTAAATTATCTTTTTGCTGCTGTTACTGTACAATTTGAATGGCAGCTAAACCCAGGTATTTTTTATTTATATGTTTTAAAGACTTTTCAACATACAAGAAAAAAATCCTTCCTCTACATAGAAATGTCATATAACTCTTTTTTTTGGCAGCAGCATACCAGGCATCACAGTTTCACACATAAAGAATCTCATAAAAATGAAACAGGTATTTTCATGCTCCTCACCTTGCTCAAGTTGCCAAAATCTATGTGCAATAATGCCAACTGTGCATACAGACAGACACACAACGTGTAGGTTCATATTTTATAGCTATAAACATAGATCTAACCACTGAAGACATAAAAATGTTATTATCCCAGTATGGTGGTGATTGTTTAGTCCTAACTATGAAAATGTCAACTGCTAGAGATTTTTCAAGGTAAAATAAATAGATACCTGCTATCTCCAACTAATCGCATTTTCTTGATGCTTACATCAACCTCAGACTTTATTCAGAGCTTTACACAGACCTCAGTGCTTCAAAGGCAGCTCTAAGACTTCTTTTTAACAGAACATTCCTTACTTAAAATGTCACTATAAGGATTAACCCCTACAACTTCTTCTGTCTCCCAAAATAATGAGTCAAAGCAGTAGCAAAAAAGCGACATTCTAATCTAAACTCCTAAAACATATGCTTAATGTGATGTGTTGAACTGTGAAGTGATGACTTTGCAAGAACACATTAATTCCTAAAGGACTGCAAGAATAAGATGGGCCTAGGTCCTACCAACCCAATTTTCTTCCACCAATTTGGCAGTTTTATAGCTTAGCCTTGCACCTCCCTGTCTCTACTGTGAAACTCTATTCCCCAGAAGAATACTGAGGATGAAACAAACATTAAAGCATGAAATTTAGTTTGATGAGTCCAGGGACTTGCTTCTCACCTAGCCAAAGGCCCAAACAACTCTTTGCTGACCACCCTGTCTCTATGTACAAAGGGAAAAATGCAAGAATAAACTTTGACTCTTAAGGCTGTGTAAACTGAAAACAGAAATATTGATTTTTTAGATCAAAGTTTTTTTAGATGGAGATTTTCGCTAAAAGGGTGCATTTAGCTTTGACTGAAGATAGTCAATTGTGTTTAGGTTTAAAATAGAAACGTATTTGGATTTATTTTTAGTTTTACATCTTGAATCAATCAACTTGGTAAAATACTGAGAGACTTGGTAAAATATTTGTCTTCAGTCATTCACTAACTTGATACAGCTCACCACATTCACCAGAATTAAACTGCTATATTTTGTCCAGCACCCCATTTTAAGGTTGTATTTCTATGAAGGTAGCTTGTTCACACAAGAAAAGTCAATATTTGATATGCTGCTGGATTTTATAATTACTGTTAGTACACACAAGTATTTTTTACCAGAATTTAATTTGATGCTTTAGGGCAACAGGCAAGTGTTTAAAACAAAGCTCAGAACTGATCTTCATTCCACTATAATTTTACTGATATAAAACTTTCATATGTGTCTTCTATGATAATATAATTAAACATGGTTTTTTTTCAGAACCTCTGTCACAGAACTCAAGTCTCTCTGAATGAAGTAATTACATACAGTGCAGAGCTTTTCCTTCTGGGTACTATGGAAGCGCATGTTTCATTCCTAACTCATTAATCTGAATTTGTTCCTCTGACAGACGAAATATCCCTGTGGACTTTCCCTAGTGCCCTCCACTGGAGCTTCCAAATAGTTAAAAAACATTTATTAATTTACAGTCCTGTGATAACGAGGGTTATTATCTTCAGTTTCTGCTTTCATTCTTTATTAGCAAAGATATCAAGATGGCTAAAGTTGCATACAGGGTCAGATATCTGTTCAAGGGTGAGTTTTCTAGTTTCTTCTAGGACTTCATAATCCCATTGACACTGACTTCATGATAAACAGCCACGGATGGATTTCAATACTCCAGTCCACCTGATGCAGACTGGCTTTTGTCCTTGTACACCTGGCCTAACTTCCAGTGGGATCCATGTGGTGTGCCTGTGGCCATAAGACATGTGGCCATATGATATGTATTTTTTGTGCCTTTTTAGTCCTGAAAGACCAAAATTATTAAGATGTTATATTGAAAGCAGAAGTTATATCTGTATGCTAGCACAAAAGCATTTGAGAGATGGTACAGAGCTGTACTAGCCAGAAGCAGCCAACTACACCATGGCACGTATTTACATCATTTGACTGGAACTTCAGGAAAACTAGGCTGCAGACAGGCTTGTTAGAGAGGGAACTGGTTTGCTTCTCCCAGAAAGACTGAGGGAGTTAACCAGCAAACAGTGTGAATATGCTGAAGCAGGACCTGAGAGCAAAGCTGGGAGGAAGCCATGTGGGTGCACCACAGGATCAGAACGTAGTCACTATACATTATCCGTGGCACACACTTGTATTCTAGTGTCAGACTTTCAGTTTGCACGCAGAAAACTTTCCAAAATCTGCACACACAACCTTCCTACTCAAACCTTGTGCCATACTTATTTCATAACTGAGTGCTTGATATCAGTGATTTTAGTAGCATCATGGAACTTCACAGCAGATATGCCTCACATCTGAGTAACAGTCACAAAACAAAATCAGGACCCCGATCATCCCCTCAGATGCATGTAAGCAGCTCCTACAGAAATGCAAAATGACTGTATTAATATAAATATTTTAGGAACTTTGAAAAAGTTTAGCACACTTCCACTTGTGTTAAAAGTTGGTCCCTTTGGCATAAAGTTGGGAAAGGAACTCCCATTTCCCTGGATCCAGTTGAACTATTTTTATTTTTTTTTTACTGTTGTCCAAAATTTTCAAAGATGAACTTAGGTATTCATTACAAACACTTTATTTTCCATAAAAATTTCCATTTTTTCATGTCATTTTTCTAAAACCACACCAAGGTAACTGCATGGTTTTGGTGGCACAAGCCTATTAGGTCAGGAAGCTGGAACATTTAAGAGAGAGAAAAAAATGTCAATTCTTAGCAAGGTGTAGATATTGTTTCCCCATAGAACCGCCTCATTGTTCAGGCCTGCTATTCACCTACAACTAGTCACACATGGCAAGTATCAGGCATATATGAATAGCAGTTCGCAAGACAGAAAAAGGCAAAAGTCACCTGTTCTGATTTTCAGAAGAGGCATTTCAGCAGTGAGCACTTAAAAGAAAAAGTATTTACATGTTAAATTCAAGTTAGTGAGAGTGGGTGACCATGGTGGCAAGCTAATGATCAAACTTGATCATTCTATGATTCTAGCTGTCCCTCACAACTTCAGTTAATTTTGATTACGTGCCATCACTAGCTGATACCAACACCCAATGAGCATAAACAAGAGATAGTAAAGCAGGGAAGGAAGTATAATAGCTCTGAAAAGTGAAGAAAAGCCAGCAGCAACTTACCTCATGAATGAGGGCAACCAACATTTGCTGGAAACTGCGGCCCCTGCTGGCCAGAAATCGATTAATAGGCTTACCATCCTTGCCCATGTGGACTGGGAGGTCGAAACACAGCAACATGCCAGCTGGAAGAGGGAGGGAAGGGGAACACAAAGTTCAATGCCAACACTCACTCAGAGTCAAGGGAGAACCCAAAGCAAAGTAAGGTTAACTTAATAAAGCCAACAATTCAAAAGAATATTCAAGCATACTTTAAGGGGCATAAAACATCATTTCTTAAGTTGATTCACCTTCAGATTCTTAGAAATCTTTGGGTCAAAACATACATACTTGTCTACTTCAAGAAAGTGGCAGCTTACCTGCAAGGCCTGGCGTCATGCCTGGTTGCTTGTTCCTCTCATACATTTTCAGCAAAAAGTTTGGAACACCTGCCACTGTCTTCCCCTGGTCTGAGCGTGTGGTCCCTCCTCTTAAGGCAGAATGATACACAGCACGGGGCATGTTGGTCATCTCCTGTTTCACAAGTGATGTTGCAAACTCTTCAAATGCTTGAAGTGCAATGCAATGAAGTGAGAGGAAAGGGAATGTGAGAAGTTGATCAATGAGACACAAAACTAACCCTGGAAAGCCCAGAATAACACCAGGACTTCTTTTCCACTTCATAGAGCAGCTGTCTAAATCTGATGTTGTAACATGGGAAGGAAGAACATCTATATCTGAGGATTTTTTTTTCCTTGAGCATTGTGCCTATGAAGTTGGAAACAGCATTGCTGAAAATCATGGGAACTTGCTAGAAACAAGAAATCTGAGGAAGTTCCAGTATAAAGCCACTCTATTCAAAACTGACATAGGTATATCTAAAGTTGGAAAGAAATACAGCCTTAACTATTCCATGAGCTGTTGATTACCTTCTTTGATTGCTATAACAATAACAGTAACAACTGCACATGGTTGACAGGACACATAGAGGAGTCTAAATCCCATTTTTCTAGCATGTCAGGAAGGACACCTGCATCTTGGGATTTTTTTTCTTTGGCCTGTAATGCCAATATCCTTCTAACAAAACCCACAGAATGCAGTCAGCAATTTTCTCTGCATGATACAGACAGAAACGCTAAGCCTTAGTCTTCAACCCTTGACTTTTCAATTTTATTGGAGTTTGTTGACATGAATACTCTATCCACCTACCTGCTCTAGACTTTTTATAAAAACTTTTTTTTAGGATGGCTAGAACAATATGGAAGAAATTTGCTGAAAGAGGTAGCTATTTCTCTGTTGGAAAACATTCACATTGATGGAGACCCCTTATTACTGCTGTCATATGACTACATTTGCTGGTTATGCCAAAAGACATAAATATAAGCCATTCAGATGCAATTCTTCAGGCAGAGGACAATCCAAGGCTCTAGACTGACAAATATAACTCAAACTACAAAGTCTGGATAAATTTAGCAAAACAACTAGATGTGCAACAAATACAGTATTTCAATGACTGAAATTAATCTGAAGATAAAACAAAGGTAACTAGCATCACATTAACAATATTTTTATTATTATTATTGTTGTTGCTGCTATCATCATTATCATAATCTCCTTTGCAGTAAGGATACTACCACTATTACTAACAACAACAATATCAGGCTTATAGATTTTTTATTAATTATTTCTAGTTCTCTGACTACCAGGTTTGAAAAAAGCCTCAGGCACACAGAATGAAAAACTATCGAAATTAAAAACTAAGCCTGTAATACCCCTTCTGATATCCTGGGAATCTAATACATAAAAACAATAGAAAACTGATGTGACAAACCAGTTTTAAAGGAGTTTGAGACAAAATACTACCTAAAGCTCCACTTTCCAATGCTCCATGTAAGTGGTTACATGTTATTAATCTCAGTAACATGTACCACTAGAATTCCAGCAAATGAGATGACACAGATTCAACTCCCATAGAATAGGGACTCTGTGGCTGTTGGCCTGTCTTGAACATTGCCTCATTAATCCAGATTTACACTCTCCTGGTGAAGCAATTCACTCTCAACAACCACTCCAGCTAGTCACTAAAGCTTTTGCTCAAGTGCTCTGGACTCTGTTAACTAACAATGTTAGAAGACACCTCTGAGGGAGAAACTGCTCAGTGAATGTTTGGATTCAACTCTTTTGATACCAGTCTGTAGTTGCTGCATCTCTGAATTCAGTCTGTTCACTTTAAATTTCATTTTGATTTCCCGTCTTCCTAGAAAGTTGGCTATCTCAGCATTCAGTACACAGATTGAGGCTTCTGTCAAGATACATCACTCTCTTTCATTGATAGGTTATGTCATTCTCCTCGACAAAGCTTCCAGGATTTAACAGTTAGGACTCTCTAGGTTAGGCTGCACGCACTCCAGATGCCGTGCATGCAGAGTTTGATGAATGGATTCTTTTACAAACCCTCATTGGGAGAAAATACTACAAAACACCACCTACTATCTCATGGCAATGTTTACAGCCTGCAATCACACATGAAGATCCCACGTATTCTACAAAAAATGAATTAACAGTGTCTATATCCTGGCACAATATCTCAAATCTTGTAACTGTAAGATAATGAGCAATTCTGAAAGTAATCAAGTGCCTTTAGAAACACCTGTTCAGTCCTCCCTACTGAAGTCACTGTGATGAAACAATGAGTACTTGAAGTAAATAATAAAGAACTGGCTTTCCCTTTAGGATGGGTAAATAATTTTTAATTATAAACATTTTCTTCCCACCATCTGGACCTCTGCCACAGCATCTTCCTAGAAATGGGTTGTGGCCTTTATTTTTTACTTCACATTTTCTCCCATCATTTGTTAATGAAAAATAGGAGGGCTGCACTTTAACATGACACTCCATTCTAAAAGACCCACATCACTGATATATGATTCCATATTTGCAAAGTGACCCTAAACAGTGGATATATCATACCTCCTAAAACAGCAGCTGGTGTTAGACACAACAGCTTGATATATGAAGAACCTGGAACAAATAGATTTGATTCCTGATCCTCTTCATCTTCATTCATGTCTATCTCTTCCAATGAGTCAACTGGTCGTGCCTGGAAGATTTAAAAAAAAATTAAATGTCAGCACAAAAATCCCAAGTCCACATTACTAGTCATTTTCCAAGTGCCAAAAATACCAACTAAATATGAAAAGTTCCCCATTTCCTTATTTTCACTCCATTTCATAAATTTGAAGTTTAATGAATTAAAGCTTTTCTTCTACTTGACTGAAAGGCAACACTGGTTGGTAAAAATCACAGTGCAAATACATATCTGTAATAATAAAATTAATCTTGATGCTTACAATTGAACTAATATTCATAAAACTTTCACCCTGAATCTTCTTCAGTTCAACAATGTTTTATATTGGCACTTTTATATAAATAAAACATTTTTGCTAGATTCTACTTTTACACATTAGTTTTTGGAATATGAAAAACTACAACATATTTACATTGCTTTCAATTAAAACATAGTCACTCACTTTCAGTAAATTACTGCACCAGTAATACGACTATAAAGTAACTGCATTAGTAATACAAAACTAGGTACTACTGTGAAAGACCTAGTCTTTCCCTTATTCTATCCTGTGGTCTTCTATGTAAAACACATTTTTCATTTGCAAGGTTTATGTTAAACTCTTCTCACAGATTTATATAAAGTATGTTTTTTTTAATTTTAAAGTTGCATATTCCAGCCTTTTCGTAACAGCCAATTACAACACATGAATGGAGCCTATCATATAATAAAGTAGTAAATAAAACTTTTACTATAAAGCCATAGGATTCACTATTCCATGAAGTACCAGTAGACTACTGAGTACTACCTAGTCTCTCATATAATATAAAAAAATTACATAGATGACCTTATGTTCATCTCCTTGTACCTTTCATTCTGTCAGGTTACTGAGTTATCTAATCAGGAGTTTCAGAGTTTAACAGCCTTTTGCTGAAAGCCTTTTAGTAAGTATCTCAACTCATTCCTGACTGCCTTTATTGACAAAAAATTAAAATGTTATGCTCTAGAAGTTCACAACAAAAACACAGGGAAACTTTTCAGCCTAATTCCAAAAATTGCACCTGCTTTTCAAACTGATGTGCCTGCCTTGAGGAAAAAAATGTGTGACTGCAATGGAAGAAACAGCAATCACAAGAGCTGCTTAGTAACAAAACCCAAATGCAAGCACTAAAAGAAGAGCATAAAAAGCAAATCTGCTTCCAAAAAAAAGCTACTAATTTAATAACAAAAATAAGAAAAACTACCTTCTGACTGCTTAGCCTTACGTTTCATTTGTGCCTTTCCCTTTTCATAAGACTTGGCTTTGCCAATCACACATGACATCATCTCATGTCACCAGCAGGAGCTTGTATTCCTTCAGGAGGCTTTCCTGAATTTCTGGCAGAGAAGGCATAAGGACTGGTTTCTCTTTCAAGAGGATATAACCTATGTCAGATGGAAGTGTCAGATGTGCTTACTATCAAACATATAACATGGCTACCTGTCCAGGAAGATGAAGAATTGTGTGTTCTTCAGAATCAAATGATGAGAGTGATTTATAGGCTGAAATGGCTACAAGGGCATCCTAGAAAATTAACAGGAAGAAAAAAAAAGATCACAAACACAGCATATAGTATTGCTACCTACTGGAAACTCCACATTCAAAGAGCTTATCAAGTAACGAGTAAATGCTGAAAAAGAGTTCAACAATATTTTCCTGAGGCTTACTCTCAACTCTCAATTGCTTACTTTTTATATACACAATGAAAAGTAGCAAGACAAATTATCTAGGCTTGATAGCAAGCATTCTGAGCATTCTACTTCCGGTAGAAATATCCAAGATATGAGAATAATGTTGATATCATATTGATGTTTTAGCTGCTACTATAAAGTGCTTACTCTAAATCAAAGACTTTTCAGCTTCCTGTGCCAGTACACTGTTGCACAAAATGCTCAGAGGGAGCATGGCCAAGACAGATGACCTGACCAAAGGGATATACCATATCACAGAACTTTATGCCTAGTACATAAACTCATGGAAGCTGGCCAGAGGGTACCCGTTACTGCTCAGGGATGGACTGAGCATCCCTCAGTGGATGGTGAGCAATTGTATTGTGCAACACTTGTTTGTAATTGAGTTTTTATTCCTCTCTGTCTTTTTGTTATACCTCCTTTCTTTATCATTACTATTGTTATTGTTATTTTTGTTGTTTTTATCATTACACAGTTACTTTATTTCACCTATTAACCCGTTCTTGTCTCTATCCATGGGGTCTTTTTCCAGTTCTCCTCCCCATTCCACCACAAGAAAGGGGAGTAAAAAGTGGCTGCATGGTACTTAGCTGTCTAATCTGTTAATCTGGGATTAACCATGGGGCTAAACAGTTCACTGAAATAGGCTGATGGAAGTCCTAGTCTTAAACTAAAATACACTACTTCCACCAGCCCCCTGGTGATGATAGTGCAACATTCCCACTGCATTACAAAACTCCACAAATGAACTGAATTAGGTGTCATAGCAGCATCTTTGTCAAGAATGCTTCACCATGTTAAGGCTGAAATTTTCCAGAGGAAGTCAAACTACTTTCACAGAATCACAAAATACAGTGAGTTGGAAGGCACCCATGAAAGATCATTGGGTCCAATTTCTGGCCCTGCACATCCCCAAGAGTCACACCGTGTGCCTGAGAGCATGGTCCAAATGCTTCCTGAGCTCTGTCAGGCTGCTGCCGTGACCACTTCCCTGGGGAGCTGTTCCAGAGCCCAACCACCCTCTGGGGGAAGAATCTTTTTTTCTAATATCTAACCTAAACCTCCCCTGACACCACTTCAGACCATTCTCTCAAGTCCTGTCACTGGTCACCACAGAGCAGAGAACAGTGCCTGGTTACTCCTCTTCCCCTTGTGAGGAAGTTGAAGACTACAATGAGGTCTGTTCTTAGACTCCTCTTCTCCAGGCTGAACAGAACAAGCAATTGCAGCCACTCCTCATACACCTTCCCGTCAAGGCCCTTTGCCATCTTTGTGGCTTTTCTTGCTCTCTAATAGTTCAATATCTTTCTTATACTGAGGTGCCCAAAACTGCCTCCAGGAGTTTTGAGTGCAGAGTTTGCTTGTAATTCTCCTTGGAAATGGCAGAAGTTAGAACCTTCAGTTACCACCTTTTACATATAGTACTTTGCTTCAGAAACAGTGTTAAGCAACAGGAACAAAACCTTATTAGGAAATAAGATTAATGACAATGTCTTGACAGAAAAGTACAAAATTTAATATCCTGTTGCTGACATAAGAAATTAAGGTTTTCAATTATATCACTTACTTCGTTCTGAGTATTGTTCCAAAGGAAGCTGATAACTTGAGCTTTGAATTTCTACAAAAGCAAAGGAAATATGCATTTATGTTTTATTTGACCAAATAAGCAGTTGAAATAGAGGCACTTACCTGAAACAACTTACTGTCACATCAACATACATTGAGCTATGAAAGTGAAAGGTGTGCAGCACTGAATTTCAGACATATTCACATGTCCTCACATTCCATGAGAGGGAAACCATGGATAAACCTCACAAAGGAATTTCCCATCTATTTCCCAGGCCTCACTAATGCAAGTGAAAACAGTGGAACTGCATGAAACGTGCATCTGACTAATCTGAACCACGCAGTGTATGCAATTTTATCAGAATCAAGCAGGCTTATGTGAAAATTATATACAAAGATATACTAAAAGAAAGGCCCTAAGTACATACCTCAAATTCATTTGTATTCACTGTTAATGAGGGAACCAGGGAAAACAATTCATTCAGTGCTTTTAAAATGAGTGGTCTTGTATCACAACTCAGCTTTGGTGACAGAGCATTCCATGTAGAACGGATGCAAACAACCTGCAAGTAAAGTGGGATGCATCATTATTAACAGCCATCCTAATTTCACTCAACATTTCTTTCCAGTGCTTGCTCTTCCTTCTTGTGAACAGGGATTAATATATGGTTCATAAAAAAACGCAAGCACTTTAAAAATTCACTTGCAGATCAACTGACACAACACAGTAATAGTGCACCATACTTCTCCAGGGAAAGCAACTACCAGTAGGAATAAAGAACACACTGTTAGCAATACACAAGAGGTGTACATGTATCTTCATACCACAGTGCTCTACTTAACTTGGTCAAATTAGCTAAAAACCAAGCTGTCTCTGAGAATTCGATAGGATGGAAGCAGAGGAAGCCACCAAGGAATCTATTTTTACTGGAAGCCCTCCAAAACAAAGTGCCTTTAATCTTTAAAAACAACCAAAGCCAAAAAAATTGGCAGAACAAATGCAAAACACAGAAGTTCAGGAATACAGAAACTGCTGGAAACTGTCAAACTACAATGAATACTAAACACTAAAATCTGATACTGTACACATTTACGCTATAACTAGAGCACAACAAGATACATAACTGGTCTTCCAGGATACTTAATTTCCTTCCTGGAAACAACACACACCACCCAGCTTCTTTTCACCTTCAAAGATCTGTATGACAGCTCAACAAGAAGTCAGTACAACACTGAAAAAGTCTGTAGGATGCCCAGTAAGGGGTATAGTTCTAGCTGAAGAATTATCAGAAGCCATAAAAAATAGTATTCAAGTTTCTCAGGAATGTTGACTAGACAGCAATATTGGTACTAAAACTTCCTCCTTTTTCCTTTTGAGATGTTTGCAGTTGCCCAGCCTTTCTCTTTCTAACAAGCCTTGTATTTTCCTGAAAACTTAAGAAATTTTCATGGAATATTTCATCAAACCTTAATGTTGCTACCTGTGGAGAACTTAATATTTCAGAATTTCGCCACCATACCTGCAATAATTTATCTATAATTTATCTGTTGTTACTACTTGTCTTTCAGTTTTTAGGCTTCCCTGCAACAAAAAGAGTACAAAACAGGAAAAAATACAACCAAATAAATAAACAAAAAACCCCAACAAACAAAACCAAAAACCAGAAGAAACTATAACTCTGTTCACCCTATCCCACCCACCTAACAGAACCACAACACAAAGAAAAACCCCGAACCGTGTATGGTTAGAACCAAAGTCTAGACAAAAATTTTAAAATAGCAGAGGCAAAGCAAAGTACAATTTTCAGTATTCTAAAGTGAAAAACTTCAAATCAAGACTTAAACGTCTGAACAAATGCCATGAAAATGTCTTGCAAGCATATGAAATTACAACAAAGCAAAAAACAGGGGCATTAAGAAATTCAAATTGATTTACGTAATGAAATCAAATAAATGTATGTTTATGAAGATATTCCACAAAGGCATTGAGAAAGCTAGTTTCAGTATTATTCTGCACTGACAAAACCAGAATGTTTTGTATCTCTGAATGCAGGTAACTGCCAAATTAAGCAGTCACTTCAGCAACTGCAAAACACATTTCAGGGTGCAGCTTAAAAAACCAAAGATATATTTCAAGTTGAATGAATTTCAGGAATAGCAAACCCATGAGTGTGTTTCTATGGTAACAACCACTGATGGCTAGAAAGACCTCATCTGGTAACATTCCAAGGGAAAATGATACCTCACTTTCCATTCTTTCAAAACAGACTGCAAAAATAAGAAAAAAAAAGGTCTTCCACTGTTCAGAAAGACAGACATTTCTATTAGCACTGGAAGTTCCTCCTCAACTATCTAGATATGTTGAATTTTTAATGAGTTAGTTGTCCGGAAAACACAACATGTATTAATATGTAGAGAAAAGTTGTCCTTCATGGGATTTGATGCTATAATTTAGGAAGACTAACAAACCATTAGCTAGCCAAGCATGTTTAATTTCATTCTTCGCTAGGGTAACAGACACATTCTCCAGCTTCAGCTAAGAGGAGAAAAAAGGCCCTCAAAAATAGCCAGCATTCTAACAGAAGTTTCAGATGCCGCTTAAGACTGTACAATTCCTTCTCAGATTGTATTTTCTAGACTTGCAACTTAACAGCTGTCCTACAGAAAACTCCTACGAAATGACGAACTGTAAACTGATGGAACAGGGGGATGGGAACAGTGGGAAACTGGTACTTTACAAACCATAAAAACCCACAGTAAATAAAGAAATGCTAAAAAAGCAGTCATAACCTTGACATGGTGTCTTCCTGGAGGAAAGGGCAAATGTGATAAATATGTGATGAAATTTATATGCTAGTCATGAATCCCCAAGGAAAAGCCCTGTGATTCCACAGACACTGTTCAGCTCTACAAAGCTGTCCTCTGAAAATGCAAAACACTCTAGAAAACTAGCAAGATAAGAGAACTTTTCAATACTGGTATGCCAATTACTGTCTGAAAAAAAAAGGATAGGTGCTATTTAGAAAATGTGTGTTTACAGATCTAGGAATGCTAGAGTCATACTTCAGTAAAAGTTCTTAAGTCTGTTTTTATTTTTTGTTGTGTAGATTTTTTTCATTCTGGTTTGTTCAAAGTAACATGCCATTGTCATCTGGAGACATTAACAATCACACAGTGCTTTTGGTACAAATCATTTTAGTTTACAGTTATGTTTTATTGTATTTTCAATTTTTTCTTTTTTAAATAGCAAGCTTGCCACTGCACTAACTGCTAGTTGAGTAAAAACTAAAAGCTAAATTTTACAGATGCTGAGGAGAGACAAAGGACTTTTGCTTCAGGTGACCTACTGCCCTAAATGGGTGAGAAATCTTAGGAGAAAAACAGAGAACAACAACACTTCAATGGAAAGAGGATTTAAACATATGCTTGGAAATTTTATTCTTGAATGTTTCTCAGCTTGCATACTGTACTTGATACATTAAATCAATTAGATGCCAGGACAGCCTCAAATTAAGTACATTAGTTTCTGCTGCAATCACTGGGGAAAAAACAAATTACATGCTGAGAAACAGGAAATATGATGTGGGAAGAACTGTGTGATTTTTGATGTGCAAGATTCATTATCCATTAAACACCTTTTGTTACACCTACCAAAAAAAAAAAAAGAGGGGGGCAGAAGCAGCAAGCCCTTCTTTCAAGTCCTGCAAAAGCTAAGTTTATACTCTTAACATTATTCATGTAGGATGCACTTTGAATAAAGCCACTACCTTTATACAAAACAATCACTGCAGTTTGGATTAATAATCACAATGGATTAACTATTCTTACACCAAAAAAAAAGGACTCAATGTTACAGCACATTTTGTTATCACATTATTATAACAAAGGAACCTTTCTGAAACTTTTAGTACTCAACCCTGACAAAGCCACATGGTGTGTAGGGTTCCATGATCAACTGAGTCAACACTGTAAGTATGAAAACATAATTTATTATTCTGGTTCAGAAGCTGATTGAAAGTTAAGTGCTCCCTAAAATCCTACTTCTAAGCAGTTGCATGTGGAAAATCTTGGAGACACCCCTTTCCCTTAAGTCAGTGGCAGAGAGACAAAACACCAAAACAAAACCAATCTCTATGATAATGTCCTTTCTGCACTGCAAACTACAACCTAAATAATAAATAAAAGACAGACTAAATTACTTAACCCAAATGGTTACCCAGCTTCCCAAATCACACCAGAATTCCCTGTTAAAGTTTCAGAATATCTAGGTGGTAGATTTGGTCTCCCAGAACATTACACTGTAGTTGGGGAAATAAGGCAAATTGGACAGGAAAAATTCGTCCACAAAATCTTTCTTTCTTCCTCCCTCCCTCCCTCTGTAGTCTTAGCCTTCCAGTCCTCAACAATGGTACAGTATACATCTGTTCTCAAATGAGGCTATTATAGTAGGATGTGAAATTTATCATACATCTAACTCCTACTTCTTTGCAAGACAAAATGTAAATATAATCCAGCCTGGTAAAACACTGATTCAATACCAAGGCCAGCATTCAAAGAATCTTAAACCTTAAGACAAGCCAATCTTCACACCAAAGGCAAACATAAAATTACCCTAAATAAATTGTTTCTTAGCAGCCATTGTTGGAAGATTTTTAATTACATTGAATATAAATATCTATGGATGAGTCACTATATTGTTCTTGAACTGCTAAGTGATTTCAAATAATGTGGCAATGGCTGGTCTTACTGCAGTTAACACTGCAGTGGAAGTGTATTAGTGGATAAACATAAAATTGCTGCTTGGCAGAGAATGGGTAATCAAATATTACTGCAGGATATAATTAGTTCACTACTCCAGTGGCCTGTATAGAACAGTTTGTCAATAGCAGATCCACAGCATGTCTGTGCCTGCATCATAACACTAGGATATCACTGTCTGGGATCTGGCAACAAAGAACCTTGTCTTCTAATTTAGAGATATCATAGGATCACTATTTGGGTTCAAAGGGACCTCAGGATATTTCCAGCCCAGCCTCCTGCTCAAAGCAGGGTTACAGTGAGAACAGATCCAGCTACTCAGGGTTGTATCCAAAAGGAATGTGAAAATCTATAGGGAAGGACACAGCAAAATCCCTCCGGGCAGCTTATCCCAAAGCTGCTTGTCCTCTTCATCAGTAAGCAATGAACACATCAAGGTAAAAGAGAAGCCTCCCAGCTGCTAGTGATTTCATTCCCTATCTGGTACACTCTATGAATTAGACACAGCAGGGCAGGCCAGTAAGAAGATACAAAGATTACATTATTTAAGTGCATTTCAGCCAATCAGAATAATCTATCAAACAGTCTTCCTTTTCAAATCTCAAGGAAAGATGCATGTAAGGATGTCATTGCAATAAACCGCAAAGCTGATTCGAAATTTTAGCCCATGCATTGAAGAACTGATCTGCTGTGGTAGAAGGTCACAGTAAAATTTCCCAGGAACTTAAATTATGTTGGAAGAGACTAATTAAATTTGTTAGAAGAAAAATAACTTCTGCAGGAACTCAGTGTACTCTTAAAAAAAAAGCCAACTGGGAAAAAAGGTCATGAACCACAAGCAAAACTCGAAACACAAGGAAAAGCCAATTTAGTCTTACCTCAGCCTCACAAAGTGCCCGTAGACCCTGCAATACTATGGCAGCAGGTGAAGCTTGATCAGGTTTTGTGCATTCATTTAATACCTGGGAAATTGCAGCCAACATGTCTGCTCCATGCTGGTATGGTCTAAAGGAAAAAAAAAAAAAAAGGAAAATAGAAGGCAATATTCACACATGCACACAAGTTATAACTTACACACAAAAGTCTATTAGGTGCTGGTTTTATTTAAGTGGCAACTAAAGCTGCCTAGAACTAGAAGTTCATACACACACACACCAAAAAAATCCCCAAAATATACAAGGAGGATATGATAGAGCACTCTAAAAGCTGAGTGACAAGGGGAATTCAATAAGTAGGCATCAAATTTCAAATAAAAGATCATGGAGTGGTTAAGTTATAGAAGTTTTGTCTAAGCATGTTGCATTCATTAAAAGATTATATTATTCAAGAAAGGACTGAGAATAAAAGTCCAAATGCACTTTTAAAAATGCACTATTTTATGATTCTTTGTGGCAGTCTCCTGCAGTCCCTGCTGTGTATTGATGGGACCAAATGTTTTCTGTCCCTCTTACATCAGAGAGATATATTTTCCTTTTTTTATTCCCTGCTGCAATGCCAGTTGTCTTTCCCTCAGTGACTGCATGGGCTGCTTTTGTCTTTCAACTATCCATTCAGTTTCATTGGGTTGTGGTGGGCAAGATGTTCAACAGTTACTCATACTATCTTTGTAAAAGTTTCTGGTAAATGGTACCTGTAGGTGATTTATATGCATGGTAATTGTGACTTATCTATTTGCTCACAGATTCTTCCAAATAATTTCTAAACACGTGAAGAATGTGCACACACCTGAACTCCAGCTATACCACTTTTCTGGCAAAAAGAATATTATAGGTCCATTGAGATTTCCCTCTTGCTTTTCACATTTGAAAAATTTCTTAAAAAATACTGTCTGGCAAATTGGAAGTAGGTCAAAGAGGTAAATGAAAAGGTATTTCCTCTAGAAACTTGCTTTTAGATGATACTTAAAATATATATGAATCTTCTCAGCTGTTATTAGCTGACCTTCAAAAATGGAAGTGAAAGCTGGAACCCAATGTAGGTGACAGACAGAAAAGATGATATAATGGGCATAAAACCAGGAAGCAAATACTGATGCATTTAAACATACTCTTTACAGGAACTGTAAGATATTATCAAGTACTGATATTCATGGACTGTTAGAGCTAGAAAGGTTCAATGTACTATCCAGTTAGAATTGCACAATAGTGTTCTGTGTATTATATCTGAATAAAGACCAAAAATGTACATGTGACAAAATATGATTTTCAGAAAAAAATTGTATCTTTCTTTGAATAGATCAAAAGAGAGATCATTAGTTCTTTCTTCTACTGTTTCATCTCTCCCTTTTTCTAGTCTGGAAGTGCTATGCCTGAAGTTTCTATCCTGGACCAGTAGAGGATGCATCTTTTGTTTCAGGATGAAGATAATTTAATTTTAACAGCATTTATATGTGTGTTCTATCTGTCATAATAGAAAACCCTAAGCTTAGTAGCTGCTCACATTAGCAATGGCTGAGTCAGTGTCTCAACTTGAAAAATATTACTCACAATTAAAGTAATGGATTAAGCAAAGATAATGATGCAGCTTTTCGGAAAACAACTCTTTTCCCTCATAAAGACACAAGATGGATAATGCTTGCACTTACCTCAGCCTACATACATCTCTTATACAAGCAGCTTTAGCAATCAGCTTTTCCCATTGAGCATCTTTGTCAACAGACACAGACGGCATATCAGACATCGCTAAGAACTTCTGTAGTTCTGGGTAAATTCGATCCTAGAAAAGATTTCATTTTAAAATTATCATCATGCCTTTAAAAGTGCGACTGGATTTTCAATTAGTAGCACTTCTACAGGACTTCTACATATAACTTTGATTTTGATTATTGCATACCATACTTTTATTTTCCCCAATATTCAGCTCTAATGCTACATTGAGATTGAACTGGCTTTTGCAAACGAGGTCTCTAGGCATCTTAAAAAAAATCAGAAGCAAACTATTGTACATAACTTGCGCTGATTTTGCCTGGGATAGAGTTAATTCTTCACAATGGCTGGTATAGGGCTGTGTTTTGGATTTGTGCTGAACACAGAGTTGATAACACAGAAATGTTTCTGCTACTGCTGAGCAGGGCTTACACACAGCCAAGGCCTATTCTGCTTTTCATACTCCATGCAGGTGAGGAAGCTGGGGATGCTAGGTGACCCAAATTGACCAGAGGGATACTCCAGACCACATGATATCATGCTCAGGATATAAAGTAGAAGGAAGATGGAGGAAGGGGGAGACATTTGCGCAGATGACATTTGTCTTCCCAAGCCACCATTATATGTGATCTCTCTCCTGCAGATAGCTGAACACCTGTCTGCCCCTATTTGCAAAGCAGTGAATTAGTTCCTTGTTTTGTTTTGCTTGTGTGTGCAGCTTTTGCTTTCCCTATTAAAGTCACAAATTTTTGTCTTTTCACCCTTCTGATTTTTCTCCCCAGTCTTACTGGTGGGTGGGGGTGTGAGTGAGTGGCTGTGTGGTGCTTGGTTGCTGGCTGGATATAAACCATAAAGTAAGGTCTTGTTCTTACTGCACATAATGAAAAGCAGAAAGCCATCCTTCAAATGAATTTTTTTTCTAATGACAGTTTGAGATGTCATGAAATGAAAAGAAAGTTTATGAGAGACATACTATTAAAATATTCCACTAGAAGATCAGTATAGGCACCATTAACACCATTTTCTTCATAGTGCTGAAAATGACGTACTAGTAGAAGCAATGCTCCACGATTATTTTCTTCCTTGCTTAGCAGAATGAAGATTTTCTACTGCATATTTATTATACTGACACTACAAGAAGTTTCTAACCTGTCTTTCCCATAATGATGTCATCAGCCGTGAGGCAATTGCTCTGAGCTTAGGTGTGCTCCCGAGCATGTGTATGGCACGTAGAATCTGAGCAACACAAACCTGAAAGAAATTTTTAACCACGTGTTTTTGTTATTTTATAAGTCCAAGGACAAAGAGTAATCTACAAATCATTATTTTTCAACCAAATATGACCAGGAAAAGCCATCCATCTGCAATATCAGAAACAAACTGAAAGTAATTTCCCAAAAAACTTTAGCAAATAACAAGTCTAAGAGCACCCTCTCATGACACATATAATGATCATATAGTATAGACAGTAAACGTAATGTACATTTCACTTTAAAACAAGTATTATATCCCATCCAAAATATTACAAAATAAGGCAGAAGCTTAAAAATCAGTTAAGCAAGCTATACATTGCTCATTCTAAGTAGTTTTTATAAATGTATAATATATTTATATATTATATTATATTGTATTGTATTATATTATATTATATTAATAATATACCTTTTATTGATACAGTTTTCATTTTACTAAAAATTTTTCATTCTGACCTTGTGTACACCAAGTGTAGGCAATGTATACAATATCTCCCTGTAAAGAGCAGGCTCCAAAGGTCTTCCCAATTTAAATATCAGAACTGGGATCAGATTTGGGACCTAAAATAGAACAAATGCAGGAAATAAATTGGAATTTGACAAATTTGCCAACATGACATCTTAGAAAAGACAATGAACTTGTCCTAATATATTAGCAAATCATATATTTTATGTACCTTTTTCTGCCTGTATATATGACACACCTGTCACATAGTACAATATAATTTATTGCATTCTTTACTATATCATACAAAACTTCCAGAGAGCTGGGGACTTATATATCTCCATTCCCTTTTGGATATTTTCAGTACCTTCACACCAGCAGGTGCTACAGTTTTTTCTTTTGCATCTTCCTATTTAAATCTAATCTTAAATTAAATCTACTCATGATGTCTATTTTTTTTTGACTACTGAAAACACAAACACACCGACACAAATACATATGCTATTTATATATGAGATTTACACAGATATATGTATGTATGTATGTATGTGTGCGTGTTTATATATATGAGTGGCTTATATAGATATTGGTTAAAAAAATTGGAAAATTCTGCTACAACATTTGTTTCAACATGCATTTTACATGAGAAGATGATAACATTTTTCATTGTAAATAGATCTGTCTCAGTCCACAGGAAGAATAATAATTAATAATTCAAGTGCTCTGGGATTTTGCATACTTGGCTCTGTTCTGGTTCCAAATCAGAGACCAAAAAAATACGGTTTATTCTATAAGTCATCACTGTCTTTGCAGTAATGTGAATTGGTCTTTCCACAAACTTAAACTAAGTTCTAGAATCTGCATTTACCACCTAATGAATTAACTATAATGCATTACTTTTTTCCATTTTCCAAATAGTATTTGATATTCTGAAATAGAACAAATCCCTTTATAAACCAACAATATTCCAGATTTTTGTGGAATTCACTAATCTTCCTCTTTCTCTGTTTCTCAAGGTTGTTGTCTACCTTTCATAGAGTCAGTCATCACCCTATGATCTCCCTAGAAAGAGGACTAACTTTATGTAAATATTTCAAAGCACAATCAATAAATGAGGCTAAGAATTTAGGGCAGTATTCATTTGAACAGATTTTCACAGCCAAACTGAAAGCATCTTTCCACTAGCAGCCTCCCTCCCCTTTTTTTCAAACTTCTGGATTTAAGAAAAGTTGGGCAGTTTTACAGCTTCTGTGTGTCCTGATTCTGGCTAGGCTAGAACTTAGCTTCTTCACAGTACCTTGGCAGCAATGATTTGACAACAAAACAGTGTTGAAAACACTGATGTTCCCTGCTGTCATGATATTCCTTAAAACAGAAAAGGGCACAGGGGAAGTAATTTATACCACTTTGCTAGCACATGGCAGAATTGATTAATGTAAATTCTACTCCCAGTTAAAATTCAGCAATAAGATTAAATGTTCATGTCTGTATTAACACTAAACCATAGAAAAGTGAAACCTGCACTCAAAACATGAGGTTTCATTTGCTGCCTGACCTTTTCTTCCCACTCCCTAACTGTAATGATTTGTTTAAGCTAGTCTGTGCAGTTGTATTTCCCCACTTTACTCATGCTAAAGAGACAAGAACACTGCCCAAGAGAAAATTATGTACATTAGTATACAGGAAGAAAACTAAAATTAACTTCCTGATTAAAGAGAAGCCAAAAGAAGACTTGACTGCCAAAGGCTCAACATCCCTCAAGCTAGAACCTGTTTTGGTTAAATCAAGACTTTGGTTAAGTCAAAATGGTAAGGTTGCACAGAAACTAAATAATACAGGCAGAAAAAAAGTCCCCTTTAATACAGGAGACCTGACAGAGGAAAGCAGTTTTATTTCTGGGCACCTTTTGTATCTTGAGTGTCAAGAATAAAAATATATCACCTGTTTTACTGTTACCTAAATCTTTGAATGATACAAGTTTAAACTGCAGGGTGATGAGTAAGCAGTGGGCACTGGATATCTTTGGGGCAGGCTGCTAACACAGCAACCTGCAACACCATGTTAAATTTCAAAATCCTCAAGGAGGGCACACATGCTCCTCCACTGATCCATAAGTTTTTTACAAAGCTGTTAACATGTGAATAGGGAAGAAATGTATTCTAATAAAATTATCCAAAAAAGTTTCATATGCAGCAGAATAACTGGGAGGCTCTCAGCTCAGAGGATTTTGTGAATTCTTTAAATCATATCCATCCCTGATACATGCTGTGCTGGGCAAATAGGCTACATAAGACCGCAGTAGAAATTGCAGATATGTCATTACAGTGATCAACACCCTTACCTGAGTTGCTTACTTCCAGCCTCTTCCCATAGTAACCCTTCCTCTTGCCAGAGGCAGGTTCTTTGGTAACTCAGCTTCATCTTAAGCTAATTCTCTAGTCAAAAGACCACTTCCTTCATTTTTCTTAGTTGCAGCTATACACCAGCAGCGAGCCCAAATGATATTAAAAATAAGTTATATTCATAATCCTTAGTTATAATAGCATTCAAACCCTCTAAAGTCAGTCAGCTTAAGCCCAGACTTCATCAGCTGTAATGGGAAGCTTATTTCAAGTCCTGTGCCTACATTATCTTGTTATGAAGTTTATTCTACAGTAAACATCAAAGCTCTACAATGACTTTTACACTAACATTTACTAAACAGATACTAAGTTTGATTTACAAAATTCTCAGGAAATATTTATGCATGTGCCACTATACAGACAGTTAGAAACTTTTTTAAAAGTATTATCTTTTACAGTCTGTTCGTTTTGAATATTTCTGTATAGTTCAATAGTAAGATTAGGAAAAACACCAAAATGTTCTGGTACAGCAAACCTGCTCCTCTCTTCATCACACTCATACAATGATGGGATTAATTTCAATATTAAATTTCTGCTACATCTTCATCAAGGGTGCAACAGCTCCACAAAGCTGATATGACAATTCACTAGCTCCCAGCATGCAGGAATCAGCTTCAGAATGGGAGGCATGGTGCCTGTTATCACTGCCTTCTACATTCCACATGGTACTGGAGGATGCATAAGTTAGGTCAAGACTGTCATTGGGAATCTGAAGAAGGATTTTGACATCGTGTCGTTTGGTTTCAAAACTAATTTGCATCACAAAAACGATGCTGTGATTTCTCAACAATTCTCGCTTTTAAATAAAACTAAACTCGTGAGACAAAATTATATTATTTAATAAATACACCTGGAAAGCATTCTCTGCCATTTGGTGTCATGATTTCTTTTTTCTGAGCTATGAGGCAACTGGTCTTCTTCAAAAGCACAAGCTAAGGGAGAACAGCAGGTTCATTTCTGGGCTGAATTTTGGCAGATCAACCATCTAGCTGTCCAGCAGGCAAGATAGTGAAATGAGAAGATTTCTGAAAGCATACAATACTCTAGCACTTCTTGCTTCAATGAAAAAGACAAAACTACTGGACAATTCAGACAAATGAAGGAACAGGTAATGAAAGAAAGTTCATAAATGTAGCTAAGTTTCTCGTTGTGAAATAATAAAATATATTTCTCTCAAAAATGAGAAGCTCTTTTTAGAAAACACAAGTTAGGTTTTCAAAGTTTCATGTACTCTAGCAGGATCCTAATCAATAAGATACAATCATGAAGAGTCTGTCCACAAGCCTGGACTATGACATGATTCTTTCCCTACAGCTACTCACTAAAGTTTACATAACAAATAAAAAAAAAAAACATCAAGCACCATCTGAATGACTCAAATTCTGTTCAACATATCCTTAGATATGTTTCCTACAGGAATAAAAATAGATTTTACATTTTTGGGTATTAATGCACTCCCAAACCCCAAAGAACAGAAAATAATGCATTTTCAGATGAATTTCCCAGAAGGTGTCATCTACCACTAAAATAGCTCATTCCAGCAGCTGAAAGACCATAAAGAATGCACGTCCCCTACAGAATCATAATCCTCAAATAACAGTAATAGATCTTGTGCTATGTCCACCAGTGACCTCAGAGATGATTTAATTTCTTCTCCTTGCAGCACAGCAAGGGTTTCACAGAGTGCAATAACAATTTCTGCACAAGACAATTCATCCAATTAGAAAGACCTCCATGTGTCTCTGCAACCTGTGCAGCGATTTGACTTCAGAAAGCCTAACAGCCCATGTATTATTCTTTATTCCTTAGCCTTCACAAAATTCTTCTTGGCTTTTTTGCATAGTGAAAGTCCGGAACCACTAGTCCAAAATTCTTCAGCTAAAACCATTATCTTGCATCAAAATAAGGCTTTTACTCAGTGGGGAAAGAGGAAATACATGTAGAGAAACATTCTGTAGACTCTTTCATGGAAAGGGTAAGGAAAAAAAAAACAACAAAAAAAAAGCATAACCAGAAAAATGTCTGCAAGATCAATTATGATGAACATTTTTTAACCCAGTGATGGTTTTTTTAAGTGCTCCATTAGTTTAGACAACAGACACCTTACAAAAACATTCAGTGTGAAAATGGGAGCTACTGTTAGTGAACTCTGTGAGGAGTTGGAATAAACATGAAAGCAATCTTTCTTTCTGACTGTTTTGTTTTGAAATACAATTCTTCAACTAGATTTTGAACAGGAATCACCTGTGGCTTTTCAATTCAATATCCACAGCTACAACCATTGTGTCCCTATGTGAACAACAAAGTAATAGAATTTCACTAGTAGTAGAATTTGTGACTGTCTACATCACTTAAAAAAAACCACCAAACAACCAACAACAAAAACTCCCACCACACAATTCTTCTTAGGCTACAACCTTTGCCTCAACATCTCACAGCATTTCTGTATTCTCTGCTGGAGTACAGGTAATTTACAGTGGCTCCAAAGTAGACACTTCTTAATTTTGCCCTTTAGACATTTAACTTCTGCAACATTAGGTGCTGAAGTAGTAGCTAGTAAACTTCTAAGCCAAGCTTACTTTGATTTGGACATGATTCAAAGATTAAAAAAATTCAGAATATATATACCTGTTACAGATATCTGTCTTTAAACTGAGTGTTTAACTGCCACTAACACCAAAGGAACAGATTCAAGTTACTATAGATGTGACTGTCTAAAATTAAGATTGGGCTTAACAGCCACTTCTTGTTTTCTTCTTTCCATACCTGTCCCCTGGCTTCCTTCTTCTTCAGAACAGCGTTCTAACTACCATGCTGCACATCACCCTCCACTGCATCGTTCAGAAAGTGCCCTAAGGAACTGAAGACTCAAAATGTCTATCAAGTTTGTTGTGATGAGATTTTCACTTTCCTAACTTACATTCCAACCAGTTACTTTCACCATCTTTTATAAAGCACCATTTATTTCTGTGGAACTGGATAAATACAGCAACTCCTGAAGGACAAATCTGCCCTCAAAATGTTAGTGTTAGATATCATCACACTGTTGACTGAGTTTATTAAAGTAATCAGTTATATTCTCCATCCAGCAGCTTCAATTCTTTCTCTTTCTGTATTGTTATTGCAAGAGAAAGATGAGACAAGTCTAAGGTAAGTCTTCTGCCTAGAGAGCACTGCACCTACAAGACACAATGTGATAATCTTTCAGTGCAGTGCTACACTGTAATAATCTCTCAGGAGCCATTAAGGAGACTCAGAACGAAATAACTTGTCAGAGACAAGACAGATGCCACCTGATGCCACCTTCAAATGAGCCAGACAGTAAGTACAATTTTCAAAGCATTAAAATCTTTTTGAGTTTAATCTTTTTGAGATTTCATGCATTTTTATAATTTACAAATTAACAATGCATTAAAGTTTGCTAACTGGAGAATATGGTGTCATTGGTTGCAGTTAACTGAGGACTAGGAACAGAAACATCATCCCAATGAAGAACACTATTTTTTCCAGGCCCAATTTTCAAATGCTACTAGCAGAACATCTGCTATATTTCCAATCATACTGATTGCTTTATGTGATACTACTAGAAAGATACCTGATTACATGACGTATTTTGCAGAAAAGTATTTTAAAGCCCACAGTAATTTTAGAAACTAAAAGCTCCCCATCTACTCTCCTTATCAGCTGACAAAATGTGAGCCAGTAAGAAAGCATCAACAAATCAGGTTGGGTTCTGCATTTTGGCCATAGTTTCTAACTCACAAGGACTTCTGCTGATTGCTAGGGAAACAAAAAATATGATGAAGTCTGAAGTTCATCCTCTCATTGCCTTTGGACACAAGCTATTTTTCCCAGTGCCAGGGAGAACATTTTCATAAGCCTGGGAGATATCTTCATTCTAAGATAACCATAGTTAGCTCAACAGGATATGTCCATTAATCTTACTTACTGTATTGTTGAACAAAACCATTAGCTTAAAATAAGAATAAACAAAGCAGAAAAACCCACTCACATAATGCTAAACACAAACAGCTTCAGGTTAAATAACTCTCCCTGTATCCATCTAAAGCTTCTATAATTCTACAAATTTGATTTGTCTCTAAACCTGTTCATTTAAAGTCAGTGGAGCTATTTTAGATTAATCCAATGAAATCCACAACACTCACTCCCTACAGTCAGGCTTCAGGCCTTTCTGCTCAGGTACCATATTACTGCACTGGTATTTTTTCAGCAGGTTATTACTTTTCTTATTAAACTGACTGTTAAACTACATTTGGAACAACTACATCAAATAGTTCACAAAGCATTATTCCTTTCCCTTTCCTGTAGTATGCCAGTGATTCATCATCCAACTCAAAGACTCAATGCAACAAAACAGGCTAGAGACAGTCCACAAAAACAGAAAGCCACTCTCTCAGAGCACATGGAGGTATCTTGGTAATTTTTAACACAGCCAGTTAGGCACATGAAAAAAGCCTGCCTTACTTGCAGCAGCTTGGATCAGAAGTCCAAGAAAGATTCCCACAACAGGGCAGATCTACGTCTTTTCCTAGAGAATATTGAATTTACAAGGACTGAGACCTGGATGCCTGGTTACAAACTACATAGTGGACATGTCAACTACTCATAGTTGACATGTACCACTCATAAGAGTTTTGAAAGCTGGCTTACAGAAATATTTTCAAGAAAAAACAAAGCTAAAGAAGAGATACCCAGGTGGTCCTAGACAGCAGCTCAGCTTTGCTTTTACGCAGAAGTGCAATTAATTTTGCTTCCTCCTGACTTTTGAACATAGGTGCTTTCTACTTAAGTGAGTAACTGAAGTTTTAATAAATACTTTGGGGAAAAAAAAAAAGTAGGTCAACAAAGTATCCATAAGTTTCCCTAAGCTTTGAGTCTTCCCTCAAAACTCAGTTACAAGAGGAAATATATCTGGAAGATCCATTTCTAACCTCTGGCTTAGGATCACATTGTCATAGTCAGATCACAGTTTTCATTACTTCCAAATTTTACATTCTTTCCCTTTTCATTGTGATTAGCTCCGCACCCTTCCTCTCAACAAGAGATCTAAATGACTTGTAGTAAAAAGTGTTATTTTCCAGCAAAATCATTCTAGTAATCTTTCTGCTTCTTAAAGGATTTTGTTTTTCTTGGAGATAAGATTTTTATGCTACCAGCTTTTCAACATGTACTTAAATAATACAGTCAAAATGATAATATTTCAAACTCTTGTGCTGTAGAATATGCTAACTCTTTAAGAAGAAAGCAATTTTAAAAAACCCAAGGAAAATAAAGCCTGTCTTTATGGCATAAATTAAAACTGAATCAATGCTTCCCTCCTGCCTATTTTACAAATAAGTTGATTGTTTCTGTACAATACTTTCTGCATTACATTGCTGTTTCCAGACAACCCCCTTAATCTTTCCAGATTACATAGGTAAGATTAAGCATCCTGTATAATTCTAGCTTGAATTCAGTACTGAAGGAGACAAAGACTATGCACATACTTCTAAGAAGCAAGAATGAAAATGTCACAAGGGACTTGGCAGTCTTCCAGTAACCACAAAAGAACATAGAGAATAATTTATAAGGTCACCCAAAGTAAGAAATTATTTGGTAGCCCCTTTTCAAGCTCATGTTATATTTTCATGCTTCCTGGATAACACTAACAAATAAGCCAGTCTCCTTCCAAAGTCTAAACAACCATAAAATACTCCAAAACAGAGACATAATACACATTTTGCTCTAAGTGACACATAAAAGAGAAGAAGTTGAGAGTATACGTGTGCGCACATCTGTGCAGAATGAGAGGCAGTCTGCATCAGCCACTGCAGTGTCCAGATGCCAACAGCTGGTGACACTGGGATCCAGAGTTCTCAGCACACTGACCATCTATGCACTGTTGCTGGAGGGATCCATACTGTACCGACTGGGAATGCAGCCTTGCCACTTGACAGACCTAGGATCATGAAGCTGTGGCAGACCTGCCCCTCTCCAGTTGCAAATCCAATCCAACTCCTGAAAAAAAAACCCAAACCACTAAAAATAAATCTTTACCTGAGAGCAATCAGCCTTGGCTATTTCTGTTGTAGCCTGGAGCACATCATGAAGACTATCTCCATTTTCATGGATCAGTAAATAAGCCAACAAAAGAAAAACATGGACAGGTACTTGAGTGCTAACAGGCAGCAGTGACTTCACTGAAGATAACCACTTAGTAACTGCAGGCTTCTCTTTCATGAGCTCCATGATCTTCCAGGTTGTATACAATGAACTGTAAGAGCTGGTTATGGGGCAAAGGAGTTTGCAGGACACCTGAGAACAAGTGAAACAAATGAAAGTCTCAATCAAACAAATAACATACCATTAAAGAACAATTGTAACATCCAAAACAGTTTTATGGTCCTAATGCAATAAATATAAATAACAAACTGTGATACATTTTTTCAAAATCTTTTATATGAATTCTTACACTACAGATATTTCAATGGGTTAATAATTCCCTGCTCAGGAGTACCCATTTTACCTGACATCCATCATTCCTGTTCTTGACTGTAACTGCAGTGCCACTAGCCCACTAAAATGGACTTAGTAATTCTGGAGTACATCAAAAACTTATATTTGTGACAATGAAAGGATAATCCCAGAATTTTAACTATCATCTACATTACTTTTAAAAACTGTCTTAACTCTTAATAGTACTTAATACCACAGTTTAACTTAACCTGACTTCACATTTTTTGTTTAAGAAATGTTTCTCAGAACAAAATGTTCTACTGTGGCAATTGTGTCACTAAAAACTGGGAAGTAAACTCTACCCAATTTCTTAGGTTAGAAAGATAACATTACTTTAATAACATTCCTGGATGCATGGGGAACTCTCGTCAAAGCATTCCTGCTCAGTAACCCAACAGACTAGGTTATATTTCTGAAACATCTACATATGCTAACTATTTCCATGGACTTGTTTGGATATGGTCTTTGGATAGAGATATATTTTTTTCTCCTTGAGAGTACCTCAAATACGTCAACAAGTCATTATGTATTTTTTTTATCATTCTTTGGACTGACACACAACACTTGTTCTCAAAACTAAGATATAAGCTAGTACATATTAATCACTAACACAAATAAATAAAGAAATATTAGCTGGAACATGACTTATTAGTCACAGTCATGAGGAGTTAAGACAAGGCCACATTAACTCCCTGTATTTGTACTAAGCACTGAAGGGTACAAAACGAGGCATTAACCAGGAATATAGGGATCATATACTACTGCGCCTTTTCCGTAAAAGTTGCAGTCATGGAAGATACCATTTAGCAACATGAAAGTTGTAAAATGCAAATGAGGAATTCTTTTAAGTCGTATTTTTGTATAAGGGTATATCTATTTTAAAGCTCCTGTAAAATAAAATTCAAAGTTTTTCATTAAAAAAGGAAAGTTTAATACAAGACATGACATCTCTTCTCCACTAATAATCTGCATCCTCACAAATATCTTTACATTATCAAGACAGCAGTTAGCAGGTAGTAATCAGGGAAGAACATTTATAAAAAGATAAGGTGAAGAAAGTATTTGAGAAGAGATCACCAAATGAACATTAAAAGTGGAATTCAGAATCCAAAAGGCTAGGGCCCACTCAGCTTTAAAGAGTTAGGGAAAAAAAGACTTTGAGTGGCAAAAGCTGTTCTAATTACAACTGCAGAATTAAATTTTAATCACAATGTTTGATTCCATGTGAATTTATTTAGGCTAGTGGAAGGTAGAATGTCCTTGTATTTTAGATTACTTTTTTAAAATTACATTAAAATTAGCTTATTCCATTACTTACACATTACAACTACTGTATGTAGAAAATCAGCAATCTAAAGTGCTAGCTCCTCTGGCTGACAAGATTATTTTGAGCCAAAAATCTCTTCTGGATACAGCTGTGATACTTCCTTTTATTGAAAAAGGTATTTAGACTTTATCCAAGGACAGATAGAGGGTTAATAAGAGTGTTAGGATCAATAAGATGTACTGCTTTTTTGCCTGCCTGTAGAAGATAACAAGTCTTGAAATCAAGATCAGACTATGAAAGGTCTTTTGTTGTTTGGGGTTTTCTTTGGGAATTTTTCTTTGTTTATGTGTCGGGGGTTTTTTGTGTTTGTAGTGGTGGTGTTGTCATTTGTTTCAGTCTTCATATGTTTTTAAATGCCCGAGAAAAATTGCTAAAATTGGTAGAGCCTGAAATTCTACTGATATTTCCCATTCCACACTACATCCCCAAAAGGTTTTGCTATGTAATTGTACTCACTACTTCTCCCTTTATTGGGAGGCTATGATCACAATTTTGTTTTATTGCTACACTCTAATCAAGCAAGCTCAGTACAAAATTTCAGTCTATCAACATCAATATATATATGTGTGTGTGTGTGTGTGTGTGTATATATATACACACACATATATATATGGGGGGGGTGTGTGTATACATGCACATACACACACACATATATACACCTATATATAAATATTAAAAAAAAAAATATATATATATATATATATATTTGATATATATATATACACATATATATCAAAAATCCCTCAATGGCAAAGCGTATGTGAAGGCCTATCCTCATCCTAACTTTCAAAATCATGGCATGAAAGTTAGAAATATTCCCCACAACCATCAATGCAAAAGGAAAAAAAAAAAGGCCATTAAAGGACATTTAACTTTTGAGTGCTGTTAAAAGCAAAAAAAGAAGCATACCCTCAATGGAAAGGGGTCAAATACCCACTGGGGACTCAAATCCTTGCTAGGGTTTACAGGGTTGCACACATGAAGGTCAGGATTGAACTGGAACTGGAATTGACCAGAGAATCAAAAAGAAGAAATGGCTGATCAGATACATAAGCAGTTAAGCAGAAGCCTGGGGAAGACACAGGCCCATTATTAGAGAGGACATGGAAAAAGTTACTGATAATGCTGGCAAGACAGAGGTTCTCAATACCTCCTTTCTTCCTGATCAATGTGTTTTACTGAGGCTGGCAGCCTGTCACAGGCAAGGCCCCCCAGGGATCAGTACTGAGCTCCACGTTGTAACATCTCCAATGATCTGGATGATGGGAACAAAAGCACCCTCACCACGTTAGCTGTGTCACTAAACTGGGTATGGAGAGGGACACATTGGCAGGGAGAGCCACCTTTCAGAGATATAAACAGGCTGGGAGACAGGGCCACAAAAGCTGTGTGAAGTTCAACCAAGGGAAGTGCAGAGTCCTGCACCTGGGAGCACAAAACCAAAGAGGCCAGCCAGGCTCGGACCCACAAGCTGTGGAACAGCCTTGCCGAGAGGAGCCAGGGGTCCCAGCAGACAATACACAGACACCAGGTCAGCAGTGCACTGCTGCAGCTACTGAGGCAAAGTGGATTCTGAGCTGCACCCGTGGGGGCACAGCTGACAGAGAGAGATGTGATCATCCCACTTCACCAACACTTGTCAGACTGCACATGGAGTAATGTGCCCAGTTCTGGCCCCCACAGTTCCAAGACGTGGATGGTCTGAAATGGGCCAAATGAGTGCCATGAGTCAGGTCTTTTCACTCTGCAGAAGTGAAGGTTCAAGAGGGAATGTCATTATTTTCCAGTACTTGAAGGGCAGTTACTAAGCAGACAGAAGCTCTCCCTTCACAAAGAGCCACATGGAGAATACAAAGGGCAATGGATACAAGATGACTGAGAGGAGGTCATGGATGACATTACAAGAAAGACATTATTGATAGTGAAAACAATCATTCAACCTCTCCAGGGACATGATGTAGTTCCCATCACTGGATGTTTACATGTGATTGGATAGGATACTATATAATCTCATCTAGGCTCCCTTTCCTATGAAAGGCTAGACCAGATGATCTTGCTGCCTTGGCTGTTCTGTGATTTTATGAAAATATACCATAACTTAACCATGTTTGCTCTCCTATATGTTTGCTCAAAGCTTTTTCACTGTGGAGATAGTATTTGTTTTCTTTTTGCTACTTCTTCTCTTGTCTATTTCCAATATGAAGGAAGTCTAAAGATAATTCAATTAAGATTTTATTCTCTTACTATTGATACGGTCCTACAATACAAATTGACTGTAACTATGGGACCATTAAAGAGAGTCTGCAATTTCAATCTTTTAGTTGAGAACCAAAAGTTATTGGCGTAATTATTACAAACAATGTTCGAGCAAAATTATTATCTTCCCATTTGCATTGAGAACCATGAATTACCAAAGATCTGCCATATACTTGCTATGAACTCTGCAAGGATCAGTGAGACACAAGTGAAGAGACTGTCAGAGAATTCTCAGCAAAGACAACTGTTTTCAGTTGTAACATGGCTAACAGAAAAAGTTCATCATCAAAAGTTATTTAAACGCTTAACAGAAAAACTTCCACATGCTTTTCTGAAGCAAAGAGAATACCAGAATTAGTAAAACCAAGTCTTGATACAGGAAGCCAGTATAACACAATGCACTGCAATACTGTTGTACAGTAACACAGTAGTCTTATGACAAGAAATTCAAATAGGTTCTAAAACACAACAGAAAACAAAACGTGAATGAGTGACACAGAGCACAGAGGACTGACACGCTGTGAAGATGTTCCACTGAAACTAACATCTGTACAGGCCAGTACCCAGACTTTCCCATTAGAAGAAAGTGAGCTGTAACTGCTGCCATGCCACTGTCTATTCTTTCAGAGCAGACTATGAAGTGTAAGGTTTTGTGAACTTAAAAAAAAGGGTTTTTTATTAGAAGCACAAATGGGCTTGCCTTTTCAGATTTGGAGAAACAGAAGATGAAGTAGGTGGGAGACTCCAGGCCAAGGAGACAAGGCAGGACTCAGAAATGGCACTATATCTGGCCCCAACTTGCCACATCACACCCTCTCTACACAAAACAGGGCTGTAAAGTCAGGGAGTTTAGCTAGCCCAGTACTAGACACATCTTGATCAAAGATATTTGCTGTCACCTGTTCTTCGAACAGTGGGGATAAATGAATACATGGCAAAGAAGTGAGACATAAGTAAATAACTAAAACCCAAAAATAACCCAAACAGAACATACAAAAATATTCAGATTAATGAGCCAAAATTTGCTAACTAACACTTAGGTGCTCTGTAATTCTCTTCAGCCAAGATAGAAAGAATGGTAGATAACAGTCACATACAGCAGTAAGGATAAAGAGATGTGGAGAATAAACAAGTCTGAAAGAAATGGTGTAAATATACATCACACTGATTTCTAAGTCCTGTTACTTGCCTAATAATACAGGTGAATCCTTCAATCTATACGGTCTCTTTAAGTAAAAAAAGAATCTCATTAGCTGAATAAAATCAATATCCAGCAAACAAATTTTGACTCCACCACTACTTTTGTTTTATGGACTACACATATTTTCAAGCATTCCCATTCAATGTATCACACAAAGAAGTTCACATGCAGAGTCTTTCTCAAGCAGATAGGCTTCATGCAGAAGAATTTTTAAATGCTTCCCCTGCCTGCCCCCAAAAAAGGAAAGAAACTTCATCACTTTACCAATTCCTCTTTGTCCTTCACACTTTTCTCCTTCAATATTCCCAAAAGATTTACAGCCAGCTGCTGTCTGGTAATTTCAGAAACATCCCCTGATAGGCAGTCTCCAACTGCTGTAGATGATAAGATCTGTAGAACAGGCATCACCAAAGTAAGGGCTGTGGTTGAAATGTCCTGGGTTTCTGAACATGAAAGGAGTTTGTAGGCTATTTAAGACAAGTTGGAAAAAAAAAAACAAAGGTCAAAAGGAAAAAAAATGAATGAACATTCGTACCTTAGGTATGACACATTCACTTCTAGGAAACACTTCTTGAGCAAAGTATATACTGTATGTGTATATAAAGGGTAAAAGATTTTTTTGTCACTTTTCATTTAGAGAGACACACATTTCTGTTGTTTATAGCAAAGTACCTGATGGCAGCAAAAAATACTAAAAACTTGAATGTAGCACAGGCCTTTGTTTTTACTAGAATAACTACACTAATCCAAACTGCTAAGTCAAACGCACGGCTAAACATGGCCATGATTACCACACCTGCTCTCAACACTTGTAATAAGGAACCATTCAGGGTGCATGAACATCAGCTAAGAATATCCCAATGGCTCAAAAATGAAGCTGATAAAACTCCAAGACAATAGGGAGCTTAAAATACAGTAATATCAATAGGAAAAGTCTGTGTAGCACGAAAATTTATTTTTACTGCCATTACTTTTAAAATTCAGGAGGCATTCTGCCTATAAAGAAACCCCCTTTCCGCACCCAATCCAGCTCCAGGGGAATGCTGTGCTTATTTCATAGATATGAAAAAACAAAGACACAGTTTTAATAGTTTTAAGAGCTTTACCTAGACTCAAGACAGATTTTTGCTGACTTTCTGGAGTTTGTAGCAGCAGAAGTGCTAGCCCAATTATACACTGGTCCACTGGAAATACCTAAGAGGAAAAAAGAAGAAAGTTCCAAGTCTTCTTTGTTTCTCCATGACATTAAACAGGACACATAGGAAACTACCAAAACTTTGCAAGATTATCTTCATGAACAATAGTGAGTGCACATGCAGTGACAGAGCATGAAGAATTTAACTGTGTGGAAATAGTATTTTAACCAAGTAATTAGAACATTTTGTTTTTTTGTCCAAACTGCTGTAACTTGCTTTAAACAAATTTTCATACTGAGACTAATTGATATATACAGAACCAGTTAAGTTTTTACCTTCAGAAGGTATCGAAACAGGGAAAAAAATTAGAAACTTTTGATATCAACCCTGGTCACCTGCAGGTGAATGTCATGTGTGTCTCTACTGTCTTAAACATGACAATCTTTAATATAAGTATTTTACATTTTTACCATATACTCTTACCTCCTTTAGGAACTCAAAGTTGTCCTCAATTAGGGAGATCAAAGATGAGCACTCTCCTGTTACATTTAAGCACACTTCACAGAAGCATAACAGTTGCAGACTAAGCTGGGATAACTGAACTTTCCAAAACAAAGGATAGCGTAGTAGGCTGAGGAACAGCTCTTGTAGGAAAAACAAGGCTTCTGTAACTTGCAGTAAGTCTTTAATCTGCAGAGAAGTGGTTAAAACAAAAGAAAGCCAAAACACATGACAATTTAGTTGCCCTTCCCTATCTACGTAGAACTTAGAATTATCTCTATTAGTTCTGCTATGTTTCTATTGCATATATTACTAAATCTTTGAAGAAACATCTTTATAAACTAATGCCAGGAATCCCTTATCCAACTTATGAACTTCTATTTGATATTTTGAAGTAAAATGAGAAACGTGTGAAAGAATTAAAATGTTTATTGATAGCTGTTGAGAAAAATTGCTTTTTACTCAAAAGCAACAGCAACTAATTCAGCACTTGGGGTTCTCATAACAACACAAAAAAGTGTGAGGGGATTTCATCAAGCAGGTAAATAATCTTAAAACAGAAACATCTGGCTCTACAATATTTCCTTTGTAATATAACCAAGATTTTAACATTTGTCTCAAAAGAGAAAGGCAGTGGTGCTACTCTATTTTAACACCATGCAATCTAACTACCACAAAAACTAAAAGCTGAAGTGTGATACTCAAAAGCAGTATCTCCATATTTGAAAGCCAGCTAAAGAAGTTTCAAGAAGCAGGTTGTCTCCAAGTCCCCACATATTGGATGACAGTGTTTTCTGGTCTTGAAAAGTCTTCTTCTAGACAAACACACTGTTCCAATCCAAACTCTGGAGCCAGCATTAAGCACAGCACCCTAATTTTTATTCCCTTTTTGTTCTGTAACTAATCTGCTATAATCAGAAACCTCATGTCTCTGAACTGATCAACAGAAAAATCTACAGGTGAAGAACTGTACTTCTGACAGCTTGGTTAACATTGTCAGACAAAATGACAGGGAAACATTCCAGCATTTATATTACACAGAGGATTAAATTAAGGTATGCTAAAATGAAAGGATAAGAACAACCTGACGTTCTGAAAAAGAACAGGATGGATTTGACAGGTTATAAAACAGTCCATCAAACAGGCTTCTTGAAGGAAGTACCTTCCATTGTGAAAGTTCTATCTCAGGCAAGATAAAAATGTTCAAGTATTAATATGAGTTTGAAAACATGTAACTGATTTCTTGTTTAAAAAAACAAGAAATGCCAACATGTAAGAAGGAAAGAAAGGTTATAACTAAATTTATAAGTTTTATTCAGTGCCATTTTTATGTCTAAATGTTTTCAAGTCTGAAGCATTCATACATTCAAGACACAATGTTATACTGAAGCTCAGGTAAAATCAAGACAAAATCAGAAATCTCTCTTGTGACTAGAATAACCAAGATAAATATGTATGTAATAACACAAGCTATATGTTTTCCAAAAAATTGTGAAAAGTAGCTGTGAGTACAAAGAAGAGTTTTCTAGTAAAATGCCATAGGAGAAAGATGCTACTAATTATCATTTTAAGAAGCCTTCTTAGCTTTACATTTTTGTATTAATGAACCCTCTCTCCATAGCAATAAGGACAAAGCACCTTGTGTTTGGCTGAATACAGCTGAAGCTGTTGTCCTAATATCAAAAGAAGAAGGAAAACAAAAAAAAAAGCTTAACTGATATCACAGTAAAGCATAAGGAAAAGCAGAGCTTTTTCATTTAACCAACATTGTATTCCTGCAACCAAGGTGGCCCATAAGATTAAATCCCTAGCTCCTATCATATATCACTGTGCAACTTAAAAAACATTCAAAACCTTCAACATATTCCAGAAAGACTAAATTTTGTGTTGAGATCCACTAATTTCAAAGAAGGAATATCTAGAAGTACTTAGATAATACTTCCCATAGTTTATTTAATTTTAATATTATACATTTTAAGTTGAAATTGTATGTTTTTAACAAATATCTTGCCATTTAACCAAATTTTCTCATGACTGTTTTCCTAAGTTTACTGTATGTTTACTGAGGCAACTAGATGGAAGTAATTATGGTAAATGTGTTACAATATCCATCTTAACAGTGTTCCAGATTTGAACAGATAAAGTTTTATCTTCTACCAGAAATAGACAATTTGTTAGATGTATATAATATCAATAAATAAGATCTACAGAAATTGGAAAAGAATGCTATATTCACATACTTGAAAGACAATAATAGTACTACTGATGTTTTGATAATATCTGTTTGTAAAAGGTAGGGTCAGGAAACAACTGTACCTGCAAGTGTGGAATCAAATCACATAGAAGTTGAAGAATTTCACATTCCAGCATGGAGGGTGCTTCTTTGTGCTTTGGCCCATGAGGCTGCAGTAAGATCTTAAGTAAACCCATTCGCAGTTCAGCATATTCCCGTAACTGGCATGGTTCACAATACAGGTATCTTAGAAATGAAGCCATTATGCCAACACATGAACTCTCTGCCCTGCAGTTCAGAAATAAGTTTGCCATGAATGCTTTCTACAGAAAGCACAACAAGTAGAAAACCCAAGTAATGTGACATTACCTGCAAACATTCATAAGACCAATTAACAGAAAGGTGTTGAGAAGGACATTATTAAATCTCACAAAAAAAACTTGGACTTACCACAACTAAATACTGTCATGAGACCCAATACAGTAACCATACTTTAAAATGCAATTTTTAAAAGACTCAATATGGACCTCCAGGTTATAACACTCCTAATTTTATTCTCCTCATCAATTCAAGAAGGTGACTTTCCTTGCTGAATGTCATGACAGACTAATAAGCCATTCTGAAGAAGTATTTGGACAAGACTACTCAGAAATATCTTTTCAAAACACATAAAACATAGTTTCTGTAAAAAGGAGCCATCCTTTGCTTATCAGGTTTTGCAGAATGGTCTTAATACAATTACGTGAAACAGAAAATGTTTTAACCAACATGGCTTCCCAGTAAAATATCATCACAGAACAAACCTTTTGGCTTGACCATATTAGGCATATAAGCTGTCCTTGACATTATTAAAACAATCAAATAAAGCTGATGGTCAATACAGTAACAAATATAGAATCACAGAATTGTTTAGACCCAAGTCCAACCAGCACTGCCAAGCCCACTGCTAAAACATGTCCTCAAATGCCACATCTACAGGTCTTTTTGGATACTTTCAGGGATGGTGACTCCACCACCTTCCTGAGCAGACTGTTAAAACGCTTGACAAGCCCATGATGGAATTTTTCCTAATGGCCAATCTAAACCTCCCTTGATGCAACTTAAGCCTATTTACTCTCATACTGTCACTTATTACTTGTGAGAACAGGATGACCCCCACCTGTCTACAGCCTCCTTTTAGGCAGAAAGCCATAAAGTCACCACTTAGTCTCCTTTCCTCTCGGCTAAACACCTCCAGCTCCCTCAGCTGCTCCTCATCAGATTTGTGCTCCAGATCCTTTGCCAGCTCCATTGTCCTACTCTGGACATGCTCCAGCACTTCCATGTCCTTCTTGTCACGAGGGGTCCAGAATGGACAAAGGGTTTGAGGCACAGCCTTACCAGTGCCAAGTACATGGGCACTTTCCTAGTCCTCTACCTGCTACCTGCACACTATTTCTGATCCAAACCAGGATGCTACTGGCCTTCTTGGACACCTTGGCACACGCTGGCATATGTTCAGCTGATGTCAACCACCACCCTCAGGTCCTTTTCCTTAGTGCAGTTTTCCAGTCATTCTTTCCTCAGTCTGTAGCACTCCATGGAATTGATGTGACCACAGTGCAGGACCTGGCATTCGAGGTTGAACCTCATACCTCATACCCTGCTCACACCACTGGCCTCAGCCCATAGATCCAGCCTGTCCAAATCCCTCTGCAGAGCCTTCCTACCATCAAACACATCAACAGGAAATCAAAACTCACTTCTAAACAAGATCCAGTCTTGAGGCAAAACTGTAGAAAGAATTCAGTAAAAGGTCATCAATATAACTTATTTACATCCCATTTAGGGATACTGTTTAGTGGTGGACTTGACAGCATCAGGTTAAGGGCTGAACTCCATATTCTGAAGGGCATTTCCAAACCTAAATTATTCTATGATTCCATATTGTCAGTCTAGCACATTATGCACAAAGACCTTGAAAAAACAGCACGAAGAGAAGCATCACACATTTTCCTTTTCACTAAGAAAACCTCCTGCTTTAATTCAAAAGAAGCCACCAGCAAAAAATCCACAGTTCACCTCCTCATTTATATACCTTACAGGACTCTATGTGAGTCCCAGATTTATCAGCTGAGTGAAAGAATTAACAGCATTTGAAAAATACTTGGATCAATTAAATTGAGCAAAGCATACTTTGCCTGAAAGTCTTACTGTCAGATTATGCAATCTAAACCCACCAGAAATTTAAAAGATTAATTAACTTGTTTCTTTACAAAGAGCAACAGAACAGAGAAGCCAACTTCTTTGCACTATTACTCTGTTATTAGTCATTCAGAAAACAGGAGAAAAAAGATATTTTTATCTGAAAAGTGCACATGTAGGTGTAAAATCAGTGAAAACAGTTCTCTTTGAGAATGTCAGATTCACTATCTTACACTGAAGCTTTATTGGACAAGTTCCTTAGCGGAAAGCATTAAAAAAATGGCTGAGTATTGGGTATTTGGTCTTGGGCTCTTGGGTATTTGGTCTTTTTAATGATGCTTTATAATAAGGCTGTGCCACTGATTTTCTTCTGTCTTTTTCTATCAGAAGGCATATATTGTTTTTCAAGACCTCATCCTTTCTGTGACATTTAATCATCTTCACTTTTGCTTCATCATTCCATCATTTTGTATAGATGAGTTACAGTTGTATTATATTCACTTTTTATGACAAAGCAGTCACAATTCTGACAAAGCTGATAAGCCAAATTGCTTATTTAAAAAAAAAAAACCAAATATGCTATCAATTTTGCACCAGTTATTCTATACCCATATGAAATTTATCTATATAGTTGATAAAAAGCTATCAAGTTGATTTTTGATGGATTATACCAGTATTTAATTAATTAATAATTATTATATATATTATTATTTTAAATATGAAATGGTATAATTACATTTTGCAAATATCTTTCACAAAAGACAGAATTCTTACAGCTTGTTTGCCTTCAACAAAACAGTTACTGAGATATGATTCAGCTGTCTACATGTGCTAGGCTTTTAAAAATTTTTCATTCATTTACCTCTCTGGACACTGATGGAAAAATACTGTTATCTGCTGTAGAAGAACTGGCCAGCAATCAGGTCTGTTTTCTAGGACAGTGATTAACGGATGAGGAGTGCTCCTGAAAGATAAAGAAATCACATTTATATCTATAACACAGAGAGGAAGTATGCAAAACAACTATCTTCAAAATAAGTGTGGCTGTAGAAGTAGCCAATTTAGCTTCCTCCTTTTACCAACTCCCTTTATCAGCTTTGCTAAGATTACTACACTGCCAAAAGAGGATATTTTCTCAAAAGTTCTGGAACAAGATTAAAATTTCCTCCAGGTGGAGGAAAATCTGGGAGGGAAGAAAACCTGAAGTACATAATTTGTTCTGTTAAAAACCAAAGTCATTTAACTAGAGTAACTTACTGCCCAGAGTTCTGGATGCCGCATCCCTAGAGGTCAAGGACCGGCAGGAAGCGCCTTTAAGCAATATGGTTCAGTGGAAGATGTCTCTGTCTCGGGACTGGGGCGCTGCAACTAGGTGATCTTTAGGGACCCTTCCAACTCAAACCATTCTACACTATGAATGGAAAGGCAAACAGAGAAAGACAGCATAAATCTGCTACAAACCACCATCTTCAGCTTGGGTAACCACCTTTCCAGCTCATAGATCCAACAAATCTGTGCTACACACCAGAGAGACCTTCAGGGAGTTTTACCTACATGGCAGCAGATTATTTGAGAGCCACCCCTTGAAGTGGTATATCTCAAGAGACACTGCCTCTGTTTCAGACACTACATGAGTGACAGTCAGATATGCCTTTTAAGAAGAATTCACAATAGTATTTCACTTATTATCATTGTTGTAAAAATTTCTGAGAAGCAAAAAGCCAGTTTTATCAGAGAAGACAACATTCACTTAGACTCATATCCAGCAACACTGCAACACAAAATGCACTTTATCTTAAGCAACTCAGCTCCAGGTGAAGCAAATGAGATCTGAAAGAACACCATAAAATAATAAAAATTCAATTTTTCTTGTTACATGGCAAATTTGAAATGCATAATGTGATGGTACATTAATGCTTCCCTTAGCTAAGCTAAAGAGGTAATATTTACCTGCTACAACAAGAAATGTTTAGAGTTATGCTATGCCTAGTAAGCCATTACTTATGAAAAAGCATCACCTAACAAACATATCCTTAAACTAAAAGAGGCGGTCCTCATTATGCTTTTTTTTTACATTCTAAAACTAGCATTTTTTGAGTCCTGGGCAACCAACTGTTGTGAAGGTAATCAAAGAATTACATAGCCATCAGTTGAATGAAAGGCCCACCAAATTGTGAAAGCTGGTTGCAGAGTATTTACATACCTAATGACATTCATTTTCCTTGCTATGTGGTTACAACACAGCTAAAAACAGAGGGTGTTTTTTCTTATACTGGCTCCCCCTCTGCTCATTAAATAATTTTTCTTATTAAGACATGTTTATTTTCAGGCAAATAAATAAACTGAAGACAAAATTTCTTTCAGAAAGCTGGCTGACACTATGGACTAACTGAAACATGTTCAGAAAACAGATTCAATCTACTAATAACACAAATGATGCGTATTACAGTTCTGGCCCTCATATTTGGAGCTAGAAGCCTGTCACTTCTCACATTCATTTCTCAAAAAATTGTCAACTTACATAAATATTCTTCATATGTCCACCATCCTAGATTCTGTAAATATTTTACTAAAGTTATGAGTCTTTTACAATCTGCGCACAAAGACTAGAAAAGTTAAGGTTATTACTTCATTGCAGCTTTCCAAACATGAGAGCATGCAAGAGGCAAAAAAGTTGTTGCTTGTCTAGCACCTGAATCCAGCAACATCAAAAACTGGATCCTTAACAGGCAGTAAGCTAGAAATACTGTCCACATGCAATGCCAGGATCTTGAAAGTACACAGTCCTTGTAAAGACACATAGGGTTAGAGCAGCTTCTTATTTCAATAACTTTGTCATATTTTAAAAATTAACTACATTTCCTAATCAAGAGAATATGTCTCCAGTCATCATTTAAATGCTGCAATGACACCAAACCAAGGGGAACCTTCCTAAAGTCAGCACCTGACACATCAAATTTCAAGTTAAAATGGTTTTACTACCTAGAAAAAAAGCAAACCTTTTATTACAGATCTTGTATGTTCTGAAACTACTAATACTGCACTGAACTGGATAACAATAGAAGTCAGCTAAGCTCCACAATGAACAGTGATTAATAATGAATACCAAAAAGTACAAACCAAAAATGTTCCAATTGATAATGCTATTAGCATTAAGAAAAATGAGGCATGTAGATGCAAGTTACTGCCAACACCATCTTAAGAATTGCTAGAACAGCACTGTAAAACAAGCATCTTTAAATGACATTACAGCACCACTATCCTAATATACTGTTAGTGGGTTCAAGATAAAGCAAAACACAAGCAAACATAGCAGTTACCCACTCATAATATGGAAATGTCCAGGCAAACAAAGATAAATCTTTGTGAGGCATAACAATGAAACATACATTGTTTTAAACTTTTAGGTCATCTGAACTTTTTTGTTACATCTCTGAACAGAAGTGAGCTCCAATCTGATTTAAATGACAAATTCAGTGACAGACTTCTTTTTCTCTATGAGGAAACAATGTCTGCAGTCAACATACCTTTCTGGGTATGCAGATGTGACCCTGGTCCTTTCAGAAAGCTGGTCCCTTCAGGAACAGCATTTTACTCCATCAATTATACATTTTTAAAGCATTTTGCTACCTGCTCTGAATCCTGAATTGAGAAAAGTAGGAGCTCTCTATAACATTTAAACAGTAAAATCATGCATGATGAATCATTAAGAAAACAATAAAATACCTGTTCATAAAAAGTAGGCTAATAGCCTTCAGAAAAAAAGTAATATCCAATTTTTTGTACATGTGTATCTTAAACCATCTGCTAACAGGAGCCCTTCCTGGGTCAAGATAAAGGCAGTTTACTAAAGAAAAGCAAAGTCCAGAAAAGAAATCAAGGAAAACAAAAAAAAATATTCTTCACTTTCCATCAGCAGGCAATGTGTAGCCACTTTCTGTGCAGTAGGGCTTCAGCATGCATAGTAGTTGCTTTGGAAGACAAACACCTTAATAATGAATCCACTTCTGGCTTCTTCCTCTTAGTGTTTACTCCTGAGCACAGTGTTATATGGTATGAAATATCCCTTTCGTTAGATTGGGTAAGCTATCCTAGCTACATCCCCTCCCAAAGTCTTGACCATCCCTTCCTTACTGGCCTTTTGAGGGATGGCAATGGGCTGGAGGGATAGCACTGCTCAGCAGAGGCCAAAACACTGGTGTGTTATCAACACTGTTCTGGCTGCAGCTAACTTCATCCCAGAAAAACACTATCTAATTAAATGCACAAATCTGCAAGACATTAATTTTCTTCTATTTCTTTTCAGGAACTGATCATGATATTATGTAATCCCAAGAAGCTCTATTATGAAACTAATTCTATTGACCAGAATTAACACTGGCCTAAACCACATTTATTTATTACCCTGTAATACTGGTGACAATAGCAAACCACTTGAGAATGTACTGTTGCATTTTGATTCTTCATTGATGATTTCCATATGAAATACTTTTGCACAGCTGACAGCATAATATATGAACATTGTAATGGGAGATTACTGTTGGTGAGCTACTGTATACTTTCTTTTATTTCTTACAAAAAATCAGGTTTTAATGGCATTTCATGGAACACAACCACAAAAATGTTACACAACAATGAAAAGATAGGTTGTTGTGTATACTAAAAAGAAGTCAGGTTTCAAAATCTCAGGACTCTGACCCTATGTCAAGCAATAATTTCTCTTCATTAATGTTAAATGTAACCAAAAGGGAAAACAAAATGCATATTGGCTAAATAAAAGTCTGCTTCTTATCTTCAGTTCTCTATTACTTTACTTTATACAATTCCAAATTACCAAATTTCACCTTCACTGTATGTTACCAGTAATTTCTCTTTTAGTGAGTTAGAAAAAAATGTAACAACTTTTCTTTGCCACATCGGGCAGAGACTTTATTCCAGCCATATCCCACCACTTTCTTTTTCATGCAAAAGCTGAATTTAGTTACTTAGCTTCTTCTACCAGATTTTAAAAAAGGTTCCAAAAGAATTCTGTGCTCATTACCTGCCTTTTAATTTAAAACTTCTCTATACAAGTAGGGATTTTGTACAGGGAGCTGATGTAGCCACAAAAAAAAGGCATGCAGGATTTCAGGAATGCAAACACATCCAGCTCTCTAAACCTTGCTTAGCCTTTCTTTGCTATTTAATTTTGCTCAATTAAAGACATGATCCCTGTCTCTCAAATAATGCACTTTATATCCTTAAACCATTATAGCTACAGCCTCCTACAGTGATACCTGTTAACTGTATAAAAAGTAACTTGAAAAACATTCATGACATCTACCAAGCTTTTCTGTTCTCCAGAAAAGACACAATAGAGACTTTTACCATCAGTACTGACTCATGGCTTCACAAGAGATGGATGAAGCCACTAGATGTCCTCTTCAAAAGTCTCTGATTGCATGACAAGAACCTTTAGATAAGTAGCTTTACATGCATCTTTAAGTATTTTATTTTTACATGTCAATCACCATAACTACAAAGACATTCAGGAACTTGACTTTTATAATAAGAATAAAGCAGGAAAAACAAGTGAGAAGGAAGCCTTAAAAGCCTTAAAATAATTCATGGCCTTAAAATAAAATAGTGATTAAAAGAAATATTAGAAATCATCCAGTATTTGAACAAGTACTAATACTTGTTTTCTCCCCTGTCTTGCCTCCCATTGACCCACTCCCAAAGGCTCACTGCCATTGCTCCTTTCAAGCTTATGGCAGCAATCTTATCCTTGCACTAAAAAACTCCTTAAAACTCAACCAAAAAAAAATTAAAAATCACAGAATCAGATCATCATTTAGGTTGAAAGGGACCTACTCAGATCATCCAGTCCAACTCACATGCTCAAGCAGTCAGCTAGTAATGGCAACCAGTATTACATACAATCAGGTTCTGTTATCTCCAAGGACAGAGATTCCACAACCTCTGTGTACCAGTGTGAACAAAGCAAAACACATAAAAAAGAATAAGATTGAAATTCATATTAACATAATTTCCTTTTTTTTTTTTTTTCTGGAAATCAGACAGCTATTAATGTTTCTAAGTAAAGGAATGCAAAACTAACCTGATTCCATATAGACTCCAAACAGATTCAGGTCCATCTTTTCCCAGCTGAATAGCTTGAATTTGTATTAACTTGCAAATAGTTTTTACTAAACCGTGCACGTTCCTGTTGACAAAAAGAACTGAGTTACTGTCAAGTATGCAGCTATGTTAATTGATTTGTACGTAAGAGAAGGAACAAAACTGACACTTGAGACCTGGAGCTCTACTTAAAGACCTCTTAACACATGTCCACACAGTTCCGGGCAAACTGTGCATTTATGTGTCTTTGTTTTCCTTTTCACATAATCAGCAAAACAATAAAGAGAATATTAATGCATCAATTAAAACTTTTGACAGGTTGCTTCTACCATATATTACAAGAATGAGAATACAAGGAAAGTAGCACTTGTAACTGTCAAACCTTTACCATACTTTTCACCACCTGCAGACAAACTCGTCCATAAGGTGGTATGGCATGCCAAGGAACATCTAGAGAGTTCCACAGTGGATCTCCTCACCTTAAATGCTTACTTCTATAGTTCAGATGCAGGCAAAATACTATATTCTGTCTTCTGTGATGGAAAGCATTGACCCAGATCAAAAGGGATAGAATATGCTTGTTTTTCTCTCCTTTCAAATACAGACCACTTATAAAATGTGGGACTGTGGCAGCTTGTAATCTCTAAAATGACTAGCTGTTGTGACACTCGGCTCTCAACATACTGAAATCTGACAATACAAGAAGACATTGAGATTTGACTGAACTCTGCTGCAAAGCAGCTAACAAGCAGATGTGCTGCAGTCTTCTAAATCCCAATATAGTCAACCTAAAACACACTGGAAGAAAGAGATTTCTGGATAGGTGTAGGGGAGGGATAGATATAACAACCTTTTAGATTCATCACTGCTAGAAAAAGCCACTGAAATGGGGATTTGCAAGTGCATTTCCCGGCTTCAAATGGGTAATTGCAGCAAGGAGAAAAAAAACAAACCATAAAACACTTGACAAGAAAACAGTCTTTCCTGTTCTGAAAATTCTGTATTTCTGATCCTAATTCCCAAACAGGAAGTAGAGAGATGTTTTAGGCTTTGCACTCACCTCCTGAACATAAGCAACACAAAGGCATGTCATATTGCAAGGATTCGCATCCCAATTCCCATCTCCTACAGGCACAGATGCTCAGTAATAAAAACATTCTGAAAACATGCATATACACAGAACAGCTCCTTTAAGATTACAATAATTATTTGTTTCACAGGTTTTTCAGTAGATCCTTGTTCATTACTGAACACAGGCAGTGTTTTCCCATCATCATCTTATCAGAATGCTGAAAACCTATCCTAAGAACATGTGAAAATACACATGTATGTATCTACATATGTAAACATATTTCCTATATATGCATAAACACACAAACATGCATGTAAATATGATATTCCATGAAGTTTAAACTCTTACAGCATCCAAGGAAACATTTAAGAGCCAGTACAATAATATATATAATGAGAAGGTATTGTGAACCACACAAGTATGAGATCCCAATCTCTGCCAAAACAAAATGTCTTTTCTTGTGCACATAATTTGATAGACCTGACAAAATATAATCCAGCAGGTGCACTTAGCTGCAAAATCCAGTGCAACAAAAGAAAAGCAATAACACAATGTGAATAGTCTTTGCCAACAAAATATACACCTAACTCCATTCAGCACTGAAAGTGCTCAGTGGTTGCAAATACCTTTCTGCTAGCTGCCACTGGCTGCTAATTTTTGTTTTAGCAACTTTTCTGTGTATCAAGCACTGCAAAGCCACGCAGATGAAAATTGGCAGGGAACATCATGATGGACTGCAGATCACAATTCTAAGACAAGGCAAAAAAATAGTAGTAGCATTGAAAAGAGGCAATCTGAAATTGTCAGTTTAATAAGCTCCTGAGGCTACAGACATTTTAAACCACAGACTTCTGCGGCTAGGCAACATAAACCCTGCTTTGCAATCCTAGTGTATGTGGTTTGAATTGTAGCAGTGTGGGGGAGGAGGAGTGGCAGTGGGAAAGAAGCCAAAAATATGTAAAAGGTTACTATGTAATTTGCCAGCACTTATTATAGCAATCAGTCGTGTTGTTTTCACACGTGAAAAAAAAAATTAAATTTTCAAATAGTGTAGATATGGGGAAGATCATGGTCCCTACAATATGTAACTCTGGAATTTGTTTTTAAGGTCAACTTAATACTAAACATCCCCTTTTGCATTTTTTTTCCCTAAAGTACAAAGCTGTATTAATATTCATAACCTTATAAAATGTTGATACTGTAACAAACCCTCAGTAAAACAGAAAAGTCAAATTTCTTAGTCTGCAAGCCACAGCTGCTGCCTTGTCCCTGGTCCTAGAATTATGAGGTAGACAACCCTACAGGACAAAAGGCTTTTTATCTCAGAATTTAATAAGAATCCTTAGGTGCAACAATTTGTCAAGGTGGATTACACTGAAATGCGTGTATACAATTTTACAGACCTTGCAAATTAGCATATTTGACAAAGATTCCCCAAAAAGAAGCTTAAATGACATCTCCCTAATCTAATGTATACGCCTCTATATGGGCTTGAGCCTAGTTCACAAAATATGTTCTAGAAATGGCCTTGGTTTTTCAAGATAACCTAAGGCTTCCCCCAGCTGTGAGGCCTTCGGCATGTTCGGTTTTCTGGCCTTGTAGAATACTAGGACTTAAGCTAAGACACCACATTAAAGAATTTCAACCCTGTATACTAAGAATACTGAGAATATACAGCAGGTATATAAAAAGAAAAGGTAAAAAATCATGCTGGCATCACAGCTAATAAAACTTCTACTCCACCTTATGCCACAGGACTGAGATTCTGACAGTCTTAGCACAGGTACTTTTACTTACTCGTTATACTTATATAGACTCCTCCCTTAACCCCAAAATTTCATCATTTGGAGGACAGAGGTTTCCAGAGATTACACATATAATAAAAATGTATTTACAAAACCTCTTCTAGGAAACAGCAGTAATTTATAGCAAACCCAGCACAAAATTAGCATCAGCACAGCAAGATATTAGCTATAAGCAAGCAAGTAATGAGGTCAGAAAAAATTTTTAAGCATTTCACTAGTTTACTCAAACCTAAGTTCACCTTTGGTTCCGACTGAATACAAGAAACCTTAGTGCAAAACTTGATTATGTGAAGGTGAGAAGGGATGAAGGACATGTCTTGAATAGCAGGATTCTTGCAACCTCTCTGCTGAGTCCCCCAGCATAATGTATCACATACGTAGCTTTAAATAGCTAGTTTGGCTACAAACAACTCTACCAGCCTCCAGCAAGAGAATTACACAGCTTGGTGCAGAAATCCACTTAGCAGTCAAAAGGGAATTTAATAAGGTTGGTAAATTTGAATTGAAATCTCTCCCTAATCATCATTTGACTTCCTGTTTCTAAATGTTATGCACAGTGCCTCCCTCCCTCACCGTATTTTCTTAGTATGTTGGACAGGCAGTCTAGGTCAAAAGACTCTTAAAAGATGTAAGCATTCAATTTTCAGAATTGTGTAGGAGGAAGTAGCTTCAAACTAAAGTGATTTCTTCCTCAGCAGACAAGAAAACAAACTGCAGCATTTCTAATCCAAACACACATTCTTATGGTGACTTTATGTGAGCAACCAGTTTTTTGACAGACTGATGAAATAATTTCCCTCTGTGTTGGTTTTGGCTGGGATAGGCTTAATTCTCTTCACAATGGTTGGTATAGAGCTGTGTTTTAGATTTGTGCTGAACACAGGGGTGATAATATAGAGGTGTTTTTGTTATTGCTGAGCAGGGTTTACACACTGCCAAGGCCTTCTCTGTTGCCACACTGGGGAGGAAGTTGGTAGTGTTTAGTAGGTTGGGAGAAGACAGAGCCAAGATGGGTGATCCCAACCAACCAAGAGACATTCCAGACCATATGACATCATGCTCAGTAAATAAAACTGAGGGAAAGAAAAGGGGGTGTCTGGATTGATGGCAGCTGTTTTCCCAAGTCACCATTAATTGTGATGGGGTCCTGCTCTCTTGAACATGGCTGCCCATCATGCCATGCCCATGGGAAGCAGAGAATTAATTCCTTGTTTTGATTTGCTTGTGTGGACAGCTTTCACTCTCCCTCTTAAACTTTCCTCACTTCAGCCCACAAGTTTTCCACCTTTTACCCTCTCCCTAATCCTACTGGTGGGATGAGCAAGCTGTGTAAGGCTTGGCTGCTGCCTGGCGTTAAACCACAACATACTCCTCCACAATGGAAGTCACTGCCATTTTCTTTCCCCTTTCTATGACAGGGCAACAAAGATAAGCAGTTCATTAATTTCTGAGGTTCCACAGTTCAAAGCTCAGACCACTAGCCTGAACTACAATTTCAGCTTACATCCACAGAATACTCCAAGAGTTGTTATGTCAGGTCCACACTGCCACATAGCAAAGGTGAAAGCAACATCCTTCAGCAGAGTGGCAGGGCAGTAGCAGTCCCTAATGCCATGGTGTATCTAAAAATACACAGAACTTCACCTCTTCCTCTGCATTTGTAAGGGAGAAGCAATGACTGATAACCAGCAGACAGAAATTAAGCAACCAAACACTACCTTGCTGAGGGAATTAGGTTCAGAGCTCCATGAAGGACGTAGTCAAGCTCAGCATGTTTCTCCACCACAAGTGCCACCAAGCCCTCACAGCAGGCTGTTCGCAAGGCCACATTCTCACTGCAGCACTTCTCCCAAAGCAGGTTCAGAGCAGGGGTCTGAAGGCAAAAGCATGGACCACAAATAATGAGAAGGCCCACAAAGACTCATATTCATTTCATTTCAAACACACTTGTAAATAAAAAACAGCTCAACCGCTTCTCCTGAAGCCTTAGACAGCACAAGAGGTACAGAGCACAAGCTGAGGCACAGATTTTATTCCTGAGAAAAGTCTTTGCAGAGACAGCTCCCTTTCTTGCCCTCGGCTGTCTAGACCCATGATAGAGCATAACACTTACTGTTTCTGACAAAAAGGTAATGCTGATGAATTTTTCAGCTGTGCCTATGCAGACAGAATCATGGAATGGTCTGTGTTGGAAGTGACTTGAAAGACCACCTAGTTCCAGCTCTGAGACATGGGCAGGGATGCTACTCACTGTCAGATTGCCCAGGTCCCCATCCAACCTGACCTTGAACACATTCAGGGACAGGGCACCCACAGGCAGGTTATCATCAGTTTCCTGATTTAAGAAATAAGAATGCGATTGAAGACAACTCAGAAACTGCCAGGAAAAGCTCTGCCTACACCAAGGTGTAGCACAGATAGCCAAAGGCAGGGGTACAAAGGGCTATCCAAAGGTAAGTAATCTTTTCTAAACACATGCTAGTAAGCATGAAGATTTGGCAATAGCTATCAAAACTGCAGCTGATTTCCATGGTAAATTAGTATTCACAGATTCATTTGCTTTGTGGCTTCCAACTGGAGAACAAGGAAGGTGGTAAAACAACCAACACGCAAAATGCACTTACATAAAGGGAGTCTGCAATTTCTAAACAGCACAATCTTCTGCTTCCTAGCATTTTAGAAGCTGTTACTGTATTCCAGTTTAATCTCTTCATATGAGCAGCATTAAGGGGAAAATATCAGCTTGTAGCTCAAAACAGAACATAATTTGGGAACATGATTATGATCAGGACTGTGAAAGAGCTTCTGTTAGATAAATTACACACCTCCAATACTCCCTCACACCAAAATTTAGCAATTTCCAGGTCTGGGTTTGTCAGGGTGCAGTCCCCAGACCATGGAATAAAATCCACAGATCAATTTCTGTTCATTTCTGGACATGTCAGCTTCTAGGCAGAAAAACTAGAGGAGCAAATCCTAACTAACACCTTTCCCATTTGCTGTGACACTTGCAACTGCCAACATTTCATATACCTCTGTGTTAACAAGACATGCACTTAAGTGAGCTTGACTAGTTTAAAATGCAAACTATGCCTTTACATCCTGCTCTCTCCTGAAGAAATACAAGCTCTAGTTAGCTGATATGAAATACAACACCAATGCATTGTATTGGTTTGAAAGACAAGTGCCTGCTAAGGAAGGCAGAAGTCTCTCTTGAAATGGTAAATGTAAACTCCCTCCCTTCAAATTATTATAATTTTGAAATTAAGGAGCTCTCAGGCAAAGATATAGGAATAGGAATAACAGTTCTTTAGGAGCTGAATAGGAAAAATAAAATAAAAAAATAGTAATACAAAAACCCAAAACACTGGCAGAGTCAGAATACAACCTGACACCCTGTCAGTCAGGGTGTTGGTAGCAGTCTGATTAAATGGTGGCTGCAGTGCTCCTGGAGTGACAGACATGGAGACATGAAGTATGTGAAATGTCACACTTCTTGAAATTTTTATAGCAGTGTAAACAAATTTCCAACTCAAGAGTTGTATTTCACTCTCAGTAACATAACTAAATTACTTTCTTAAACTGAACATAGCTAGATATAGGTATTCTTCAGGTTTAAGGCTTCTGCCATTAAGTGCTGTAACGGAAGGAAAACTGCCCTTCTGATGCCAGAGTTTATCTGTTTCTGTATGCCCAAATACATATTGATAACAACCTTATTTAACTTCTAGAATTGTATTAAAATTACACAGTGAAGAATGGGAAAACCTAAAAAACCCACATAGAATAATCACATAAAGATGAGAGAAGAGGCAAAAATGAAAAAATGCCAGAGACCTGGTCAGAAGCCTGCCTGATCTTCTTTGAAGAAACTTTTTCTTTCAGTACTGCAGCAATCAGATGGCCCACTGCCTAAAGTGAAAAAAAACAAAGAACACACACAGATGCATTAAAAGAAATAAATTTAAAAGAAGCAATAAAAAATAAAAATTGCATGATTTTAAAATCCACCATTAAGAAGTCTTTAAAATTATGTTGCATATGATCATTTTATTATGATTGAACACCAAGCTTGTGGATATTGAAGGTGAAATATTTAGGGTGAAAAATTTCCATATTGTAATTTTACTCACTTGTATTGTTATGCTAAGGCACAAAAGAAACAAACTTCCACAGGGCTCCACGTAAGTCCAAAGACCTCTTTTTACAGGTACATAGGTATTTAGGAATTGCAGATATTTTAATGCAACAACTGCAATAAACTTTATACCTCTACTGCTTGACAGATCTCCATGTCCTTAAAAGCACTAAAGTAATCACTAAATCCTGTACTACATAGGGAAGCAGAAGCAAGAGAAGAAGCAGAACACAGCACATCTAAGCAACTTGGCCAAATTTTTGAATCACAAGTTTTGCCTTAAGCATATCCCCTTATCACAGCTACTGCCAGAAATATTTAATTTACTTTAAACAGGGTATTTGACATTAACATTATTCCTCATTAAGCTACTCCATGGCAGAAATCATTAACAAGTTTTGAATAGTAAAGGTCTTCAAAACAAAAACCTTCTGTCCCCCACAACAGCCTAGGTTTATTCTTTTGAGGTGAAGACTCTATTTTAGTAGAAGTCTGATTTCCTCAAACTGTCTTTCAAAATCTAAACGTAAACCAAAACACACTCAAAGGCATCAGGCGGTTTTCAACCTAGGCTTTTGTCTTCTGATTCATCTCTAATTTGTCTTGTTTCATAATTATTGATACTGTTACACATAAAATCCATTTTTGTGAAAGACAGAAAGACGTGTTTTCACAGTAACAGTGCAAAAATGTTGCGGACTACCAATGCACCCAGAACAGCTGCTGCATCTACTCTTCTCTGCTAATGACAGATCATTACTTCTGGAAAAAATAAACTAGACCAGAAAAGAATAAAAATTGAAATTAGCATTTCATTTTGGTTAGTGCATAAAAAGAGAGGAACAGATTATTTTCAATGCTTTGAGATTCCTTTATGTACTAACGTGTCTTAACAAACTGAAATAGGAGCTTAAATTTCTTGGAAAGACAGCACCTTAAACACTCCTAGACTACAAGGACTATGCTTTCCACAGGTAAGGATATGTACTTTAACACATTTTACTCAAAAAGAAAGGTTATTTGGAAATCTTACTCCTGAGGAAACAGAAGGAGGAATTGGGGTCAAGTCAGCCATCTACCTCTGTCTGCAACTAACCCATTGTAAGAGACACAGTGCACTCCCCAGACAGATCTTTCAGTGCCTTTACCAAGGGAAGCCCACATTATCTTTTCTTTTTCCTGTTTAAAAGGACCTTCAGAAGTTAATTCACACTTAATCATAGAATCCTTAAGTCACTTCCCTTACACAGGAAAAGGGACTTATCAATAGAAACAGCTTTTGCAATGACCTAGCAATACGGAAAAGTCAAAATGTCGATTAGCTTCGTGCATTTCTAGAACTTAATTAAGCAGCAAAACTTTATGACCTACAAATCTGTGCTCAAGTTCCTCACTTTTCTGATCGTGTGTAGACTATACATTCTGCAGAGCAGATATCTTGGTTGTTCCCAGAAAGAGAAGACAACTCTTATGAAGTTGAATCCTGACCTGATTACAGTTTTAAGATCACAGACTGCTTTCCAGGGTTCACAAAATACAGGTGGAAACTATCAAAACAGCCAAAGCATGGGAAAAAAATCAACCAAAGCACATTAGTAGACCTTAATGATGTGCAGCTGTAGTAATGAGACAAGACATTTAAGCAATACAACAGTGTACCACGGGGATATTCTGCACTAAAGAAAAATTAACTGCATCAAAGATGCTGAGTCCTACTCATTAATGCTAGTAATGATATAAACTCATCTGCAGTGCAAGACACTTCGCTAGACCTTGAATGATCTCCAGCTTTCAGGGACATGACTTTCTCTCCCAAATGCCAAGTTGATGACAAGTGGACTTGTGCATTTCTCCTTTAAACCTAGTTACTGTTTAACCAAGGCAAACTGACTGAAATTAAGAGGCAAGAGAGGCACCAGCTCACACAGACTGCATTCCGATCAACTTATTTCATCAAACTAATGGGCACATATTTAATCCTAGATTCAAAACAGGATGAGGAAGAAAACAGGGAAATTAGCAATGAACTTACAGATATATTTTTAATACTGAAATGAGAAATGGCCAAAGCAAAGAGGGTACATGTTTTAATCAGAGACTTATTATTATTACCACTCCTTCCTGTCTATTAAATATACTATGAGAAACATTTTTAGTACATGATAATTTCAGGTGAAAATGACAAGGAGCTAATGCATGGACCAGAAAATAAAGGGGGCTGAGCTGAGCTGCATACTGTTATCAATTGATGACAGACAAGACAGCAGTAGTTCATCAGTTCTTATCACCAAGAAATAAACAGAGCAGTTCCATGAAGTACTGCAAAGTAATACTTCATACTGGTAATAATGGTAATTTCTGACTTCTCTTGAGAACACAACGTCACCAAAAATCACTTGGCCACACTCCAACCCTACAGTCATAGAAATTTTCTGATTTTCCTGAAGAGATTTTACAGTGATGAGCAATTATGTCCTATGTTTCGATTACACAAAGAGGGCAATCAGGATTTGATTGCGATTTAAGAATACTCTGTTTCTCTGGTTTTCTGACTTAGGAAAAAAAACCCAAACAGATAGGCAGATAACAGCAGCTGTTGGAACAAACATTTCCACAGACAACTTGATTTGTTTTAATGCTTTTTAAAAATTACCTGTGACTGAACAACTGCATTAGGAAATTCAAATCGCTTTTTGATGTCATCCAACATTTTGGCTCTGTCATATGACACTAAATTTCACTCTGCAAGAGATTAAAAAAATATGCTTAGGACAAGGAAGAAGAGCATGCCATTTTCTACACCACCTCCCCCCCATCCTGCTGGTTGATGTTGTATATCTGGTTTAAGAGATACAAGCATTAAAGTATTTTCTTCCCCCTCTGAAGTTCACCATATCACCTCGCCTTTTGGGCTTGAACCTAAGAAATGCTGAATACTCCCTGGTCCTGCACCAAGAATGTGTTACAGACATTTCTTAAAGCTGCAACAAATATACCATTCCATATGGAACAGTGTATGTGTACTCGGAGAGCATGTATTCTTGAGAGAATTTTAAGTATATTTCATTGACTTGAAAATGAGACAGCTCAAAAGGAGTGTTCACAGTCTCACAAACATGATTTAAAACACAAAATTATCCACAAACTTTCCATCATTTCATGCAAAAAAAAAAGACCGACCTATGAGACTGCAAATGGTAATAACTGTAGATAGGGGCTGGAACATTTGAAATGAAAACCTTCTCTGTAAGTTGGAATGTGCAACAAGCACAAATGAACCAATGCTAAAGAGAAATTAGAAGTCAGTTGTTCACATACATCAATGAAACTGATGGCCACTGCAAATACTCAAATATTTCAATTTACTACAAACCCACTTCCTTAAAAAGCCAAAAAAGCACTTGTGGAAAACCTAAGTGTAATCCTTTGCAATAAGCACTGAGGAAATATATACACGCAAAATACTCAAATTCCAAGACATACTATCAGTGTGATGCATTTGGGGTCTTGCCACTGATTTGAAAAAAGATGGAATTAAAGCCTTGATACAAGCAATGCAGCATGTGCCACAAGAAATACCATTTGTGGCACAAAAACTCAAAATTAATAGTTACTTTAATAGATCAGTGAATACAAATTCCTCGCAGTTAATGGTATAATTCCCATATACTTGTGGATTACATGCCTGAAAGTGCAGGAGAAAAAAACCAACACTGATGCTGGTATGGGTTTGTACAGTATTAGAATAGACATAATGGCATTTTGAGACAATAGATGTCCATTAAATCAATACACATTGAACTAGAGCTGATATCTTGCTTTTTACTAAAAAAAAAAAAAAAAAAAAAAGAAAAAGATCACTACAACAAACAATTCCAGACACACCTAGATCTGTTGAGAATGGCTAATAACATCATTGGATCTAGATGCATCAGCCTATTTGTATATATAAACCCAAGGACCCTCATTTCTATCCAGCAAACAGCAAAATGAGGTAAGGTTCCTTCCTGGGCAGTTTTGACATGAACACACTGGAATTATATTGTATCTCTCATCAGGTAATTTTTTTTCACCACATTAAAAGAAAAAACTACTAGAGGATCATTACAAGCACAGAACATTCCTTCAATGTAAGCATAAATCAGCTTATTTCAGACGGACTGGAAGTCCATTGCCCTTGCACAAATCCCAAATTTGTATCAATCTAAACTAAACATCTACAGGATACTTACAATGCAACAGCTATATCAGTGCAATTAAATGAATTTAAATAACACATAAACAGTTTCTCAGTCTTCAACATTCACCCTTAGCAAAGGCAACTGTGTATGCATATGGAATGCCTGTAAAGTTTACAAGATACATGGATAATCAAAGATGGCAAAAGTTCAACCTCCCGTTCAAAGAAGTTCTTTGCCCCAGTTTGGCCTTGAAAACCCCTCAAGATCAGGGAAGGCACCACTTTACTGAACTGTTGTGATCAACAAATGCTTTCTCTCCATCTCTAGTCTTTAGCCCTTTTTGCCATGAACTCCTATGAAGCACCTGCCTGTGCTTTCTTTCACCCCCTCCCATCAGTGCCAGGGCTGCTCCTGGGTACCACTGTTCAGCTGTTCCTCCTCCCCGCTGAACTGTCCTAGAAACCACAGCCTCTCCCCACAGCCCCATTATCTCAGAGATCTCGGCTGAATTCAGTCTTTATGGTCACTATCTCTCCCTACACAAGGATCCAGAACTGGACATGTCAATATGAGATCTAAGCAGTGCTCACCAGAGCCAGACAAATCTCACCCTAACAGAGCTCTGTCACACATCCCAGGGCAATGCCTGCCAGCCACCCCACGGAACTGCTCCCCAGCTCATCCTGTAAGGGGTGAGCCAAGACAGGGTATTTGTCATTGCTGAAATTCCTGAGGTTCCCATCACCTGTTCCTCTAGTCCATGCAGAGCACAGCCCTGCCAGCAGGCACATATCCTACCTTTGACACAGGAACAGAGTGGGAGACAGTGTTGAAAGGCTTGTTCAAGAGGAGTTAATGACACCTATCCCTCCACTTGATGGCAAATCCAACTGTTCTTTATTAAAGGCAGTCATGTGGGTCAGGCATAATTGTTCCTTGGCAAATCCATACCCACGTGTATTATTCCTAGTAAGAATCACAGAATCAGACAGTTTAAGAATAACGATTTCCAGAGCTCATCTAGTCCAATCCTTCCATCAAAATTGATCTGAATCTTCTTCTCTACCAAGTCCAGTGAAGTACTACAAACTCACAAGGATGGAAATGGTAGAATCACATCCCTGGAAGTGGGATTAAAAAATGACTGGATGTGGCACACTGGGCTACTGTTAAGCTGACACAGGGGTTTTCAGTTAAATGCTGGACTTGATGATCTTGAAAGTCTTTTCAAACTTCCATGATTCTATGATTGTGGATCCCTTCCACTTCAGAACATTCTATGCTACATCATCAACCACACACATAAAAAACCATCCACCCCAAAAAACCCACTGAACACACACACACATAGACATGCAAGATAAAGAAAGAAACAAGGTATTAGAAAGTAACCTTGGTTTGTTCTCCTAATATAGTCAATGTAAGTGATAAGCATCAGTGTAGTCTTGAGCTTCACTTTCTGCAAGATGGCCACAAGGTTGATCCATCACTGCCCCTTCACTAAAAAAGGTGCAAAAATATGATTAAGGGCTTATGATATAATGACAGGAAGATCACTCAGCAATTACTGTTATGGAGAAAACTGACTCAGGCCAAACAAATTTATTTTTACCAATGAAATCTGAGTAGAACAGTAAGAAATAATAAGGAAAAAAAAAATCTAGAAACACGTTTCCCCCCACCTTTCCCTTCCTTCTTGGGTCAGCTTCACTCACAACCAATTTCTCTACCTCTTCCCCCTGAATGGAGTAGAGGATCAGGAAATGAGGTACAAGTCATACTTTTCCCAGCTCCAGCACGGGGTCTCAACCACAGTCTGCAGTTCTTCATGAACTGCTCAAGCCTGGGTCCCTTTTATAGGGTACAGTTGTTCAGGAACAACTGTGCTCAAGTGTGGGTCCTAAGTCTTGCCACAAAACCTATTTCAGTATGGGTTCCTGTCTCCATGGTCCCACTTTCAGGAGCGTGCTCCAGCATGAGATCCTCTCCATGGAGTCACAGCCTCCTTTGGCCATCCAACTAGTCCAGCATGGGGTTCTCCAGGTAGATACCTGCTTCGCCATGGATCTCCATGGGCTGCAACACACACACGCTACTTTACCACTGTCTTCACCATGGGCTGCAAAGCAATCTCTGCTCTACAACCTGGAGCATCTCCTCTGGTTCCTTCTGCACCTTGGTGTCTGCAAGACTGTTCCTCTCATGTTCTCACTTATCTCCTTGGGCTGCTGTTGTGTAGGTTTTTCACCTTCTTAAACTTGTCCCCGAGGTGCTGCCACCGCCACTGACGGGCGTGGCCCTGGCCCGTGTCCGGTCCATTTGGAGCCGGCTGGCACTGGCTCTGTCAGACATGAGGAAAGGCTCTGGCAGCTTCTCACAGAGGCCACCCCTGCAACCCTTCCGCTACCACATCCTTGCCACGCAAATCTAACAAAGCATCCTAATGCTAAGAGGGACAAGCATTGCTAATTCAAGTGAAAAAAAGAGAGGCTGTCACGACACTACACCTTCGGATCTGCTCCACTTCTCCAGAAGAAATTCCGCCAAATTAAGTTAAGCCACGTAACAGAAAATGATCGCGGAGAGCTCTGAGACCACACTTCCCATCTGTGGCCTCCGAGCCTTTGGCTCCTTTTTAAGGACTCTCGATTCAAATCGGTGTTCCTATCAAGCCAGCGTGAGAAACCTGCACACACACGCAAAAGTTTCACAGCGACCAGATTTTAACAAAAACGCACAAGAAACAACACCCCCTCACACAGGGCAGCACCGGCAGCTGCCTCTCCTTCGCTGCCGTCCTGACGCCGCGGATCGCTCCCGCCGCCCCTCACCTCGGTCGGGCCGGGCTGGGCCAGCCCGCTGCGCCTCCGGCACGGCCGCGCCGCCTCCGCCCGCTGCGCCCGGAACCGGCCGCGCACAGCGCGCGTGCGCAGCGCCTGGCGCAGGCGCGGCGGAGGGGCTGACGGGGCGCGCTAAACGGCACGGCGGGAGGGGCCGCGCCCGCTCCCGGTACCACTGCCGGGGCCGCCCTGCCCGGTACGGCGGGAGGGGCCGCGCCCGCTCCCGGTACCACTGCCGGGGCCGCCCTGCCCGGTACGGCGGGAGGGGCCGCGCCCGCTCCCGGTACCACTGCCGGGGCCGCCCTGCCCGGTACCGCGGGAGGGGCCGCGCCAGCTCCCGGTACCACTGCCGGGGCCGCCCTGCCCGGTACGGCGGGAGGGGCCGCGCCCGCTCCCGGTACCACTGCCGGGGCCGCCCTGCCCGGTACGGCGGGAGGGGCCGCGCCCGCTCCCGGTACCACTGCCGGGGCCGCCCTGCCCGGTACGGCGGGAGGGGCCGCGCCCGCTCCCGGTACCACTGCCGGGGCCGCCCTGCCCGGTACGGCGGGAGGGGCCGCGCCCGCTCCCGGTACCACTGCCGGGGCCGCCCTGCCCGGTACCGCGGGAGGGGCCGCGCCCGCTCCCGGTACCACTGCCGGGGCCGCCCTGCTCGGTACCGCGGGAGGGGCCGCGCCAGCTCCCGGTACCACTGCTGGTGCCGCCCTGCCCGGTACCGCGGGAGGGGCCGCGCCAGCTCCCGGTACCGCTGCCGGGGGCGCAATGCCCGGTACCACTGCCGGGGGCGCAATGCCCGGTACCACTGCCGGGGCCGCGCCCGCTCCCGGTACCACTGCTGGTGCCGCCCTGCCCGGTACCACTGCCGGGGGCGCAATGCCCGGTACCACTGCCGGGGCCGCGCCCGCTCCCGGTACCACTGCTGGTGCCGCCCTGCCTGGTACCACTGCCGGGGCCGCGCTGCCCCGTACCGCGGGAGGGGTCGCGCTGGCCCCCGGTACCGCGGGGAAGGACGGAGGGCTCGGTAGTGGTGCTCCGCACAGAGAAGAACGCACATCTTTATGGGCTTCATAATTACTGCAGAGTGAGTGTCCTCAGCCTCCTAAATGCTTAGGCAGGCGGTCGTCAGCAAGCTGCAGGGACGTCAGGAAGACCCTGGACATGAAAAATAAACTATGCCCTGGGTTGCTCCTTGTTACCACATAGTCACAGTCAATTAGGTTGGAGAACACCCCTAAGAACATCGAGGGTGCAGCTCTTTCAAAGGCTGAAGAAGAGTTTAAGCCCAGTTCTGATGTATTTTGGTGACTGTTGCGCTACTAACTGGTAACCACTCATCTGAGACAGAGGCTGTATTGTCAGTTAAGGGTTAGTTTAATACAAAATACCACTTCTGTTCCATAACATCAAAGCAATACACAACTTACGCACAGCATGTGTAGCATAACGATGGGTCTGAATGATAAATACCTTCAGAAAAAAAACCCCAAATATTTTAAAAGGAATTTGCTTGAAAATTGTTAGGTTATTCTCTTCCAAGGTTATCTTGTCTGAGTCGCTTTAAACAGAAAGTAGTGGAATGTTGACAAATAAGGAACAAAAATAAATGTAGACAAGTCTGTCTAGTATTTTTTCAGTTTTTTCATTTTAAAAGATCAGTGATATATTGTTTTCACTTTCACCAGCTAAAGCAATTGGCAGTTTATGGTATTCAAAGAGCCCTGCTACTGCCTGTATCAAATTGGTGGAAACATATACCACTCCACTTCCAAGAAGCACTAAAATCCCAGAAGTGACTCACTGTATTCTCTTGAGCTGCCTATATGTGTACAATACAAAGGGAAGATCAACCACATCCCAGAGGACATGTGGACTGCTTGTTTTATCCATGACTTCTCTCCAGCAGCTGTTTTCAAGCAGTACATTCCATTATTTGTGACATGGCTTTTGGTTCAGTACACTCTGGACAAGATGGGCTCCCATGTCTGCCTGCTGCTGAACTATCTTACGATGAGGGAAACGGACTGTAGGAACTTTCACGGGGATGTATTTCAGTCCATCTCTAGGTGGCTATAAAAGATCAAATGAATCCAAAGGCAGTCTACTCTTCCCGTTCCATGCTTTCTGCTTCATCTAAGGACATCTCGCTATTGGCAGGTTGGTTTGTTGACATTTTGTGATTAGTGGTCAGCTATGAAGTGCCATCACTCCACTCATGCAGAGGTTCCATGGATTTTAATGCAAATCCAGTTTGAGGGCAGAAATGAGAAAAAAGTCCCTGACTTTTATCCTTACAGGCTATTGAGATGAATAAGAATGGAAATTGCTTAACTTTCAGGGAGAACTTTGCAACTTACAAGATTAGGCTTTAAATGCTATATTGAAATTTATCCTATAGGCATTCATAGAGTTCACTCCCTTTGTGTCAGTGCAATTAAGGCCTGTGGCATTTTTTGACTGCCTATACAGCACTTTTCCTTCTATAATTGCTGGTCGCAGAGCTTGCCTGACAGGTGAAGTGTATCAATAGCATGCAATCCAGAGAAACTTCTCCATCTGTTAGTTCCATGCTGTGCCCTAGACTTAGATCCTATTACAGTGCCAAGTCAGCTACTGCCCAAATAAGCATTAGCCAAAATGGTTTTCAATTTGATGCAAACTACAATGAGATCTTCTGAGATAAAAGGAGCATGTAGTAATTAATTTTGGTGCAGACCATTCTGAGTGTGTTGATACTGTGAAGCATATTACTTTGACAAGCAGCTCACCAGAGGTTTCATGGTTGGTGTGAAAGTATCAGGAATATCGCAACCATTCTCTGGATTACTTGACTGTGGTGTGTTATTGCTAGCACTGTTCCTAAGCCCTGAGTTTTGTGCAGGTCTTCTAAGGACATTGAGGCATGAGAACACTGAGTGTACATAACACAAATGCTCTCACAAAGAGCTCTTGGTAGCTCCAGAGACTCAGTTATGGCTTGATACTAAAGAAACCCATCTCATCTTCGTGAAACCATTTACTGTCCTATGGTCTTCATTTGTTTTAATAACGTATTTTTCTATGTTGATATCTCAGATGCAGGAAAAAAGCAGAAGATACCTCTTAAAGGGCATACTTAAATTTACAGGTACTGCTTTTGATTGCTTTCAGCTTGCAAGGCTTATAGAACCTGGCTGTGAAACCAAGATATGTTTTCTGTTGTGGCCTGAAGTGATGTCCCCAATTTTCAAGGTCTTCAATTAAAGTAGGAAAAATACTTGGGGGGGTCTGAAGATAGCATAAGTGTCAAAGTCATAACTGGATTTGATTCAGAGCAGTTCGTAACAGCTGCAGATTATGGTGAAAAGTGCTTTCCCTAGCAAATTTTTGAAATCAGTTTTCCCTGTTGAAAGAAACACAACACAACACAACACAACACAATTTACTGCTGGTCTTAATGTGGCCTATCTGTTATACAGAAAATGAGAAAAATAGAATTCAGCTAGCTTTTATTGGGCTGCCAAATAGGATTACCATCCTCCAGTTTGTGTGACAAGAGCTCTTGAAAAGGTCAGCAAACCTTGAAAACTGCCCTCTTCTCTGGCTTGTGAATTTTCTTCCAGGAAAAAAACTAGGGCAAGAGTCCTTGTCTCCAGTTAAACTTTTTCTAGAATATTCTAAGTTGTTTTATTATGGGACGATCTAATCCCATGAGGGGTAATGCATGGTAATGCTCTCCAAGAAATGCCAGAAGGTTCTCTTGGCAGCATTTGTAATGTGCTGTGAAGTCTCCCAGTGAAGGTTACTATGCAAATTAAAATCGTACAGTAATAGCACTGATAATGTTCTAATCTGCATATCTCATTTCTTACATAGAATTTTATCCAAACCAGAAAGCAATTCTAGCTTTAATCATGAAGCAGAGGAATAACGAAAGTTCCAGTTAAGAATATATTGCAGAAATCAATAGCAGCAAAGCCTACCACTATTGAAATATATTTGTTTTAAATCTCTTGAGCCTGATAATGAAATTTAGTTTTAGCAAATGGACTTGCCTAGTCAGCTCTGTCTTTAGCCATTATAACTAAGAAGGCTCATTTAAAATGTGTTCAGCTTTCAAATGCAGCTACTTTTGCTCCAAACAGTAGTCAGCTATGAAGGGCCATCATTCTACTCATGCTTCCATGGACTTCAATGCAAATCCAGTGTGAGGGCAGAAATGAGAAAAAAGTCCCTGCTTTTTATCCTTACAGGCTATTGAGATGAATAAGAGTGGAAATTGCTTAACTCCCACCAGGAAGAGCTCTTCAACTCACAAGATTAGGCTTGAAATGCCATATTGAGCTTTATCCTGTAGGAGTTCATAGATAAAAACTCCCTTTTTATTAGTGCAATCAAGGCCTGTGGTATTTTTTGATTGTCTGTGCAGGACTTGCTCTACTGAGGGGCAATGTAGAAAGTTTAAGCCATATTTCTGGTAAGGAGTAATTGCTAGCAATGCTGCAGTTTAGCACTGTTTCAGTTTCCCATTTATTGTATCAAGTGGCAGAGAGTTTTTAAAGGGATAGAAGAATTTTTGGCATCAGTTCTCACTCTCAGGCTCATGGATCCTACAAAGCCCTTCAATTTATATGTGCCTGAACGAAAATGAATAGCTAGTGGAGTGATAACACTGAAATAAGGGCCACACCAGAGACTGGTTTCATACTACTCCGTACAACTAGATCGGATTTTATTAAATCAGTGGCAGCAGCAGCTACAATATTAGAAAGAAGTTATCCCCTTGTTCTGGAATACACTGTAACAAATTTGTGTTCCACACAAGGTGGAAATACTTTTGAAACAGTACACAATTCAAGCCTTATTGCCACAATGGGTACACAAGTACAAATGAATCATTTAGTGCTGGATAATGTAACTTAGAAAAGATGCAGTGGGGCCAAACATCACTAGGGTGATGTTCATCACTAGTGTGAGCAGGTGATGAGCACTTTAAGTAAACTGCAGGCAGATGTAACTGATGTTCCAGATCTAACTTTGTTCGTGATTCATCTTCCTACTCGCATGGGCAACAATGAACGAGGTACACTGTGAACAGCCAAGGGCGAGTAATAGAAGCTGAACCTCGCTAGTCTCCAAGATAGCAAACTGCATTCTACTTTCACTTACATGATGCAGTACAGCAAAACATAAAGAGGATTCAAGGAACGAAGTTAAAGATGTAATTTAGATTGTTTTATGCCTCCACTTTTTTTCTTTAAATGAACATTAGCTGAAGTCACAAAACTACAAGCAGACTGCTCAGGAGTGATTAAAAATAGATGAGTATTCCAATTGCTGTAATTGAGATTAACAAGACTATTCATTTGTTTAGATTTACACAGTGTGTGTTTGCAAGTCGTGATGTGACTTTAGCAAGACCAGGGAAGGGATCATCCCCTTACTGATGAGGCTGCATCTTGAATCCTGCGTTCAGTTTTGGGCCCCTCCTTCACTACAGAACAGTCACTGTGCTGGAGAATATGTCCAGAGAAGGGGAACAAAGCTGCTAGAGGGTCTGGAGGACAAAATATACAACGAGCACTTAAGGGAGCTGGGGTTGTTTAGCCTGGAGACAATGAGCCTGAGGGGAGACTGTATCATTTTCTAGAACTCCCCTGAAAGACTTGCAAGAATCCTGGCATCCGTTATCATAAGAATCATTGTATCTTTTTACCCTAATCTCTCAAGGATTTACTTGAGGGGGGTGGGAATGGAAGGGCAGAATATTGATGAATGACGTGATGAGAAACCATTGCTCTTGCTCCATATTTGTTTGTATGTATATATATATATGTATGCGTATATATATATGTATATATGTATATATATATTTACTACACAAATATATATATTTGTATGTATTTACAGTCTACACACACATATATTTGTATGTATTTGCAGTCTGAAGCAGATAAATAAAATATATAGTTTTGGTCTGTTTAAAATATGCTGTTTGAGGAACAGATAAATGGAGAATGGGTTGAGGCAGCAGAGCATTGAAAGGTGGAAATTGCAGTGAATCAGGATAGCATGCTTTTTGCATTTGTATCTTTTGGAGCACTGGGAAGTTTTTATTGGAAATTGTAAATATATGTGGAAGTGTCTGAAATTGTTGTCACATGGTGATGAAAATTCATTGTTATGGGAAGTTCATTGTTCATTGAGGGGTGCCTACCATTAGGAGGAGTCTAAATGAATTACACCTGCTTACTACTAAAATCTATTTAATTCAGAGAGCTTCACACAGAGCTTATATGGAACGGCATCTGAATGCTGTATAGCAAGTCAGAATATACAAACTGCAGATTCACTGATTCCCTTCCAGAGCTGGCAAAACATGTCCACCCATCTTAATTCTGTTTTGTTCCCCTCTAGGACTTCATGAAAATTACTTCTACCTTTATCACTATGCTGTGAATACTGTCTGACTCCCATACATTGAGCAATCATGCTTTGAAACTTTCTCATATGCGAAAGTTGCTATTTCTTATTCATATGATTTCTGTTTAGATTTCTGAAATGTGCCTATCAAGCTCCTAAAGCGAGACTTCTGAAAATATGTATGTAATATATTCCTTAAACTTTGCAATGTTCTCTCAAATGCCATGTCTATCAAATAATTTCTTACTGTTTGTTGAACTAGCTGTGTATTTAAGTTTCTCTGTTCTCCAATACTACTTTTCATTGCATGCTTTTTTCTATTTCTTAACTTTTTCTATTTTTTTTTTCAGGGCCAAACTTTCTTCTCATTGTATTTAAATACTTTCAACCTTCATGCCTTTTCTGGTTTTCCCTGGTTAAATTATTTAGTTAGTCTCTTTATTTCAATTTGCCATCCATAAAGTTGGGGGAAAAAATTATGCTCTGAATCAGTGAGGACATAATCATGAATTCATTAAAGATGAGGACAGCTGAGACCCAGTGGCTATATGAGTACTTATCACTGATTTAAAAATCTGTTTTTCACCAAGGTAATGTTAAGCAGTTTGAGATTCTCACTCATTTTCTAGTGATACTGGAAGTAAAGAAGATTTGGCTGGTTTATGGCTGTCACAATAAAAGCGTGAGAATAGTGTAGTCTTGTACCTTTCTGATACTCTTGTAATGAAGCTAGAGAATAACGTAAGTATTCTGTAACCAAGATGTGGTGCATAAATTATGCATAAATTCTTGAATTGGATAATTGGTCAACTTACTTAACTAATAGTGGGGTATTGGGTTTTCATGGCCAGGTTTTTGGTAGTGGGGGCTACAGGGATTGCTCTTGTGAGAAGCTCCTGGAAGCTTCCTCCATGTTTGTCAGAGCCAAAGCCAGGCAGCTCCAAGATGGACATGCAACTGGCCAAGACTGGGCCAACTAGAAATGGTGGTAACATCTCTGTGATAACGGATTTAAGAAGGAAAATAGAAGTTGTTGTGCAGATATAATTGCAGCCAGAGAAGAACCAAGAGAGAACCTGTGAGAGGAAGAACTCTGCAGACACCAAGGCCAGTGCAGAAGGAGGGACAGGAGGTGCTCCAGCAGGTGCTGAGCTGAGATGCCCTGCAGCCTGTGGTGCAGACCATGGTGAAGCAGCTGCAGCCCCAGGAGGATCACAGGGATGCAGAGATCCACCTGCAGCCTGTGGAGGAGACCCACACCCCAGCAGGTGGATGCCTGAGAGGAGGCTGTACCCCTGTGGGAGGCCTGTGCTGGAGCAGGCTCCTGGCAGGGACCTGCAGCCCTGGGGAGAGAGGAGCCCACACCAGAGCAGATCTGTAGGAGCTGTGATCCCATGGGGGCCCGTGCTGGAGCAGCCTGTCCTGGAAGGACTGCACCCCGTGGAAGAGTGACCCACATTGCAGCAGCTGGTGCAGGACTGCTGTCCATGGGATGGGCTGACATTGGAGAAGTTCATGGAGAACTGTCTCCCATGGGAGGGACCCCATGGAGCTGGGGAAGGAGTGCCCTTCCTGAGCAGTGAGAGAAACAACATGTGATGAACTGACCATAACCCCCATTCCCTGTCTCCATGGGCTGCTGGGGGGAAGGAGGCAGAGCTGGGAAGGAGGGAGGTGTGGAAATAACGTGTTTTTAAGGTCTTATTTTACTTCTAATTATCCTGCTCTGATTTTGTTAGTAATAAATTCAGTTAATATCTCTAATTCAAGCCTGTTTCCCCCATGATGGTATTTCATGAGTAAAATCTCTATCCCTATCCTAATCCATGAACCCTTTGTTGTATTTTCTGTCCCCTATCCAGTTGCAGAGGAGAGTGAGAGAGAAAATTTGGTGGGTGCCTGGAATGCAGATAGGGCCAATCCATGACAGTATTTTTGGTGCCATGACTTGCATTCAAATTGACATTCCTGCCACCACAAGAACCAGATGCAGAGTGAAGATGGTCACATAATTGCTTTATACTTGTCTGATTACTAATGGGGTGATTTCCTGTCAGGCCAGAAACTGAGAACACTGCTTGCAGTGAAGTCACTCCCTGATATCTCCCTTGCACATGTGATCAAACTATCCTGGCTAGGGCTGGGGAAATCCAAAACAAGTCCTCTGAATTTAGTCATTACACGGCTGTAAACAGAGTATAAAATTTGACTTTGTTTCTTTGACTAACAGGAGCATTTACCACCATTGTGAGAAAATAAACCTCTAAATACTTCCTTATAGGTCTTTCAACAAGACTTTTTCACTCTTGATGAATTTCCTTATTGTCCCTAGAGGCCACTAAAAACTATTTTTAATGTTTTATACTGTAATATTATACATCGCCAAGACCCCTTTTTGCATTTATCTTCTGTTATTACTATGCTCCTGTGAGGTGGCCAGTGGTGAGTTATTGTCAAGATCCCTATAAACTGTTTTATATTGTATTCTGAATCTTGCAGCCCTTGGTCTTGCAGGTCTTTTCTGTTGGTTTATATGTTTCCATCTAAAGTGCTTATTTTCTATTTGATTTGCAATTAGAAATTGAAAGCCAGTAAAACCTCAAAACAGCCACATATTTTGTTCAGGCTGCTTGGCATTTGTTCATCCTATGTTGCTAACCAAAGAAAGCCAATCCAGACACAGTATTCTGCCATTAGTCCTGACAGCCAGAGAGGCTTTAGAAAGCAATGTAGACATATTCCTTGTTGTATGTGTAAGATCAGCTGTAGGCTTATTTTAACTTTTGGCTCTGGTTCACACCAATCAATATCTGGCTTGGATCAAGATTGGCTATGATTTTTTTATATTGTTTGCATAATAAAAGATCTCAAATATAGAGAAATTCAGACTGATGATACATTTTAAAGGCACTGTGGTTTCATTTATACCCAGTAATATTAGCTTTTTCCGTTCATCGCTTTTTTGTAATATTTGAAAATAAGGCCTATTTAAGAGTCAGTCAGACTTGGGTCACAAAATTTGAACTTCAAATAGAAATTTAAAACAGCTGTGTTTGAAATATTGAAGACAATTCAATGTATCCAAATGAGCTGTGAAACAGTCTTCTTTTTTGCAGTGTAAGACATATCTGCCTTGTGTAAAAAAACAGTACAAAAAGGCAGCAATTCCTTTCAGTTATGTGTGGAATCACCAATAGTACAGCTGTGAAATACAGCTCCTGTTAGGTCAGATGTAATGCTGCACTAACACATCTATGCTCTAAACACAGTTAGCTCTATACTGAGCAGAAATGTTGACTTGTGTTCCATGGAATCAGGGATCTGGGATCTATGCATCATGTATCACAGCTTGATGCAGGTATGACTGAGGACATCTGAACACAGGGACTGGTGCCTTCCAGGAAGCCTACAGTTGTATCCATTATTTCAGCACACATAAAAAGTGCAAGCATTTTTACCATTGCAGGAGTTGATTACATGAGCATTTAGGTTGTGAAACACCTCCAAGAACACAAATGTCTCGTTTTCTAGTGGCTGAGTAATTATTCCCTGGTAAACCTTGTTTAGGCAGTACGGGATAGCACTTGTAGAAAACTGCCTTCACCTTTATAAATCTGTAGTTCTTTGCACATTCATATGCACATAATTACATCCATCTGCTATAATGAGATCAAAGAATGTTTATTTTAACTGTTAATCCAAAATGAAGTCAATAGTTGCATGAGTTTGTCACTTAACAGCTTGAGATCATTCTTTGATTCTGCTCCTGTCAGCCAAAGATTATATTTGGAATTAATGAAATGTTTAGATTTTTAAATCATAGCTGTAATTGCATCTCAACCCATTCAGCTTGAATACAAATGCTGCGTTTGGATTTTTTGGTGTTTAAAAATCAACATTGCTTCACAACTGACAAATAGTAAACAACTTCCTTTTATTTTCCAAATTTCAGCCTGAATCAGCAGATGTTTCTGAGTAACAATTACTCAACTGAGTGGTCTCAGTCAACTAGCTAAAAAGACACTCGGAATGAATGAAGTTAGGTAATAAAAGCATTTCCACTGTGATGTTGGTATGTGTTATAGGAAAATAGCTTGTAGTGATTCAGTCCCATTTTAAGCCAAGAGGACAAATAATTTCATCCAAATGCATAAGAAATAAGTCAGTATAGAAAGACTCCAGAGGACGATCCAGCTCCATTCCTTCCAGTAGTATCCCAAGCTAGGAAGATGATGCCCTATTCAGATGGGTCCTGGCAGCTGGAAGCACACTGCATTAAGCTCGGTGGTCCAGCCCCTCAGCCCTTGCTTACATGCATAGTCCTAACTCAAGAACAAAGTTTTAAACTTGCCAGAATTAGCTTTGGAGCATTTATGGACTCAGAAAGAGTTCTTATATTTGCTGGTTTGCCTAATACAAGGTTATTGGAAGATACGTGAAGTTTCAGATATGCACATCAGAATTTTAAAACATGGATATTCATACACATTTCAAGTCACTTGTGGAATTTTTTACAAATTGTATTCATCTTTTTCAACTCTTAGTATTGGTTTTATAATTAGGGCTTACAGTATCTTAAGAAAAGGAAGATGCAGCTCAGTGGTTTCAAAGGAATTATTAAGTCATGCTAAACTCTGGACAATGTGCGCTCATTCTCGAAGTGAGAAGAGAGAAGATAGAAATCGTGGTCCTCGGGAGAGGTCAAATGAGGACATTGGCGGAGGGCTCGGCGCGCCATCTCTTGGCGGCGCCCGGAAGGCCCGGGAAGGGTATTCCATGTGCGTGCGGAATGCTGCCCTCGGAAAGGGCTTATCACTGCCAGTGCCAAGATTGCCAAAAATACAATTATCCAACCGACTAAAGCAGTTTACAAGATGCCAAAAGTTACTACCGGCAAATTTTTGACAATTCTATGGCTGCTGGAAAATAGTCCTCTCACGAACGTCAGTGGTTTAGAGGTTTACAGTGAATCACTTCATCTCCTCAGTGGCATATTCCTGCGGCAGGAATCCCCACGTTATCTCCCACAATAAGGAAGAGATACGGAAATATTTGAGGCAGTAACCGTGTTTTAGGAGACGCTCAGCCCGTTACAGGTAGGAGTAGCAGCTGGCACTACAAAGGCGTTGGAGAATCCCGTTTGTTATTTCCTGCCCGCTGTGTGCCCATCACCACCTGCCACCCCGGTGCAATGGCATTCCCTTGCTGTGCTTCTCTCCCAGTTTTTGCAGGGGGTTGGCTCATCGGGGGCTGTTCGGGCACGTTTGCCGGCGCGGGGGGTGGCGGTGGCGGTGGCGATGGCGGTGGCAAGGCTGTGGCGGGGCTGTGGAGGTGGCGATGGCGGTGGCAAGGCTGTGGCGGGGCTGTGGAGGTGGCGATGGCGGTGGCAAGGCTGTGGCGGGGCTGTGGCGGGGCTGTGGCGGTGGCGGTGGCGGTGGCAGGGCTGTGGCGGTGGCGGGGCTGTGGTGGGGCTGTGGAGGGGCTGTGGCGGGGCTGTGGCGGTGGCGGGGCTGTGGCGGGGCTGTGGTGGTGGCGGGGCTGTAGCTGTGGCGGTGGCGGGGCTGTGGCGGAGCTGTGCCAGTGGCGGGGCTGTAGCTGTGGCGGTGGCGGGGCTGTGGCGGAGCTGTGCCGGTGGCGGGGCTGTGGCGGAGCTGTGCCGGTGGCGGGGCTGTAGCTGTGCCGGTGGCGGGGCTGTAGCTGTGCCGGTGGCGGGGCTGTGGCGGAGCTGTGCCGGTGGCGGGGCTGTGGAGGGGCTGTGGCGGTGGCGGGGCTGTGGCGGTGGCGGGGCTGTAGCTGTGCCGGTGGCGGGGCTGTGACGGAGCTGTGGCGGTGGCGGGGCTGTGGCGGTGGCGGAGCTGTCGCCAGGGCCAGTCCCGCGAGCCGCTGCCAGCCGCGGGCCTGGCGCGTGCGGGCGCCGGCCCGGCCGAGACCTGTCACTTTAAGGGAGGGCGGGGCGGGGGCGGGGCCGCGCGGGGAAGCTCGCTCGCCATTGGCTGCCGCTCGGGGCCGGTGCCGCCCCCGGCACTTACTACTGTGTCCCTCGCTCGGTGTCAGCCAGGCGCGCGGTGCGCATGCGCGGCGGGCGCTGCGCTGGCCGGCGGGGTTGGGGCGAGCGCTGGGGCTGCCGCGGGCGGGGAGCGGGAGCGCGGGGAGAGGGAGCGCGGGGAGCCGGAGCCACGAGCCGGAGCCGGCAGCCGCCGCCGGAGCCGGCCGGAGCAGAAAAACAGAGGATGCCTGCCGCCCGCTCGCCGCTTCTCTGCGCGCCCGCCATCTCCTCCACGTCCTCATGAATTAGGGCTGCGCGGTGGGGGTGGGGGACGGCAGCGAGCGCCCCGGCGGAACCGGCGCCCCAGGCATGGCCGGCTCGGTGAGTGAGTGGCGCGGGTCTCCTCCGGCCGGCGCCGCTGGGAAGGGGCTGGCGTGACCCGGAGTTTCTGTTCGCATGCGGCTCTGCTCGCCTCCCGCTGCTGGCGGCGGCGGCGCGGCGCGCGCACGCACGCACTCGGAGGGAGCCGCGGTCCTGCCGCCGCAGCGCGGGCAGCGGGCGCCGAGCCGCCGAGGGCAGCGCGGAGCGCCCCTGACAGCTCGGGCTCGCCTCCCCGCGCTCTCCCGGTGACACCGAGAGCTGTCCTACGCCCTCGCCCGTGGGGCCGTTTTTTGGGTGTTGCAGCGGCGCCTCGCTGGTTTTGCTAACTCTGCCCCCAGCAAATCCTTTCTGCCGTGTTTGTGGTGCGGCTGTGTCCGTGTGTCCCCGTACTGCTCGCGATGGGTCCGGCTCCCCCCGGCCGCCAGCGCCGTCTCCGCTTGTTGGGGCGCTCACCGGCTCCCCCCCGCCTCTTCCCCCGCAGTGTGCCGTCCAGGTGAAGCTGGAGCTGGGACACCGAGCCCAGGTCAGGAAGAAACCCACCGTGGAGGGATTCACCCACGACTGGATGGTGTTTGTCAGAGGGCCTGAGCACAGCAACATTCAGCACTTTGTGGAGAAAGTCATCTTCCACCTGCACGAGAGCTTCCCCAGGCCGAAAAGAGGTAGTGGGGTGTCGCCGGGACGAGCTCGGAGGCGGCCCGGGGCGGGCGGTGGGTCTGTGCCCGTGTGCGGGAGAACAAAGCGGCCGGCGGTGCGGTGCCGGCTGCCGGGCTCTCTCCCGCCGCTCCGAGGGCTGTCCGGGCTCGGGAGGAGCTCCTGCCTGCCCTCGGCCGCTTGCTGCCGCGGGGATCCCCCTCGCTGGTCGCAGAGCGGGTCCGGCCGTGGCTCTGGTCCCGGCTGCTTCAGGTCTCTCGGTGGTGTGTGGCACGGAGTTGGCTTCTGTGTCAGCGTAGGTCCTCACCGGCGATTTTTGCCCACGTGTTACTTTCCTCTGACTGGTGGTGTTTTCTCCCGATGTCCTGTATGACTGGGGTAGAGATGGCTGTATATGTGCTGCTGTTCCGATTTTGCATTTGTGTTTGGATTCTTTTAACGCCCTGCCTGTTCATCTCCTGGGCCTTATCTTTTCGTGAATGCATAAAGTAGTCTCAAAAGGTGTGAATATGTGGTGCGTTTGTACCCATGCAAGTTTGGCTGGGAGACATGTAAGAAGCCTTTTTTTTGGTCAGTCTATTTCCTGAGCTTTTGATTGTCTTGATTATTGAAGTGGGATTGGTTGAAGTAACAATATAAATAAAAGAAGTGAGCAGGTTTATTTATCTATACAGACACAATGCTTAGGAGTTGTCTTTCATTTGATCTGTAATCTTTATTGGCATCTAGTACTTCTCCAGTTCCTTAGAACAACATCATCATAAATCCTGTCTGCTTGGAGCTAGGGGGGTGATAAATTGAATGTTCATGGAGCAAAAGACAGGAAGATTTTGAGTGTTGAGATAAAAAAAGCTTTACTTTGTGATGGGGTACAAAACATATAGTTTGATTTTTGATTTAATGTTTCTCAGTTGGAAAATACCAAGCTGTAACTTTTATGTCTGTGTTCTCTCTAGAATACTTTCCTTCCCTTAAGCATCAGAGTGTAAGAATTACAGTATTTCAGCTCCGAAGTTTATCCTCTTAACGTACAGACTATTAATTCCCTTTTATTTTCATATTGTCAGTATATTTTTTGGATCTATATAAATTTGTATGGTACTACACAAACAATTTTCAGTGAATCGTATGAAATACTGCAGCATTACTGTTGAATTAAATTGCCCAGCTTGTCCTAGTGAGTCTTCCTCTTGTTTAATTCTATTTCTTGTACAAAAAACATGACTTTAAGTTAATCTAAATAGTTTGGCAGGAGAACTCTTGAGAAGTCTTAAGTAGCCTAAATAGCTGAGATAGTATTATTCAAATTCAGTGAATTAAATGATGTATTGTATGAAGTGAGTGGTAGAAAGCGTGCTTAATGCTTGTAGCCCAGTCTGCATAGCGGTTGTGGGAAGTCTTCTGCTTTTATTATCTCTGCTGTATTTATTTACTTGCTGTTGGGCATCTGGGAACATGAGTCTGCTGCCCAAATTTGGTTGCTAGGTGTGATGTGGAGCTTGTGAGTAAGAATATAGCCCAGGATTTTTGCAAGTGAGGGATACATCAAAGCTACTTGCTTTGTGTCTCCAGCTGCTGAATTCAGTTATACAGAAAATTAAGTCATTGTTTTAAAGTGTTTATTTTTGGGGTTTTGTTTGTATGCATGATAATGTGGCAGCTGCTGGGAAGGATGCCCTATTATATAGCCTGGGAGGGAGAGTACTTGTACAGTTCTTGTACCTGCCTTAGATTGCAGGAGAGCTCTGCAGCTACTCTCAGATTATCAACAGATTATAACTTGGATGGCAGGCACTCCATTCACTTCTGGGCTTTGCTTAGCCTCCTGAAACTACTGATGCTCAAGAAATTTCAGGCGCTTGAAATCACATTAGGGGGATAATTGTGTATGAATTACCTAGAATGCTTTCTGCTATTGTAAAGTCTTTTAAAGGGTGGTGGGAATGTGTGCCTTGTAAATGGGAGCAGCTTGTCTTTCTAATTTAGAAGTACTGTTAAAATTTTCGACAAGTATTCTGAGGTGTTTTTCTGGTCTCTGTAAATCAGTGCTACTAGTTTAGTTTGATACCTCAAGTGTTGCATATTTAATAGGAATGTTACACACGTTTGAAGTGTTAGTCAAACTGCCTGTTTTCCATCACTTTGTCTGCAGTTATATATTTTATTATTTTAGCATAGAATAACTTACCACTTGGAGATGCTTTGTAATTTCACGAACTTTTACTGAGCCATGGCTTTAGCGTGCTGAAATTAGGTGTGTAATGTTAATCAAAAGCAAGTGCTAGTATACCAGCTAGTCATAATAACACCTCGTTGTCTGATAAGTGTTCTTTTTATCTCTGCATTCATGATAAGAGTGGCTGCTCCAAGATGTATGCCTGTTAGTAAAAATATTAGTTCATTAGGTCTATCTGTAAGACTTATGGATCAATTTGAAAATTATAAATCAACAATATAAGATAGGTGTTATTAACTCATAAAGTACTTCTGTTGCTGGATTACTTTTTATTAGGGGCACAGTAATTCCAGCTACTGGGGAAGCAAGAGAGATAAATTATTGCCAGGTCATTTGCTTTGCAAATGTATGAGAATAGCTGGATAAACTGTCAGTTTGCCAGCTACAACTATGGCTTTGCTTATCTGTTTATGCTAGAAATTTTTGGAAATACTAAATGTTGGCAGTGAGTTTGCAAAGGTGTGTCCAAGTGTTTGCTCTGCTAATAGTTGCTACAGAGCAAGCAGGGTCCTGTATCCCAAAGCTGCATTAGTTTTAAGGTGGCAGCATTAATGAGTAGTGTTCAGTCACTGGAGTGCAGAGCAGGTTGGTTTGTGTGTGTTGGCATGATGGATAGATGATGGTGACTAACAGGGGACAGAGTGTAGATAAGCTTGAGTGACCTAATAAAGTAGTATTCTTCATCTTTCATCCTGTCTCACCTTAAAATCCTGAGCTTGGTTGTGGTTTTATTGCTTTCTGTTTGCCTTATAATGACTGAGTGCCTGAGTTTATCCTTGCATGGTGGAGCATACAGGAGTGTGCAGTGCTTTCTCTTTTTTACTTCATCCCATTCAGCCTGCTCCTGCTGTCTGATTTCCATGAGTAGTTTCATGGGGGCGGTGGCAACAGCACTGCTACATTAGAGAGAGTAGAGTCGTGCCCAGATTCAATTTTACGTAGGATTTGCAAGACAAAAGCTTGCTAGGATCATCATGCAAACACAAATCCTGGTGTTTGCAAATCTTGTCTGCTGGTGTAAATTGGTTGAGAGAAGATATGGAGAATATTAAAGACTCTTACTTTATTTCAAAGCATGTGCTGCTTATCTTTCATCATTCATGTGAAGAAAATACTTCTGTGTGTAGAAGTGAAGTGTTTTAAAGCATGTCTGTGAAACAAGGTGTGTCACCAAATTGTGGTTAGTTTTTATCCACTGCTATACTGCCTCCAAAAGAGGAGCTGTTGTTCTTGCATCATATGTCTCATTAATTGTATGGATGCTAGGCAATGTAGAAATATTTTCTTCTTGCCCAGCAAATGCTGATGCTCTTCAACAATTGCCTGACTTATTCTTTTTCTTACATTTCTTTATCCAACTGAAATACTGTCTCTTTTGTGTTTTGATGACTCATAAGCATACCTCAAAAATGGCATTAGAGCTAGTGTGTTCTAAGTGGTTAAATTTCTGTTAATCAGTGGTACATTTTGACAAACTAAATTTTTAATTTTTTTTTTTAAAGTGGGCAGTATTTCTGTGCTAATAGCTTAGTCGATGTGAAAATGTTGGTGTGATCACTGGAATGTTGTAATTATAAAGGTGGGAGATGTTGCTTTTTGTCTGTGGAGCCGAGAGCAGAGCTGTTTAGTGCATCTCTTAGCTCAATAAATTTTACAACGATGGGCAAAGGGGTGGAAGTAAAGCTTCTTGGTAGTCTAATACAGGAAAGACCAACTGCAGTTGTCTTCTAGAAAGTTCACATTTCCAGAATTGGAATGGTTTTCATTAAGGTGTCTGTTAGTGCAGAATGAGATTAAAGTGAATCACAACAGTTTGAAATATATTTAGCAACCGTAAAATATGTCTCTTGCTATTTTTGTTTTATTATTTTTCCTTTTAATGATTTTTAACGGTAAAAAAATCCTTTTTGTGCTCCATTTAAAGTCAATGAGAGTCTTAACTCTATTAACTTTAGTGAACTGAGTGGTATGAGAATAGGGACCTATAAGAAGATTCTTCCCAGATGACTGAAGTTTTCCTTTCAGACTAGTAGTGCAGGCAGACCATCAAGATTACTAAACAGACCAACAGTTTAATGCTGTGTATTTTATTAGAATATTTAGCTACACTTGTAAGAACTTAGATCAATTTAAGTATGTTTTTTTTTCTTTTTTCCCTCTCAGATGTATCTGAGCCTAACCATCTAAGTGTGATAAGCGCACAAATTTTTTTTTCATTAATCTAACAGATACAGGTTTGATACTGCGTATTTTAGGGCAGTTACTGCTCTTAGTTGCAAAATGGTCACATGAAATGACTGTTACCTAGTGAAGAACATTCGTTGCAGGAAAGTCTTGAGATTTGTGTTTGTTACTACTGAATATGAAGGTGAATGGCTTTGACAGTACACATGTGGTTTTAGGTGCACTTTCTAATTTGGCTGGACGCAAATCAAAAGAGCATTTCACAGACTTAAAAGAAAGTGTAAAGGGTTTCAATATAGGGAAGCTATCACGTTTTATATTTACAGAGTGACATCAGTAAATAATTGGTGGCTTTGATTTTAAGATACTGTGTGCAGGAAATTTTCTAATAAATTATTTTCTAATTATTTCCCCTTGTTGATATAACTAAAAACGTAATTACATTGAATGCTAATGTTTAGGCTTTATTTAGAAGTAAACACTGAAGAAAACTGGGAAATAATAGGGACTGCATCCTCCAGTGTCTAAAACTTTTCTAATCTATTTGCACAATTTTTTATGTAGTTTAATTGTGTGATCTATGTGTTCAGTGTGTGCTTATTTTAATTTTCCTGAATGGGAAAATTAATTTGTATAGCCTTTAATTGCTGAAATAGTTTTTTTAGTTTTAAGAAACTCTAGTTACTTCTTACTAAAGCTACAGTGTTAATATTCGCTGATTGTAGAATCTCTTGCTGGTTATGTGCTGTATATATTTGGCACTGCTAAGCCTGTGCCAAACTCCTGCACTGTCTCTGGCTTTTAGATGAGTACAGGTTTGTTTCTTTAAGCTCCCTGGATAAGTCCAGTGGGTCTGTATGACTTTGATTTTAAGATTTTTGCGTGCTATCATAACAGACATCTTGACATCTATAATGTAATCTAAAAGATAGATCAAATGTAATTTCTTTTAAATGCAATTCTAAGCAGCTGATGCATACAAGTTGCAATTGTATGACTGCAGTTACTTGTCCATAATTCTGTGTAAAAAACATAAGACTATATGTGGTAGAATGTATGTATTTTGGTAGGGCATCTTGGTCATAAAGGTAGATACTGGCATAGTTGTTCCTATTTTCAAATGATGATGATGACAAAGTGAATTATTACACATAATGAGGCAAAACAAGAGCAGAACTGAATGAGCAGTGTCTGGTGGATTGATCCTGCTGATGACTCCTGTGATATATTGTGGTTTGCATTAAGTCTAAATTTACTACTTGCAACTGCTGTTCTAAAGTTTGTACAGAAGAATTCCACCCAATTCAGTGGGACACTAATTGTTCTGCTCTTTTGAGATAGAAGTAATGTGAACATAACATACATTTTGAACTAGGAGGTTACAGACAAGATGTAGGCTTATAGGGGAAATTGAGGACTTTGTATCCTTAAAGGAAGATATTTTACGTTTTGTGTGCAAACTTTAAAGGGCAAGTAATCCAGAAAGGAAAAAAGTGGAGATTCGGTGGAAACAGAACTACTTGACATTGTGGGCTAGAGGCCAGCAATCGTGTTGTTTTCCATCATCTGGGAAAAATGATAGGTCCAGAAATATTTGCTGTTACTCAAAGCAGCCTTTCTTGTAATGAATTTTTCTTCAGCAATTTTGATTGATTGGTATTAAATGGATAAGTGGAATTTTAATTCTTCTTGTTGTCCTGCATCAGGCTCTATAATAACAAAAAATATGCACATTTCATTTTACATAATATGAATTCCAAGTGAGTATTTTATTGAAGAACTTGGTAAAAATAACTTGCACAATGGGTCATCACAGCACTGGCACCATGTCCTACTGAGAAGGAGGAGAGGGTGGATTAAACTTGAAATCTTGTGTGCTCTCTGAACATGGAAATTCACAGATCTGGTGTAATATTCCAGGGCAGGTATTTTTAGCTGGGATTATGCCTGATGATTTTTTTTGTTATATATTTTTTTATTTTATTTTGGTTTTGTTAGTTTTCTTCTAGTCTTTCTTACAGTGCACTATAATTCTGGATACTCTTGGTGTTTTGAAATGACTTAGTGTGGCTACAAGGAAAAGCAAAACTATGTGGAAGAGTAAAGTATATTGAAATTGTACAGTCTCCAACCTGTTTTTTTGAAAAGGTTTTAGTGAAATAGCACTGACAAAGTGTTTTTATAAATATCACTATAAATAAAAAGCTGAAAGACTTTCACATTTGTAAGAGTTGTGCACCCTTGCAATATTTTTTTGAGATGGTGTGAGCTCAGTGTGTAAGCTTTTGCTATGGGAAAGAGATGGACATTAATAAGCAGAATAGTAAGACTAGTTCTTTTCAGTCAGATCCAATGCCAAGCCCTTTGCAGCCTATATCCAGCTGCTGCCTTTCACTAGGGCAATGCTTAGTAAGTGGAGGTGCTGCAGAGAGTCTGTGTCCTGTGCACAGTGTGCTCACTTGCCACATCTGTGTCTCCCAGAGATTGGGGGTTTTGTTTTGCTGAGCACTGGCCCAACAGGCACTGCATTCCAGAGCCTGGCTCCTGTGTGGCACGGGCAGCTCGTGAGGGAGTGACCCAGTGGGCAGACCAGCAAGGAGACAGAGCTGGGTATCAGCTGCCAGTGGATAACCCTGCAGAGGATCCACTGTGGAGCTTTTAAGAAATGGGGAGGAAGGCTGTGAAATGGTTTTGTTGTGTTTGAAGACTGAATGTGGAAAGTATTTATGTAGATAGTTCCCTACGTTTAGTAGCTGACAAGAGCGTGGAAGTGCAGTTGAGCTAGTTTTGGGCAAGGCCATTTAACTATTAAAAAGGTTCTCAACAGGTAACTTTTGGATATCTAAAAATAATGAGCTGGGCATTAGTGTGAGGAATAGCAAGGAATAAAGAGATAATAAGGAACATACTTAGAAAGTATATATATTTGAGAGTTAAAAACCCCCAAAAGGTGTGTTTTGTAGATGTGTTGCTTTGCTTAGTCTTTCCTTTAGAGGTTGCCAAAGAAATTTTTGTTTGCTGTACGAAAACCAGAAGATGCTGTTCTTGAAAATTCATCTGTAATATGTGGAGGTTCCTAATCTGTTTTGTTATTGCTACTATTAAGATTACATCTCTTATAGCTGCAAAGGTCTGCTCGTATCTGTGAGAAAATTCCTGCACTGTTAAGAGTAAATCTTTTTGGCACTCAAGTTTTTTCCTTGCCTGGCTGTCAGTAATGTGTCTCAAGTGTTTTTAAGTGTGCGGCTTCTGTGAGTATTGTAAATTATTCCATTTGTACCTAGTAAATATTCTGAAACAAAAGGTCCCAACTTAAATTTGGTGAGGCTTTTTTTGTCCCCTTTCAGTTGTGCCATGTTTTAGCAGAATACTGAATACTGTGATGTCCTTTGAGAAAAAAGAATTTTACCCGTAACCTATAGTCTACTCATTATTCATTACAGTAAGAGGTTAATAGAAGTGTCAATATAGCAATGCAGTTGCATTATCTTTACTATTTGAAGAATAGAGAGATTTCAGGAAGACTTCTCAGGCTGTATTTTTTTTAATTGGTTTGAATGTTAGACTCTTTTGCTTAAGAAAAAGGCAATCAGAACACATAAGCATATTCCCTATCTTGTGATCTTAAACTCCTCTCTGTGCAAGTAGGGGGAGGTAATAACCTTCCAGTCTCTGTAATTACTGAGTATCCTTTTTTGTAAGAATATTGGCTTTTATTATTCACTGTATAATTCTTCCCTAGGTAACTCTTTTAATAAAAGATACTACAGGTGACTTAAAAATGCTGTAAGGTATTTGTGTATAAATTACTGTGAAGCAGCTCCATCCAAGCTGTTTAAGTGCCTTTGGTAATTGTGTGCAAGACCAGCCCTTGAACCTAAATCAAATAAGGCAGCCAACATCAGTAAAACACTTGCTTCTGCAGGCATTGCTGTCCCATCCTAGCACTGCCCTTCTAGTGGGTATTGCCTGGGAGCTGAATAGAAACCAACTTGTTTCTATGAAGCAGATCTACATTGGGTTGCTTCCTTGAATTTGTGATATAATAGAGGCCAAGTTAAACAATCGTGGCAGACCTTGCAGGTGTTGAAACAAAAGTTGGGTTGCATTAGATTTCTGATCTTGGACTGCAAGGATATTTCCTTACATTTTTGTCTTAATTCCTGTACTGAAATTTATATTAGTTGAAATACTAATAAACTTCTTGAAGGTTGACATTTTGAGCATACAGTCAAAAGTAGCCTGTTGTGTTTCAATATGGTATATTTAAATTATGGCTTTTTTTTTTCTTTTCTTTTTTTTGTGGCTTTTTTTTTTCAATTTGTGTTTAGGAGTAGTTTAGATCTAGGAAATTGTCAATATGTGTATTCTTGACAATGAGAAATTTTACATTTTGATTTAAGTTCCTTCCTTTTTGGTCTGTCCTTAGATTTAGACAACAATATTTTCTTGATAAAAATCTAAATTAACCTGGTTTTTAAAATCAGTTTTATCAGCATTTTATATGTATGTATTATTTTAAGATATAGAGCTTGTACACAATCTAAATGTGTAATGTAAATGTGTTTACATCTATTATAATTTTATAGACTTTGTTTTAACTTGACCGGTAAGTGATTTTGGAACCTAATGCAGTGATTAGACCAGTTTGCTTACCTTGAAATTTCAGTTGCTTACCTAAACTCAGAAAATTTCTGGAACATCCTTTTTTACTGACCAGTTTTATTCTAAAATAAAACTGGCATTTGTATCTTTGCATGAAAAACACCAAAGGAAATTAATGATTAAGACTGGCATGCAAGATAAGGCACTGAAGATTAGGCTGCTTCTTCCTACTCTCCAGATAGTTTTATTTCATTTTTATGCAGCCTACATTAGTACTACATAGCTGATGTCTGAACCACTTCTGTAATTGTTTTTACAAAACCAGTATGGGGGCTCATTGGGGCCCAGTGATTTAACCACAGATTAGGGATATGCTAAGTGCAAAATGAATCCATCAGTGGCCAGGTATGGGATTGAAAGGGTTTTTGCTGTTTTTGTTCCCAAAGTTAAGAAGAGTGGACTTCATAAAAATTAGGGGAAACTCTAAATGATCATGAGAAGCATGTTTTTTCCAAAAGAATGATGCCCACCTCACAATCCGGAAAGGCCAAATATTAAAGGTTACTCTCATTTTTTTGGTATTCACTTTATTGACCAAACCATTTGTTAGAGATCACCAAGTTGGTACTTATTCTTAAGAGGATGGATTTAAAATGAAGTTGTCATTGTCTCTTGGGTTTTAGTTTTGGTTTTTTTTTTGTGGTTTGGTGGTTTTGGATATTGATAATTTTCTGCAGCACCTCTAGAACATGTGAATTCATTCTGTGAAGAGAAAAAATGTGATATGGGTGCATGTGCCTAACTTATACAAATTATGCATGTACTCATTTATATAGCTTTAGAATAGAGAGTCCATAATTCTGATTTAATATTGACTCTGTGTATTTACGTTTATAATGTGTGTTTGTGCACAGTAGGAATTACTGGCAAAAATTTTTTAGCATTTGACCAAAAAGCAGCAGACACTTAAATAGCAAGGAATTTAAGGATGTTTTGCGTTTTTCATGTTCTACACCAATGTGAATTATTACTCAAAGAGTATTTTCTTTGGCCAAAATGAAAGTTTCTCTCATGTAAAGAAATATAGTAATCCATCTTCAATTTGTTCAACTGAATCTCTTCAAAATTCCAGGTTAAGAGGCAAAAATGTTGCTGAGTTACTTAAAGGGGTTATAGTGTTGTCCCCATGCCTTTCTCAGATTTTTCATAGTTATTAGAAATCATGTTGGTGCAGAAAGAACAGGTTTCCCTAGCTTAAATGAGGGGGAGACCCAATAAGAATAATAATAATGTAAAATACACTTATATAAATTCTCATGTTCATGTTATTGTTGCATCTTTGTGTATTTGTAAATTATTATTGTCAATATGGGTACCTTAAAGGGAAGGATCATATTTTTTGCTTCCCCTGTAGATTTAGGCTGTTTCTCCATTCACTTTGCACATTTTGATTATTTGTCACCCGTTTCTTTGCTTCCACAAAAGAAAGGGTGAGAGCTGAACGCTCAAGCAGGAAAATGTGCTTCCCAACTTGCAGAAAGTGAATTGTGTGTAGTGTGCCTTAGGCCCACTTTCTCAGGGTGTCTGTATCTTTGCCTTCTGTGAAGCAGTGTTCATTTAAACCATTGTTGTATCTTATCTGTGTGTGTTCTAAGTCACTTTCAAACAAAATAATCCCAGTGCTGAGATTTTGGTGTGTTCATGTTTGAGCATGTGGGAATTGATATGCCTTATTTTCCTTCTCTGCCTTCTGGAAATTAGATTTTTAGCGCTGCCCTAAGATGGCTTTGAAGCCCTACAGGCAAGATGGAATATCAAAGGACTACAGGAATTCAGCCATAATTGTTTTATGGCTTGCCAGAAATCAGCCCTATTTGTATAGGTAGCATAGAAAATAGCTGTGATTTGACAATTTGGTGCGATTTATATCCACCATAAAAATAATAAAAAAAGTTAAAGGGGTGTTTTGGAAGCAGGAACTAAGCTGTAAATGCTAATTGCTTCTCCATTTTCTCAAAAGAACAAAAAGGAAACGGGGTTTAGAAAGCTTTCTATTGAAGAAAAGTTAAAAAGGACCTTGTCTACTTTGAGGATATTTAATACTGTACTTGCAATGTGAAATTGCACCTTTTTTTGTTTAGTACATTTAGATGATGCCATCCAAGATGTACATGCTAATATGAACTTAATTACTAGTAACTTAGAAGGAGGAATTCAAACTAATGCAGCATGAGTGAGTAATCCAACTGACTCACTTCAGCAAACCTGGGATCAGTATTTGTCTTTTGTGAGTGTAAACTTGATGCCCTCGATGCTGTCTTCTGGAAGTCTTATTCCAGATTACTTTCCACTTGGGTCTGAAAAGTTAAGTGTGCCAGCCAGAAACGGGAGTTTGATACATTCTTGGTTGCTTGGGGAAGTCCTCTTGGAAGTGTTGGTTCTCTAATGTAGAAACCAGGGGTTAGGAAGCACTGGATGCCCACTTGGTTAGGAAGCACTGTGGAGATATCCCACTTGGTTATAATAAGCATGCAAATGTATATGTAAGAGTATCCCACAGCCCGGTGTAGGGGAGTGATGTAAGGAAGAACTATTCTCTGGGTTACTATTAAGTGGCTTGTGGTAAGAGCAAGTACTGGAAGACAATTTTTTAGAAAAATGTAGCATTTAAAGAGAAGTGACTTGGCATTAGGAGAACCTAATTGCCGTGATTTGGAGACCTGTTCCTGAGTCTCTATGCATGTCTGAAGAGATGTGGAACTGCAAGTCATTTGATAGAGTAACAAAACCAGTTAGTAGCAGATGAAAATTCCTGTATTTAACATGTATGGGGGCATCAAGGTTGCAAGTGTTGCAACTACTGTTGAAGGTTCAGTTGACAATAGTCTGTCTATACTCTGTATATGCAGCAGACCATGAAAGAAAAAAATTATCCAACTTAAAAATGAAAATTTGAGAACCAGAAAAATCAATGACCCAGTACAGCAGGCTGAGCATAGAAGAGGCTAGCAGTTCTATACCAGTACTCATCCTTTTGCTGGTCTGTGTAGGCCTTCAGATATCCAAGCTGTTTTTAATGGATTAGGCACCAGTTTTTGTGGTTTTTTTTTTTTTTTTTTTTTTTGTTTCTGACCTCTGTTTTTGATTCTAGAAAGCTGCTGATTTCTTTTGGAACATTAATATTGTTCAAGAAGCTGTGAATCTTCTGTTTGCCATTGGACTTGATACATGAGCAAGGTTTAGCACTTGTAGTACTGGCATGCCCTATCAAATCTCAGTTAGCTCTTACTCTGAAAATACTTGAAAGATTTTTATCTCAAGAATTAATGCCATTCATCGTGCTACCAGTGGCACTCCTGTCACTAAAAAGACTGATTCATTTATTTTGCTTTGTTTTGTGGTATCTGGAGATGACTGAACGTTGTGGGATTTGCCTTAAATTTGTTCCTTCTAGATGTCTTGTTTATTCTGGATGGCTTTTAGCCTCTCTGGCTATACCCTTAGTTGATTTCCAGCTTTGACATTCATCTGTTAAAGATGGAAGGAACACTTGAAGATTTGTAGGTGTGCTTGTCATGTGGACTGCAGATCTTTTTCTGTAACTGAATCTTGCTTTTAAGACATAGCTGCTTCTTAGTTTATGGTATTTGAATGTTGTCTCCCGATTTGAGTTGTCTTGCTACTTTTGCTAGTATTTGGCCTGATAAGTATTGCCCCTCTTATAAAGCAGTGCTTAAGGTTCGGTTCTTGGGCTTCTCAGTGAGGTAACAATGGCCTTGCTGGAGTGGGATTGTTTGAAAGTAGCTGGTGAGGATTTGGATTCTGTGAATTTTGTATTGCATTGAATATGTATTGCATTTGCTTGTTTTGAAAAGCTTTGACAGAAATGGAAACCATACAGTTGATCCAAGAAGGAGGACAAATACCTGGTGCAAATACTTCTATGCAATGAGGTGTGAGAAATTGCACAACTTAATATTTAGCCTGAATTGAATTGCCATTCAAACTATGTCGTTAGAGGATTTATCACTTAGGTAACTTGGGTGCAACTTGACTGTGCAATTGATAGTTTAAACATTGTGTTGCTTGTTTCTCATGTAATTTACACTCTAAATTGTTAGAAAGTCATTCAGTTGTGGAGCAGTAACAGGGTGGAGACTTCAGATGTATCTCAAGAAGCTTGTGGCACACATAACTGGATGGGGGACTCTCCAGCCATCTGCTGTAACATCATGACTATAATGATTTCACTTTCAACAGGTTCCTAGTATTAAATAAGTTTGAGATCTAACTTGTGTTGTTGTGAAACAGAATTAAATTAAAAGTTAATGTAGTTTGTGTGGGCATCTCTGACCTGTGAGCTAGTCCACAGCAGGAGGTGCATCTGCTGTGTATCTTCTACTTTATGCACTTTGTGTGGTCTCATTTGGTTGCAGTTTTCCCCTCGATTATCTTTGTGCAAAGGAACTATATGCAGTCTGTGGTAGGCAAAGTGCCTTTGAGTTTTTCGTTCTACACTGTCCCCATTCTCTGCTTCTAAACTAACAATCATGTGGAGTTTCTGATTATCTTGGTCTCTGTGCACTAGTTGAGGCACCCTGAGGAGTTTATTTTCCATTTGCTGATATGTGTATCCTGCACTTGTACATGCATTTTAGTTCTTGGGTAGGAATCTGAAGTGCATCCATTCTTTCTGCGAATGCTAAGAGTGCCTATGAGACTTTAAAAGGTAATGGGTTCTTACAAGAGGTCTTGTTTATACCACTTCTTTGTACTTGCTACTGTTATGTCATTATTTCCTGTGTAAAGTTTACAGCAAAAAGCAACCTGAATATGTTTGCTTTTAAACATCTATAAAATAAGATCTCTAGCTGCAGAAAGTGATTTGCAGCTTGTGAGGTCATCTACCAAGCTGAGGTGCATTATGACTAACCTTACTGTGCCTTAGTTAAGGATGAAAATAAGCTGTTCTGGAGTTGCTCAACATGCCACTTAAATACTTTGTTCTCATCTTCTTCTTTCTAAAGGATTGCTGTCCCGGCTTTTAGACACCTGATTTTATTCTCAGAGCTCTTGTGAGCACAATTGGATTCATGCATACAACAAACACTTTAGAAAAGTGCATGTGTGACTTGATAGGTGTAGGTGCAGCCTGCTGTTGAAATGGATGGCTCATGTTGTTCAGTGGAAGCTTGCCACATAAGATGATTTATGTGTTAAAACTAAAGACATTCCTCTATTCCTTGAATGTGCATGTATTGCTTTGATGTTGGGGCTGATGTATTGTGGTCTTGGCTCTGACACTTGTGTACAAGAAGCTTACTGTAGGACTGTACTTTTAGTGAATTTCTCTTCTAAGACCTGCAGATTTTGCATCATGTGTGGGAGTTACAGGAGTCTGCAGTATTAATTTTTAAGATCCAAAGGAAATTGCAAAACTTAGGCAAAAGTTTCCACTCTAGCTGACAAATGGTTATCTGCCAACTAGGAACCATTTAGATCTGTAATAAGAGAAGGGTAATAGAAAGCTTTTCTTTTCACTTGAAAATAATGTAATATTTTTAAAAGCTTTTTTCCTTCACTTTTTCCAGTGATACATTTTGTTTTTCTTGAAGTGGCGTGTGATATTCTGTTTACTCAGTGGATGAGGAAGCCAGAAAAGGGAGCTGTCTTATTATTTTTATAGCTTGTACATTTCTGAAGAGCAAAAATTCCCCTTTCATTTGAATGCCTGCAAGGTTACCAGTATGAAAGTCATGTGGTACTCTAGGAAACGTCACTGCCCAACTGAGCAAGGAGTTAAAAAACTTCTAGTGTGGTCATGCCAAAGCTTGTCTTATACCTTCAGATATCTGTGCTGTCCATGCAACTTGTGTTTATGCTCTTTGTGTTCTGTGTACATCCTTGAATTTTTTACTCTTGGTTATGTTGGTTTGCTCTTGTGTGAGAGCATTTAAACTGTCTAATTGGTTTCTCAATTAGTAATTGTAAATCCCCAAATACATTAATCAGACTACTTCTTGGGTTTGATATGTGCAGGGGAAAAGGGAAATGACCTCATAACATCTTTTCTTCTACAATATTTGACCAAAATGAGCAAGCATTTTTTTCTTTGTTCTCCAGATCTGATGCCAGAGATGCAGGTTATTGCAGTGACTCTTAGAGATAAGCCACTTAGTTCAGTGTTCTCTTTAAGGGCTTCCACTTGGCACACTGGCACAGTGGTAGCAGTGTTCATCAGCTGAATGGTATACTAGTGATGGAGAGTAAGCTGCAGTCTGTCAGTGATGTGGGAGCTGAGCTCTGCCTGCCTAGAACTCAGAATTCTTTCTGCTACAGGCTCATAACTCAGTATGCTTTTATAACATTATAGGTTGAAGGTGGACATGTAGCTAAAATGTGACAGCATTATTGATTTGGTATGTCTGTGGTAGATTTAATTGGATGCCAAATGTTACATTTCTCTGAGGGTAAACAAAAGAGGTCAGCACTGACTCAGGCTATTTCTTATGCTTTTGACAGTTGTATACCAAAACCACGACTTTAACGCTCTACAGAGGAGCTGATCCATACTGAAGCTGAACCACCTGTTCATTTTCCCAAAGAAATTTGTAACTTGGCAACAGTCCTGACTTCATAAAAAGAGTGCAAACTTCTATTTCTCATAGTCAGTATTTTTATTTATAACTCATCACTTTGTGGTGCATGCTATCAGCCAGGATTGAGAGGTTCTCTGTGGATGTGAAGTCTTTCTTCTACAGCAGAAGAGTATCTTCTCAATACAAGAAAATAAAATAAATTTTTGGTTCTGAATGGGCAGTGTTCAAGGGTATTGCACTTCCAGTGGTACTTCTGGCACTTGGTATACCATGTCAGACTTATAAAGTAGCATTCCAGAGTATCTAGCCAAGGAACAGCGTTGTTTTGATCATGGAGTGTTTTTTGAATTTCTGATAATGGTGGAACATGGTTGGACTATAATACTCAGTAGTTGGGGTGACTTTGTGATGCTTGTATCTTCAAATCTCCTGTTGGTGTTGAATATTAAACTCTGCAGTTTTAAGACTGGTTTCAGGAGTGAAAGGGGAGAGAAAGAGGTACAAATCTGCTATCAGAGACTGCACTTGCTCCCCAGCATTCTTCACACAGACCATGTTGTCTGCAGTGAATGTGGGGGAGCGTTTCTTTTTGCTTTTAGTTAGTTTTCTGGCTATCTGAGGCAAAGGAGCCCCCTGGACTGTTCTTTTCCTTTGTTCTTGGAATTGTTTGAACCTGCTCTGGACTGAAAACCCAGAAGAGCACCGGGAGCTCACAGTGGCCCACCAAGCCTGGCCTGGGCTGCAGCATTTCCCAGAGCTGGAGGGACTGGGAACAGCCTGAGTGAGCTGGGCTGTGACCCACAGAGGGACTGGGAACAGCCTGAGTGAGCTGGGCTGTGACCCACAGAGGGACTGGGAACAGCCTGAGTGAGCTGAGCTGTGACCCACAGAGGGACTGAGAACAGCCTGAGTGAGCTGGGCTGTGACCCACAGAGGGACTGAGAACAGCCTGAGTGAGCTGGGCTGTGACCCACAGAGGGACTGAGAACAGCCTGAGTGAGCTGGGCTGTGACCCACAGAGGGACTGAGAACAGCCTGAGTGAGCTGGGCTGGGACCCACAGAGGGACTGAGAACAGCCTGAGTGAGCTGGGCTGTGACCCACAGAGGGACTGAGAACAGCCTGAGTGAGCTGGGCTGTGACCCACAGAGGGACTGAGAACAGCCTGAGTGAGCTGGGCTGGGACCCACAGAGGGACTGAGAACAGCCTGAGTGAGCTGGGCTGTGACCCACAGAGGGACTGAGAACAGCCTGAGTGAGCCAGGCTGTGACCCATGGAAGGGACTGAGAACAGCCTGAGTGAGCTGGGCTGGGACCCACAGAGGGACTGAGAACAGCCTGAGTGAGCTGGGCTGTGACCCACAGAGGGACTGAGAACAGCCTGAGTGAGCTGGGCTGTGACCCACAGAAGGGATTCCTCTGAGTTTGTCAATTTCGGAGTGGTGTTTGTTTGTTTGGTGTTGTTAATTTTTGTTCTGGGAAGTGCTTTGTCAGTTAAATAAACAACTTTTTTCCCACTTCTCTCTGAGGGAATATTTTTTCCTCGAACCAGTTGAGGGCCCTCATTTGGAGGTTTTCTCCCAAATTTGCCCTAAACCAGCACATACTCCAACCATTTCTTAATGCAAGCCTACAGACTTGTGCCAATTGCTTGGCAAAAATGAAATACTCTTGCCAAATTGTAGAGCAGGAGATGGTTAGTGGATCTATTTTGAGTCCTCTCCCATGCTTCTGCTGGCTTCAGCATGCATGATTTTATGCTCATGTAAAATAATTTAAAAAAAAGAAAAATAAAAGTTGTGGCCTTCGTTAGTTGTTGCGATCTTTTAGATTACAGATTTTGTTGCCTTGCTGATAAGAAAAAAAAAAAATCCTTGACTTGTGTTGCTGAGAGTAGGCACAAGTATCTGGACTGTTTTCTCTCCAATAAGGACAACTCCTGTCTTTGTTGAGTACCTGGAAAGGTAGAATAGTCTGGTGCCTCCTCGTTTTGCTTGCTCTGAGGCCAACAGTGTTCAAAATACTGGCTGTGACATCAGGACAGATTTTAGGAATGGAGATTTCTGGTGTATAAAGATAGGGTTAATAAATGTTTCACTTAAGCAAGGTGAGGGAAGAAGAAGCTTTTAAATGACGTGTCCAAGCATTTGCCTGTCATAATGATCAATTTGTTTATCTTGCATCTGTAGTCAGGTGAATGGGGCCAGATGCAAAAATTTTCTGACAATTTTTTCAAAAGGCCTATTTCAAGTGGTTTCATTAAAGGAACTAATTAAAGACAATGGTGTTGTGCTGCATGCTATGCCTCTCAAGTTGCAGCAAATTAATATGAAGTTTCAAACTTTTTTCATATAAGCCCTTAAAATCTACCTGTTCATAAGGCATTTTGTTTGAAATCTTAAAACTGTTTCTGATGTTCTATAATGGAATTGTTATTACTCCTTTTCAGCATACTATGTAGTTGGAAACAAATGGCTTGGATTTTTCAGAAGTTTATGGATTTAACTTCCATGGAGTGTTGGTGCAACTGAACCCCCTTACCAAGCTTTTGAATGGGTTAACTTGAGAATCATGGCCAGACATCAATGAGAGTGCAAACAAAAAAAATAAAAAGGTAAAGAGAGTCTTGCTCATCCAAAACATAGCTAGTCCATAGTGGTTAGCTCAAGTTTGTCTTCCACTTTTCAAATTTTAAATGCTTTTTGCCAGCATTTCCAGCCTTGCAGAATTGCCTTAGGTAAGGTGAGAGAAGTGGTGGGTGATTCTTATGAAAGAGAAAGCCCAAGCCCATGCTATCTTCATTCTGTCGAGAGAAAATGTACTGTGGACACTTGGCAAAATCAAATTTCAGGGGAAGTGTGTGGGACAAGTGGTGACCAGACTCACCAGGAGCTTTAGAGTGTTTTCCCTTGTTCAGGGTTAAGCAAAGTGATCTTACCCACAAGGCATTAGTCAATTGAGTATCCTCAGACTGACATGACTGCAGATGCAGTTCTGTGTTAATGTTCTTAAGAGACACAGAAACTGCTGTGGCTGTCGACAAAGGTTGATGGATTTAGTTCTCCAGTAGCAAAATTCCTGTGCATTGTTAGAAATTGGAAACCTCAGAGTATGAGATTGTGAAGGAATGAATGAATGAAGAAACTAGAGCGGGGATTTCTTTGGTTAGGTCCAACAGGTTGTTGCTCTATCCCATACTTTTACTGGCTCTTAAGTGCCTGATTTAACAATGAGATAAGCTGCCCCTAGAACCAAGGGGAGAAAAACATTCCATAGAAAAATTAGGAAGTGCAAATTCACTCTTCTTAATCAGGTCTGAGAAGTATCATGAGGAAATCCTCCTGAAAAAAAGAAAAAAAACATACAAGATTTTTTTTTTTAGTCTTTTAATACATTGTAATTCAGACAGATTTTCTTTCACTTGATTTTTTTTTTTTTTTGATAGTTGTTGTAATTTCAGTTTTTTATTGTTTGGGGGGTCTTTTGAGTGTTTTTTTTTCCTTTTTTTTTTTTCCTCACTCTGAAAAGCTTTGTGATTTTTATGCTATTTTGGGGGGTTTTATCTGCTTAAGAAAAGGTCAAAACTGTTAATGTCTCTGTAGGATGCCAGTGACAACACTGTATTCTAAATGAAATTGACAGGCAAGTTGTTCATGCTGTGTGTGTAACTAATCCCTGCCTTCTGATACTTAAGTTTTTATAAAAGCAGGATCTGAATTGGCTTTACTGAAGTTATGAGCAGTTGTGGACAGCAGTTTGAGTTCAATGAGAACTGCACTTTAACACCTGGATGTTGTTTTGAAAAAATAGCAGGTCCCTTCTCCCCACTGGCACCCTCAGATATCTAAAAAGTCAAACACATGGGCTTGTATTTTTTATGTATTTTGAAAATTTAAGAGTTTGGGTTTTTTAAAAAGATTATTAGCTTAAAGAAATCTTTTGTGTCCTTATTGACATACTTTGCTTTGAAACATAAGGTTTCTTTTAAAAAACATAAATTCCAACACCTCAGGCCTGAAAAGACATTCTTGAACACAGTGGTAAAACACTCTGAGGCACGTGCATGAAGCAGCATACTTGCCTAAGTGTTTGCAGGCCTAAAGCCTTTGTTTTTGTTTTGTTTTTTTTTTTTTTTTTAAATTTAAACTTGTGTCATTCATTTTTCCCATTGCCTTGGAAAAAAGACTTTACCAATTATACACTATTTGTGAATTGTCTATGCTGTTTGGTTTCTGTAAAATGTAAAATTGTGCTGATAACTATAATTTGAAGTGGTTTGTTCTTGATGTCGTACTTAGAATGGTTTAATGCCTTTTTTTTTTTTTTTTGGGGAGCTGTTTTCCAGTACCCAAAAACCTTATTTTAACATCTTTCTGAAATCTGTTTTTTGGGGGTAGTTCTTTTTTTTCCCTTTCCTCTGCCAATACTCTAGTGTTAGTAGGAGAAAAGTAATGGATTATTGCTAACATTTTGTAGAGAGGAATTGTACTTAAGAGGTGACCCATTTTGTACTTAACAGACAACTTTAAATTTCCTGACTTCCTGGAAGTTTTTTGGGGTTGACTATGATGTAAATTAATTTTTTATTGGTGAAATATTTAGAGTTTGTTGTTGATTTAGTTCATGGTATGATTCATTTATTCCAGAAGGCTTTCCCCAAGACAGCTAGCCAGGTATTCACTATCAAATTATTATGATATTGATTTTAGCTTTGCCATTATAATATTATAGCAGAGAAGTATCCAGATGTATTATGTTATGGTATGTTTTTATAGACCTTAAAAAATGACTGACTTCTTGTGAGGTTACTCTGTCTGGTGAGCTGAAATGTCTGTTAAATTTCAGTTCATGATGTTGGGTCTTGGTGTTGGAAAGTGTTTGAATTAGATTAATGTACTTAAGCATAGTAGTTAACATATCAGTGTGTGCATTGTGGCTTAATATCCAGCACTAAATGCATTTTAAATGTAACTGTAGAAAATGTTAAGAAGCTGAGGGAATGCTACACATTTTAACATAGAAATACCAAGGAATAATTTCTTATTTTGGTGGTTAAGATCAGCACTGAGTTATCTTATGTAACAAGCAGATGTAAGGGAAAGTAAACCAGGTGTTTTTCAGGAGTACCCACTGATGGGACAAGAGGAAATGAGCACACATTGACATACAGAAAATTCCATCTGAACTGAGCAAACCTCATATTTTCTTTCTAAACTGTGCAGAAGGTCCTTGAGAAACCTTTTCTGTTTGGAAGTGGGAGAGGAAGGGACACTGAAGCTGACTAGAATTCCGGACAAAAAGGGGAATTTCATGGTATCTTCCAACCTCGGCTGCTCTGTGATGTAGCAGAAGATGTAGCTAGAGGCCTGATATTAGCAAAGAAGTTATGTGTGCAGCCCAAAACTGTCTTCCTGATTTGCACTCTGTCAGAAGCTGTACTGTGAGACTGACAGGTGCAGTATGCTGTGGGTGTCACAAGCTTGCTGATTTTCAGAATGTGATGAGAGAAGTTTATAGGAGGAGAGGTAACCAAGGAGTTAGAATGTGGCATTTACTGCTTATCACAGAATGCTTTGGGCTGGAAGGGACCTTAAAAATCATGTTGTTTCAAACCCCTTGCCATGGGCAGGAACACTTTCCACTTGACCAGATTGCTCTAAGTCCCATCCAGCCTGGTCTTGAAGTACTGCCAAGGATGGGGCATCCACAACTCTGGGCAAGCACTCACATTTTTGTGTTTAAATTTGTTTGTAATTTTCAGTGATGCATGATTTCAAATAGAAAAAATGTGTATGTAAAGCCTGACTGTATTCTTCCTTGTCATTGTTGTTTTTTCTTAACATCCATTTTTGGCTGTGGTCGAAGAAGTAGTAATGAGCCCAGAGGCCATTTGGTTTCATTAGCTTTTGGATTTTTGTATAGGGTGTTCCATTGCATGAACATAGAGCATTAGAGAAATGTGATTTTTAATCCTTTGTGATTTTGAAAAATTGCTTAGAATACTTTGACTCAGAGTGCTTGTGGCTCTGAATCCTAAGTGTTGACATTTCCTGCTACAACTAATGAAAGAGACTCTGCCAATCTGTGTAGGAAAATTTGGGGGTCTGCAAGAGGGACAGAAGATAAATTTGTTGCTAGAGAACTAAAGGCTTTTTGGAAGGTTTTTCAAAGAAAAAGGTAAGAAAATTTAAATACAAACATGGGCCAACTTGAAGTAGCTGAGATTTCACGTATCTAAGATGTATTAAGAGGCACTGCTGTCTCAGGAAATACTTGGGAGGTAGATTCAAATGTGGCAACATCCTAATGATATTTGAAACAAATTTCTCTTTTTCTCTTCCTCTTTATCCTTCCTTATAAGTCAGTTGAATTCATCCCTGGATTGTTTCTTTGCTCTACTTGATGCTGAAATTCACTTTCTAAGGAATGAAAGTATTTCCTGTCTGAAAAGGAGTTTTCCAACTATTACAAATCCAAGCCCTTCTCATCCTTTTTTCTTTTATTAGTAATTCTAGCTCATGTTGTTTTCTTCCTGTCTGTCATGTTTAAGTGATTAACTGTATATGAGAAGCTACCCTTGAGATTTACAGAGAGTTGAAAGATTGATCCTTGAAAAAGGCAAATGATTTTCAGTCCCTTTACATTAAAGGAAGATCTAAGGATTGGAAAGAAAAACATGGTGTTATACGGGATTACAACTCTCTGCTTGTAAGGCACAGTTTCTTGTATTGGGAGTGAAGATAAATCTGCCCCCAGTTTTTGATTTTGTTTTCCTGTGTTAGGTAACACTAGAATACCTGCACTAAGTTGAAAGTTGTCTGTTTGAGAGTCTTTCGTGTCTTGCTGATGCTCAGCTGGCTCAGTTTATTGTTAAAATGAGTTTTTGGCTGAATTTGGGGAGGAAAGGGAGGAGGAGACAGCAAGTAAATGTTAAAGGAGTGTTTCAATGCACTGCATGTAAATATAGAAAATTTAAATAGGTGTTTAAATTGTTAGAAGGTTAAATCTTGCCTTAGCCTCTTACTGGGAAAAAGGGAGAAATAATTTTTTTCTGTATGTATCTTTTGGGAATTAGATTGAATTTATGCAGGACAGGCTAAGAAAAACAAAACAAACAGTGTAAAATTTGGATGAGTATAGCATTGGAACATATGATTTTATGTATGAGGAAAAAATTATTGAATGATTTTACATGCAGAAGAAATGGAACATTTTATTCGCGGAGTTTCAGTAAAATCATGTGTGGCAATCTCTATAGAGGAGTATATTCTGAAAAATCTTCAGCTGTGTTGGATAATGTTTTTTTGTTTTTTTTTTTTTTCCCTAGACAGTTGGTAGCTACAGCAGTTTTGTTCTTCCAGGTGGTTTTTAATGGTACAGTGAAGCACAGTGCTGATGTTGGCATCTTTCAGACAGATCGGATTTTTAGGTTTGGTGTTAGATTGTTTAAACTTATCTTTTTGTGAAAGTTTTACAAATTCACAAGTTCTTTTTATCAGTTCATTGACAATTAGCGTGATTGTTTTCAGTGTTTAAGTCTCCTTCCTTTTGATATGACTGTGATTCACAACTGTGTCTGTACAATATAAGAAAGTCTAGTCAATACATGTGCTTAAAACATATAGGCATGTGTTGAAACTTGGCTTTGTTTCAGGCAGACGTGCTTATTAAGGGGCTGGCTGGTGTTTTTACTGGATATTCTTTCTAGCTGCTTCTGAAATACGAGATGTTCCTTGGCTTCCCATGTTAACATTACTGCAGGATACTTTAACTAAAAGTTGACACAAGAGTAAGAGAATGTGTGGAAAGACTTTCCCTCACCCAAACGTGTTGGGGTAGAGCTGGTTTGAGAAGGTATGAAGATGATCTTCTTAAAGACATGCTGTGAATTGGTAGCATAAATAAATAAGAACTTACAGAGACTTAAGTGTCCAATTTTCCCAGTTGTAACCATCCGCAACAGGAAAACTAGGAATGTGTAGAGTGTTTACATTGGTGTGTTCAAACTTAATCAAAAAAAGCAGTGGTTATTTCCAACTTCTGTGTTCCAACCTTAGCCCAAGTGTTAGGAAAAATGTTGAAACCTTTCCTGGTAGTCAGAGAGCTGTTGTGGATATGGCTTGTTATCAGGCAATGCTGTTAGCCAGCACTGACAAATGGAAGAAAGTGTGGGCAACCTTGGTCTGAGTTGTGTCTTGATTTGGTAGTTGAGGTGAGAAAAACAAGTAAAACTTGCGTGTAGATAGGAGATAACATGTGGGGATCCCGCCAAGCAGCGTTGTCTTCTCTCTTTGTGATTGGTTTTGTGCTCTGCTGCCAGTATGTATGGTAGTATGACTTGTTTTTTTCAGAATTGTCTAAATGTTCAGGATACTTGTACATGCACAGATACTTCAGCATTATATGTGTAAAGGAAAAAAAGGCAGTAGTCTGTTTTGTTCTTAGTGATAAGCAGTACATTTACTAGCACAAACATTGCTTGTAGAAGTTCTCATATCTTCCCTTTTCTGATCTGGTTTATATCCTGGAATTTCTTTAACTGTAAAACAAACCTAGTCTTTTTACTTTTGATAGAGAAAATATATTTGAGGCATTTAGAGAAATTACAGGGTTTGTGAGTACCAGATTTTTGTGTTAACCTCAGCAATAGTATCCGAAAGTTAAGCCAAATGAGAGGAATTTGGAATGCAGAAAGTTTTGTCTGGAAGGCTAGAAGAGTAAACTATCAGAAGCTGGGGACAGATTGTCTACAACGGGTACAGTGTCTTCTGGGAAGAGCATGTACTATTTGGTACTGATGTTACAGATACCGTCTTCAGTATCTAATGGCAGATAAGTACAAAAAAATCTGTGATTCTGGCTGGTAGCAATTCTTACCTCTGCAGATTATAGGTGTAAACAAGCCCTGTATGAAGGGGAGGTAAAACCACCAGCAGGCTTTTTGCCCTGGCAGAAGCTTGGAGACAGCAGGAAGTATTCAAGACAGGGAAATACAGGCTTAAGGAATCAATCCAGAGGAAACCTGGGTTCAGATGATGGCAGAACTGCTGCGTGCAGGCATGCTTTGTGGTCTGTACAGATCCTTCTTTGAGCTTTGAGAAGTGTTGAAAATGTAGTACGAGTATTTTTATATTGCTTTCCTAGACTGCATTAGTGAAATAGCAAAACGATATGGAATTTTCTGAAACAGAGCGGTAGGAAAGATGGGGACAGACAGGGCCTGTTGTGATAGGACAAGGGTAATGGTTTTAAGCTTTAGGAGGGTAGATTTAGATTAGGTATGAGGACTTCTTTGTAAAGGGACTTGCCAAACTGCTTGCTCAGAGCTGATCCTAGAGTGGATGCCCCATCCCTGGGAAAATTCAGGCTCTGAGCAACCTGCTCTAGTTGAATATGTCCCTGCTCATTGCAGGGAGTTTAACTAGGTGACCTTTTTAAAGGTCTCTTTCAGCGTAAGCTAGTCTATTGTCTTTTTTCTATCTAAAAACTTGGTTTCGTAATATTTTTCTTTGGTGACCTGAAACACTTCGTTTCAAGTTTTAGATGAAAAAGAGGTGTTGAATAACCTTAGAGGATAAAAGAAGAGAGTATATACTCTCTCCTGGTTCAATGTGAAGGTCAGTGACCACCACTGTTACAAATAACTTTTACATAGGTACATGTGAAACCTTCAAGTGCCTTTCATGTTGTTTTTGGCTGTAAGTTACTGGTCTCTGTATAGGCAGTGAGTATAAAGCAGGCTCTGTCCCCTCTGCCCCCCATCCACCAAAGAAAGCCACTAGAAGTGTTCCCCCTGAATCAGCAACAGCCTAGAGGGGGGGCTGGAAATGAAAACTTAATCTGGATCCACTTACTGTTTTAAACAAAGGTATGGTCTTTTTTCTTACATTCTGAGTGCTAGTTCTGTCACTTGTGTCTCAGAGTAATTGTACCTATTGAGCATTGCTTTCCAACACTGGAGAGCAGTTACCACTTTCAGTTTTGAACTGATTTTCTCTAATATTTGCTGTATGGGCTATGTGGCTATTCATACAGATTACAAGTCAATGACTGGAACTTCCTGACTGATTTCATCCAGCAGCTTTGCTTGTCATGTAATAGTCACGTGTTGTAGTTCTGTAAATTTATTTTAGGTCTGACTTGTCCATGAATGCACACTTGCAGGAATCCATAGGCAGTAGCACTAAATCTAATGCATAAATAAGCTCTGCCAAGTATTACCATTGTATGTCCTTATAAATACGGATGTTTGTTAGCTTGCCAGACAAATATGTTGATTTCAGAAAAGTGTCTGTGTCCATGAAATCATTCACAAGACTTTTTATGTCAACTGCTTCTGAGTACCTAACAAAGCAGTCTCTGTTTGTTTGTTGTGCTCCCTTTTCGTCAGTCAGGTGTCTGGAGTCAGCTGCATGTGGGCTGCTGTGGGTTCAAGTTTACTCTGTCTTCACAACCTCTCACTCAAGGGAGGGCCCATGTGCCCGTGCTGTGTGGTTAACCAAACACCAGAATGGTGCTCTCCAGATTTATGTGGCATTGCTTGTGCAGCTCTTTTCTAAGCCTAAACAAGGAGGGCTCCTCTGGCACACTTAAAGCTTTACCAGGAAGCTGTCATCTAGCCTTTTGTATTCAGTATGCTTAGCATGGGGAATCCCATCTTTCTGCTGGCAGATGATTACTGCTGGCTTTTGCTGGTCCTTGGGAGGAAAGAAAGAAAAGAGGGATGGAGTAGTCTTGAAATAAACCTTTCCTTTCTCATTCCTCGTCTTCATGATTATGAATGTTTGATTGTGGTGTTCTGGAGAAAGGGTCTCAATGAGGTTTAATTGTAAGTTTTAGGAACAAGGTGGATTTTTTGGGCTCATTTTTTATCTGAGCACAGTATGCGGTAAGAGCACTAGCAGCAATTTCATTTTTCAGCTAAGGTTTGGTGGGATTCAACCATGCTAGTATTTGGCTCATTAATTTTAGCTATGAAAATAAAAGTATTTCACAGAAGACAGATATGTGTCTCTCTTTACAGATATGAAGAGATGCTAAATTGTCCTGAAGGGCTGGTGGCAGAACCAGGAAGAGAGTTCAGCTCTGCTGGGCACTCAGTCCAGAGTTCCTACCATGAGACCAGTCTGGATATAAGGTCTCTAGTTCATTCCCTAGGGAGTAATACTCCAGGAAAAAAAAAAAAAAAAAGTTGTTATACTTTGAAATTGTTCAAGGAAAAGGGCTGAAGAGCAAACACAAGAATTTTTGACTGCAGGAGTTGCAAATCCTACGTGTTTCCCTTTATGCATGGAACTAAGCCCAGACACCTTCATGGACTGTCCACAGGTAATCCCTTAGATTCCTCTTCTGTACTTTTTAGCTTGGCTTCTTTGCACAATTATATTTGGAAAAGCTTTACCGACTGTGTTCCCCCAGTTCTGTAGAGTTCTTCTGCATAAGTGTGTTTGTGTGTGTTTTTGCACACCCATGTGAAAGAGGGAGTATGGAACTGGCATGTGACCCATTTCTCTCCCATCGTCTCTTAGAAATTTTCCTCCCACTGTTATTGTCCCCCCTCTGTGTTTTGATTCCTCTTCTTTCAATAGAGAATTCTTTAACTTATCTTTTCAATAGCCCAGCAGACATTTAAGACAAAATGTATTTCTCTTGGAACACCAGCAGGCTGAGTGGACTGCTTTGTTAGCTGAGGTCAGCATGTGGTGTGCTTGTGCACTGAGACTGGCATGTTCTGCCTCACATACCAAAGCCTAAAAGCATGCACACAATCCTTGTTTGGGCCTTAGCTGATTTATGTGATAGCCTGGTCATGTTTCTAGTCCCTCAGGTGACATTCATTCCTCTTCTTTTTTCTTCCTTTCACTTCCAACAGTGCTCATCACAGTTGGACCTCAGCAAAATTACACTGTACTCAGGACATTGAAGACTACTGTGTCTCACTGTAGGTCTGTTTCAGTGACTACAATATTTTTCTTTGAGCTACCAGTTCCATAAAAGCCTCTTCTACTGACTGACTGTCATGAGGATTTACATATAGTGCAATCTCTGCTTGGATCTACAGCACCTTTTTTCAGACCCAAAGAGACAGGAGGTACTGAGGTCACTTAGTGATCTGAGGTTAGTAAAGGTATGCTGGTACTCGGCTTTCTACATGCAGTCAAGTCTGTAAAGACAATAGAGACTGGCTGCATTTTCTGGTGACCTTGGTGATGGTCACTGATCACCTGGTGTGACTTTTTTGGATCACTTTTCAAACAGAATAAGAAGTAGGCAGGGAGATTTTTCAAGTGCTTTTACTTGTTCGGCGAACAGTGACTGCTTACCAACCTTTACCATACCAGATCTGGTGCTTTCCTTAGCACTGGTCTTTTAATTTTGATTGCTGCAGGAAGTTACTCCTCTAACATTGTTTTGTTTTTTTTTTTTTCCCTGTTTTTATAGAAGTATAGCAGCTTGCTAATAACTGAGAAGCTGACTAAAACACTCCTGTAATAATTCTTAACTATGCAGAAGGTACTTGTGATGTGACTACTAAATGTTTAGGAGCTCACTGTAGACTTTCGATCAAAGGGATCTCTTGATTTCAGTCAGTACTAAGAATGCATTAAAACTGTCTAACTTAAGTAATAGTTACTTATCAGACAATTCCATTTATATTTTAGTACCACTGAAATGCAAGTCCTAAAGATACATTCTTCCCATTAGATATTCCTTTCCTAAACCCTCATTAGAAGCCTGCACTATGTTTTTAGTCCTGAGAAGAGACACTTCCTGTATATGGTGAATAGTCTTTGCTGTTTCAGCAGTTACACACAGTTTGAGACCTCCTCTTGAAAAATGCAAAAGATAACCACTAGTTTTATTATCCTGCTGCAACTTGTGACTGAAGTGGAGAAACAGCCTTAGTCAGTATAGTTAACAAGCCTTGCATACTATAGGATGGAGGCAGAATTTGCAGCTAGTTCTTCTCTGGGTGTCCCATGTAGAGCAGTTAGGCACAGTATCTTTGTGGCAGTCTTAGACTAACTGAAAGAAATGAGACAAGATAAACTGTTTTAGTGTACCGATGGTCAGCTGCTCACTGGCTGCCCAATCCATGAGATTTTTGTCAGCTGTGATGTTAATGTACACCATCACAAAAGTGAAATCAGTGATGGGAAGCTTTCCTTACAGTAGGGAAGGGTGGGAGCTTTACTCAAGCAATCTTATGTCACTAAAAAGGTGCCTGTTGTAGGAATTCTTCTGCAGTCATGCTCAAGAAGTCACAGAGCCACTCGAAAGCCAAATGCAACCTAATTGCACCAAGTGACATTTATTTCACACCTTCTCCTTTGTTTATTTAAGTAATATTTTATCTTAAGTATTTTTAGCTAAGATATTTCTGGGAGCTGTGGCATCTTCTGAAGATGGAATACCTTTTCAGATGCTGCATAGAGCTTAATATCAAGGAAGATGAAAAGTAGAATAACTTTCAGTTAATACATTGAAGGTGAAAAACCATGATTCTTTCACTTATTTCCTTCTGTGTGTGACACATGCTAGGATTGTCTACCTTGTTTATAAGTAGTGCCAAAAATTAGTGTTTTCTGTAGGTTATACACCTACATATTAGAAGTTTACAGTTTTGTTGTTTTTCCTGTGTTCCAGCTCTGTCAGAATTTTAGCTGGTCAGAGCTAACAGAGTTTTTCTATCACATTTTGATTTTCAATGTACTGTTGGCAGGCTTTCCAAACTAGGGATTTTGTTTGAGATAATTTAATTTTAATTTCTTCTATGTTTCCCTTTGAAGTTCTTAGTTCACTGCAGGGATGATCAATGCAAAGTTGAACAAACAACTGACGAGCATTTCTGCAGCTCTATTTCAGCAAGGATCTTCAGGGAGATGGTGAGTGACAGAGCTGGCAGGCTGGCTGTGCACCAGCCATGAGAAGCTCCCTGTTGTTACAGGGAGCAGAGGCTTTCTGAGACAAGCTGAAAACTGTACTGTACAGGAAACTGAGCAGGGAAGCTGGTCGGGCTGGCTGCTGTTCCTAATGCCCCTGTAATGAGGGGCCTGTAGGGCATGTTACTCAGCAGCTGTGATACCCTGGTGCAGTGCCAGTTAAATAATGTGAATGTGACATTTCGACTGGCTAGAAGTTGGGCTTAAGCAGAGAGGATGGCAGCAATTAATTGTATCATCTCAGGGAGTGTGGAGTGACTGAAGTACTCCCTGGTGTAAATGAGTTGAATACAGTGGCCTCTAATACAAACCTGGAGAATCTCGTTTATTAAATAATTTGACTGGGGAACTGAGTTCTAGTGACAGATGCTGGGCCAGGTAATTGTCTGGCAACTCTGTTTCACTGTCACCTGGAATTATTGTACCCCTCTTTGCTGTTGCTTTGGAATTATAAGTGCTTCTTTTCATAACATATTAACAGTGTCTTAATTCCAAAATGAGAGATCAAAATAAGAACTGTTATATGTACCAAATCTCAGATTGCAGGAGTGTGTGTCTGAATTTCTTTGTTTTGCTATATTTCCTTTAGTACTCATGTGTCCATCAAGTCTAGTGGTTGTTAAATCACGGATAGTGAAAATAAAATTATTCCAGTGGACGTAATTCCGGCACCATAATTTCAGAAAGCAAATAGTACTGATTTTTGCTCCTCTTCAACACTTCTCATCCCTAAGTTTTTGAAAGAAACATTTTAAATCATTATGATACTTAGTTCTCAAAAGAAATCTCTATAAGCATTAAATTGTTAGATTAATAAAGATGACTTGAAGTCATCCTCATGTGACCTTAAACCAATTAAAATTCCTAGTTAAACTCCTTCTTTCTTTTGATTTGGACTTAAAATAATGGCATGCAAGTAAGACCTGTTAACATTCTGAACAAAAACTTAGCCAAATTTTTTACCTAGTTCACATTTCTGAATGTTACTCTGCTAATAGTGTGGGGCTTTCTCATACTGGAATGTAATAGGAGTGTTGCAGGCAGTGGAGTTACTAGGCAGAAGTGCAGTCAACAGTGTCATGTAATATAGCTCTCTCAATTAGCTGAGTTGATTTTTTTAAATTTTTTTTTTTGTTGTTGTTCCAACACTGTACCATTCTTGATAGAGAGTGGGATTTGGTATTTGTGAAGTGTGTGGTGTATTTAAGGAGCAGCCTACAGTGTCAAACAAACCTCTGGGTTCCTTTCCAGCAGCAGTGTTGGTGAAGGAATACAGTGTCTCACTGCTTCCTACACCAGTCTGCTTTGCCCAGCTGTAGGGGTGTAAAGGGGGATCACATGTAGGCTTGACAGCTAATGAGAAGAGGAATGAAGTGGTAAAAGCATCTCTTCCTTAGGCTTTTTAGCTCTTGAATAAATTGATTCTCATTTTGGAGTCTGTTTATAGTAAGGTGGATTTTGTACCTAAACTGCTGAGCTTTATGAGGTCTCTCTATTGATTCAAAAATGCTGTGAGTACTAAATATTTATCTCCCAGAAACAGAAAAATGGATAATAAATATATAAGCGTAAGTGAAAGTGGTTAAACCCCAATAAAGTAAATTAAATTAAAGTCCTTAGAAAGCAAGGTGAATTCCAGAGAGAACAGATTCTTGGGAGAAATGAATCCCAGCATTTCTTTAAGATCATTCTAGGAAAGTAAACAAGAGCTGAGAGTGTAGGAGTTAAAAATTCAATAGCACTATTGATAAAATAATTCTCTATTTCACTTGGAGGTATGTGACTTCACACAGCAGGTAGATATTACCACAGTTTTTCTTTTCTGTGTCTATATAAGTAGTCTGTTTACTAACTGGTTTTAACAGCAACAGAATATAGGCTTTTTTCTCCTTGCCAGAGGTATTTCTTGTGATTTTTTTTGAATTCACACATTAAATGTAACTTCTGTTTTCTTTCTCTTTGTGTGGCAACATGAGTTTTGTGGCAGGTACTGTGAAAGTTCTATGGAAAGAAAAACTGGGCAAGCACCTTGAGTTTTCAGAGAGCAAAGCCTTTATTAAATAGAAGAAGAAGTAATAAAAACAGGAGTAGATACAAGATTCATTAAGAAATAGAGGTAGTATGAAATTAAAGAAAGGAGCTTCTATCCCTATAAAGCATCCTGACAAGGCTGATTTTTGGATTAGGAGGAGAGATGTGCAAGGAGCTTGTAAGTAGCTAAATCAAAGGCCAAATGGCTTGTTATGTGAAACATGGGAAAGGGGGAGTGAGGACATAGATTTCTGTAGTGATTTGTCTGTATGCTTTGTTTTTTCTCCTGTGAGTCAGAGGTCACATCAGAGTTGTCAGAGCATAATTAGCTGCCCATATCTTGCAGATTCTGCTTAGAGGCATGTTCTCATGCTTTGTGCCATTCAAAACACAATGCTAGCACTTTCTTCTGCTTAGTTTTTCAAGTGGCTTTGAATAAGCTTTTTCAAGTAGTCTTTTTGGAAGATAGCAGTTAGACTGCAATAACAAAGGCTTACAGGGCTGGAATACAAGGCTGAAATAAAGGCCAGTAAGAGATTTGAAATAACAATTTGACATGGTGAAAAGCCTTATTGTGGTTTTAAGAAAACTGAAAATCCTCCACAAATGTACCAAACTGATTTACTGACAGAGAAATATGTTTGTAGTGACCTTGAGTCTGAATACCTGCTTTGAAGATTTGACCAAAATGGTTTGCAGATCAGAGAAATAAAGAGCATGTGTAGTAAGTATACAGTTACACTTGATGTCTGGAATGAAAAACAGCACTTATTTTAAGGTTCTCTGCACTTTCTTTTACTACAGAATTTCTGATTGTAATTTGTTTGCTAAAGTTTTTCAGTGACAAATGTGCCTTTATTCATGTGAAAATATGTATTGGAATCAGAGAGCATCAGGATGTATATCATGTTCTGACTCTCCTTTGGTGTACTTACAGGGGTTTTTCTTTCCTGTTAGTTTTAAGCCAAAACAATTTACATTATGCTAGTAAGCTTTTCATAATGGGCTGTAAACCCCATAAATAAGAGGCCAAATAAGACTGTGTATGTAGTAAGGAGAGATCTTTTTTATTAAATTTATTTACCAGTTTTGTAGACATCAGTAGTATTAAAACCTAACAGAAACGAGCACTGTGGAAACACAAATGTTCTTAGGCATTTCAGCATCCAGTGCAGTATACATGCTAAACTAAACATGGCATAGGGTTCTTCAGGTTTCATAACTGTTCCCTATTTACTACATGACTCTGAATTTTCTTTGGTTTTGTGTTCTTTCTGCCTTCTCTATATGCATGTCTCTTATGTTCTGTGAATGTAGTATTAGGAAAGGTGATAACAGACAAAACCCTTGCAGTTTTTCCTACTTTACCATTTGGAATTTTGAACGGTCACAATTGAGAATGGAGCTTTTCTCCAGACAGAGGTCTCAGTCTTGGTTGTGAATCTCTTTCATTTAAGTTCACTGGTGCTTGAAGGCTTGGGTAAGGTCTCCCAGCTTCTCATTGGAAGAGAGCTGGTGTTTCAAGATGCTGAGGGACTCTGCTTCCTTACCATTCCAAGAACTGTTGGTAGCTTTGTTCCTCATTGCTAGAAGCAGCTGGCCATGGATCATTAGTAGAAAATACCTAATCATGAAAGGAGTGAGGAGGATCTGTGTTCTGGCATGGAAAGCAAGGAGAGAAGAAACAGACTAGCTAAGATGAAATATTAAATCTCTGAGAGGGTGTTATGTGTTTCCCAGGAACCTCTGCTCAGATCTCTTGTGTTTCTAAATTTCAAGTTTTACATTGTCTTTTAACATAATCACATTGATGATTTGGAGACAACCATTGAAATTTGCCCTTTATCAGAACTGATAATCAGATGGAAGTGTATAATCACTTTTTGCTAAATGCTATAGATTAAGCAATGTTTGCATTAGGATATGAAAACAGTTTTTATGTTTTATATTCAAGACTAAAGTGGACTGTAGAAGGCACAGTGTTCCTGGTTTACCCTTTTGTCTTGAACTGAGAGGTGTTATTTTGCCAAAAAACCTGTGCCCTTTGAACATTTTATTTACTATGTGAGAAAGGTAAGTAGTTGCAATTGTAACAGCAGATTAAATTGTAACATCTATTGACATAGATGAGTTTCACCTTATGCTCTAACTTCTGATTTCTGCTTAAGAAATTTATGTAGAATGTCTCAGGATGCTGTGAACTAGAGTATATTGTGAAGTCACCTCAAAAATCCTGTCAATGAGGAGACTTTTGGGAATAAAGCATAATGCCAGAGAGTTGTAGGAAAAATAGAGCTTTAAATTAATTCCAGTGCAAAAGTATAGGGGAGACCAGTTTAATCATTGTCACCAATTACTGTGATGCTCTGAATTCATACAATCATACAGTTTTCTGCTGTGACTGCCTGCCAGGTATCTGGACTTACCCTTGAGGGTGTGTAGTTCTAGCAGCTGACCCACTGATTGCAGGAAGATGTGGGAGGAATAGAGTGCGTGTGCTGTCTTCTCCATAGTGTGAACAACCACCAGCAGACTGTGTTAAACTCTTGTAGTGCCATCATTTAATCCTGTTCTGCAGTAACTGTGAGAAATTATTAACGCTGAGACTGCACAATTACATTTAGCGCTTCTTGGAATTGATTGTGAATGAGCCAAAAGAAGCGTTGAGTCAGCCATATGCATCTTCTTTTGACATAAAATAGTTATATGACAAATGGTAAAATACTAACGCGAAGAAAAATAGAAAATGTCGCACAGATACATGACTGGCAGGTTAACATCTCTTCCTCCCACTGTGCACTGTCATTTGTATACATGAGCAAATCAAAGTGCCATTATCATAGATATTTCTGTTTCTGATCTTTTTAATGTTCATATTAGAAAAACAAAGAAACTTGTTTGAACTGAGCTAGTTGCAGACCTTGCAGGGGATAATTTCCTGTGTTGTTTCTTTTAAATTATTGTGTTGTTCTCTTGCATTGCTGGAAGAGGAGATTCTCTTCTTTATTTACGGACTTTGTGGATAGACAAGTTGCTTTTGGCTAAACACAAAGGTGCTTAAATTGACTACCATTGTTTTTTAGAAAGGTAAGATGTAGTCTACAGAATGCATGAAGCTGAATGAGCAAGAAAAAATAAATTCTGGACTTGTGAAGGCTGTGTGATAAGTGATTTTTAAATTTTTCCATCAGTTTCTCATTTTGATAGTTCTAGTCAGTGAGAAGATGCCTTGGGGTAAAGTCATAGCTGAATTAGCTAGGACTTAACGTCACCAGAAACTAAATGTCAAAATTTCACAGAAGAAGATATCATGGCACATGAAGACTAGCCAATTTCCAGTGGTAAAACTAAAGCACTGTAATGATGTAACTGCATCTGTAGGATAGAAAGCAAGGAGAAAACTGCTTCCTTCTTTCACCAAGCTTTACTGCAGGCTGGAGCTGAGGGGACATGGGCCTTACTGTCTTCTACTGCTGCTGTATGATCCCTCTAGTAATGCTGATGTCTTAATTGAAAACCAGATGATTTCTTAAAGCATGTTATAATTACCTAAATAATGAATGCTGCAGTAATCCTAGCTGATATGATAGTGACTGGTCCTTTCCCAAAGGAGATGGTTTTCGGTTTGTGACTACCTTTTGGCTGTAGCATTACAGCTCAGTAGTGCTGCTTTAAGCACTTTGTAATACAGGCTATTACAAGCAATTATCCTGACCCACTTACTGTGTTTCATGGCTACAAGACATGGATATTGATGGCCAAATGTAAAACTGCTCACTAATCTGGTCTGCCCATGTGGTGGATCATTCTCTTGTTCATATGCACTAACCTCCTTAAAGTATAAAACACTGAAAATAGTACTTCTGCAAATTGCACTGAATAACTATTTTGAAGAAAAAGAAAAGAGCTTCTTGAATGTGTCTTCATAAAATAAAGAAACTAATAGAAAACTATTAACTGATACTTCAGCTTTCATGTAGTTATATTAGTTTTCTTCTTGTATATCCTAATTAAAGTCTGCTTCCCAATGATTTTCCACTGATGTGTCTTTACCACTTCTTAGTAAGAGTCAATGTAAAAGGGAGTCAGTGTGACTTGATCCTGTGCAAATACAATTCACCCCAGCAAAAACTATGAAAAATCCAGTTTCCTCCTTGAAAGTCTTGATCTCCCATTAATGGCAGCCAAGAAATACTGCAGCTTCTTTGGTTTTAGTGAAGTTGAAATAATAGCAGAAACCTTTTGCTTCTGTAGTGAGCTGAATTCAATGTTTTTAATGGAGGGTTTCATAGGAAAGGACGTAACTGAAATGTAGTCACCATTGCTTAGAATTCTGGTTCCCCTTTAAGAGTTTTATCAAGAGCTGGAAAGCTTCTTTACTTTTAGAAAAACATATTTAACCGTATAAGAGTATTTGAGTAGATAGTTTTCTAGAAGAACAGTGTACTAGTGTAAGACTTGTAAAGAAATCTTACTTAGAAACTAAAATGTCTCTAGTTGATACATTGTTCAAATGAACAAGGAAATCTATTAGTAATCTGTAGTGCTGTCACACTTTGGAGAAGGGGAAGTGTAACCAGTGTAATAGACACACCAGTGTGTATAAACATATCTAGGCCTCTGGTGAGGAAGACTTCATTTTGTTGATGCTAGTTGTCTGGTGGTATCTGCAAGTCTTGAGTTGCAATCCAGGCACATGTTGTATTTGCAGTGATCCGTCTCTTGAAGTCAATGCTTCTTTGTCTTTCATTTGTTTTAGAAGCAAGGTAAATTGTTGCTGTTCCAAAAACCAGTATTATAAACATTTTGTTACTATTTTTAAAGGGCTGCCCTTTTGTTGTTTTTTTTTTTTAAATCAGTCTTAATGTTAGAGGGAGGAAAGTTTTGTTGTCTTTTAGTTGAGTAAATTATCATAGGTAGTCCAAAAATTTTATGCTTTATCACTGGTGCTTAACAGTGCTAAGACTGACAGAAAGTACACATGCAGTTATGTGATACATTGCCAAGTGTTAGCTCAGAATTTTAAACTCACTTTGAGAGGAGTGGTAGAACATGTCAGGTAATTGCTGCCTAGAGGGCATGTTATTTTCAGGGCAGCTTAGGGGCAGATGTGTGAAAGATGTGCTTCGTTCTGTTGATTTATTTTATACCTTTTGTGCATGTTGAATATGAGGACAGGTTCAGGTTCAACTTTGTCAAGTCTAGCCAAATGGAAGATTTTTATAGGTAAAGCCATGTCTTTTTAGTCAGCAGTCCCAAGTGTCTGTCCCTTCATGATTCTGCCACTGATTTTATAGAAGACTTAAAACAAAGTGTCTCCCATCCCTTTGATGCCACGCAAATCCTCCAGAAGTTGGTGCAAATAATACTAATATTATTGTAATTGCTAATAATTCCTTGGTTAAACACTTATATGTAGACTAAGTTACTACTCTATTTGTTTTGCAGTGGTTGAAAACTGTGTCTACAGTATGTAGACTTAAGATACTGTATTAAAGAAAATGAAATAACTGAAAATATGAAAATATTCAGTAAAGCAGCCTGTTTTCTCTGGGGAGGAATTTCATGGAATTTCCCTAAAGAAGGTTATTAATTTCTTTGGAGTAATAACTTTGTATTTCAAGCTTCTGTTAGCTTGACTTGGAATGTTAGTCGTTTTACTGATAACAAAACTGAATCAATAAACTTCTTAAAAATCAGTGGTACTAGTAATTGCTGTGGCCTGAGTTCAGGTTCCAGGAGATTAAATGTATTTTTAATACTTAATTTACTCTAACAGCTGACTTAACCATGGAAAAATGTATAGGTGCCAAGGAGACACTAGTTGAATAAGCTACTAGCCTCTGGGAATTTCATCCTGGTACAGATGGTATGTATTAGGGGCTTTTGTGGGAAAACTGTATTTTATAGAACATGAGGGGGGAAAAGCAGTGTAATTCACAAGATGGTCAGAATACAAATGCTTTGTTGAAGCAATTTTTACTGTAAGCAAAGAGCAGACAAGGAGGCAATCAAATTCAGTGGGAACTAAAACTTAAGTTGTACTATGAGCAGTGCATAAGTGGATCTTAACCAGCATGGCTGGCAATAAGAAACATGTAAGCTATACTGCTTTCCTTAGGGAACCAAGGTTTTTTTTTTTCTGACTTCTACATATCCCTCAGAAAACATCCTGAAAATGCTCGTTGTTAACTTTTTCCTTATCTTAGGAAAATTACTACCTTGTGGAAGGGAGGGCAGACCCAAATTGCTTCCACTGCTGTAGGACAGACAGCAAACACAGAGGTTGATATTGGCCTTTTCCACTGTCCCTCTTCCTGACCCATCAGCCTAGATACGCATCAACACTTGCTAAGTCCTCGGAAATGTGTGGGGTTTATCCTTCCCCCAGAAACTAAAAAACACCCTGGATAGAAGCCTTGAGAACAGGTGAAGATGCCCAAGGCACACAGGCCACACCCCATAGAAAATGTGGGGTAAGTCAGGGCTGTTCTGAGAACTGCTTTTGTGTCTTAGTCAAACCTTCTATCTTCTTGTGAGGCATTTAAGCATTAATGGTATGCATTCTTTTGTTTTTTCTGTGATCCCCATTTTGTAGCCACCATGTGACAAGGTGATGAAGGAAACGGTATTATACATCTGTTACCTTGTGTGAAACTTTCAAGACTAAGACTGTAGCTTTTCCGTTTTTCTGTAACTCCTGAAAAATCATGCTGCTTTTTTCTAATGTTATATTTCTCAGCGTAGCCCTAACATATCTAGGGAGGATGAACTGATTGCTTTCCCTCTAGTCATTTTACTTGACCCCTCTGAGGCAGAAGAGTAAATGTTGAATCCCATTCTTCTGAATTTCTGCTCTTGGAATGATGAGAAGGAATGGGAAACAAAAGTGCACGCACAGTTTGTCCGTCTGCCTTTACTTTCTGATGAAGCCTGGTAATGTTTCCTAGGACTAGGAGGATAAATGAACTGTTTTTAAAGAGAATGTCAGCTTAAACATGTTGCATGATCAAAATATGTCAATATTAACAACATTTAGAGGGAAGTGAGCAAAGCAAGAACTTCAAAAGGTAATAATGATCACAGTCAAAGAGAATGAGAGTTGGGAGGTAGAAGGAATTGCTGGTAACTCTATATCCACATGTTTCTTCCAAATGAATAACTAATGAAGCATTATATTCAAGATTAATTTGGTAACTGATTCCCAGTCATCACCCTTAATCTGAATTATTTTCCCATTTGTTTGGTGGGTGTCAAACACTAACCAGCTGCACCATTTTTAAAGAATCATGTTCTCATTATAAAGTGTGGTGGAAAAGATCCTTCTTTGTGCCTCCTGGAAGCAGACTACAGGAAATAAATGAGCTGTCCTAGGTCAGAGCATTAAAGTAAAAAAATCCAAAAGGTTTGTTTAGAAATATGTAATAAGCAAATCCTGTCACCTTTACTTGCTAAAGGAAATTGTTTCCAGGGGAGGAGGTGGGATATTAGAGAAGCTTTTACCTTATGCTTCCTAAGAACACTGTTCTTAAAAACACTGTTCAAAGACTGCTGTTTTTAGTTACTGCTTTTGTTCTGGGACAGACAATCACCATGAAGCTATTCCATGCCCCTTAAACATAAGCTGAGGGACCAAAAGTGCTGAAAACAATAGGGGGAACACTGAAAGAAGATACAAGAGACAAACCGGAAGGCTTTTTAAGTCTCCAGTTGAGGATCTTCATGCAGTTTTAGTTTCCTTGGAGGAGTTGGATGGATTGACTTGTAGTCCAGGCATCACATTGCCTACACAGTTATGTATGCTTTCAAAGGCTAAAATATATGGGCAGCTGCCAAATGTTAGGTGTAGAATTATGGTTATCTGAACACCTAGGACAGTCATAGCTCTTTTTTGCATTGTTCGTGCAGGCAACAGCAGTGGCAGGAATATGGATTCTTCTACCTACTTTTCTGAGAGAGCTGGTTGGGGGATGACAAAAGAGAAGAGCAGAAATAAACCAAAGAAAGTATTCAGCGCAAGTCTATATACTGATATAACACCAGGGTTTTATTCTTTCTTTAGTTCTATGGGACTTACTTATTTTATTAATAGCGTTGAAGCCATACTCCAAAGTCTCTGCCAAATGCTTAGGTCACTGGCAGATGAACCTTGGGGGTTTTCTGGCAGATTCTCTGCTGTAAAGTCAGTAAAGGTGCAAAGGTGAAAATTTCATAGTTCAATAGTTAAAATATTTACATTAAACTAACAATGGAGATTGATCACTTTAACTTAGCAAGCATATTTCTTGTAGAAAATACATAGATTTGAGTTTAAACACTTTCACAAACTGTAGCTTGTAGGTTCACAGGAAATTTGGTGTGTGTTGCCTTCCAGCTTGATAACTGGGGCTAGGTAGCAAGAATTTGCTTATGGTAGCCTCGTTTAAGACACTTGAAAAATGTAATTCTGTCCCAGCCAGAACCAGTACTGAAGTGCTATACACCTCTTCCCTAGAGGCTTTACAGTTATCCTGTGAAGGACTGCCACATATGTGTTCAAATATGTGAGTTCATTCTGGGATGTCGTAAGTATGAAGTGTAATGTGTTTAGGGCCACAGACTCCTACTTTTGTGGAACTGCTGCTTTGAAGCTTTTTTTTTTTTTTTTTTTTTTTTTTTTAAGATGGGAGTGAAATTAGATGCTGAAGCTGGTAACATGCCACTTTCAGAAAGTGACATAATCCCACTGGTATTTTCTTTACCATATTGTTTCAGTTTCTTGTATTTCCTATAGCTGCTGTATGTATTTGTATGAGCTTTACTGTGTCTCTTAAAGTAATTACTGGTTTGAAACGCTCAGGTGCTGTGTGTGCATGTACAGATATGACAGCAAATAGAGATTAAGTGGGTTAGGTGGTTTAAAGGATGGGCAGTTCCAAGGGAATATTTACTATCACATAGTGTTAAGCGTCCTCTTTAGGTAACTGATGTCTTCTGAAGTCACGGTAATTAGTCCTTATTGTTGGGAAGTGTTGTGAGAGTCTTTTGATGAGAGTTCAGGCTAAAAATTGAGGTAAATGATTATCTGTTTGTGAAAGGGCATGCTGTCTTAAATAGTTAATTTTCATGTGTATGTTGTGTCAGTGGCATTTGTAGGCACATGATTGTGCACCCTATTTATGTTACTTGACTAAAGTGTGTCACAGGTTTAGTTTAGTTCTTCTCAGTGGTGTGGCAGTTTATGCTTTTTAATACTTCCTTTGAGGTTTCTCAACTTTTCCTGATTTTATGCTCTAATCTGAGGGTAAGTAAACATCTCATGAGTATTACAGCAATTCTGTTACCCAGAATAATTGATAGACTGCAAAAAAGCAGATACATATTTAACTGAAATAGTCAGTCATCCAGTTTACTGAGGTAACCTATTTATGAGCATAGTGAAGATGAAGTGGACTAAGTGTTAAGTGGCTGTTACTTAAAATTGAATCTTAGTTTAGATGCAGGTCTTTTAAAATTCTTATTGTATGTTTTTCTCTACATTGGTTACCATTTGTTAGTTATTGTCCTGTTAAATGTAGGAAGTTACATTAAATCAGCTGATTGTCATTATGCTCACTGGAACATAACATAGTTCTCTTTTATCAAGGGTTTTTTCTCAGTAGGGTACCTGTCTTATATTCACTCATTAATAAATGTTGCAAATAGCACTCATACTAAAAAATACCTCACTAATAAAGATGAAAGTCAGAACAATCTGTGTTCAATAAATAAAATTAAGATTGCTAGTGTGCGTGTTTTGTATTTGTTCTGTTTCGCAAAGACTTTTTCCCTGCAGTACATTATGTCTATGTGCTACTTCTCCGGTACACCCTACTATTTTTATTGGTTCTGAAGTCTTCAAGTAGGAGCTGTTACACTATCTTGACCCTGCATTCAACTTTTAGCCTTGTTTTAAGACTGTCTTTGCTGTGGGTTTTTTATTACTGGACAATTCTCTCCTGTTGTGTACCACTACTTCTAAAGTGGCCATCCTTACTATTACTCACTCTTGTCTTGGGTCTCTTAATGCTTCAGCTTGCTCTGTCTGTGGGAAAGCTTAAGAAAGTCTGTTTGTGATTGCTGATGAAGGAAAAATTCAGAATGGCTCAACATTAATTTCAGTCTTTCTGTCTTTTGCTCTTAACTAAATGAAGTGCAAAGAAAAGATACTGTTGATTTGTCCTTTCCCCAAAATCTGGCCTCAAGCAGATGGTGGTTTGGTCCTTTGTGCTGTCCTCAGAGGCATGTAAACAGTTGAGGAAAATGAAGAGTGTTTCATTGCTACTACTATGTGGACCATTATATGGCTTAATTGGTTTTTGTCATATTTTCTTTTGTGTACATAAGTAAATATTCTTCATAAAGTAACTTCAGAATGTTTTGGAAGATCGTGGTGAAATATTCTAAAAATAGTTAATTTGCTATATATGGAGCTTTGATTGCTCTTCTTAGCTTAGTCCTACTTTTATTTATATTAGCAAGGTTTGGCTTAGAGGACTCTTAAAAGTAAATTATTAAATAGCAGAGATCAACATGTTTCTCATCTCAAGACCTACAGAAAGCCTGTTTAGGGATTTCTACAGGTGACAACTGTGTGACTGATCTTTTCCATCTCCTTCAGCATTTCCTGTAATCTCAGTCTGTCTAAAATGAAATTCAAAGACACAGATGCTCCAAAAATGTGACAGTCAAACTTGTGGCTGGTGTCTATTGAGTTTTGTGCTTACCTTATTGAAATTAAATTACTAGGAACATCATGAATTTAAAAACTAGCATCACCTGTCTTTGTATCATGATATTTTTAAAACTCTTGGCTGGTGGAAAGATTTCTGAAACATACAGAAAAATGAATGGGGATGCCTTCTTAAGAGTTTTGCTATGATTAGAGAAACATAGACACATAGCCTTTCTTTTAGTTGCTTAACAACAAATTGCATACACACTGTGCTTAGGGGTTTTCTCAAATCTGTGATGATCAAACTGGGATCAAAATCTAAGATGCATGTATTCATACAATTTCATAGGGCAATTGCTAATGGAAAAACCCAGAGAACCACTGTCTTAGGTTACAATGTAAGATGTAACCAAAAGTGTGCATTCTATCACCATTTCCATGAGCTGTTAAGACCTGGTGGAGCAGTATTGTCTCTTCCATGACTCATCCCTGGTAGCTCTCTCTTGGGGGAAGATTTTCTGTTAATGGGCCATCAGGACTCACTGCAGGATTGATAAAATTACATCATCCCAGTGTGAGTTTCTGCACCCAGGGGGAGGAAACAAGCATTCCTATCTGGATATAATCTGAGATTTCAAATACCCAAACAAACAAAAAAACCAAAATAAATAATAAGTAAAAAAAAAAGTGGATTAAGGAACCTCCAGAATTAAATATGTCAGAATTTAAAAACCCTTCTTGTGCAAGTAACTATTGCAAATCAACCAATCTACTATAGGAAGTAATACTTTGCATAAATTGTCTCCAAGCTAAAAAAGTCTGCTTTTATATAAAAAATTTGAAAGCATGACTCCTTTGAAAACATATGATATAGTAGCGTAAAATGATGATTTCCATTTTGACTAATTTAATGTCTTCTAGACAATATCTGCTCTAATTCCTGAGAGAATTTTAAATAAATGTTAAATGGAGTTGTGTTTTAGATGGAAATTGTCACAAATACATCATCTTGCAGGTTTGAATTGCCTTTCTTCACCCAAAGTGAATCATATTCCCCTTATCAAAACTGAAGAAAAGTGTTGTTTTGTTCCTCTGCAGTCTCTTTTTAAGTCATGACCGCTCATGAAACTAGGGTGGTTTAAGATGACTTGTTTCCTGTGTGTCTGGCTGGTGGTATGCACTCTAATTTTTGTTCAAGATGTTTACAGTGAATTGTCTCTACTCTCTATTTTTCAAACTGTTATTTAATCAATACAATACATGGAGAAAATATGTGCCAGAGTGTGATGGTTTGAAAGCAAAACCAGTGAGAGACTCCAAGTCAGAAATACAATTTAATAAGGGAAAAAAAAAAGAGAAAAATAAAATACATGCACTAGTGCAAAAGAAAACCACTGATAGAATCAGAATACAGCCTGACACCCCGCTAGTTAGGGTGGTGGTAGCAGTCCAGATGAAGTGGTCTTGTTGAAGTAGTGATCCTGTAGAAAGGTCTGGTAGCTCTTGTCCTCTAGAAACCAGCGGTAAGGGCAGCTTTGGTGTTCCAAATCTCAGTTTTTTATCGAGATGGGAAATGTTTGGCTCTTCCTCCTGGCTGAAGCATCTCCTAGTGGGATGCTGTCATTTCATCAGTCATGCAGTGAGACTCAATGGCCCATTAACAGACGATATCTCCCTGGAGGAAGGATGGGTCATGGGAAAGATAAAGAATACTGCGCCACCTGGTTTTAACAGATGGCCCATTAGCAGAGGATATCTCCCAGAGAGACAAGGATCACTGCCCCACCTGGTTTCAGCAGATGGTGTTAGAATACATACCTTTGGGCACATCTTTACATTGTAACCTAGGACACAGAGGCATACCATGGCAGGATAAATGCATGCAAAGAGCAGCACTTTTACTGTTTCCATTGAAATATTCTTCACACACCCAAAACTTAGCTTTGCCAGTGATTTTAGAAGAATTTTTGTATGATAATGGTGTCTGAAAAAGGATTGGGTATTTTTTTGTATATTTGGTAAAAAAAAAATAAATTAGCATTAGCAGTTTGCTTATGTAAATGTTACTAGGAAGCACTGCACTTTTTTGTTTTTCCCCCAAGATCTATGTAACTAAGTTACGATCCCCAAAAATGTTCCTCCAGAATTATGATCAAAACTATTTCCTTTTTACAGAATGCTTACAACTCAACAGTGAAATTGGAAAGATGTCACTGACTGGAAAATTGGAAACAACGCTGTGCTGTTTCTCTCAGAAACAAGTACAGCTAGGGATTAGGGAGGAAATTGTTTCTTCTATAGCATATAAACGAGTAAAACTTTGCTAATGTTTCCATCAATAGCTTTCCAAATAGTTTTGTGGTATTTTTTAAAAGAAAAAAAAACATTTTGCGAATGCAATTTTGTTCACTTTTTTCTGGTATTTTCAAAAGAGCAGACTTAAAGTACTGCATAATGAATGGCTTTTATACATAAGAAAGCACTTAGCTTTCTTAGGCAAAACTGTAGCTATGATCTGTTAAAAGTCTGTTTGGACAGCTTGGTCACTACTCAGCCCTGGTGTGGCACATCTGGAGTGCTGTGTCCAGTTCTGGGCTCCACAGGACAAGAGAGACATGGAGCTGTAGGAGAGGGTCCAGAGAGTCTGTGGAGTCTCCCTCAGTGGAGATACTGAAGAACTGTCTGGACGCAAACCTGTGCCATATGTTCTAGGATGTCCCTGCTTGAGCAGGGAGGTTGGACCACACATTCTGTTGTGGTCCCTTCCAGCCTTACTTATTCTGCAGTGGATGAAGTAAAATAACCATGAAGGATGGAGATGTGATGAAAAAAAAAATTAGTCTTGGCTTGCTTGTAAAATTTATTTAACCCCAAAATTTTGACACAGTTATGGCATCACTGGTATACAGATGAACTTTGTTTGCTCTGAAATGCTTATTCCCAGTTTGACCTTTGCATAGCATAATGAAGTTAAAATAGAGAGTAAGATTTATCGTGTTAAGTGTCTATCTGAAGGTTAAGAAAAAGTATTCTCTATGCAAAGACTTTAATGGGAAAAAGAGCTATAAATTAATAACCAAGAAAAAAATTACTTCAAATCCTGCTATTGTGAGACCTGTTTTTCTAAGAAGAAAATCCCAAGGAGTGTACCTTCTTTACAAATATGAGAATGTACTAGTGCACAATTACTGGAAAATTTTATTACTGTTAAAATACTAATGGTATCTACAGGAAAAATTCACATTTGGTTTATTTTGTTGTTATCCAGGCAGCCCTAGATGCAGTTCAGTTGTCCAGGGGATTTTCTCTTGCTTTAGTGTCATGCTTGTCTAAGAAAGACTTCTAGACCAGATGCTTTCTGCAGGTGCTGTACTCCATTGATACCTGAGACATATGTATATTTTTTAACAGTAATTTTTGAGAAATTGTAAAAACTGTATTGAAAAAATGCTATTGTCTTGAAAAAAATCTAGAAATAAAGCAGGGAATGTAGGAATAACATCAGTTTAAAGCTACTTGTTTTTATTCTTTCCCAATCTCTTTTCCATTCCTGTTTTATTCAGAGGAAATATGAGGGAGCAGACGGAAGGAATGGCAGGCATAAACTATGTATGATGCTACACATTTCCAGTAACTTCTGAATGTATAAATAAGGACTTTTGCTTGTGTATGCAGTGCAGAATATAGCTGACAAATTTCTGTGTCCTTTAGTCAAGAGGAGGGGCTTCTGCTCCATCTGTGATGTGTACTGAACTTTGAAAATTTGCAGCTGCCTGAGGATCTTTCTATATCAGGAAAATGGTCCTTCTGCTAGAAGTCCTGGAGGGGGTATTATTGTGGTTTATCCCCAGCTGGCATCTAAGCACCACCCAACAGCCTATTCATTTCCCCGCAGTGGATGAGGAAGAGAACTGGAAGGATAAAAGTGAGAAACGTATGGGATGAGATTAGGACAGTTTAATACGTAAAGCAAAAGCTTTGCATGCAAGCAGAGCAAAACAAGGAATTTATTCACTACTTCCTTCATGGGCAGGTGTGGCATTCCTCCTCTCTCCGGTCCCCAAGCTAGTTCTGGACCAGAGGAGGATGGGAACCCACATGGAGAAAGGTAAGAAAATAAAGGAGGCTCCTTTTCCCAGGATAATTGTCCAGCAGTTTATTTCCAAACTCATTCCAGGGGGATAAGAGACTGAGAGAAATGAGTGGGGGAATTTTAAACCCAGGACGAGGGGAAGGAGGAAACCGAACCACTGCCAATGGGGTCACGCCAGTGGGGAGTGGCAAAGGGAGGGCTGAACCAACCCTACAAATCCCGTAGGGATAAATGACAAACCATTTTCAGTGCAATATAAACCCAAAACTTAGTGCAATACAACATCTTTCCCTTTTTTGTTTAATAAAGTGAAAAGAAAGGTATTGAGTTTATCCTGATTCAGAGTATGGATTTGCCCACCACTTAGGATTTGCAGGCAAGTTAGACTGCTTTTGGTTTGCCAGCTCTACGTGGTTGACTTCTGAGGCAGTAGGAATTAAGCCGTTAATGGCTTTGAAAATTAAGCAACATAGAATTCTGAACACCAACATTATAAGAAAAAGAACAACAAAAAACAACAGAATTGTTTTAACTATTGAAGTCCACCACCCCATGAGTCCCCAGCATTTGAACAGTCCACTGAACCAGTCCTTGGACTCTTGCTTCACTTGTCTGATCAAGCTTTTCATTTCACGGAGGGCTGCATGGATGTTGGGAGCTTTGGAAGTTAGGTTCATGCAGCAAAGTCCTTCAGATTCCTGGCATTGGTGTCCATGCAGCAGCGGGAGGAAGTCTATGGCAGCATGATTTTGGAGCGTGGCCTGCCTGGTAATTTCCTCTTCTTCTAGGAGGGAGCTGATGACCGTGTATGTTAAGTTTTCCAGTTTGACCACCCAGCACTCCAGGTGGCTCAATTTACCTAGAGCCATGGATAGAGCAGGGACACAGCAACTCTTTTTGACTTGGCCCAATGAAAAACTTCAGATTTACAATTTGGGTCCAAATCTTCAGCATTCTCTTTTGAGTTTTGTTGGTCAGGAGGTGGAATACACACAAAGTCACAGCCAGCCACTCATGCAGCCTTATCCTGGCTTTCTGGATCAGCTGAGCCCTCAGCTCTTGTGGCTTGGTATTGATTGGTCTTGGATTGTTGGTGGAAGAGGAAAACTCTCTCTATGATTAAGAGTGAATCTTTCTGCACTGTGATCCTTTGGAATATCAAACCATGCAAGTCTGGCAGTTTTCCCAGGACAATGAATTTGGAAGGCAGCTCAGACTGATAACGATGAGCCTGCCTCTCGGCCAAAGCCTCTTATGCTTTTTTGATTGCGGCTTTTGCCTCTGGGGTCGGCTTCCTGGGAGAAACCAGGTCTCTCTCCCCTTCAATAAATTGAGGAGGTGGTCTGTGTCATCAGTGGTGAGGCCTAGCCAGGGCCTGACCCAGTTCAAAGATCTGCACATGGAATGGAGATCTGCTAGGGTTTGGGATGACTATCGATTTCCAATTTCTGCGGAACAGTCCGGGCAGTGATCTCCAAGTCCAAGTATTTCCAAGGTGGCATCCTTTGGACTTTGTCCTCCTGCAATTGAAATCCAGCAGAGGTTAAAACTTCAACCATTAGGTCAAGTGTGTGTTGGAATATAGAGTCACTGGGGGCACACACAAGCACATCATCCATGTAGTGTAAGATAATGGCATCCCTTCTTTGTGCGTGCGCAGGGGACAGCAATGAGGCCACGTACCACTGGCAGATGGGGGACTGCACTTCATTCCCTGTGGGAGTACTCTCCAGTGGTAGCACTTCATTGTGGCTTCTCAATTGATAGTAGAAGCCGAGAACGCAAACTGTGGGGCATCTTCTGGGTGTAGGGGAATTTGGAAGAAACAGTCCTTGATGTCCGGGACAGGCAGTTGCCAATTTTGGGGCGGCATCATTGGGAAAGGCATCCCAGGTTGGAGTGACCCCATGTCCTCAATTTGTTTATTTCCCTGAGGTCGTGGAGCAGTTGGCACTTACCCTTTTCCAGTTTCTTTATTACAAAGACTGGGGAGTTCCAAGGGCTTGTTGTCTCTTCTGTGTGCCCTTTGGCTCCTTCATGAGCTCCTTGAGCACCTTGAGCTTTTCCTTACTTAGTGACCACTCTTCTACCCAAATTGGGGTGTCATCCAGCCATGTTAACTTATGGGTAGGGTTCTCTATAGTGGCTACCTCTAAAAATCCTGGGGAGTCTTAGGGATAACTAATTTGACTCCCCACTGGGACATGGTGTCTCTCCCCTATAAGGTGCACTTGTAGTTGGTGACAAACAGAAGAACACTGGCAAGTTTTCTGTCCGGCCCTTCAATTTGTACGATGCTTTTTGAGATCTTTGCCAATATGATCCCCCCCTCTACACCTTGAATTTTGCCAGCCACGGGTTGCAACTCCCAATGGCCGCATCCTCTCGGGTATGATCGTCACATCTGCCCCCATCAAGCAACCCTTCCACATGGAGATGGCTGATCCATGGGTTAGGTCACACGCCATAGAGGGTTTATCCTCACAAACCACTTCTGCCCAGTAGATGGCAGGTGCTTTGTCATCTACTGGGACCTCCTTTGGAATGGGAATGACCTGGGTGAGGATTTGCCCCCTGGCCAAATAGAAGGGTGGCTGAGGGCAGTGTGCCAGGAGAATGAGGTGATGGTCATGGGAGCCACCTCAATCTCCAGGGGTGTGTGTTAGGTGTCCCCAGTAACGAAATATTCACTGTCCTGTCCCATGTGGTTTATTATCAGGTTCTGCGAGTTGTTTGGCAGGTCCACTCCAATTACTGTCCAGCCAGGAGAACTGAAATGAAAAGCTTTGGTAGTCATAAGCCTGAAGCGCCTGTGAGGCTGCCAGACTTTGTTAAGGAAACATTTGTCATTTTTATTTTCCAGCTGTGCCACACCCTGCTTCCCTTCCTCCCCCTTTTTTGTTAAGAGAGAGAGGCTTTCCCCACTGTGGAGCCTGCTGTATTTATATCATGGTACACGTTTATGTTAGAAGCGGGTGCGCATTCTGGTCTCAGTTTTTTTGTTTGTTGGTTGCTCCTTCTTTCTGGTTTTCCTTTTTCTGCTGCTGACTTTGTTGACAGTCTCTGGCAAAGTGTCCTGGCTTCTTATACTGGAAGCAGATGACCTATTGAAGCTGCTCTGATGACACTGGTTGCCTCTTTACTCCTGGTGTTACAGCTGCTGCGGTCTTTGAGTTTGCCAGTCCAAGCTTTCTCTCTGGTACACTGAACAGCTCTGCTTCTATCATCTGTGCTAGTGTAGACAGAGGGTTGATGGGCAGTCCTAGGATCACCCTGTGGCAGGCTTCCTCGGCATTTCTCTGAGCCACCTCCTTAATCAATACTGCCTGTGCTACCAGATCTTCAACTTGCCTCTCTATTTGTGCACAAAGCTGGTCGACAAACTGCAAGAAATTCTCTGAGGCACACTGTTTGATATTAATATAACTACCCTTGGCTTCAACTGTTGGTAACTGGTTAAAAACCTTTTCTGCAGCTTGACAGATTTTATCTAAAACAAATCTGGATAGCACCCAAGTTTGGTTCTCATGGCTAGCCAGTCCCCCTCACCACATAAATGTTCAAAAGTGCTATCATTCCCATCAGCATCTTTCTCTCCCTGGGAGCTTTGCTGAAGCTCCACTAGGAGTCCCTTCAGAGATCTTTTCCACGTGCTTTCCCACAGATCAAATTCTGAGAGGGTTAAGAGACACTGGAAAAGATCTCGGAGGTTGGCTGGGACTGACTCATGCAAGTTCAAGGTAGCCCACATCATCCTTTAAAGATCTCACTGTCTCAGCCAAACTCCCTTTCGGTTTTTCAGATTTCTTTTTTATTTTGGTATGAGAAAGGCTGATAGCTTCTATTTCCATTTCTCCTAGCAGAATATCTGAAGAAGCGGCTGAAGGTCCTGTTCCTGGTTCTGACCCCTGGGTTCCTGATCTACCTTCCCCCTGTGGGACCCAGAAGGCTGGCCAACCCCCTGCCGACTCCTGTGGGGGCCGGGATGTGGGACACCTTTCTTTCTAAATTCCTGGGGGAGCTGGGGTGTGATTGAGTCCAAACTCAGCCACAGACTTGGAGACTTCCCTGCCCTCCTATCTTGTGTGTAAGATTGTTCTCAGTTGATGAAGAAGCTTTTTAATGGTTAGGGAGTAGGCAGTGTGTACAGAAAGTGTCACTCCAAAATTTAGTTAGGGTTCACTTTATTTAAAGGGTTTTAAGCTGTATCTTGCTATCCTATCCAGTTGGTAGAGTGGTGGGGATCTGATCACTTTGTATGAGGGAGGCAATGCAATATATCTGTAAATGTGCTGAGAGCATACTCTTAGAACTTTTAGTGCCTTCTGTGGTTTCTCTTGGGGTTTTATCTTTCTCATGAAGTTTGTGTCAGCATAAAGCAAATGCACACTCCTTATTCCTAGTCTAGGACATACCATTTAAACTGCACTCATCTTAGTAATTTTTGCTAGTTTCTGTTTGAGCCTGCCTAGAATTTTTTTTTTATATTAATGTGTACCTGCAGTTAGAAAATAACAGAGCTGTTCTCTTCCAGGCTGTTTTCGTGTGGGAGTCCAGGGTATTCCCCTGGCTTCCCTGGAGGCCTTGAGACCGCCCTGCAAGGCCCTCAAAGACCCTGGAATGGGACCCTAAAGTCTCTGGAGCTGGATTTATGCCCCTGGAAAAATTTACCAACATTGAGGGAAGAAATGCAAGCCACCAAAATAAATAAAGTATAAATTAGATTGTTAGAATGTAGAAAAGGTAGATTTTTAGAAATGTTTATATTAGGGGGTTTGAAGCTAAGATGGAGGATTTGGGGCGTGGTATGCCTCTTCCTGCTTCTTCTTCTGCCATCCATGTTGAGTGCCACCTTGGCATCCTTTGATTGGACAGGGACAAAGTTGTACACTGTAACAAAATTGTAGCGTATTGGAAAATAATTGTAAATATGAAGTATGTAATTTAGAGTATAAAAGATAAGTCCTGCCTCTGCCAGGCAGATTCTGCCCTGGGTGTCTGGCTGAACAGACTGCTGTTTGCTGGACAAAGAACTTTTGAGATAAGAAGCGATAAACAACCTTGAAACCTCTGAGAACAGCCTCCTCCAGTCTCTCCTCGGCGGCCATCGGAAAAAACCCGAATCCCAGACCACCTTTATGTCCTCCTGAGGTGATCAGTCTAAGGAGACACCACAGGCTGCAGCATTTTCTTTTCTTTTTTTTTTTTTTTTTAAAGAATCCAAGTATTGGATCTTTCCAGCTGCTAAGGTAATCTGTAGAATAGCAGAGTCAAAGAACTTTTAAAAAAATCACAGCTGAATATTTAAATCTGAGTTATTACTGTGGGTGGGATTTGGTACCACAATCTACCTGCCTCTGAAAATGGATGCCACCCCTTTGTTTTGAGACTTCTTTTAAGGAACTTAGTGTTAAATTCATGTAAAAGTTGGTCAGAGTGTGACAAATACAAGCAAATAATGGGCAAATATCTATAAATACTAATGCGAAAAACCTTATGGTTAAACCAGTTCTCTTTAAGAAGGTATCACTTCTTTACAGGCATCCACCTGGAGTATGTTGCAGCACACTTAAAATGTGTGAATTCTTGCAGACATTATTCTGCATCATCCTGATATTGTGTTGAAATCTGCTTAAAGGGAACATCTGCCTTTATTTGTTCACTCTGACTGTATTTTTAATAAAGACAAAAAACCTATTCATAATTAAGTGTTCAACAGTGTTGAAACGGCAAATGAATCTCATGTTAAAGCTTTTAAGAAAGATAGCTTTAACTAGAATTTTGTTGTTATTAGTCACTGTTAGTGAAATGTGGCATTGTGGCTTGATTGCATCTGTTCCTTAAGTGTCAGCTAATGTCTGATGCAACTCGTGGGAATGCATTTGTGAAAGAGGAATAAATTCACTTGTAGAATAAAGAAATAATAAATAATTCACTTGTAGACTAAAGAAGTAAAACATTTGAGACAAATGATTTAAGCAATTTATGTGAACTGTAGAGAAGATGTATTCTGCTGATAGAACAGGGGACAGGTAATCATCAATGCTTATCCTGATTTTCTTTGATCTTGGGTGATTCATTCTGCAGGCATTTTCAAAAGAGTTCAGTTGTAGAATGCACTAGATGAGAATGGAGCACTCTTATTTCTTTCTTACAAGTAGAATGAGTATCACAGATTCATGGAATATCTTGATTTGGGAAGGTCCCTTTCTGCAGCAGTCCTCTCCAGTGTCTCAATTCCCAGTCTGTCTGCATATCCAAGGTTGACCCATTCCAGATGCAGAATTTGGCACTTGTCTTTGTTAAATTTCACACAGTTGGTGATTGCCCAGCCCTCTGATTTGTCAAGGTCTCTCTGTGGGCTAGTATGATTAGGCGATATAACCTAAACAGATATTGAATCATTATTGAGAAGAAATCCTTTTTAATAAAATCATGTAGTAGTAGTAGTAGTAGTAGTAGTAGTAGTAATAGTGATAATGTTGTTGTTATGGATGCCCATTAATACCTTGCAGTTGCTTGCTGGAAGGCAGGTTTTGTTGAGGAGCATGTGAGTAACTTATTATCTATGAATTACTGGAACCTGTTTGTATAGGAAGGCAGCTCAAAATGAATGGATCAGCATAACCAGGGTGTTTCTGACTATTCCTGTTAATTAGGTGTTTGTAATATAGCTAGCATTGCAGCTGAGTACCTGAACAGTGGTCTGTCACAAGAGGTTAAGTGACAGTATACTGCAGGTGAGCACCTGAAGTGTGTGCAGTACTAGAATTCCTCACCTGTGCAGTTGAACCTGTGTGCATGTGTGTATGGTTCTTCAGCATTAAGGAAAACTGTCATTCCACCTTCTTCTTGTCCTAGGACCTGAGCCTTCTTGCTCTAGCTTTTACACCTTCCCCTAGTCCTCTATCTTTTTACAACTTTACTAGTCATTTGGTTTCACCTTTGTTCAAGCTTCTATGCAGCATTTGAAAAGAGCTTTCACTAGAGTTAGAGACCTGTTTGATCTAATTTCCATTCTGTGGCCTTAAACATACCAAGTTACACCAATGTTACACCAATTGTTACAGCAATGTTGACCCCACAGTACAATGAAACATGCTAAACATAAAAGACAGACTTCAGCAGTATGATTGCTTTGCATGAGCTCCTATTTTTATTTCAAAATTGCACCTAAAATTGTTTTAGTTGATCCATTTATTTTGCAAATGATTTTGCAAATACATTAAGACTAACATTTTCATTTATGGGAGAAGAAAAATAATTATTCCGCCCAAGATACAGTAACAGGTCGGTACCACTAAGTCACGGAATATTCTAGAAGGGACCCAGAAGGGTCATCAGGTCCTAAATTTAAGTGGTCTGTACAGGGATTGAATGCACAATGTTGGTGTATTCCCTCTGTGCTCTGATCAGCTGAGCTAAACTCCTTATTTTGCCTTGCACAGGTGACAAATCCCTCACAATTTATTCTGTGGCCAGTGCATGTAAAGAAATATGTGTGATTTTGCTTATGTTTTTTTTCTTCTTTTTTTCCTGGACCTACAACTCTTGTGACAGGAAGCACTGTTATAACTGGTTTGTCATTCTGTATGCTGTTGCCCATTTCTCCCTGCATCTCAGGGAAGATGTTCCCTGGAACTGCCTTATCAGACACCAAATTTTAACTGGTCTGTAGGAACCTTCAGGACCTTAATAGTTGTTGAGACTACCTTGAATTTGGACTACCTCAAAAGATACAGCAGAGAGGGATAAAATTGTGTTCATATAAACTTTTTCCTTAGAAGAAAGAAACCTGACCATAGTAATTAACTCTTAGTGGTAAATGGTATTCAAGACACTTGGTTTGGCACTTGAAATGCTTTCTTAGGTGCCACCTAAAGGAAAGGAGCAGTCAGAGAAGAAATGCCTCTGTCCCTCTGCATCAGGAGAAAATTTTTTGTAACAAGGTACTGTTTTCTGCTTATGTACCTAGTCTACCGTAGCCACTTCTTTCCTAGCCTAGTTGGGAAATCTGTTAGGGTCTCCAGTTGCTTCCTTTTTCAAAATCACTCCTTCCTAGTTTCTTTTGTTGGTTTAGTTCTGTTGGTCTATATTTGCAATATACTTTTGTTTCGCTTTACCTTCTGCACTACAGATTTGGGATTATATTTTCCCCTCTTCTCTCCTGTCTGGTTTTGTTTTGTTTTTTTTTTTTTTTTTTTGTTTTTTGTTTTTTTTTGTTTTTTTTGTGGTTTTGTTTTGTTTTGTTTTGTTTTGTTTTTTTGGTTTTTTTTTTTGTTTTTTTTGGTTTTTTTTTTTTGTTTTTTTTTTTTTTACTTCCTTTTCTGCATTTTGCTTAACTCTTGCCACTTCTCTTTTCTCTGTTCAGCATACTTTGCTAGGATAATTTCCTGCTTGTCTAAACCAATGTCATTGCAGCCCTGATTACTCCTTATGACAGTTCAATAATACAAAATTTATCCCAGGGAGTGCTGTTTTAGAGTGCACAGAAATGCCATTTCTATCAGTACACTCTGTCAGTGGTGGCTTCCACAAAAAAGTGAGAAAAATGTAATAGCTGTGGTCTACACATACACAATAGCACTGAGCTTTGCTCAGTCACTTCTATTTCTCTTCAGGAAGGTTTCATTCACAAGACTAGAAATTTCCTTGTTCTAAAAGCCCATCTTTCAGTTTGGGAAGACACCCAAATTAGTTTCCTAGTGATTGTTCTGCAGTCCATTATCCAGGCTTTATCAAAAGTGGGAGCTGTTACAGACTCTTTGAAGAACTATGAGACTTTGATGAGGTATTATTCAGCATAGTAAACAGCTGCATAAATCTGCAATAAGATCTTAATGAGGGAGGCAATGAAAAATATTTATGCTTATGAGGTTTTCTGTACCAGTTAAGAGCTTGGGAAGAAGTTGATGTGATATTTGCAATGTCACAAATATGCAGCCTGAAATCACTATTTCTAAAGCCTCTGCATTTCCATCTGATTAAGTATCTTCTGTCTAATCTTTCCACATTTTTGCGTAAGTGGATTTCAGTCTTCAGTGTGTGACCATTCAAAAATATTGTGAAGATTTTCTCCTCAAGTTCTCTACTGCAGGCAGAGGAAGAGCAGGAAAGCTTCTTTATCACTGACTGAAAAATTGCCAGTATGTATTACTGTAACTTCTGTGCTTAACTAGGACTATTATATTTACGTTTTTCAAATGCTGGCAAATTCTTAGGAGAAGATATGCCAATATAAGGAGAAATACTAGGAGGGTTCTGGGAGGTTCATCCAATTTGCAGCTGAAGACCTTAGTCTGAAACCATGTCTGAGATTTGACCGATTATTGTAACACTTTTCTTCAAAGCCTTTTAAATCTCACTTGACAAACTATAGCTCCTCTGTTTTTTTTTCCTGCCAGGAGGCAAAAAGGATTTTAAGTGCCCATCTGTGGTGCTTTGCTAAAAGGAATCATTTTGGGAATCAGGCCCTGCGCAGTTAATTGCAATACATTCTTTTTGCAAACCAGCAGGCAGTTCTGAAAGGAGTATATATATGTCTCAGTAAATTGTGATTCATCTGATAGTTTGTTTTTTTTTCCCAGTCAGCTAGGTCAACAGAGCTAGAGGAAATGTTTTTTTTGTGTTATTAATTGCATCATTTTACCAATCTACAGTAGAGAAACCTTCACTGAGATGGTAGTGCCACAGACATGGTTTGTCATACATAGCAATGCAGCATTGGGAAGCTTCTGAGTTGATGCTGCAGTTAGATGCATGGTTTCTCAAGCTTAGCCTCCCCTTCTGCTTATGTGTTGCATGGATTTGAATTCTGAAATGAGACTGCCTGCAATTGAAGGAGAAGGCTGAGATGGCTTCAGTTCCAAGTTTTGTAACAACCTTCTTTTTGTCACTGTCTGGAGTTGACAGCTAGTGCCACTTTCTTCAGAGATCTGCCATTCAATACTGTAGGCATTCAATAAGGGGCTAAAAGCCCTTGCATTAAACTGAGAACTTGAAGAAAAAGATGGTATTGTGGCTTATAATAAGCACTGTATGTTACAGAAGTCTGAATCCTGTAAGGAAAACCTGGATATTATTTAAACATAATGCCATAGTTAATCTTCCTCATATTCTTCACTGTATGATGGAATGCTGTGTTGTGCCCCCCCTTTCCTGATAATAAAGTTTTCAAATTTGAGATAAAGATTTCCTGTCCATACAGTGGAGGTTTTATGCAGACAAAAAAAATTTGCCTGCAAAATTCAAGTTGAGTTGTGCACAGATACATCCTGCTTTGTGTGTGCAGTTCTTTAACAGTGCCACATACAACTATTGACATAGATTTACTCTCGTGGTTTGCTTATAAATTTCAGAATTTTTTTTTTTGTTTAATACAGTTTTTTCTCTGTTTCAGTGTGCAAGGACCCACCCTACAAAGTTGAAGAATCTGGGTATGCTGGTTTCATTTTACCCATTGAGGTTTACTTCAAAAACAAGGTATGGAATCTCATGTTTTTCATAAGAAAAAAAAGTCATGTGGAAGTGAGTTTTTTTTTTTTTTTAAGTTTTGAAGTTTAGTTTGTAAACTTGGTTAAGAATTATATTTAAAGCTATCTTTATCAATGCAATGTTCCTCAACCCAGTATTAGTGTAACATGCATAATTGTATTTCACAGAATCACAGAATGGGTCAGTTTGGAAGGGACCATAGGGGTCATCTGGTTCAACATCCCTGCTCAAACAGGGTCATTGCAGAGCACATGGCACAAGGTTGTGTCCAGACAGTTCTTGAGTATCCCTAAAGCCTCCACAGCCTCTCTGGGCAATTTGTTCCTGTGCTTGATCACTGTATGTTAAAGAATCATTTCCTCATATTCAGGTGGAACTTCCTGTGCATCAGTTTGTGCCTGTTGACCCTTGTCCTATTGCTTGGCACGACCAAACAGAGCCTGGATCCATCATTTGACACCCTCCCATCAGATACCTGTAAACACTAAGATCCTTCAGAGTTGTCTCTTCTCAAGGCTGATCAGGCCTAATTCTCTCATCCTTTCCTCCTAAAAGAGATTCCCTCATCATTTTTGTCACCCTCTCCTAGCAGCTCCAGCAGCTCTGTGCCTCTCTTGTGCTGAGGAGCCCAGAACTGGACACAGCACTCCAGAGGTGCCTCACCAGGGCTGAGAGGGGCAGGATCACCTCCTGTGACCTGCTGGCAATGCTCTCCCCAGTCACCCCAGGACACCATTGGCCTTCTTGGCCACCAGGACACACTGCTGGCTCATGGACAGCTTGCTGCCTGCCAGGAACCCCAGGTCCTTCTCCTCAGAGCTGCCTTCCAGCAGGTCAGCCCCAGCCTGTGCTGGTAGCTGAGGCTGTTCCTGCCCAGGTGCAGGGCCCTGCATTGCCCTGGTTGAATTTCAGACAGTTCCTCTGTGCCCATGTCCCCAGCCTGCCCAGGCCCTTCTGAAGGGCTGCAGGGCCCTCTGGGCTATGGGCCACTGCTCCCAGCTCTGTCCATCCCTGAACCTGCTGAGGAGCCGCCTGCCCCTTCAGCCACCTCACCCATGGAGAAGTTACACAATACCAGCCCACTATTGACTCTTAGTGGACAGTTAACTCTGTGTAATTAAAATTACGTTATTGAAAAAGAGAAGTATAATATAATTACTCAGAATAATTACTAGCCCTGCTAAAAAGTGAACAGATTTTAAAGACCCACTTAAACTTGAGAAAAGGACACTATTTTGGTTACACAATGAACTCGTTCCATTTTAGCATTACAAATCTTTACAATTGGTTCAGGTTTTGATCTTTGAAAACAGTGCTTTTAAAAATTTTACATTCTTGACTGTTAAAAAACATTCTTGTAGACTGCATGTGAGTACTCATTATCTTCAACATTACCAGGCTCAAACCAAATCCAGTGCCATTCTACAAAACTTACGTTATTGTGATACCTCAAATTCTAAGTAATTGCTACACCTATTGTGAGTCTCTCAAATAGCAAATACAGTGGTTTTCTTTAATTGTACATAATGGGGTCTGCATTACTATTTCAGATAAAAAGAACTGGATTTAAAATTAAAGAAATTAAAGAGCAAAATCTTGCAAAGTTTAATGTATACTACCTTAATATCAAAAGTTACTCAGATTCCCTTTCTTATGTCGTGTGCCTTGGTGGATCTGTTATGGTACTTGACATGATTCAAAGATACCTTTGTGTTTATTTCATTTTATCAAGATGTAGTTTGAAATTAATATATTAATCAAATCAACATTATATCTTTGACATCTTGAATGCTTGGTAGAAGACTAAAACAAAGAAAAGAGAAATGCATTGTTAAAGACTTTTTCTGGAACTCTGATCACTTAAAATTTCTTTTAGGGTTAGCTGTGTGGGCCTTCAAGTATGTATTCCAGTATTCTTTTATCTTTCACAGAAAGCCCTGTTAAGGTGTGAGGTGTGGTGTAATTCTGTTCAGGCACTTTGGAAGTTGTGGGTTTCAAATAGGTAATTCTGACATGTTCCCTGCATCAATCTGTGAAGAGCAGGTCTTGATTTATCCTGTTTTCTGTTGGAAATGAAACAGAACCGCGTCAGTGAATTGATCAGACTTTTTGGTACACTTTTTAGCCCTGTTTATATTAGGGAAGATGTTTTGCTTCTTTTTTGGAAATCTGATGAAAAGCAGCCCAGTCTCTTCAACTCATTTATTAAATGCTCATCCCACAGACAAAGTAGAAGACAGTGAGTCAATCATTGAGCATCTCTACAGAAAGCTTCCTGCCCAACATTTCTCTTTTTGTTTTCCACTCAGACTTGTGGCTGCTTTTTCTGGCTCTGGAGACTGCAAGTCTCTGGTGTTCCCCAGCAGAAGCTGTGGTTTAGGCTGAATCAGGAGGGCAGCAGTGATTACAACTTGTCTTACCCTCTAGCAACTTGTGGAATTAGGAAGTTTACAAATTCCCTCACCCCTTTTTGGTGTCATGTAATACAACAAGCAGCAGTTGGACTGTGAGTCAGTCCATCCCACTGCTGCAGGAGCATGCGCTTCCCCTGGGGTGGGTGCAATACAAAGAAAGAGTGGCACAAAAATTCAGCTAGCAAATTACTACTTTCTCCTGGATCAGCTGCTCTTTCCACCAAACCCCCAACGCAGTTCACAGGCATTCCAGCGCAGAAAAAGAGGAGATAGAGAGAAAAAGGAAGAGGAGACATATCATTGTCATTTATTAAAGGTAGACAGCTGTTGAATTTCTGATTCAGGGGTACAGAAAACCACCTGGACCACAGAGGATTAAAGGGTTTTTGTTCCCAGGACTAAACAGAAATTGGTAGAAAATTTAATAGATATTTATATTTATGATAGAAAAATACTCCAAGCTTTAAAGAGTGACAGAAATTACAACCAACCCCTGCTCCCAAATTCAGCAAGAGCAGATTATGGCTGTTAGTCATTGAGATGAATTCCTTAAAAATGCTTTTAGGTCTAGGACTCCTACTCTGGAAAATGAAGTTCGTGTAGGATAAGGCTCATAAACTGCAGCACATTCTATCTCCCCTATTGTGAAATAATGGAAGTACAGTGGTACTGACGGTCTTTTGTCTAGTAATTCTGCTTTTTAATCACTGATTATGGTCATCTGATTTTCCACAAAATTGTTTGAAGACTACCATCTATGAATTACTGCAACTTGGCTTTGATGGCAAAGCTGCTACTACTGACGCACTGCCTATAGCAACATTGCAGTTTTCTAAGCAGATCAGGGAATAAATAGCTTCCATTTTTTTCTGCATGAAATCATGTTAATATTTCTAGCAACAAGAAATATCATCCATGTTTGCCTTTGAAAATGGTGTCATTTATTTCCATGACTATGACAGAACTGTGAAAATAGTTCATCTAGGGAGACTGCGTTCTTTAGTCTTCAGAAACAGACAACTTTAGGTCTCCTTTGGTTGTTTCTGCTCCAAGTCTAGAGATGGGACAGATTAGGATGCCCCTTGGCTGTGTTTGAAACCTCTGATTTAACTTTTAGAATAACTGAGATTTCTATGCTTTCTGTTCTTCCCACACTTGGAATCCTGATTCAAAATTCAGCATGGTTAATGTGGATTTCTAAAGTATCTGTCACTGAACAGAATATATATTTTGATTTCATGCGGTGTTGGATATGTGCTATGATTTTGCTGTATCTCTTCCTCTTCTCTCTTCTCTTCTCTTCTCTTCTCTTCTCTTCTCTTCTCTTCTCTTCTCTTCTCTTCTCTTCTCTTCTCTTCTCTTCTCTTCTCTTCTCTTCTCTTCTCTTCTCTTCTCTTCTCTTCTCTTCTCTTCTCTTCTCTTCTCTTCTCTTCTCTTCTCTTCTCTTCTCTTCTCTTCTCTTCTCTTCTCTTCTCTTCTCTTCTCTTCTCTTCTCTTCTCTTCTCTTCTCTTCTCTTCTCTTCTCTTCTCTTCTCTTCTCTTCTCTTCTCTTCTCTTCTCTTCTCTTCTCTTCTCTTCTCTTCTCTTCTCTTCTCTTCTCTTCTCTTCTCTTCTCTTCTCTTCTCTTTTCTCTTCTCTTCTCGTTCCCTTTTTACTGAAACTTTTTTTCAAGTTGACTTTTTATTTTTGTTCTTTCCTAAGGCTTGATTTGGTGACTTCAATTGCACATCAGGACCTTTGGAGGAAGGGCTACTTAAGAGCATCTTAAAAAAGCACTTAGTGCACATATAGCTTCTAGAAGGGACTGTGTAAATGTGTAACACAAAATGGACTTTGTTTGTAATAGGAGATACTGAAGTCTCTTTGATGCAACCAGTCTCTGTTTTCTGCTGAAGCTTTCTCAAGGTGCTAGAGCACCAGTGATTTCTTCCAAGATAAATTTGCCTTTTCTGTTTTTTCTCTTTCCGTATTGGTACAGGGAACATTCAATTTCATTTTTTCACTACTGTGTCAGGTAATTTTAATTGCTTAAAAGTTCTAGTGAAACACCTGGAATCTATCTGACCACACTTGGTCAAAACAATAAAGATTGAGCAGACCCCTTAAGTAGGAGATCAAATACAGTTGGCTGCAGCAGTTTCATACTTCTCCCTTTCTTTAATTTGTGAAGAAATCAATTGTTTAGCTGCTGTGGAGAAATTTGTGTTCAAAAGTTACTACACTGTGTTCAGTACTCTCTAGTGCTCAGAAATGTTACTGTGTTTTTGAGTGAGTTACCTTGTGTCAGCTGAATCATGATACTTGCCTATGTTCCTTTATGTAGTCTGAGCCAAACATGACTTCACAGTGTCAAGTAAGCATTGTTAGGATTTCAGGAAATTCATGCATTTTACCTTATGTTATCATGAGCTGATAGGAGCTTCTCTGATTTATTGTAGCTCAGCTGACACTTGGTAAATTCCATGTGCGTCTGAGAACACAAAGGATGGTTTAAAATTATCTAATTTTAATGGATAGTCTTTATGTAGCCTTTGTTTTCAACTTAGTTAGTTTTGGTGCTAGATGTTTCTGTCTGGTTATTTTCAACCCTCAGGAAGAACCTAAGAAAGTTCGATTTGACTATGACTTATTCCTGCACCTTGAAGGCCACCCACCTGTAAATCACCTCCGCTGTGAAAAGCTCACATTCAACAACCCGACAGAGGAATTCAGAAGAAAGCTGCTAAAGGCAGGAGGGGTGAGTCCTGCACCCGTGTCAAAAGCCATCACAATAAAGATATTGCTGCTTGTTGCTGGTGCATGATTAGTGTAATGAAAAAGATTGACCTAACAGTGAAACTAAGTGAAGTGTTTTTGTGATAAACTTGATAAACTTTGTGCGGGAGCTCGGTACGTGTCTTTAAGTGGAATGGGTGAGCAAATGAGCATGTGCATTCCTTAAATACATGATAGTGTGATGGAAGTAATAAGAAAATAAAATGTCTTTCATTGAAAGAGACGTGGCTCTATATTAAGCAGAATAAATTCAGTAGTTATAAGGTAGAACAAGTCAAAACTCTCTAACTTTAAACAAACAAACTTAAATCTATGTAATATGTTGCACAGTCTGAATCAGTAAAAGTCAGTCACAGTCTGACTTCTTTATGTGTTGCCAGAATTAAGTGATGTGGAAAAGCCAAAAGGAAGTTTGCCCATTTGGGGAGATTAGAGGGTCCAAAAGGCCAAACCTTTAGGTTTACGCTTTGCCTGTTAGTGGAAACTGTTCTGCTGTGTTTCACACAATGACAGCATAATTCATTTTGTCAGGGACTATCAGAGGCTCAGCCATGAGGTCTGCTTAGGACTTGGCCCCTCCTTGGTGGGGTGTGAAACTCTTCCTGGGCTCGGCTCCGCTGCTGGGCCATCTTCATGGGCTGAGCCTCTCATGTGTCAGGCTGGGCTGCTGCCTCTTGCCTCCTTCCACACACCTCCGTGAAGAGCCTGTGTCTCCCTTATTCCCTCTGATCAGTGCCATGCTAATGGGAGGGGATGGAGGAGCTGTGGATGCCCTTGAAGCCATTCCTCCTTCAATCTGAGCCAGCCCTAGGCCTGTAGCTGCTTCTCACTGTCTGGTGTTCAGCCCACGGTCTCAGCCCTCTCACCTCCCACCATTCTGCTGTGGTATTTGTGTTAGAGATCCAAACTGCAGGCAGTATGCAGATAGGTCTGACAAAAGCCAAGCAGAGGATATGGTTGTGACCTTCCCCTGGCTTCCAGGGCGGTGAGAGTTGGGGCACTGATAGCCATGGCTGCTGCTGGGCCCAGCTCAGCTCGCCGCCGTCTCGCACCCAGCCGTGCACCGGAGCTGTTTTACAGCCCTGGCCTCCTGGCTGCACGGCTCTGCCTTGCTGGGCAGTTCTTGGGATTTGGCATTTGCCTTCATTTTACGTCATGAGGCTGCTGTTAACCCATTCTTCCAGACTGTGTCCCTCCTGCAAGCCCTGCTTGCTCTGAAGGGTCAGATGCTTCACTTGTCAGTTGACTCTTATTTGCAGACTGCATGAGTGTATTTCACCCCCTTTACACAGTCACTGATAGAGATGTTAAGAAAGCCTTCATGCTATGAAATTTTAAGTATTAATGCCAGTGCCTGTCTTTATTTTGAAACAGACATAACAAAAGTGGGTAGCCTTTTTTGGTACCTTTACATAATAGCAGGTCCTGGGCTGGAGATAAGAGGAAACTAGTGTGAGAATATTCAGTCGGCTGGAGAGAATCGTTTTTACATGAGCTGACTGATGTGAACTACAAAACATTATTATTTCTCATTTGCATAAACATATGCATATTACAAATAGTATGTCCTTCTGGAGGGAGAAGTGTAGGCTCACCTGGTACGTGCATGCTGCCATATTCAGTATAGTCTTGCCTCTGTGCTTGTCTTTTGCTGCAGACCCTTGAATCATCTCTTGATACTCCTAACTTCTTTCTGTCTCACATATATCTTGTGGCCTCTCAAATGTGAACTAGGTAATTTCCTACAGACACTATTTTTTTGTCTTTCAGGCTAAGAAAGTTTTGTTCCCCTTCTCCGTCCTCCATGTCCAGTAAGGTCTGACTGGCATTCCTGTAGCTCACTGAGAGAGTAAGAGCTACACTGGGATATCACAAGTGATTAAAAAGTCAGAACTCAACTGTAGTACCACTTTGCAGTGCCACTGTGGCCACTTTAGTTAGGCAGACAGGACATTTAGGGTGGTACCAATCATGTAGATTAGCTCTCTGGAGTATTTATATTTTAGCATTTTATTTGATATCACCAGAACTGAAGCATAAATTATTATCTTGATTATTGGGAGTTCACCGACTTGCTGATTTCTTTTCCAAGAGGCAGTTACATTTTCAGGCCTTAGAAGAAGAGTTTATTTGGTTTCAGAGATTCTCTAATCTGGAAAGTAAATAGAAACTTTTGGTTCTGTCTTAAGCTATATCCGATTGGCAAAGTTTCTACCTTCAGAAATAGATTTTCTACACTGAACTTCCTGCAGCCCCTTGAAAAGATTTGGTTATGCTCAAATCTGTCTCTACCAATCACCTAGTTTCAGTTGGCTTATTCTTGCAATTAAAAAAAAAAGAAATGTTTGCAAAAGTAATAAAACCTTTTCAAGAGAACGCTGGACAAATTCAACCAAACCATACATTTAGGTTCCATACCTTTGTGTATATATATATGTATATTTATTTATTTATTTATTTAGTTAGTTAGTTAGTTAGTTAGTTAGTTAGTTATGTGTGTGTGTGTGTTATGAATGGCATTTCTTTTACAAAGGTTTGCTGTGGAAATGATGCCACTGAGAATTTTCTGTACCATTTAATCAGTCTAGAACCTCATCATTTGTACTACCAGGTACACATGTGTACCCATATTAATTAGCAACCTGTTACTTGAAATTCCCAAGGATACCCTGGATACAGGTGAGGGCTTTTAGTTGATCTGTGTATTACCAAGCCATCATCAAGCTACTGGAAGTGAAAGAACTGTATATCTGCAGTCTCCTACACAGCTCATCCTCTAGGCACGGCATGAAATTATGCTTGAGTAGGTACAGTAGGATTGAAGTTTTGATCATGTAAACACCAGTAAGTATAGACCCTTATGTGGTCATTCCATCCTAGATTTTTCAATTAGCTTTTGTGATCAGTTTCAGCCTTAAAATTTGAGAGATCCTGAGGAAAAAGAGGCAGCACTATGATTGCTGCATATGGGTTTCAGAAGAAACCTGATTCTGGGAGATTATAATGATTAAGAAAAACCTTCAAATTTGAAGTAGATTTTGAATGTTGAATCCCATGGAAAATACAAAGTGAATCTGATTCCATTTACACATTTTATGTTGTCACAAGCACTGGTTCTATTGCTTTTTTGGCTTGCATGTTTCTTAATTGCAAGAAAAAGTTGAAAATTATACCTAGTATATTTAATGAGCCAGTAAAAATAAATTAATTTTGAAGATGTCGAATGACAGCTGCCTAACATTTTGGAATTAAATTTTGCCACTAAAAAAAAGATTTGCTCAGGCATTACTTCTTTGAATATTATATTACAAATAACTTAATTTCAATTCTTGGAGGAAAATGTAGCGAAAACATTTTCAGTTCTACATTAAGATAGTAGTTTGATAGTGCCCTCTTATAGTTGCAAATACGTAAATAAAAATGTTTATGTTGTTTTGGAAGTTTAAGTAGAAGTTAAACATTTCCTTATTTTTGGCAGGAGACTTAAAATTAGTTGTTTAATCCAGGAGTATGTAGACAGAATTTAATAGCTGAATTTCCTTTCCTAAAAGGAAAACCTTTTTTCTGCCCCTTGGTTAACACTGTGAGCAAAAACAGTAAAATTTACTGCTTTATTACAAATGCAAAGGGCTGTTAATGGTTTGAGGTTTCATGTTTAGAGGATGCAAAAAATAGGTCATTTTTAGACTAGTAATGATTCTATTTAGCACCAGAGTCCTTTATTATACCTCTTTGTAAAATTTGTTAGGAAATACAACAGCACTGCCTCTGTAACAAGGCAGCTCTTTTCTTAAAGACAGTTAATCTGTTAATCTGTTAATGAGTCAGAGAGACAAAGAATTATCCTGAGAGGGATGCAATTTTTAGAGAAAATTATCAATTTAAAAATGTAGGTTTTGCCAAAACCCACTGCATTCTGTTGTTTGAGGGTTTTTTTCATGTTCTTTGTGGTTTTATTGTTTAACAGTTGAGAAATGTCCTTTCAGTCAGTTTAGATGTCTGCATAATGCCAGTTTTAAAACCTATGTTCATAATCCATGTAATGAAGATGAAATTATGGGGATTTCCCTCTTTTGTCCATCCTCCCTGTTTCCTGGCAAATTCTTCTGTGTCGGTTGGAATAGCTGGCTTCTACCCAGAACCGACCTTACACATAATGCTGCTCTAGGGAAGGGATTATCTTTAATCTTGTGCTTTTCATATTTAAGTAATTGAATTTTCTTGAACTACATATTATTTTACTTTTAAGCAAATAGCTTATTTTTTATATTGGTTTAAATATATATATTAGTTGTTCAGGATAACTGTATTTTTTAGCTAATGATTTATATTTTGGAACTTCAGCCTTAATGGGACTTGTATTACAGCTAGGTTTTTCTTAGTAGTGTGTTGTCCTCTGGAATTTCGAAATACAGATCCTCATACCCACATTCAGTATCTTGTACTGGGGTCTACACTGATTTTTTTATCATAATGACTTTAGCTATAAGTGTTGCTGTGATAATTTACAATCATTACTACTTTCCCCCAGTATTTCAGATGTACTCTTTAATGTTGAAAGAAGTGATGTGTAGCAACCTGTTCATCACTGTAAAATGACATAGGGTGTAGCAGCCCAGAGCCACACAAAGAGGGCCAGTTGTCTGCTACTGGTAAATGAATAGTGTAATTCATGATGAGTGCTGCTGAAATGTTGTTGTAATGGTTTGTTTTTCCCAGAATTCTAATAGGTATCTTGTAGCTTTTACCGAAAGTGCTGCTGGAATTTTTCTGCAGCATACTGTGGTAAAGCCCACTGCCTGTTCTGAATATGCTGTACAAGTTCTTTGATGAGCAGCTCAGTAAATGAAACCGCAACAGGTAGCTTGGTGTGGGTCTGATTATTGCAGCTTTATTGATGGCCTCCTTTCATTCATGAAAATGAAAAACTAGGAGACACTCTGGCTCATTCACCTGCAGGAGCTGTAATCTGGATTAATAAGAAAATAGTGTTGGTCTGGACCTGTGACAGCTAATGCAGTTCCTGACTCTGTAAATATATATGTGGGGTCATAGATCTGTGACTCCTATGTGTTGGTGTTGGCACTATCATGAAATAGTTTGGAACGAACCTTTACAGTTTGTCTAGTGGGCAGGGACATATCCAACTAGATCATGCTGCTCAGAGCCCCATCCACCTGACCTTCAGTGTTCCCAGGGATGGGGTATCCACCACCTCTCAGTGCAATGTGTTCCTGTGGATCACCACCCTCATTGTAAAAAATTTCATTGTCATAGCTTGTCTAAATTTACCCTATTTAAGTTTCAAACTAATGTCCCTTGTGCTATTGCTACAAGCCCTGATAAAAAGTTATCCTCCAGTTCTCATGTAGCCCTCCTTTAGGTACTGAAAGGCTGCTATAGTCTCTCCCCAGAGCTTCTCTTCTCCAGGCTGAACATCCCCAACCATTTCAGCCTGTCCTCTGAGGAAAGGTACTCCATTCTTCTAACCATGTTGGTGTCCCTCCTCTAGCCTTGCTCCATCAGTTCCATGTCCTCCCTGGAGCTGGATGCAGCACTGGATGCAGGTGGGGTCTCGCAGAGCAGAGCAGAGGGGCAGAATCCCCTCCCTCCCCTGCTGCCCACACTGCTTTGGATGCAGCCCAGGACACATTTGGCTTTCTGGGCTGTGAGTGCTCATGGCTGGGACATGTCCTCTCATCCACCAGCACCCTCAAGTCCTTCTCTGCAGGGCTGCTCTGATCTGTTCATCCCACAGCCTAGATTAGTACTAGGGGTTGCCCTGACCCAGGTGCAGCACCTTGCAGTTGTGTGCATTTGTAAAAGAGGACAATAAAAGAGGACCAGCTTTTCATAGAACATTTTTAAGATTTTTCCACGTTCCTCATGTTATAAGGACATGAAAAGCAAGGATTTTCCTTGAAATGAGTTGTTCTTGTTGGGTACACAGGTACTGCAAGTTTTCAGGCATGTTGTGTTAGATAAATGTTGTCTTCAAAATTTCAGTTTTTTTCAGTTTTTTTGTAAGGTGACTTCAGATGCAATTGTTAGTAGGTTAATACAAGCTATTGTAATTCATAAGGTATTGCAATTTTATAATTTTGCCCAAATTGCTGTAAGATAAATAGTGGAGGAAGGTTACTGATTGTATTACGGTCATTAGTAGTGTACAGTTTTCCCCAGATCCATTCTTTTTTTTTCAGAAGTGCATGGAACTGCTTAAATTAAATGCATGGCAGTTTTTCTTTCCATAGCATTCAGTTGTCTTGAGTAGCAGATTGGAATGTCCTTAGAAATACCCTGAGAGAAACTGTGTACAAGGGCAGGTATTGTTAGGATAAGGAAGAATGGCTTCAAACTGAAAGAGCGAAAATTCAGATATAAGAAAGAAATTATTTACTGTGGGGGTGTGGAGGCACTGGAACAAGCTGCACAGTGAAGTTGTGGATGGCTCATTCCTTGGAGTTCGGATGGCAGTTTGAGCAACCTGATATAATGAAATGTGTCCCTGCCCACAGCAGGGAATTGGAATAAGATGATCTGTAACGTCTCTTTCAACCCAAACCATTCTATGGTTCTAAGATTCCAGCAGCTCAGATGTTATGGAGGCTGGTCACTTCAGGTTGGTTATTCCTTCCCGATAATATGGATGTCAGCAGATCTCCTCTATGCACTATTTTTTGGAAGATAGTAGGTTTTCCTTTGCCCTTGCAAAGTTGTCTTTCATTTAAAGCACCTGGTAGATAAAGGTTTTACATACAAGCTCAATGGCTGAGGGCTAGTGAAGTGAGTTTTGGTGAATTAGAGTCAAGATACCATACCAGCAGAGCAGTTAGACTATGTGAGAGGGATCAGCAGCTCCCCCTCGAGGGTAGCTGTGGGCTGCAGTGGAGTCATCCCTCAGCCTTCTGTTCTCTAAGCTGAACAAGTCAAGTGATGTCAGCTGCCTTTCACCCTGCTGGTGTCCCTCCTCTGTACACACTCCAGTAGTCTGATGATGTCCTTCTTGTGCTGAGGGTGCCACAGCTGCACGCAGGAATCAAGCTGAGGCAGAGTGGGACAATCACCTCCCTTGACATATTTCTCCATACAGCCTATTCTGCTGTTCCTGTATTATTTGTACCCTGGTATTAAACTGTGAAACTAACTGTTCTCCCTTGGCCATCTTTCTACTACTTGTCCAGTACCAGATAGTACCAGGTATCCAAATACATGCTTTTTAAAAACGCTTGAAATATTTGTGAACAAGCCCAACTAATACCTTGGTTTTACACATTGTATTACTGTCACCATTTGCTCCATGAAAGACAAGCTTTGAGATTAGCTAGATCTCTGCTGTGTTAAATATGATCAAGAAAAATCTTTCCAGGAACAGCAAAACGATAACTAGAACTTCATTTTTGCATATTGCTGAATTCAGAGTGGCATTATATGGCTATTTAAACTGACTTGTTTAAAGACTGCTGTTGTCTCACCTTGCTTCATTGACACCAGTCAATGTCTTATTGCACCAGTTTGGCTGATCCCACTTAGCTGTTGACTTTAAAGAGACTGAGAAGAAGAGTTGGTCATGTTCCTGGGTTTTGTCGCTGAAGTGATTCATTGTGGATGCAGACAAGTACCAGCTGCAGGTGTCCTTGACTGCCTGGCTCAAGCACAGGCTGCAGCCACATCCCCCCTCTCTTGAGACAGCAGGAAATGAGCAATACAGGAAGGAGGAAGAATGTGAAGAAAAGTGCATATAGGCTGTGCTGGAAAGTTATTGCTGTGCGATCAGTGAGCTTGCATTCTTGCTGCAGCAGTAGTGTCTTGCTGTGATTATGTTCATTCCCAACTTTTCCATCTTTGGTATAGCCTTGGTTTAATAGAGGCATAGATGTGCCCACAGTCAAGCAGTGTGGTAGAAGCAATGTGAAAATAGAGACTTACTCTGAGAGCTGGTGGAAGTACATCTGCCAGCCTGTGATTCTATGCTTTACTAACGCAGGGACAAAGGGCACCTACCCACTGCAGAAATTGCTGTAATTCTGTCAGCTGAGGTCTTCCAGCTGGTAAACTTAAACTGGATGTATAGTTGTCACTTTCCTAAATTTAGCCAAAATGGAAGTGCATATTAATTGAAAAGAATGTTGTTAATATAGGGGCTTTCTACACAGATGATCTCGACAAAGAAAACAAACATGTTGGATGTTACTTAGTCTTGATATTTATAATTATATTAGTGTGTCTTTCTTTGAGAGGTCAAGGTAATTTTTTTTTGGTCATGTAATGGACTTAAATGAGGAGCATATACTTATGTCAGAGATCTGTTTGGAAGAGAAGTGTGTGGTTTTTATCATAGGGGCAAAAGAGTTAATTTTACATGAGACTTTTTGGTCTCTTGTCATGTTTTTGTCAGCTTTAAAGATTGTATAGTCTATAGTCTGTCTTAACTGCACGCATTGTTAATCATATTAAAACCTTGAATTTACAGTTGCTGCTTTTTTATAGGGTTTATGATGAAATAACAGGCTGCAGCATTCAATACACTGGTTTGGTATATCCAGATTTTGTTTTCTGAAAACACTGCAGGATTTATTTTCTCCTATGTGTAACTAGATTTGCCGAACCAGATCTCACATGGTATTAATGCTGCTTATCTCATCCCTCTAAATCTTTCTGTAGATTTTCATCCTGTTTTGAAACAGTCTGTGATATGGAGACTCTTAATGGTCCAAATACTTGCCAGAAATGGAGATGTCTTAGAAGTCCATACACTTTTTAAAAAATGTCAGCTTTCTAAGAATTCCTGTGTACAATCATGAATATGTGAATATTTCTAAACTGAAATGTTTATGAATTTTAAAAAGAAAATTTATGCAGTAGTTAAACCTGCATAAATAGAAGTGAATCAGACTTCTATGCTTCACAGAGAAAATGGCAGCTAGGGGAAAGACTTTCTGGCATTTTTTGTTTCTTTGGTTTTAATTTCAGAATAGGGCAAACCCTGATTCTCCTGACTAAAATATTCTTCCACATGGATATGCATCTTTTTGTCATATAAATGTATGAACAAAACTGCTTTAGGCAATAAAATATCTGCTTAAACTCTGTAATTAATGGGTAACTTTGCTTTTTCTGAAACCCTTTGATTTCATGCAAACAATACGTTCTATTAAATTTGTGGCTTTAAAAAATACTGCAGAGTTTGACTGAAAGAACAGTATTATTTAACATCCATTTGACATCCTCTGTGAGAGAAAAGACATGCTAAATACATGCACCTGTCACCCAGGTTTATAAGTGGTATGCACATGTGGCTGTAAATTTCCTTTCTGGTTGATTGTTCTTTGTGAGCTTGTGCCTTCTCTTGTGTCAGCTGAGTTTAATGCAACCAAAGGCCTTGGCAAATTGAGATTAAAAAAGTATTTCTCCTTCTAAAGGACCACTTATTGTGATTCACAATAGCTAATTACAATCAACAGTGCCATGATTGCAAGAAGAATGTTGTTGCTTTTGGACAGATGATTTTTCAAGAGTTTTGGCTTTTGGCAGACTCTGGGTTAGAACAGTTAAATTGCCTTCTTCCTGTGCCTTTGGCATCTAGCTACAGTGTTGAGAACAGGCTGATAAAAAATAATTTCTATTATCTAGATATGTCTCTTAATGTTCCCCAAGCTACCATGTATCTTTTGAGCAAAGTGGTCTGCAACAAGATTCATTTGGAGTGGCGTTTCAATAATTTTTTAAATTTTAAAAATTTGAAATCCTGTCTTCAGGAAGCTGTAGGCAATAAAATATCATCCTGTCTTGGAGAGATAACATTGGAATATACATATCCACATCCTTGATTTCCCCTTATTTTTAATGTGATTTGTATGAAGCACATGATGGGTCAGCTTATTCGTCCCCTGAGTCAGAGGATGTTTTGGTCATCTAAAGAGGTGAGGATAACCACATAGGATATCCACAAAATCAGTGTTACTTTGTGCATGGGAGCCTGTGGGAAGACAGGCATGTTTCCTTGCAGGTGCAGAGCTCTGCATCATCTTTCCAGCTTTGCAGGGCTTGTCAGACAGGTAAGCTCTCTCTGGCATTTGGAGCTTTGAAACAATAGATAAATGAATGGCTATGGTAGGAATCATAAAATCATAAAAAGCACTGGAACAGAAGACAAGATCTTAGCTGGGTTTCCCACAGATGGAAGGAATAATCTTTACATGTCAGGTAACTGCTCAGTAATAGCTGATTTACGTGTCCTTTCTGGAAATGATCTGTTTCTACTTAATCTTTAAAATAAGGAAGGGATCTAGAGCCTCTTAACAGCAAACTGGCTGCTTGCTTACCAGCCACCACCCAGTTTACTATACTCTAGATAAAACACAGAAGCCTGAAGTTAGAAGCTGAAATTAAGGAGATAATGCTTTTACTTTAAAAGCACAGTCGATTTTTACAGTGTATCTTTGTGGTGGGTTAACCTTGGCTAAGATGCTTGGTCACTCACTTTGCCTCTCACGAAAAGGGGAGAGGATGGGTGGGAAGGCTCATGGGTCAGGATATAGGCAGGGAGATTGCTTACCAGTTAATATCATGGGAAAAACAGACTTCTTGGGGACAATTAATTGACTATCTGTGTGATTTCATTAAACTGTCCCCTCTTGAGAAGAAACATGGATATTGTTTATTGGTCTTTTATTCTCCTACCAGTGTGATTTTCTTGGCAGGTGAGACTCTGCTCTTGTTGGTAATGTTTTACTGACATGCTTTCCCTCTTACGACAGATGATGGTAATGTCAGATGGCACATCATTTTCTTCAGGGCAGAGCCTTCATCTCCCCAGCCTTCCCAGTAACTCTCTGTCTTTTTCTGAAGTGAAGAAGAAATCATCTCATGGGCCAAAGGTGAGACTTATTTTACTGGAAGGTAGTTGAGCCAGAAGTGCTTTTCCTTGTAATTAAATTAATAAAAAAAAAAATTCTAAGTGTTTTTTGCAATGTTTTAATTGATAGGCCAGTGATAGCAGGTCTTGACATTTCTTTGCTCTGTACTTATTGTTTGCTGTGTGAAATACTGCAGTACAAGGATGGCTGTGAGAACAGGTGCCAGTGAAGGTTCTCTGGTTTTTGTACTTGTATAAAAAAACCCCTTGCTTTCCTGCTATTCCAGAAGGAATTGTGATAGTATATTGTCGTATTAGAAAATCACAGTGATGGAAGTGTGATCTATGGAGATGTAAAAAATATGAGATAATACTACAATAATAACAACAACAACAACAATAATAATAATAATTTCTTTTTTAAGCATTTTTAAGGAAAATTGTGTAGAGTGAAACTTGGAGCCATGTTCTTTAGGATTTTTAGTTTTGTTTAAATTTGAGAGGTTAATTATTTCCTAGATGTTTCAAAGAAAGCAATGTGTCATTGGTCTCTAGGACAGCAAATTTTGAATGCCCAACTTAAAAGTAAAAAGGTATAGTCCAAGGAATCTCTTGAGGAATAGAGATGGACTTTTCTGAAATACCACATAGTTTCTTGACAAAATGAACTAATGGTATGGGAAAATAAGGAGCATGCTGTTGATTATTCACATAAAAAATGCAATCCAAGCCTTTTCTCCGTTCTGTTAAATTGTTTGGCTTTTCATTTTCTTTTGTGATATCTTGTAGATTTCAAGTATGTTACTTAATCTTGCAGTGCCTTTACTTCAAGGTACAATACCCATTTTTATTAATAACTGTCATGTCCACTGTCTGGGCCAAATCTTGTATCTTGCAAGAATTGTCAGGTAATGAATTAAAGGTATGCCTTTAAGAAAGATAGCAGGGATACATAATAAGCAAGGACAGACGAAAGATGTTCTTTGACATGTCTCTGCCTGATGTGCATTGTACATCAATGCCTCACCACCTCTAATGCAGGTGGTCTTGCAATATTTAAAGAACATATGGAAGTGTGGTTTATTTTCCTAATGAGAAGCTGAGGTATAATCTGAGGATTAAACTGAAGGTGCTCACTTTTGCGTGCTAAAATGAGTGGTTAATGCCTCAAAGGAAAGCAGCTGGCTACACCAGGTGCTGAAGCAAGGTGCTGCTGGTTAGACTAGGCTGTATCTCCATCTGATTGGATACCTAACATGAGTTACTCTGACACTGACCATCTCTAACAGGAGTTCTGTGTTGGTAGATAGCTCTCTAGAGTTTGTTTTCCAATCACTTCTAAAGAGTTGTCTGTAATTTTGATTTACCCATGCCTTGCTTTGCATGCCAAAGCAGGTGTGCTGAGGCTTGGGTTAATAAGCAACTCTAACACCTCTAGTAGGACTTCAGAGAGGTACTGACATGATACTGAGTCCTGTACTAATTCTCTGCCTGGCAACCATACACCATGGTAAGTTTTGAATCTTGTTTTTTTTGTAAGCAAATGTAAACCTGGGAAGTAATTTTCCAAACTGGATTTAGACAGTGAACTTCCATCTGATGTGAACAATTGGCAGGTGTGGAGTGTGGTGGAGTGCTGCAGGGTGAAGCATGTATTTGCTGCAGTCATCCATATAAACTGGTGCTTGAAATCTTTCAGTTTTTGCTGAAGCAACTCAAACATCTGCAGAGAGTTTGGCCCATGCAGTGTGCCTCTTTGAATCTAACCTGAGGAGGTTAGACATGCATCACATCTCAGGATTCCATCCCGAGAGTTTTTAATAGTGGGGAGAGATGTTTTATCAGTACACTGGTTTTTGTCAGTCCATGTGGATATTTGATTTTTTTTCTCTCCCCCCCCCAGCAGTCATTGCTTCACCCTGTCCAACTTGGAACACCACTTATGAGCAGTTGTTCTTTTATCTCTTAAAGAAAGACTTGTAAATATCTGCATTGTTGAGAATCACAAGCTGTTCTTGAGAAATGGAAATACGAGATAACATTGGGTTAAGTGTAACAGTAAAGTTTGGAGGTTTTGTTACAAGTTCTTGGAGCTGAAAAGCCTTGAAAGTTGGTCTTTAGTATTTTTGTTCTAGTTGGAATGTAGGAAAGTTCCAACCAATGTACAAATAGACTTTTGGTTTTGTCATTTGGAGTAACCCCAGTGATGGAACAGCTTCAGTGTCCAGGTTTAATTTAAATATGCTTCTAGATTAAGAGTTGCAGAAAAGTCTTGATAGTTCTTGGGCATAAGTTGCTTGTCCCGAAAGTGTACTCCAGATGTCTGTACTGGGTGACTTTGGGATTTTTTTGCTATTTTTCAGCAATAGGCCTTTGATGTGCTTGGGCTAGTTTTGGTTGTTTTGTCTATGAATACCACAGTTAACTTTGAGGTCAGTTTTAAACTTTGAGTGTGGAAAAAACAGAATGTTATGCTTATCTGTTGACCATTGCAAAGTACCACATAAACTTTATGGTTAGATCAGAATTTAAGTAACAATAATGAAACCAGTGCAACAAAATGTTATTCTTGGTTTAGCATTCACTTAAGAAAAATACAATACAGTATGAAATAAGAGACATCTGACAATTGGCTTTCTGTCACATTCTCTTCTAAAGTATGTATTAAATAGAGATATTTGTGTTTTCGAAAAGTGATTTTTTTCATTAATTTAATGAAAATGGTATTAGTGAGCCCCAGTATTTGTGAGTATTCTGATTCCAAAAGAAAACTTTAATCTTGGAAGTGCACATGTCAGGCAGAAATGTATGAAAACTTTTACTTTATGCATTTTTTCAGTATGTAAGAATAGCTGCAGGCTGGTACAGATATTTGTGTTGATTTAAATCAGTGCTATTGCTATGCCTGTTTGTATTGTATAAATATTACATGCACATAATAGACTAGCAGCTTGGTTAGGTTTTGCAGGGGGATGATTATGTCTTTTGCAATGAACTGTAGTACGAGCTGTAGAGAACCAGCAAAGAAAACAAAAACTTTTATTCCTGTGTGTGACTGGAAAAAAACAAATTGTTTTATGCTCCCCCAGTTAGCCTTCACAGTTAAACCACTGAGCTTTGTATTTCTCCATCTGCTTCTGATTCTTCTGATGTCATTGATCAGAACAGTTTGGTGGGCTGGACAAAATTGAAGTGTGGAAAGTTTTCCAGATTTTTGCGGGAAGCAGGTAAATTAATTTCTTACCTTAGAGTATTTTTGGAGGCTCCCAAAATGTTGTGGTTTTCTTTCTTGTTTTTTTGCCCCCTCAAATCAGCTAGAATTTTTTTTTATTCAATAATAAACAAGTTTGTATTCAACGGAAATCTGAATTTGCTTCATGCAGGAATTACTTTTAGATATCTTTCTTCTCTTTTCCTCTTGAGAGCAATAGGCATATTTGAGACTGATTGTAGTCCATTGGCTTAATATGGACACATTATTTCAAAAGGCATAACATTTTTTATTTAGAAATGAAAATAATGCACATTTTATGCACTAGTACTAAATTAGCAGTCTAAACTCAGTATAGTACGCTGACAAGGCCATGTCACTGTGCTCAATTTAATGACTTCATAAAATATAATGAACTTCCCCTGCCCCTCTGCTTCCCCCACCCCTCCGAAGTGTTCAATTTCTTAGTTAGGTTACTAATGTCTGTCAGCAGTTGATGTGTGCAGTTGTTTCTGGAAGTTACTGCTTATTCAGTCTCCCATTAAAACAGATTGGGCATTACATTTTGTGATGTGAAGTCAGAATCCAAATATGAACATGTACAGTTCAGCATCATTTTTGCCCTGTAGTTACAGAAGTGTTTTAATCTGCAAATGTGTTTGTTACCATTGAACAGCTATCACAGTCCATTTGCATCTCTCAAATTTACAGGACTATGTACTCTGTGATTTAAACTTAATTTTGTGAGCATGTTAAGAAATACAAAAACACAACAAATGGTTGGTTGCCATTGCCCAGATTAGTATATAAAGTGAATTCACCTCTCAAATCACAAAGTTTCTTAGTTTATAACCTGTAACTCTTAATCCATGTACTTGGGATCCATAAAAAAAATAAAGTTACCTGGCTGAACGTGAGGGTGCTTATCCTTCCTTCTTTGTCACAGTGTGGGCATATCCTGTTTCACAGTGGGAAGTGTAAAAGCCTAAGCAGTCAGCTGGTAGGGAATCAACTTCAGAAGCTGTGCTTTTTTTGATAAGCTGATGTTTTATGCCTTCTAGATTGGAGGCATGATTCGTGTAAGTTAGAAGATGGTGATGAAACTGCCAAAGACGATGGCTGCAGACAATTTCCAGGTGATGCTGGAATGAACCTTTAGGTTTTCTGATTACCTGTCCTGCCTACATTATGCTCTGTGCGCTCCCAGAACGCATCTGAAGCCTTAGCAGGAGCTGTGTTGGCCAAAATATGAGCAGGAGTTGAGTACAACAGTCACAGTAACACAGATTTTATTTGCTGATAAAAGTTTAGATTTTTATTGTGCTTTCTAAAATACTTATTTTGTTACTTGACTTAAGATGACATTTGCAGGTATTTTGGCATGCCTGTGTACCTGTATTATTCTTTAGCATACTGTTTGTTGTGCAACATATCGAAGGCTGACATTGACTTGAGTTGCTTCAATAGTTGATGAATACACAAAGGTAAGCTACAGTGTGCAAATATATTACCTGTGAAAACCCCAGATCACAGTTTTTCACATGAACTTGAGAAAAGAGTCTTTTATTTTACTAAATTTGCTTATTTCTTGCAGTGCTTATTAAGGTGGAAAGAAATGTTTAAACACAGTCAGATACTGATAAATAATAAAATGATTTGAAAGTACATTTTGATTTTTATTAAGTCGTATACTGTACATTATATGAATATTCACCACCTTTTCATCCCCACCAGCGTCCCATGTTTATCATCAGATATGATATTATTTACTGGTGGGTATAATTTGACTTTTTTCTGTCTTTCAGACTTTATGCTCCTGTTGCTGTCTCCTCTATGTCATTGTTGGTTTCTTTTTGGGTCTTTGCAGAAATTAAGGAAATAAGAAAATATACTCTTTTTCCTTAGAAAATGAATGCAGATAGAAAAACAATGGGTTGGCTGCCTTTAAGAAAGGGTAATTCTAAGGGAGCATGTGAGAGGGGTGTATAAATAAGTCTCATAAATATGTCACATATTTGTACTGTGATTTCTATGAAAATATCAGCTTCCATGTTGTAGGAAGATGAAAAAAGTCTGTTTTTAAAATAGAAAAGAAGACAGATCTCAAATTTATTTTGGTTTTAATACTACTGAGCCCCAGAACCATTTTCACAGTTCTCATCTGTTGGAAAACCTCTAAAATGAGACTCTCTTTCTGAAATATAAAATATATGTGCTATAAGGAGACCAGTAAGAGAGATAATTTCTCTATCTAGTTTATTAATGATACATATTTTATTCTTCCCCAGGGCAACACCTCTCTGGCATAATAGAACATGGTATGACAGTAGAAGCATTAATAATTGGTTCATTAGTTCAACTTTTGGTGCTGGTTTTGCTTTTTTTTTTTTTTATAATCTTTAAGAAGAACACCAGGAAAAGTCTTATGAATCAAGTAAAACATGTCAAGGAGTGCTAAGTGCTTTTTTTGTTTCTGTAATTGCTGACCTGGGAATTGAGGAATTGCCTTATATTCAGACATTCAGCTGTCATTATAGTATTGTTCATTGTTGATGATTCTGGCCAATATTAATGTTGATATATACTATATAAATATACAGTTAGTTTATCAAATCTGATGCAAAAATACATTTGCTGTACAGATGCAAGAAGCATCTTATAAAAACATGCAATTGAATACTTTATGGAGCACTGTGACTCAGTGTTTCACTAAATAAGATAATGGGAAGGGAAGAACATTTCTAAGTAATTATTTTTAGTTAATTGTTTCTACCCATTGTTACAGAGGAGAAGGAAGATACTGCAGTTTCTGCATATGTTTTGTGTAGACCTTTCAGTTCCTAGAATATTAAACACTGACTTAACATGTGCTAATTGGACAAGTTATAAGTAGTTATCTATGAACAAGAAGCAAGTCAGTGGATGTAGTCTCACTCTTCCATTCTCCTCTTATTGGCGTGACTTCCATTAACATGTAAATTCTGCTCTGTTTTCTTAGATAGTTCTTTTTTCAGAGCAGTTGTACTGTGTGCATTTCTTAAAATTAGTCAGTCCCTGCAGAGGATGAGGCTGGCTATGTCCTGCTTTGGTCCTTTACTTTCCACTGTACTTCTGCAGTTCTGTCTATGTTGTGGGTAAAATGGTGGTTAAGTTAAAGTGGAAGATAAGTTAAATATGTTATCTTCCCTACAGATCTGTAAATCTGTGGCAGTTTTAGACATCCAGATACACCATATTTACATACACATCTCTTCTAGGTAAAGGAAATCAGTCAGTGTGTGCAATACACATTAAAGTGTTTCTTTCTAAAAGTTTCTCACTTCCTGGGCAACATACAGGTAGAAATGCTTATAATCAGCCTGGAACAAAGCAAGCAGTATAAACTTCCTGGCCATGAGTTCCTGTAAACTGAAACATCACTTTGCAGATTTGAAGTAGTATAAAAATTGACCCTGTTGTGTGATATGTGACATATGACGTGTTTAGTGTTTAAAACAGTACAATTAGTCTACTGGGTGTTTTCAAAATACTGAGAGCCCACTGCTGGCAGTTTCCATGAAAGTGGCTGGGCAGTGCTAGAACTGTTCTTGTCTTTTAAATATTCCCAGGTGTTAATTCTCAGAAGAAAGGATTATATATGATATATTCTGGATGGTTCCTTTATTGCTAGTTCTAGCTGCAGATGACCTCTTGCCTTGCCATTTCAACTTTTCATATTCAACTGAGTGAGGAATGATGCTGCTCTGCTGTTTCTGGCTTTGCCTCTCTTCACTACCTTCTGAGAAACACTTCTCACTTTAAACATTTCAATTTATGAAAAATTAAATTAAAAAAATAAAAATAAAAAATAAAATAATTAAAGACTCAGCAAAGACTCCAGTATATTAAAAGAAGGAAGCTTTTTCAGCTTTAGGATGTTTTGCATAAAAAGGTAGAGACTATTGTCTGTCCAACTAATTCTTCCATAGCCAGTCTGGACCCAGGTTTGTTACTGTTTATAAGGAAAAAGATCTGGCAAAAGCTGGAAGATCACAGCGGAGAAGTCAAACTTTGCCTGAAATGTTATCATGTTTTCCTCTGATCCTGTAGTAATTCTGTTGACATTATGTGGTTCATATCTTCATTTTTCTTTTTAATTTTTATTTTCTCATAGGTAAGGGTGATGATGATTTTCTTTATGTTAACTGTTTTTTAAAAAGACAGGTGTAATACCTAGGATAAAAACCAGCTTTTGTTGTAAGTCTTTGACAAACAGTGATAACTGTTCTTGTTCCACCAGTTTGTAACAGATATTTTGACCAAATATTGGGCTTTCTCTTTGTTCTTTTTTGGTTATTTCTAGTCCTGGTTATTTGCCTGCAGTTCCAAGTTTTTAATATGAATCCTGTGTCCATATTGTATCTGCCTTTTCACGATTTAATGTTTTGATTTTTTATTAAACTAAAATTTTGCATCTCCTCTTTGCAGGACCCAGCTAGGATTCTGAACATAAATAGCAGCAGCAGTAGTAACAGTTTTTCAAAGACACAGAAGTTAACAAAGGAGCACAAAGAAAAAATTTGTAAAGACTCAAAAGAACAAAAAAGTGCCTTCAAAGAACCTTCCAGGGAACATAACAAATCTTCCAAAGAATCCTCTAAGAAACCCAAAGAAAACAAACCACTAAAAGATGAAAAAATGGTTCCTAAGATGGCCTTCAAGGAACCCAAACCCATGTCCAAGGAACCAAAATCTGAAAACACCCCCATCCTTACCATAACGTGTGGGCAGCAGCAAGAAAAGAAGACTCTCACAAAAAGGCCCTCTGTACTGGACACTGATGAATCTTCTGCAAGGAAAAGAAAAAAACCCAGCTCAGATTCATTATTTAAAAGTTTTCCTAGTGCTCCACCACAGATTCTTACTTGTTCAGCTGACAAAAAACAGACAAAAGATAAATCTCAGCTCAAGGTGGGGAGAGTCAAAGTTGAAAATGATGCACTGGAAAGGAAGACGCCTACTCTGCCACCATTTGATGATATTCTAGATCCCAGTGATTCTGATATGGAGGAGAATGTGTCCTCCAAATCTGAGGTAAGTGGTTGTTTGGTTTTGCTTAATACTTTACTCAGTGCTGTATCGAGCATTCCTAGTCTGAGGAACTGTGCACCAGATTTCTGTTCTCCCTTTTCTTTTTCCTGTTTATTGGCAGATTGTCCAAACTGAAGGATTTTGATGGCCAAGTTCAAACTTAAGTGTGTTCTAGTTGAATTGTATTGCCTATTCAAGTCTGCTCAATTACTGTCAGCATTATGACAATGAAGATACCGATAAACAATACTGCTGTTTTGATGTTCTTTAGAAATTCATGTTTCTTTTGAGAGAAAATGAAATTGATTTAAATGCTTGTATTTCACATTCTAAATATTTGTTTTCAGGTATTAGAGAGTTCAGTGAATCCGGGAAAGGATTGCAGTTATATCAGAGAGTTATTTTTTTTGCTAAAAGAGGCAGTTTTTTTACTGATGCTAGTTTTGTGGAGGATAATCTATTCCCAAGTAGTAGGCTTACCAAGAAGGAAGACATTTTAGTGGAAATTTACTCTCCTGAAAATATTTGTCTACTGTGACTTCTAATCTGTATAATTTGCTCTTTAGTTTTATGATTAAAATTTGGATTTTAATCATTCTCCTAGCAAACTTTGTTTTTCAGAAGCATCTTTCATGGATACATATAGAGAAGGAAAGGCATGGTAGGAGAAGCCTTGTTTGGTACCATTATTTCTGCTTATGGCTAGAGGTGTAGTAGAGAGGAATTCTTCCCAGCCTTTCCTGTTCAATTCTCTCATTTTTCTGTTTTCTGATTTGTGTCTCTGTTATTGCCGGCAGATTCATAACCCTGCTTGCCCTCTGTGGAACAGACAATAAATGCCCTGCTGTGGGGAGGTGTCAGCATTAGGTTTTTACTTTGTAGAAACTTCCCATGAGGGAGAAGGTAATTTACTTCTGAAGTGACCTTTTAATGACTGGTCCCTTAGGGCATACATAGGCTGTAAAATTTAGAAGGTATACAATAGGACGGGTCCTGCTTTACAGCATGACACAGGGGATACTCTGTGGTTGGAATGGCATTATCCTTATGGCTTGGAACTTAACTAACTTGTCTTCAAGCCTGAAAATGTACGTACTTGTCACTCTTGGTGTGAAATATTTTTTGATGTTTTCAGAAAGCTGAATATTTAAATTGTCACTAGCCTTAAGACACGCTATCCTTAGCAGAGCAGACTAGTTGAAATAGATTTTTGGATGCCATGTAGGAGCACATGCACTTTTACTGGCAGCAGCAGTTCTCCATTTTTTTTCAAAGACAGAATAACTGAGACAAGCAAATCCAATGTAACTGGAATTTTACAAATGGTTCTGCAGAGGTATGTGCTGTGTAGCAGCTTCAAAATAACTGATGTGTAAAAGATACATGGATGGTAGTTAAAAATAAACCTTTTTAGTTGCTGGTAGGTGTTTCCCTCTTTGTTGTCATGCGTTCTCTGGCCCACCATCAATGATATAATGGGAACACCTCTGTATTTTTAATAGACTGACACAAGTCCATCATCCATCTGCAGTTGGCCTGTAGGACCTAAGGACTTCCTTAATTCTGTACTAAAGCTAAAAAGCAGATTCAGGGTTTTCTAAGTCTGTAAGCCACTGTTACTGAGAGAGCAAACTGCTGAAGTCCACTCCAAGAGAAGTAAATCCTGTTGGTTTGGGCTTCTGGATCATGGAACACACAGGTCTTCCACTGGGGTGGGGAGGGAGCCATGTGGTCCCCATCTGAATGGGTGAAAAGAATGTGTGCCCCTTAATAAATCAGTATGATTAGGCTGAGTATGGCTCCAGACATTGATGGGATGTGATTTAGAAAGTCAGTAATATACTTACCTGTTACTGTATATGGGGTTACAGAGTGACAAAAGGACACAGTAACATGGTGCTCCCTTGCATGGTGTAAGAAAGAGCAAGAAAGCAATTTTTGAAGGAAGCCATTGCCTTAAATAAGGCACTTTGTGAAAAAAAAAATAAAGACAGATCATTGGTTAGAGAAGGAGACACCTCTTGTCCCAGGCTTTCTCATGGATCCAGCAGGTGTTTGTCTTTTGTTATGATTCTTTCTCTTGTGTTTAAGTAGAGAAAGAGGCTCTAGCTTGGAAAAAATGCTGGCTGAGCCTGAGAAAGTTTGACGGGAAAAATCCTTTAAGATTCTCCCTGGGCCTGTAATGGCCACACTTACCTAAAGAAAAACTATCTATGAAATGCAGAATAACACTCTAAGGTACCTGAGTCACACATTTGGCAAGTGCTGTGGGAGAAGAAGCTGGACAGCCTGGTTAGTGAATGTCTGCAGAATTTTGCAAGATGTTCCTTCTGCATTTTACCACTTTTAACCAGGGAACCTAATAAAAGGTGACCAAGCAGCGTAATAAAGGTAATTCTTTATGTTGGAAAAAATTGTTAGGACTTTTTTTTTTATGTATTGGTAAGTTTCTAAATGCTTCAGAAGGTTTCACAGCTAGATCCATAAAGGTATATCCTATAAAAATAATCATATTAAGGAAAAGAAAAAAGTGAGAAGCTGCAATGTTAAAAAAAAAGTAATGAACGTAAAAATACGACAATGCTTTTTCTTTCTAATGGCAGTAATTTTAGATCTGTCAAGGCTTCATGATACTAACAAACATAGTTGCCTGAATCTGGGAAGATGTTTCTTTAGTGTCATATCCTGGCATAATAATATGCTGTAAAATTAAGTCAATTGTTATTTCTTACTCTCATACAGTTGAAGTGGTGGGTATCATAGCCCTAATGAACAAAGCATGTATCATTATTTGGTAGTATCCAGATTTATTCCTAAGTGTCTTCAAGAAAGCAAAACCACTATACCCAAGTCAGCAAATTTATGTTAGGTATAACATACTATATTACAAATCCGTACCTAAAAGAAATTGTTAGAATACTGCAAAAATACTAATTTTGAGTCAGGTGCATTTTTTCTAGTTCAGGTTTTATTTTTGACATCTATGCAAACATAATAATATTGTATGAATGATGTTCATACATTGTATATAATAAAATTATTAATAACTTTGCTAAGAATTTTGAAGTTTCTTCACTGTAGGGAGTAAGAGATGGTCTCATTCTTAAAGACACATGTTCTAAAGTGGTGACTGTTCTCTTTACTGGTATTACATATGCATACTCATGTGCCTAACTTCACATATAAAATATGATAAATTTGTAATAAAAGGTGCAATGTAGAATGTGAAATTTATTGCAATAATAAGTTTCTTACTGTTGCTCATCACACAGGATGGTTCTCAGAATTAGATATAGTCCAGTATCAGTTCTCAATTGTGAAGCCTGGGTTTGGGATTTTAAAATAAGGGATGACATTCTGAAAAGTCCCTTTTGTAAAGGAATCTTACAAGCATGATTAAACAGAGGTGGTGTTTCATGGGGAAGGTGCTACAGGGTGTCAGTTGTGCTGCTCCCCTGGTTTCTTTGGATGCAGCCAAGTTCAGTGATGGGGTAAAGTGTATCAGACAAAAGATGCCCAACCCTTCATGCTACAGACATCATTCTCTACCTAATTTTGGAGATTCAGACTTGAAACATGGGCTTTGTCTTCATAAAGTAGAGGATGTAGAGTTGCAGCACCCACTGAGACAGGTGCATCCTTTGTCAGGTTGTTAAGTGTTTCTGCCGATGGTGGATCTTCCCTAGGAGCTGTCCCTTGAAATTCACCTTTCAAAATCCAGACAGTTTATCATCCTCTTGTCTCGGGGGTATTTCAGAAAGCTGGACACTGTCCTTTGGTGTCCTATAGTCAATCTCTTTTTTTCAGTGGGAATCACACCCTTAGTGATAAACTCTCTGCCCTTATGTGTGCCCTCTGTGTGTGACTTAGACCAAGATTGTGTATGGTCATTCCTCTGTGGTCTGTTTGGCACACACTCTAGTGTGGTGCTCTGCAGTATTTATTTAATTTTGTTTTGATGTTGACTTTGGGCTGTGGGCAGGTGAAACTAGTGTCTGTGTTTCTCTTCACGTTGCTTTGTTAAGTATCACTTTACAAATACATCTGTGAATGACAGTGTTGGACTTCAGTACTAGTGATCAACTTGGTGTTCAAAAAAGTGTGGGGTCTTTTTTGAGTTTGTTTGGTAATAATACATAAAGGCTGAAAAACTGTTTTACTGGCTTTGGTATGAAACAAGCAAAATAAACTATGGAGTGGAAGCATGCAGATTTATGTTTTATTGAGGCATAGGCATGTTAACACAGTCCATTTCAAAATTCTAAAGATTTTGCTTTTAAATTCAATTACAGGATGTTTTAGTTAACAAGAACTCCACCTGTTTGCTTCCTTTGTGGGACAGTGCAGCAACATGATAAAAAAAATGGACTTGGCCTTGATTTTGCTGCCAGGCTGAAATGTATATGGTGATATTCTTGTAATATTTGTGTGAGCTGCAAGCTGTTGTATGAGATGGAGAAATACAGAATTTGGGATCTGAGTGAGGCATTTCCTGTAGCTAGAGCTGCCCCTTTTGAGCTGTGGAGCCATTTCAGAAGGGATGCTCAGATACTTCTTGTTTGATTACTGCTTGTTTTGCTTGACTGGATACGAAGGAAAAAGTGTTACATGACTCTTGGTGAAGTTCCTGCAGCAGGAAGGCACAAAGGAGATAAAGCAGATGATGCATACCTGTTCAGGTATTAAATATTCTCTGTGTATCTCCAGTTGAAGAGAACTGAATAGCAACTCTAAGTCTGCCATGCATGACAGTAGCTTGGTGGATTTTTTAGGGAGTCCGTGTGTGTCTGATAAATAAATTCCTTTCAGTGTGATTATTTTGCTCGTATGTATTTTTTTTACTCCTTCCTGCCTGTATATGTCACTGTGTTAGTAATGGTAGCAGCCTTTTGGCATGGCAAAGCCTATGGAAATACAATCTGAGCAGAAATGTGTGCTAGCAAAAGGTGACAGCTCAGGAGTAAGGAATTTCAGTTATTAAGAGCAGAGTACATTAATGGGTCTTTCGCCTTTGGGAAAAAATCCCGCTTCTCAGGAAGGCCTTTATGGAACAAGGAAAATACAGCAGAGATCACACAGACTATGCTTTTGTACTTAATTAATTGCTTGCATGTCCTAAAGCAGTATTAAAGTTAGAGTATGAGTACCTTTTTACAGAAATTGTAAAATGCCACTTTCAATCTGGCACATGATCTAGTAGTTCGACGAATGCAAAAGTGGAAGAACATTTTGAAAAACCCCATGGTCTTGTAAACCTTCCAGGCCCTTGTTAGCTGAAAAAGACTACTTTCTAAAAGCCTGCTTTATCCAGTGCCAGGGCTTGGAGCTAAAGTCAGGACTTTTTCAGGTAATATTTAAAGTCAGAAGGAACAGTAGTGAGATAGAGCTCCATGTGCTGTTTTCATGTAATTACCAAAGGTCAAAAAAAAAAAAGGAGACGTTAGGTTTTATTTTATTTGTGAAACTGTGGCTCTCAAGATGAATAATGGTGCAGAACAGGGTTAATACTGATCATGTGCTTCACTCTGCAGGCTGGGCTCTGTGGGTTTGCGACTGTCGTATTATTACATTCTTTACTTTTTGTGTAGTAATTAAATGAAGTTTTTCTGCTTCTAGTCCAGGAAATAACACTGCTCTTAAAACCATACCAGCCACTCATGTGGTATTGTTGGACATAGTACTCCCGTGTTGAGGAGGTAGTTCAGTAGTCACAAACAGGTGAATAAATATTGGACAGTCCGAGGTGTTTCCTTCCAGATATAAGTTCAGGGAGAAACAGTGGCCAAAGATAAGCAGACCTCTTCAGAGAAGTGGCAGTAGGCACAAGTATATTCTGTGGCCGTCAACATCTACTGTACTATGGCACCATTCAGCTACTATACTTTGCCTATTTTAATTAGGTGTTACTGTGAAGTAAAAGATGCTTTGTCTTCACTCACAAAAGCTTAGGTGCATGTTAGGCTGTTCTGTATATGGTGAAATTATTATTGCTGGATGAGGAAACAGCATGACAGACTAGAGATCCTCTGGGCAGCAAGCTCAAATTAAAGTGAGATAATTTTGTTACCAGTGTGTTTGGAAGTCACTTACAAAATGTTAAGAAATTAGAAAAAAGCAGTGTAGACAAACTATGTAGATATGATTAAATGTTCAGTTTGCAAAAATAATCTTGTGAGATCCATGAAATTTTGTATTCTTGAGGCAAAGTCGGTTTGGTTTTTTTTAGTTTTAGGCAATGTCACATTTTGACTACAGAATTAACATTAATCATTATTAAGCTACTAATACAGGCTGCAGTATTTTACTTCATTTGCAAGTGCTGGCTACATCTGCTTTATTGTGACTATTCATGTGAATTAACTCAAATATTTGCATAAATACAGGATTGAATTTGGGCCATATTTTCTGTATTTCAGCACTGGAAGCCCTATTCACCTGCTATCTTGCAGAAAGTAAGGGTTTTAATTGGGTATGTGCAGTGCCAATACTGTAATTGTTTTGTGGGGGGAATAAAAAGACTTTGTCTCATGTTCAGTAAAGTCATGACAATTTTGAAAGGCCAAGGTAGATTGCAGTCAAAACAATAAAATATTAAAGACAGGATGTTTTATTTTAATCATAATGAAGTGAGATCTTCTTGATAAGAATTTCATTGCTTTGAAGTTGCTTTATCTGTTCACTTGTGTAAATTACGTTGTGATCCAGAAGAATGGCTGCACATATTTAAAATAAAATCCAGCACCTGACAGTTTTCAGCTGGTGTTTTATGTACAATAGTTAAAGGCTTTTATGCCCTTTTTTTTTTTAATGCGGAACAAATATGTTTATATTTCTTTTAGGGGAAGCAAAAATGTCATGGTTTACTCATGTATTTTTGAAAGTTTGCTAGCTCAACTCCTCATGAACTTCATTAGGTAATGTTTATAATACTTCCCATTTAGAGGCTTGTACTCTGATGGTGACAGACATGAACTCTCCAGGACACACCGTAAATACACAATGTAATTTTTTTATATTTAAAAGACTCAATAATCCCCTGAAGTTTAAATTTTACTAACATGGATAAAGACTGCTTGAGCTCAGTGTTCAGTAAGTGTGTACCCTTACTCAAGCTTGTGCAGAAGGAATCACTGTGCATTGCCTGCTGATGAGAGAGGGACTGCTGTTCACCTCCCTGTGCTATGGAACCTTGGGGTTGTGCTGTGTGTTTGCTGTGGAGGAATGCTTCAGGGCCCTCTTGGAATGGGCAAGGGATGCTCCTGATGGACATTGTTTGCCTGCCCTAGACTCAAGGATGATGGTGTCTGTGTGTCTGTTCTCTCAGTATTGAAGCGTGCATGTGAGACTGGTACAGGAAGTAAATGAAAGCAGATGTATTCAAGCAGTTTTCTTTCATGCCCTCTGTATGGTGGATTCCTTTCCCTCTCGACAACGTTATCCACTCCTCCTCTGCCAGGCAGCCATTGCTGTTTAAGGGCAGTGTACCTGAAACCCATTTTAATATTATTTTGAGTGTTCATTGAAGGTGGTTCAAGATTACCACATTGACATTAGAAAAACTGCTACATAGCTTAAGAATGTTGGTTTGAATTTGTGTTAACTCTCTGAGTCATTACTCAGTAGGACTCTTTTGGCTTAGTCAGTACCTCAGTACAGCTTACATTTTTGTTATACAAAGATGTCACAAAATTAATTACTTCATGCTTATTCCTACCAAAACCCAAAAAACCCCCAAAAACTTTGAGTGAAACATCCAGCTCTATTGGTACTAAAACCTGACATTTTCTGCTGAAGGCCTCTAAACTTTCAGGCTTTCTGAAAACAGAAATCTTTATCTGCCCGCAGAAATGTGTACTTTGTGCTTCATCTGGCATTGGGTATGTTAGTCGTGTTTCTAGTTGCCCCTCTTTGAACAGCAATATCAATATTCCTATTGGGGCTGAAAATAAGTAGATGCATGATCAGATTTATTTGTTTTAACATTGTGCTGCTGTGGAGGGAACAAGAAATTTGGTAATTAATGCTTTTTGCCCTAATGAAAATGACAGTCTTTGCACATGTGTAGCACAGTAAGATGGGCCTGCCTGAGTCCAAAACGTGTATGCAGGGCTTTTTGAGACGTCTTGAGGCATGTTACCTGTCATTGCTGTGGATATCTGAGCATGAAAGAATTTCTTACAGTGTGCTTAGTGTGTTGCAAGCTGTCTGGCAAAGGTGAGGAAATGATGCCCTGTGTTGTAGGAATTAATGTTTCATATGAGAGAGTTAGAAGATAAGGGTATATGGAGCTATTTGCACTTCACTGAATGTGTTTACATATCCATGGAACTTGTATCATTATCTCAGAGCAACATGAAAGGAGACTTTAGAGGCAACTGATAATAAGTACCACATCAGCAGCAGAGCTGTGTTTTGTTGTTGAGGTTAACAGGCAGCTCCACCTGTGCCTGAGCTCCCTGAGGAAAGATGACTCACGCATCAGGGGATAACCAGAACTGGGGCCAGTGCCTCAACATTGATTATCCTGGTCAGAAAACTATTGCAAAACTTAGACTGTTTAATACCATACTTTATGAACAGTCTTGATTAGAACAGAAGTAAATAATGTGATTTTGCTGCTCTGTATGAGGCCATTTTAGGTATTACCTAAATAGTGGGAGGAGATTACATACAGTAATCTCTGTTTTATAATTCAAATTATCAGCTGCAGAAGCATTGCAGTCTAAACCATGGCAAGAAAAGAAGTAGATACAGGCTGTGACAATTTTAGTATCTTTCAGTGCATAGATGATATTTTTCCATTGCCCACGCTGCTTTAGTGGATTTTAGTCATTAAAATACAGCTGTATTCTGTAGGTGGAAAAGATGTAATTGAGATAGTGCTTATTACATTGTATCTTCCACAAGAAGAGTAAAATACCATCAAGTAAAGTGCCATGGTCTTAGTATTTTGGACAACAGCAATTTAGTTGCAAGTTACTTGGATTCAGGGCAGGAAAAGGTCAAAGGAGGAGGCCAATCTTGGTGCCCTTGGTGGCCTAAATTTGATTTGGGAGAGGACAAGTAAGAGTACATAAAATTTTGCATGTTAAATGCTACAATTTTAGCTAAAAAAACTCAAACAGTTTATATATGAGATGTTTTCAACTTGATTTGTTTGTGCTATATTGGTCCTTTGAACATGGTAAAACTCAAGATTGATCTGGGTTGTACTACATGAGATCTTAATTTAGCCAGTGTTTCAAATAATATAATCATAGCCCAGTATTTTTAATATCATAATTCGGTGGTTAGGTACCTATTCAGATAACTATCAATTACATTACAGGTAGGTTACACTACATTATAACAATTTGAATGAAATTGAGTTTAAATATAAACAAGTATCACATTTTCTTATTTTTGTAAAAGATTGTTGTGTGCTACAGTCTTATGTAACAGAAGCAAACCTCTGTTAATGTAAAACTCAGATCAAAAACTTATTTTAAATCAAAGAAGCAGAGATAAGGAGCTTTAAATAAGGATATCTTTGTGTAATATTCTTCTCATAAAGTACTTGTGTAGGCAAAGGTACAACAAGCAGATGTGTCGGCTGTAAATGGTAAAGAACCAATAAAACAGTAGAAGTCTGCTCTGTTTTTTTTTCTCAGAAAATCAGGGTTGTATGGTCTGTATGTATATAATATGGATAATCTTTTTGTGAAAACTACCAGATAAATGCATGATATTATCATAGAGCAAGTGCTTAGGAACTATCTTATCAGATCTATAGAGAAAAATGTGCATAGAGCATATTGTTGCCAAACATGATATCTAAAAATCGTTGTTCCATTATGACATTTTGAAAAATAGTTTGAGGAGTTTTGTTTTGTTTTAGAACTCAAGAATTTTTTAGGATACAGCATGTATTTTTTTATTTTTCTCTCTACAGCTTTTCACTGAAACTGGAATATACAATAAATGAAAGCTGAGGCTTTCAGATAATCATTTAAACCCCAGAAGTTAAGTTTGAGGGAAGCAAAAATGCAATGAGGCTTGCTGTAAAATTGACAGGGCCAACAGAGATCTGCACTTGATCTCTCTGTTGTTTATAGATAAATTTTGAACAATTTCATTTTCTGGGACATGAGTTCAAGAGCCTGTGCAGCAGGACTTCAGAAAAAAAAGAAAGAAAAGCTGTTGTTTTTCATCTATTTAGGTCTGTATTTACTTGATTTGTATGACCTTGACAAGCTTCCTACATAGTAAAGTTTTAGTGTGGGGTCATGCTGGGAGTGTTCTACAATTTGAGCTACTTAAGAATAGAGGGGAACTGTGGTGAATTTGCAGTATCCGAGTACCTGCTGAGAAGACCAAATCTCTAATGTGGAGAAATGTACCATAATGCATAATTATACCCATAAAAGCAGTTTTACATGTAAATGGTTCTCCAGTTGCTTCTTTTGTTAATAGGAGAGTGTGAACTCCTAACATTAGAACCTCAGATCTGGGAGAATTTAGGTGAAACACCTTCCTGCTGCCCCTAAAGTTTGATTTCCTGAACAGTGAACTGTGAATGCATCAACGCCTGTCCTTCTCAGTGGTGACACATAACATAGACACTGTAGATAAAACAGAGCAAAAGAAGGGAGTTGGGAAGTCTTAGCTTCCAACACAGCAGCTGAAGGGGCTGGCCAGAGCAATTACCTCCTATCTTCTATCATTATTAATCCCACTAGAGCAGAAGATGTAGAATAGTAGAATGACGCTCTCACCTTGGCTTTACTTCCTGGACTGAATTTTCTGGTTTGTATTTACTACTAAAATTGAATTTACTTTCTTTGCAGAACACATTTCCTTTGTTGGCGTAAGACAGCTCTGTGTATGGAATAAGTGCAAATTCTCAAAGGGAGTTTAAAATGTTAAGTAAAACTCTCAGAAAATCAGTATCTGAGTATTGCTTCTCAGCTTCATTTGGCCTTTCCACAGTTAAAGCAGTACAGAGGGACAGTTGCCATCCTCTCATCACAGGGCTTTCATTCCACTGGGCTTATAAAATGAGCAATGTTCTCCAAACAGGTATATCTTATATCATTTGGCCTCATTTTTTCCCATGTAGTTCAGGCTTCTTACAGAATACAGACCTGTTAAATTCCACTTGTTGCTCTGCTCATTTTTGATCAATTCTTCACAAATATTGATGTCTTTTCACACACTTTTGGGGAAAGGTGGTGTTTAGTGCCAGTCTTGAAAAGCTTTTGTATAGCCCTGTCTTTGCCAGCATTACCTACATATTCAGGACAGTCTATCCTTCTTGGCAAGGTTTATCTGATAAGAACTTCCATCAGTTTGCCTCTTGTGTTTAAGGACCCTGTTCATACTCGTGTGACCGTGCACATTTTTAGTTTATTTTGTCCTTAGTTTACTCTTTATCTTGTAGTTCTGAAATCCATGGAAACTGTAGTATTCAGCTGATTTACAAGGCAAACCTTGATCTTCCCTCCTGTACTTTTTTGCTTGCTTTACTATGTCTGCCACTCTTTCCAGTAACATATTTTCAGCAAAAAATACCCTACAGAGCAATCTTTACTAATGCTTCATCTTTCAGTTTTATTGTACAATATTCTGCAGAATAATTTTTATATCTACATTCTCTGCTCAGTCTCCTGTTAATGAGTCTTCTCTAAATCTTGACTATTTGTGAATTTTTACGTTAGCGTTGTCTCAAATTTACTTTTGATTTCTAAAGGTAAAATAAAATAAAAATAATTCATAAATAAATTCATAAACTCATAAATTTCATTTCAGAATGAAAGGATTTTCTTTTAAAATTAGGTTACATGTTTCAGTAAGACAGTCTCCAAGGAAATGCAAATCCCACTTGATCCAGTGCAGTTGTTCAGAGGAAACAGTTGCAAAGATTTGATTAACATCTTTTCTTGATGCTACTTTTAAATGAAGGCTGCGTTTCAAATTCGAAGAATTACAGACTCCATGAGAGACGTATGTTTTTTGAGACTGGAGGGTACCTCTGTCTGTCATCTGGTCTATCTGTCCTGTTCAACCAGGGCCACTTTGAGCTGGGTGGCCAGGGTCCTATCTAGACGGTTTTATCAATGTCTGTTAGAGAAGAAGATGCCAAAATCAACCTGGGTAGCCTGTGCCCATGATTGGTTACCTTGCAGTGAAAAGCTCTTTGCTGATGTTCAGTGGGAACCTCTTATGTGAGCTACAGAGAGGTTGAATTATTCTAAATGCTGAGGTCACTGACAGGGCACTTAAATGACAGTAGAAGTTGTAAGTGCAGGAGTCCTGTTAGAGAAAAAGGCTTGTCCTGCAGGAGCTCCGCCCTGAAATTCAAAATTTGTACAAAGTGAAAGTGGAAGCAATGTTTAGCTGTGTAAGTAGTTTCAAGTGTATAGTGTATTCTCAGTATGTATGGTACTGGGAAACATGTCTCTAGACTATCATGCATAAAAAATAAGAAATATGTTGACTGACTGATATGAAATGAGATACTGGTAACCACTTAATGCTTACTTCAAGAAAGAATTTGTAAGCTTCCTTCAGGAATGGTTCAGGGAAAGGCAAGAAAAACCATTGTCACCCACATACAGATATCTATTCTTAATGTAAGAATTAATAAAGGTCTTGAAATGATGGGGATTATTTTTAGAGTCATAGAATCATACAATATCCTGAGTTGGAAGGGACGCACAAGGATCATCTAAGTCCAGCTCTTGATCCTGGACTGGACAGCCCCAGGAAGTTTTACAAACTGGGACAGCCATGAAATATTACAGAAACAGCTCTATTATATGCTTTGTCATAAACAGGTGGGTTTGTCTGAAAGTTGTTTGCAGCTCAAGAGTGAACTACTTGTAAAAAGAGACAGGAATTTGGAAATGGAGAAGCCAGGTGATTTAGAAAAATCACTGGTAAAAAAAGGTAGCTTTTCATGGAAAGCTCAGGCCAAAGAAAATTGCCTTTTTTTTGCCTTTTCAAAGCAAAGAATCCCTCAATCAGGTCTAATAAAGAAGTCACTGTCTCCTATGCATTACTATGAGAGCACTAAAACGAAGCAGGCTGTCTAAGAATGCAATAAATCATATGGGGTCATTGCACTAATGAACAGTTCAGGCCCAAACTTTCATTAGCTTTGTCTGTAGAAAGAGAAAACTGGTAAAACAGGAAAAGGCCATATGGGAGAAGCTCTTTGCTGATACTGTCTTAAACTTTTATTGTTGAAAGATACACTTTAGCTAATTTCAGACCCAATAAAAAATAAATATTTTGTCATTAGAAACCAATGTGTAAGAGCAGAAGACCCAAGTGCATAAAGCCATAAAAACCTAAGTTCTTGGGATAAGAACCTGTAAAACTGTCAAAAAACATTGGTTAAGTGACTAAAGACACCCTCTGTTAACTAGAAGCATGTGTGCTATTGACACTAATCCGTATTCATAAATGAAAGGCATATTTTTAGTTCCTTCTGAAAAGGCAAATATTTTCTGTTAATAACATTAATTCTTAGGTTAAAAGCAACTGTTTCCTCTGGGTGCAGTCTCACCCAGACTTCTCAGTCAAAAAATGAAGGTTTCATTTCCAATACTTTGCAGTTTTAATATTTATGCAAATCAGTATTTCTTGGAATAAATCTTCTGATAGAGCTGTTTAAGGAAATAGCGTAAAAGGTTTAAGAAGTTATTAGGAACCCTTTTTATGTATGTATGGATGATCATATGTGTTTCATAAAGACTTTCTGTGGTTTGAATTCTCAAAATGATCTTGCTAAAGTACAGCAAAATTTTTAACAGGAAAAGATACGACTTTGTATGTATTTATATTCATTTGTTCCTGTGATAGTGACCCAGTTAGTTAATGCTGGGAGGAAATTTTTACATGGAGCAATTTCACTGGTATTTTCATGCCTTATAAAGAGAATGAGACTAGGCCTTTCCACCTTTTTCATTTCAAGCAAGAATTTTAAAAAAGAAAGTAGTGTGCTTTTAGTAGTGAAATAGTCTCTGCACCCATGTGATTTTTTTTCTTTTTAGACTTCTAGCACTTGAAAGCCAAATATGACTGTCTTTTAGTGTTTGCTATTTTTTTGAGAGAATTGACTTAAATGTAAGTTCATGTTGAAATTAATAACAGAAAATACAGCTAATGGAAATCTGCAGAAACCAGTTCTCAGCTAGTAATTTTGCTGCAAGAAGCATAAATTGCTGGATAAATTAACGGATGTTTAAAAGTAGCCTGCAGCTAGACAACTGAATTTAGTTTGCTGATGTCTTTAAAGTTTGCATGGACACTTGTTCTTCATCACTGCAGTCTGTTTCATATTATCATTATTATTTTACAGCTAAAAATCTTTTAAGGTTTTACAGACACTCAGGAAGGAAAAAAACTTATTTTTCAAAATGCTTGATCAGTGCAGTGTCAAGTGATGCTGCAGTGTGTTTCATAAAGGTCTGATGCTGTGGACCATATAAGAATCTCTCTTGGTACTCTGAAGTAGGTTGTGTTGTTGGTTGGATTGGGCTTTGTTGCACAGGATTGATTCAGTTGTATATAAGTGGCATACACCCACACCATCAGGTACAGAGTTTGTATTTTGACTGTGTATCTGTGAGAACTGGAGCTGGTGTTGATTTAAGGAGAGCAGATGTTAATGGTGTTTTTCTCTAGCGTTCTATTGCCCAAATAGGCATCTCATCGTGAGAAAAGGCAACAAAAGGCAGTAAATCTGCCTGCTCTATTATGAAGAGCAACAATAGATTGATTTATGGAGAAAAAGCAACTGTTAGGCTTAGGTAGCCTGTGTGCGTGAAAACTGTTTTACAGACCGGATATTTCTGCTGTCGCTTTTGAGAACAATTTTGTTCTGTCTTAATCATGAGGCAAGGAGAGTCAGAAAATGTTTGTTAGCCTGGCTAACATCATGATAACACAGTTGTATAAAATTTTAAGTGTAAGCAGGTTTACTTTTAAATAGTAGACAATTATTTCCTAATCCGATTTTCACTCTTTCTTCTGTATGGCCACTTCTTGTTTTGTGTTCCCCATTAGCATGTCCTCTGCCCATATACCAGATTCATACTTTGTCTCATGTACACAGATGAGTGTGCAAGGATGTACCACTAGGAATCAGCCAAAAAGTGTACAGAGTCACGGGCAGCAGGAAGCAAGACTCTTCAGTACTGAAGAGCAAAATAGTACAGAGCAAAATAGACAGAATTTTTGGATAAAGCAATAGGACTTCCTCATTTGATTAAAGGTAAATTCACACATTTTAAACAACATTAGGGAAAAAAAATCTGTAGAACTGTTTAATAAATAATGTACACTGATTTTAATAACCCTGTTTAAAACTTCAGTTCTCTTTTGTAATTGGTAAATTCTAGATAATTTCTCTTTGTAACCAAGTATACCTTCTGGTTCAATCACATTTACAATCTGCAGAGTTTTGGTACATATGGAAAACGTTAGAATTAGCAGAATTTCAGTACCAGTGTAAAAGTTTAATTTGAATCCCTATATTAAGACATTTTCTAAGGGAGATGAAAGAAAACTGTCTGAGGTTTTCTGGTATTTAGTGTGGTCTGCTCAGGTCTTTTGTTTTTCAATTTCCCAATGTCATTGCTAATTTGAAAAACACTGCATCTCCAGTATCACAATGACAGAGATGCCTTAGGTCCATTTTAAACTCATTTAGGCTCTCATATTGTATAATCTTTCAAACAAGCCTTTGGAAACTCCTTGTTGGGCTTTAGCAAAGAACTAGACAAGAGAACTAGACAAGATGTAGTAGTGTGTATGCATGGTGAGTGCAAGTAGTCATCTCCTCAATGTTTGCCTCACTGACGCCTTAAATTAAGGTATTTGAATATTTGGCCCCACAGTTTGGGTTTTGGTTTTTGTTTTGTTTTGTTTTGTTTTGTTTTTGGCAGAATGCTTTAGGCAGTAACTAACTGTAACAGTTTTTCTAGTAAAAAAAAAAAAAGAAAAAGTCTCATAAAATGATATTTATTTTCTTTTTTTTTTCTTTTAAGTCTGAACAGCCCAGTCCTGCCAGTTCCAGCTCCAGTTCCAGTTCCAGTTTCACACCATCTCAAAACAACAGACAACAAGGTACCAGTAAAGGAAAAGAAATTGAAAGGAATGTGTGAAATGAGGGGGCCAATAAAAACAGAACTCGTGGCATCTCATTACCTCTTTTCTTCTCTTTCACTGTCTGAACTGGCCACAGTTTTGATTTAGAGACTTTTCTGCATCTTGTTTTCAAATGTGTCTGTAAGTGCAAAATAAAAGGAGAGAAAGAAACTTTGAATCTGAGAAAAGGATGTGAATATTGATTGTTTTGAAGGACAAAATACATGCCAGTCACTTAACAGAGGCTAACCTAAAAGAGCTCATGTTTCTGAGTTGTCCTCCTGCAGGGTTAGGTAGCATGGCACCTGGCTCCATCTGAAGCCCTGGAAGAGTGTGGTTTCCCATGGGTAGCCAACAGAAACCCAGATGTGTTTATGCAGACCCTTTCAAAGGCTGTAATCATCCTGTACTGCTGGGAGGTTTTAAGAGCACACAGTTTTTACTTCAAATACATGGCAGGGAAGGATGATGGTTAGACTTTTAAGTTTGCATTTTGGTTTTCTGGCTAATAATTTCAGTTTACTTGAAACTCAATAAAGAATGCATTTTTCTTCCTGGAGGCTTTGCCAAGGCATGTTTTCTGTAAATAAGTTGATATTAATTCTCCATGATCTATTAAACTACATAGTTCCTGGTTGGCTTCTTTCCCTGGTTTATAAGATTGTACAACCGATACATTCTTAATGAGCTTTTGTTTTATTCTTTGGTTAAGGAGCATTAAAAAAGCAGCTTTTGACTAAACAAGATTGTTTGGTTTAGCTGTTTATATTCCTCAATGGTAGACTTGATTTAAGGTTATGACAATGCATTAGTGCCTCAGGCACTCTGATTTTAAGTAGATTGTCACATAATGCATATCTGTCCTACTGCTTTTCTGTAGGTGACTGGTACTGATTTTCTGATGTTTTCTGGCAGTGTTACTCCATGTGAAAGAAGGCAAGAGCTGAAGTGAACTGTAGTAATGACTGGCTTCAGGCAGTTGGTATTTACCTAAGAATAAACTGATACACTTCCTGCTGAACCACCATTTTTGTTCTCACTAAAACCTTAGTGGTGTGAACTGTCCATTACTTTAAAAGACTTGGATACCTGCTTCTTCATCTGTTTCCTTTGCTGGGAAAACCTTATTGACTTAGTAGTTTCTTCTGAGCAGACTAGTCCCATCCATCTTTTCTGGATCATATATAAGACGTATGACAGATTGTCTTTCAGTTCTTTGTACATTCTCTAGAAGGTATAAAGGGATATTTGTCCTCCAATGTGAACAGCTCTGAAGTCCAAGTGTTATATACCTCTTCTCTTTTTTGTCATAGTAAATAGTGGTTCCTGCTCCTTTCTGGGAGCTCCAGAAACTCCTATTAACTGTGTTCATTGCCAGGCCATGAATTTGTATATCAAATGTATGGAGCACCAGGCATACCATGGCATGTTCACTCTGTATGATGTGCTCTGGTCAGAAGCCATGCATTTTCACCTAACTGGAATTTACTTGCCAGGACTGTTGCCCTTTTTCGGTTGTGTTTAGACTCCAGTGCTCACTCAGGTGTCAAAAAAAACACAGCATAAACTTTTTTCACCTCTTTTTGCATAAGCAGCAAGCTAACCTGAGGTTCCTCAAGTTGTTTTGTCCTTGGGGCTTACTTTGATATTCATCTGTTTCCTTACCAAGAAAACTTGCTCATAGGCAATTCCTAATTTTCAGTTTGTGTTTACCTATTCTGATATCTCAGGAGGTAACAACTGCTCAAACTTTTAAAAACGTTGTTACAGACTTTTAGAGTAAGTGTTACCAAGTAGCCGAAAATTGCTATCCACGCTGGAAAAAAAAAGACCAAAAAATTAATGTTTTGCTGATTGGTAGAAAAGTCTGCTGAAAAATTAGCTAGTAATGTGCTTTTCAGATTCCTGGACATGCTAAGTGAGAACTTGTTTGAATGACAGGTTGTCCAATGCTTATGGGGCTGTCAGTGATGGGTGTATCTCAGGAGTCCAAGTTTCTTTTAATTACTGCTCCTATAGAAGCCCTTTCCCTCCTTCAAGGGTCAGATGGTAAGTTATTCAGTCAGACTACATGTCGCCTTTTGCAACTGGTCATTGTCTGCCTGAGATGAAACAGGGACAAAAAATGAAGCACAGCTCAGCTGCTTCTACGTATCAGCTGTGGGTGCATGGACAAGAAGCACTTCCATGCTATCACCTATACAGATGTCTGGTCAACCAGGAATTTGCCCATCAGCACCATCTGGTTTTCTTTCCTAGGGTGTGAAAACAGAGAAAAGGGTCATTTCTCTGAACCTGTCCAAACTGTGCCATTTTACAAAAGTTCTAGGGCAGCCTTAGTGATAAATCATTCCAAACAACAGCTTTGAAGTCACTTGCACAAAGCTAGTCAAAATGCCTATGGCCTGAACTTTGCTGTTTCTGGAAGAGTCCATAAGACTGTTCCCCCATGAAGGGAACACTGTCATACTCATAACCCTGTTAGGAGTATGGCACTAACTGATAAATGTCTGCCTTCTCTGCTGGCTGTGACCAGGGAGGACACTCCTTGCCTCTGTTTCTCTGTTAGCAAATAGAGAATTGAAAGCTTCATCTCAGGCTCACTGTGTTCATGTTAGTACTATAATTCTTGGGCTGAAGGAATTAGAGCCATAATAGTAATTGCTGTTGCTGCAGCCATCGCTGGTGCTTTCAGCTGCTGCTTCATGTCTTAGATGAGCTGTAATTCATAGTTAAATGTCCTGTGTCACCAGGACGTTTTACTTCCCTCTTTTAATCTGCTTTTGCCCATTCTTATTTCAAGTAGCTGTAGTGTTACACTTTCCAGATCTATCAATCATATTCCTCTTTCTGTAACTGTCTCTTAGAGCAAAAAGAGTGAAAATCAAAACCCAAACTGAATCTACTGCAGTTTTGTGAGCAAGTCAAGCTTTGTACCCTGTTAATTCAGGAAAAGTGATAATATGGTGTTGGGTGGTATTGATGCACTTTGTACTTATCAACATGGGTGAAGTACTTACTCCACTTGAAATTAACCCAGAAATAATGGGAACAGCTGAAGTTAAAATACATGAAAACCAAGAAGACAAAGTGATTGCCTTGTACAGGACAATTTAGTCAGAGTGACTTGTTAGAACCAACTTCTCATACATAGATTAACGTAACAAATGTACTCTGATCAATGTCCCTGTAGATCTGTAATCGCATATAATGAGAAAGCAAAAATACTAAACCCCAGGAGTACAAAAGAAGCACACTTTTAGCAAGCATATATTTCATGGCAATTTCTCCTGTCATGACAGTATTTTCCTTACATCAGCTATGGTCCAGGGTGCAAATTGTTCTAACACTTGAACAAGTGAGTCACTTCATTGTCATGACTAAGTCTGTGTTGAAGCTGACTGAGTTGCTCATGTGGTTCACTAAAACATGGACAGGTCCCTGCAGTATAATCCTACAGTGCATTACTTCATTTGTTCAATTTTTAAGACTCTCCTCTCTCAACAGTGTGTGGGTAAATTGCCGAAAACACTGGGAAGGTAAACTTCATTGTGTTTTATTGTCTCTGTTTCAGGTCCATTGAGGACTATAATGAAAGATCTGCATTCAGATGATAATGAAGATGAATCAGATGAAGCAGATGAGAAGGACAATGATTCTGAGTTGGAACAACCTGTAAATACACGAGGAGGAAGCAGGAGTCGCAGGTGAGTGTCTCAGGTTTGCAAGTGGCCTGCTGGCCGAGACAGGTAGTGCTTACTAGTAACAAGGTCAGGTCTGATGTTCTCAGAGTGATGAGTGGCACATGGGCAGAAAATTCACTCTTTGTAAAGCATCTGCACGTAAAAGATCCCCTTTTAAACTCTAACACAAATAGCCATTCCTGATACAAATTCTTCCTGTACTAGTCAGTATGGTTATGATGATCCTCATTTGTTTGACTTTACTTGATTTCATGCCATTGTGTCTTGAGAGGAGGAGTTGAAATTACTCCCTGGCCTAAATTAGAGAAAATTGTCCTTCAACTGTTGAATAAGGTAATCTGTACATAGTTACAAGACCACTTTGCTTACCAGTTTTAGATTATTGAGTTGTTAAATTAAATCCAAATCAATGAAATTTAAATTTCAAGTAAATTCTGTGCTGCATATAGATAATACGTAAAAGTGCATCAGAAGGTAAAGCAAACATCTGTCACAGAAATTTAAATTTTTTTTTTATTTTTAAAAGAAGCTTCTGCATCCTTGCTGCAACCTTCAGAAGGCATTCCAAAATTCATCTGGTGGTCATGCAGCTTGAAGCTCCATCCGAATGGTGTTCAAGGTTATGGAAGACCTGAAACTGCCTCTCTGAAACAGTCTTCATATTAGGTTCTTTATGTAATTCAGAGGGTTTTTCTGTTAGTGGACAGCACTTGAGTGCCAGTGTCAGCTGCTGTTTGAATGGGAAGATAATAGGAAAACTTTAATGAATGTTGGCTGCTTCTCTGTTGTACTTTAGCGGCTGGAATCAAGGAGGAAAAGACCGAGATGACTTGCTCTTTGAGAACTTGTTGGTGTCAGTGATTATGTAAAGGATTGTTTCAAGCTCAGCTTGTCTCCAAGTGTGGAGATTTTGTTTTGTTACGGTTTTTTAATGGAACTTTAAGGCTATTGTTTCTCTACTTCTTTTTATACCAAATAACTAATGGGTTTTTTTTCCAACAAAAAAATACTCCTGTTGTTCATAAGTAAATGAAGGGTGAAACTGACTAGGAGCTGGGGTTTTTTATGTGACCCCTCCTGAGATGCTAAGTTTTAAAATTTTAATCTGGAAAAATGTATTACTTTTGAGAATAAACAAGGAACTTTTCAGTAAAACATGTGTTCAGGTGGGAAATACAGCTGTTTGGAAAGCTTTTAGAACAGCAGAAGAATGTCCCTAAAGACCAGTCTCCTCCTTTGACATAGCTGTGAACTGAGATAGGGAGAAGCAGTTCAGTTTTGTAGGTGTTTAACCATTTCGGTAATGTTAGCTGCTGTTAACTTCATCTCAGCCAAGTGCAGACAGGCAGCCTCCTTCTCTGTGCTGCAGAGTTTTTGCCACTGCAGCCCTGCTCAGATGCCTCTCTTCCTTGACCTTGATGAACAATAGCCTGCTTAGCAAGGGATTGGTCATTTTAAGTCCCTACCTCAAAGTCTGAGCTGGCTCATCACACTTGACAGCCCTTTGTCTGCAGGTGTAATGCTGTGGCTCTTTTCCCTGCAGGGTTAGTCTGAGTGATGGCAGCGACAGTGACAGCAGTTCAGCTTCTTCACCCCTGCGCCATGATCCAGCACCACCTGTACTGAAAACCAGCAACAACCAGGTAAGAAAAATGCAGTTTGGCTTTGTATTAGCAGTAGACACTGTTAACATTAAACTCAAGTTTATTGATTCATCTCTCCCCCACCAGTGTTTATCTAGAAAGATGCAGTATTTTTTTGCTGCAATAGAAGACACAATAGTTTATATTTTGCATCAGAGTACTTGTTCCAGATTTGTAAGAGCTAACATGGTTGTTATTTCTGAGGTAGCAACCTAGGGTAGTTCGGTTTTTCAAAGAAAATAGGGTAAATTACCTAGAGCAGTAAAATACTCCAGGGACAAATGAGAATTAGTTTTTGGGCAGTACCTCACCCCCAATAAGTAAGACTCTCTAAGTATAAAATTAAGTATAGAAACTTACATTCTTTACAAAATAAAATACACCATTTTTCAGTTATATTAAGGAGGCAGGATTCATTTATTGTATCATACACAAAACTGTTAGGACTCATACTGGCATTAAATGGCTACTTACAGTTATGATATAGTTAAAATAGTGTCTACGTGCACTAACACAAGTTCATGGTTTAAAGGGTGAGTTTCAGGGGTGGGTCTTTTCTATATTTCTTCTCTGTAATTGCTTCAATTATCTGGCAGATTATTAAATTGCCCTTGTTTTTCTATTAAGAAGTTCAATACAAGCTATAGTACAAAATTATTTAATGAATGAATATTATTATTCAAGTTAGCTAAGTTCAAATACACCATGGGCCCCCACAAACTAGGAAGTACTTTGTGCACATAGAGAAGGTAAATCCATGTCCAGAAAATATTCTTATTTGCTGCCACTGTAGGCTCTTCTAAATTGCCTCTGCAAAAGTTACAAGTTTTTAAGAGATAGTCTTGAGGTTAAAAAGCTGTCTGTAAGGGTGAAAAATATTGTATTTACTGACCACATGAGCACAAGGAAAATAAAAAATTTGTCTATGGCTTGTTGTTTAATAAAGACTGGTTTCTAAAGAACGAGTGCAATTGTTAAGTGATTTTAAGTCTCGATATCAGCAGCCCACCCAGTCACATCTTTTGTGTTCCTTTGGCCTGTTGGTGAAGTAGTAGAAGGTCTACCTTCACATTTAGATGCTCCAAACAATAGCTGTGTGTCAGCTAAAATACCTTTACATACCTTCTTCCATTTCTATAATTGAGCTAAATTTTATAACTGAGCTGGAAATTGGAAATTTCAGGAAGCATTGTGAGAATTCAAATTATGTGGACTATAGCCATATTTGACATCTCTTCTTGGTAACTTAGTGCTGCTTACCAGGGTGAAATCAGGTTCAGCTCCTTTATAGAACTGAAGAGCTAAGACAGAGTTTGTATTTATATTAGCTTCCTCAGATCTGATTAGTGTTGTGTCTCATCTATAGAGTGCTTCAGATGTTAAATTTTAACTGTGTATCAAGAGCACTGTAAGGAAGCTACTTTTTCAAATATATACTGTGTTCTTGGCAAGGTTCTATTTGAAACCAAGAATTTTCTTCCTGTGAAAACAATAAATGCATCTAAAAGGTACTGAATCCATTATTTAAAGGCCTGTTTTTTTGTAGGGTTGGATGGGCATTTTTTTCAAGACAAAACTTTTACACTACTGGCCTACACAGTAGTAACCCTAGAGGGTGTTGAACAGAACTACTGAAATTGTTCAAAAATTTTTTTTTTTTGTTCTGAACATACATCATTCTTGGCTAAGTAAGGGAACTAAAATCTGCAGTCGCTCTCACTAGATAGGGAAATAGCTGTCTGCCAGGTGCATTTTTAAGAGGCTAGTCAGCCTAGGGAGGACATATGCAATTTAATCATTTATACCAAGGGAAGGAGAAAAGAGAGGACTTGGGGGGAAGTGTCAGTAGGCTTCTAGACCTGTTCTTACACGCTTTATTTCCTTGTTTTAATTGCCAAGTTTTATCCTGTGTTGTGGCTGTTGGGTATGGTTTTGGACTTAATCATGCTAGTGATGTTAGTCTCACTTACAATGAAATGTAAAACATAATCTCCCATTATCTGTGATGACTTAGTTTTCTTTGATGTTTTTCAGAAGAACTGGTTAAATTCTATCTAGATTAGGAATTATATGGTGATTTTTCTTTTAACCTCAAAAAAGTTTTCTCTGTGGAAAAAAACTGAAAGAACAATCAACAGTTCTTTTTCCCCCAAATACTTCTGCCTTCATTATCAGATGAGGAATTTTGATTATATCAGTGATAATAAATGGGTGTGAGTGGCACTGAAGGAAGGGTACCATATAAGTGCAAGAGAAATTACTGTCAATCACTTTCTTTTTCATATGGTCATTTCAAGGACTGTTTGAAAACCTCTGTTGTCAAAGAAATGAGCTAGTATTGAGGGGAGGAAAAAAGAACAGAAAAATACAGTCATAATGTGATGTTTCAAAGGCACTGGAGAGACCTTTTTGTATCGGCCAAATCACCTCTTATTCTACCAGCACGTGAAAGATAGGGGGAAAAAAGTGTTGAGAAGGCTTTTTAAATGACATAAAATTTCTTCTTTTAAGACTTAATAATATCACTGTCTCCTCATTCCAGTACCTCAGCATTTTCTGCTGTAAGTTACTTTTTGTTCTGAAAAATATGATAAATTATATGGATTAAAGAATGAAAAGCTTAGTTTTGAGTTTGTGTTGTTAACAGCAGAATTTTCTATATATAGTTGTATCCAGTGATGCATTTAATTTTTACAGTATTTTCTTTCTTTTCCAGATTTTAGAAGTGAAAACTCCAATAAAGCAAAACAAAACAGATAAACAAATGAAGAATGGGGATTGTGATAAGGTAAATAACAATGAGGCAGGAATAAACTACTCCTGAATATGATACTAATATGCTTAGCAAATGCCAACCTTTGTTACAGAATGAAAATCTTAGTACATCTTTGCTTTGGATTCCTTTAGGTACAGATCTTTCTCTGTTTTCGTTCTGTAATTCTTCTATCTTCTCTGATATTTTGAATTTTTTCCCTTCTTTTCAATCAGGTGATTTGGTAAATCTCACCAGTGAGAATCTTCCATCCATTTATTTTATCTACTGTCCACCATGAGTTTGTATTGTGCTTCACAGAGGAATGAAGTGTAGTAGGTTCACAGATGTATTCCTAGCCTGGAAATCAATCAGTTAGGGGATAAAAAAATCATCTATTTTCTAGAATCCTTTCTGAAGGCTGTGCATTAAGAAGTGACAGTGTGATTTAGCATGTTAACTAAAATGATATGAAGCAACTGTCACCATTTAACACTGAGATAGCTTGATTTAAAATATGTTTGATTTAAAATGCTGGTTGTGGGTATGAACTCTCAATCCTTCTGGAGTGAACATAGCACAGTTGCCCACTATGGATATGTTTCTCTGAAAGCTTTTGTTTTGCAGGTATTAGTATCAGTTCTGTGATAACGTGAGGCAAAAGATGGAAGTTGCAGCACCTAGATTTTTAGTCTCTGATATTTTGGTTTGTGTTTTGATTGCTTAGGTTGAGGGCCATATCTCTGTCTGCTTACAAGCAAAAAAAAAAAAAAAAAAAAAAAAAAAAAAAAATTTTTAATGGCCCAGAAACATGAAGAGGTGGGACACGTTTGACATCCCAGGGAAGAAATGCTGGAATTTACCTGTGGCTTAGTCTTGCTTAGTCTTTCTTTCCTTATATCTCCCTGTTTACACAAAAGAAACAATTACATACCTCTAGAGAAAAAGATTGATTTGATTTTGAGTATTTGGGTTTGTTTTTTATGTAGGAAAATCGGATATGTTTTCTAAAGATGCTGTTCTGGCATCCCCAGTCTTTTTAGCTTTTTGACACAGTTGAGATGCAGAGATTATCTTCTACAGCAAATGATCACCTATGAAGATTGAAGTATCTTAAAAAAACACAAAAATGTATATTTGTGTTGTATTAAGCTAGAGAATGCCAGACTATTAATAAAAAAATTGGCCTCAGAGAAGAGTTTGGTCTTATCTCAAGTCCTGTGTGCAGTTTTGGATTCTCTAAGGAGAATTTAAAGCTATTAGAGAGCATCCAAAGGGAGGCTGCAAAGATGGGGAAGGACCTAGAGGGGAAGATTTACAAGGAACTGCTGAGGTCACTTGGTCTCTCCAGCCTGGGGAAGGGAGGCTTTTGGGGTGAACTCATGGATGGAGGGAAGACCTCCTGAGAGGAGTAGGAGGGGCGGGCACTGATCGCTTCTCCATGGTGACCAGTGACAGGACCTGAGGGAATGGCCTGAAGGTGAGTCAGGAGAGGTTGGATATTAGGAAAAGGTTCTTCACCTAGAGGGTGGCCAGGCCCTGGAATGGGATCCCCAGCAAACTGGTCACAGCACTAGCCTGACAGAGTTCAAGAAGCTCAGAGGATGGACATTACTCTCAGGCACATGCTGTGACCCTTGGCATTGTCCTGTGCAGAGCCAGGGGCTGGACTCTGATCCCTCCGTGTCTCTTCCAACTCGGGATGTTATATGATTCCAGATTTAAAAGAAGATTTCTATTTGTACTTGTTTTGAAGATATCTGAAGTTTATTAATTACATTGCTACAACTTCATTAACAAGTTGTTCATGGGGGGGAATTTGTTTCTAGGCATATCTTGATGAACTAGTAGAGCTCCACAGAAGATTAATGACACTGAGAGAGAGACATGTACTGCAGCAGGTGAGAAGCATTCTCATGCACTATCAGAGTGTGCTCATTGAAATTTTGAAGTCGCATGTCTTTTTTTTTTCACTTTCATTCAAAACCCTGTAATCAGACATCAGTTATCAGTTAAAAATTCTGCTATCAATTTTAATAGCCTTCAAGCCTGTGTAGTCCATAGAAGTCCATTACCTCTTACACTGCAGCTTGGGGAATTTTTTGCCCAACTGTGTTGTCTCTCTAAATGACACTTTGTTTTAAAGATGCCAAAAATGCCTGAGATAAATTTTTCTCCATTGTTATGTTTCTTGAAATACTGTATCAATAATTGTGAAAGCAACATGGGAGAATGGATATATCTGTGCACTGTGACTTGATAAAAATCTTGTTGCTTCTTTCCTGAAAATGACCAGCCTTGTCAGAGAAACCTTGAAAAAACAAGATTTTTTCCTATGGCAAGCAGAAAACATAGAATTCAGTGCAAAGCCCACTTTGAAGAAAAACATAATGTATTTGTTGAATCTTCTGAAGTCATAGAATGAGTAAAATATGAAAGTGTCCAAGCCAAAAAGGCTCCAAATTTATTGAAACGTTATGCAATAGTAACAGCTATGAAAATATTCTTGGTTTTGGGTGGTATTCTCAGGAACTGTTGGATTGCAAATCATGAAGATTAAATAGTAACCACTGTCAACAAAGTAGATGCAATTGTAGCACAGATGGTTTTATTATGTTTAGCACAACTATTTCCCAATTCTAGAGGTGTTATGAAGAGGAAAATTTTTGCCACTTCTAAATGATTATAATCATTTACCGAATATCTTGACTAATTGTGATAACAATATTTTGCAAGCTCCAGCATAAATCACTTTGTTAGTTTAGGTTCCATATTGTGAGTAAAGATGAGAAAACTATTAAGTCATCATTGAAAAGGAAAATCTTTGTTAAGAATATTCTATATTAAAGATTAAAGCTTTGTCAGACTTTGTCTTATAGTACACAGTGATACATATTGGTTACTCTTCATATTTAATGTATTGTTGCCCCCCAAGTTTCCTTTTCCTACAAAGGGAACCAAAGCATACTTTCAGAATAGTGGCAGAGCCAAATTTTTATCTACATCGGGAAATTATTTTGCTGGAAGCTAAAATATAGGAATTGCAACACCCTGTCCACATTATTCACTAATTCTTGAAGAGTTCATGTTAAAATTGAATCTGGAAAAAGTCACTATGTTATAAGTTCCCACCCTGTCTTTGCTTCCTGAGCATTCACTTCCCCAGTTGTCCAAGGCACAGCTTCCAGGTGGTATCACTTCTGATACACACTGGGGTCAGTACAGCTGTTATCAGTGCAGAACTGAGCCACTGTCCCAGCCTGGGCAGTTAGGCCATGAACTCAGCTTTCACTGGGGCTCTTTTGACAGCCTGCAGACCACAGGGCTTACATGGCTTCATATGGAATTTTGAAAAAGAAAATCTACTTCAAAATGTTTTGTGCAGAGCAAATATAAAAACAAGCAAGAAATCTTTTTTTTTTCCCCATGATGGTGGTCTAGAGCTTTTGAAATCGTGACAGGAGAAGCCTGAAGTAGCCAGATCTGACTCCACAATTGAGCCTGCTCTGAGCAGGGGCTGGGACTCTCAAAATCCTTTCCAATTTGAATTATTCAGTCATCCTAAGAAATATTTTCAGATTAAGTAAAGTGCTTCAAGTTGAACCCCTCATTTTTTCTTACTGGCAGCATTTATTTGGTAATGAAGAAATATTTGTCTTTGTTAGAAAAATAACGGGTTTGTCTGCTAAATTATGTTCATTCTAATATTGGAGTACTGTTGTAGTAAGCTTTGTGGGAATGCAAGGAAAAATCATGTGAGAAGAAACATAACTGAGCTGGAAATTTAGAGTATCCTATTCTGAGTAAATGAAAAAAAGTAGTATATTCTTCTGCATTTTAAACTAGACTAGTTTTTTTTTCTCTTGAGACAGTTTATCAAACCAGAGAAAGCATTCATTCATGAACTTTGGCTCACAACTTGCATTAGGAGTGAGGCACTTTAATGCTGTAATCCATGATTACTTATACATTATTATTTACATTATGAAAGTTTGGTTGATGTGGAACTGGTGTTGCCTTCCTGGGGGAAATTGTTCTTGCAGATTGTTTCCTGTGTTTCAGAGCATTTACAGGCTGTTGGTACAGCCCCAGTGAAAGCTGGATTTATGGCCAGGCTGTGCAGGCTGGGACAGTGGTTCAGTTCTGCTGAGAACAGCATAATACTGGCTGCACAGGTCTTCAGGAGTCAGTGGAAGAGCCAAGTTACTTACCTGTTAGCCTGGCTGCAATTGTGAATGGTCTGTGCTGCTGTAAAATAAGACACAGCTTACTTTTAAAACTATTAATCCCTTAGTATTCTGGAATTTATTAATTCATATGATTTTATCCATATACAGAAATATCTGCCCAATACTGAATGGATAACTTGCAGAGAATCAGTGCTTCTCTACATTAAAAATAATCTGCCATCCTATCTTAAATGTCCTTAATTGCTTTGCAGCTTTGTAGTTAATGTAAAATACTTCCAGTGTGCACAGAAATTAAAAAGATACAGAGCCAAGAAAGTTTCTAGAAATTAATGTGAAACTTCTAGGCTAAGAAATACATATAGATTGTAGGAAGTACAAAGGTGAGAACAGCAAGGTACAGAACTGCATAACGGGATTGGGGTTACTGCATGAGAAGAAGGATCAAATATAAAAATAGGCAACAGAAAATTGTAGACAGCTGCAAGAGTTTTGGAGGTGTTAGTGTTGAAGTGTAATGGTGATGGAGTTGTGTGTTCCTGAATGGTGGCTGTCTTGTTAGTTTATGTTAGGGCAGGTAAGTCTCTTGCACAGAGACTTTGAGGGAATTTTCAGAGAAAGGACTCGCAAAAGAACAATGGAGGCATTGATATAGTGTAAAAGCACAGGCTTTTTAAACTTTAAACATGAGGGACGTGAAAAGGATTTTCTTTTTCAATTTTTTTTTTCCAATGTCAGTTGTTACCAAGTCCACAGGCATGACAGCAAACAGGAATGCAGCCAAATTGGAAATGAGAAAAATGTATCTGTGAATGTTGCTCTTTCCCAAGAGAGGCATTCTTTTTGAGACACTTTGTTAAAGGAAGCTGAGAAAGAGAGAAGACAGGAGAGATGTGATACTGCAAGTACCCAGATACATATTACAGAATTAATTCTGATGTTAGTTGCTGCTTACAAGCAAGAATTGCCTGAGAGGGAGAAGACACGTGAAGAATATTTGACCAAGAAATTAGTCCTGTGAGCAGCTTTTATATGAATATTGGACCATGGCAAGTCAGAAGTTGGTCTGAAATTACATTTACAAACAAATTACCACATCTTTCACTGTAGGGAATTTACAGTGATGAGGCACCTTTTTATTTGTTGTTGTTTTTTTTAAATGGAGTCTGTAATCAGGTGTTAATGCTGCATGTCCAGTATATTCAAATTTGGCTGGCTAAAGCAGTGTTTCTAGCTCTGCATTTTCAGTGCAGAAAATGTTAGCATGACCCCACAAAAGACAGCAACATTTCTGGTAATGCTTTGTATCTTCAGCTGGTAAAAAATCTGAAAGACAGTGCATTAGGCAGCACAGGCATAAGAAGAAATTGAGAGTGTGCAGCATGGCTGAAAATTACATTGCTCATGTTCTGAACTTGCTTAATTTCAGATGGCAACTATCTTCTTAGAATTTTCTGCCAGGGGCAGCTTGGAGGTCTGGAAACTATCACATGGCCTAAAACCCTCCATAAATTGAAAAATGACTGTCATTAGTTGCACTTTGGCTTCCTTATACAAACACACTCATTTGCTTGTTTAAAGGCTGATAAATAGTTATACTATGATGGATAATGATGAAACTGAGCTGGAGAGACATTATGTAAACAGAGATGTAATTTACAGCAGAAAAGCAAAGCTTATACAGCGGGAACAAATGGGATATTTTTGTTCTTTGCAGCCTGAACTCTCAGAATAAAACATTTTAATGCTGTGTTTTTAATGTTAGAACTGTCAGACTTCCTAGTAACTAATCCAACCGCTTATTTTTTTTGAAGAATTTCTGAATAGCACAAGGATGCATATGCTAATACAGTAAGTCATTAATTCCTCATTGACTGGCACACAGGCAGGTGTTTTTCATTGAGCTGTCTGGGTTTATCTTGATACATTTTTGTACATCCATTAAAGCCTTTGGGGTTCATTTCAGCCATTTGCCAGGTGCCCAGACATAGTGACTGTATCACTTGGGGGCTGGATGAGGGATATGTTTAAAATGTTTATGTTTCCCTTGACCTAGAGCTTAAAAGCCCAAAGCAGAACTTGATCAATAGAAGTCCTTATCCATTTCTTAAAATATGCAGCGCTGTTTAAAAATACATGTGTTAACACTTTCACATAATCTGTGTTTCTAAAATCAAGTATATTTCAATGTGGGTTACTAGGGGTAGTATTCTTCCACAATAACACAAGGAAGCAAAAGACAGAGCTGTTCAATGCATTTTCCTGGCCTCTGCGTCTGTAAAATTCTTGTGCAGCCATTTATGTGTCTGACAGTAGATATTCAGACAGCAAGCCCAAGATTAGATTCCAAACTTTACAAAAGGAGGCTGGATTGACTACTTGTCTTTGCTTCTTTCTTAGATGAGAGATGGCACTCAAGAGAGTGCCAAAAATGAGAATAATAATGCATATCAAAGTTTGCTTCTGGTATCAATCAGGTTTTTCCTGATTGATTATTTTTTTCCTGGATTATTTTTTTCCTCATGTCAATTGCAGAAGAGTAGGAGATGAAAGAGTGTTACAAGAATCTGTGAATCAACAAGCAGACAAATGAAGTTAGTACTTTTAGATTAAAAATTCCTAAATGGAAAAGAAATTGAAAGCAAGAGGAACAGATATAAATTATGTGTTAGTGAAAGCAGGATTTTTTCCAGGTACTTTCAGAATTTTGGGTAGCTGCAAACCAAATTAAACAGATTTTATTTTTCTTTTTCCCCAACTTTGAAAATAAAGGGTGATTGAAAAGGGCGATTTTTATTGTAATAAGCAACTCCCTTTTATTATTTTATCTTGTATATGTTCTATTTAATCTGTCCTGGGCTGTGTCATTCGATGCCTGACAATACACATTTCATATTTCATTTATCATCAACATAGTCTTTACTTCTGTGGTCTGAGAAGAAAAAAATGTTTATATAATGACATGGAGAGTGGAAATCTACAAAATATTTAGTTGAAATTAATTGTTTTTTGTGAAGTTGGTTATTCCTACCAGATTTGTCTTTTTAAGGTACATTCTGTAACCCATGTGTGCACACATCTTATCTCCTGCAGCTGTGGAAAAGGAATTGCAGTCAGAGTAACAAAACTCAAAACAGTCAAGGAATATCTCACAGTAATGTTTCAGTGGAGGTGTATGTGGAAGCCCCAGAATTTAATGGGTTTCTGATTGGAGGTTGCAGGCAGGATTTGGAGTGTAGCCTGAATGCTGCATGAGGGGTGGTTGAAGGACTGAGAGGAGCAGTGTTGTTCTGTCAGTCCATGAGCTGCCCAGAGGCTACTTGAAGGTGGGGTGCCTTTTTCTGTGCTCTCAGCATGTCTGTCTCTGGGAATGAAACAGCACCTAAGAGATTTATAGCAACAGTGGGATTGGCACTATGTTAGCCCTGTCTGACAAATAATGCTTTGGCTTTTCAAGATGCTCAGTGTTTTTGTTGAGGTAGGTGTTCATCTTGGAATTTAACATATCTGGAGTTGTTTTTTGCAGCAATTCTGTGTATTTTGAAGAGTATGACCACCCTTCAAAAATACAGACAACAGTTTAGAGACTAAAATTGTCACAACTGCAGAAGGGCACAAGTTAGGTATCTACTGTTGATTTCAGAGAATTGTGGGATGGTTGAGGTTGGAAGGAATCTCTAGAGATGACAGGGACGTGTAGAGCCAGTTGCCTGGGATTATGTCACATGACTTTGGAATACCTCCAAGGATGAAGCCCCCACAACCTAGGTGATGTTATGACATTGCTAGGAGTCCTTCCATGGTTGATTTGGATGAAAGAAAAAAAACAAAAGATTTAACTCCCTTACTCAAAAAGTGATTGATGGTGTGGGAACTAACAGTTCATGTAAGAGCTCTTGAATATATACTTTTTTTAAATAGGGACTGGGGTCTCTAAGGATTTCTTTCTTTTCCTTGCTTGCAGAAAGGCTTATGCCATTTATTTCTGAATATAACCTGCTTAGCAGCTATGCACATAATAAATATTCCAGGGATTATATATATATACCTGGGATTTTAAAAAATACTTATTTGAGCTTAAGGATAAAATGTTGCCCCTTCCCCCCCCATTTTTTTAAACTGAATTAGAAATTAAGCAGATTTTCTTCAAACATTTGAAAAATATATTGTCAATGCTAATGTTTGCTGGAACAGCAGATGGATATACTGACATTATGATTGATGATGATCTAGAACAAAACCCAAGGTACTGTAATCTGGACAATAATGCATGTCAGGAAGGAAATGAATGATAAGGATAATGGTTAAACCTGCAGGTATTGGGGCAATTTGACTCATGTTAGGCCTTTCATATGGTACTTGTTTATACTTACAGTGGGCATGTAAAACTTCTGGAATTTCCAACTGCATCTTTTCTTTTCTTTCAGATAGTAAATCTTATAGAAGAAACTGGACACTTTCATATCACAAATACAACCTTTGACTTTGATCTTTGTTCACTGGACAAAACCACAGTCCGCAAACTACAAAGTTATCTGGAAACATCTGGAACCTCCTGAGGATTCAGCATATGGCTGTGTCAAAAACTCTTCTTTAAATGACGTATGCAGAATGATGTGACCAAAATGGAGGGGAAAAAATCAAAAACCTCTTCAGCTTTTATTTTTCCTTAAAGCCAGTCTCTTGATAAGGGAGAAAAAGTGACCAGACTCAGAGGACCACTCTTCTCAAGAAGAAAATGCTCTGGAAGAGTTTTCCTGGATAGCCTTGAAAAACAAACACAGAAAAAAAAAAAACTTGTTCTTAATGAATGTGTATGATATCATGTATCTCTCTCTGTGGTGTTCAAGTCCACAAGATGAATGCATGTTCAACACACTGCCTTATTACATAACTGATCTATTTATTATTGCATACATGTATCCTAAAGTCAATGAGTCACTGAGTGACACTACCAATCATTGCAAGTAGTGGGATCCCTTGTGTGCTCTTTTGATGCAGTACTTTCACAAGCCTAATAACCTTATTCATATTAAAATGCCACTTCTTGCTATCTTTCTTTAGTCAATTAAAACACTACAATCTTGATTCCACCTCTGCAATTCCAGGAAGCAAGATACAAACTTGGTGACCAAGCAGTGGTCCTATATTTCATTTCCTGTTGACCACAGCAAGTTGGACTGCAAGTCCTTGATTCTGTCCACTTATGGATACTGACCATGGTTAAAAAGTGCACCAAATAGGTTCATACGACTTGCTGTCTAGCCTCAGTGAATAAACCAATAAGACTTTTCACAAAAAATGTTATGTATACTGTCCTGAATCTGGCAACTCTTGCAGTCTACATTCTTGTGTCCATTTAAATGTCACAAAATTAAATATATATTAGAGTGAAGGTGTTCTGCAGGAGCTCATGATAGAAGAAAAAATACTGGTCCTGTCTTTAAAGAAAATGTTGTAGAAAATTCTTAATTTGAAGCTATTTATTACTTCTATTTTCAACACTTTCTGCTGCCAGTGTGTGACTCACTTCTACCATAAAACTTTTTGCATAACATTTTTGTTTGTTCATATAGTATATGATCTGCTTAGTTTGTTTTGGGGATTTTTCTGATTTAGTGTTGTTTTTTTTTTTACAACTGCTAAATTAAAACCTTTTATTTGAAAAGAAAAAGAATATGTTGTTATACAGTTAAATAAATACATGTATGATATCATCTGTATGTGTGTGTGTTATATATACACGTATACCATACCTGTGTGTGTATATATAAAAACACACATACATGCACATGTGCTTTTTAAACTTTCCAGGTTTTGGTATCTGTTCAATAACCTTATTGTGTTTCCAGAAGAATTTCTTGTCTATAAAAATGAGTATTCTTTCATACCATCCGTTATTTCTTAAAATCAGGATTCTGGTTTATGCATGATCAAATGAGAGGATGTGTACTCGGTTTCACATCAATGCTTCATGCTCTCATATTGCTGATGGTTTCTTGATGAAATCATTGCGTCTTTATTAAAAATCCAAATTCCTAAATGGAAAGAAAAAAATAATCCTAAAAATACTTCTGGATGCAAAGGTTTATTCAGGTTTACCGGACTAAAAAATGTATCTTGTTGCTAGACAGGCCAGTATGTCATGTGTATGCTTATATGCCACATGTAGTCTCTATGTGTAGAGCTAAACAGTAGTATCTATGACTTACTGTTTCATGTGCACAGTTTGTGCAGCACTGAGAAACTATTGGGGTTATTTCTTATTCAAATGGTAAATCTTAATACTGTTTCTTTAAGTCCAAAGAAAATTTTACACTTTACTCTTTTTGAAAGGGCACGATACGCATTGGGTTGGGGGGCTTTTTTCTTATTTAAAATGTTGTTTGATCATACTCCGCAGGAAGTCCTCCTTAGGCTTCTGAAGAATAAGTGTACTTTTTCAGTAATGTTATGACTCTTATTGATGATTGGCATGAAGCATACTTGAAGCGTTATGTTGTTCTTTTAAGTCCATGTCTTAATGTGCAATTGGGGAGGGGATGGAGGAGTGGGAGTGTAATGTTAACTTTACTATTGACAGAAGGCAGGTGATGATGGGGAAGGGAAAAAGGGTGCATGTAAAGGGGATAAACTTCAATTTTTATTGATTGTTTTATATAAAAATGTTTGGTAATCTAAAAGTAACCTTAAAAAGCTTTGGTCTACAGATGTGTGTTCAACTTTCCTGTCTTTTAGTTATACCAGATGTATATGGAAATTTGTCCATTTAGACTTTTCTAACTAAGTCTTGTGGTAAAGACTCATTGAGTTTCAGAAGGGGATACTTCTAGTATGACTATTGCACTGTTTTTTTAGAAATGGTGAAATGAATCATTTTACCCTTAAAATACAGATAAGCTTTATTGTACACTGAGAACATGGGTGGAGGAAAAGAGAAGCTAAGTGAATAGGCATAAAAGGGAGATTACATCAATTACAGTATCAAATCAGTGCTGAATTTCATGCAAACTGTGGATGATCCTTAAACTCTTAAATTTTCTAATTCAATGAGAGAGAGAAAATAGACTGTTGGTGTCAATGTGTGTGTTGACTTTTTCACAAAACTCTGATAGAAATAGAGTGACTAAGTTTTGATCTAAATTTAGCTATTTTCATCTAATTTTGTATATGGAAACAAAATAAAACTATGTTCACCTAATTTCAGACATTCATATTTCTCTTAAAGGAAAAACAAGAAGATACCCTTCCAAGTCTTTACGTCTATAAGCATTGATTTTTGGGATGGGTTTAAATGTTTTGGCAACAAATGTTTTGAAGTTTTACTTAACAGAAAGCTATTTAAAACAGTTTTAAGTGAGAATTTGGACCAGACAGACAGAGATTAGCAGAGAATTCCAATATCTGGAGTAATTCTCAGCATGAGTCATTGTTACTAGAGCAGTCTTTGTATCCAGTAGCAAAGACAGTTTTCTCATTAGTAACGTTCCTCCTCAGAAAGTGGATGTCCAATTGGGTACGCAATTTTGTAAAAAGTTCTTGATTTAATTTTTTCTCTTTTTTAAAATTCTAATCACCTGAGAGGCTTTACAAAACTTTCAGTATCATCTAAATTTGAATGCCATGCTAAAGAAAAAGAGCTAAAAGGAGGAAGGCCCTCCTTTCCTCCTCTTGTACACTGAAGTGAAGTGAATATTCTAAGGTAAAAGTAAATCTATGCTTAGTCTTCAGGCTTTGGACTGTAAGAAATGGTTGATCATTTCTCTCTCTCTTCATTGGTTTGGTGTTTTTAGGAAGAAACTGTGCTTTCAGTTTTAGAAACAAAATGCACACAGTACATTTGGAGAGCCCAGTATGTTTCTATTAAAGTTTCTTTTAGTCTCTGGGAAGGAAATTGCAAGTTCTTGGGTTTTGCCTGGCCCATTGTTCTTCTTTCCCACTCTCACAGTGGAATAAAGTACTTTCACAATCTAGTTTGAGTCCTTGGTCCTTACTTGATATAATCTTCCTTTCCTAGAAGTTATACCAGTGTTTTGGGGTCTCTTGAATCACCCATTGATTTCAAGACCTGTCAGTTTGCAAAATTGTTGGAAAGTTGTAGAATTGTCTGAAGTCAAAACTGCCTCATTCATTTGGTTTTCTTGTATGCATTAGCTTACTCCAGACCCTGCTCTGATAGTAGGATACACCATATCCCATCTTTTACCACTGGGAGTTTGATGGCAAACTATCTTTTAGTAAACTCTTATTTCAGTCTACAGAGTCTGTTTTGTGTTTGTTCATTGGTCTGTGGTTTGCAGAAATTAAGTGTCACAATGAAAATTTTGTCAGGTTTTCAGCCCCAGCAGGAAATAGGAGGAGCTACAAAAATAAGCAGTGAAATAAGAGATGTTCCAAAGTGTGAGGCATGTGTTTTTATGAGTTTTCTTAATTGTCAAGCAGTGTACAGCAGAATGTAGTGTACACCAGGAAGCTACTCTGCAGACTGTCTGAAGCCTTTCTGCTGGGCAGAAAAGCCTTAGTAACAGATGACAGGGACTAAAACACATATCTGCAGTGCTTTTGTGCATGCTTGGGAGTTAATCAGTGAATTAATGCTGCTAAACCAATAACATTTATAGGGCTGGCTCTGTGTCTGGACAGATAAATTAACATCAAAGCACACTCACTGTAAGAGCCTTGCATTTGATTGAGCAGCAAGAAATGCCACTGTGACTAGACAGGAAAGAGAAGTATTACCGCAGTGAGAACAAAGCCCTGGGGTGTGGGGTGGAGTGGGGACAAAGAAAAGAGGGTGTAAAGAAGAGATGCAGTAATAGAATTGCCTTTGTTTGCTACTGTAAAACCTGCTGCGGTTGTTGGTGAATACAGACAGAGAGAGATGGAGACTGCAGCAATATTAAAAATATAAGGTGTTTTATTGTTGGGGATTCTAATGTCTGTTTCACATTTGTTTCAGTATTGACTGAAAGAATTCAGATTCAGCATCTGACTTACATTCTATGTTTTACCTCAGCCACGCTGATTGCACTGCAAAGTGATAATGTTGCATTTTTCATTTGCTTTAATTTTTCAGTCTTGAAATTTGAGTGAAGTCAAATGTAGGCCTGTGAACGTAGCAGATGTGTTTTTATTATAATTGAGTATAATTCTGACTGGAAGTAACCATTTCCCAAATCTTCCATCAAATGGATTATGCAATTTTGTATGTTCCTTTACAGAGCTGATGCTGTAAAGCTGCAATTTCTGTTAGCAAACTTCACCTTTCTCATCACAGCTAGGAATAAACTATTAGCTTTTATCATTGCTCACAGAGAGACATAATGCAATGTCTGAGTCCTATTTAGGAAAGAGTGGGTTTGTGAAGGTGTCATATACAGCTTTTTAATAAGACCTACAAATAAAGCCTATCTGTTTTGGGGAGGAAAAGGACAGGAAATATTTGCTTAAAATATTTCTACTCTGATCATGTTGGGGTTTTGCTACAATTATATTCCTCTTTCAAATCGTTAAGCATCTAATAGCCAGTGACTATGTGCAAACTATTAAAGAATCAAAGGAATTGAAAATACAAGCAAATTTGTATTAAAATCCTGTGCAAGAAATAAGGTCATAATGCTGATACTGCTTTCAGTGCAGGGCTGACATTCCTAGCACATGTGGTTTGTGTATCCTCATCTGAGTGGGTGGTCTAGAAAATAGTGCAAATGCCGCGGGAGGGCTTAGTTTTTGAGTGGTGCAGAGGAAACATTCATGATATGCTCAGCCAGTACCACCCAGGCTATCCAAGATGAAGCAGTTTTCTTTCAACTTTTATGAGCAGCTACGTTTTCACTTTGCCTATGCAGCTAACTGTTTTAATTCCTTTTTTACAACTTTGTTAGTCCTCAACTCTAAATTCCATGCTTGCTAGGCACCTGGTTAGGTTTGGGGTGGGGTTATTGTGATGTGGCTGTTTCTTTCAGAAGGTCATAAGACAAAAGTGAAACACAGTAGTTACTCCATTATTTACTACTATTTTCTATTATTTTTTTTTTTATTTTCTACTTATGTCCAACAAGTATAAGCCTCTGAAATGTTTACTCTCAAAAAAGTTAATACTGCTTTCATTAGTGTCAGGTTATGTTAGCACAGTGTATAGTAAGTAAGTGGATTAATTAGGAATAAGTTTCTGTGGAAGCAGACGTGTCTAAGATCAAGTGGTCTTTTGGACCACTCTAGTCAGGGCAGCCTGGAAATGCTTTGATTGTTATTGTAGAAATGCATGAGTGTCAGCCTGTGTATAAAGGGAAGTAGTGATTAAGGTGCTGAATTAGTTTTCAACTATCTCTTGCTTAAGCTCCCTCGGGCATCTGCTCACAACCTCTGTAAAAGCTTAATTGAGTGTGGGCTGGAACTTTTCTTTAAGCACCCCTTTCTCTTTCGTTGTCACAGCTGTGAGGACAGGTTGCTGCAATAGGCACTTGCTACTGTCTTGCAACTACAAAACAGTGCCTTGGTTTAAGTTGAATTATGTTCACAATTTACCATGATGCTGGTTGCTCAGATAAATTTTCTTTATCTTCTACTCTTTTTGTGGTTATAGGTTAATATTTGCAGGGGGACATGTGGGGGAGGAAGGGAGGAAAGGAGTTGTTCCCTCTCCATCAATGCAATGTCTTCTCTCATTCCTGATTCACATTCTAAAGATGGTGACTAACAATAAAACATCAAGGCTCTCAATTCTTCCCATGAGAATGAGATGCATTAAACATCTGTAGAACCTTTGGTGGCCTAAATCAATGCTGGATTTAAGGCTTCTTCTTCAAAAGTATTTAAAGCAAGGAAAGCAAGATTAACTCTGCTTCACAAAATTTTTGAGGTTAGAAGGGACCCTGAGAGACCATCTGCATGGTTTCTCCTTGAAAATCCCATTGGGCTTTTGCCAGATTCTTTGGGAAGCTCTTTGTGTTGGCCCATTACCAGGAACTGAGTGTTCAAGTAAACTAAACGTAGCTATGAGCATCCAGGCACACTCTTACAAGCCTTATGTAACTGTTCCTTTAAGAATAGGCTTTTCTTCTTCCTGGGTAAGTCATTTGTATCCAGGGACCAAAGCTGATACAGATCTTCTCTATTCATAGGAAATGGAATTCATTTTACAGGAACCTTTTCAACAATTTTGATATACTGCCTTACAGTCCAAATGTACTTGATTGGCTCTGAATTTTACCCTAATGATCATTTTTCTTCTTATATATTTAATAATGCACATACTATATCATAGAATCATAGATTGGTTTCTGATGGAAGAGACTGCTAGAAATTACCTGGTTCCAACCTTCCTGCTATAGCCAGGGACACCTTCCACTAGACCAGATTGCTCAGAGCTCCATCCAACCTGGCCTTGAACATCTCCAGGAATGGGGCATCCAAAAATTCTCCAGGACCTCTCCTGCTGCCTCACTACCCTTACATTCAACAATTGCTCTCTAAAATCTAATCCTGCCCTTTTTCAGTTCAAAACCATTACCTCTTGTCCTGTCACTGTAGGACCTGGTAAAATATCTTTGTCTTTCAAATAAGCCCCCTTTAGTTATGGGAAGGTTGCAATGACATCTCCTCTTCTCCAGGCAGAACAAACTCTCTCAGACCATCTTCACGGGAGAGGTACTTCAGATGTCTGACCATTTTCCTGTCCCTCTTTGCACCTGTTCTGTGTTGGGGACCTCAACTCTCACCAGTCTGTCAATGTATGTATGTAAAGCATGATTTCTTATGTGTTCTGAGCAGAGAGAAGAGAGGATGATCCATGGCTCTCACAACACAGCTGGTATCTGTTCAGCCTCCTCCATGGCTGTTCCCCCAGAGCTGCTTCCCAGACCCAGCCTGCAGCACTCTGCCTTCCATAGCAAACCTCAACATTTGTCCTTGTTAAATTTCACAGGGTCACTGCCATCCACTTCCTCCCACCTGTCTAAGTAATGCAGCCTTGCCATCAAGTATTTGACTACAGGCACCCCAGCCTGGTGTTGTATGCAAAGCTGGGGCAGGTGCACTACATCCTTTCCCTCCAAAGGTGTAAAACAGGACAGATCCCAATAGTCTCTTGGGGAATGCCCCCTTTAAACAGTTTCCAGACTGAGCACAAACCACTAGTCACCAGCCTTCACACCTATCCACCTTACTCACGTAGCTGTCTCCCCACCCAGACCTCAGCCTGAACCCAAATACAGAAATAGCATGGCAGAATCTTGGTTGCAAAGGTTGTGGTAAATTACTGTGGTAAATTATCCACTGCTCTCACTTTTACCCTTGGTAAATGCATGATGTTACTTGCTACAACCACCACCATCATATGCCTGGAAGAAATTTCCATGAGCATTGTCTACATGAATTTCCCAGAAACTGAGATGATAACTAGCTTGCAGTTCATTGCACCACCCTTCTTTTCTGTTTGCAAGGCATAGGTACTACATTTGCCTTTCTGTAGTCATGACCTGTCAAGCTGTTAAGGGTGCAGTTGTGCTAGGGTGTCAGCCAGCTGGCTTAGCACCTGTTGATGTGGCCTTTCAGGTCCTATGCATGTATGGGGGACAGGATTGCTTCAGAGATGTTGGAACTACTCATTGACACCCAGTTCCTTCTTTCTTCCTCAAGCCTGACCCTAGACATGAAGGCTTGGTAATGAAGTCCAAGGTGAAAAGGACACAGGGCATCCCACAACCTTATCTGTGGCCACTAAATAGAATCTGGATAATTATGAGTGTCTGATTATGAGTTATCAGGCTGTAAAGCTCAATCATATGTAGTATGGCTACTGTGCAGTTTAGAGTATGAAAAGCATCTGTCATTCAGTATGGAGCTTTTCTTCTCATGATTGGAGATGCCAGGTAACCAGTTACAAAAATTTTCTGTCTCTTCCTAGGGTCAGAGCAGCACAAGGGATAAAGGGTCTGGAGGAGAGCTGGGGGTGCATTATTTATCTGGGGGTATATACACAGAGAAATTATTAATTGAGTTTTAATGGGTTTTTTTTCCTCCATTGTCTCTCAAGACAGATGCCAGAAAACTAGGCAAAAAATACCCTTTTTAAAATTAAGTAACACCAAGTTACACATTGATATACAAACATAAACTGATTAATCAAATGTAAGGTTTGTTTAGCAATGAATTCTATGTAACATAAAGGGTTAAAAGGACTGTGGTCTTCTTTGAACTTTACCCGAAAGGTCAAGGAATTATGGCACATAAAAATGTCTGGACAATATTTTTGATACTAGGAAGTTCTCTCAACAGAGAGAACCTTTGCTTTAGTGACTTCTTTTACCATAAAAGGTGAAATGTAAAATGGGAGTCAAGCTATAGAAAGGTTTAAAGAAATCCAGGCTGACGATATGATAAGCAGGACTGATGAAACCCAACGGAAGTATCTGGCTCCAGGAGATCTAGTGACTGAGTTTTCATGTCCAACATGTCATTAGTGGTCATTTATATTAACCAGCTCCATAACATATGCTGAATTTCTCTCTGTGGTTGCTCCCAACTCTGTGTTCCTGAACTACAAGTCATGTCTGAATGACATTTGGTTTTAATCTGAGAATGCTATGTGACAGAAAGTGGTCCCTCATTCCCTCTCCCTAAAATCAGTGATCTTCCCTTCATTCTAAGTGTCCAGTTTGCCCTATTTAAGCTATGTAATCTTGATTACTTTCATACCAAACTGAAGTATACCCTCCTTTTCCTTCAGTACCTGCAGGACGTGGTTTTCTTTTTCTTGTAACTGCAACTTAAGTTTCTCTTATATTCTCTGCATAATTCATATGCATAAAATACAGAGTATGAATATGCTCTCTCCTCTTTTTTTTCCCAGTGTCATGTTTGTTCCTCTCACCAAAGTACTTTGTGTTGGAGGAGACCCACAAGGACCACCAAGTGCAACTTTCTGCTCCTTGCAGGACCAGCTAACACTAAACCAAATTATTAACTTGTTGTCCAGATGCTCCTTGAACTCTGTCAGGCTGGTGGTGTGACCACTTCCACAGGGAACCAGTTTTCCAGTGCCCAACCACCCCCTGTGTGAAGAACTGTTCCCTGTTGTTCAGTCTGACTTCCTCTGTTGCAGCTTTAAGTCCTGTGGTGTTCAGAAGGAGAAGGTCAGAGTGGTCCAGAAGGACCACAGAATGTCTGAAAAGATCTGTCCAAATTTATCCTCTAAACTTTGGTGGATGCCAAATATAACATGTATATAACATGCAGTTGCCACTGTGTCTCAAAACAGACCAAGAACTGTTTGAGACTGAAAACTCAGAGAGAAATGTGTTCTAAATTGAGGAATTATAAATCTCTGATTTCCTCTAAATTGGAAGGAGAAGACAAGAAAAGTGAGCAAGAAATGGTAGAATATTTAACATTTGAACAAGTTATTCAAATATGAGGCTGATCAGAAAGAATAGAATAAATGACCCATTTGTAGTGCTGGTGCAGTGTACAGCATACATACAAGAAAAAGAAGTGGAGGACTCTTTCTTTGAAGGTAGGAACAGTTGTAGCACCAAAGTTGAAAGCTGATTAATTATGCCCTCTTGAATTTACTGGCTTTGTCTCCTGCAGGGAAAGGAGGCACATGGAGTGCTCTTGCCAAAGACCCATGAGAAGAACAGAGAACACTAGTCTTCCCAACTGTCCTGCCTGCAGGCAAACAGACAGAGAGGAAAGGTACTGTGTCTGCAACAGGAAGGAGGGAATGAGCTTAGGTGCAGCTAATTGCTTTCTGTGGGAATACCATAAGAAATCATTAGGGGTTGGAGACTGGGCTAGAGAGAGGTTAGGAATGCAGGGTGTTGACATGTATGCAACTTGAGGTGAGAGAGCATAAGACGTTAACAATAGTGTTAGAATTTACTTAGAAAAATAAATTCAAAGACTGATGTGGCTGAAAGTATGTTAATTTACTAGAGGGAAGGAGTAAGAGCAATGCAAACCAATACAATGAAGTTTTGTGGGGTTAATCTTCAGAGAGTATTTCTTAAGAGGAGGAATATCAGACATAGTTTTATGGAATCTTTTAAAATCACAGTGCAGTGGCTCTAAATGTGGAACTACCAAAACTTTTTCTGATGTTCAAAAGCTGAAACACAAGAGCAGCCTGTACCCTAGGAAATTGAGTCAATATAGAAAAATTGCATTTTTTCCTCTCTTGGAGCATGAAGGCTGTATGGAATACATTTCTGAGAAAAGTAAGTTAAACAGTAATTTAATGAGATCAGGATATCTTGATTTGTTCCAGGGGATGTGAAGATGCCAATGAAGCAGGGTGAAAAAGTTCAAAAGTGAGCTTTTGATATTTTTCAGAAGGTTTAATATCTTTTCCTGTCCCCAAATTTTAGTATGCTCTTGCCTCTGATTGACCTCTCACCCCTGTTGTGTGGCAGAACAATGGCACCTTTGTTAAACTCTCAGCAGAGCTGCTGATTCATTATGTCCTACTTAATGTCTATTGGTAATCCTCCAGTTTATCTGTGGTAGTTTGAGGGTTTTTTCTTTTTTCTTTACCTTATCAAAGCAGCAGAAACAAAAAATAGCACTCAGACTGTTCTGCCTTGTATTTCGACCCCAAATGCTGAAACATGATAGAGAAGCAGTTTCTTTTTAACTAGTTTAACATACCTTGTATTGGGTATTGGCTTTAAAAGCATCAAAAGCATTTAAGAGTCAGAGCTTGCACTCTCTTTTCTCACATGAAAGGAAAGCACTATGGATTTTATACCTTACAATTCTGTCATTTCTAGGAGTGAACAGGAATGACAACTGTTTGAAAATTTTTGCCAAAACAACTTGGTAAAAATGTCCACAGTATACAAGTGACATTAACACTGCTCTTCCAAAGGGTCCCCCAGTCACTGAGGCTTTTATCCCATTTTGCTCTCCAGTGCATGTTTTATTTATGTGTCATTGCCATGGATATCGATTGTCCAAATCATGTGCCACACTACTGGGACTATAGAAAAGCACCCATGTGCCTCCTATAGGGTGTAAGTTTCCTGAGTTTGTAACAATATGGGATCATGAGTTCTGACCTCAAGAAATGAAGGTACAGCAGTAGGTCTCTATATTTTTTTTATATAACCCCACAACAATCCCCAGAGAGGTTTGATAAACCTTTAAAATCAGGAATAAAGAATTCAGCCAGAGCATGTCAAAATTTATACTTTCTGTATCACAGGGGGAATATAAACAGAGAACTTACTCAGTTTGCTGCACCTTCTGTATAGCTTGCATTTGAAATTCACAGAACTAGTCTGAAAGGTAATGCACCTGAAAATATTTTGTGTTTTTTCTGCTGGTTTTACTTAAAGGTTTGGAGTCTTTGGCTTTTTTATAAATTTTCTTATGACGCAAAGCCCAACCACTATCCTTTGCTAGTCAACATTTGAAGTTTTGGGGTTTTTTTTTTTTCTTTTTATTGCTGACAGCATTAAAAGTTGGTTGCATTTAAGCAAATATTTTAATAAAAATTCAATGGGTATTAATGGTTAGATTAATTGTTAATAGCATGGTTCTCAGGTGAATTTGCTGTCTTGAAATTTAGGTAGCTAAAAACACAAAGATTTACAGATCTGCAGAGAGCCACAGTAGCTGAAACAGGTTTTGCAAGCAAGAGGTTTACTAAATACCCTACAGCCTTAACTGAAACAGTTATTAAATCACTTATTGTCACTCACTGTAAATCACTTTTACAACACTTTGAAGATTGAATTGTTGCTTACACTGCACAGCACAGCGCTCCATTGGTGTCTGAACATCATGGAGAAATTCACCATCTAAATAATATATATACTATATATACAATACAATATATATACAAAACCAAAACAAAATAAGAAAAATTGAGATGCCCAGAAGCAATAGCACTGAGTTTGTTGTAGACAATGCACCAATTTCAAAAGGGCTATTGTACCAGGGAAAGTTAGCAACACCAACCTATTCAATCTGTGTGCTGTGCTTTTGAAAACAAATAGATCAAATGATTGAAACAGAATCAAATACTCTTTCAAAGAGTCTCCATTAGCCCATTGTTCATTGGCTAGACAGCCCAGGTCTGATTCCAGACAGTGCCATTCCATCACAGACCTCGGGCTAGAAGTGTGAACGCAAAGTGCATTCATTAAAAAGGTCTGCAGGGTAAACGTTTTCATGTCTGAGATTGAAAGTTGAGGAGAGTTAGCCATCTTATGGATGAAATCAGTTCATCTTTCCTGACATCTTCTCTTATTACCCATCTGGGAAGGTATATCTCACATGTGATCAAAATAATCCCCTTTCTTTGTACATGGGCCATGACTGTTCTCATGCCTCACAATGAGTCCTCATGGAAGTAAGAGACCTGACTGGATTTTGAAGTGTGCAGGGTCCCTGCTCAGGGATCTCATCTTACAGTTACTGCAAGCGTGGTGTTCCAGCCTGTGCTACAGCAAGAAGCAGCTGTCGTGGGAAGATTTGCAGATTTTTTGACTCTGCCCCTTATGGTGCCATATGGAACTGAAGTCATGGATCATTTATGTAGTCAACTTAGGTTACATTTTTTTAGGTATTTGGAAACCCTAGGACTGCAACTGCTCTATCCTTGTTAACTGCTTTGCACCAAGTTACCAGTTCTGCTGAGCTGACAATATGTTCCTAGCTCACAAGTTTTGATGGAGACACAGATTTATGCACAGCACCACTGTGTGGGAATGATTGTTGGGGCTTAATGCTGCTTCTACAAGCAGTTTTCCTCTGATTGTCATCAGACTCTTTGTTTTTCTGCTCTAGTTTTAATATGGTAACACAGGAATATTCCTTTATCTCACTGGGGACTTCTGAAGTTCTTCTTATTATTAATACTTTTAAATAAGAAAAAAATGTATTTGCAGTTGCTCAGTTCTTTCTTTCATTGCTTCTCAGTTAAATAGAGTTCAAAGGTATTAGGTGTGCTCAAAAGAGCTGTATAACTTCTCAAATATGCCACCAACTCTGCACTAGCTGTTGGGCTAGCTGTTTCAACCCATGACACCCAGTCACTTACTGCAGCACACAAGCCTTTGGAGAATTTGCAGCTACCTACTGTGACTGTTGCATAAGATGTAGAGTCTGAACTCTTAAAGAGCAATACAGGAATTTAAGAGACATGTGGTGCTTTAAAGTATTGGGTAACTTTAAGATTTATATGATGCCAGTCCCAGAAAAAATCCAACTGATCTTCCTAGGGTATGGAAAAGTGAAGACTAAAGAAAAAAAGGATTGAAAAAGTAGAAAACTTTTTTAAAGTAGAGTAGGAAAGTTAGAACCTGTGTGTAAGCCTAAACATATATCTGTTCATGGCACTGCTGAAATATAAATAACTTACTAATTATTTAAGCAGTTATTTTGTGATCCTGTCCTCTGCCCTCTCTTCCTCATGGCATGCACAGTATGTTTTCTGAATTGTTTTGTGGACGAAAATAGGAAGTAATAAATATTTTTTGAGTCTGCATTTTGAGTCTGTATTTCAGTCTGGAAGATATTTTGTGGATTCACATTGTGACAGGATGTGTACATCCCATTCCTCTTCTGTGAAAATCAATAGTAGCAGGATACATAGACATAATCCTTAAGACAAACAAAGCTTTGCAAGCAGAGTTTTTAAACTAGTAAATGTTGTGGAGTTTTTTCCATCTGTGTATTATCCAAAAGCACACAGTACCTCTGGTGCCAATTAATCTAATTGGTTTGCTTATTTGGTCAATGTTTTCAAGTGCCACTAAAGACTCTCAGACTTTGGCATGCAATTAAAGAGGATGATTTCAGTAATTAAAAGAAATAAAAAAGGAGGAAAAAAAAGGGACAATTAAACTGTATTTAAATGTCTTTGTGAGTGCTCATGACTAAATGTGTATACTGTTTATACAGATACATGTGAAAATACTAGTCTGCAACTGATTTGGAACATTAAATAGTTTCAAGATTTTTGTCTTTCACTAAAATTTCTTTGAAACGTTAATAATGTAGTGGCTTTTTAAGAAAGATGGTTCTTTTTTCTGGCATTCTTTGTTTTCCAGTTTTGATTCTTCTCTCTTCCCTTTTCCTTTGTTTCTCGTCTTTACTGTTGCTCCTGGTTCAAAGAGTGTGATGGAGGCTGACAAGGAGCAGAGGAACAGTGAGGTGGAGCAGGATGTGTGGCTCTCTAGGTCAGTTTGGCATTTGCAATGTTCCCTCAGCAGCAGTGGGCTGTGGACATAAAATGAACTGCAAGGCTTTTATTTGCAACATGCTGGTTTTTAAAATCGCTGTTTAGGGAAAGTTCTTGCCTACAGGAAACTGGTAATACTGCATTGCAGTGTCCCAGAGAGTGAGGCTGTGTGGAAGAAATGCAGCCCCTCTCTAGACACTGCTAATGGTGGTTGTGCTGTCCTGAGCACAGGCTCGTTGCCTGGTGCAGAGCACCAATTCACACACCCTGAGGTGTTTCAGTTTTTAGTGTAGTTTGCACAAAGTGGGGAGCTAGGTGATGACCCATAAAAAGCCTGGCTCACCAGTCATCTGAACTCTACACTAGTCACACATTTCATTAAACTAAGGTATCAGCATCCATTGATTACAAATCACATAACTTTACTTTGTTTTCTATTAATTAGTACTCAAACCCCTATTTGCCAGGCTCACATTTTGGGCTCAAATCTTAAGGGGCTCAATATCAAGAGCAGAGCCAAAGTCTGTTGAGATTTTGAAGGCTCTGCCCTTGGCAGCTGAGCCCTGCAGCTTGCTCTCTCCCCTGAGTAGAGGTCCTTTGCCTGTGCCTTGCTTTGCCCAGCTGTCCACAACCACCCCCTGGCAGCAGACTTCCAAGGAGCTGCTTGGGGAACAAGTGCCACCTTCCCATCCCATGGCCTGGTGCTCCCGGGCAGCTGCAGACACTCAGGAGCTTGCTTTGCTGTGTCTGGCACTGCAGCCTCAGGAGTGCTCCCATGCCTCTCCAGCCTCCCATCCTCCCTCCTGGCAGGCTCTGTGTTTTCTCCATGCCATCCCATACATCTAAACAAGACTAAAGCCTGGGTAAAAAAATAGATAGGGACACCAGGTTTTAAACTATATGAGATGCACTAACTTCACAGTGGAAGAAGAGTCTCTCCCACTCTGCCAATGACTTTGGTGAGGACGTAGAAATTTACTAATGGCTGATAATTAAACCCCATCTCTTTCAAAGAGCAGTAAAATAAAATTGCAGTAGAAAACTAAGTGGGTGGTTGGTTGAGTGAAATTTCATTTTAAGCAAATGCTGCATAAATACGCAGAGCAGAACAGGAAGTTAGAAGTTATCTCAGCTGATTGCTTCTTTTTTATTTTTGTACTCCAATTTTCTTTTACTGGGCAATCTTTTTATGAATATTGTATTAATATTGCAATGTAGATCTGGAGAATCAGCATATTTGAAGTTAATGGCACAAAATACTAACTGCCTATAGGCAGTTTGAATAATGTGAGTAATTCTATGCCAGCAAGTGTCTTATGTCTCTGTGCTAGTCCCTTTAGAGAAAATGAGTGTTCACCATCTTAGGTTTCCTAAAATGGAATTATATACCTAGAAGCCTGCATTTTGTTTATGTTACTCTTCAAATCAACAGCACATTGTGGTTGTATTCAATTAAGCCCTTTTTTCCAGCCCTTTCAATCTTCAAAACATCTTCATGGGTTTTGATCTTCACATAGCTGCATTTATGCTAATTAGATTCAGCCCTGCATTGAATACACTCTGGTGTATAAAAGCTAAAATAAGAAAAATAACTACTTGAATGTTGCCTCCCTGGCAATATTAAAGGCAAGATAGTGCCACAGGTTTTTTGTGTGTGCATACATATAAACATATATATATATATATATGCATGTTCAAGAATCCACTTTATTTTGCTTTGTTACTAATTTTCACTGCAATCTCCTATAAATAATGTAAGTGAAAGGATCTACCTTTTCTTGCTTAGAGGAAACTAGGAGGTTATAATATGTGAGATCATGAGAAGAGACAATTATTAAACTACTATGAATTTTAACTGTTTATGATACAGAAATCCTTGTCAGGCTGAGGTGTTTGCAGTCCAAGACCTTGTTTCTCACAGGAACCACAGAAAATCCTTGGGAGGAAGGTAAAGAGAACAGTTGATAAACAAGTATTAACTAGCTTTTCCTGAAAGTCTGTTGTCTTATTAACCTCAGACTTCAGGGCACAGTTTTCTTTAGACAAGGTGGTTGTTCTCCTCAACCACTAGCAACACACAGGAACATCTTGCTAGCAAACTTAGGGATAGTGAATAAGACTAAAAGGAGGAAATGAAGACAGACTGAGTATATTTATTTTCCTGTTGTATTTAGTGAAAAGATGAAATTACTAAAAGGGGCAAGGAAAACTTCCCATCTACTGGCTTTCTGCTTTTCTTTATTGAAAGTATTCTGTGAAGAGCAATGAAATACACAAAACATCCTAATGCAAAGTGTGTGTCAAAGGCCAGAGTCGTGTCTGGGAGAGAGTGGGCCTTCCTCTCTGGAGAAGGGATCACGATGATGATCAGTTTGCATGGGTTGGACCCTCACTCCTGTAAAACCAAATGTCAGAGCTCTCAAGTTCTTGGCAGTATTCCCCATTAAATGCACCTCCACTGGGTTGTTGGTTGTCTTCACATCTTGCTTCACATCTGATCTTCCTTCTGCTTTTAAAGGCAAAAGAATCTCTTATGCTATGGATGATAATGAAAGAAGTGGCTGAAATAGACATCTGTACAAAAAATACTCAGATCTTAAATTCCCCTTGACTAATCCTCAGCCACCTCATATTTTATGAAATGGAGGAGAAGATTGGAGACATGTTTGGTTTCTTTTGTTTGTTTGTTTGCTTGTTTTTTTCCCCAAAGGAATATACAGGTGATTTGCCTTTTCAATATGTCACTTTTTTTGGATAATAAAACAGTCAAGGAGGCATTGAGACAAATATATGTGAATTGTGTGTCTTGAATTTTAAATCCCACTAACAAGAAGTTCTTGTTTCAGAGTCAAAAGCAAATGTTTCTGGTGTTGGTGGTTATAATCTAAATCTATTATGCCCTGTGAAGTTAGTACACATTGAAAAGCATGAAGATCGATAATTGCATGTCAATTACCACCCCTAACCCACAAAAAAAATTCAAAACCATGTGAAAACCCACCTAGAAACACCACAGAAAATGATCATCAAAGCAGCATAGAATTATGTGATAAACAGAGCCCCTGTGAATAATTTTGGTAGTACTGCTACAAATAATGGGCTCAAAGCATTTGGCTGTAAGCTCAAAGTTACAGCTTTTTCATGACTTTCCACCACTTTTGGGTGGGATACAAAGTACTATTCCACTCAAGGGTTAGGTTTCATTACCTCAGTTTTAAATAGGTACAAGCCACTGTATAAGGTACAGTACAGTGTTAGAAGAATATCTTTCAATATTATTCATTAATTTAGATAATATTTTATTTTTGTGTTGATGTAGTAAATTTTCAGGCTTTCTGAAAATCAAGCCTTACATAGCCAATGGGCCTGTAAAAAAGCACACCAGAGATCATGTAGACAGGTAACAGTGACAAGGAGCAGAGTCATGGACTTGGGCATCATGGGGTATTTCCACCAGATCTGAATGTGAAGATTGTCTGCTATAAGCAGTTCCTTCAAAACTTGGCTGATGAGCTAACTGCCTTCTGATAGACCCATTACCTAACAGATTTCTTCTATTTGCAAATAAAATACCCAAAAATATTAACTGAAATGTGGAAACAGTCTGAATGGTTTATAATTTCATTCTAGGGAGTAGCATGCGGTAAATCAAGGTTAGTAGTGATGCCTTGGGTTTTAGCTTTTATATTTTTCAGAATCTCTACTGCTTAGTGTGTAACTCTGAAACTTCATGTTAGGTATTAGTAAGTTCTCTTCACAGGGTAGTTAGACAAAACAATCCCTTTCCAGCTAGAGAATCAAGGACAACTGGTAACCAAAAAGCATCAACAATGGTGAGGGAAAGGGGCAAGCCAGGGGGCTGAGACTTCATAGCCTGGGGCTGTGGTTGGATAGCTGACCCCAATATACAGGTGAACCAAAACTTTAAAAAGTGTAAAAGTGTAACTGGGATAAATCTTGGGTTTAATTTGGGTGTAGCCCCAGCCAGGGTCTTGCACAGCCCATAGTGTATCCTTTCAATAAATACTTCTTTTATTCATTTTGCTCTGTCTAGTCTCTGTTCCAGGTCAGCCTTTCCAGGCAACAGTAGTCAGTAGCCTGTGATTGAAAATGCTTAAAAAGCAGTCTAGAAAGAATGTTTACCTTTTCACTTAAGACAGTTATTCACTTATTGGGTTTTTTTTTTGTTTTGTTTTGTTTTTTTTTTTTTTTTTTGTTTTGTTTTTGGTTTTGTTTTTGTTTTTTGTTTGTTTGTTTTCCTGGCATATAAAAAACGTTCTTTAAAGTTTTATTTCTCTTCTAAAGGACTAAATATAAATAAATACTGGTTTTTTGGTAATGTTATCCTAAGTACCTTGCAGACATTGCACCCAAACTCTGGTTCAAAAAATTTCTCTTAAGCCACATTTTTTCACTCTTTGATCTGCAGTGAAAAGAGAATCATGATGCCTTGGTTTTAAAGCATCTAAAAACCTCTTTAACAAATAATTTTCTTTCATTTGAGGATATGAATTACAAGTGTTTGGACTGAGCCTTTTTGTCATTATTAAAATTTCTAATTCTAATTCTAATTTTTTTATGTTCTCTATGTAGTAAGCTGCTTTGCATTAAGCTTTCTAAATAATTATTTGTGTCTGTAGTATAGATAGACAAATTTCACAGGTTTAAAGTAATTCTTATTTTAGATTTATTCAGGACAAGAGCCCTCACCATAAGCTGTGTCAGGAGAGGTGTAGGTTGAACATTAGGAAGAATTTCTTCACAGAAAGCATGACTGGGCATTGCAGTGCCCAAGGAGGTGCAGTCACTGTCCCTGAAGGTGTTTAAGCCAAGACTGGATGTGGCATTCAGTGCTGTGCTCTGGTTGACAGGGTGGTATTCAACCACAATTTGGACTCTATGATGTCAGAGTTTTTTCCCAACTTAATTGATTCTGTGTAGTTCTCTTATTCTTCCACATGGCTACAGCATGTATATTTAGAAATGACTCTCTGTATTTTAATGAGTGCCCTATCGTCAGCAGAGATCTTGAACGCCAGCTTAATGGTTTGTCAATAATTTTTAGAACCAGAAGGAGCTATTGAAACAGAGGTCTGATCCCTCGGTGAATGGAGATGAAAATTTTAGCCAGTTAATCCTGAATTGAATGCAACAGAGAACAGAAAACTTTGTCTGTCTGGCAAAGCACTGACCTATCTTTCTATTTCTTGTTTTGTGTTGATCTGTTTCAGAAGATGAAAACAAGAAGCAGTAGTATGTAATGAGCTTTACAAAACACAGATATGGCAGTGAAATGATATGTCCTTATGAATGCTTTCCTAGCTTATATAAATACAACCTGTTTTAAATACTAGCACAAACTTACTGATGGACAAATACAAGTGCTAAATTTGGTGATTTTCCAAAATGCCTTTGATTATCTCTAAATACTAGAGAATTTAGTTCTTGTAGGATTTTTCCTGAAATCTTACCTCTTTTGAAAGTAACTTGTGAATTTACATCATTGACACTTGTGCCCTGTTAAGGTGCAGGCTCTGTTGGATGAAAATACACAAACATATGAACATACAAATGGGTACACTCCATGCTATTTTCTTAAATGCCCTTGTAGTACTTCCTTTAACACAGTTACAAGACTGCAGTAATCTGCAAAATATATTGTACTGTGTGAATTTCTGTCCATACACCTTTCATAGGGCTGGTAGTATGTGGTGCAGCTGCCATGGTGTCAGATACCAACAATCAACATGTGGAAATGGACAGACTAGATAAGAAACCATACCTTTGGTTATCTCTGAACATTTTTTCCTGCAAAAGTCATCTGCAAACCTCTGCTTTTTCACATGGTAGTTCAATATATGTATCTCTAGACATACTATAAATGTCTGTGTTTAAATTCAGCTTGCACTGTCTCCACTCTGCAGCATTTTTGACCCTTACTGATGCTGGATAGCATCTCTTCCTGGCAGGAAGGTTCTGCAAGTCTTCCCTTGGTCATGTTCTGCTGCCCACCTAGCCCTCATGCATCCTAAAAATCAAAACCTTTACTCTAATACTTTGACAATACAACCCAGCAGTGTATTGGACATCCTCCCATGCATCTGGAAGGCATAATTATCATGCAGCAATAATCCTTAGAATGGACCAAGTATCTTAGTTCAGCACCAATCCAAAAATCAAATGCCACTTTTCTTCTTGGTTTCTGATCGTATACTGTCTGTGTAAAAACATTTTCCCCATTGCTGAGGTATGCAGTGAATCCTAGTCATGGACATCTGTCATAACCAAAGGCTGCATTTGGATCTTTCTGTCAAGAACCACTTTCAGATAATCTGTGTTCTGCCTATGCAATTTCCTGTCATACTTTAAAGGGAAATGATATGCTGTGCTTTTCTGTGGAGCTATGCACATTTCAGCTGCTGAAATCCTGGATCCCAGACTTTGTCACATTCGAATGCTGGATGTAATGACCTCAAAGTCAAAGCACACTGATGTGGCTGGTACCCAGACAATGGCAAAAGATTGAAATCCTTACTAGCATTTATTCAGACACCTCCTGTGCCATGGGAAAGGCATTGGTAAGACATTTTGAAACTGGCAGACAAGACTGGTTAAATTGCCTAACAACTGGTGTTAGTATGCATCTGAGAAAGACATGGGTAGGATTAGTAGAACTTGCTCATGAGCTGCATCCAGCCTTGTGAGACTTCTTGCTACCACTCTGCCTATAAGTTAGCAGAGTTCTGGTTTGGGATATCTCCTTTTCATACTGGATATGCCCCTTAGGATTTCCTAGAGGTTCCACAGAACAACTTCTGGGATTTCAGTGGAAATTCAGAGAAGAAAATATTACATTACAGAACAATTGTGTTGACCGACTGTATTCAAATTGGGATTTAATAAGGAGCACATTTTTTATAATAGCTTTTGATATAACTGCTGTTTCCAGAAGCTGGTATTTTTCAATGAAAAGTTTCAACCTAGGGGTAGTCTGTTAAAAGTAAGAACATTATAGTTCAAAACATACCATTATTATTATTGAACAAAAAAAAAAGAAGTATGGCCTTTGTTTTCTTTTTTACTTCAAGAAAAGTTGATGAGAGTTGGTGTTTACTTCTTAAATAAGACGAAAAAATTGAAGAGGTCAGAGTTAAACTCATGGTATCTCAAACACTCCTCAGGACTCATGTTGAAGTTCTTGACAGTTCATTTACATTTGATGAGCTTTTTTCTATACTACAACTCCTTCTTAAAAAGCAGGCACATGATTAAAGGTAACATTTTTCCCCCATTATTTACCTCCTCTGTAATTACTGTGCTAACAGGAGATGCAGAAATTCAGCAGTTTATTAAAGACCTTGCATTAACTTTAGCTACCTAACTATAAACATTGCACTCAGTAGCATTCATGACCTTATGCATAATAAACATGATGAACAGAATGAAGGTTTTGAAGAGCTGACATTGAAAATGCTGGGGGCACTGGGAACACGATTTTCTTTATGGAAACAAACTGATGAAAACCTAATGATTTCTGACCTCAGCAACAGTTTTCCTCTCCACGCTGTGCCCTGATTGTATTTCAAGTGGGTGAAACATGCAGACCAGTCAGCTCTCTGGGTCCATAAAAGTGAGAGGGGCTGTAAACTTAGCTCAGCTGTACAAGCAAACCTGCTGTCTGGCATCAATTCCACTTGGTGTAAGTAGGAAATCTGAAACAACTGCAGCTCTCATGGTAGAATATTCATGTGGAGCGGACAGCGAAATGCCCAGATTCCTTATTTAAACACTAAACATCTTGATACTATTAGCCAGCAGAGTTTCACTTTTGAAAAAGGAATCCTGATAACATGCTCGTCTTCATGTTGTAAGCTAATAAATGTAAAGAATTTCATATATCACATCTGTTAATTTAGCTGATGAATTTTCTTCTGCTTTGTTGCCAGTGCTTTTCCCATCCAGCCTCCTCATGTGGGGAGAAGATGTCTTGACCTTTTTATTATGTACTATCTCCTTAATCTATGGAAAAACCATGGTAAATCTCACTAGAAAGTGTTATGACAGCCTTGAGAACCTAGTACTTCATTTTGTCTTTGGAATAGTAAGTTGCTCTCGCTTGCTCTTTCCTCTGGAAGAGTGTTGAAGCATATGCAAATATGTGCAAACTCTTGTGAAAATTCAGGTGCCTTTTGGACTAAACCTTTCCTATGATCAGAATAAACTGAAGCTTAAAATATATTCTAAGTCCTCTCTTCAAAATAACTGGCAAGAAGCATTATATAAGAAAAAGAAACAGCTGTGTGCCTCAGCAGCAGATGGGTATGCTTGGATGTTGCACAGATGAAATAACACCTATTGTGCTTGTTTTTAAAATGAGCCCATCAAAGTGTTGATACCAGTTTTAAATGCTTAAATTTTGCATGTTAGAGATTAGTCTTGTTCTGTGGCACTGTCAAAAGTGCCAAGAAAAGAAATTTATCTCTGCCTTTTATTTCTATGTGGAGCTACCCTGAGCTACAATTATCAACAGGGCTGGAAAGCCTAAGTTGGTTGTCATGGCCCAGGTTTCTGATCACTGAGAAGATGAAAGAGAATGCATTATATTATCTTTTTCTTCACTGCATAAAGCAGGGGAAAATAGACATATGGTCTTCGAAAATACGGCAATAGCAAATGTGGAATTTTATTTTTTTATGGTTAAGCCAAATACAATACCATGTATGTAATACCAACAAATAAAAAAACCCATGTAGAAATAGGGCACCATTTTCTCCCTCAGGGTGAATGTAGAGCTTCTCTCACAGGCGTGACTGAAAAGCTTTCCTTGGCCATAGTTCAGTGCAGCATTTCTAGCTCTAAATTTTGACTGATTAAACCACAGAACACAAAGAAAGAAAGTGTCTTATCTCAACCCATGACAATTTTTCATTTCTTCCATGAGATCCGATTGACATAGAGTAGTTTAACATGTAAGCCACGGTGGAAATGCCTTTGCTTCACTATGTGCATTTCCAGGTATTTTTACAACTGGAAAAGGAAGACGACTGTTTGTAACCCAAATGGGATACTTCAACCACATCCTTTTGAGAATGGGGATGCTGAAACAGATTTGTCTTGATAAGCCATTAAACTAGCTACTGTTTTTGAAATCATTCTACATAATATACTGGAGGAGACTACAGGCCAGTTTGAATGCTGTTGGTGTACCTGAACCCTTAGTAACAATCTTTTTTTTATTGTTTCAAATGCAGGGTTATATCAGTGCAGGGTCTATGTACCAGAGAAAACATATGGGCATTTTCCTGACTAAGGGGCAGAACCATCCCATGTCCTTGGAGGCTGAAGGTGGCAGGGCCACCTTCAGGCAGGTGTGTCAGGCTCAGGAAGCAACAACTGCTGAATAAAGAGATCTGGACATGATATGAGCAGATCTGTCATAGAAAAATGTAATTGAATTAAAGTTTAGCAATTTCTTTTTGTTCCATTGTTGATGAAAAAGCCTTTTTGTCCATTTTAATTCACCTGGGAAAAATGCCAACCACCAAACCACAGACCGGAATAGATATTCCAACAAAAACAACAAAGATTTTTGCTTCTGTAAGTTTCCTGTTAGAAATTTTGTAAAAAATTACTGCTAGCTAACCACCATGCCACTTGCAAGCTAATCCCAACATGTACAGAACAGTTTAAGATGGAAGGGATCTCTGAAGATCATCTAGACTATCACAGCTTGCTCACAGCAGGCTTGAACATTGGAGATTGCTCGGATCATAGTCCAGTCAGGGCTTTAGAATTTCCAAGGGTGGAGACTTCACAAGCTCACTGGGCATCCTAGTCCAGTACATGACCAACCTCATCTAAACAAGGAGTTTCTGGTGCTTGGGTAATATTTCCCAAACTTCAGTTTCTGTCCGTTGTCCAATGGTCTTTTACTGGGCATCACTGAAAAGTCTGTTTCAGTCTTCTTTATACCTTTCTGTCAGATAATTACACACATGACTCTCAGCTTGCTCTTCCCCAGACTTTATAGCCACAGGTCTCTCTCAGCCCCTCCTTGTATAAGAGATGCTCTGGTTCCTTGAGCATTTTCCTGGCCTTTACTGCTTTCTCCATTATATCCATGCAATCCTTTCAGTGTGAAGAGCAGAACTTGTCCAGCACAAAGATGTATCTCAGCAGTGCTGAGCAGAGTGTTAGAATCACTTCCCTGCACCTCCTGGCACTTTCCTAATGGAGCACAGGAGGCTGCAAGAGCACATTGCTGACTCACTGCCAGATGCTGTCCCCAAGGACTCTTCAGGACTATCTCTCAAAAGCTGCTTTCCAGTCAGTCAGCATCCAGGCATGTGCTGGTGCATGGGCTGACTTCTCTCCAGATTCAGGGCTTGACATTTCCTAGTGTCAGCCTTCATGAGTTTACAGTCAGCCCATTTCTCCAGCTTGTCAAAGTACCTCTGGATGGCTGAATCACCCATCTGGTCTAGCAGCCACCCCTCCCAGTTGTGTGTCACCTGTAAACTCTGTCCAGTCTTTCTGGACACTCATGGGGGAATGAAATAGTACTGGCCCTGTGATCCACCTGTGGGGCTCATTGCTGCTGACTGACCTGCAGCTGGACTTCATGCTGCTGAACACAGCTCTTTAAGCCTGGCAGCTAAGCTGGTTTTCATAAGGTCTCACTGTCCTTTTATCTGAATCCAGCTTCAGTAGTTATAAGAGACTGTCTCAAAAGTGTTGCTAAAGTCAACAGTGAACAAGAGGCGCTGATATCTCTCGTCCACTGAGACTCACCTCTTACACAGCCACCTCATAGAAGGCTCGGTGTGACTTCATCTTTGTAATGCTGGTCTTTACTGTATTGCAGAGGAACATCTTCAAACCTTTAGAGAACTCCCTAAAGTTAATTATTATCTGTGAAAGTAGACTGGCAACCAGCTATCTAGAGTAGAGAAAAAAGAACACTTATTCAAATTATTTGCGTCAGGTCATGTGAAAGGTCAGTGACAGAAAGGAAACAGAATAAAAATTTCATGACTGAGACATTTTCAGTACCATCTTTACTACTTCCCAAAACCAAAGAGATGAAGGAGAATCACCATATAAAAAAAAAAACCAAACCAAAAACAAGGTCCAAAACCTACAGACCCTGGAAACACTGACCTCAAATGTTTTGCATTTAAAATAGTTACAGAGGCTTGTTATTCCCCTCTTCTTTTTCATTGCCTCAAACAGAGAAACTCATTGTCCTGGTAAACATTCCTTTTCTCTGTCTCCATCTTTTTATGTACCACAAAGTATTGTCCTGAAGTAGCAATTTTGTACTCAGCCACTGAATGCTTGGAAGATTATGATTTTGAGTCTTTGACAATATACGGGTTCCTCTCTGTTCATCTGCAGTGCCTAGTGTTCTACCTCACAGCAGCCTTGCTGCAGCTGCATGTGGCAGAGGCAGAGCCCCCATATTGTGTCTCACACACAGTACACACACACATGTAGGTAAATACAGCCTGTATATTAATGAGTACAATGGAAACACATTGTGAAGAATGTAGGAATAATGCTTTGAAAAGCCACTTTCTAAGATTGCTCAAACTGCATGTCTGAGATAATGTTGTTGGGAAATCAGAAACATGTCTTAGGTAAAACAAACAAACGAAAAATCCCCAACCAACCAACCAACCAACCAACCAACCAACCAACCAACCAACCAACCAACCAAAAAAACCTAAAAAAAATTACAAAACCAGAAAAATAGAAAAGAAATTTATTTTCTCAACATTTCAATTGCAGATGATTAGGATATTGACTGGGACAAGATCCTGCAAAGCAGCCTTGGGGAAAGGCACCTGGGGGTCCTGGTCAGTGGCAAGCTGAACCTGAGCCAGTGCCCTGGAGCCAGGAGGGACAGCCCTGTCCTGGGGGCATCAGGGACAGCATCACAGCTGGGCAAGGGAGGGGATTGTCCTGCTCTGCTCTGAGCTGGGGCAGCCTCTCCTCCAGTGCTGGGGCAGTTTGGGCACTGCAATATAAGAAAAGGTAGTAAACTACATTGTCTAAAGGACAGCCATGAGGATGGTGAAGAGCTGTGAGGGGAAGCCATGTGTGGAGTGGCTGAGATCTCTTGGTCTGCTCAGCCTGGAGGAGATGGAGGACAGACCTCATTGCAGTCTGTAACTTCCCCATGAAGGGAAGAGCAGGGACAGGCACTGATCTCTGCTCTGTGGTGACCAGTGACAGGACCTGAAGGAATGGTCTGAAGTTGTGTCAGGAGAGGGTTTGGCTGATTCTCAAGCAAAGGTTCTTTCCCCAGAGAGTGTCTGGGCACTGGAACAGCTCCCCAGGGCAGTGATCACAGCACCAGCCTGACAGAGCTCAAGAAACATTTGGACAATGCTCTCAGGTGCATGGTGTGACTCAGGTGATCCTGTGAAGGACCAGGAGTTGGACTTTGATTATACTAATGAGCTCCATCCAATTACTAGAACTCATATTCTTTGTTCTATGATTTTAAGAAAGGGAGCAAAAATATTAACAATAGAAAAGGATGTTTCTAGAAGAAGAAAGATGTTCTTACAATTACTGAGAACTGCTGAATATTTGAGTGCTTGCAGATTTTTCACTGCATTTTGTCTAGACAATAAAAGATGATTTGATTTTGACTTCTCTACACCTTTAGCAGACCAAGGCTCTGTGCTGGATCTTCAGTGATATTAAACATTCAGAGCAGCATTTGTGTTTCTAACACTGTTTTATAGCACAGCACAGTGACTGCTTCGTGGAAGACATGCTGAGGTTGCCTAAGAACACGCAGCCAGGAGCTCTGCTCCATCACTGGAAAGTATGAATCAAGAAGAAAAAAGAAAACCAACATGACAACCACCCCCCATGAGCAGGCCTTGTCACCCTCAGTGTGCAGTTAGATTTCTTCTAATAATAAAGAATAAAAGGCTCCCTTCCTTTTATTCTAGGGAGCCTGGGGGAAGAATAGTTCAGAATGGTTCAGATGCTGCAGACTCCCTGCTCTGGTGGGGGAACAGGTAAGTGAGAATTTTAAAGTGATTGTTGCAACCTTTGGAAAACCACACTGAGCAGCAGTCCTTCCAGCCTGTGATGTGAGAGTACTTTTTTAAACACAGCTCTCTGCACTGATGTCTTTGCAAGCCGAATGTTGCCTTATCTCATCTTTCTGATCCTGAAAGAAAAAAGGTAACACTTCACATTTTGCTTTCGCTTTTTCCCTTCCCCTCATCAAACACACAGTATGTTGCCTATAAAGGCTACTACAAAGCCATGAAACACTGTGTTGGCTGTAATGTGTTATTGCTGCAGCTGCCTGACATTGTAAAGAAGTGGAGGCAGGGACAGCAGCCCAGGACACTGCAACAGGACCTGAGGTGTGGAAACAACCTCCACTACTTTCACTGCATACAAGTTCTGCATCATCTACAGAATCAGTTGTAAATTTAAAACTAAACACAGAGCTCTGAGCACTTACTGTGGTTTGGTTCTGCTGTCTCAGCTTGATTCTTCTGTCTTGGGAGCATAGGCTTAAAAAAAAAAAAAAAAAAAAAAAAAAAAGCATGGGCTAGCTGAAAAAGGAGCTTGCCAGAGGATTTCTCATATTCAAGAGAGAAAGTAGTCCAGAGAGTTGGGGAGATCCTTAAAAATGACTTGCTGGCATGGCTGGGTTTCACCAGAGATGAAATAATATATATAATAACCTCTATTCTGTAGGTCTTTGAATCTTGCCCTAGACAGCAAAAATGTTCTTGAAATAATCTTCGGGAAAACACAAATATATACACCCAATTTGTGGTAAAATATTCTGACATGTTAGAATCACAGTGACTTATAAAAAAATATTATAAATAAAAAAACCAAACCACATAACTAAGCTATCTGCTTTTGAGCCCAATTACACAAAATTTTCTTTACTGAGTTAAAGTGCACAGTAATTTTGCACCCTTTTTAATAGCCAGAAAAATCCTATGTGCACCTATAGATCACAATTTGTTCTGATGTGTATAAACACAAAATAATGTAGAATAATATCTATTACAGAGTAGAGTTCTCTGTTGCTACCTGTTAGAATCTAGGAATTGAAATAATTCTTTCCACAATTGATCATAAGGAAAGGAATAATGTGTTCTGCATTAATTCAGTGTGAATTGTCAGTGTGCTCTCACTCAGATGCTTTGTGCATGCAGTTACATTAACACAGCCATTAAAATTCATGCTCCTGTAAGAGTCTGAGCTCACACGAACATATGTGTTACTCTTGCACTGAAAAAGCAGTCTCAAAAGAAGGGAAGGGATGGACATGGTAACATGGTAACGACCCTTTGCAAAATAGGACTACTGGTGGCTGAAATGGTGCAGCCACAGAGAGATATAGGGAACAATGATGAATGAGGATCCATGCACACATACAAGTTTCCTTTTCAGCTCAGAGTGTAGCCACAGCTCAGTGGGGTGGTTATCATCATTTTTATATGGTTATAAAAGCAAAAAAGTCTATCTGTTAATATTGTTTGATTTCTGGAAAGAAATAGTAGATGTATTTCATGGCAATGAAGGTGAAAGGTGTTTGTAACATTCAGCTGTGTGTCTGTGTTTTGAGGAGTTTTCACATCTTTAATTCTTCCTTCTTCAGGAATGCTTTCATCCTTGTTTTCATGCAAGCACCATGTGAGCATAGACCTGGGCACAGGTGATGTTTCACCCTGACTGTGAAATGAAAGTGGCTGTCTTCTGTGCTGCCTTAAATCCTTATTACTTCCCAAGCAGTAAAGGTAATATATGTAGGTTTCTAAGTTATTTACTTGACTATAGCCATTGCATCTAATGGCTCTAGTGCTCTTTTAAAAATAAAATCAAATATGAAATCCGTGAAATCCAAATGGTATGAAATCCAACTGTAGGTAGTTCCTGAAGTGTTTGCCTGGCAGCTACAGATTCTTCTTGTCCAGAATAAGGAATTCTCAGAGGGATTCAAACTTGTAGATTTTCATATTGGGGCTGTTTTGGATTTTCTTCACTAAGCTGTTCAGTATGAAGTACTTATTACAGGGTGTGATAATGTTAAGCTGGCCTGGACTAGAGAGGGTGGTGTGATTGGACTAAGGCAATTTATGCTGTAACAAAGGAACTGTCTCTTGGGTCACATCTCACATCATTTGTTTGTACTGATAATGCTGCTTTCCTCTCTCCATTCTAGTTTTACAAGGTCTCCATAACAACTACAGTTGCTATATATTTGGTAAAACAATATTCCTGTTAGAGTGTTTCCAGTTGTGTTAGCGCTGAAGGAGGAAAACCCAGGACAGTTAATATCACAAGGACAGACAAGTGTCTTCAAACTGCACCAAGTCTGAGGAGTGGATGGGAGAAACTCATGACTGAGAGAAGCTTGTTTTTCTGTGAATTCACTGTTCCTGTAAGGTCCTGTAAAGCTGTAAGGGTAGAGAGGTGATTGTTTGCCATTTTTGTTGTTTCTTTTCTTCTGGCAGCTCTACATTCATCCATGCTACTGCATTTTGTACCCACAGAATATAGACATAAATTATGCATTAATTTTTCTCCCCTGTTGAAAGCAGTTTGAAATCCATTGGGCTATGCAGAAAACCAAGTATCACTGCCATGGTAGATATCCAGAATAACACAGGATGGTGCACCAGCTGCTGGTTTGGATCTGAGGAAGCCTGTTGCTCAACATCAGTTTTGCTATGGACCCAGTGAGACTAATTTTGTGCAAGTGGCTGATGTTCTGTCTGGTGTGGTGCTCTCTTTTCTGGTGAGGGATTGGGGAATCCATTGGCTGGGAAACCATGAAGGCTGAATATCTAAATTTTGTCAGCTTTTAGTACCCATATAATAATGTAGCTCAGTAAACACAAGTGACCCTTAAAATATGACACAGGTTTACAAATAGTTTCTGATGACAGCAGTAAAGAAACTCTTTCATAATAAGGAGAGATGCCATATTTTACCTAAAACAGCTAAAAATACCTGCAGTGTGAATCAGATTTTGTTATAAAAGCTTTTGTTAAAAGCTTCACTTATTTTTTTAGAGAAGGCTGTTTAAGAGCTTAACAATGTTGTATTTAGAATATTTTCTAATGCATTGCCCTGTTCTTATTTTCTTTAGTAAAAAGCATGGACAATCCAAATATACTCAGCAAGTGTTGCTCCTGCATAACAACCAAACAATTTTTGAGATTTTATTGTTCAAAAACAATAGACACTGAACTAAAATCTGATGAATTTACTATTTTCTGATTTTTAAGCTGCTGGCATGTCATTTGCTACACAAGGCATTAGAAAGCTAAAAGCCTGAATCAGAGAACTATTTGACTAATACCTGTTTGTGTGTGATTTTGCATACCTGCACAATCACTTATTTCCTTGAAGCATTTTGTATAATTGTCTGGGAGATTGAGTTGGTTTGGAAAGCTCTGTCTGTGGATAAGAGGCGTGCTCAGATACATGTTTTAACATGATAGTTTCTAGTTGGCTTATTATCCTGAGGAACAGCCTCCCTAGAGCTGTCTGTTAAGGCGGCATCCCTCTGAGGTTTTTGTCTCTTAAAGGAAAAAAGCTAAAGAAGAAATCTGCAGCCTAGTCTCACTGGATTAGCTTAAGCCATCTTGCATCCCTGGTGCAGCCGGTGAAATGGAGACTTTCACAGCCTGGGACACCAGCAGGACATCCTGTTTCAGTTTAGAAATCACCCCCGTGGCCCCCTACCTCCTCACTAATAAAACAAAGGGACTCAAGGAATAATCTCTGGCCGAAGAGGCTGCTTAGACATTGATTGTCACCCTGGCACCCAGCCAAGCCCAGTGTGCCACAGAATGGGCCCGGGAGGCAGCGGCTGGAAAGCAGTCAAAAAGCACCGAAAAGGGAAGTTATTAAACTACTACCATCAACAAAACTCTCACTTGCTCGGTCTTCCTTTCTTCTTGTTTGCCCTTACTCTTGTTTTTCCTTTTTTATTTTTTTTTAATTTTTTTTGTTGTTGTTTTGTTGGTATGATTTTTTTTTGAAGAATGAATTCAATACAAAACTTTCCTCCAGGCTGTAATGGAAGTCCAAATCCGCTTATTTCTATTGCCTCAGTGATGCTACTGTTGCTCTTTTGTTTTGGTGATTTTTTTATGAACTTCTGCATAACTTGTCTTTCTTACTTAAAAATTAATAATAGTAAATAATGACTAGACTGTGAGTTTTTTGTAGAATGAAAGGAAAGGTTCTGTAAGCAAGACTCTTGTAAGTGTCTTTGTGATGATACTGTTACAATTGCAGAATGATTTATTTGTTCTTTTTCAGAATATAATGGGGAAAGGGAAGAGTGACATTTTTTACCCTTTGAAAGCTGGATTCCTGCTGGTGGAATTTATGACAATACACAGAAGAGAGTGAAGCTAGGTTCATTTCTTCTATTTAAGAGTCTTCTTTAATATTTTTTTTCCTCATAGGAATATAAATACTATGGAGATGGTGATGTTGAGATGTAAATAATTAGTGTAAATAAATAATAATAAATAAATAATTATGTAAATAATTACTGGAAAATAGAAAGGTAAGCTATAATAATTAAGATTTCACCTCATAAGATTAAGAAAGGGTTAGAAGATGTTAATACCTGCATTCAACAAAGCTTTGTCTTCAGAGACAATAATGAAAAATTGTAAAAACACAGTGGCTTGTGTGATGTGTGTGACTCAAAAACCAGCCAAGCAACCAACCAAACAAAACCAGCCCAGTCTGTTCAGCAAAAGAAGTGACTTGCATATATATATTGTAGCCATAATTAGACCACATGACAGTAATAGCTCAACAGTAAGGGCCTAACAAGCAAAATTAATGAAGCAAGTAATCAATGTTTTGGTAGATGACAGAGAAAGGTAGATAGTGTTTACTTTCCCTAAATACTGGTTTTAATTAGCACCAGGGTCCTTTCTCTGTTGCCATTTGGAGTGCAGCTTTGGAATTGCTGCTTTGATAAAACACAGAACTTAGGGTGGCAATTCACCTGTCATCACTTGACATCGTGGAGGAAAGATGCAACTTGAGACATCTCCTAACATATGGCCAAAGAGGAAAAGCTTTTAGGGAGGGGAGGAAGCTGAGGGTGTGACTGATCAAAAGTATTATATTGGATCTAAAAATACCCTCTGAGAGTAGTCTTCATCTGGCTGGCGCAGTCACATTGTTTATGACAATCTGGCAGGTCTTCTGAACAGATGAGGAGCAGTCATTTTGGTGCAGCAATATCTCTTTGAGAGAGGCTGTATTCTGTATGCAGAGCCTGAAGTGTTGGGAGAGAGTGGAGGGTATGTGTGTGGTGTCCCAGGAGGACTTTCTGCTTGATGGGAAGACAACAGCTACTGGCTGTAGTTGTGTACCTAAAGCACCTCCTGTGACTGCAGGGTTTTATAAAGCATACTTCACTGCAGCTGAGGTTTTATGCAAAGCTCCACTTTGCAACCCAAATCTGGCTCTGCAGAGAATCCTTGTTTTTTGTGCATTTGCTTAATGGGTCACAGGAATTTTAACTTAAGCTAAAGGGAAGTACCAAGTTGAGTAATTTGAAAGACAAAAGCATATTGGACTGCAGTGCCTTTTTATTTACTGCATTACTATCTTTGCAGATACAGAGAAATTTCTCAAATCTCCTGCAGATCAGCTCTTTGGTTTCACTTCTTCCTATTGACAGCCCTTCGTATAGTAATTTAGCAATAAATGCTTTCCTAATTAAACCGCTCAAAATAAAGTTTATATAAGTTCGTTAGCTGAATGCGTATGATGTGAATGAAAATATGTTTGAGCAAGTATACTACAGACACACAGCTTACCACTGACACCATTTTCCTCCTATCCAGTCACATTTATCCACCTGTTGGTGTGTTATACACCTATGTATTTTTGGCAGCAAGTCACACAGGGTCACTGTGTGACTGCAGCCAGAGCTCAGAAGAGCTCCTTTTGTACCTTCACTGTAAACTTTCAAACCAATCTCCTGCTGCTCGCAGCCATTTTGTGTATTTTGTAATTTTTCCTGCAGTTTTTTTTTTTTTTTTTTTTTTTTAATAATTTCTGTGTGTTGTAAAGTACTTACTTAGTGATAAAAATAAGGGAAAAGTAAGGCTGTTGCCATTTTAAAAGAACATGGGTGGCTGTTGTGGACATCAGTTCATGTGAGAAAGCAGAGTTGTGGTGTTTCTTGCAGACAGGTGTTCTTACAGAACACATTTTCCAAAATGTTACTGTCCTGCTGAGGCTACCGACTTGAGCCATAGCTGGAGAGTAATGCTGCTGAAACTTGGGTCCACAGCAGGCTTCTAAAGAGGCACTTAAATCTCCCAGAAGAGATACAAGCACAGAGCTTGCAACTGGGCCTCCAAACCCCACCTTCCAGTTAAGATTTGTAGTGCAGCATTCCTTAACACAGGATCCACCAAACCCTCTCTGTCAATCCCCTCCACAGCTGGTCAGGGGAGATAAAATATAGGAAAAGTTTCATGAGTTGAGATAAGGACAGAAAGAGATCACTCACCAAGTTCTGTCATGGGCAAAACAGACTCAGCTTGGGGATAGTAACTGCATTTTTTCCTAACCAAATCAGAGCAGGATAATACTCTGAAGTAAAAACAGACCTTAAAAACACGTTATTTCCACACCTCCCTCTTTCCTAGCTCTGCCTCCTTCCCCCCAGCAGCCCATGGAGACAGGGAATGGGGGTTATGGTCAGTTCATCACATGTTGTTTCTCTCACTGCTCAGGAAGGGCACTCCTTCCCCAGCTCCATGGGGTCCCTCCCATGGGAGACAGTTCTCCATGAACTTCTCCAATGTCCATCCCATGGACAGCAGTCCTGCACCAGCTGCTGCAATGTGGGTCACTCTTCCACGGGGTGCAGTCCTTCCAGGACAGGCTGCTCCAGCACGGGCCCCCATGGGATCACAGCTCCTACAGATCTGCTCTGGTGTGGGCTCCTCTCTCCCCAGGGCTGCAGGTCCCTGCCAGGAGCCTGCTCCAGCACAGGCCTCCCACAGGGGTACAGCCTCCTCTCAGGCATCCACCTGCTGGGGTGTGGGTCTCCTCCACAGGCTGCAGGTGGATCTCTGCATCCCTGTGATCCTCCTGGGGCTGCAGCTGCTTCACCATGGTCTGCACCACAGGCTGCAGGGCATCTCAGCTCAGCACCTGCTGGAGCACCTCCTGTCCCTCCTTCTGCACTGGCCTTGGTGTCTGCAGAGTTCTTCCTCTCACATGTTCTCTCTTGGTTCTTCTCTGGCTGCAATTAGATCTGCAAAACAACTTCTTATTTTCCTTCTTAAATGTGTTGTCAAAGAGGTGTTATCCCCGTTTCTGATTGGCCCAGTTGTGGGAACACAGATTATGAGAGAATAGACATAGAGCTGAAGGCAATCTAGCCCCTGATAAATTGCACTAATTACCCAAGACTGGGAACAGCCTTGGCCCTTAATAGGCCACAGCAGTGTCCAAGGAGGATGGGTGCTATAAAGGAGTGGGATAGCTGGTTGAGGGGGGAGTCTGCTGGCTGGGCTGTGAGGAGGAAGGGTCAGATGGTTGTGCTAAAGGACTGAAAGGATAAAATGTTATATGAGGGATAGACAGGGTCAGACTGGTCATGCTGGGGTCAGGAAGGAGTTAGCCAGTCCTGCAGAAAGAAAAGAGTTATTGTTGTGTGGATGTGCCCATGGGAAAGGTACAGAGGAAAGGTATGAGAGTTGATAAGATAATAAGGAACTGATACTTGGAACTTTCTTCAGTGCCAGTTGTACCTCCACTGCCACCCAGCCTTGGCCAGTGATGCATTTGCTCTGCCAGACATAGTGGAAGCTTCAGGCAGCTTGTCACAGAAGCTGTCCCTGTAACCAAACCTGCTACCAAAACCCCTGGCCATGCAAACTCAATACTATCTCCAAGAGGAATTGGAGACCTACATTTTAGATTCTTATAAATAAATTTCTTGTTATAAATTTATTGCATTTACATGGACCACCTAGTAACATACACAACTAGAAATAGTGTCTACTCACACACTGCTGGCATTTAGCTTTGTCCCTCATGTGAAATCCTTTCATTGGTTTTGGTTTTTCACAACCCTCTGGAAGAAAGCTCAGCCTCATTCTGTTTAGGTGTTGCACAAAAAGAAGTGGTTATTTTTGGAAATAACTTCTGAGGGGAAGAAAGGGGGTTTGGTAGGCAAGAGTTAACCTGTGACTGGGGAAGGGGAAGGTTACAGCACTGGGAGTCTGTAAGTGATGGCATGGCAGCACATATATTAGTCAATATTTAGAGATTGTGTCATCACAAAATACAGTCTTTGTGTTGCCTCAGCAGATCTGTCCCTCTGAGGATCAACAGCAAAGAGACCTGACTTCAGGCTTTTGTTCTCACGTACAATAACACAATTTTCAAAGCCCTAATGCTGTGAGTATGGGAAGATGTGGTGTGGTGTCTCCCAGGTAGGCCATACAGCATGTGTGCTTAAAACTATAAAGGGAGTGATGCTGCCTAATTACAAAAAAAATTGACTCCTGTATGTGTTGCTTAAGGCATCTCAATGCAGCCCTCCTTCCAAAAAAATCAGTTTACATCAAGCACTGGTGGCCACTCTTTTCTGTTGAAACTTTCCTTGTCTTTGTAGCTTTGTGATAAGGTTAGGTGTGAGGTCATCACTGATTAGTGTAGCTTCAGCTAGCACCAAGCAAGCACACAGGACTGTAGAGAGGCAATCTACAGTCTGGTCTGGAATCAGCACAGCTTTTGGGAATGGGCTGGGGACTGAGGAGTTAACCAGGTTTTTCTTCCAGTTACCTTTAGTGTAAACTGATGGACTTCTGATGCCTGCACTTTCTTCTGCTCAGGCCAGCACTCCCTGTAAGTGGCCTCCTTCTTTCTCCTTAACAGTGAACTAAGATATGCCCATTTGATGGGCAACTCAAACATGCAGATGAGAATGTGTATGTGTCCTTGATGATGAAGCAAACCAAGGACTACCAAGAGAACTGCAATTCCCTTTCTTTAGAAATGTCAACAAGAGTCATAATGAAACTTTCCTAGAAAAAAATGGAAGAGAGAACACTAAGGGGCTAAGGTCATCTTTGTAGTATATGGATGTGCTCCATGTGCTAACCACAGACAGGGCTTTATCCTGTATCCACACTCTATCCTTAAAGCTATTCCTTAAGCTTCTGCTCAAAATTTGCCTTGGATTGGGAAAGTCTTCAACAGGAAAGTTTTTAAAAATCACAGCAAGGCCACAAAATATTTCCATTTCTAAAGCTTAACATTTTTCCATGAGAAACAGTCTGGTTCAGTTTGTTCTGTTTTGCTGTTCTTTTTAGGATCAATTTCTGTTAGCCCTTAACCATCAGAAGGAACTGAAAACATTGCAATTCTAACATCAGCAGCCCAAATGCCCTTGTGAAGTAGTTTAAAAACACTGAAGCAGGAGATTAAACATGGATTGGAGAAACATGAAATAAATGAAAGGGGCAGGGGTAGAGACAGGTGAAGGAGGGGGAGATAGCTGCCCAGCCTTTCTGTTTGATAGGAGACAGAAGGCTGCTGAGTACATGCCTTGCTGCAGCTGCTTCTCTCCTGGCTTGTCTTGTTTCCTCACTCCCTAACCTTGCTCCAACTGCCTTACTCTGAGTCAGAGGAATTTTTCTTCCATCTCCACTGCTCTCCATCGTCATCTGTTGACTCTTTCCCAGGCCCTTTTTATTCTGCTTTTCTCCTGCTCCCTTGAGCCACCACTCAAAGAACCAGTGAGAGAAAAGGTTCCCAAACAGGAGATAAGGGAAGGAAGAGAGTTGGCCTTGGTTGTGGCATCTTTGTGGCTTTTCATAAAATGGAGGTAAGGTCAGGTGATATGAATAAACCAAAATACATGTGACACCCTAGTGTTTTACCTTTAAAAAAATCCCTTTTGGTGTACATACTTCAGGTTTTGTGATTTTTTTTTTTAAGGTCTTTATCAGTATTGTTGTGTATGGATGGGTTGAGGAAGGGTAAAGTGAAACTTCTTCAAGTACATTAAACAGAAAAGGAAAGACAAAGGAGGTGTAAACAATGATAAGCAATGCTGAAAACCTGGTAACAATGAGAAGACTGAAGTAATCAACGTTTTACCATAGTCTTCAATGGCAAGCTCTCTTCTTACATCTTTTAAGTGGATGAACTGCAGGATAAGGACTGAGGGAGCAAAGTCCCTCTCTTCATAAGTAAAGGCAAGTAAAGATCAGGTTCATGACCATCTGAGGAACCTGAATGTGTGTAAGTGCATGGAATGGGATGAGATGCATTCCAGAGTCCTAAGCAATTTCACTGATGTAGCTGCCAAGCCAGTCTCCATATTTGAGAAGTCACAAGAGTCATGTGAAGTCTTGGGTGTCTGAAAAAAGGAAACAATGGTTAGAAAGGAGAGCCCTGGGAACTACAGCTCAGTCAGCCCGTCCTCTGTGCCTGGGAAGATCCTCAAACAGATCCTTCCAGAAGCTGTGCAAGGTAGAGGGAGAACAAGGAGGTGATTCAGGGTGGCCAGCATGGCTGCACCAAGGGAAGGTCCTGCCTGACTAGCTTAGTGGCCTTTGTTGGAGGAAACTACATCACTGGACCAGGGAGGAGCAACACATATCAATTTAATGGACTTCTGCAAAGCCTTTGACACAGTCCCCCCCAACATTCTTCTCTCTAAATTGGAGAGATGGATTTGATGGGTGGGTGTTTGGTTGGTAATGAATCAGTTAGATAATGGTGGCCAGTGGGTAGTGATTAACAGCTCAGGGTCCTGCTGGACATCAGTGAAGAATGATATCCCTTGGTAGTCCCAACTGGGACCAGTGTTGTTCAATGTCTTCATCAATGACGTGACACGGACAAAGGAATCAAGAGCATCCCCAGCAAGCGTGCAGATGGCACCAAGATGAATTGTGCAGTGACACATCTGAAGGACAGGATGCCATGCTGAGGAGCTTGGACAAGCTTGAGAAGTGTGTCTATGGGAATCTCAGTAACAGCACAGGCTGGGGGATGGACAGATCAGAGCTGCCCAGCCCAGAAGGATTTGGAGTGCTGGGGGAGGAGAGGCTGGACATGACCCAGCCATGGGCACCCACAGCCCAGAAAGCCAAACATGTCCTGGGCTGCATCCAAAGCAGCGTGGGCAGCAGGGGAGGGAGGGGATTCTGCCCCTTTGCTCTGCTCTGTGAGACCCACCTGCAGTGCTGCATCCAGCTCTGGGGTCCCTGCACAGGAAGGACATGGATCTGTTGGAGGCAGTCCAGAGGAGGTCCAACAAGATGATTAGATGGATGAAGCAGGGATTTTGAATGCTCTTTAATAAAGGTCTATTCCAATCCAGACCATTCTATGATCACATCTGTATTCAAAATAAAATGTTAGGGGAGAAAATTTAGACCAAGTTTCTGAAGCCAAACAGTCCAGACTGCCCAGAACACTTCAGAATCCAGTTTACACGTCCCAGTGAACTGTTTTCTGAATAAGTGAGTACAAAGACTCTTTGTGGGCAATATCTCTACTTGCACTGTGTAAAAGCAAGGCTTGTGTTTTCCTTATACATCTCAGCAGTGCTAAGTCTCGTTCATGAAAGAGCAACTGCTGCCATTCTGCCTGTGCAGTGAGAAGTGCCAATAATAGCCACTGTAAGCAAAAGGTCTCATTTCTCATCACTACGAGTTAGGTCTGTCTCTGTTTTTTTTTTCCTTCTTTTTCCTCAGTGTCATTTCAGGAGAGAAAACCTGTGCTTTCTTTGCTCTTTTTGCTCTGTTTACTGGAAGTTTCCACTTAGTGCTATATTCCTATTGATTCTGATTGTTCTTCAAAGAACAGCAATTTCTAGCATTGTTATTTGTTGCAGATGCTTTTGGTTGTCAGCTTTTTATACTCAAAGAATTCCCTTTCTTCAAAGCAATACAGTATTGTAAAAACCTGCTTCAAAAGAAATAGTTGGAAATAGTACCTTTCTGGTTTTGTGCAGCACTTTTGGTCTACAGCTACCACTCAAGGAGAGTTGGCTCAGACAAGTAAAAATGTTCTTTTCAGCACCTCCTGCCAGGCTGATCTAAGAATCTGTAAAGTCAGGGCATGAGTAAAGTGAAATAGGATTTAATTCTAAAAGTCATTACATTACATGGAACAGTGACCTTCACCAAGAGATGTCTGAGAGGGTCAAAATAGCACACCAGTGTATATATGACTTGGAGAATTATTGTGTGCTAGACTAGGGTGCCTAAGTAGATTTTTCCCTATTGCCCAAGTGAATAATTCTTCATATATGTGGCCTAGATGTTTCCAAAAGTCTTGCAAGGTCATTCCTCTGTGGTTAAAAATCTAGTCTCCATTAACTGGCTGTCATGCAGGTCAGTGACTGCCTTACAAAGGGGACTGCCACCTTGTCTTGTAACTAGTCATCCTTAGAGGATACAATGACAAAATTACTGATGGCTAAATTGTTCTTACTGCTCTCACCTTTTTGAAAGTGCTTTTATTCAGATACATTTTACCTGCACAGCATAATTACTTTGACTAGTAATTATCTTTCTGTTGACATTAATTGTTGTTTATTAGTTAATAACAGGAGAAACGCTAATGCTCACTTGGACGACCCATGATTACCCTGGTGGTCTGACACACACATAATCATTTATAACTTCACTTCTTTGTAACAGATTTCGTTCTGGTCCATCAGATGGACCATGAAAATGTGTACAAAGCATTTCCCTTTCTAAGAGAATTAATTATTAAATATATAATGCAGCTTCTAATTCAGGTATTTTTAATAAAAAGGCAAAGTATTTACTGAGCAGCCTTATGCAGGCAATCTGTGATAGACAGCCCTGGGCATCAGATTGGGTCACCAGGTGACCATGCATTTTAGGGGCATGCATGAGGCTGGCATACTGGGGCTGTAATGCTGTGGCCAACTGGAAGGAAGAACACTGAGGAAAGGGAGTTTGCTGGAGTAAAAGACAGGGAAACACTGCATTCTCAGGGCCTCTGGAGTGAGGGGGCAATAGCAGCATTTCCAAGCATATGGTCCATAACCAGCACAAGTTAATGGGCATCAAGAGGTATGGTGGGCTGCAGTAGCAAATCCAAACTTTAGGGGAGGGCAGGCTGAGGTGACCAAAATGGTTGTGGGAGTGCTTGGGAACTATGGTGGTGGTGAAAAAAATAGGCTGTCTTTGAATGATTTCTCCTGAGATCTTAACTTCTGCAGAGAGACCACCAAGGGGGAAGCCTGTGAATGTTTTATTGTGTGACCCCCCTACAACTGCAAATAAATGGTGGTGATGTGTGTTAGAATCTAACAAATGGGTCATTTATGTCCTCCTTGTGCCATCTGAAATTTGAAGGAACTCTGTTTTCTCAGCTATTCTTTTTTCCCCACCCTTCTCCCTGAGTGCTAGCTAATAGGGTAGCAGTTAGGAGTTGTAGTCTTTCTTTTCCTGTAGTTTTCAAAAATATTTTGCATAAAGAAGCAGGTATTGCTATTCTACATGGCATCATGTCCCCATCTGGCACCTCTGGTCTCTCCTTCCACATCTGCAGGATTCAGCTTTTCTTACAGTGAAATGTTCCCTTTTGGCCTCAGGGATTTGGCAGTAAAAAGGAGCTTTCTTCTCAGTAGTTTCTGTCTCTGGAAAATATTTGGCACTGTTCAGGATAGTTCTCGGCTCACCTCCATAACAAACTCATTGGCTTCTGGAAAGGAATAAGAATATTGGATCATTTGTCTAGTTCTAGTGTACACTGGCTTTGGACTAATAAACCCTTCCAAATGTCTTGAACAAATTGTCAGATAATCCATCAGCTACTGCTGTGAGCTACCTCTAGCTTTAGCCTGGATATAGAGGAATAAAAGATAAAGGAGATTAAATAAATATTGTTGACAATCTATCACTACTCTATTTTCATCAAATGCTTGATAGTAACAGTGGTCTCTGAAAGAGCATATCAGACATGCATTTGGAAGGTCTATATAAACAAGCTGAATCGATTCCAAGACATTATTTCTTCCAGCTTTGACCTTTTGTGGTTTTCTGTCTAGTCATCAGTCAGCAGCAAAGTTCTCCAAACATTATGGGTGTGCTCAGGACCTGCTCAAACACTAGTGCCCTCCACATTACTGGGCATCTGCATTATTTCCAGGGAAAGAGCACAAGTGTTTGATCATAGAAAGGGGTAATATTAACATAAATATTTCCTCCCTTCTTCTAGTTCAGGCTCTACCACTGCAACAAGGTACCTGCTCTAGATTTGAAATCAATAAATATTTTGGTTAAGGTTTTATTGCAAGCCATCCCTCCCTGATCTAGTTTACTGAAATAGAATTTGCCTACAAATGTATGTTTGAAAGGGCAGAAGGGAGTGCAAAGGAGAGCTTCAACCATGAGCACAACTGCATCTTTGCTGCTGTGCCTGTGATGCTGTGGTGGGTCTGTGGTATATCCCAAGCTGCACTGCTCAGCATGGGCTTGCAAGTGAGAGGAGACAATGTGAAAATCTGTTGAGTGATGCTACTTCTCTACTGATGAACCAGATGAAGAAACTGCAAACAAATTCAGGAATATCCTTTCAGTCTTCCACCTGAACTCATCTTGTCAGGGCATGTGCTGCTGCAGGACCAGCCTTTAAGGTGCATGTGGTACGTGGCTGGACTCACCACCAGGACAGTCCATTCTGCTGAAGTCAGCATGAAACACACTTTCTGTATGTGATACTAAGGGCTGTTTTGTTTGCACTGTAATGTACGTTGTATGGTGAAATGGCCTGCAGGTCCAGGCTCAAAAAAAGTCTTTAAATATAGGAAACAGAACTCTTGCAAATAGGCTGCAATTTAAAGCTCTGTATAAACAAGTGTAACTTTATGAAACAACTTCACATACTGTTGTCTTATAGATAAAAGTTCGAAACAGGGAGAGACTGAATGACTATTGTTATGCATGAATAATTTCATTTTATTGCAGATACACGTAGTGGCCAGAAATAGAAGCATGTGTCATGGCACACATGGAGGCAGTGTCTTGGAATAACCCTCAAAACAACAGACCAGCTTTGATGCTGCCAATATGAGAGAACTCCAGATCATTTCCTAAAATACTGGACATGACATCGCATGATGTGGTTTTTGTAAGCCATATAACACACTTCTAGTAAATATTATGGGCAACAAAGGTAATTTTATCATGATTTACGGGTCTCATGACTTCTATTGACGAAAATGGGGATGACTCACAGAGACATTTCCACATGTCCCATCTGTTAGCTTATGTATCAGCTACCTTTCTGAAGCCTTACCTAAGGGTAGAAAGACCACCTGAGCTGCAGTGCAAGCAAACATTTCCCTGCCCTCTCCTGCTGCACAGAGTCAGTGTGCAGCATTTTGTTTGCATATGTGGGGGTGGTCATGTTTAACCCTAGATAACAACTAAACACCACACAGGAACTTGCTCACTCCTCCTTGGTGGAATGGGGAAAAGAATCAGAAGGGTAGAAATAAAAAAAAAAAAGGGTAGAAATAAATAAAAGAAGTAAAAAAAGAGTTCTGAACAATTTAATAGGTAAAGCAATTGCTGCTCATGCACACAGAGCAAAACAAGGAATTCAGTTATTACTTCTGACGGGCAGGCAGGTATTCAGCAATCCCCAGCAAAGCAGGGCTCCATCACATGTAACTCAGGATGACAAACATCATCACTTCAAATGTTTGCCCCTTCTTCCCCTCTCTGTATACACTGAGCACAGCACCCTGTGATCTGGGATACCCCTTATGTCAGCTGGGGTCAGCTGCTCCAGCCACCTCCCCTCCTCAGCCCATTCTGACAGGGTGGTATGAGGAGCAGAAAATGCCCTGACACTGCTCAGCAATAATGAAAACATTCCTGAGTTATCAACACTCTCTCCAGAACAAATCTAAAACATTAATGCCATCCCAGCCAAAACCATCACGGAAGGAAAACTTGACCTAAACACAAAGCACGAATCTAACAGGTTTTTGTGCTGTCAGTGTGGATTGGGCCCTGGTTTTAGGTTCCGCAGCCTGAATTTAAACAATCCTACTTTGTAGAGATTGTTACAAATACTGGCATAAAAAATGCCACTTACAAAAAAAAAAAAAAAAAAAAAAAAAAAAAAAAAAAAAAAAAAAAAAGGTTGTGTAGATAGAGGGGACCCATGAATTCTGGAGAAGTATGCTAGCTAGTATGCTACCAGAGATGTAGGGGATATAATGAAAGATTTTGAGCATACAACATAGCCCAAAGTGCTGACTGACCTGGACTACCATGTTGTTTTTGCATGGCCTGTTTGGTAGTGGGGGACCACAGAGGTGGCTTCTGTGAAAAGCTTCTGGAAGCTTCTGGAAGTTTCCACCATGTCTGGCAGAGCCAAGCCCTGATGGCTCTGAGGATGGACATGCTGCTGGCCAAAGCTGGGCCAATGAGAGAGGCTGGTAACACCTCTGTGAGGACATATTTAAGAAGAAAATCAAAACAAGTGTGAGCAGTTTATTTCTACCAAGAGAACAGGAGGAGGTGAGGACATGTGAGGGAAACAAGGTAGAGACAAAAAGGTCAGTGCAGAGAGAGGGGCAGGAGCTGCTCCAGGAGCGGAGATTCCTCTTCAGGCTGTGGTGAGACTGTGGTGAGGCAGCTGTGCCCTGCAGCCATGGGGATCCATGGGGGATGAGAGATCCACCCACAGCCCATGGGGATCCATGGGGGATGCAGAGATCCACCCACAGCCCATGGGGATCCATGGGGGATGCAGAGATCCACCCACAGCCCATGGGGATCCATGGGGGATGCAGAGATCCACCCACAGCCCTTGGGGATCCATGGGGGATGAGAGATCCACCCACAGCCCATGGGGATCCATGGGGGATGAGAGATCCACCCACAGCCCTTGGGGATCCATGGGGATGCAGATATCCACCCACAGCTCATGGGGATCCATGGGGGATGCAGAGATCCACCCACAGCCCATGGAGATCCATGGGGATGCAGAGATCCACCCACAGCCCATGGGGATCCATGGGGGATGCAGAGATCCACCCACAGCCCATGGGGATACAGGGGGGATGCAGAGATCCACCCACAGCCCATAGGGATCCATGGGGGAGGCAGAGATCCACCCACAGCCCATGGGATCCATGGGGATGCAGAGATCCACCCACAGCCCATAGGGATCCATGGGGGAGGCAGAGATCCACCCACAGCCCATGGGATCCATGGGGATGAGAGATCCACCCACAGCCCATGGGGATCCAGGGTTGAACGAGTGGCTTTCGTGTGTGCTTGCTGTTTGGCCAGTGTCAAACCATAACAACAACAAATTTTGTTTTAAAATAGTTCTTCCTCACTCAGGCCGGAAAAGCACAAGCAATAGTACTTTTGAAAAAGCACCATTGGAAGCTTGTTAGGCTAGCTATATTCATTCTTTCAATATCTGACAATTAAAGCGTTCAATTTTATGTGTATTTTGTAATGTAAAATGGAATTTAAAGAAATGAAGACAGATACAGGAAAAAATCTGTTCTCACTCGTGCCCTTACTGCTTTGAATGACCCTTGAATAAGCAAAAATAGTTTAAAATATTGTAGATCTAGGTAAAATGAATTTGTTCATTAGTAGAAATACTTGTTATTTGCTGAATGAGAACTTCTGAAACACTATCAAGGTTTCAGGGCTCAAGTAACACTCATGACAATCTCAATTTAAACAAATTAAGAGCTAAATCTCTTGAGTTAGCCTGTAATGCAAGCCACTACTATTAGATAAAGAAAGTATGAAATGAGAAAATTAGAGCTTTAATGGAAAAAAAAGTGACTTACATTTATTCTGGTCTTTAAGTTTGAGACTGCTTACACATTGGTTCTTAAAGTTAATTTTAACCAAAGAGGCTGATGTTTGTATGCTAGCCTGTGCAACAGTAGCAGGTCTGTCAGATGAAAACCATGTAAAATCTGTGATTAAGCAAATGTTCTCATCCATGTGTGATAAAAAGGTTGTTCCCTCCAGTAATAGCATCAAAATTCACTGTGTGAAGCTAGAAGGAATTGCCAAATTTCCAGTGAAGCATGACACCTGGCACTCATGGTTTAATGAAATGGTTTAGTAAAGGGAGAATGGAGAAGACTTCTGGCCTTTGGGCAGCTGGACAGGATTGCAGTGCTGTGTTAGCAGTTACACATGATCATCTTGGAGGTCTTTTCCAATCTAAATGATGCTATGATTCTGCGATTCCTGTCTCTGCATCATCTGTTTAGAGGGTGATGGTGAAAACACCATCTTCATCTGCCATTTTCACAACTTGAAGGAAATCTCTCTGCCATTGTTGCTGTCTTCACAGCACAAAGAACAGAGCCAAAACCTGGCCTTAAGCCAGGCCTTACACAGAGAACACCAAGTTCAAGTGGAAGGAGGGCAATGACCACCTCCTGCTTGAGTCTGTGAATTAGAAAGGCATGGTTGACCCCTCAGCCAACACACCTCGTCCTGAATGTCCAAGAGCTTAGCTCCAAGCTGGTCTCCAATTTGTGGATGAATTTCTGGGGACAGATGCCCACCAGGAGATGGTATCCTGGAGAGCACTGCTGCTACAGTCAGTGTCTTGTTTTGGCTGGTAAATGGCTATTCAAGGCTCAGATGCAATGAAGCTGCTTCACAATTTGTACTCTCTTTTCCAGTCATATTTTCCAGACACGAGCAGCAGGTGCAATGGGCTGATTGTGGGAGCTCAGTGACATGTATGGAAGGCTCAGTAAGGCTGGACATGAGCTGTGGCTGCACATGGAGCACAGGCACCAAGGGTGGTGCAGGCTGAGGAGAGCCAGCTGTTCATTTGGGCTGATCACAGGCAGGTCTTTGAGCTTGAGATGCTGGGAAAAGGTGTGAAGTGTGTGCTGGGGAGTCTCTGCATGGTCCTACTAGAGAGCAGAAACCTTATCACAATTTGAACCCTTGACAGATTCTTCACCTGCATGTGGGGAAATGCAGCAACCAATGCTGAAATTGCATAACATCTCTGCTGGCAGGGGTGAACTGCAAAGTCCAGCTAGAAGGGGTGGGCTGTTCTCAAGGGCAGTCTCAGGAAAGATGCTTCTCATTCAGAGGAGCTGTGAGAAGTCCATGTGAATACTAAGCACTGGGCTAGCCGAGGGCAGAAGCTTTCATGGCACTGTTTCATGAGAAATGATGAGCTTTGCAGAGTGCTGCACTTTCCCATCATCATCTCATGATGATTCAGCTTAGTCAGGGCTCTCTGTATTTGGGAACAGTGCAATGCCAGAAGCAGTGCTGCTGCTAAACAAAATAAACCTAATAAAACACAGGCATTGTCTGAATAGATCAGACTTCAGGTCTGCCTATTTCAGACTCCTCTGACTCAGATAGATGAGACCATTTAAAGACAGTGGTGGAAAATAACAGCAAGCAGATGTGGATTATGCTGCCCTGTTCCTTCTCTGCCACTGTATTAAGTCTTACTTTGGCCTGTAATAAATATTGGTTTGAGCCCTAAAGTATGAATTTTAATAGCCTTTCCAAAATATTTTCCACTGATGGTAACTCTGGATGTTGTTAGTATTTCTGTATAAAAGTTCAGCCTTTTTTTCTTTTTTTAAGACAAATGTGATTCTTCTAGGTAATTTCAAAATAAAATTCGCAGTGTTCATCCTAGAAATAATTTGGTTTTAGTGTTTGTTAACATTTTGGCATAATCCCATAAGTGGCCTTGGTATAGGAGCAGTAGCTGGTACACACAAAAATTTTTCTACAAAGTTAGTTTTGAATCCAAATTATGAATGGTAAAAAACAGCAAAAAGTGACAACAAAGCAGAAGGAGCACAAGTCTCGCTAACTCTGTAATGCAGACAGAATCCTAGGTCACTTTTTTTGACTTGCTAGGCATAACCTATAATTTTGTTGTCCTTCTTTTCCAAGTCCCTAAATATTTCAGGGTTTTGTAGAATATTTTAGTTTTCAGTTGGTGGATATCATAAAGTGAAAAGTATAGAATAGTTTGAAAAATTTAAAGAAAGCATTATTTTTACATGTTCTTTATAGCTTTACCCCTCCCTCTGCTGTCATATTAGACGTATGCCATTGTCAGGATTTCCCTAAGTATTTTCTGCTTTCCCATATTTGTTATTTGTGCTTGCAATAACATTTCTTTCCATTTCTTTCTTTCTTTCTTTCTTTTCTTTCTTTCTTTCTTTCTTTCTTTCTTTCTTTCTTTCTTTCTTTCTTTCTTTCTTTCTTTCTTTTTCTTTCTCTCTTTCTCTCTCTCTTTTTCTCTTTCTCTCTTTTCTTTTCTTTTCTTTTCTTTTCTTTTCTTTTCTTTTCTTTTCTTTTCTTTTCTTTTCTTTTCTTTTCTTTTCTTTTCTTTTCTTTTCTTTTCTTTTCTTTTCTTTTCTTTTCTTTTCTTTTCTTTTCTTTTCTTTTCTTTTCTTTTCTTTTCTTTTCTTTTCTTTTCTTTTCTTTTCTTTTCTTTTCTTTTCTTTTCTTTTCTTTTCTTTTCTTTTCTTTTCTTTTCTTTTCTTTTCTTTTCTTTTCTTTTCTTTTCTTTTCTTTTCTTTTCTTTTCTTTTCTTTTCTTTTCCTACAGTAAATTCATTCTCCCTGATGGTAAATTCACATACAGAATTCTGGGTGGCAGGTTCTGACCAGGGCTGCATACAAATTAGCTCGTAGAAAATTGTGTCAAGTTAGGTAAAGAACAAAAGCAAACTGACTTCAAAGGGAATGAACCAAGTGGAATCTATAGTTACTATGCACTAGGGGTTTAACAGATCCTGTGTTAACAAAAACCAAAAAACCACCTAAAAACAAGCAGTAATCAGGCCCGCCTTTCTTTCTGTGATACTTAGGAATTGCTTGAACTGCTTTTAGAACAAATTACAATCAAAAAGTAGATCTTTGATATTGTTTGGGTAGCAACATTGCTAACAGCACTTTGTTCTTCCTGGTATTCCACAGTAATTCACTGTGACTCTGACTCCCCGTGTCTGCACCAGTCTACAGACACAGAGAGAGTCTCAGCTGGCAAATCTGACTTGCCTGGTTACAGATGAAATCTGGCTAGCTTCCCAAAGATTAGGAGCCTGGACAAGCTTCCTCTTGCTGTTTTTGGTTTTTTTGTGCCTTTTTTTCCCCCTTTCCCCTTTCTAGTCAGTCACTGATGTGTGTATATCTAGCAAAGACACAGTGAACTCACTAACTGTCTAGCATGTTCTCATGCTTGTTCTCCTTGTTTTTTTTTCTTCCCTTCTTTTGGGAGCGTGCAAAAGAGTTTCAAAACAGAGAGGAGGTTAACAAGACTTTTAAAGAGTCTATTTCTCCACATTTTTTTCTCATCAGCTTAGCTGATTACATTATGAAAGATCTTATTAAAACCATGTCTGCTCTCCTTTATGAGATGGCATGTATTAAAATGCTGCTGCCACTTTAATTAGGTCTGTCCACTTGTGGGTTTTATTACAGCTTATAAGATTCTTACCTTTTGAAGACAAAATTACTTTGCTTGACTGGAATTCAGAGACAGCCCTTACTCCTGGGTGGGTCTTGCTGTCTGTCTTTAACCAGAGAGGCCATGCACAGCACATCTTAAACCTGTATCAGACAACAGGAACTCTTGCATACTGAAAGTTCTGGGAGGGAAGTGAGGAGGAAGCAAAAGGGGATAAAAAGACAACTTATATCCTGAAGTATGGAAAGGACTGTTTACAGTGCATGCTTTAGATCTGAAAGGGCAACCATCCAGCAAGTTTGGACTTGAGTGCCTGAACTATATCACAGTCACTTAATCTTATTTTACTTTTAGGCACTCTCCTGTGTGCAGGGTATGAAGCCAAATTGCTAATATGTTAGTCACAGCTTTTATAATATCATTCTAGGGGAACTTTTTTCTCTATCCCTCACTCTTTACTTCCCCCACAAAACCCATTAAAATAGTTGATTGTCCCTGACCTGTCAGGTGCAAAAGAAATGAATTGCATTGCTCCTGGAGATGAAAGGGACTCAGTTGTTTGATGTGGGGCTCTGGGAGGAGTACCCCACTGTCTACATGAGGTGCAAACACAGACCATGTTCCCAAGACAGGTTAAATATCCATTCTGCATGCAAAAATAACAGTTTTTTAGACTCCTGCTTGTAGCATAGTGATGTAAGAGAGCATATGCCCACTGCAAAAAATCCTCTCATGGAAGTATGTAACCACAAGAATATCAAATAATTCCCTCTTTGTCCACTGACTGCCTTTTTCAGCTATCCCAGATGAGTCTGCTAAACCTGGCTTTGGATACTTGTTAACGAGTGCAGAGTAAGTAGAGAGAAAAGATTAAAGGAAGAATACAATCTGTGTGAAACAGTGGCCCTGACTCTAAAGAAGCAGATGATCTAAGGGAAGGAAGAGCTTCCCTTTAAACAAGAGACTCCTCATGCAATGCAAATGATCCCATATGCAGCTGCCACTGGCAGGCAGCCACCCGTCTACAGAAGAATAAAGTCAAAGCAACAATTCCCCTGAACCCTGAAGCTCAGTGACTTCAAACAAGAGAAAAAGAAAAAGTGACATGTTTTTTTCCACTGAATTCTTTCCATCTCTAAACTGTATTGATGACCTCATCAGCTACAGCTGTCAGCTTGGAGCTTAGCTTCTTTCTGTCCAATGGACAACATCTGGTGCCATCTATGTATTTGTACCTAGGATGGGAAACATGTGGACTATGCTGCCTCAAAAAAGTCTAACGATGGTCTTAAAAAACAAACCTTAACTTTTGCTCACAGTGGCAAGCACATACAAACCCATTAACTAAGAGGGGACTAAGAAGGGTACATTGACACAGGTAATTGAGGAACTCTTGCCTCATTAGGCAAATTTTACTGACAGCTAGCTGTGACTATCTCAGTTTTACTTACTTGTGTAGTCTCTGCAAGTAGTCACAATGGTAAGGAGTCTGTCAATTAGTGAGGTAAAACCACCATCTCTACTGCCCTTATCTATCCTCTACAGGGAACTCTGGGCTCTTGGTAGTTCATCTAGATATTTTCAAGCAATTGACAAGGTGTTGTTCACCTTGAAAATGTGACCCTTGCCTTTCTTTAGGGGCAGATTTTCAAATCCAGCAATATACTCCAGGTTGCAATTTCTCTTATTCCCTAGACATGATGTTCCAGATGCTTGGAATGAGCTAGGACTATAGCACCACTGGTGCTGGCAATGTGGAAGACTTCAGACCTTCTCTCTACCATATAGCAATATATATTTAAATGTATCATATTATTCTTTCTGACTTCCTAGCAAATCTCTTTGATGCATAAAGACATCATTGGATTCTCACTTAGTTCTGTGGAGTTACCAAATTATGAAGTTTGGTAGCTGCCATCACTGTGACAGCTGAAGAGCACATTCAAGTGTCCTTACAGTCTTAAATCTTGGTGCCAAGTACTCTGCAAATGCAGGGAAGGAGTGGTGCATCCTCAGAAAACCTACAATGTGAGGTTGCAATTCAGCAAAATATGTTTTGCTGTGTGCTCACACACAAGTGTGTGCATGGTGGGGAGGAGTCTACTTGGGTTAAGGTTACAACCACATCTTAAAGTCAATGGCAAATTTTGGTGCTTTGCTGAATCAAGCTTTGTTGTAAGACAAGAAAAAGGAACAAGGGAGGGAAAGTGAGAAGCCATGTGGCAAATTTAAAAGCTGTTTGTGTTTTGTGTCTTGCTAACATGAAGCCTGAAAGCACACTGTGACATCTACCTGCTAGATGCTTAGTTTTTATAGTATGTGAGAATGGACTTGGTGCCAGGATTTGAGGAATTGCAGAGATTTAGACAGTTCTGGAAAACACCCCTTACGGGAGCAGCTGATAAGCTCACAGCTGAGATAGATACTATACAGTGGAAGAGTAGAAGCTGACCTGAAAATACAGAAATGGATAAAAAGCCTCACAAAGCTGTGGAAGAAGCTTAGGAATGAAAAACATGACTAGATTTTTCTCTCCATTTGTTTTGGCACATGTGCTGCCATCCTCCAGAGAAATTAAGCTTTTGGAAGGCTCCTTGCAAATGAGCTTTTAAATATTATTTCATTAGTTAGTCTATACCACCCTAAGTTCCCTCTCCCTCTCTTTTCAAAGATCTGTATTTCATGCATTTCAGATGAATAAAAAATCAGCACTAAAAATAAGCAAAATTAACATAAAATAAAGTGAAAGCAGATTACCTGATAACTTCGGGCCTCCTTATATCCAAAATACGTCAATTTAAGTGGAGAAAGGGGCCTTCAATTTGGGAGGATGGAATTTGTTTCAAATGCTGGATGAAGAATGACTGTAAATGATCGCACCAAGATTTGCTCATGGAAGATGTGTTCCTCTATCATTTGTCCTATATCATGGACCTTCTGTTTTATCACTGGAATGAAAAAGCCCACAGAAACAAGAATGGGCTCAGCCCAGAATCTCTACAGCTATCTCAGCTTACAAAGAGTTAAACTGAAAAGTAAGCATAGAACTTTCTGGGCTGCATTTTTACTCATAGTCCTGAATATACTTCACTGATTTTGTGTTAACTAATAAACTATTTACTGCATTCCACACAGAGATCCAAGGCATTAAGGCTGTGAAATGAAGGGAATTCATTAATGCATCTGAAGGCCCAAAAGCCAGAACTTTAAGTCTGGAATAAATGTATCTTAATCTTACCCATTTTTAGTTACTACCGTTATCAGGAAAAAAAGTTGATGCCTCATACCAAAAAAAAAGAAAAAAAAAGGAAAAAAAAAAAAACAATGCCAAGAGCACCACGAGCATCATTATCTGTTTAGAAATTATATATATCAAGTTTTGAGATGTTGGTCAAGATGAGAGATAGCTATGTTATAATGTTAAAGTTGAATTCAGAAGAACAGGACTGACTTTGGAAGAGTTTAAATTAACAGTAATTTCCATAGAAAATTTTCTTGCTTTGTCTTAGATTTCTGAGATTTTCTAGACATATTCGAAGCAAGGGAAGGCTACAGTTGCTACATCTAATTAAGATGCGTGCATATTTTTTTGGTGTCAGAAACTCATACATAAACACAAATAACCTGTAAGTGTGATCTGTTTCTTATTTAAAAATGCAAGTTCCATGATTATACTGCTACATATATAGTACACCTTGGGAAAGTGTGCAATGATATTGTGGAATTTAGACTCCTGACACTTGCCATTGGCTCCCACAGCTTTGCCAAAAAACTGTCATAGCCTTGTCATAGAGGAAGAGGGCCAAGAGCTCAGTTTAAATCTTTTTTTAGGTGAAATTGGCTAGCTTCTACTAGAATTGTGTGCTTAACACAGAAACTTGTGTTTAAAACATTCAATCAGTCAGACATGCTGACGTTTATCAAGAATGATAGGAATTACTTCTGTGCTAATATTCATACTTAGCTGCAGTACCTGAGTTGAAATTTCATTCGCTCCTACTATCTCTCTACTTACAGCATTGTTGCAAAGAACCTGATTTTTGGCATGTCTGAAGATTTCCAGCCATGTGTGCCTCATCACAAACTGAGACAGCTGCGAGTGAGTTATTTGCAGTCTAAGGTGAAAGTAGAAGAGAAGAGAGAAACCCAGGTCTTGGGGTTTTTTCCATAGATGAAAAAGGATGTTGAATTAATTTTATTTTCTAAAATTGAATAGAAATTCAAAGAGGTGAACCTCAGTATTATTTCCTCAGCAAAAATTTTTCTGGTTTCTCTCAGAAGTTGCTATATCTTATACCAACCTAATAGAGAAAATACAGTATTAATCAATTATATGGGAAATATATGGTCCCAATATCAACCCTACCAAGAAGAAAGGTTTGCACAGAGAACTGAGAATTTCAAGAACTGAGAATTTCAAGAACACTTTTGGAAAAATGTGTAAATAAATTATTCTGATTTCCTCAAAAGCTTGAAGTGCTGTTCTTTCTTCAAGGTATAATGCTGTCTTGTTATGGACAATATCTTGAAACAAAAACTATTTATAAATATTAATTTTTCTCAAGTGAATTTGTAAGCTAAGCCCACAATTTCAGGGCTGACTTGTGCACTCAATTATGCTGTAGTCTTAATTGAAGTGTATTTTTTTTACAGAAAAACATAGTCTAGTAGGGAATGTAATGGAGTATAGTCTCACACAAAATCCCTAAATCACAAGACAACAAATAGCATTTCATTTCTGAAGATATCTTTGAGCTCCTATCTGGCTATTATTCATTGCCATGTTTCTTAGGGTTTTTTTAAAAATTTATTCTTCTGTTTATCAGGAAACATCAGTACAAGTTTTCTTCATCCTTCTGCTAGAATTTTGGTTGTTTTGTGTTACCAGTATTTCTTCCTTCAATGGAGGTGCTCAGCAGGCTTGAGAGACAGAGATGGTAGCCCACTGCAGTCTACACTGCCTCTCTGCACCAGCATTGCCAAGTACATACACTGCTGGGACATTGCTGGTATGATGACTCTTCTAGAGCAGCAAAAGTGTGTTCCAGCCCTTCTCTCTCTAGCTGTATTACCTTGTTACAACAATTACAGAACTTGTAAGGCACAGAACTTATAAGAAAGCAAGGGTGAGGTAAGCTATTTATGAGCACTGTGTGGTGCTTCTCTGTGTGTGATCTCTGAATGGTATCATGAGGCTGATGAAAGGTTTTGATCAATACCATACACCAAAAGTGAAAGGATTGGATTTTCCATAAGTTTTTCTGAACTAAATACCCTCTATCCTGCACTGTGGCCACCACTTTCTGATTCAAAAGAGGTGGCTCTAGGAGTTCCTCCCAGTCTTGCTTCTCCTGCATGTTATCATCAAATCAAGGAATGGCCTGAGTTGGAAGGGAACTTAAAGATAATCTTGTTCCAAACCCTGTGCTATAGTCAGGGACACCTTCCCCTAGACCAGGTTGCATCCAGCCTGGCACTGAACTCTAACAGGGATGTGCCACCCACAGCTTCTCTGGGAAACCTGTTCTAGTACATCGCCACCATCATAGTCAGGAATTTCTTCCTAATATCTAATATAAACCTGCTCTCTTTTAGTTTGAAGCCATCCCCCCTTGTCCTGTCACTACATACTTTTGTAAATAGCCTCTCTCCATCTCTCTTGTAGGTTCTCTTTAGGTACTGAAAGGTTGCAATAAAGTCACCCTGAAGTCTCTTTTCCAAGCTGCAAAATCCCAAATCTCTCCTCATAAGTGAGGTGCTCCACTCCTCTGATAGTATTCCTGGGTGTGTGTGAGACAGATTCTGATCTTCTTTAAGTGGAGTAATCACACTTGGAAATTGGAATTGGTGTGAGATGATATGCATGCAGTTCTGACTCACAACTGACACATAAGTTAATTTCACTCCCTGGATGAGATCTGGTGCTGGATATACTGTGGTGCAGTGAAGCTGTGAGACATGAGATCTCACAGGAAGTTGTGTGGCTGTGAAATTAACTCACCTGGATCACTGCTGCAAAGCAGGGGCTGTGATTAAGCTGTAATTCTCCCCAAACAGTTTCAAAGATCTCTTTTTGCAACCATCACTAATTCTAAAGCAGAGACTCCACTGAGTAGGACATTAGTATTTGACAGCTGAGACTTTCTTCTTTTTTTGGTCAATCCGTTTTTCTTGGGACACAAATTTAGGGGTAAACTGAGTACAAGCACTTGCATTGAAAAATGAAGAGTTTTCAGAAGTATGTCACTTGCATGAAAAGCTGAATTGTGTGGCAGATTTACTTGGAAAGATAAAAGAGGGTTTAGCTTTAGATGCAAAGGAGAATATGTAGTATTCAAACTCTAGCATTCTGGTCAAGCTCATTGTTAGCTATCCAAAGGAAGTACCATCTATGGTAAATGTAAAGCCTTTAAAAGCTTTTCTTTTGATGAGATCTTTCAAAATGGATAGGTCAAACAATCTGTATGATTCATAATGTCAAATTAATTTCATGGTAGAGATAGATCTAACATTGCTTTTTAAGGCTTCCCCATAAAACAGCACTACTGAAAAGTTCTGAAGTTCTCGTGGGAGGGCACTGACTTTTGTAATTTTATATTTTTTTCATTGAAAGTGCTATTTTTTCAAACATTTTTGCTCTTGGATTATTTTCCCTTGGATTGTTATGACTGGTTAGCCTTGTTGCCAAGATTCAGAAGCCTGAAACTGCTGATTTACTTCATTACAATAGATGATATCTTCATTGTTGGTATGGGAGTTCCAGCCTTCACAGAATAAACAGATCTGAGAATACAAAGATAATGTTGAAAAGTAATAACTTTGAAAAGTCCCAAATAACAATGTTATTTAAAAAAAAGGATTAACCTTAAAATTTAGAATAATTTGGCTATGCATTACAAAATCTTCTAGTTTTAGAACTCTAAGGCTAAAATATTCAGATTTTCCTCTCTCATCATATCTCTCAAGTACTCTTGAATCTTTAAAGGTTTATCAATAGGCATTATTTTTGAAATCCATACATTTTTTTTCCCTACTCTCTCTGTCAAATGTATGTTTCTCTTTTATTTAGGGAACTAAGGACCATAAATTTCAGCTAAAGGCAAAAAGATTAGCCTGATATGCCAGATGGAGGTTTCTGTCTTCTAAAAGTACCCCCATAGTGTAATTATCGGTAACTTGAAAAATGTGACTAAACAGAATTTTACTTCTTTTAAACTATTATGCTTCTGAATTTTTATTACATTTACCGTGAAAATAAATGAACTTGATATAGTGAATACAGGATTAAGAGAATCCTAATCCTATGCTCCATGCTTTTGATTGACTAATTTGTATTCCCATGAGAATCATACTTCTCATATGAGAGAAAAAAACACTAAGAACTTAATAACTTCAAGTTTTCTATAAAGTTGCGACACACTAATCTTAATATGCCTTATATAGGGACTCTGAATAAGTGGACATATTTATAGCTTGAACTGTGCCAGATGTACTGCCTTTTACTGTCTTGTAGACTGATGTTACATTATAGCTGGTGTCAGCAGTTTGGGGACAGAGTTCTTTACCTTACTAATGCCATACTAATGATCTCTTATTTTCCAGAATTCTTATGTTTTATATTTCCTCTTGCAAATACAGCTTTTTCTGTCCACATCTTTCCTACTGTGTTATTTCAGGGCCAAATAGTCCTTGCATTAGCTAAGTGTAGCTGGTCTTATTTGGTGATGGACGTGGAAAACCAAAGATATGTAGAAGAATATTCAGGAAAATGGGACTAAGAATGAATGAACATAATAGCTCCTCTACTTACTTTTTTTGACAACCACAGCAAGCTGAGTATATTTCTTTCTTCTTGACATAAATTTTCAAAAGGTATTACAATACAGCTAATGCACCCACTTTTAACATGTCCATTTGTATGCAGCTAGAAGCAGAGATTATGAAGATCTCTTTGTGAAAACTATAAATTAGTAGTCTTTTGATATTTCTTCTTTTTTTTACCAACTTTGTGGTGGTTTCATGAAGCTATTTACTCGCTGTAACAACAAATACGTTATTGAAGTGTTTCCTAATGGGCAGCTATGTCTTCAGTTTAATAATAATTAAATTTTCAGTATCAAAACGTTTGATGACATTCTTTAGAAGTAGGAAGTTTTCCATATCCTTGAAGTGGAATCCAGAAAGTAAAAGGGAAGTGTTTTTCTATTTCTTTAGATAATTTTTTATCCGCCAGATTTTTTTTTTCAGATTTGTTAGGCAATTGACAGATTTGCTGAAGTTTCTATGACCTACACAGCCCTTGAAAGAGATGTATTATATTCATAAGATGAGTTAGGCTGGATAGAACAGCAGCAGATGTTGTTGTTTTAATTCATGAATATTTAAATCTCCTGAGTTCTAGTTCCTGTAATAAATACCCTTTCTGCACAGAACTGCTATTTACAAGAGTCTGGATTTTTCTGTTTCTACTTTTTGAAGTTACTGCAGATGGCTAATCAAATTAGTGAAAATCTGCTCCTCACATCTTGTAGGTACAACAAAAATAGTCATAGAATCATAGAATCACCATATCATACAATTTGGTGAGTTGGATGTGGCCCAGCAGGATCATCAAAATCCAACTCCTGGCTCAGCACAGGACACCCTAACATTCACACCGTGTGCCTGAGAGCATTGTTCAAATGCTTCTTGAGCTCTGTCAGGTTGGTGCTGTGACCACTGTCCTGGGGAGCTGTTCCAGTGCCCAAAAATCCTCTTGGTACAAAACCTTTTCCTGATGTCCAGCCTAAACCTCCCCTGACTCAGTTTCATGCCATTCCCTCAGGTCTTGTCACTGGTCATGAAAGTTAAGAGATCAGTGCCTGTCCCTGCTCTTCCCCTCTCAGTGAAGTTGTACCTGCAGTGAGGTCTGTCCTCAGCCTCCTCCAGGCTGAACAGACCAAGAGACCTCAGTCACTCCTCACACACCTTCCCCTCAAGGTCTTTCACCACCTTTGTACCCTCCTTTGGACACTCTCTGGTAGTTTAATGCCTCTCTCATATTGCAGTGCCCAAACTGCCCCCAGCCCTGGAGGTGAGGCTGCCCCAGCTCAGAGCAGAGCAGGACAATCCCCTCCCTTGCACAGTTGTGATGCTGTCCCTGAAGCCCCCCAGGACAGAGCTGCCCCTCCTGGCTCCAGGGCACTGCTGGCTCAGGTTCAGCTTGCCATTGCCCAGGACCCCCAGGTCTCTTTCCATGGCACTGCTTTCCAGCATCTCATTCCCCAGTCTGTCCATACATCCAGGGTTGCCCCATCCCAGATGCAGAATTCAGCACTTTATCTTGTTGAACTTCATACAGTTGATGATTGCCCTTTAATTTGCTGAGGTCTCTCTTAAGGGCCTCCCTGCCCTCAAGGGAGTCAAAAGCTCCTCCTAAATTAGTGTTGCCAGCAAACTCAGTATTCCTTCGAGTCCTGTATCTGTGTCATTCCTGAAGTTGTTGAAGAGAACTGGGCCGAAAATGGAGCCCTATGGAATCCCACTGGTGACTGAACATCAGCCTGATGTCACTCCATTTCTGTCTTATTGTTCTGTCTTTTGTGACCCTTATCTAATTGCCCTGCATTTCTTTTAGAGACATACTTTAGTAGCTGAATTATTATCTTTTCTGGTGTGTTCTGGTAAGTTGCCAAAGAAAATAGGTGCAGGTGCAAAGCAATTGCATCACTAGACTTCAATGTACCTGAATTGAAGGTGGAGTCAAGCAATTTAATGACCACATTACCTTAACTGTGTTTATGTATTTCAGCCCCTGCTGGATCAGGCGAGGGAATACACACTACAGAGAATGAATCTGTCATGCCTGTCATGTCTGCCTCTGCTAACTCCAGCAGACAGCAGAGCCCATACAGCAATTTGCTCCCTCCTCTGCCATGTAATGCAGAAGAGAATTGGAAAGGTAGAAGTGGGAAAGCTCATGGATTGAGAAAAAGAGAGTCTAATAGATAAAGCAAAAGCTGCATGTGTAAGCAAAGCAAAATAGGGAATTCTTTCACTAGTTTCTGTAGGTACGCAGGTGTTCAGCCATCCCCAAAAAAGTGAAAGAACAAACCAAATTAAATGATTCCCCATACAAATACAAAAGGAGATTTATTTCTTTGTGCACCATTAGTTTCATCGGGGATTTGTAAAATACATCAGTCAGTTATTTCAGAGCAGCCATTTTCATAACATGAAACCATAACAAATACCCAAAATTATTACATGTGGGGAGTAAATGGCATTGCATTTCTCACAAACACCCACTAAAGCAGCAGTAATTTATTGTTCAGGCAGACATACTGCATCTTACTAGAGGCAGCTTACTTAGTTCTTTGTTAGTGTGCTGCCTGTCATTATTATGAATTGGCATTTCTTGCTAGTATGTGATTTTTTTTGTTTTTATAGGTGTGTGCATATATACTTCTGTTTGCCAGAGAGGTCCATGGTAATATTCCATTACTGAAATGGAAAATGTGAATAATCTGATTTTAATAATTCTGTACAGCCTGTGTTTTATGCAGGGCCTTTGCATGCTAGGGCTTTCAGTTTAAACAGCATAGCACCATATTCAGAATAAGCCTCATAACAAGGATAAGCTACCATATCCTTTGTAGGAAACTAGCATGACAGACTGCTTGTCAGGAGTGTCTGTCCCTCCACAGGCTGGGGGATGCAGTGGAATTAGAGGTCTAGCTGCCTCTGCAGGTTTATGGTTTTACAGGAATAACAGAGATGTAGTGGGACAGTCCACACGTCAGGATCATTGCCCTGGATGAATACAGGGTTTCTGAGGGACAAGCCAGGAAGATGATGGTAAGGGGTTTGTTTAAGCCCCCTCTGTGCCAGAGTGGTGGGAAGGGCAGGAGGTCTGCTTTGGCAGATGGGCAGCATGTGCAGTGAGCCAGCTGAGAGCTTGTGATTGGTGAGCACACCAATATTTGAGCTGTGTTGTGATGGGTGTCTGCTGCAGATCACCTAGTCAGGAAGCGTAAGTAGATGAGGCTTTCAGAAGCACCTGCCAGAAGCCTCACTCTCACAGGTCCTGGTCCTCATGGAGGACTTCAGCCACCCTGGCCACTGCTGGAGAGAGGGCCCTATGGGACACAAGCAGTCTGTGAAGTCTCTGGAATTCATTGATAACTTTCTGACAGGTGATCAGACAGTGATGAAGGGACATCCTTTGCCTGTCAGCAGACAAGTGATAACCTTGTGTGTGCAACTACATCAACATCACTTTGGTAATCGTTGCTGCCTGGTGTACTGACTCCTGTGGACATTGGTGTCCCTAGAACATCAAGGTTTAACCTGACAATCCATTTCTTGTCATGGTGATTCCAAGCATCACAGAACAAATTATTTTTTCTTTTCTTTACACCTATATTTTCTTCCTGTCCACACCTTTTTACCCAGAGCAGATTTGTCTCATTACTGAAGGGGCCAACATATGATACTGAGTTTTTAGGTAGCTGGAGTTCTCAACTGCCCATTATGAATTCCCTGCTGAGATGGTGACTTGTGTCATCTCAGATCTGACAGCAAGGGAGTGAGATGTCACTTCTGTTGCTCCAGGAGTTTACAAAAAGATAAATAGTTGTGCAGAAAACAACTGGAATTTCTCTTTACTGGGTTTCATTACACTTGCTCTGTAATTGCATACTAACAGAAATTTAAAAATGCTTTAGTCAAAAGATGAGAAGCATTCTCTTCCTGTTCAAATCCAGTTATTGCAACCATTGTTTTTCTCCCAATTACCTATATGCTTAAATTCACCCCTGTTTATTTTCTTTTTAGGAACTGCCACAGATGTTAATGGAAACCAGTTTCTACCTGACTTATTAACAGCCCACAAGATTCGCAATAGCTCACAAGCCAGCTCACACAATTGGACTGTCATAGTGGAAAGTAGATTTCCGTCTCACATTGCTTGTATAAACAAAGGTACAATTGATTATTCCAATTTCTTTTATAATTCTCTGCTGTATATAATGTGAAACAGATACAACATATGCAGAACAACTGTTAATTTTTCTTTATTAGAAATCTTGGATTTCCAGCTATTTACATGCTATTCTCTACTGCTTATCTAAGTTTAAAGGCTAAATACAATCTTCTATTGTATCTTGCATTTTAAACTGAATAACATGTCAGGTTTGTTCCCTGTGCCTCATTAAAATGAGAATAATACTGAATTAAAATGCTCAGTAAAGACATCATTTGGCTTTGCTATGATGCTTCATATAATTCCTGTTGGGTCCTGTGTGGAAGTGAGAATTACACTCTCTGAGGTCTTCAGCCTGCCAACACACCTGCTCTTTGGGGCACCATCCTGCCATCCTATTTAGGATTTCTGTTCTGCATAATGAAATATACAAAAATTACCCAAAATTTTAATTCCTTTGGGAACTGGGTGTATTTATTCTCTGAAGCTGTTTGTAGGAAGTAGATATAGCAGCGTGTCTACTGTGTTCAGTGTTTGATGAAATACGTATTTAGAAGGAAAATGAAAGTTCCTCACTTTGTTTGGGTTCTGTCCTATAGTGAGGGGAACTGATGCATGTGGAACTACTGAAGCATTATTCAGGTTTGGAAAAGGCCTATGGAAGGTTTGCATTATTTCAACATGTTTTATGGAAAGATGAATTCAGGGTGCTTGTGCCTGATGTCAATACCACATATAAAGCTTTGAGAAGCTGTTGGCTGGCTACATGCAGAGCTCTGCCCAGGGACCTGTGCTGTTCTGAGGCTACTAGTCTCCTTCATCTCAATTCAGCACAGGCAAAACTAGTAATAATTTGATTGAAGTACAGTAATAAAGAGGATTTCTTTCCTCAGCACTTTCAAAGTGCCTGCATTTCTCTTGGTAGATAATGGTGTGATTTCCAAGCGTGTGCCCAGGCATAATTTTGCACTTACTTCTTTTGATATCAAGATTAGTTTTGGCTATTGTGCATTAGGATGGAGACATCAATAACATCAGTTGATTTATTATTTTTTCATTTAAGCTGTGACAAGTGTATTGCTTGTGAAAAAGCTCTCTGGGCTCTCCAGGGTGCTCATACTACCAGCCTCCAGAACATACAAAGTCCAGTCCCTTTTTGTCTCCCTCAGATGCAGTTATGCATGAGATCCTGCAAATCATTCCCTGGGATTCATGGTCCCCAGTAGTGAGGGAGTAGAGTAGTCCACCCGTGGCATATAAGAGAATGAGACTCCAGCTTGGTGGCTCCCATTTCCAGTGGGCAAAAAATCAAAACGGCAGCAGGAAAAAAAATGCCTCTTCTTGGCCTGGATTTTTATTGAGCCCTCTAAGGGGTAGTGGCATGTAACTTTAAGACACAGGGAATAGTGTTGTGCTTTAGAAGACCTTTAGGAGCCCATTAGTCACTTGCATGACAGGATAAAAAGTCTTCTGTCACTTGGGTGGGGAAGGGTCTCACTGGTTTCAGAAATAGAAAATTTTCCTTTTACTGAAATGTTATACTTCTATTATTGCTTGGGTTTACTTCATTTATTTGCTTTGGAACACTTTTCAGCTGGGACAGTTAATGAATATGAAAGAGACTGTATCTGTGTTGATTCAACTGGTCTCATATAAAAGCCTCGAAGTCAGCTTTAGTAGCTGAAAATGCAGCTGTTTCTCTTCAAATACAAGTGGTATCATAGCTGATAAGTCAAAATAAGCCTGAACAAGCAACCCTAGACTACATCTTAACTAGTTTAAGAACCAGTTTTAGAGATTTATAAGTACAGAGAGTACTGTTCTGTATTATCTGCATGTGCCATGATTTAAACATCTACCAACCACTTCCCATTAATAACATAGGAACAGAAAATCTCAGTCAGTGAAGGAGAGAGTATGCAACTGCACAGAGATCTCATCAGTGCCATGGGGCCTCTACACTGAGAGGAAAGAAATTCTGAATAAACTGATTTTGCATGTGTATAACTCTGTGCATTGGCATACATCCAGTGTGGTGGCTTTGACACTTTTCCTTTCAACATTTTAAAAATGTATTAGGTTTCCATTATGAAAACAATAATGTGAGAGGGGACAAGGGCAATCACAGATAAACAGATTTTGCCATTGTTAATAGAGTCAATATAACTGGTCAGCTTCTCAGTTACTTCCATTCTGCTGCTCACATCAGGAAGTGTCATGTGAGCTCTTCTACACTTGGCAGACTACTTTGCTGCTTATAAGCACAGAAAAACCATGCATTTGATGCACTGACAAGCTGAAATTTAGCGAGTCTTGAGCTTCAGCTGTGTAAATAAGATGACTATACAAAGAGACATATATCTACAGGAAGCATAGTTTTGCTGCAAAACCATGTGCTGTCTCAATAAAATTAAGGACTCTCCACAACAGAAATTTTACCTGAGTTCATTCCCTGTCCTGGATGCCACTGCAGCAGAAGCAGCTGCTCCTATGCCCTGCTCTGCAAAGGACTGGCTTGCTGGTGAGCTGACTCAGGAGGAACATCACACACAGACTCTTCCCATCACAGCAAAAACCCATCTGGAAATTTTGGAGCTCAGTTCTTTGCATGGCAATATGTTTAGAGAAAGGAAATAACTGTTCCCCACCTTGTTCTCTCCTTAACTCTCACAAGTGAGCTTCAACATCTTAAAAGAATTATTTTAATAATTATTACCCTTCAAGGAAGGGCATGGGGAAAGGCTTTATAGTTTATTGGTCACATTAATTGTATATTTTTGTCTATTACTTAATATACTGGATACCCATAACTTTTAAACATAATTTTAAGTATAAAAAAAATCCTATTTATTATCTTCATAACGTTTGGTAAAAATGTGCAAAATGCACACTTTCATTTCCACACTGCTTTCCCAATACTTTCTACAACTAGAAAACATTGCCTCATTTACATGTGTTCCCTATTATGCCTTTTTGCTGTTACTCACAACAATCCTGTAAGACATCAAAGATTTTAAGGGTTCTCAATTTCTCAAGAACATAAAAGGCAAAGTACCCCTCTGCCCCCTCACCACCAATAGCTTACAACACATAGGTGACATGAAGATTTTCCACAGGGGACATCTATGTACTCCTCAGTGGCCCAGAGCTCAGCAGGGCTCCAAGGGAGCTGGTGCAGTCCTGTGCTGCAGAGATGTTTGTCTGGGTCCTAAACGAATGAAAACTGAATTAATGTGAGGTTTAAGCCTACCATGGACACTGGACAGTGTGTGTTCAAAACTGCATATAGGCGGCACATGAAAAGTCACTGTGAAAGCACATATAGGAAGCATTAATGTCCTATTTTGTGACTGAGAGACAAGCCACACTGGAGCAAAATCTGGTTATTATATAAGAGAGAAAAAAGATAGACTGAGATGTTAAACCTGTTCCATGAGCATTTTTAGCATTCAGTCGCATGCAGGTTGCACAAATACCTGAGTAAGTGGTTGTAAGATTTTTAACAGTTCTGTCCAGTCAAATCTATTGATCTATTGATCTTAGTCTTACATTGTTTCTCAGCACTACCTGTGCCAAAAGGTGCCATGGCACTTGCTTTGCAGACTCTTTTCAGGCCCCAAGACAAACATGTTTTCAGAAGCTGGTGATGTCCCCTGAATATGGAAGAGCTGCAGGACTCTGTGTGTAAGCCTAGGCATCAGCTATTTTTTCTCTCCAGGAGTTTGTGCTGTAGTCTTACCCCTGGAAAATTTATGCTAATGTTGCTTAACCACAGACCTGGGAATACTTAATAGGAAAGGTGGGAGCTGGATAGCAGTAATACTACTCAGGGGCATAATCAGATGCTTCTCTCTTAATGAGGAGCACAGAGCAGCAAAAAGCTTTGTTGATATGCAGAGATAGGCCAATATTATGAGGGAGGTGTTCAACAAAAGATGAATGCTAATATAAATCGTCCCAACTAGAATCTTTTCTACAACAAAATTGACCCTGCCCTACACATTGCCATAAAGGGCTGGCTTTTCCAGTCCCCATCTCCTTCACTGCAAGTATTTTAGCCCAGGACACAGCTCCAGAATATTTCTGTTGAGATAATATGTTTCTAAACATAACTCTTTAACTTCTGCAATCAGCTGTGAAAACTGACACTGTACTGCACACAAACCAAATAACTGCAACAATTTACATAAAAGAATAAAGAATAAATGACACTCCAGGGGCATGCAAATACCTTATATGATGCAAGACAGTCCACTGAGGAATTTCAGCCCAGCATGGAGCAGACATGGCAATTGTACCTAGCTTGTCCTTTTGCATTGTAATTCTTCTCTTATTTCTTCATCAATTGTAATGAGGAAAATAAAATGAAATAAGCTGGCAGCTTGATATGGAGTAAAAGCATACTTGTCACATTATGCTGTAACTAATTGACTATTAATAGGCAATAATACAAGCATGGCTTAATACAAGTGATGTCTGCTCATTGTTATGGAACTGCCATAGGCTTATTGACTTTATGGCTTATGTTAATTTAATGACCTGTGAAGGTCTGTACTGTTCATTCCTAAACAGTCCCAAAACATTTTAAGCCATTCCTCAGGGGTTGCTAAATCTACTAAAATTCAGTTTTAATTTTTTTCTGCTATTGTTTAGTGAAAGTCCACAGCAATCACCCACTCATCCTATATTTTTAGCAACACTCCAGAAAATAACTGCTCATTACCTTGATTAATTTATTTTAATATATACATACATTTTCTAACTTTTGGAGTTGCCTATCAACAGAAATGGGCCTGCAGTATTCCTCTGTCCTAGAGCACACTTGGGTTGTTCACTGGCACTGAAGATTCCCAGCCTTCTTTATATGGGGTTCTTTAAATTATCAGGCAATAGAGAAAAATGACTTGGGCTTTTCCTTTACAAGCTGTTGTTCAGCAGTGCATTTGAGAACTTGAGAGATCCTGTAGTGCAAGTTCTAGTATGTATGCTGCTCTTTGTTCTAGCTCCATGTTGAAAATCTGGTTAATGCCCAATAAAAGGTGCTTGAGTACAAAGTGGTGCACTTGCTGCTAAAAAATATTAAGTGACATCCTAGTGATTGTAGTGGTCCTTTTATTCTCTCGGCTATATTAACTGGCCTGAACTCCCCATGTGTTCCTTTCTCTGTAAATCTCTTACAGTCCACAGACCTCTCTGATTGCTGGGACAAGAGCAATGAAGAGAAAGGCCTCCTGGTATATGAGATAAAGTAACCATCAAAGTCATAAGGTGTATTTTTAATATTTTATGTACCAGGAAAGATGAAACAAAAGTAGTTTTCTTTACAGTCCTGGTAGCCATTTTTATAAACAAATACTCTTTCTTAGAGGTAGGCTAATTTCACCTCAGTCTGCCTTAACTCCCCTGATTTTAATAGATTTACAAAATAATTTCCTTTTCCGTACTTGCTTAATTGTTGTGATAGTAAATATTTTGATCTGAGTAAACTCTTTCTATTATTATTCATCATAGTAAACAAAACACTACAGAAAGCAAATTTTACTTTTCTTAAATTAACCAAATATTCCCTATGAATCACATGGAGGTACATTAAAACAAATGTAAGGACACATGCTGAAAATTCTTTCCAAACCAATCTTCATTCAGTTATATTAGAAAACACTGCTTTCCATTAGTCATTCTCAAGTTCTGAATAGAGCTTCTCAGCTCTGAAGAAGGAAGAGTGCTTCTATTTATAGCAGTGTGAAAGTAAGTGAGGGAGGTGGAGAATAAGATGTGGAAGCTGTAGCAGAAATATGAAATTAAGGACCTGAGGAAAGAAGAAATTGAATAAAAAATGATCTGTTCTTAGTTCATGTCAATTGACAAGTAACAACCATGACAGCTATTTTGGGGATGTATATTCTTTCTGTAAGTCAAGTAACTGGAGTCAATCCAGCATCTTTTTCTACATCCTAAATTCTGAAAACATGTTGTACCTTGCAGGCAGGAATATCAAGAAAGATTATTTTTCTCCCTTTTATTTTTCCCTCTTCCATTAAGACCCAGGTTAATAATAAGAAGGACAGCTTAGTGGAAAGAAATGTATCTGTTTTGTAGGTGCCTTGAAAAGTTATTTGTGCATGGAGGTAAACACGGGACACAGAAGAATTCCAGAATATTTGAGCTCATTCTGCTGGTGCAACATAAATAAATGACATCAGTGTCCTGATTCAGATAATGAGTGTCCATATTTTTATGGTCGATCTTTCCTGAATAAAGCCTGAATAAAGGTAGACCTAGGTATTAACTTAGATCAGTCAAAGTCTATTCCCACCTACTGAGTGAAAGTGGGACAATTTTATCCTTTAAATGAGAGGGAAAATTGTGCTACTCTTTCAACTTCATGAACCATTTAAACTGAAGTATCCAACAAATCCTTTGTATGAAAATGCTGTCACATATTATCAGTAAATCTTAAAGCTCAGGTGTGAAATGGAAAGTTATCTTTAATTAAAATAATTTAAAAAGAGACGGTTATCATTTTGATGCAGAAAAGAATAGCTTTGCTTGATGTTATTTCACTGGAAAGAAAGAGTACAAGCAGCACCCTACTTATCTACTTGCCACAGTGTTAAAATGTAGATAGTATTGAATCTGAAATAAAATTAAAATGAAAAATATAGATTGACTCCACCATTTTCTGGATATCAAAACAAGTGGTATGAATACTTTAGGGCACCCTTGAGTTCAGGCAGTTTTAATAATGTCATTAAATTTCACAATCATTACTTAATCGGTTCACAATCAACTATAAAATATTTCACCTCTCCGTTTCTTTTTTTGCCACACTAGTATTGTCAGCTCCTTTTCACATTTTGGCAAGCAGTAACAATTTTGCAATTTATCCCAGTCTGCTGAATGAGAATTTGCCACTTCTTGTGTGACTGGCAAAATCATATCTTAAAACATTTGCTGCATGAACAAAATGCCATTCTAACTGCATGTCATGCATGGCAAAATGCCTTTTGCTCAGTTGGAACCGTGCCTATCCATCATAGAGGCCCAGTGGATTAGGATCCTGCCTAAAGATGGGTACCTTGATACTGAGTATGCCTGTGACGCGTGAGATTTGCAATGGGTTTTACTGGAGGCAGCAATGATCCCTCCAATCTCAAAACCAGCCCCTCAGGGCTGGGATGCAATGTCTGAGTGAACAACAGTTGATGTCAAAACCAGGAACTGTTTCCCTAGTCACAGTATGTCAGTCACCATCCACTGCAGGTTTGGGTTACTGGGGCTCTCTTGATTGTGTCAAAAGAGAGAAAATTACCCCAGTGTGTGTTCCTGCCCCTTCCTGACCCCTTACTGGAAACACTCCACACTGTCTGTACTGGCACAACACCCACCAAAAACAGCAGAGCCCTTCTACCAAGAAGCAGGCATTCCAAGGGAGTAGGTGCTTATATTAACTTTGTATTTACAGTGTCTTGTGAGACCATGTATGCCTCTCTTCTATTGCAGACAACTGCTGTGAAAAAAACATAATCCACTTCACTGTGAGAGAGATTCTGGTGGGGGGAAAATCTAGAACTTCTATAATGCATTTCAGTAACTATGAAAAAGGAAACTTCTCTGCAGAAGCCTTTTGTCAGGATTCATTTAATCTGCTATATGAAGAAAAGTGTAATTGAATATTAATATTATGTTGCTACACACAGACACACTGCTATACTTATTTGAGGGGAAAAGGTTTGGGGTTTTTTTCAGGAAAGCTTACTTGTAGAAAAGGATTTTACAAATGAGCTGACCCCTACCAAATGCACATTTTGTCTTGTATACACATGGTGACTCCTTGTCTGACCAGCTAAGCTGGGCTCTATCAAACCTCTGTTGACATCAAAGGAGCTGAATCCATTATTTGTTCCCAGGCATTTGTGTGACAGAGCTGTAAGGTTGTCCCTTGCCTTATCCCAGTCACTTCAAACTTCAGTATTAGTGTTTTGCATCCACACAGCTGGTCACTGCTCAGAAGCAAACAGCAAGCTCCAGGCTTGCATTGATGTCAATGTCTGCTGTGTGTTTAGAGGTTCAGAGTAATTTTAGTGTCATAGGACTGGGGACCTAAGCTGGAAGCAGTGCTATTGCAACAACTTAGTCATATGGGCTTCCTTGAACTTGGAAGCAATTGTTTTAATAAGCATGGGTTGAGAAATACCTGATCTTTCCTTCTGGGTAAAGGCCAAGGGAGAGTTAATTCAGTAGCAGAGCTGATAACCCAGCATTATGAACTTGGCTATCAGAGTTAGTGAAATCTGCTGTGTGCATCTGCTCACTTCACCAATGCATTTAGTTCTTGTTTCCTTTTCTCCTGCCTATTGTCTAGTGTGTGCTCTTGTACAGGTAAACAGCATATGATGGCACCAAGCCAGCCATCCCCCACTCTACTCGTGTGAGTCAGGTACAGACATACACATACGCGCAAAAAATCAGCCAGCCAGCCAGCCAACCAAAGAAAAAAAATGAAAAAAAAAATCAAAAACACAACAAACAAACTCACCAAAACCCCCAAACAAACAAACCAAACCAAACCAAACCAAACCAAACCAAACCAAACAAAATAACCCCACCCTTCTCTGGCAACTGCAGTGCACTACTTCCTTTGCAATTTTGTCACATTTTGGATGCAAAACCAGGGTGATTTCCATGATTTCAGAGTACAACATAAGTCACTCTGCCTTTTTGGGTGGGAGCACATGTGGCTTTGCTTTTTTGCTCTGTGTTGCTCTGGGATGCTGGTAGAATGGTGAGAACCTGTGCCTTACAGCAACTTTAGCTTCATGGAATAGTGCTCCTTACAACAAGATTTTTGCTAAATCAGTGCTTTGTTTTGCAAAGAATTTGAAGGGCTGACAGTGGCTCTCTGGAATCGCCATGAGAGCAAGCCACTGCAGAAAGAAAAACTTTCCTCTCTACTGCTTCAACTGAGCATCTTCTTTCTAATCGAGGAAAGCTTGTGATGCCCTGGTCACAGCCTCAGAGATTGTACATATTGATGATAACCAGCAAGTTTCACTGGAGCAAGGAAGGCAAGAAAAGTTTAAAAATGAGGTCTCCAGCTGCCCCTGACCTGCCAAGGCTGCAGCTGTCTGGCCTCTGATGCCCTTGAAGCTTTGAGCCGAGACAGAGAGAATCCCAGCTCCCATATCCCTGTCTGAACCCTGCTTGCTCAGATTTTCAGATTTCAGTAAAAATCAGTACAAAATGGCAGTTGTTCTGTTATTTCAATCCAAAACCTAATGCAGTCTCATAACACTTCTGTTGTTTTGTGTCACTTTCTCATAAAAAAAAAATTCATGTCGGTCCAGCTTTAGGGTTTCTTGTCTTTCTGCATATCTGGTCCTCATCTTTAACAGTTATCAAATTCTTTAGTTTTTTCCACTTTTAAAACCTTGACTGTCTGCTGATCCTGAACTAAGAATCTCAATTCACTGCCAAGACTCTGCAGAATGTTTTCCTCTTTTGTTTTAATCTTTGTGGTTCTCCCTAATTTAGAACCTTTTAATTTTTCTGTTTTAATCAGATTTGTGCAATCAAAATTACATTCTGCCTTCTGGCCTGGATTTTGTCCCTCATTCCAGTCTTCTAGAGAACTGATAAGAGATAAAAAAACTTAACTCTGTGTTGTTCATGGAAATTTAAAAAAATAGAATCAAGTTTTCTGCATATAGAAAGTCTTCTGCTTTCATCCCCCATGCCCCTCTGGATGGTCTTGTAAAGATCATTATTTTTCTTTTAATCTGAAACAAGTTTCCACAATGAGTTCAGCATCTTTTTTTGAAGCTGATTGCATTAACCCAGTTTCACAATACCAGTGGCTGATCAGATCCTTTAGTACACAGAAGCATAAAAGCCACATCTGTTTCAAACAGGTAGACACTTTGGAGGAGATGTAATGTATAGGGCAATTTAAAATACCCTCCCCCAGGCTTATTAATTCAGACATAAACCATCAATGATTTTGTAAGTTTCAACCAAACTCTAACATTTCAGACCATGATTTCAGTGGGAGGTTTGACTGAAGCTGGATTTTAGTGGGAGATTTTATTGAGTTTGAACTACAAGATTTGGGATGAAAGTGGTCTTCCTTAGTTAAGAAAATAATTGTGCACTACTCTCATGATGATCTGGCTGGGGAAAAAAGCCTAGTGGATGGGACTGTTACAGTGAATCACATTTTTTTTTTCACAAAGCCTTAGAGGGGTTTGTGAATACAGCATCATATACAGGAAGTTGAAAGATGTACAAAGGGATCTAGATCTCTTGCACCTATCTAGTAGGCAATTAAAATGACTAAAACTGACAAAGATGTTCTTACCTCAAGCTGACCAAATACATGGGTAAAATGTAAAAAAGAGGTTTCAGTGGCAGTCCTAGGCAGTGATGTACCTTCAATATATCAGTACCATTGCTCTAATCCATGCTGACACAGGACTCCATGTCTCCTGTGGATGAGCAGGGCATGCCTTTTTCACCCTTTGAAACAAAGATGGTCTCTTAGGTATGAGGAAGGAGGCTTTGCCACTTCACAAAACAAACTTCTAGGAATGAAGTTTGGTTAGCAATATTTCTCTTTTGCCTTTGAGAACTAGCAGTAATTAAATATGCATATTTTGAAATGGATAAGGGAGAAAGGACTCCGTGGCCAGGGAGCAGAGGACTAACACTGGGAATCTGGGATATATTGTTCAGTTTGGGAAGCCAGTTAACAAATCCCTGGTCTGAGTGTGAGTTCCCTTGAGTCACTGGTCCAGACTGTGGTCAGTCACCTGGAACAGATGGTGTGGTGCTGTGGGTGTGGCCGAGGGTCCTGGGTTTTCCACATTCTGCCCACGGATGGCTGCTCTGACTTTACACCTCCTACAGGGCAGGCTCACCTGTAAGGGTGGCTGTTTGGCAAGTCCCGTGTGCTCATCCCAGAGAGGGAAATCATAGTGCAGCCCACACAAAAGCAGGTGCAGCCCTTAGCTAGGGTTTGCCGTCTGCACCCTGTACTGTGTGAAATCTACCACGTTCATGTGAGAAGAAATTTGTTTCTTACTCCAGCTTAGCTGGCTGAAAGTTCCTTCTTATTCTTCTCAGGAAAAATCTTACTAGACTTTGCCTTAAGAGACAGACAGCTGATGAGTTAAAATATCTGTATCTGGGACACTTTGTGCTTTTCATCCTAAGAAGTCAGCATACTTCAAGATCAGGCTGTCTCAGCAAGGCCCTAGAAAACCTGGTAAGAAAACATTCATGTTTCACGTTTCTCATCTATTATCACTGCTGAGGTCAAGTTCTACCTTTGTGTCATTGTACCCTCAAGAAATATATATGGTGGAATTTCTGCTCACACTCACAAAGGCATTTTGATGGTGTGTGGTTTTGGTGCTGACATTGTTAGCAATAAATTCTCTTGTGGAGGATAAGTAATACATATCTTAAAGAGAGATCTGAAACCCTTGCACAGCAAGTGATAATTCTTATATTAGTTGGCAGCTTTTGAGAAAAATTATGTGTGCTTTCCTCTTCCAACTCCTTCATTAGTTTTGAGAACAGTGGGAGGATGTTTGTTCTTGTAACTGAGGTACTGTATTGTTTGGAGTTTTGGATTGAAAAAATATTCTCTGTGACCTTGAGCAGCCATTTACCTTTTCTGTTCCTTGCTTCCATTCCATAAATGGATTGCAGACTCTATTCTCTACAGGATATTACTCTTTTTCAAAAATGCTGATTTTTTTTGAAGCACCATTATTTATACCCCTCGTTTATGATCAAATGTTCAACAGAAAGAATTCTGAAGTGACAGTCTTATCAGTACTTTCCAGTGAAAGAAGAAAGATCTAAATTAAACACTTGATATTTTCTATTTGAAAGTGCAGCTTTCTTTACCACACCATTTCACAAAGGCTTTTGAAAGCTTTAATTTGGGGTCAATTATGAGTAAGAGTTTTTGAAACATCGTGACCTACACAGATCAAAATTCTCATCTTCTAATCTATTCTTAATACAGTGTTTTTCCTACTAGGCCTGTCTTGAAGTTCTTGAATGGGAGCTCTGCTGCCTAAAACAATCCCTGTCTTCTACCACAGTCCAGATTTGAATAAACTGACATGATCATTTCCACATCTCTTCCAATAATCCCATTTCCTTCAACCTTCACCTTACTTTAGCAGTCAAATCATTTAATATGATTGAAAATGTTTGGAAATATACTTCTGCTGTACATAAGGAGGATATCAGTAGGATAGTACTACAATTACAAAAAAATTACAATCTTTGAAGAGAATTTGGGTTTAAACCTGACTGATTTTCTGTTAAGCTTGTAACTATATTTTTATACTCGGTTTAAAATTACTTTTATTTGTGTTTTAGCCTTCACTTTTATTTGTTAATACTTCCAAATTTCTCCTTGTATGTTTACAAAACATACAGTCATTATGTTAGGTCATCTTTAATGCTTCCCTTTAAACTCCAGAAAATACGAGATAAAAATTAAAAACACATTCCTGAAAAAAAAAAAAATCAAAACAGAGTAACTATTTTGAGAGGAGTATTTCTAGAAATGCAACATCTGTAAAGAATGCAATGGAAGAGGAAGCAACACAACCCACATATGGTTTATGTTTGGAATTTGAAGAAAAGATGGTATTGTGCAATACATAGGGCCCATTGCTTCTGATTTTTTATTACAGTGTTATGGAAGAAAACCTGCTAGGAGGTTTCCTCTAAGAGTCTCTGCAGTGTAGACAGACATTATCTAAACCTTCTCTGGTTGATGTGGTCCAGGTGAATGTTTCCATGAAGATGGAGAAACAGTGGTAGTGATAGTTCCTTTTCCTGATATCCTGTCCACTTAAAAGGACTTTGAAATGTAGGAGAAGCTATGACTTTCAAAACCTGATTTGGGTAGTAGAGGCTTTTCTTTCTCAGAAGTTTCTGCTGAAGGGGGAAAAAAGAAGCAGAATTTGTCCATCTAGACCATCCATATTGGAATATTTTTTCAGAACTTTATATCTCGCTTTGTTTTTAGAAACTATTTTCAGAAACTGTTTTCCAAAGGTGGCTACTGAAATATCATCTCTGAATTTTATCCATGTTTCTGTTTGCCAGATAAACAACAAAATGGCACACACACACACGATTGTTTTAGGAAAAGATATGTGGTGTTCCCACTTCTCTGAGGACAGGTGTAATAATTTCTCAAAAGGGTCATATTTGTCTGTGTTTCTGAAACGCCCAATGAAGGCTATGTGCATGCCATAGTGCTTTCAGATCAGGCAAAAATCCTCTCTTTTTCTTCTTGATGATATTCTTTTCAACTCATTGAATGACAGCACCCACACTATGTGGGTGAAAACATTTCTATCAGTTTATATTCAGGGGTGTTGAATATCTGAAACATTTTAACTGCCTAAAAACAAAGCCATGACTGAGAAATGGATGCTCACCTTCTTTGGATGATGGACTTGAGATCCACCTGAAGACAATCATTGCTGCAAAATCTCTTGAAATATCAGGGTGGGCTCTCAACTGGTATAAAGCTTATGTGACAGCTTGCAATCTGACCAACTGCTATTTTTATGCTCGTGTGTGGTCAGGATGTGCTTTTAAATTATATATGCCACTAATCAACTGCAGTTGGAGGTTCTTTGTGCAACACGTTTACAAGTCAGTTAACTTTTTTTTTCCTTAATGCCTAAATATAACCTGGAATAGATAAAGCACCTGAGTTTTCACAAACTCTGCCAGTTTAAAATCATAAATTGAACTCAGATCATCTGTATATGCTTCTAACAACGAAGATGGCAGCGTCTTATACAGATCTTTATACAGCTCTTTTATGCAGCATAGCTGCTGCTAAGAATCCTCATGGTCTCATTTTTGAATACAGCATATGTGTGACAATTTAAATGATGCATTCCTGACAAAATTGTCCTAATAACTTGTGAGCATGTTTTCTGTGATCAGCTTCAGTGGGAAACTGATTGAATTTCCAGTCTCAATTTTCTAACGAAAATTACTGTCTAATGTTACTTAGTCAGAACCACACTTCAGACCTATCTTATTGCACTGATGATGGGCGCTGAATTATGTAACTCTCCTCTTTTAAAATTCTTGCACATGGGAAATTCCTTCCATCTCTAGTGTAGGCTTAGAAGAGCAACTTTGCTGTTAAAGTGAAGCTTAAGGAAGTGTCAGGCTTTTCTGCTGACCCCTTTTACTAATGATAGATTATAATAGTATAATTGTATCCATTTGCACAGAAATAGCAAGATGATATTCATTTTCCAGTGAAGTAGTCTCCACGAAGGAGTGTTCCCACCTTATTCACGGTTGCATGTGAAGGGAAGGGCCTTAGAGGAATTAAAAAAGTTAAGCTGCTGTTCGGAACATAACTCTCTTACTGAGGGCATTGGGAGAGAGAGATTTGTTAGCCATGTGCCTCCCCGAGTCTATCTGTGGTCTGTGCCCTGAAACAAGCCTTGTTCAAAAATTTCCTGAAGTACAGTGTGGGATACATGCTCAGAGAAGTGCAACTGGAAACTCCCCAGGATGTTTGCTGATTCTCAGTCTGGGAGCCAGCTGGCAGCTATAAAATCCAGGTGGAAATGAATAATAAATAAATAGAAACAAAGTAAAAATAAGCAGAGATAAGGAGGATAGTAAGTCCATCTTTACCTCAGTCTAATTGCTTTGGCTGTTCTTAATGCTACGTAGTGAGAAACATCTTTCAAATCATGTGGGCAGGCTCCAGGCTCCCCAAAGATCTTGCGCTCCAAGGAGGAGTGTGAAGAAGAGGTGGGGAAGGCAAACACTAGTAGGGGCAGGCAGCTCAGCTGACTTCCTGGCTGTGCAGACAGATAACTTTGTTGGCAAGCCTTAGAAATGAGAGGGAAAAGACCACGTCCTTTGTCTCAGGAAGGCTGTCAAGGACTAGAGGCTGGGCTGAGATGGACAGGAAAGTGTGAGAAGGTAGTGGAGAAGCTGGCATGCTCTACACCAGGGACTGGGACAAGCCTGTCTTGGCTGAATGTGACACTGAAGCTCATGCAATTGGCTTGCCTGTTCTGCCCCTCTCCTGGGGATGCAGGGATGAGATGGAAGGCTGATGGCATTGCTTCCAGGCAGAAATTGCTTTTCCTTTCTCTTCCCCTTTACGAGATAAATTCTGCTGAAGGAGTAGGAGACATGAGCATATCTCCTTCACCAAAAGGAGACATCTGCATGAAGATCTCACTTAGAGGTCTCAGGCATATGAATGTGAGTGGCAGCCTTGTGGGCACACAGTCTGTACCCCAGCATATCCTCTAGCAGTGTCTGGGGTGCCAACAGTCACTCAAACCTGGCCTTAAGAGCTCTCCACTGGCTGGTGAATTAACCATGCTGTCATCTCTGTGATGAAATGGAGAATTACCATGCTTGAACCTGGGGCCATCCAGTATGGGACTCGCAGTGCCATTTATACAGGCTGGGAGCCATGAAAGCTGCTTTCATATGATCCTGACATTTGGATAAAGCTGAGGTCTTGCTTCCCATTATAACATCACTTCTACCAGAAGGTTCATTGGATGCCTTTGCTCATTATCAAGTACAAGAGACGGATATTCATTCTAAGAGAATTAAAAGGTAACTGAGAAAGAAAGGAAATTACTACTACATCACATCAAACATTTGAATGATGTCAGGCTTCTTAAGGAAAACAGCCTTGCCATGTGTGAACAGAAACTTTCCCAATCGAAGAGGGCATAATGATAGACTGAACTACTCAATGTTCTCAATCAAGTTCAAATTAGTGAGCATCAATTTATTTGATGCCTTAGTGCATAGCAGTTTGCTCCTAAATGAATAATTACTAAAGGAACAGTCACAATCTTTTGCAGAAGATTACTGTTCTTTCTTCACAAGTCTCTGCTACTATGAGTTTAATTATGATACATAATATCATAAAGTCATCAATATATTCCCAAATTATATTTAAAATTCTCCCTAGAAAATGGGAGACTTGAATCAATTGCATATTTGCCGTTAATGTATCTGTAATTCTACACTAGAGAAGGAATAATAACAAAAGAAGCCTAGAACACAGTATCCTGGTAAGAAAAAAAATAAGTTTCTACCCTGTTCTTTCAGCTGTCATTTCCCAGAAGGGATGTGTTCAAGACCAGGTTGGATGGGGCTCTGAACTGCCTGGTCTGCTGGAAGGTTTCCCTGCCTGTGGCAAGGAGGTTGGAACTAGAGGATCTTAAAGGTGTCTTTCAACACAAACCTTCTATGCTTCTGTTGTTCTGTGATTTATGATTTATGTTCTTAGTCTCTTGGATGAAATTCTTATCTGTAAGTAAATTGACACTAACTGAGAGGTGGCTGCCTCTGGCTTACTCCTGCTATAGACACCTCTTTTCCTATGAGTTATTAGCTGTGGTTCTGAAAGCTCATACTGTGTTTTCTGGATCTGCCTAAGTTGTTGCTGAGAGTGCTACATGAAGGAATTGGGAGGTACAGTGGCAGATGCCTTTGAAATCAGGAAGAAACTGTTCTTTAGAACATTTTCTTCTGTCCTCAAGTTACTTAGCCACAGTTTTGCTAACATTAGCAAGCCTGATTTGTCTTAAGGGTTTCTGCTAATACTAGTACTTACTCTCACCCTTTATGTTATCAGAACAGATAAAAATGTGCAAGATAACTAGGTGGGTAAAATGAAAATTACGTGATGGTTGATCTCAGCCTCCTTCTGACACTAGCACAATGTTTCTTCCTTTCTTCCTCTTTTTTTCCCCTTCCCCTTCTCTACATACCAGGGACACCTGAGAAGTCACAGAGGTCAAATGTTTCAATTCCAGCTAGGAGCTGCACATGCAGTCTCCAGAAAGGCTCTAAATCACCTGGATGTCTGACAAATCCTTTGGCATGCCAGCAGTCACTTCAAAGGCACAGCCATCCAGCCTGGAGTAGCTGTCCATTAAAGGGTTTGATTTTGTAGATGAGGACAATGTGAAAGGAATATCTAACACCCATCCCCTTTCTTGGTTTATGCTTCCTGATGAAAAGAGAAGTGCAAGCAACAGAGGGATGTGTGCTGAAACCTAAATTATGCTGTCAGTAGAGCTTTCAATGCTGACAGAAAGAAGCCTGCAGCCTCTTGCCTAGAATGTGTTCCTGGCTCCACAACTCAGCTGCAGCTCCAAACAAACCTTGAAGGGAAGACGTGTGGTGAAAATCTGAAGGAACACTGTCAAAGAGGAGGGCAAGCCAAATGCATCCTGTTCTGGTCAGTCTGACTTTCCTGCTTGCAACTACTGAGTGTGACTTTCTGTCCTGCCCAGGGCTCTCTCCATACAGAAAATCTTGTGACTTGGTTCTTCCAAGCAGTTCTTTACAATGGCTTTTACATGCAATGATACCAGGAGAAATTGCAAACTTTTGGTGCATTCTTATCCTGTATGACATGTTCCCTAAGTGGATTAGCCCTGGATTCCCTCTGATACTGAGTAACATCCATTCACAGCCAATCCATAATGAAATAGTTGGTTGTTACAATGCTGATTAGGAGGTGACAGGAACAGCCGTGCTCAAAAAACCAACAGTGTTTGAAGAAGTTACTTGATGGATTCATTCCTCTTCCTGTGAGAGGTGGATGGAAAACATATTAGTCTTGAGGGGGAGCTGGACTCAAGCTCAGATTGTAAGTTCACATCAAATGTGTGGCAGCAGACTGCAGCTATTTATAACAGCAGTCAGGACAATTTCAGCCCTTACAAGACTAGCTTTGCTTGTTTTTCTGTAGGCAGCACTGACTGTACATACAGCACCAGGATCAGTGCAAGCTAGCAGTATAAATAACCACTCACAGTCCATAGCTGACTTGCTCTGCCTTTGCTGAACTTCATGCTAGTGTTCCTAGATCTCTTAACCACATTAAATCAGTCTATTAAATCAGTCTATCTATCCCTGCTGTAGTCATACCTTTGAATGCAAAGCAGCCTTAATAACATGTCTCTAAGGACTGCAGGGCCAGCCAGAAGAGTACATGTTTTGTTTTTGGCTTTGCCATGGTTTTATGTGGTAACTTGGGACACATCCTCTATCTCAATGTCTTTACTTCTGTGATTAGGATAATACTATAATTACTTTCCTGAATCTCCAGAACTCTGTAAAGTAGGTGCTGGTGAGATGTTCAGGAAAAGGTTTGAGGGTGCTTATAAACAAAACACAAATTATGTTCCAATACAGTAGTATGAAAGTGGGAGTTCTAAAAAAAAAATCTTAAGTACCAAAGCAACAAGGAAACAATCAGTCAGTCCAAGCACTGTTGAGGGAAGTTATATAAGATATAGCTGAATAAATTGACAGCTGTTATGATTGTGCATTCAGAATAATATTTCTAGTTAGAAGGGTCATGTTGCATCTGATTTATCAAGATAGGCACCTTGAGCAGTGTCTATGTGCCAAAGAACTTCTCAATAATTCTTATTCTTACTCAGCTATACTCATTCATCCAATAAAATATGCTACTTTTTGTCTGTAAACCATTCCTTGCTAGGACTTAGCATACTATTTTAGCAAAAACCAAAAGGGACTCCAGTGTTAGAGTACTTGGAAGAATGAAGGACAAGGGTGCTCATGAGCAAGAATATTGCACAAAATCCTTTCCCAAGACAAATCGTGGATGGTGGGGATGTGTTTTATTAAAATTAGTAAAGTCCATGGTTACTACACACACACACACACACACGCACACACACAAAAGGGAACTTAAAACTGCATAAAGAGTCACAAGCTGGAGAAGGACTCTTTTTCAGTTATAGAAGGTAGCCTAAGAAAATACTTACATAAAATCCTATTTTTACATTTTCTTTGGACCATTAAGCCAACAGACCAATTACTATTGAGGTTTATTCTCATTGCTAATTAAACCACAATGGCTGAGTTAATTACAGGCAGTGTTAATTACCACAATTGTCTTGGTTTTGTGTGCTGTAGTGAGCAACTGCAGGTAACCACCTGCTGTAAGAAGTATGCTTGTTAATAATGCTATACACTCTGCACCCAATGGCATTATGGGTCTTTCTTTAAGAAGATACTCAAAAACTGGAATATCCCTCTTGCTCTGACCTGGACTGCTGGATGTAGCACTTAAAGCAGGAGTCACTTGAAGCATAATGCAGCAGACTGCAGAGGGAGCAGCAATCCTTCAGTGGGATGGATTCTTTCAGGACAACATCAGTGGGGCAGAATCTAAATGGCTGCACACTCTTTTGAAGGCAAGCCTGTCCTTAAAGGGTGGGAAGTGCCTCCCATTGCAGGGACCAGCTTAAAACAATAAGCTGGCAAGTCAAAGATCACAAAATCAACACAGAAGGTTGTAAACCAATTTCAGTTTATAGAATCAAAGAACCAAAGGCTGTTCTGAGTTAGAAAGGATCCACAAGGATCATCTTAGGCATGATGACCTCAAGAACTATCATTATTTGACACCAGAAGAAGATTTTTTTAATGTAAGTAGTAATAAGTTTTAAATTTTTTTTTTCAATTAAAAAAGTATCATAAAGCACAACATCAAAGATTATACAATATTGATAATATATGTCTGTGTGTGTTTCTCTGACGTCCTATGGCACTTCTCTGACTTGTTATCTCCCTGTCCCCTTAATACTAAGTCTAAGATATCATTCTCACTTACCTATTAATTTTGTATTGCTCTTTTTAAGCATCTGATGCCCTGACACCAGGTCCACTGGAAGAAAGCAAGACAGGTGTAGGAGTTGTGCCTATCTGTCTATGGATGCAGATTAATAAAAATTCATGCTGTTTGACACAATGATGTATGCTCTTTCATTTATATAAAATAAAACTCTGAGGATGGTAAAAGCCTCTGGGTTTAGAGCCTACTGAAGTGACCATTTCTTCTAGCAGCTGTGCAGCAGACCAAGCACCCTTTTTAAAGGCAAAGTATGAGTGTTTTTCCACAGCATTTTCAATAAGAATGTTAGATCTTAGCGCAAAACTGCACTTGTGAGGCACAGTACATACTTACACAAATGCTGCTGCTCACTCCTCTCAAAAATAAATAATTACATTTGAGTGATGTTATAGTCAATCTCTTTTAATGGGACATCATTGTTGTGCTGAATATTTCCATGTTGTTACCCATTTGCATATGAAATCGTGTAATTCTTGATGGAGTGAATAACCAGAAAGGTTTGTATTAGTTTGGCTCCATGGAGATACTTGTCCTTCCTCACTAAAACTTGTAGCTCCTTTTTCACTCTTCTACTCATCTGGAGCTTTTTTGTACTTATATTGGTATCCTTCAATATTGTAATGTGGAATGCTGAACCAAAGTTAATCCAATTAATTAATTTTCAAAATTGCTCAAAACTCATTTTGTGAGATCATTTACTTAGGGGCTGGTTGACAAAATTAAAGAAATAAAATCTTTCTACAATTTCTGGCATGTAAATATAATTTCTTTAATTGTATCACACTGAGATAAACCAAGGTAAGGCAGCTCAAAATGTCATCTGAGTAACCTTATATACTTCAAGTGAAAGTATAAAATTTACATCCTGTTTGTCCCTTTGTTCTCATAGGCTGTGCTTGGATCCAAAACCCCTCTGCTCTATTTCTCCAACAAACTGCCTTATCAAAGAAGAATGTCAAATGCTCCTCCACAGATGTAGGCATGGAACTGATCTATGGTTCTTAAATTTCTGAAGTGCTTTAGAAGGCAGAAATGTCCAAACCTGCCATATAGCAGCTCCATGGAAGCAGTTCAATGTAGAAATCCTTCAGCTTAGTGGTATCCACACAAACAAGAATGAAATGTTAACGTTTTTGTCACCTGAAAATCTGCCTTTTGGGGAATGTCACCAGAAATAGCCCCATTCAGATAACAATCTTGCAATCTTTCCAGGGTTTTTTCCTTGTACTCACCAGGCACCTTAATTGCCATCGTAGTTACATACTTGTCACTATTTACCCAGTTCTTGTTCAGGTCCTATGTTCCTTAATTTTTTTTCATGTAATTCTGAAACCCTGGACATACTCATGTGTAGTCTTATATCCTGCATTCTGATATCCTATACCAACCAGACATGAACTTTCCTGAAACTTAAGTCATACTGGACTCAAATTTGGTGGAATAAATCTAACAGGCTTTCTTGTTCCATAGTTAACATTAAATATGAAAAATAATATGAATTGAATGCAATTCACCTTTTATTTTTTGCTTCTTTCTGTGTCATGGCATGTATTTCTGCAAGGCAGAGCATGTGTATGTCTGTATCTGTTTGTGTGTGTGTATGTTTCTGACAGAGCACAAAGAGTCAATAAATTTCATTTCATTTCACTATGTGGGGTTAGAATCTCTGACACTCTCAAAATTATTTTTTGAAAAGCCAAACACTAACTGGTTTTGAAATATCACTGGCTATTCTTTCTCTGAAAATAAAGGAAAACATACACAGGTTGATGGAATTCCCTCAAAAGGCACTTTTCTAAAATAGAGGATTGTAGAGTAAAGAATAGTTGGAAGAGCAAATGTCACAGCAAGTCTCTCAGTCCTTTAGCAATTGAATACTTCAGAAGAAATATTTATGCATCTTGAACAAGCTTTTCTCCTCCTTTTATGTATTGTCTCCTTCTTGCATTGCAAAACTCCTTATTAATTTCCTGGAAAAAGCCCTCCTTATAAAGACTCACTGAAAAGCAGGTAGTTATTCTTAGAGCTGTCAGCAGATGCAGCTCTAAAATAGAAGTTGAGAAATTCAAAGGGAATAGAACTGGAAACCTAGAAACAATCTAATCTAAAGTTATCTTGTTTCTTTAAAACTTACTTGGGCAAAATCAAAAACATTTGTTTTTTTTTTCTCCAGGAGAGCACAGTATTTCCAACTGTGATTCATGATTTATTTCTCACTGTACACAGGTTTATTTATTTCCCTTTTCTTCAAGAATACATCCCCCGTGTTTCTTCCTCCCTAATGTTCACCAGATGTGAAAAGCAGCCTGAGAGACTCTGCAGCATTCCTCACCTTCTCATTTGCTGAAGCCATCCACCAGGTTCTCAAAAGGCAAAGCAATCCTTGCTGTCAAGACTATCTGTGGTAAGATGTTTTTCTTTCTCCTCCTGGTTTTCTGCAGGTAAGGTGTTAATTTCAATAAGGATTTTTCCCCTGTATTTATCAACAAACTTACAGCAGAGAGCCAAGATGAGCTGTCTCACATACGTTATGTGAGGGAAGGAACAACTACAAATCACAGTGCTGGGGCTGGTTCCTGACCACTGTGTCCCCTTTCTCTCTCCACCTCTCCCAGATACTGAGGAGGTGCTCAAATGTGTGGTAAATATCATCCAAATTAGGTGAGAGCAGAGTATCTCACAGAGACAGAATTTTGATAAAGCTGTGATTTGGTTGATTCTTTCCCAAACCTCTTTAGATACTCTCATTTCTGGTCATGGCTGTCCTGGTACTTATGAGATGCAGAGCAATTTGATGTTGCAATTAGTTATGAGAGCTCTCTGTGGCTTTTGGTTAGAAGCAGAACTACACAAATTCAGTGGGCTTCTTATGAAAAGAATTTCTTTTGAAAGACATACTTATTGTTGAGGTCAGCCTTGGCTTAGATTTTGGCAAACTGCTATTCCATGGATAAGTGCAGGAAGGCCACTTCCTACTTTTTGGAATTGCCCTGGTAAACCTGAGGGTAAATGACCTTTTTTCCCTTTCCAGTCTTGTCTAATCTGCAAAATGTCTCTCTTTTGTTTTTCCTTTAATAATTCTTCATTCTTCTGAAGGGCAATCTAAAAAATTCCACTTCATTCTTATTTCAAGTTGTTCAAGTTTTTCTTTTAACTGAAGCTTGGGCTGAAAATTTGCAATAACATGGGTGGAGAAATTATGAAGAAAATCCTGTAAATCTAAACAGTTGTCTTAGCCTCAGTTTTTCATTAAACAAACACTTCTGTCAATATTCAGTAAATGGATATCACTTCTGTAGGAGCTTAAATAAAAAGAAAAAATTCTGGTTTGCTTTATCTTCTCTCTCACACAGTTCTTATAGATTTCAGTGCTTTCAGTACTTTTTTAATGTAAGACATATTTTTTTTTTTCTGAAACTGAAACTGGATTTATTTCCTACTTATCTTGAAGGGAAGAAAGGATTGCTCACATGTTCATTTGCTTCTTTCAATACACAAACTGGGTTTCACTTCAGAGATACAAGTTCATTGCAGTCAGAAAATGCAATGTGTGTCTCTTTCTACTCTTGCTGTGTAAGAGTCAATAAAATAATGGGGAACCTTCTCCCACAATAAGAAATGAAAAACAATCCATGTCCTTAAACTTCTGTCCGATGTCCAGCAGCTAATGCAATCTGAAAGCTACAATTCATAGAATTTTAACAGAGCTACATTGTTCTCACACCGTTTTTCTATTTCTATTTACCTTTCTTTGTGTAAACCCAGGTTTTCTGTTGTGTTCTTGCCAGCCAAGTGGTGTAACGTGCCTGGAAAAAAATAGGATCACATGGGGAGCTTTTATCCTAATCCCACTACCTGTATGTGGCCCCAGCAAAGGAGCAAGTGGTGGTAGCACAGCCAGAATCAGCAAACTCCACTTACCACACAGAGGCAATTGCCAGCTGTGTGCTGCAAAGTGACAAGTAGTGGAAAATGGCACACAGGGACAAACATTTCCCAGATGAAGCACATTGCAGTGAAACTGCTTTTGACAAAGTATGTTCTTTGCAGGGAGAGAAATGCATTTTAACATGGGATCACAGAATATTTTACCTTGGAAATGACCCTTAAGATTCGTCTGTGCAAGTGTCCTCTCAAAGAATGAGGATTTTTTGCCTTTTCCTACTCTTGTGCTGTTTCTAATTGGCATTTTGAGTTGAGTGAAAATTCAGATATATTAATCATTCCCACATAGAAGAGGTATTAAAGATAAATCTTTTTCCTTCAAAAGTTCATCTGGGATTCCAAATTTCCTTGGGTCCCCAGCAATCTGCACAGGTCACCAGAGAGCTAGAGAGTGCAACCCCAGCTTTCCTTCTTGCAGTGCACTTGGATTCCGCAATATCTGAAGTCCTGCCGACCTCTTCTCAGGCACAGTCTACCAGGTGGGCTGCAAAAGGCCAAGGAGCACTGAAAAAGCTGTTAAAAGAAAACTGGCAACTTGATTTCTAACATCAGACAGTGAACAAACAGCTACAATGGAAATAACTACAAAAGAAATCACTAAAATACTTTCATACAGATTCTTTTCTTTTTCCATGTACCTTTGGTAATGGCAGTGCTATCTTTTCCTAATGGTTGAAATGCAATACTCTTCTAAAAGCTTTGTTCAGACTTGAGACCACAGACTTTCTTTGTGTCTCTGGAACAGCTGTTTCAAAGTGTTTTAAACCATTGGGCTGCTGCCAGACCTCAGTGTTTTTCTGGTTTCCAACACAGTTCTTACAAATTTTAAATTGAAAACCCTTTTAATATATTTTTCTGCAAAAAGCTCACCATGACCTTAAACCAATGTTTTAGTGGAAATGGTGAACAGGAAAGGATTGTAGTCTGTGAATCTCTGCATTGCAATGCATTTTGGACATAAAATAAAACACAGACAAGCAAATGATTTGCAAATGCTAATACTTTGCAGGAGACAACTGGATCACAACTTGCCCTATGCAACTGATAGTGGCAGCTGATTCAGAATTACTTTACAGAATTACATTATTTCAGCATGAAAATTACTGATTTGCCTGGTTGCAAAGTTATCACTGATCAGTAATATATGTGTTACACAAGCTGCTTTAAGATCTCCTTCCTAGGAGATCTAGGACAAGCATGAAATTTGAATTTTTAACAAACATATTTTTACTGACTTCCTTTAAAAGGAGCAAGTGTCTAGCAGCTGGGTGACCATTATATTGCAGGATGGCAGTATCTAGAAATTATCTTCACTATTTCACACTTTTAAGGATTATATGAGAGTTCAGACTTGGTAGTTGCTCTCCTTCTGCAGGTAGTTAAAATCAAAAGCTAAAAATAGAAGTTCTTCTTTGCAGATGCCTGTATTCATTAGTGAAGAATGAAATATGAGGAGGTGCAGCCTTTCAACTTTTACTGTTAACAAGTTCTGTGTTCTCAAGTTGTTTTAAGTGAATCCTATTGGCACAAGCCCTGAACTGATGAAAGAAAGGTGCCTACCTTTGGTGCTGGAGCAATCTGAGATGTATTTAGATGGCAATGTTTAAAAACTGTCTGTAAAAGCAAGCAATGCTAATTGCACAGTGAGGTTTGCCAAGATTGCAAGAAAATTCCCATTGCATGTTACAGCAAATACTGTCAAGACAATGAACCAGTGACTGGATCACAAGAACAAATAGGGTATTATTTTGTTATATTACTAATGCCATTTGGTGGAACTAAAATGCTCTGTCCATTTGCTGTTCCTTGCTCTAGTGTAGAACACCTATGCTGATCATGGGAGCCAAACATCCCTCATGAAACCAGAGAGAATGTTCAATCCCTGCCATTTTTTCACTATTTCACTTTCTGCATACATGCTTTCTGCTCCCCTTCTGTGGTTGCCAGCAGTTTAATGAAATACATGCAGTCTAGAAATACATGTACTGCTCCATGCAGATCTGTATGATGTGCAAGTATGACATGGAACAAATTTTCTGGTTAAAAAGGAGAACATGAAAGAAGTTTAGGGGGGTAAACAAAAAAAGCTTGAAACAATCTCTATCCCTGATGGCTTTCTCAAAAGGCTTGAGTTCAGCTTTATCCTCATTGCAAGGGATTGCAGCCTCGTGTAGAACAAAAATCCTGAATTCTTTGCCCAGTGGTGCATGAGCAAGTTACCAGATTCATTTAGCCACAGGTTCTTTCTCTGTAAAACTACCTCAACACAATGTGGGCAGCACTGAGAATCCTCTGGTCACTATGACTGAAGGAGAGTAGAGCCCATAAGGCATGATTCCTCTAGTGTTTACTTAAATCACTATGACAAATCCATGCAAAAAGAAACAAAAAAAGAAATTAAAGGTTTTAATAAGTTAAAAAAAAAAAAAAAAAAAAAAAAAAAAGCCTATGGTGTTCTGTGTTCTGGTCAGAATCAGATTAATTTTTTGCTGTGGCTGGGACAGGGGGTGGCCAGGAAATGGAGTTTATTCTGTATCACTTAGTGTCATTGCTAGGCATGAGGAAAAGGGATTTTTTTCTGAGTAGAAGGGGTTCCTCCCTGTCAAGAAGAAGTGGAGGAGGGAGCTGTCTTGTACTGTCTATTACTGGTTAATTTTTCTCATGTGAGTCTTTTTTTTTTAAATATACCCTTTGATATTAGTATTTTTGCTATTACTGTTCATTGCTGTTTACAGTAAATTTTTCTTAACTGAATTCTTTGGCTTTTTTGCCTCTAATTCTCAATTCCATCTTGCCACAGCAGGAAGAGGGAGGGAGGGAATGAGCCAGAGAGTGTTGTGTGGTTTTGAGCAGTCATTAGTGGGGGCACTGAACTGGGCAGTACCATTCCTACACCACAGGAGGTGCAAGGTAATCCTGACACTTGAATTATATTACTTTCAGGTGTTATTTGTTTGTTGTATTAGTGTCTATTGGTGTCTTCTCTATGCCCCATTTGAATCTGTGATGTGTCTTTTTCTCTGGTTTACCTGTGTATCCTCTGTTGTACTTCATGTAGAACCATGCTGTTCAGCATGGTACATCATTGTATTGTTCCCAGTAATTAATATCTTACTTTGCTTACAGATTAAATTAACTCCTTTGCCTTGGTGTTTTTACTTTTGATAGTCTGTACTATGTGCAGTCCTGCTAATGATTTTAAATAAAATGAGCGAGGAAAACCTCATTGTGTCCTTTCAGGTAAACATAATTTGAAAGAAAAAAACCTACTAATTTTTATCAGATTGTTATTACCATCAGGTCATCAGTCCATCTCACATTTACTGTGATTGCATTTGATGCAATCAAGAGAAAACATAGAGCATCTATTGACAATGCCAAAGCAGTGATTGTACTAAAATTGTTTACCACTGACTTTACTCAGAGGAAGACCTTGCCAAGGATCTTCAGCACACACTTTGCAGCTGTTTCTCAGGAGGCCTAGAATTTCTGTTAAGTTGTTCTTGGCAGAATGTAAGGTGTCTGAGAAGCCAAGTTTTTAAGAAGAAGATTAAACTGAGTGTTTTTAAAACTAAATTGACAAATTCAAGGTGTCAGTCCCAAAAGAAATTGTTTGTATTGACCTCTTTGGGATCTACTAGACAAGACCTGGAATTTTGTTTGAGCACTGCAAAGCAAGGCTCTGCAATAGAGCTCCCAATCACCTTTATCAGTATTTGCTGAAAAAGTTGCTTTTTCTGAGACAGTGGTATCATATGTGGTGGTATCAACCCAGTACCAGACAACTGATAATATAATAATATTCTGCCCTTCTGCTAAAGGATTCTCCCAGCACTGCAGAAGTCATCTTCTGGCAGATTATGAACTTTTTACCATCTCAGTGACCATGACCTTCCTCAGGGGCAACTTCAGGGCAGCTGCAGTTAAAGGCAATTCAAAAGTGCCTGCAGGTGTGGAGATGCTCTAGGATATGGGAAGCAAGGGGAGGTAAAAGTATAGATTAGTAGAGATGTGAGGACTATATCAAAATATTTATCAGGTAATTACTTTGTACCCTCTAGTCTTCTGATATTCCCGCCCTCCTGTGATTCCTTGAATAGCCATGAACCTTGGTTCTAGTTACAAGCTGTCTCTGTCTCAGAGTTTTTCCTCTTCATAGTCTTATTCACGCTTCTTAGAAAACAACTACTATAAAAACTTTGTAAAAACTATACAAACATTTCATAGAACCATAGAATATCCTGATTCAGAAGGGACTGACAGGGTGCAATTCCCTGGTACTGCACAGGGCAGCTGCACAGGGCAGCCCAAGAATCACACCATGTGCCTGAGAGTATTGTCCAAATGCTTCTTGAACTCTGTCATGCTTAGTACTGTGGCCACTTCCCTGAGGAGCTGTTCCAGTGTCCAGCTACCCCTTGGAGAAGAACCTTTGCTTGATACAGAACTTAAACCTCCTCTGACACAGCTCCAGGCCATTCCCTCAGGTCCTGTCACTGGTCACCACAGAGCAGAGATCAGTGCCTACCCCTCTGCTTCCCCTGGTGAGGAAGTTGTAGACTGTGATAAGGTCTCCCTCCAGTCTCCTCTTCTCCAGGCTGGAAAAATCAAGTAACCTAAGGTGATCCTCATAGAGCTTTCACTCAAGGCCCTTCACTATCTTCATGACCCTCCTTTTCCTCATTACCTCAGTGCAAGGAGGATCAAATAAACTGTACTGAAATATAGCTTTGCTGCTGTGATAATCCAGGGATGGTCTTTTTCAGCCTGTTTATCCATGGACCCTTGGGAAGATGTGTCCTTACCCAGTCCTTCATTAAATGGATTATCCAGAAGCAGGTAAAGTAAACAGGGTTGGGAGTATCCATAATTTCAAGGCTGCTTTGGTCCCAAATCCACATTGGTGAAGCCAAGGACCAGCACTGATATTCCTATGCAGTGACTCCTCCAGTGCTGCAGCTGGTTCACACAGAACCATTTCAGTGGTGAAGAACCCCTAGGCCTGTATTTGTATATGTTTCCTCAGCATGAGTCAGATGTCTTCTCTGACTCTGAGATCTAACTGTTTGAATTTACCAGGCTAATGTTGATTATAATCTATGCCTAAACAGAGTTTTCCACCTGTGTATGACAAAGTATATAACCACAAAAGATGGTAATCTAACAAGGAAAACTGAGGCAGAGAGAGATGATGTGTCACATCTCACTGTCACTGAAGTGACCATGTTTCCTGCACTGTGAGTGGACTAAATCCATGGCTTCCTGCTGCAGCAGCATTCCCTTGGTCAGAGACAGCCACTCCAGTATGTGCTCTGATGTAGCACATACTGAACACTGCAAGTCTTATCACAAACCAGATAGAAATTGATGGGAAAACCTCCCAGTGATTTCCAGGGCTTTTGAACAAATTGTAGCAGGCAAGTGGGGGTAATATTAAGCTGCTTTAAATGCAGCTCTCTCTTATTTTATCAGGAAGGGTAGGAGTGTATTGGAGAGTGGAGTTTGTCTCTGACAGATAGCATCAACACTGCAGCAATGTTTATTTTACTATGGCAATATAAATCTTATTGCTCCATTTAGAGAATGAAGTGGGAACTGCTTGATAGCTTATTCAGACCCTACAGTTTTCCATTGCTTTTACATTGCATGGGGGACAGAGGTGAGCACATTTTATTACATCACCCTATTGGGCCTACTTAAAACAAACAGTGATTTAAGTTTTGTCTTGAAGTATTTCTTCCAGGCTTACAGACATGAGATAACTCATCTTTGTGGGACATTCTTGAAAAAAGATGTTCAGTGCTCTCGTTCAATGGTGACACATTGCCACAGAGTTTAACTAAAAACAAATGCTGTTTCACTGTAGTCATCAGACCAAATGCATCTGTTTATGTGTGAGAGAGTTCCTAGCAATTATCAGAATGGTACAGTATTCCTCCTACACCCGTATGCAGAGCATAAAATATCTGCAATGCCGTCCCCCATGCTTGTGAAAGACTCAGGTATCTGTGCTATGTCTGTCCTGATAGCACAACTTAATCTCTGAAAAAGGAGGGCTTTCTTTCCACCACTGCTGATAAGGTATAATTAGCATGTGATACTCACTGCAGCTAGATACCACTAAGAGCAGACACTTTAGTAGGATTAAATGGACAATGAGAAAGTTTCTAGTTTCAAAAGACAGGAAATAAATGCATCTATATATGTGTTAAGAAAGAGAGAGAACCCCTCTACTGCTCTTGATTTCTTAGCAGAAAATCTTACCATGAGTATGTTATGCTACAAAATTATTTCTGTCTTCCTCCAGGATAGCCACTGCCACCTGCAATTAAAAATAATACATAGGAGGTTGAATGTATGGTGTAATTATGTTGAACATGAGAAATAAAAAAATACTAATTATCCTAATAAAATGTGCCCAGAAAAAAATGTGCTATGAACACCTTCCTGTTTAGCACTAAATTAAGCCCACTTGGCTTGCTTTACTTAGATAACCTTCTTACAGAAAATCACAAAGAAGACACAACAATTGAAGTAAAATCACAACCCAATCAACCCAAGTCTCTGGAGAGACCATAAAATTTCAAGAGATTATTTTTCATCCAGTATGTGTGCAAGTTACATACAGTTTCACAGGCTGGTATAATTAAAGAAGAAATGGAGACAGTGGAGACTGAAGGAGAGCCATGACAAGAATTGCATAGAATGAATGTGTGCATGGAGCTGGAGGATGAGAGAGTTGGGAGGGATGGGAGGATGTGGGTTGATCCAAGGAAAAGTGAAGTTGAGAACTGGATTTCTCCTCAATGTTAAACACTGAACATCAAGTCAAAGTTATGGAGATTCTCTTCCAGCCCCATTTCTTTGCCTTCACGTCCCCTGTAATTGTATTTTTGAGTCACCTCTGCCACTGCAATACACAAGTGCTTCACAGAAGGCTGTACTCATACAAACCTCACTTTCATTTCTACTGAAACAGCAGTTGTTAGCAGCTCAGATTTTTCCCCTTCCTTTTTCTCCCTTTTAAATCACATCCTTTAGTGAGAGGGATCGTTCTGTAGAAAAAAAAGTAGAAATAGCCGTATTGTACATGTACATGTACATTTCTGTACGTGGTCTGGTTTGGCTCAGTTTTGTTAACATCTATTTATCATTGTGGAGTTCAGAGGCACCAGCTGGGAGTGGCTTATGCCTTACTCACGTGAGTTTTACTCAATCTCTTGAGTTGCATTTGACAGATGTCTTCAGGATTAAACCTTTGAAGGAGAAACCCCTTCACCTCAGATGGCATAAACAAGACAAGCATGCTAAAAGAAAGCTTAGAGAATTTTATTTCTTCTTGTCAAACATCAGAAATAAAAATATCCTGGCACCAGTCCTGGAACATCAGGCCAGTACCATGGAAGCGTCTCCCTGTGTAACTGAACTGACAAGGATGTCTGTTAGGGACAGCTGCATGATGATAGATTCTCTGCTTATCAAGGTGGGACAAAGCTTTGCTTCTATCTTAAAAAGGCTCAGCAAAGCATCAGCTTAGCATAAAGTGGTTGTTAAAAGTCCAAATAAAGTTTCTGCAGGAATTCATGCTCAGTTTCTTTGTTTGGAAGCTTTTATGGAGCAACCATGGTTCAGTCAATATTAGCATTGGTTTAGCATTGCATATATAATGCTAAGAAAGCTAAGAACTTTCCTATTAAAGGGAATTCCCCAGAAAAACAAATCAGTTCAGACTACCTGCTTCTCATATCCAGTTGATTTAACCTTTTGTACATTGCTGCCAATAACATGATATATACAGTGTACCCTAACTTTTCTTCTCTGAAATATTTATTGCAAAGCATTAGAGTTTCTCTAAAGCATATAGCCCCTATATATAAAGTTGTTACTACACAGCTCAAAGTGCTAATATAATTATCTGAGCCACCTAAAAGACATAAGTATTGCTTAAGAATGTAATTGCCACTGAATTGTCTTGCTGGTGTTTTTAATGGATTAAAAAAAAAACATCCCTAAGAAGACCAGAGAACCAGCCAACAGACCAAAGATTGACCATAACATTTCACATGAAATTCACAGTATTTGGATCAATTCACATGAAAATCACAATATGATACGGGCTGAGTTTCAGTTTACAGGTATACCCATCTTCCCTAAAACCTCTGGTCTGTAGTGATCATACCTAAGGGTAGAGAGGCACCTAAAGATAGTGAAAATGCCTTGGTTTAGGAAAAGGGGATGGAGACTTAGTGTTTTTGTTTGTTTTTTGTTTGTTTGTTTTTATTATGTTTTGTTTTTGTTTTGGGTTTTTGTTTTTTTTTTCTGGTTTTGGGTTGTTTGTTTTTTTTTTTCCGTGTTGTTTCTCCTTTTGTCTTCAGTCTTTCTGAAGGACAAGCTTTTGGCACACTGGACTCTCCATTCAGTTCAGACTCAACTGGGTCCCTCTTTTGCTAGTGGTAGGTTACATAGCTGGCTATGTGCTATAAATGTAATTTCTGAGGTCATGGAAGACCAGTGTCATTACTGTTAAACAAAAATAAGAAAGAACATTATTTGAAATAACGTTTTCAGCTTGTCACCAATGAAGTTCAAGAACATGAAACATGAATTATGAAAGTAACTGGAAAATATTTGAAGTGTTTGGGGAGTGAAAAATAAGAGTGGAAATGAGAAAATAAGTGTAAATTTTCTTTTAAATTAGGCACATACATTTTTAACATAGACACTGTGGTTTTAGTGTAGGCTGTATAATCTGATTTATAATAACTTGTCCTGCATGAGACATCTTGCTCTGTAATTTCCAAGACACAAGGAAAGGTGGCACAAATGTGGTCTTAAGAAAACCGAATTTTTGCCACTTTTAGTCTACCAGCTAAGCACATTGTTCAGAGAATGCCACATACATGTACAGGGAGCATGTATGTATGTACCCAGAAGCTGGATAGAGATGGGATGTAAAAATGCCATGTGTTAACCTGCACCTGTTGAGGCTGATAGGATTTTTGCTTAGGTTCTATAGAAACAGGAGCTACTGCTCGGCATAAACTCTGCATCTGTTTCTTCAGTGCCTTTGAGAGCTGAGTCCTGAGACCAGTTTGTAAACATTATTACTTCTTGAGTTCCTATCAGTTTCCCCTAATGATTATCTGCTGCCTTGGAAACCAGATGTGTATTTCACAGCTGCATGGAGATGTAGGCCTGTGCTAAACATTTTTTCAATGGGAAATTTGAGATGCCGATAATTAAACCTAATCCAGAAAACCATGGCAACTTGACTGATTGAAAATCTATTTCTGGCCCCAAGGGCTTTACTGACGTTCTCTGTTTCCACATGGCTTTCCTCACTGCAGGGCTGCTGGTAGCTGTGGCATGAAGGTGTCAAATAGAGGTGATGTCCCAGCTAACTGAGTTCCCAAGGAGCAGAGAAGGATTGTCAAGTGACCAGGGCATTGGTGAGGGCTCTATTCCTGCTGTCTCCTTGGCCAAAACCTTCCTTTCAGAAAACGTCTCCAGAGCCCACACTTGGATTTCAGTGGGATTTACAGGCTCAGTTCCTCAGAACTCTGCTCTTGTCTCTCCAGTTCCAACATGCCAGTGGGGAGTTTTGTTCTGGCTCTCTTCAAGTGCTTAACATCAAGGCAGATTTCTGGACATTTTAGTGAGATACCAATGGCTGAATTCAGAGAACACTGGAAAAATTTTTTACCTCCTAGTAGTAGAGAATGTGGTCCCCTAACTTTAGACATGCCAGAGACATTTTTGTTTCGGTACAGGCACAGCTGCAAAATGCTAATAGAGAATGTTTCTGCTGAAAATGTGAGATTTTATAATTTCACACAAGCAGTGTTTTATCCCCTTTTCATTCCAAATATAGAAAAATTCAGTCTGTTAAAATGCCCAAATTTCATCTTTGAATCATCCCATGAATAACCAAATGCCCTGATTTGCTGATTCAAATCTGTTTAATCATCTTTCTATATCTCAGCAAAATGTGAATATATTTGGCCAGAGGATCACGCAACAAAATGTGTTATTTCATTCCCATTTCCCCCATATTGTCCAACAGAACCTTACTGGTATTAAAGAGGTTATCTTATCCAGTGACTTGCAAAAAGTTGTTGTCAGGAAGGTTTGTGGTACCTAGTACTATTAAATCCTTCATTAAGTTACTTTCTTCCCAGTTCCAGAGACCAGTCTTGAGTAAAATGTGGCCCACATCAGCTCTGTGCCCATATAATCTGGAGTTTGTATTGCAGGGCAAGTAGGATTTCAATTCTTGCCTGCAATGGAAATCAGGGCTTCCTGAGAATCAGGGTAAGGTAAGATGGCCAAAGTTTTGAAACCTTGACAGAATTCAGTGGGTGAAGAGTCACTCTGGGGAATCAGCTTAGATTCATACTTAGATGAAACTCAAGACCTTTTAAGTATCATCAAAGCCTCCTGCAGTCTACCTAACTCTTCTTATTCACTAAATGAACAAATAAAAGCCTATTACTGATTTCTGTGGGGAACTGAACAAGAACTGAAGGGGAATATTCAAATGACAACAAACTGTCACTGAATCTCAGAGAAAGCAGCAAAAGCTCAACATGTCCAAGAGTTAAGGGGGGAAATAGCAGGGTTCTAGCTCCACCATGGAGCCTGCTGAGGAGAAGTATTGGGTTTTTGCATTGCTAATTTTTTCTCTTCTGCAATCACCACAGAAAAATATCAGGTTTATGAAAGCTGGCTCCTCATTATAAAAAAGAAGCACTTTCCTAGCTGTTGCTGCTACTTCTGCTGCAACCCAGAAAATGCCTTTCTTCCATTTCTGCTTATGCAGAGTTTGTAGAAGGCAGTGGTCTTGTTTGTTTCCACTATGCAGCTTTTTAAAAGAACCTTTCTGATGGGATCACTACCTGGAAATAGTGATTTGGAAGAGGCCCATTTGACATTTGAGGAGGAAGGTGCTGAAACAGGCATGACTTATATGTATGTACAGCTGACATACACTCATGACATGCAGCTAACATCTGTTGTGCATAGGAGTTGGTGCAGTGGTTCTGGTCCCATTTAAGCAGCATGGCACACTAAGGAAAAATCAGATGTGCTTGGATTTCAAGGGAGTTTGTCAGACCAGAAAAACTGCCAACTGCCTCTAAGGACCACACTAAATCACATTGAGGCACAGTGGCATTTTGTGGTGTGTATTAGAACAATAGATATCTCACTGACTGCAGGAAATTCCTTAAGGCTTTTCTGCATATGGAGCAGCACTATTTGACTGTCACCCTCTGTGTACTAACATCGTGTGAGCAATGGAAAAGAGCCTAGACTCATGTGTATCTGAAGAAGGAAAGCAGTCAACTGTCGAACTGTAAATCATAAATTTTCCAGTATAATTAAATTCTCACCGGGGATTGTCTGATCAAAACTGCTAATCAAAGCAACTTGTTCAGTAATCATTGGAATTATGTTTTCCAGTGGATTGATATTCTGTGCTCCTACACCATGGCACAATAAGATTCATTCCTCTGCAAGTCTCTTTCAACCTCATGGATCCTGCTTCTCCCACTATGGCCAGTTGGATTGAAAGCTGAGTAAGAGCACTAACAGATGGGGCCAGTGCAATAGCACTGCAGCCCATCCTCTCTCAGTGGAGGAATTTAATAGATTCTTTCTAATTTTACCAGCCACTGATCTTCATGGTGTTTGTAAATAATTGATCTTCCTGAGCCTAGTATACCCCTGTCTTGCTGACTTGTAAGAAGGAAAAGCATATCTGTGCATATCTTATTTTCTAAGGAAATGTGGTTGAAAAGCCATGCTCCACATAAACAAAATGTTGAATTGCAGTTTAGAAGATTTCTTAGTGCTATACCCTAATTTTTTATCAAGTACTTCTGCTGAATGATGTTGTTTCTGCACAGTCCCTGTTATCTATTTTAATTGTAAAATTACACTGCTGTAAAAATGCTTCATTCTTGAAACAAAAGAATAGGTGCTGATATTTTTACGTTTTTTCACCATTTTATTTTGTGATTACCGCCTCATCCTACGGTAGAGAAAGCATATACTAATAAGAAATTATGGATTGATATGACACATATATTGAAAATCTTCTGCTTTTAATTAAAAGCACAACATAAAACTTTTCAATATACAAGGAAAAACAATCCAACCTCCATCTGTGTAGTATCATTGCATATACCTGTAATTGTAGCCCTCAGGTACAGTTATTTAGTGATTAATTTCCATAAGCGATCAAAGAATTTCAAATGTATGTAAATTTTTTTTCATTTTATTCAAATGTGGGAAGAATGACTAGAAGGTACAGAAAACTAACTACTTTTTCAGAGCTAACAGCACTTCAGCTTTGATATTGCTGAAAAACTATGCGGTTCAGAGATCAAATCTCTCTTTCACTTTTCTCAACTTCAAGAGCAAAAAATTAAAGGCAGATCTCTATTGTCTTATGTAGTACAAAAATTAAAGTTTCAGAAAGAGCAATAAAATAATGAGGGTGGGCTTCCTACTGTTGTTTATCTAGTTTAAAAAAAGAGTATCCATAAGGCAGTTGTTCACAGTCAAGCAAGTTAGTACCTTGCAGTATACAGTACCTGTATTTCCTCTGTGTCAAGTTTATGCCAAAGCTTCTTTTATTTCTATATTTTGCCCAAGGGCAGAAAGTGGTGATGAATTCTGCTGTTCTTGACATAGCCGGGAAGGCTTTCATCACTTTTCTCTTTCTCAGACCTTGTCTTGAGCATGTCAGCTTTCTTTCTTCATCTCCTTTCATACCACTTCCTATTCACATATGATCCTCCCTCCCTTGTCTAGTTCTCGTCAAGCATAACATGGCCAGCTGGTTTTATCTGTGCTGCAAACAATGGTACCAGACTCCACTAAATGATATTCTGCCAATGCCAGCCATGGTTCCCTGTGTCCTTAGCTGGTTTCAAGTTGTGGCCCACCTTTCTTCCCATATTTAAATCCTGTGTTTATTGGGGATTAAAATCTGTGAATAAGTGGTGATGGGGGTGGTGGGAGGAGGAGGTCATTCTGAGTCCAAAGGGAATCAACATTGTCTCTTTGAAAATGTCCGTGTCTGTTTCCCAGACTGACCATCTGGGACACTGCATGGCACTAAATCAACTACAAAGACAAAAAGGGGAACAGGAAAAAGTAATTAAATTAGAAAAAGGAAAAATTTCTCAGAAGCTGCTGTCCAGTGAAATTCATTAAGGAGTAAAAGTGGTGCATATACATTTCAGAATAGTGAGAAACAGTGGCACCAATAGAACTGCACTTCCACCAGTAAACAAATATCCATTTAACTGTGAATGTGCCCCTTCTTTCCTTTCTAATTGTTTCTCTATTTTAAAGCACTTCCCAGTGGCAATGATGTCAAGAAGAAGAGATATGCCTACAAACAGAAGGCAGTGAAAATTCAACAGGTTCAATATGTCTTCCTGAACCCCTGGCAAACTTTTAACACCGGGAATGTATTGGATCATCATTTCAGAACATCATTTTTTTCTGGTCTGGTATTTATCAGAGAACAATGGCAGATTCTCTGGATGGGTTAGCTGAGACACTCTGCTTTCAATCCATATGGAATTCTGGGTTCTGCATTTGGAAACCAGCTGGGGGATGTACTTGATTCTTCAAGTGACAGTAAAATCCTTCCATTTTAAACACTAATCCAAAAAGATATTCTACAGCAACTTCTGAAGCTAAACACCTTATATTTGCAGGAACTAACTTGTTTACTCCCATGAGTTTCAAAGGAATGCTGCTGAGGAGCTGTCTAATCTATTGAAAGTTCAATGTAATACATCTTCAGCCATTAGGGAAGATTCAGAGAGTGTAGGGGAAAACAGACAATGTTGTACCAGTATATAAAATAGGTTTTAGAGTCTTGCATGAAATGATAAGGAATCTCAGGTGGGACTCTGTCAGTAATTAGTTTCCATGTTGTGCAATTACTGAAGGCAATAAAATAATTCTATGGAAAGTAGGTACTGTCTGGAAAGCTTGAAATTTTGGATAAGAGTGCAAAAAACCTGCAAAAACAAGTTCTAATGGTTGCTTGATTGCAAAAATAAGCTCTAACACAAGATAATGTCATGTTATATGACATTTATCAAAACAGAAATATGTCAAATGATTGTAGTACATTAGCTATATTAAAAAGAAATCAATTGATAAATTTCAAAAATTACTTCCAGATGTTTAGCTATTTGTCATTCTTTCTATGGAAGAAAATGCAAAAAAGATCACTTTTTAATTTGTATGATCTCACCAACATACAGATTGCTGTAATCAAGCAATTCTTTGCAACTGCTGTTTATTTTTCTTTTTCTTTTTCTTTTTCTTTTTCTTTTTCTTTTTCTTTTTCTTTTTCTTTTTCTTTTTCTTTTTCTTTTTCTTTTTCTTTTTCTTTTTCTTTTTCTTTTTCTTTTTCTTTTTCTTTTTCTTTTTCTTTTTCTTTTTCTTTTTCTTTTTCTTTTTCTTTTTCTTTTTCTTTTTCTTTTTCTTTTTCTTTTTCTTTTTCTTTTTCTTTTTCTTTTTTTCTTTTTCATAGATTTATCAAGGTGCAGAGGTAGATCAATTAGGGTTTTGGTCTTCACAGTAGTATGGGTAGGCTGTGCCCAGAGACTTGTTACTCAGATTATGAGGACTACTGCAATTCCCAGAGGAAATGAGGGAAATGGCTGGCTCATAACATTTTTTTCCCCTGAGCTGAACTTCTTTAGAAATAACACTTCTCCCACAGGTTATCCCTCTCAACCTTGATCTGATGTTCTGCCCTTCTCTCTGAAACTTTTCCAGCATGAATTTCCCTCAGAAGATCTTGCCTACAAAATTCTCAGTGGCTACCACTGAAAATTATCTGTCACAATGTATGCTGCAACACAGCAAAAGCACCAGGGAGCAAGGTGTTATGTTACAGAAGTCAGGAGTGAATTCTGGAGGACTAAGGGGTAGTGGGCATGTGATGGAGCAGAGCTCAGGGTGCAGTCTCCAGGCACAGAAGCAGGAGAGGCTGGTCTGGGGAGAGCAGGAGGTGCAGCTGGTGTAGCTCTTTGCTGGCACATTTCAAGGGTACACTCATCTTGACCAGAATAGTCATGAGCTCAGGGGCTGGTAATTGTCAATTCCTTGTAGATATTTGTCTTTGCTTAGAGCAACAGTGGCCATCTTGGATGTATGTTTTTAAATGGATGTATGCTTTTAAATGGAGGTTTTTATAGTTTGTAAAGCATGCTCTGTACTAAAAGCCTTTGCATTACACTTCTTTGCCTCCACCTCCACTCTGCCACTCTTACAATGAAGTGCAGTCTGGGTTTCATTTGTCACTCCTTATTGATGGAAAATCTTTCCCTGACTATACCACTTATTCTCAACATTAAAATCTGAACCTCTCTTCATCTCTGGTTTTCACAACATTCTTCTGTATTTTTCACCATGTATGCTGTGTTTCCTTTTAATTTTTTTCCCCCACCTTTTAATACAATTGATTACAAGAAGAGGAACTCAGAAATATTTAAACCTAAGTCCATCTTTCAAATCTCTGATTCATGCGATGGTTTTCAAAATTAGACAAAGTAAGCCCACCTATCCTCAAATACCAGCCAGAATAATCAGACCAATTTTAATAAACTGTTGGCAACAGCAATGTGCCTGCAGGGTTTGAAAGTAAAGCATTCTCCACACAAGTTATTAGGTTCACAGCAAAGAAGGCCAGCAGGATTTTGTATCAGTCTAAGACTACAAACATGTTGCAGAGTGTAGAGTAGAGAAGAAATGGCCTGGGGGAAAAGAGGGCCACCTCTGAGCAGGAACTGCTTAGAAAGCTCAGTCAGAGAAGAGACAACTTGCTTCCTCCCCAGTTATGTCAATGTGTACCCCACTAGCACTTCCCAGGTGTGGAGGGCAGGACAGATCACGTCAGGTATGCCAGCAGGCTGGCAGCCTTCCCCACAGACAAATGCACACCTGGATAAGAGGAAAGCACTTCCCTGTAGCAAAACAGAATTATGAGTTTGTGCATTAAGGAGCAGGCAAAACAATTCTGAGGCTCTTGTTTCACTTTCAGCATTCTTCTTCAAAACATTACAGTCACTATGCTGACCAATGCTCCTTGCAAGATTTTGACAGAAAGGTATTCTTGGTAAAAATACAAAGAACTTTAGTATTTTGGATCTGGTATCTAATATTTGTAATGTCTCATTATCTGGGAAAACTCAGATTTGATAGTACCATTGAGTTAAATACTTTCCTTAGGGACAAATGATAGATATATCGGTTCTTGCTGTTTTGAAGTGTGGGTTCAGCTTGTATTAATTTTTATTCCCAAATAACTTTTCATCAATTAAACTTTCTCCCCCTGCTGACTTATTCCAATTAAAGGCAAGAAACTTCATCCTTACCCCTTGAAAATTCTGGAAATTATTTGAATGTTATTTCTTTTTTTGTTTTTTAATTCTAAATGTCAAGCGTTTGTGATGACAACATTCCTTTTGAACAAGAATCTTTGCTGACAAAGAAGAAATAATGCAATATATTTCAAAGCCAAATACATCTTTGGCCTGTGTTTTTCTCCTTGGTAACTTTGCTAAAGATTGTAGTACAAGGATAGGGTTCTCCTTATGAGCATGCAATCTTCCTGAATATAACAAGAATATAAATACCATGCTGAGTCAGGTTGGAGACTTGCCATACTAATTTATTTCTGAGTATTTCACATCCCTTACCTGTTTCTTTAGCATTCTGAGCATCTACATGAATGCTGGATTTGTGTTATGAAACTGCAGATGGAGGAAGCTGACATGAGAGAGCCCTAGAGCAGAAAAGGTGAAGCTAACATAAGTTGTTGGATTTTTAAGAATAAAATATAAACAAAACCCAAACCCAAACCAAATATACAAAAAACAAACAAAACCCCAAACAAGCAAACAAAGCCCAAACCCACAAAGAAACAAGCAAACAAAGAAAGAAAACCCCCACCCCAAAATCATGAAAGATTTTTTTCTGCTTTGCAATTTTAGCAGCAAAACCCACTGCTACTTGTTGCACTTGAAAGTACTTCAAATGAACATATAGATTAATGAGTTTGTTTTTCATGAGGTGTTCAAGCATCTCAGTTAACACCAGATGATCGAGGCTCATAGAAACAGAGCTATAACCAAAGTGTCAAGACTTTAAATTGATTAAAAATAAGATGGATATTTCTATATTTCTTTTAGGTAATGTTCCTCCCTTGTGACAGGACAGTTAAAAAGGGATGCTGTCCACAGCAAGAAACTCCCTGATGCAAAACTGTCTCTGCCTTACAAAGCTGTGTCCTCCAAGCACCAGTATAGTCACCCCAGCACCCAACAGCTCTCACCTCCCTCCTGCTTCTTTCTGCTATCTGTACCTTTCTTTCCCAATGCATCCTCCTTTCATTCTCGGGTCAATCACAGAATCATAGAAATGCTGAGTTGGAAGGACCCATCAGGATCAGACTCCTGGCTCTGCACAAGAGAGCCCAGGAACCCCCCGTGTGCCTGAGAGCACTGTCCCAATGCTTCTGGGACTCTGCCAGGCTGGTGCTGTGACCACTGCCCTGGGGAGCTGCTCCAGTGCCCAGCCACCCTCTGGGGGAGGAACTTTTCCTGATATCTCACCTAAACCACCCCTGACTCAGCTTCAGGTGTTTCCTCAGGACTTGTCACTGGTCATGAAAGTGCCTGCCCCTCTGCTTCCACTCATGAGAATGTGGAAGGCCACAATGAGGTCTGTCCTCAGTCTCCTCCAGGCTGAACAGACCAAGTGACCTCAGCTGCTCCTCACGCAGTTTCCCCTCAAGACCCCTCACCATCCTTGCCACTCTCCTTTGGATGCTCTCCAACAGTTTCACATCTTTCTCATGTTGTGTCACCCAAACTGCCCCAGCACTGGAGGTGAGGCTGCCCCAGCTCAGAGCAGAGCAGGACAATCCCCTCCCTTGCCCAGCTGTGATGCTGTCCCTGATGCCCCCAGGACAGAGCTGTCCCTCCTGGCTCCAGGGCACTGCTGGCTCAGGTTCAGCTTGCCATCAACTGGGACCCCCAGGTCTCTTTCCATGGCACTGCTTTCCAGCATCTCATTCCCCAGTCTGGCCATACATCCAGTGTTGCCCCATCCCTGGTGCAGAATCCAGCACTTTCTCCTGTTGATCTTCATATGGTTTGTGATTGCCCAGTTCTTCAATTTCTTGAGGTTCCTCTGCAGGTCCTGTCTGCTCTTAAGGGCTTTGACAGCTCCTCCCTATCTAGTGTTCATAGGCAAATTTGTTAAGTAGTTAATTAAGTTTCCTATATTTATCAGGAGCCTGTAGTAGCCTGATTTCTTAAGTGGCCTGATTTTCTGTTACCCGAAAGTAGCATTTCTGACAGTTTTAAAGAGGAGTTGGTTTCTTTGTAATTTTATTCAACCCTATAAATGACCCCTCACCTTCTACTTGGCCTCTATTAGTCAAGCTGAACACAGCTCACACAGTACCCCTTTCAGCAACGTTAAGTCTTCAATTCAAGTTTAAAATCTTTGAGTTTCACAAATACAGTTCAACTACCACTGACAGCTCAGTCATGGCTGGAATGTCTCTAATTTTTAATCTAAGTTTATTTGATAGCTCCCAATGCAAGAAATACTGAAATGTTTCATCTCGATTTTGAACAACAGTGGCAGAACTAAGTGCATCACAAACTGCAATAAAATTTCTCGTTATATTACAGTTTCTGAGGCACTTAGTTCTGTGGAGTGTTTGATGGTCTTTTACCTGTCCTCTTTAAGGTACTTCTTTTCCCTGGGGTGTTTTGTTATACTTTTTCAGCCTTAGAATCTATCAATGACTGTTTAAATTTGATTTTATTAAAGAAAAGGGAGTAATTTTGCTATGTACTTTTATAGATTTATTGTGAGGGTATTAGATCCCTCCAAAGAAGGATTCTGCCAATACTTGGCTACCAAATAAGCTGTGATAACACACATCACATTAGAGGTTAAGGAAGAAACTGGCTACTGCCTAGTTTAATATTATTTTAACTGTGCTCATTAAAATAATTTCCATGTTTAATAATTGCAATACTACTTGTCAAATCTTATTCATTTTAGAGCATTGATTTTTGGCAATTAAGAAAATAAAAAGCACCCGCAACAAATTGTGATGGGTATTGTTTTGAACTGTGTTTTAGAAAGAAATTGCAAGCTAAAGACATTGGAAATAGTGCCATGCATCTTTTTATTTGTTGGTCTGAATCCATTCCAAAAGAGTTGCCATGTTTTAATGCCTATAAAATTCCTTACACAAAAACTGTTTGATCTCAGTCCCATTCCCAGTGGAAAAATATGTTTGTCACATAAAAGCACTACACAACTCACTAATTGTTGCCTTTGTTCCTAGTTTCACAAGGCTTAATAGACCCTGAAAGGATTTAGATATCCTCCCCAGACCAGTACAGAAGAAAGTTATGACTGCAGGAAGAAAGCCACTATTTCAGTGTGTATTTCATATACAGGTAAATTGAAACTCTGGGCCTATAAATTCAGTAGCTTTTTTTTTTTTATTTTTTTATTTTTTTTTTTTTACACTGAAAATACATATAAATAGGAAGAAAACGTGATTTTAATTTTATGCTCTTGTGGAGGCCCAATATGTATTATTCCTTCAGAAATCTTCCTTAGTACTACTGATAGGACTAAAGAGGAAAGAATTGATTCCGTGGAGCTACGAGTCTGTGCAATTATTTAAAATGCTTTCCTCATACATGACTTGTGATATATTCCCACACTACATTATTTGGCTTGATTGTCTAAAGCAAATTGTATGTACCAGACAATTACTGAAGGAAGGTTTGGATTGGTTAAGCCTCTGGTGTAGGCTTCAAGAAACCTCAGGGTGATTATTTGCAGCATCACAGACCTCCTGGGAGCTGCTGGACTAGCCAGTTGTGGTAGGACCAATATTACCTATTTTATTTGTTTGACAGTGAAATGCACACTCTGAGTGAGCTCTCTTGGTCTGATTTTCAGTGAGGAGAGGGGGAGAAACAGTTTCAAGGAGAAATGACTTGTACAGTAGAAATGTTTGTATCACGAAACCTGAAAATGCCAGGGTTATTTTCATTGAAATAGGACAACACTAATTTTTGAACAGCTGGTTTGACGTGAGTACTACTCTAAGTTCTTCTTGAGTCACCTTCCGTATGAGAATAAGCATACATTTGTCACAGATGTGTGCTAAGAAGACTATCAAACAGATAAATATGAGTCATATAGCTGTGGCAGGCTGAGAATGATCATCTGATTGCAAAACACCTAGACAAAGTGATGCATGCATGCACAGTATAAAACACTGCCCAAAAACTATTCAAGTTTGGTCCTATTGCTGTTAAGATCCCAGCACCCATGGCAGCTCATGCAAGTGCTTCCTCAGAGCTGGACCCTAAACCACCGTCCTTAGATTGTGTGCCATCACTGTTCTGCAGAGAGATCAGTCTCCACAGTGTCTACTATCATTTTGTGCAATAAATTCACAGAGGGAGGTGTATAAAAGATCCTCTACAAGTAAATACAGTAAGTAAGCTTATAGGACAAGTCAAACTAATAGAAGATAGACTTCCTGCATTTCTTTCTCCTGAAATTCGAGAAAGAACAGCAAGTATCACTTGTTGGCAAGGGAATCCTCCGTGATTGCCACTAAGGCAGCAGGTCTCACTTGAGCAGATGATGTACTGTCCTCTGCTGGCAAGAGAAGGCAATATTGGCTCAGCTTTTTGTGCTACACAGGGAGATGAAGAGCCTGAAACAGTGGGAACCTTGTCTCCCTGATTCTGTTTCTGCATATAGATAATCTCGTGGTGAGGTCACCAGAGAGAGACACTTTCTATACCTAATTTGAAAGAAAATGCAAGTCTCAAAGGGGTGGAGGACAAAAGAGAAGTCCAAATGCAAGGATACAGGAGAATGTAACAGTTTTCAGACTTTTGTTTCACTTCAGTGCTGATCTGGGGAGAATGCCTAGGTCTGTTAGGAGTTTGTTTGGTCTCCAGAGACTAGCAGCAGTATCATCAATTAGTGATAATTTTATTTTGTTTCTGGTTTAGTTAGTTAGTTTTTAATGTTTTGTCTTTTTTTTTTTTGGTTTTTTTTTTTTGGTTTTTTTTTTGGTTTTTTTTTTTTTAGTTCCATATTTTTTTCCACTGGGAGTGAGACTGAGACTGGTGGTATAGTTATCTCCATGCATCATGCCATCACTTTTTGTTTTGATTATGTACTTGCAGAGTTCAGAGACAGAGTGGTACATGGGGGTGTGAGACATCTGACACCTACCTCCTTGATAAAGAAGGGCTTGTAGCAGTGCCACACCAAGCCAAAGCATTGCCAAAATCTGCTGGGCAAGTGGGGATCTGGAATTTAGTCCTGCCACTGTATGACGGTGCACAGATGGGTGGGGTACTGCTTTTTTGCTGTTTTTGTCCAAAATCATTAATCAGGCTCTCAGACCCCCAAGTGTTGTTTACTGTTGCTCAACTGTTAAGTCCCCCTGCCTTGAATTTCTCCTCTGTTGAAATTCAGCAAGAAACAAGTATTTTCTTGGGCTTATTTTGGCAGAAAATGTTGTGTTAGAGTTTATGTGTTTATTGGCAAAGAACTTGCCACATGTAAGTGCATACAGTATAGTGTGCATACAGTCACCATAGTGAAGTGTTTGGAAGGCAGCCTCACAGGCTTTTTCTAGCAAAATATACAAATCAATTTGCCAAAAAAATAAAGCTGTGGCACTGTTTAATACAATTTCTTATGATCATGCTTGGCGTATTCAGAACCAGTCCTATTATATGAAAACAATTTCAGGTCCCAGCTTCAGGAGACCCTTTATCAAGGACAGATGATGGAGCATTCAGATGTTGTGATGCAGAACAAAAGCCCAAGCAAGCATTGCACACATCAGTTTGGGATTGCATAGGGCTGTAGAATTGGTATTGCATTCCTTATGACTATAGCCACGAATCCTGATATTGGTATAGCTCAGGCTGAAAGAAATAGCCTGGAAAAGATAGCATAGTTGCTACCTTACAACATACTTAGCTTCACTAGCTGTGGAAAAATGATCAAGCATTTGATGCTCTTGGGCCACAGTCACAGATAGATACAAACAGACTTTGATACTGTTGACTGACTTTCACCTTGCTTCCAGGCTTGCCTTGGAAATTAGGCTTAGCTTTTTCTATCCCTGAGCTTGAAACACTGATTTGAAATTAATTTTATGCTGAATTACAGTGAAAGGTAAACAAACAAAAAAAGCAATATAAATCACATTAAATAAATTTATGCTACAATAGATCATTAAATTACATTCTATCTGATTACACAATTTACTGTCATGTTTTCCAGAGAGTGGGTGAACTTCTGGAATAATATTTTCCAGTGCCCAAAGTTATTCTCTGAAAAGATGTCACTACTACCAAGCCTCATATCTTTATATAATTAAGCTTTTCTAGCAAATTATATTTTTTAGTTTGTTATGCAGTGAGAGAGGAAAAACGCACGTTGAAGAAAAAAGCCCTTTTAACATTTAATTACTCAGTGTCTAGATTGCTTGTGCAGGTTAAAAAATTTATTTTTTTTTCAGTTGAGGAAATGTGATAAAACATATTTTACAGGTAGGATGCATGGATCATCAGAAGTTGTCATTGGGATAAATTTAGATTCATTACAAAATTTAGGTTAATTTTAGAATTTATAGCTATGTTAGATTAGAAAACAGATTTGTAATGGGCAGCAGAAGCTAAAATGACTCACCAACACTGCAGATTTGACTGATGTGAGATCCTTTACAGATACATAATCCTTTAGATGAGAAATTTCATATACCAGTCAGAGGATTCTGGAAGAACTTAACATTCATGAAGCTTGGACATTAAAAATTATCCAGCCATGCTATATAGCAAAGGTGTTCTAAAATTACTTAAGACCACTGTGACACTGTACAAGGGCCTAGGACCAGTGAGAACAAATTTCTTTCCTTGGAGCTCAGATCCATGTTGTCCAGTCTTGGATATCTACTTTCTAGTGACTCACCCCATACTCACTTCAGAGAAGCAAATACCAATAAGGCAGCATTTATCACCTATCAGAATAGTTATAGAAAATAATGAATAACAAAATAATGCATTGTCTGCAAGAGTGCTTTTTTCCATCTTCCTATCTTTTCAAATCAGGCAACATGAACTATTTTAAGTAGAGATGTGTGCTATGCATGCAAATTGGTTGATCCCACTCAGAGAAATAAGGTCATATTGTCTACAAGTTGAATGGAATAGAAGGAAAATGTGAGCCCCTAGAAGTCAGAGAAAGAATCTTCCTGCAACACAATCCGTTTAATGGAAGGGGATGTAGATATGTCATCTCTTCAAAAAGTAGAATGAATGGATTATTCTGCTTAATATATGATAATTTGCCCTCATAGAAATACTGCTGGTTTTTGTTCTCTGTATTTTTATTTTTGAAGAAAGTTTCCTTTTTTCTTTCCTTTGACAAAAGAAAACATATTATCACTGAATCAGAGAAATTGGAAGCAAAATTGCTCTGACCTTACTTTGCAATTTATTGTCCCTCCTGCTTGCTTCTGACAAACGGTTACTCTACAGAACAAATTATTTCTTCCATGGTGTTCTGACTCTTGAAGTCGAAGAAAAGCAGCTGGGGGAAAGGCCATTCAGCTATATGTCTCCTTTTCTTCAAAATGTGATTCTTTACATCTTAATTATCGGTCTCAAATTCACATCTGTAAATGATACTGCAAAAGCTCAGGGGAAACCAAACTAAGATATGCTGTGCCATCCTGTCTGTATTTTCTCTGTGATATATGTGCATATATCACATAGAAAATATATCATAGGACATATAACATTCTTAAACAGCTTATTAATGAGATTTAATAAATGTGAAGACCTATTGCTTGCATTACTGTTCCCTTCAACCCTTCAACAATTTTCTTCTTGTTTTTCTTAGTTCAAACCCTCTGTTGACATCCCAGACATGTAATGGCAACAGAACCCACTGGTTATTTACCCTAGTTAGGTCTATATGTGGTATGTACATCCACCATCTTTTCCACAGTGGGAAAAATAGGCCTGCTCTATGTCTGCATCCCTACTCTTCTCTCCATTAAGAACAAGAAAACACTCCCAGTTTTGATGAATCTTCCATCAGTGCTGTAAAGAAGGCTCAAAGGAGTGCTCTGAGCCTGTGGTATCCAGTTTGCTAACAGCCTCTGGGGTTATGGGAGCTTGGCAAATGGTCCTCTTCCAAATAGTCCTCACCTACCCTCAGAAAATGTGTGACAACTCTCTTAAACTACAGCAGATGAGTACCATGTGCATATGTACTGTCTTTTTTGCTTGGAAATTTTTCAGTTTGGTCTCCAACTGAGTTTCCTGGAAACTACCAATTTTTAAAAATGTGTCCCTAGTTTTCCATCTGTTCTTCTGTGGTTTACCCTCTCTCTCTCTCTCTCTCTCTCTCATCATTTCCTCACTCTAGCTGCAGCTCTGCATATCACATTTGATCTTGCCAGAGAGCCATCCCAAACATTTTCAAAAGCATTGTGGCTGATGGGAAAGAAGCAAGCACTGGTCCTTGTATGCATTGAGAAATGAACAGAAGAAGCAAATCAAAATTACAAGCCAACATATTTTGCAAAAATTAAATTAACTGGAATGATCTCTTGTAAGAATATACTCCTATTATCACTGAAAAGGAAGGAAATTTTGCAGATCACAAGTTCTAAAAAATGAAAACAAATACAGAAAATACAGATCAATGTAGTGCATTTTCTCAGAATGCCAAGACTAGATCCTAGATTCTGAGCAGGTCCCAAGAATTTGTGTGTCTTCTTTGACTGTTACTTTTTTTTAAAGTCAGTTTTGCATTAGATTGCAGGACTGGCTTATGAGCTGGTACTGACTTATATGTGTTTTTAAGCAGATACAGATATTCCAGGAAAATAAATTTTATCAAAACATGGAGCAATGTCTTATGGGATTAAATTGTTTGGGAATTTCCTATTCTCTATATTTTTGAGTCAGTTTGTGAAGGAGCTCATAATTGTTTCTCAGACTCACTGTCACTGTGAAAAATAACAACTATTCTGCTGGAGAGTACTTCACAATGGATGAAAAGTGGATTGGGCGCACTCAACTAAAGACAGTTGGGTAAAAAAGGCTCCCCATCCGCTTGCATACCAGACATTTCTGTTTTCAGTGCACTTCTTCAATGTATATATTATTATATATTCATATACAAATTTATTTTAAATATCCAGTATTATTCCATTAATAGAAAAAAGAGAGGAATAAAAAAAAGAGAGTTTATTCCTTTTATATTCAGATAAGCTAGTCAAGAGGCTTTAAGGCCTGCCTAGTATGCTGCTGTAGAAAAGAAACCCAAAGTGTTTTTTGACAAGAATAGTTTTTTTATGAAACACAGAGAATAACCTAATCTGAATTCATAGCTCACTAAACAGTACTTCTATTCCAAGACAGAGTGAGACTTTATGTACTTCTTTGGGCCCATGTCCATTTTTATTTTGAAACAGAGGACGAGAAAACATCTGGAAAGGAGGTATGGTGGAAGTTTTCATCACCATGTCAGTGACAAAATGCCTCTGCTAAAGAAGTTGCATCTAAATAGGCAGTGAAAGAGGAATGGAGATAGAAGAGGAGCCTGAAAGAAAGCTTTAGCATTTGCCTTGGTGACTCACTTGTGTTCCATGCATTCACATCAAGTGCCCTTCTATGTGTCCTTCCAGTAAAACAAAATCTGGGTGGGCAGAATTCTTCTTCCTTTGGGGAGACAATATAGCCTCTTAAAAGTTTTTATTAGACTTAATATTCTATTTCCCTTTAGAAAGTGGCATCTTTATATTTCCTCCTGCACAGCCAGGATACATCCAGTCTCTAAATCTGCCGCATTCACCTTTGAAAATTTATAGGGGCTTTCAGGCAGGCTTGCTCGAATGCCATTGACCTCTGTGGCCTATGTCTTTGACAAGAGCACAGATTCTTCTGCCCACACATTATATGCCTCTTTATCTCCCTGAAAGACAAGGAAATGACTCTTAGAATGACCAGGATCACAATAAAACCAGGAGCTAGCTTCTCAATTTCCCTTGCACTGCTGGACTCTGCAAGAAGATAAGATAAGGGATCAATACACTTATAAAGGAACACTTTGAACTCACTGATTAGATGGTTGTCACCCTCCTGAGGATCTGCTACCTGCAGGTAAGACTATTAGCCTGTTACAGCAGTGAACAGTGCTCATGAAGGATAGGTTATGTCATAAAACCATTGTAGGCAGTGCTAATGTTCAGATCACCAAAACAGTCCTTTGCAAGGTGAGATCTATGGTGAAGGTTTTCTAATCCACATTTGAAATAGATGGAGTCACACATGTGCTGTTGCTAAGCTTTCAGAACCACCAGCTAAAATGTTATCTCATGGTTTTTCTGAGGATTCCTGTACAATCCCCAGACCTGTCATCACCTGGGCTCTTCAAGGGACAGCTCTCAGTCAGTTACAGTGCTTCTTCAGGAAATCAGTACCACTAAGAAAAAAAAAGACAACATAGGCAGGTGTAGTGAAATACACACAGGATGTTCTAAGTAATTGGCATGAAAGAATGTAGATAAATTAACCATGAACAGACTATTCATAAGTTACTATGGGTAAAAAATAAGAATTTATTTGCTGGCATAACAGAAAGCTGGCACGAGTGCCTTGATTTCAGAGCAGCATTTGTAAGGTCAGGAATAATTGTTAAGGAACATATAAAAGTGTAAGGAATGTATAGAAGTGAAAAACTATGAGAGTGTAAGGACTATATACAAGAAAAATAATCCCCAATATCACTGAAATCATGCAAAGGTTTGTCATACCAGGTTACAAAGGATGAAGTTTCTAGGGAAGCTGCTGAGACATCATTAGCATGGCAAGTGAAATATAAATACTTAAATGTCTTGTTAATACATGATATATATTTGTGGGCAGAGACATGTGTGCATGTATTTCTGCACCTGTGTGTATATATATATAGATGCCTGTTTACACTTTCTTTTAGCTCCAAAATATCTCTTAAATATCTGGTTTTAGAATATCTTGAAACTGGTGGGGAAATGTCAGATCTCATCTTCCAATATCTTGAGGGATGTTTTTGTTTCAGTATAGAGAGAAGAAGCATAATTACTTCTCTTTCTTTATGAATAAAGCATAGGTATGCACAAAATGAAAACTGATACGTAAGCAAGTGGTGAAATCACAATTTTGGTGAAATCACCATCACTCCGGTTTTTATTTTATAAACAGGACTTTTTTCTACAGCTGCCAAAATACAGCTGACAGCAAAATGGGACATTTCTAAGAAAATGTTGCAGATCTGTAGTCTTTCTTAAAATTCCAAAATTGAAGCATTATTGGTAAACCATATCAGCAATAAATAAAACCTTGTGATTTGTTCCCACTTTCTTGAACAGTCCGGGAACTGACAGTGGTAGGTAGACACAATGAGTGTGCACAGTGTGCTGTATCTCCTTCTTTCGTGACCACCATGAAAGAAACAAACTCAGTTTTGGATTCCTGGCTGTAACCACATCAAGGGCTTGTGCAGCTGCCTGTGGCTTTTCTTCGGTCCCGTCTTCTTCCCTGCAGAAGCCATTGCTCATTAAAGATTTTTACAGCCCTTTCTGCAGGCACCGTGACCTCTCCCCACTGCAGGATCACACATCTCCTGTGAAAGCCCATTTTATGTGTTTCTGTGTTAGCCTTGACACTCTCCCTGCAGACGGCTGAGCGTTATCTGAAGAGGCTCTGGCAGACAGGGTCTGGTGGCCTTATTACACCCGGGTGGCTCACAACACAAAGATATTCACAAGTGCTCTTAAGTAACATGAGTTTTTACCCTTCCTCTGGCAGAGATAAGGGGAGAGCCACGCAGTGACTTCCTTGCGATTTAAGTCAAGAACAACCTCAAGTGAATAACAAGTGTGGTCCTTAACTCGAGTACAGCTGCTCTAACCAGCAAAGCTGTTAAACTTTATTCTGGCCAGGTCTGCATGGCCCTGGGCAGTGCAGACGTGCTCTGTGAGGCTTTCCAAAGGCAGCACGTTGTAATTAGTGTGCCCACACAGCCCAGACTGCGTGGGACAAGCCAGGACAGCTGTGGCAGTGGGCTCCAGCTCCCAGCTATTCTGGGGACAGCACCTCTCTCATGCTCTGCTCTCATGCAGCAAAGGTAGCCCTGGAGCTCCTTAGCAGGCATTAACAGCTCAGCTTTTTATCCTGCCTTCTCCTTTCGTTCAGAACAGCCTGCTGTGGTGCTGTCTGGCTCGCAAAGCCGCTGTGGGACTCCCGTGTCATTTCTTGGGTCTCCACTGTGCTACACAGTGCTTCCTGGTAGGGTGCACTGAGGAACACGAATAACCCATATAACATTGTGTTATTATATAACAGTCGAGGCCCTTTGCTCTACTGTGCAGCTTCTCAGCTGTCAAGATCAAGGTCAATAAACATCTTGCACTGGGAGACGAACTTGCTAAAAATCTACATAAACCCTGAGCACCTGGGTTCACCTTCCCTCCAGTAATCGTTGTGTGTTCGTGTACACACTGCCTTGAGTCCTGGTGAAACAACAGCAGTTAACAGATCTGTAGAAGTGAGTCCTTGGCTTACAGTGGAATTCATTTCTTAATCCCTGGCTAGCAACTCTGTAACTTCAGCCTGCCACGTACAGATGTCTGGAGATTTTTATTTTTATGTGTGTGTTTTAGACAAGCAGAATCACATTTCAGGAGACACTTGAAGACAAAGATGTGGACACTTCTTACACAAAAATTCCTAGAGGAATACAGCACAGAGAAGAGACAGTAGTTTGGGGTGCTCTTAATGAACTTTCTTTAATGTCTTGTTCTGGTTTATCTTTTGCCAGGTGTTGAGTGAAAAGCTCCAAACTAAATTACCTTTTAAATCAGTCAGGATGTACGTTTGTTTGGCTGCAGACTCCCAGACATTATAAAGCTTCTTCCCCCTCCTTCCTCCTCCCACCTCAAATGCGCCGAGTCTTCTCTAAACACCGGATAAGAAACGGATCAGGAAAGTCACACAGCATGATTGCAAACACAGGCTTGTTTTGACATTCCTTTCATCCAGAGCTTGAGAAATAACTGTCTTAACACCATTCCTTATGAATCAAAAGAGGTGAAGGGTATGCCTTGCCTGAACTGACAGTACTTTTATACATAGTGGTCCATTTTGATATACGATGTTAAACTATTTGAAAATCATTGTGTAACACAGACAGTTACTGAGTTAAATATGCCAGTGATATTAGCCATTATACATCTCATTTATCAATTTGATTGAGTACATTTAGATGGGTACTGGAATAAAGGCCAGAATTCTAACAACCTGCAGGCTTGACACACTATGTATATTTTATTATTGTATAAGCCTTTGATAATTTTTACTCTATTAAGTCTCCCACCTTTCCTTGCGACTAAGACAACTGCATTTTGGAGTTAGCAAGTTTGAGAATGAACATAAGATATTAACTTGTAGTTTCAGAAGAGATCAATTTCAACACTGTATTTTTTCCCTGCACCACAGAGGTTGCAAAATAAATCTCTCCATAGCCAGGCCAGACTCCAATCATAAACATTACAAAAACTGGAAGAAGTACCCCCTTCTGGTTCTCCCCACACAGAGTGTACCTTCTGTTCTCTGTTTGTGCTCCTCATGGCCACACTAGAGTTCAGAGCTCTCTGGTAGCATAGTCTTTCTTCATATATACTTGTATGATCTGAGGGAAATTAGTGAAAAGACTGAGTCAGAGATACACAGAAGTAAAAATTTTCCATTAATATCTCTTTAAGTTTTTATATTGTGTTGGTTTGGCAAAGAAAACCACCCCTTCTTCCACTCCTCTACCCTTTTTAAATTTTTTTTTTTATTGTAAATTACATTGACCTTTTTTTTTCCAGAATGAGAACACTGAGAATTTATCATCCCTCCCTGCAACATGGCCGTAGTTGAAATGATGATCCTGGATATTAGATGTGAGATAGCCTTGACCTTCCATATGATTTTAAGGTAGTTTTATTGTCCAATGTGTCTCGCCAATCTACTTCTATGGAACAGTTTTTTCTAGAAGGCACCATGCTTCTTATCTGTGGCAGGGCAGCTTTGATTTGTTGTCTAGTTTATCTTTTCCCAGAGATGTTAGATGTCTGTTCCCTTTCTGCCTCAAATCCCATGGTTAAGAGAATCATGTCTACTCCCTCAAGCCTCTAACAAGCTGCTCCAATACATGCTTTATTAACTCTTTGAGATCAGATATCTTATTTTTGAGTGGCAGTTCATGGTGGAATGTTTTGCTTAATACTGAAGGAAACAGTTCAATAGGACTTCAGAGAGAAAGCTAGTATTTTTTAGTATTAATGTTTCTCAAGGATGGAGAAGAAGATGATCTTGCTATTTTTATAACAGCCTTCCAGAAGTCTCTGACTTTGCACATGTGACTGCAGGAATTAGAACTTTCCTTTGCAGCTGTTCACAGGACAGAGATTACACATTCCTTCCAAAAGACTCCATCATGTAGTACAGCACTTACACACTGGCAATATTAAGAAGGTTCCTGAAGCCAAAAGTAATAGCTAGAAGGTGCCTCCCTTGAGTTAGAGTCCAAGGGAATTATTTATTTCCTTAGATGGTAGAGGTCTACTTCTTCAGAACAGATTATTGTTGTTTTGGCTAAAGTTTCTTTAATAAATAAAAGAAAGCAAATGAGTAAATGGAAGTGACTACCCCAGTAGTACCAATTTTCAAAGTGTGATATTCCTAGGTGCCTCAATGTCTTTTTAAAGAAGAAAAAGAATCATCTTTGGAAACAGACTGCTTAAGGGGAAATGTTTTTAATCTGTGCATAGAAATACTTATTGCAATAACCACGGTGTTCTATTTAAAGCCAAAAATATGCCATGACAAGGAAGAAGATTTTTACTTATCTGCATAACAAAAAATAATTGCTGTGTGCTTCATTGTGTGCAACTATGTTTTATCAGATGTAGTGGACCTGTAAATTTGTAGATGTGTTAACCTGCTAAACCTGAAGAGGTGACACAATGCAGGCTTGAGACAGAAAGATAGCACCCCAGAAAACAGTTTCCTTGTGTATTTTTTTCTTATTTCAGCAAAAAAAATCACTATTAAAAAAGCCCAACTGTATCCTGTGTTTTTCTTACACTTACCTGTGAATTGGAGGCTTTAAGCCACTTTTGCTGCTTTCCAAACTTAAGTCGAGGTTTAATAGATCCAATACTGGATTGGATCCTAGATGCCTCTTTTTTTCATTGTTCTTCCTTTCCTTTCCACAAAGGAATGGATTCCATTTGTTCCATGCAGTTCAGACACAATTCTAATGGTATTTCTGGTCTGGTCAAGAGTCCCTCTGCTCAAAAAAAAAAAGGTAGAGGAATGCTAAGAAAAGTAGAAGTGTAGCCAGGGTGATCCTAGATATGAGGGTTTTCATGTGTGGAAAACTCTGTTTAGATGCTTTACTTCATAAAGGAATGAAGAAAGGAGGATAAAAGAAATCTGTTACATCATCTGTGGCCAGAAAAGGAGTTTGTTTACTGTCTGTTCTTAAAAAGCATCAAGTGTAAAATAGAACTGAGGGCTTCAAAGCAAAATGAATACAATCAAACTGGAACTCTGTGTCTCTGCCAGCAATGGGCATCAAAAGTTTGCCTGTGGCAGGGAAGAGAAGCTGAAGTGCAGAGGGCTGCAAAAATGTCAGTGTGCTCAGTGAGGTTCAGAGATCAGAAAGATCTGTGGAGTACAAGTGTGCAATCTGTAAAAGTAGCGGTACACGCCAGAGTTGTTACAGTCTTCCCGAGGCATCTGCTGCTGGTTACACTTGGAAACAGAACCGCTAAACAGGATAGACCTTTGATCTGATGTGATAGCATCATTCTTATGGCCCCCATATGCTGCTAGAACATCTGGCCAGTTCTGTTAGCTTTGTCTTAATAAGCCAGAAGAAATCTAATAATTCCTTTTATTATTGTGGCTACCAAGCTTTACATGCAGACCAGCACAATGCCTTTGGCGCAGCCAAACTGTAAGGAAACACATCTGATTTCAGAGTAGAGGTGTTTCAGTGAAAGGGCATTGTTTTGTGCACACCTAGTACTGTGGGAGCTGTGTGCAGGGTGCCCCAGGCACTGACTTAAGCCCCAGAGAGTGATAGCAACCAGCAGGGAAATGTGGTCCTGTATTTGCATTCACAACACATGGCTTCCAGGCGGGACTGTCAAAGTAGCCATTTTTACAGCTTAGGGTAAGAAGTGGCCAGAGAATGAAAAAACAGGTAATAACCAAAAATTTAAAAAATATATCAGTAGGCCAACTCACCACATGAAATTCAAAATCTGAGTAATATCTCCTGTGTAGAAATACGTAAAAACCCCCAGCTCATAGACTAATCAACCAACCAACTCATCCCCATCCAAAAAAAATGCCAGAACCCAATCCACCCCATCAAAACCCCAAAAATAACAAAATCAAAGCAAAACCACCCAGCCCAAAACCCCAGCATTGTTGTTGGTTTTGTTGTTGTGGTTGCTGTTATTGTTTTTATTATTATTAATGTTGTTATTATTTGTATTATTGCAACAATCAAAACTTGCATCATAGGCCACTGCACATAAGAGAGACAGGAAACACACTTTCTAAAGAAGAGCACTGTGTTTCCTGAGTACACCAGTGGACACTGATGGGAGCCCATGGTGGGTTTTGAGACATGCAGTACTGCAGTACCCTCCATCTATCCCTCTTAAACTTCAGAAAGCTTTTATTCGTGTATTGATTTTTAAACGCGAAAGTTAAGGAGTTAGAGTAAAACCGTGCATTAAAATATTTAATTTTATATGTATATATATATATATATATATATATCTTTATAGATATATAGATATATACATATATAGATATATAGGCATATAGATATATAATTTTATATATGTAAATATATTATGTATAAAATATTATTTGTATATAAATATATTTTTGTGTATAAGCACACACATATGTATTTTATATATATTCATATTTATGTATCTATATATACATATATATATATATATTTATATATTTATATTTAATTGAATTAATTTAATTTATATTAAATTTATTCAATTCATAACAAACAAACAAACAAACAAACAAACAAACAAACAAACAAGACTATTTAATTATTTAATTATAATTTAAGTTTGCCCTGCGGCCGGCATCACCCGGGCCGGTGGGACGTGGTTCCGCAGGGATGCTCCCAGCGGAGCCGGGCGGTGCCCGTGGTCCCCACTGGGTGGTGGTAAAAGGCTGCGGACGGTCGTTCTGCAGCCAGCAGCGGGCTGCACAAGCAAAGCAGATCTCGAGCAAAAACCTTTCAGGCTTGGGGAGATTCTGAGGGATCGGTACGCCTTTACTGCCTGCAGTAACAGCCTCCGTCCTCTTATCTCCCCAGTGACTGAAGGACCTTGATGTCTACAGGAACAGCCCATGCTGTACCCGGAGAAATCCCGGCGATGGACACTTTCTGGATAAATGCACACACTGTTCCGTGAATCACAGAATGGCCTGGGCTGGAAGTGACCTTAAAGGTCGCCTAGCTCCAATCCCCCTGCCGTGGGAAGGGATACCTTGCACTGAACACGTGTCTCAGAGCCCCATCGAGCCTGACCTTAGACACTTCCAGTGATGGAGCGTTCACAACTTCTCCATGCATCTGGTTCCAGAGCCCCATCACCCTCCCAGTCAAGACTCCCATTAGACTATTATCTAGTCTAAACGTGCTGCCTCTCAGCCTGAAGCCATTCCCTGAACACAGCACTCCAGGTGGGGTCTCACCAGACCAGAGCAAACGGGTCCTACTGGCCACACTCCTTTGGATGCAGCCCGAGATATCGTGCACTTTCTGGGCTGCACACTGCCTCCAGCAGCACTCCCAGTCCTGGTGGAAATGGAGAATAACTGGTGCAAAAGTGATTTCCAGCCATGGCAGGGGATGGTGGCTCTTCCTACGGCAGGAAACAGCCCTTTTGTCATGCCAAGGGCACAGCTATCCTGCCACTGAAGCAGACAGGCACCTGGACAGTGTGTGCACGCAGAAATGGTGCAGCATTTGGAATGCTACCTTGCAAAGGAATATATGATCTCCCATCTCTACAGTTAAAGGACTGGATGAAGTAGCTTGTGGGACACATAGTAACAAATTATTTAAATGCACGGTTTTAATCTAACTCCTTAACTTTCATGCTTAAAAATCAATACATGAATAAAAGTATTCTGAAGTTTAAGAGGGATAGATGGAGGGTACTGAAGTTCTGCGTGTCTCAAAGTTATCATTTGTCCTAAGAAATTATGTTAAAAGCATGCAACATGTAAAAGTACAGACACAGAAGGGAACAGTGAATGTGTGGCCAACATTTATGTTACACATTAATTTTCTTACAAGCTACAAAGTACTTTTACTGAAGTTTTTGGGGAATGCACTAAGGTTTTTGTGCTGGTAATTTTACTGGTTTCCCTATAGACTTTAGGAAAGTCACAGTTTACTCCCACTCGTAAGTTGCAGTGTAACTGAATGCTGATGGCAAAATTTGTTAGCAGCCTGATTTTTTTTCCTGGCTTGTAGCTGATGAGCTATTTGCCAAATAAGCACTTTTAAATTATCATAGCTATGGTTTCAGTTGGGCTCAGAGGCCAGTTTTTTTCTGCCTTTAGTCAAGGTAACACAGGATTGTGAGGTAACAGAGAAGTGTGTTTTGTAACAGCAACATCTGTGCAAAAGTGGCCTTCACCTTGAGGAAGAGTACAAGGTCAATGCTGAAGCCTACAGGGGCTGTGTACCAGAAGACTGAAGAAGAACATAAGAAGGAGCAATCTCAGCGTCAGAACAAGCTCCCAGTCCCTGTGAGCTAGACCAGATGTTAAAAACTAAACTCGTAAATATGAAGCCAGTTCTAGACCAAGAGCACTCTCTTCTCCATATGCTCAGACTGTTATTTATATCCCTGGGATAAAACGGCTTGTCCCCATGTGGTAACTGACACTTCCAGATCAATAGCACAGACCAAACTGCTGCTGTCTGAAAGCAGTAGGACCTGTGCTGTTGGAGAGGACAGGCCATGTCCTTGTTAACACCTCAGGAAGTGCAATCCCATCTGGCACTGTTTAGCTAAAGCTTTACAGGAAAGAAACTGCCTTCTGGAGTTTGTCCTTTTGAAACAAGACTGAGGAAATACTGAAGACAACTTCGTCTAGCATTTTCAATTTTATCCTGTCATTGCATAAGGAGAAACTTTCTTTCTTCGAGGCTGTTGAAGAACTGGGACATATTGTGCACTTCAGCCTGAAAAGGAGATAAGTGGGGACACTATGAGAGGGTCTGCATCCTTGTGAGTGATATGAAAGGCATCTCTTCTGTCAAAAGAAGATGTGAAACAGAAGGCATAAAACTAAAACCTTACTTGGCAATTTTTTTACTTCTCTCATGGATAAAGCTGTGGAGCTCACAGCCATGAGGTAATTTTAATGGGCTTAGGGGAAGAATGCAGAAGTTCACGACAAACAAAATCAGCAAGACCCTTAAATGGGAAGGAAAAAAAAGAACCTCTGGTTATGTCCTTGAGCATGAAAACACTGCTGTCTGTGAGAGCATACTGGGGAAGTGCTGCTGTGAGTTGGCTCTTCCTCAGGCAGCACTCTTCAGCTGCTGGTTTCAATGAACCTTTGATCTTTCACTCTGAGGTGGTTGTTTTCTTCCTGTGCCACGAAGGATTTTACTTTGGACTGTCTTTGCAGACTTCTCAGTTGCTTCTCTGGAAAATTGGCATGCTTATTAATCTTATTTTATCCTGTTAACAACTTTCTTGTTATGTAAATGGCATTTATTGCCATTGATGAAAGGCAGACCTACTTGGTAAGGTTTCTGAAGCTTGAAGGAGAAGGAAAAGACTGAGACAAAATGGAATGAGGCTTCACCAGGCTAACCTAAGGTGCTGAATAAGATATAGAGGATGGAGTCTCTGTAGCATTCATAATAGTTTAAAAGCTTAGATGCAGTGTATGTCACCCTCAATCATGTCTTTGTAGTATTACTTATTAACAATGATCATAAAAAAATAATTGGCAAAATTTAAAGCATCATGTTTCCTACTGGTGGAAAAGAACTGGGCCTTCTGAGTTCAGCTTCTTAGCATTGCAAAATGCTTTTTCTGCCAGTGCTCTGCTGGCAAATTTTGAAGACACACAGGCTGTAACTATCAACATTCCACCTGCAAGTATTTAACCCACTTGCATTTCTACAAGGATTTTGGGTCAATCGGAGAAAAGATGTACTAAAAATACCTGCATTTTTCTGCATTTCTTTAATCTTATGATTTTGGAGGCCATTTGTGCATTTTGGATTTTTACCTTGAAACTGTGCTCAGCAGTAATATTGCCAAATGTCATACGTCTGCACTGTACCTGTTCTTCATATTTCCTCCATAGTGAAAAGCTGCATGCCTTATAAAAATGTTATATATGGATGTGCTGTTAGCTCTAGAGGCTTGAGAAGAGTTGAACTGGTTTGACAAGATTCTTTAGCTGTCACTGACACAAGTCTTTTCTTGAATATATAAGTCCCAGGAGTTAGAACCTCAGTGTAATAGGTCATGGGCTCCTACAGCTTCACTTTTAGTAACTGATTTATCTGCTGATGAAATGTTCTGCAAGTTTATATAGCTACATTAGAGAGCAGAGCTCCATTTTCTTGCTGGTTGGAGGTAAGTGGTTGAAATGCCCTGTCAAGGAAGTAGGATGGTCTTTCACACTCCAGGTACACATCATTTTAGACCAGAGTCTTCTTGATCTTCATTTTCTTTTACACCCTGCATCGTACATTTTCCTCATGCTGCTAGGGTTGTTTTGTTCTGTGATTGCCACTAAGCCAGCCCATAGTAAATCGAAGGAAAAGGCTGATTCCAAGGAGACTTCTCCAAAAGGAATGAGTCATTTATTGATTCCTCAAGTATAAGTATTACCACTGGAGAACTGATCGGCTGGAAGTAGCATCTTGTGAGAATGCTTATGCTATCTTCAGCCTGTATATATATGCTGCAGAAATAAGGCAAATCATATAGCAACTTCCATTCCCTCAGATGCATGAAGGCCTTTATCAGTTGATTAATTAATTAACTTTTTAATCAAGACCTTAGCAAACAGATGATGATGTATGTTGAAGAGTGGACACTTTAATCAGAAGCAGTCCCCACAAAGAACTGCCTGATGCAAAAGAGGTAAATTTCTGGTTGCTGTGATAATCACCTCCCACGATTCACAGATGCACTTAAGAGTCCTAACTTCCTCCATTACCTCAGCTGTGAGAATGCAGATGCCACTTGAGTGAGAAAGAAAGCAGTTAAATATACAGCTGCAGCATGAAATAATTGCTTCTCCAGTTCTCTTCTCTATACTCCCAGAGGATATTCCAAGAAAGTAGACCAAACCCATTTTTAGCTCAGTCTTGAATTATTGAATATGCTGTACACCAGGTTATTAACCAAGGGAAAAAGTGGTTAAGAAAAAGACCTGCATGTATATAAGAACAGGATATTTATTTTAAAAAAACCAAACAAACCAAAGTATTTTTGTCGTTTTCTATTGGTTGTTTTTTTTTTTTTTTTTTTTTTTTTTTTTGGGGGGGGGTTGTTTTGTTTTGTTTTGTGTGTGTATATAAAGCAGGCATATCATCATTTTAAAACTAAAAGGTTTTTTCATCCTATGAGGATCCAGTTCTCATTATAGATAGAATCATTATGGGGATGACAAATGCTGTGAAATAACTTTTTTTTTTTTTTTTTTTTAAGGCCTCTTTATCACAGGCGGATTTTCCAAAATGTAATGTTAATTTGTTCAGTGTATGGCATTGCTAATATCTCTGATACTCCTCCCAGCAGAGGTATGTCTGCAGTGCAAATCCAAGGCACGACTGCTGTTCACAGAAGCATCTCGCAGGTAAAGCGGTAAAGCTACCAAAGAGCAAGATGAGATACATTCAGTGAGCACCCAGGAGCTGTGTGGTACCATAACTCTGCTGCTAGTCTGCAAAACATTCAGTAAATCTACATCTAGATAAACTGCAGGAACATCTCTGCATACACTATCACTAGTGGTGTTAGTGAGCTACTAATCTTAAATCATACTGCACTAAGAGAAGGGAAAACAGACTGAAACATGGGTGTACTCCATGGCACAACTGGCACAGGTGTACCCAGCACAGTGCCACATAATCTCACAGTATGGCAGCTGCTCTGCCCTTCCTGCAGCCTGCTCCACGATTCTTTTGGGAGCCCCAGGAGCAACTCCTCGGGCAGAATGGCAGGAAGTGGTGGAGCCCTGAAAGAGAGCCTCCATGTGAAGGCAAAGACTGAAACGTCGCTTTAAAAGTGATTCAAGCACAAGTAAACATCTTTGTAAATGGTTACCATTCAGCTAACAGCAGCAAAACGAGCAATGAAGCAGCAAAGTAGAACCTTAAAAAGCACAGCTATTTCCCACCACTGCTTGCTGTGCTGATCTGCAACCAGGTGAAGGTTGCTGGCAGCTCAAAATCCAGCCTGACCACCTGGACAATTAATTCACTGTAACTTCCACACCACTTGCAAAAATGCCACATCATGTCAGTGCTGGTGGAGCTATGCATATGAGAGGATGAATAAACTATACAGGGCTTTTTGAATGCATCTGTGCAATCAGTGAGGAGGAGTTACATAAGGCTTCTCTTCCTGGTGAAGGAGAAAGTGCCTTTCTTCGGCAGAGTTCATCCAGGGACAGGTTCTGCGTAGGACAGTGCAAACTCTCTTGTAAAAGACACAGAAAACAAGGGGAAAGTTTTCTCTATGATTCTCAAAAACTTCTTAGAAGGGCCAAATCCTAGACCCTATGGAAAGCTTGAGTAAAACAGGTTTTAGTTCAAGGATCTCAATAGGCACAGGAAAATCTTTAGAAGCATTGCAGCTGCAGCTCTCCTGCAGGTTGTGCAGTCCTGGACCCTTTTGCAAAGAAGAAATCCTAAAAAATAGACACATACACCTACAGAGACCAAATCCCACATTAACACACTTTCCACTCTGGCAGGCAATGTACAACCCTTTCTGGAAAGCAGGAGTGGTAAGACACTACTCCCATGTCATGCAATCTTCAGCACAGCAATTTCGGTAGAGCTTTCCACAGAGCTTCCTGCATCCACAAACAAAGCAAAACCTGTCTGGTGGCCTGCAGACAGAAAAGTGTAACCTCACAAGAGCACCTACACTGCAAGGAGTGTTTCAGTGACTATTTCACAGTGTGCAGTATACAAAGCAGTTAGTGATATCTTCTGGCTAGTAGCAGAGACAGACTTTTATTCCAATTGCTTAAGGAAACCATCCACAGATGGACAGAGAAGTAGATGTCTCGAGATTTCTGCATTTGAAGAAGAGAAAGAGGCCCCTCTCTCTGAGATGCCAGTGGGAACAGTTTTATCTCCAAGTGAAGAAGAGTAGCTGTGCACACACTGAACTGCAACAACTACGCTGTTTATTAGAAGAAAATGTGCTGTAAAGCATGCTAGCCCAGTGGAAGGCATTTCCCCCTCACCTCTGCAGTAGATTATGAGTACCAATGCAGACAATTGCCATAACTCAGCTACTTTTGATGTCTTGATTCAGTAAATAACTTCGTGTTTCCTGAAGCAATTCTGTTGTAAAAAAGTACTTTCTTCTTTGTTTGTATGTATATTTATACACTTCTTGTGACACCTGTGTGACAAAAGAAATCATGACCCCCAAGTGTTCTGGGTACTAATGAGAACTTTCCTACATTACTGGGGGTAACGTTCTCTCTGTAATGAGAACTTTCCTACATAAAACTTCCTTGATTGCCACTGCTTTTGCTGATTTAGAACCTTTGTTCTGACCCTACTCTAGAGCTGAATGCCTGGTTTAACCTGCTGTAACTCTTCTACTATTTTCTGAATCAAGCCGGCAAGAAACTAGATTTCAATGTTTATTTCCAGTGTTATTTAAAAATAAGAGATTCACTAGAAACATCCCTGCTGCATGTGTCTTGTTGCAGATGGACTCCAGCCACTGTTCAGAAGCCAGTGGAGGAGCAGAAGTGGATTGTAAAGAAGTCTGTTCATATTTCATAACTGGAAGAATGCAGCTTTCTTCCTATGTGTTTATAGCTTAGAAAGGCAGAGCCAACAACAGCAAAAACAGTAATAAAAATAAGCTAGTATGGACTAGAGGCCTATTTTAAAAAAAAAGTGTTAAGTCATCTCTCTACCTCTGTCTCACACTCCTCTTTCTGTATTGAATTCCTTGGGTTTTTTGTTTTTTCTTAAATATTTGTCTTACTAACTTGACAATTATTACCAAAATGCAATATCAGAATACAATAAGAACCTACCTTCACAGGGAGCAATAAGAACCCAGCCAGTACTAGGCATTTTATTGATTGTTCCACGTACTTCTACTTCTCTGGAGGGAACAGAGAAACATTTCCGTGCTGCTCCTCTTCCTCCTCATTTTCACTCTGCAGTCACTGGCCCCGGGGGCTCCAGCTCTGCCCACTGCAGTGCTGACAGACCTGGAGCCAGCAGAGCACTCTCACCCCAGTGGCTGCTGCACAGCAGTGGGCTTCTGCTGCTCACCCTTGGAGAGACACCCCTGGGCTGGGCTGGGTGTCCAGGGCACAGCTCAGGGTGCAAAAACACAGCTGCCAGTGGTGAAATGCCATTCTGAAGAGGGCAGCTCTATATAATATAACAATATTATAACAAGCCACTGTTACCAGCTCTAAGCTTCTGAAAGGGACAGAGAAGAGCTAGATCTTTGGTGGTAATTGTAAACTGCAGCTTACACCCCACTGCTCCAGGGCAGATATGCTGAGGTTGGGTCAGCTGCTAGCAGTTGAGCAGGAGCTCTCTGGCATAGAACTGAAAGGCTGAAAAAAAATTGAAAGGGTGGCTGCAGCTTGTTGAAAAAGGGATCAGACAAACATATGAGCAGACAGGTAGATGAAATGAAAAAATACTGTTTGAGGTGACTGTCTTCAGAGATAGGAGGGTAAGAAAATTCTTTTAATGTACTAGGTTGATGAGACAAATGGGAAACCATATCTTTGTTTACAGATATCAAAGCTATTTTATTTTTCCAGTCAAATTAAGTAATACTATCTGTCTCTGCGTTGCTTTTTCAACAGTAATATGTTTCTCAAAGCTTCTGATGCTGTAAACTGGCTAACAAATTTGCATGTGCAAAGACATCCTCATTAAAACAAGGGGAAGAGATTTGTTAGTCAAATTAGTAGCACTGAAGGACTTGAACACATACCAGGTCTGGCATTTTCTTATGCCTAATCTTCTAGGAAAGTGACAAGACCTTACTGAAGAGATGAAAGTACAGAAATTCTGTAACTGTAACAAAACATGCAAGGGAAGGAAAAAGAAAAAGAGAAGCAAAGTGGGAGAGGAAAGGAAGGGAAAGGAACACAAGAAAAATGAGAAAAAAGAATTTGTCAATCATGGAGTTTACACCTATGCAGTTAGTAAAAACACTAGTATTGCCAAAACTTGAAGTTAGTTTAAACTGTCAAATGAAATTAAATTTTTTACTCACCAATGCTATATTTAGAAGGAAAACAACAACAACAACAACAAAGACCTTATATCTCTCTGCAAGGCTGAATTGAAAATTAAAGTGATTCTATGTATGTTCCCAAACAAAATTAATATTTTTTTTTAAAAGGCAATGATATTGAACATGGAAACAGAAAAGCAAATAAAAAATATGAAAACAGCCCAAATATTAAGATTGGGCCAAATTACAGAGTATTTAATAAATACATTTTTGAAGGTATCTATTATTTATTTAGAAAGCATGCTTTTTGTGGTTTATGCTACACAACAAGAAAATAGTATAAATAGTAGCTATACTGGGAAGAAAAAAAAAAAAAAGGAAAATGCAGATCTACCCACTAGGCTGAAGCTATATGATGATTAAGGTCACATTTGCACAATAGCAGATCATCTGGCAGAGGAAAGCTGAGCTAGACCAGAGGGAATGCATGATTTCCATTTCTGTTGAATTAACCAGCGTATGTGACACTGTCTGCAGAAGACAACTGGAGACAGCTCTGGTGGAGAGACCAATTCAGTGCTTCACTTTATGTGGATAAGGTTTTGGACTGGATTTACTGCAACATGACCACTGTCTAAAAAAACCCTTAATATCATAATTTTGAAAAAGAGAATAGAAAAACTTGATTGGAAATGGAACAAAACAGATGCCATTTATACAATATGCAAATGGAACAGAAACTCAGTATCTTTATTTTACTGTACACCGGAATTTTCAAGTTTCTTGGATGATTAAAATCTCATAGAGCTCTCTGAGTAAGCTTTTAATACACTGCCATAATACACTTTTTGATACACTGCCATATGCAAAATTAGGTGATACAGCAGGGTATTGGACTGAAGATTATCCATAGTCACATCTAACATGTTTTGCAGCAATAAAAATAAAGATCATAATCTGATGATGAGTGGCTGCTTGAGAGTTTCTGCTGACAATCAGGGCAAGTCTACTAAGATTTTAAAAAGCATCATCCCTTATACAGTTTATGTCCTTTATTGATGGTATTGTAAAGTTTTCACACACTCTAAACACTTAGTCCTTTGCAGCTTCCACCTGAGCTTTTTGTCCTTGTCCTTTCTTAATACCCACAGAAAGTAAATTTTCATCCCAAAGGAACAGTAAAATATTTGATGGAGAGAGGGGATCCTACTGTAAACTGTATGCCTTTCATCACAGTTTCACAGTGCAGTGGCTGCTGGATTTCTCACTTGCTGTGCTGTACAAGGAAGTTTTACTTTGTTCCTCTATCACTACCCACAATGCATCATTAGAAGCCCTTGATGGCAATTTATGTAAACCTGATTCCATATTAAGTCTGATCTCAGTGAGGTCAAGGCTAATCTGTTCTAACATCCAGACCTTCTGCTTTTGTTTAATATAGCCCACTGAGATTAAAATAGGATTAGAGCTCATCTGATCGGGAGAATAACCTCTGCAGATGAACTCCTCTACTGTTCTTTTGAAAAAATCTCAACAGTGTCTTGCAATGGCCATAGCTTCTATATATCACTATACTTAAGACATTTGATTGTTTTTTCGTTTGTCCCTGTGATAGTTTAGAAACCAGACTCATTCTTTCCTGGAGTCAGATCTAGTTGTTCCTATACACATAGAATTTATGATTATGCATTTCAGAATGGGTCATTTTCTCATTCATCTCAATGCATTTTCAGTTAACTACAGCAATAAAATTAAAACAAATTTAAATGAATTAATGGAAACTGTTAAGAGATATATTTAATAAAGTTCAAATTTTCACCTGTTTTATTACCAAGTTTGCATTTAAAATGTTTTTTCTTCTTTAAACACATGCAAGTTCTAACTGTGCAGAACTGAGATGTTTTCACTTCAGTCTGGTTCAACATCTACATTATATATAATCACAGAAAAAGCAGGTCTATGTTATCCAAAAGATATGACTCAAACTTCATTTGTGCTGAAGCCAAGCATAAGATTTGCAAAAAAATTTTAACTAATAGTACTTTTTTGTGGGTTCCCTCCCTCCCCAGTATGTTCAATAAAGCCATTCTTCTGCAGTATTTTTAATATTGACACAGAAAAATTTATATTAAAGAATAAGGATTTTATTAAGCATAAAATTAAAGCAAAAGTCAAAAGAGCAAAATTATTTGGTCAATGTTTTCTCATTATTCAGGTACTAAGAAATGCAAAACAATATAACTGTCAATAATTAGGATTACATAAAATATCACAGGTAGCATGCAGTGAAAAGATCAGCAGGGAGAGAGTTCTGAAAATGTTATTTTTGCACAGACAGGCTGCTTGGCTGCTGTCCTAGATTCAGCCTGCTCTAGGTGGAGGTCATGCTGTGGCTAAAGTAATTAGCAAGGTCAATCTGACTAGCTCAGTATAAACCTGGAATAACTGTACTGAAGTGTAAAACAAGAACAACTGAGAAGAAAACATAATATTTTTGTCCTGGTTGCTGTACTACCACCCATATTAGCAGTGACACTAGTAGTTTTCAGGATTTTTGGTCTTTGGGACAATCCTTGGCGATTTTACTTCACTGGTGCAGGGTGTCATCTTTTGGGTGATGTTATTTCTTGATAGCAGTCTGAGAATTATTCTGCTGCCAAGGTTTGACCCTTATCTTCTCTAGCAGTGGAGTTTTGGTCCTACTTGGATATCCAAGTGAAGGAAAACCTCCCTAAAAGACAGAAGTGAATACTAAAGAGTTGTTTGAGCTCTTAAAATATTCTCTGTGGGAGCAAGAGAAGATACCTTTAATGATCTGTGTTAATTACATTTTCTTAACTGTATGGGATGATCTTTTTACTTCAAGAGACGGAGCAGCAATTGAGAGCATTATGTATCTCACTAAAAGAGAATGCATGTCAACACCATCATTCCATAAAGGTTCAGATTTTTAATCTGATCAGCAAACTCATAGTTTATAATGGAGGAGTATGCAACTGTGTGAAAACAAGAAGATAAAAAAACCAGCATTATTGCATATCTGGAAAATAGATCTTTGACTGCTATATGATTGTTTAACGAAGTCTTTCTACAGCACATCTTCCTGTTGTCTGTGTTTCTCATGTAGGCATCAGCTTGATTTCTCCATAATGAAGCCAGAAAAATACATGAGCACTGAAGCTGCATGTGTGTATAGGGGAAATAATATTTTTAAGAGCCAAAGCAGTAATCACCTTTATAATCAGGAGCTGAAAATGCATTCTCTGTTGTACATTGCCTCTGAAGATATTTCTTAAGCAACCTTTCCGGTTTCCTCCTATATGCTAGGAAAAGCAATGCAGTTTTGTTTGCCTTGTTTGCAAAACATAAATTCTTGCTCTTCTAACTAGGTAAATATGGGTCTGTTTGTTTTTTTTTTTTTTTTTTTTTTTTTTTTTTTGTTTTGTTTTGTTTTGTTTTGTTTTGTTTTGTTGTTTTTTTTTTTTTTTTGTACTCACAGAAGGACAATTTTATTTTGTAAAAGCAAGAATTGCCATGCAGATAATGTTGCACAATTACAACAAAAGTGAAAGGTCTCATTCATAAATCTGTTTTCATAAAAAAAGTAAAAATTTTTCCTCTGTTTTGGCCAAGCCAACGCCAAAAATGCTTACATTGGATATCAGGAAAAATTTGGTCCCTTTAGAAAGGTTTGGCATTGTTGACTGGGAACTGCATTATTATTCTAACACCTCAGAAACAACTTTTTGGGAAAATAGGTCACAGACCACTACGTGATTGTTTACCAAAATTTTTCTTGCCAGGTAGTATACAACTGATGATGTCTGACAGTGGGATGCTGTATAATAGTCACCAGTTTAAGTAATTGTTGGGAAGGTAGATTTCATAATTAACAGACCCTGCTGAAATTGGTTCAAAGAGTTGGTGGAAATTCATACAGAAATAATAAATCAGACATCAAATGGCATTTGATGTCAGAGTTTGAAGGTAGTTACTGCTGCTAAATGGCAAGACAACACCACTAAATCACAGCTTGCCACTACAGAGGTTTTTGGTAATATCAATTTGAAAATGGGAATATGTTGTTAAATTGAGGTCTGGAACCTGGCAATTAGAAGAGTAATGATGAAATGGGCAAAGCTGCACCCAAGAAAAAACAAACTATTTGAAATTATGGGAGGTGCCACGTGTTAATAGACTTATGATGGAAACTAATGATTGGAAATCATAGGAGTGTCATATAGACTTACTGAAAAAATAGCTGATACCTTTTTCTTCAGAAGAAGAAAAGCTATAGCACATGGAAGAGTCTTAATTTGGCAACATGAACACCAACATAACTCAGGATATCAAATGCTATAGGAAAAAGACTAAATTACTGCCTCCTGAAACTCTCAGCAACTGGATGAGAAACTTAGAGACCAAATGTTAAGAGTTAGAAAGCCTAATTGTATTTGACAGTGCATATCATAAAATGTTAAAGCAGTAACATGCTTTGGATAAAAAGGAATGCTATTGGAGCTGAAGCTTTAGGAAAATTTGGAAATCTCACGGAGGTCTGCTCTAGTGGTTGAACTATTGTGCAGAAAAGCATGCATCCATCTAGAGCTTTGGGACTTGCAGCAACCTGTGTTTGCTGGTGTTTGCAAACATGCAGCCCTCCTCTGGGAATTCACAGCAGCCAGATGAATGCTGGGACCTGTTCCCTCTGCCTGTGGTGGTCTCCAACATACTGTGCAGCATCCATGGGCCAGGACACCTGTGAGGAAGCAGGGCTGGTCCCTGCATCACATCCCCTCTGCAGGACCTGTGCCTGCAGGCAGCTCACCTGCCCACGGAGCCTCAGGACGGCCCCAGAAGCACTGTCTGGCAGGGGCGTCCAACACCAGCTGTGCAACACCACCTGCCAGCTCAGGCTAATTTTCTGTGGGACATTTCCTCCTTATGTCTCCGTTCCATTATTCATACATAGAAGAACATACACATTATTATATACATTAATGGAGCACGTGGCACTGCATGAAAGCAGAAGTACTCTGGTCATCACCTCTGTCCCTGCAGTTCCTTTCTCACATCTGAGACTCATGGCACATGTGCTGTGCTTATTTGTGGGAAATCTAAGTGTGCTGAATAGCAGAAAGATTCTGTTTGGCTCTAAAGTATGTTTATTTATTAAGAGAAAGCATTAATTTCTGTTCCAAGTAAAGTTTCATCAAATTAACTCTATAGAATCTGAGTTTACTATGCCCACATAAGAAGAGTGTACCACGTCTGCATATTTAATTTTGGTTTTTAAAATGTATTAGTCAACTGCCCAACAAAATTACAGACAGAATGTGACTGATGAGAAAATAAATCCAGTAAATAATTACACTTCCAGTTTCTGTTACTAGCAAAATCCTTTGTTTTGAAGCAGCCAGATTTTTCCCTTTCACTCCCCCAAAATAAAACACCAGGCTAGGATAAAACTGAGTACTAACTAGATTGGCAGGAGTTAAGTACCACACAAACCCCTGGCAATTCACAACTGATTCATCCATTTTGAAATCTTGGACTAGCTAAGCCACAGACGAAATAAAACAAAACATAGTTCCTGGGCCCTTTAGAAGGGACAAAAATTACTCACAGATGGAACAATTTTCCAGAAGTAGATTTGGCTCTCACAGTTTGCAGGCAAGCCCACACAGGATGAAGCGAGTTCCATTTTAAAGGCATCTAAACCACAAATCCTTTATTTACTATATAAACTCCTACACTGACCCACGTGACTTTCAACCCTGCATGCTTCCATTCCAAGCTTACTTCCCACACCTAGCATTCCTCCCCAAAATGCCCCTCCAGCAAGGTGCAGCCTCTGCCAGACTCTGGTTTTTTGCCTGTCCCAAACCTTTTTGCATTGGTGCATCTCTACTTTGATACAATAAAGCAAACAGCCTGCATGCAAAGGATAAGATTTGAAAGAGTAAATTTCCATGGAAACCATGAAGCATCAAGGCTCATGCTAGCAAAGGCCACACAGATCTCTGATACACATGTAGGGCATCTACAAGTAATGAGAGACCCAGCCCCTTGTGCCTGAACACCACTGTTGGTGTTTCACTGCTCGGCCCGAAAAGTTCTTGCTGCACTTGAGAAATGAGGTTGTCCCCTTAAAGGACCAAAAAAAAAAAAAAAAAAAAAAAAAAAAAAGAAAAAATAAATTTGTCCAAAAAAGTGGATTAACAATTTGGCCTTCTTTTGCCAGGAGGAATTTCTAGTCTTTCACTTGAGCTCAAACACACAAAATCTCAGCACACAGCCAGCCTTTTCCCCATATCAGGCAGAATTGACACTTAACATGGTATTCTGTCCATTCACTGTTTTTCCAAGAAGGTCTGACAATAAACTTATTGCTGGAAAAACAATCATACTGTCATAGGCTGGCCTGCTGTGTTCAGTATGGAAATCAGCCACCCTGTTCTGAGTTAGTTGTGCATCACCACACTGATTTCCAGGCTGCTCTTCTTAAAGAAACGACAGAAGTGCGTGTTACAAAAGGTGAGAAAACTTCAAGAAAGAGCTACAGCTTTCATCTCAAGACATCTTGCAGTAGATCTGAACATGTTCTTTCAGGTTTCAGGTTGTTCTTCTCTTGCTCTGTGCCAGCAAGATGACTCAAAAAATCTTTAGTTCAGCAAGGGTTGTCAATCATTTGCTCTTCATGTTTAGAGAGAGAGGACAAATTTAATGGACTTTTGTTACCTGGGCTCTGCTGGATCAGTTCCCAGGTGCATGGAGAGTACCACAAGGCACTGCTTCCCTTTATTGTCTCCCTGTTGCCCTAGAGGCAGAGTATGCAGAAGCAGACTTCTTTCTCCTTTTACAAGTGAAGAGATTGCCCTTAGCACTAAGCATTTGTGTCTCAAACTCTCCATATTGCCCATACTAAGAAAAGCTGCTGTTTCAAACCCTAAGCCAGAGCCTGTGTGCAAAAACTTCAAGTTGGTTTTGTGAAGAGTATCATGTTTCTCTTACTTTGTTGAAAAGCTTGCCCTTTGTAGCATCAGCTGTAATATCATCACTGACAAAAAGACTGTAAAGCTGCTCTCCTTTTACCCTCTGGGGAGTAGTCAAACTTAGTTCAGTAACAGCATTGATTGGATCCACTTTAATTCTCTCAGAACATTTAAAGTTTGCTTTAAATGGATCTAATGCTGTTATCATGAAATACCAAGTTTAAAACTGCTCACTTACCTGCCAAAACATTGCATAGTCAATAGCATGCCTGTTTCTTACAAGTACAGATTTTCATTGGCAGAAATGATCATGGATATGCAATAAAGACTTCATAAGCCACAAGAAGATTTTTAGCTTACTTCCTCTACCTAGTGCTGAGAAATACAAGTCTGGAGTACCAAGAATAGAAGGGAATCAATATGTATTTTATACTACAGTTATAGTGCTCGGTTTAATTTTAATTGTATGTGTAAGTGTTAAATCTCCCTTGACCTGGGGCATGGTGCATTTACTATTTACCATTTACTATTAAATGACAAGAGTTCATAAAAAGGCTATTCTTTCCCAATGATTACAGAAATCAGTAAAGATGCTTACTCATTCTTGGCATTAAAATGGAGCTATATTGAATAAATTTTGCATTTACATGTAAATTTCATGTCTTTTAAGCACAGCTAAGGAGACAAACCAAGATGCCACAAGCATCTTGCCAAAGAGACAGTACAAAACTGCCTGAAAGCAGTAAAACATATTTTGAGAAGCACCTTCTCAGATCTTTTGGCAAAAAATATTTATCACTGGAGACTGCATTCAAGGTAGCACTGGCCTTTTGGTATTTGGAGGGAGACTTTTAGGTTCTGCAGGAAGTGATGCTGGTGGTCCAGCTGCAGAGAGTTGCAAAAGTCAACATCTCTTAGATGTGACACAGAACAGAGGTTCTTAGCACTAGAGATTACATATCTGGGATAAAAAAAAAAAACCAAACCAAAACCAAAACAACATACTCAGATCAAGTAATTGCATCTGTCTTCTTAAATTTTTCTTAATGTAATGAACATATTACAGTGACCTTTAGAATGTCTAATGGGTGATGCATTTAAGCTTTTTGAATATTTAAGTCACCTTCAAATTATGTTTCACTTGTTTATTTCTACCTTAGTCTGTGCAATAAGTGGCATCATAGTCAAGATGGATTAAAAACAATCCAACCACCACATACAGATAATTCCAGATCTCAATTTCATATTTTGTCTTAAACCTCAACTATAGAAATAATCCTCTGCTGTTTCACTTGAACTACGATGCTGGTCTGGTCTGTTTTTCTAATTAATAGAAAAAGCTACTACAGTAAATAAAAAGATCACTGCTCTTCATTTGTGATCAGAATCATTCTACATAAGGTTTGTAAGCATCAGAAATTTGAATATATTTTGGGATGTATTTATCTAAAAAGCTCTTAATGAAAGCAGGAAGATTACACAAACTTGAATTATTAAATGCAAGACAGAGAGTCTTCCATTTAAGAAAAAAAAAAAAGTGTGTCTTGTCTTCTGCAAATGTCTTCAATCGTATTTATTTTGATTACTACTTCTATTTTATATTCTATTTCCAGATCCCATTGTTAGTTTTTTTCTTTTCATAGGACTAATTCTTCAGTTCTGCTTTAAATCAGTCTTTCACCTTGTTCTGAAATTCAATATAGCGCAACTCAGTGCTTTGACCACAACCAAATACAAAGCCCACTATGTCAGCTGTTCTTTGAAAGATTTTTTTTCCTTTTGCAACCACTGCAAATTTTGAAATTCTGCTGATAGATGGGGTCTCTTGTCTACTGACCTGGGCATGCTTTAGCCCACGATGTAAGCACTCTCTGCAGGACTCTGTAACAGTGAGCAATACAAATTGGTGCTATGCAGACAAGGACCTAGCAGTGTAAGAAGGAAATAGTCCTTGAATTTTCTTTATTTTCATTGGCAATGTCAAGGGGTTAGCATTGACTTCAGTCATAAAAAAGATTTTCTTATCTCTTTCATTTTGCTTCCTCTGTACTCCAACTCTGTGCACAGTTAAGCATAGTTCGTAAGTTCATAGTTCACTATTTCAAACCTCACTATCTGAGGACAATTTTTAATTCATATTTATTCCCCTGAAATAAATCCAAAAGTGTGTAAGAATGTACCTGAAAACTAGATTACTGCAGAGATGAAGACAAATAACTTGTAATTCACAGAGTGCAAGGATTATGAGAATCAAGGACAGAGAAATGGTGGAAGAAAGGAATTGCTATGTGATATAGCAACAAAGACAATTTAGTTTGTAGGAGGAGTATGGTCAGTGGGAGTATTTCTGACACAGAGTATTTCTGTCACAGAACTAAGTGTTAAGCTGTTGTGGTTCTGCTCTGAGATGTTCCTCTCAAGCCTAGATAAAGAGAAGGAAGATTTATACTTTCATTGAATTAGACTGTCCTTTAAGGAGACTGTTATGTTATAATGACATCATTTACAATTGCCTTATTTCCAATTAGTATTTCAAACATTATATTAAAAAAAAACATTATTTAGTGTTCTGGAAACATAGCCAAAAAAGCTTTTGTGTTTAAAGTTATACTCAGTTTATATTTTCCTCTCACTTCATTCACTAGCATAAACTGGAATTTTAAAAAAGCAGTTAGTTTTAGCCTTCTTAATAAAGTTTTTCATGGTGCTCATTATAACTGTGGAGTACACAGGTACAGTCCCCAGATTCCTCATCTTATTTATTTCTAAAAACAAACAAATAAAATAGACCCAAAAAATCCCAACCAAAAACAAACAAAAAAACCCCTAAAACACCAAAAAACCTGAACCAAAACCAAACAAAAACTCCCTCGAAAACTCTGAAAGCTTTAAAAATTAATTATTTATTATAAAATGTACACTTTCATTACCACTGATCATGGTATATAATAATAGTACCAAGGCTGTTTCAAAAGGTGTGTAATGGCAAGTAACATTTAACCAACTGCAAGTTAAACAGAAATGTCAGATGATCTTTGAGGCTTAATAATAAGTAAATACTAACAGAGGAAGGTAAAGCACGTATTTTGCATCTTTTGCAGCTAACTCCCAAAGGCAGGCTAGTTGATGGTATGACAGCAAACTATAATAGTTACCCAGTGATACTGATCTACCTGCATTTTAGTTTGTGGTTTTGACTCAAGTGAAGAATGAGTACCATTGTGTATATGTTTGTATTTTGTTTCCCAATATACAGAGTGCTGATAAGTAACATTCCTAACTTAAGGCACTTGTAGGATGTACTCATCACTAAGAATTTAATTTCCGAATACTAAGTTTAGATGTCCTCTTAATATGGGCTACTGGAAACTTGTTACTGTAGTTACTTTAAAGAATTATAAAGACCATATCCGTGCTGTTCCAGTTTTGTCTGGGATAGAGTTATCTACAAGGGCTATGGGCTATCTCTTGAATTTGTATCAGAAAGGGTGTTGATGTCACAGGGATGCTTGCATTACTGCTGAGCAGGGCTTAAGCAGTGTCAGGCCTTTTCTGCTCCTCACAGCACTCTACCACAGCTCTCTAGTGGGCTGGGGATACCCAAGGAGCTGGGAGAGGACACAGCTGGGACAGCTGACCCCAAGTGACCAAAGGGATACCCCAGACCATATGGCATCATGCTCAGCATACAGAGCTGGGGGAAGGAGAAGGAAGTGTTCCTCATGCCCAGCTACCATCCTTCCAGGAGCAAACCTGCTCCAGCACAGCCTTTCCCATGGCTGCATCCCCCCTCAAGGGGCATATGTGCCCTGCCATGGGCTTCTCCCTGGCCACACACATTGAGGGGCTCCAACAAGGTGTTCTTGCTGCAGCATGCACTAATCCCCGGGCCACAGCCCTCCCAGAGGAGTACCTGCAGTGGCACAGGCATATCCATGGACACAGACACTTTGGGGTGCCCTGCTCTCTCCTGTGGGTACTCATTCACAGGCCACAGTGCTTTCAGCTGCTTTCACAGAGGAGGGCCAGCCTGCCCAGTACAGAATGAGCAGTGATGCCCTGGCCATCACCACAGCATTCCCAGAACATTCCCAGTCCCAGCAGAACAATGTGATCAGCAGCACAGCCCTATGGCAAGCAGAGAAAGCAAAAAGCAGTCATTAACAAGCACTAATACACAGCCAGGCAAGTGAGCAAGCAAGCACAGCAGCTTGTTGATTAACAGCTAAGCAGCATAACTGTTAGTAATTCAATCTAGCACATTCCTATCAAACATTATTTTGCACCCTTTAATATTCACACTGAGTAACAAAAAGGACTCTTGTGGTTTAATTCTACCATCAGCTAGCTACAGGGTCACTACCCCACATGAGGATAGGAGGCAGAATCAGAATGATAAAGGTGAGAAATCTAATGGTTTTGCAATAACAATGATTTAAAAAATAAACAGAGGCTGCACATGCAAGCAAAGCAAAACAAGGAGTTAAATAATCACCTCCCATGGGTAGGAAAGAGCTCATCCATCCCCAATAAAGCAGTCTTCCATCATATATGATGATGACTGGGGAAAACAAAGACAATCACCATGAACATTTCTTGTTCCTTCTCCCCTGCTCTATATGCTGAGCATGATACCATATGATCTGTGATATCTCTTGGGTCGATTAGGTTCAGCTGCCTGGTTGTTTTCCTTCCAGCTCCTTCTACACCCTCAGCCTTCTTGCTGGTGGGGTGGGGTAAAGAAAAGTAAAGGCCTTGATGCTGTGTAATGAAACCAAGTAATAAAGCATCTTTGACTTACCAACACTGTTTCCACCACAAATCCAAACTATAACCCAACAGTGGCTATTACAAAGAAAATGATCTCAGCTGAAACCAGAACCAGAGTTTTAACTTAACTCTATGTTGTCATCTTTTCCATCCTGTTTCACTTGTTACAAATGGCAAAGTGTGAAATAATTTAGATATTTCAAATGTCACCTGTTCCAAACTGCAATTAGCATTTAAAAGCTTAACATCCATTTTCATTCAAATATGCCGCCTCTGTAGTCATGGTAACCTCCTCATCAGCTTTATCTTCCAGCTTTAGAAGGTACTGCTGGGGTACTGGGAGATGTTGTTATTTAGGATTTTTCATTTGTTTCCCTCCTCCTTCCCTCTCCAGCACAAAAAAACACACCTCTGTGCTTGCTTTTACCAAGTTGATGGCTTACAGCAGCAAGAAAATAGACAAAACAAAAAAATACTGCAGATATATATATATATATGAACGTTTTACTTCTTGGAGCTTCCTGGAAATAGGAATTGGTGAAGAAGGGTGGCTTATGAATTCAGATGGCTCCTCACACATGATGCAGTAAACTACAGATAAGGTATTAAAAGCTATAGATCAGCATAAATATAAATAAAAACAAAAATCTAGTCACATTTACAAATGTGTAGGAGTAGAATCCAAATACTTAGCAGAGGTGCCTTCTCCCCTCTCTTTAAAGGAAAAACATTGAACCAACTCTGAGGCAAATATTGCTCCATTCAAATGATTTAGTTATTCTGTATTTAACCACGATACACTCTGGTGTTTAATTTTGTGTGAAAAAAAAGAGATTTTTCTTATTGTTATTATCCTTCTTATACTAATGTAACTGTGCTTATTTATTTCTCTCTTGATTATTAGGCAGCATTTACATGAGAATGGGTCAGCTGATTCAAAATGCTTAAATCATTGGTAGAGATACTCATCTGTGAGCCACATAATTTTTTTTACAGATATTATTGTCCTTGGCTTGCAACGCATTTTTATTGTTGGGAGAAAAATCATTTCAAGTACAGAGAAACAGGTGGACATTAGAATTCAGATACATGGAGTTTGGATAGTAGATAATATTATTATAGAGAATATAATAGCATAATTATAGGAGATTTTCTACATATTCTCCCTGTGGTCATTTGTAAAAGTCACCTAGTTCCAATTTTTAATTCATAAAATTGGGGTACTATGCACAAATCTCAGCCTGCCTCTGGGCCATCTGTGAAGCTGTAAAACCATTTTTGGTATTTTTTCAAGTGGCTGCTTCTCACAGACCGCAATCCAACAATTCAGCAGTCACAAGAAATTTTGTAAGCATACCCACTCTTAGTCCCTGTCGCACTGTACAACAGGCACAGGTTGAATGTTTGAGTTGTAGCTACTTCATTTAGGTCTTGCAAACCTGGATACAGAAGTAAATCTCCATTTTACCTAATTCTTATCTACATGGGGTCTCTGGAAGCACGGCTAAAAGCAATCTCCACTTGTGTTCTTGCATCATCCTGAGACTGAACAAAGGCAAGTGGAGATAGTCAACAGGCCCCCTCCCTCAACCCTCAGCCACTAATGACCACCTCCCAATAGGTAACATGAAATAAATGTACACTGCACCAGCAGATTCTGGCCTTAAAGGGCACTCTGTGTGTGTGACTCAGCCATGGCTCTCACTAGAAACCACCGAAATTTTGGAAATATCTTTACAACCTTTTAAATCTCCTTGATGGCCACATAGTTCCTAAGATGCCTGCTGTACTTTGGTGTACCTGGTTTTGCCATCTCCTAAGTCTTTAAAAACTTATAGGTTTCCCATTTATGCCAAGGGCAAACCAAACAGCCCAGGTCCTACAAAATACCTGTGCACACCAGACTTATCCTAACAGTCCTTATTTTTCATGTGATGTCCTAATATACTTATAATACCCATGTATTATAATTTAGGACAAATTCTTACATTTTTGTATTCTTTGTGAAGCACCAATCGGCAGTTATTTTCTGTTTGCCGAGGGGTGAAATCTGACCTCAAAATGAAGCAGGTAGAAACTGCAAAAGGTTATTATTTATCCCAAAGAGAGCTCACCTCTTACAGTAAGGTTTTTCAGAATGTGGAAAGGATGTCACCAAAAGCAGAGAAGTGTTAGTGAGCTGTTTGCCAAACTCTTCTCGAACTCAACAGCTATCCCACCCAAAACATCCAAATATCCTTGCTCTTGTCTGGACTCTGCATTTTTCAAGGACTTCCAGATGAAGTTCTTCTTAAACTTCCCTGAGCCAATCAGGGTCTTCCTGGGGTGTTGGCCTGCCTACACTGGATTACTTTGGTTTATCCGTGGATTACCATGTAGGTTTTTTTAACAATGGCGTAAGGGTGAAGTGCAACTGGTATTTCAAAAGAGCATCACCTGTGTACTCTAACACTTCTCTGGCATACGTCAGAGGAAATTAACTATGGCAGAGCTGCATTGTAGCTGTTTCAATGTTTGTGAATTTTGAAGCAATTGCTTAATGAAGCACAGCTTACTGGGAAAATACTAGTTTTGGAAGCAGAAGATCAAAATAGAAGGGGGCAGCTCTGGCTAAGGATTTCTCCTGTTTTCTCGTGTGTTCAGTGCATCTTTATTGTTCTCTTTGGCAACTTTGAAATGCAGTTAGAAGAAATTTCTGTTCAGCAGTAAATTAATCACGAAGAATAATTTAATCGTGGTCATGTCGTCTTCCTTAAATCAAAACCAAAACGAATCGTCCTTCTCTTTCATTTCCTCATTTCCCTTCGTGTGTCACAAAGGATATTTTGATCAGAAGGCCTCACCTCTTTGAAATAACCCCGCTCTTCGAGGCTTATTACCTTTGCTAGAAGCGCTGAATTTCACCTCGCTTAAACCGCGCCAGCTAACCCAGGATGAAGGGGGGAAATTAGAAAAAAACCAATCGGTCGCCCCCGCGGCTCGGCCGGCGACCCCGGTCCCGCGGGAGCGCGGCGGGCGGGGCGGGCACGGCGGCCCCGCCTGCAGGGGCGGGTCCGCACCGCCGCCCGCCGCAGCCGACCGAGCGGGGCTCAGCCGGGCCGCCGTGCCCGTCCCTTCCCTGTCCCCGTCCCCGTCCCCATCCCGCTCCTTGCTGCCCGTGCTGCCGGGCGCCCGCGGCCGGCCCGCAGCGCAGCGCGGCGCGGCGCAGCTCCGGGTGAGCGCGGCCGGGAGCGCGGGCGGGGGTTGGGCTGCGGCGGTGCGGGGACTCCCATCGGCGAATTCCCGCCTCCATGGGCGGTACCTGCTGCCCAGGGGTGACCGCTGCCCCCAGCCCGCCGCCGGTGCCTCCGCGGCTCTCCGCGCTGGCGGCTGGAGCCGCTCCCCTTTCCGAGGTGGAAAAAGTTTGTGCGGCGCGGAGCGGAGCGCGGCGGAGCGGTGCGAACTTGGGCTGAGTTAGGCGAGGCTCTGCGGCATCTCCGCGGGGGGACGGGGAGGAAGGCGGGGCGGCGGGGCCGGGGTCCGCCGTGCCGGGAGCGGTCCGGCCGAGCGCTGCCGAGCGATCCCGGGCAGCGCAGGGACAGCGGGCGCTGCTCCGCATCCCGCTCGCCGGGCGGCCCCGGGAGCGCCGGCACCGGCCCGTCTCCGCCGGCGGCGCTCGGCAGCGCTGGCGGGGCCGTTCCGGTGTCCTTACTGCTTAATGTTGCTGTGGCAGTCCGTCGAGTGTTAACTCTGAGGCGGAAAGCAAGTATCTCTGCTGTGCTGCTGCGTCTTGCGGATGAAGTATGTCTCTATGACGTCTTAGCGTGGAAACTGTTTGAAAAAATCAGGAGAAACTGCGAATGACTTAAGAACTTATAGGGAAATAACTGCATGTAAAAGCTATAATCCTGTATTTGAGGATACAAAATCAGTAATTCTGCTGATTGATAGAATGTTCAGAATTCTGCTACTGCTACAAATGACTTGAGTACGAGATGTAACAAAGTATTTTTGGGCAGTAATTGTAAAGACTAACATGCAGTTTTATTGAGACTGTATAATGTATTTTGTTTCTTATAAAATACAATACTTACTGTGCAAGATGTATATGTAGCTAACTTCTACATTACACATATCCTTCTAATTCCTTAACCAAAACACCTGTTCTTATCTAGAGGTTTTTTCTTATGTTAGAAGTGGTTATTCAAGAACGCTCATCTCTGGCATGTATGAATAGTCATTCTTGCATAATTCCTTACCATTTCATTTGTTTCAGGATCAACTCTTCTGTAAATTTAAACAATTTTCTGAAGTGTTGGTAAGAGGGACACTTTTAAAAGGTGCCACATAGGTTTTCTTACATCCCACATTTATTGCTGAATGCATGATATAAAGCAAAATGAGGGATGACTGAATGTTTTGTCTTGACTCGTCCAAGACAGTGTCCTAAGTTTGATCAGAAGCAAGCCAAGTCTCTCTGTAAACCTTAGTCCTAAAGAAAGGACCTAAAGGAACTTCCATTTCAATCCTGTTCCAGCATCAGAGTGTTCTACTTACACATCGATGACTATTGCTTTGTGCACACATAACAGTTCAATTAATGCTGCCTCAGCTGTCTAAAGGTCTGATGAGATGCTTGTTAGCACTTTGATTGCTTTTTCTGGCACTATTGCCCCTGCATTTGGGATTTGGACATTTCATGTTCATAGTGGAAAGTAATTACAGCAGGTAATAATCTTTGGTATATCCATTAAAATAATAGGTTCTTCATTTTTCTACAACATCTGAGGACAGTTTTTACCTTCCACTAGGTCTTTGTTTTTGTTTGTTTTGTTTTTTTTTTCTCCTTTGTCAACAACTGAAGAGAGCAGTGGCTCAGAGGCATGCGAGAGCCATAAAATGAGTATTGGTAAATTGTTGTCCACGGGGTTACTGCTTAAAAAAAACATATAATTGCTGTGGCTGGTGGGATGTGATAGAGCTTTATGTTACATATTCTGCTTCAAATTTTAAATGTAACCCGGTCTGTAAAATGCTTTCATAAGTTTCTAATCACTTCCTGTTTCACTAATATCAATAATATGTTTGTCCTTTTAAGATGAATGAAGAAAATACATCCTATGAAGAGTAAAAGTACTTGATTCTGGGAAGACTCTTGCAGCACTTCTAACTTTAAAGCTGGAGAAAAGTATGAAGGAACAGTCCGTCTGACTCCCTCATCATCTTGCAGAGAACTCAAAATGGCTCTTCAGAAAAAAACTGTTTTTGGTGTCTTGGAGGAGTGGTGTTTGGCAGAACCGCTGTTTGGTTGCAGGTGGCACCAGAATGTCAGGAAAAAACTGAGACTGATACGGATTGTAGGGCTCCTTGTCAGTGTAGTGGCCATTAGTACTTTCTCGCTTTCAATGAGTGCCTTTTTCGAGATGGAACCACGTAGCATGGCGCTGGCCAGCAGCCTAGGTAGCCAAAAGCTGGTGCATGGGCACCAAAGAACTCTCTTGGATTTCACAGAACAGAATGAAAACGGCACTCCAGATCCACATGCTGCTATGAAACACGAAGCTGGGCACGACAATGAAACAGATGATCATGCGAAGGGAGAGTACCCCGAGGACCTTTTCTCTCTTGAGGAGAGAAGACAGGGAGCAGTGATCCTCCATATAATTGGAATGATTTACATGTTCATAGCCTTAGCCATAGTCTGTGATGAGTTCTTTGTTCCTTCCTTGACTGTCATCACTGAAAAACTGGCCATTTCTGAGGATGTGGCAGGGGCAACCTTCATGGCTGCTGGTGGATCAGCCCCAGAACTCTTCACTTCTTTGATAGGAGTGTTTATATCCCACAGCAACGTTGGCATTGGTACCATAGTGGGATCTGCCGTGTTCAATATCCTATTTGTTATTGGAATGTGTGCTTTATTTTCTAAAGAGATCTTGAACCTTACTTGGTGGCCACTCTTTCGAGATATGTCCTTTTACATCATTGACTTGATCTTGCTAATCATCTTTTTTCTGGATAACTTCATAATGTGGTGGGAAAGCGTAACACTCCTGACAGCATATTTTTCCTATGTGACATTTATGAAGTTCAATGTCCAAGTAGAAGAATTGGTGAAGAAATTTTTAAACAGGAACAAGGTTGAGAAGGTAACAACAGATGCTGAAGGGAAGGTTGGTCAATTTTTAGTTGAATTATATATGTACTAATGTCCTTATAAGTGCTGAGTCCTTCTATAGCATAAGGCTTCTAATATAGTCCAGTAAGCGATATAGAAAAGTTCCATGTTTTGGTCAAATGTCTTTTTGTTTAATCAAACTGATATTACTGAAAATAAAAAAACAAATAGCCTTCTAGTAAATCAATAGCTTTTAACTCCAGAATAATCCTGATCTCACAGAAAGCAAGAAAGAAAATGCCAGCAAAAAGACATAAACCTTTACTCAGCATTTTGGCACATTGATGAGGTCTGAGCTATTTTTTCCCTAAGCTTTTGGATTAAGCAGTGACAATAACTGGGGAGGATCTTGTGACAAAATTTGGCTTTCTATAGACTTTTAATGCACTTTCTTCCTCAGAGAAGGTGCAAATAATTCAGAACAAAATTATACAAAGGTATTTTCATACACCATCTAGTTTTTCATCTACCCAGTGCTAATAATACAACATTAACTTCCTTTTTAATTAGTGGCAGTTATCTGAAAAAAACTCATGAAAAGAGTGACCACAATGGCAAAAGTAGTAGGTTTTCTGTTTAAGGAGGATGGTTTCCATATGCTATTTGCAACTATGCAAACTGATTTTTGTCCACAAGTAGATAATGAAATTTATGCACAGAGGGCTTGGTTGGGTCTTCAGCAATTATTATAATCTTTTAAATAGCTTCTTCTTAAAGCAAGCAATATTTAAGGGACCTATGAAGCTGAGTTGGTTAATACTTAGGCAGGTAGCAATATGTTGGAATGTCTGCTTTTATATAACTCTGGATATATTCATCAGATAAGGTTTTATTATGCAGTAATTATTCAGATTATCAGGGAACTAGCTGCTCACTGTTCAGTTTCTTTTATTTAGCAGTCCTATATGAAATGGTTCAAAAGAGACACAATCCACCAATGTAAGTGCACAGCACGTTAACAGGAGGATAGAGACACAGCAGAGCTGGATATTTTAAAAGTTGACAGACAGATTCACTTCTAGGGCAAGCCACAAACCACCAAAATTAAACCCAAAAAAAGTCTCTTTTTTTTTTTTTTGTTTTTTGTTTTTTGTTTTTTTTTTTGTTTTATTGTCTGATGGGGTTTAACAGCTGTACACTTACTTGTAACTTTATCTTTTCTCTTTTTTTTTTTTTTTTTTTTTTCTCAAAATCAGCATGCTTATCTTAGTCTTTCTCAAAATGTGTAATTGGGATTTTATACGTTAGTGAAAAGAAAGGTCAACACCAAAAAAATACTTGCCTCTATTAGCAAAGGGTTTCTTTAACTACATTAGTTGGTTTCTAAATAATCTAAGAGTTCATAGTGCACTCTAAGTCCTTTGACAGTTAGTGCTAATAATATGTAGATAGAAAGACTGTGGTATATGAAACAGACTTCATCTGTCCAAAACTGAACAGAAAATATAAATCTGTAACTGGTCTGAAGCATTTATCAATGTGAAAAGCCTTGTGTTGTCCAGGCAGGCTACAAGGTAAGGGAGAGTAGATGTATATCAAAGTGTTTAATTATTTTCAGCTGAACAGAAGAATAAATCATATGCGAGCCACATTGAACATTATTTATATTTGAAGTACTCTAGATGGACTTGATTTTAAAAGGATACCTTTAGGACCACTGATTTATTATTTGACATTTTAATTACTTAGTGTTTGTTTATAATACAGGTTCACAGGTTTCAGATAGGGGTGAAAATAAAAATAAAAAAAAGGCTACTTTTCCTAAAGTCACAAGCCTTGCATCATACGTTTCATAAATATATTTTTCCAGAATTAACTTGAATTTAATTAGAATGATAAAATAATGTATTCATAAATCATTGAGGAGTGAAGAACGATGGAAGATGCTCTAATTTTGTTGCAATTTAGCTAATACATATTTTGTGCTTCCTAGGGAAAATAGCTTCTCAAGGTGTCAGGCCATGTTTCTACTCTGTGAGCCATGCTGTAAAGACATCTTTTTGAATATTTCACTGATGCCTTGAAATTATAAGGCATTATGAATTATATTATTCTTCAGCTGAACAGCATTAAGCAGGATGAATGAAATTATTTTCTTATAGCAAGGATTTCACAGATTATGTTTGTTGGATAAAATCTCAGTGAAGTTTTCTCTTAATTCATTTGCTATAATTAGATAATTGGTTGTCTTGCTTTTTAAATTAAAAAAAGAAAAAAAAAAAAAAAAAACGGGAAAAAGAAAAAAGAAAAACTATTATGTGTAGTCCTAAGCCTGATAACTAGGACTTTCAGCTTGAAGTTATGTCTAAAGCAAAGGATAAAAGGCTTTTATAGTCCCAGATCTGGTGCCTCATAGTGAACAGGATGCACATGAATATTTATTTCCTAAACACTGAGGGTTATAAGTATCACAGAAGTGACAGTTTTGGCTTTTGGTGGCAAAAAATATTTCATTTCTATGTTAGCTGTTAGCCTAGATTGCTTCCACTCATCAAGAGCATGTATGTACAATTGTATGCATTGAATTAGTACACCGAACACAGAATTTGCAATCTCAGTTGTTTCTGATGGAAACTCTTTTGCTCTCTCTCTTCCCCCACTGAGGCAGAAAATTAATAGTCAGCTATCTGGAACTGGGTGTGTTAAAGTCTCTTGAAATATTTTAATTTCAGGAGAATAGTGAAAATTCTCTTTCCTATAATCAAAATTTCCTCTGCCTATCTGTTGCTGATTCTGCTGCTGTCACACTGGCAAGTATTCTGCTAAAAAAATGCATGTGTTGTATTTATCTTTAAGACTGTTGTAATCTGAAAGCAGCTCAACAAATTTGAGAAGTCTAAATAAGGCATCATAAAGCTGGATAGTGAAGGGTTAGGTGGCTTATTAGCAAACAAGTATCAAAGAGTAAAAAACTGATCTTGAGATACTAAAATGTGTTTTATGTTAATTTCAATGCTTTTATATTCAGTTGCCTTAAGAGGGTAAAGAAAGTTTTACATTCTCAAGGACAGTATTTCCCATGAGGAAAGGCCTTAGGTATGAACTGATCTTTTTTCTAGCACTCTCTTTCTCTAGGTGTATTCATCAGGTTACTGGAATGGATGGGTATCTCTGTAGATGAGTTTTAGGTTACTATCCCCATTCTAAAAAATTAAAGCACACTTTTTTGTACTAGAAAACTGTGAATGTTAGAACTTCAGATCTTATTTTCTTTACTGTGTTAGTAACTTGTACAAATGTAAATGCAGGCAGAGTACTCTATGAATTTCATTGAGCTCACTATATTCCTTCACATGCTTTCAAACATATACAGTCTGGATTATTAAAGTGTCCATGCTGAGAAAATCTGGTAACTTTAATTTTCAGAACAGTTTTGTGGCACTGTTGAGAACAGACTTGCAGCTTTTTGCATTTGGAGTCCGTAGGGTTCATTGGCAAGGTTCTGCTTGAGCTGTGGATAGTTCTGTGCTTTGCACCACCCCTTAGGGAGCCTGATGGCCTGATGCTGATGAACTCCAGAGATCACTGTGAAAAGGATAAAAGGAAGGAAGATAGATGAGAAAGCAAGGCAGCATGAAAAGACAAGATAAAAACCAGATGGCCAAGTTCTACAGTGTAGGATGGCATATGGTGCATGTGGATCAAGGTGGGTCCCTAAAGGTCACACTGAGTCAGCCCTACAGTAGCAAGTGCCATCCCACCACTGGATATCCCCAAAGCCCCTTCCAGCCTAACTTACTCTGTGGCATGACTTTTAGCTTTTATGTAGCTATCCTACAAAGAACAGATCATTTTTAGGACTGAGGTGGAGAGTTTGGTATTAATTTGGTATCTTCCTCAGCCAAATGAAGATATTTAAAAACATAAGCCTGCTACTGATTATAATAGGAAGAAGAAAATAGAAAAGGCTGATGGGAAAACTTCTTAAAAATATGACTTTTTAAAACTTTGCTAAGATTTCAGTCTCTTCTTCTTTGTGTTGGTGAAGATATGTTGAATGTATTAAGTCACATTAAAACATCATGTGGAACTATATTTCAGTGCTAAGTACTTTTTATTCTTTTGATGTAGCATGGAGATCATTGCAGAAACGCTTGAATCTGATTGTTCAGTAAATAATTCAAAACTGTTCTGTTTGGCAACTAGGAGAGCAGAATGTGGGTGGTGCAGAGATATTGTGCAGTGACATCTGTTTTACTGACAGTACTATTTTAGATAAATAGCTTATGGTATATACAATGGCATAGACAGTTGCAGTTTTTCTACATTTACAGAGAACTGCGTTTGGAAAATGAGCTATTTTTACCAACACAGCATAGTTATTATTTTATTGCCAATTTTGTTGTCTTAAGAAACTTGAATAGCTTGTGTGTGGTATTTTAAGATCCACATTGATCTCAACTGTTGCCACAGTATACTTAATGGCAGTATTTGCATTCTAAAGGAAAGCAGCAGTATTTTAGGTACTTCTCTGCTTCGTGGTTGTATTAGCACTGCACATGCACATTCACTGTTATAATGTCTGATCTAATATGTGTTCAAGGTAAAACAAAATTATCTGCACGCACACAGGAAAAACTGAAATTTCCTTTTTTAATGGCTTCTTAATTTTGAATCCACAGATCCAGTAACTGTAACTCTATCTATAGAATAACCTTTCTTCTCTCAGTACCAAGAAAATACTTTTTTTCATAGTTTTCGTAGTATAGTTCATAGTGTTTAACAGTTCTTAGGAAGATTTGACTTCTTTTATTCTGGAGACATTTCTCAGCTGGTCTACTTGTGCAAGAATATGTGTGAATGCAGAGCTATGAGTATCCATATCTTGCAAGACAGTGGCATTGTTTTAAGTACCTGTTTGAAACGGAAGCCTCAGCACTGACATTGAACCATCTTTTCTTTAGAGAAATATCTGGTTTTGTGCCATGTTTATCTGCTTTTATTCTCTCAAAAAACTTTAAATCTTCTTCTGTGTTAATTTAATGGTACTCCAGTAGCAGTAACTATGAGTTAGTTTGCCTTGAGATTTTTAGCATTGTTGTTCAATTTAGGGCTATTAACTGACATAACCATAGGCTGGTACTTTATATATGGAACCATTTGTACAGTGAAATGGGTACTAATCTCAGTTTCTTTTAGCACTTCTCAGTAATTTATTGACTATGAAGCAATGATTATAATTTTCACCGCTGGAGTCTCTGGTTTTTTTGGTAAAGAGGAAAAAGTGACAGTGTGCAAATGCTGTGTGGATTAAATGCTCTTAACACACGGCCATCCACTAAGATGCTGCCCTTGTTAATTACGATGGGAAAAAGAAGTCTAGAATAAACTAGCATTGATTAATAGCAGGGCAACAAAATATCCGTCAATATATTTAAAAATAAAAAGCATATGTAATTAAAGAGAAGTCAACTGATACATCTTAGAGGCTGTGCAAAACCAAGCTGTGTTGGCAAATGTTCACCATGCTGTGTCAAGACACGGTTAAATTTGTTGTACCAGAAGCTGTACAAAGAGAGGGAAACTGGGGACTTTGTACATATTTTTCCCCTCTGTCATCTCAGTTTTGCATACTTTGGTCCAGATCCTCCACAGAATGTGAGAGCTACGGGAGACTGTAGGTGGAATTTCACCCCAAATTGGTATATCAGACCTCAAAATATCAGCCAGCTTTGGAGTGCTTGATGTCTGGAGGAGCTTTACTTTAAAATCAAAAAGAGGTTCAGAGATCTTTTTTTGGCTTAGAGGCTGGTTCAGAAATGCCAGACATGGGTCCAGCAGTATGGTACTACTCTTCCATCTGAGCCATATTCCTCTACCTTTTCCCCCAAGATAGTTCTTCAGGTTTACCTCTCAGATAAATGTTTAACAAAATCCAAAGGCTTTTACAAGGTCTTCAGAATTTGAGGATGAGAGTGCTCCACTTCTATGAAATTACAGACAGATCTCCCACATTCACGGCTCATTTTTATTTGGTGCCACACTCATCATGTAGAAGTTTTGAGTGGCAAGGCACAGCTGACTGCCCTACTTTCCTGGTCTTGTTTTAGAAGGCAATAGTGACCACTCCACAATGTACATTTCAGGCTGTGGATGTGGGATGTGGGTAGTGGAGGCTGCCCTAGGGCAGTGCTTGTTACAGTGTTGAGGGTGCCACATTTGGAGTGTGTGATGCTCTGAGCACTGCTGACTTCAGAGTGACCTTGGCCTTTCTGAGTGGTGACATTCCCCAGGCAGCCAGTACTGCCAGGGCCACAGGCCAAAAAATTAGGTTTGATGAAGTGCCTTTTTCCTGCTAATGATCTGAGGTTTTGTTGGTTTTATTAGCAGGACTCAGTTCTCCACTGCCAGCTGCAGAGGTGAGAAAACAGACTCTATTTTCTCCTTTCTCCTTTTCTCCTCTGATTTCTTTTCCCCCAAAAATTAATGGATTTTGCTTTTGTAACTATGGAAGAAGATTATAACCAATTTGAATTTTTTAGTGTGTAATGGACAGTGTGCTCACAACAAATAGAGCACTGCAACAAAAATTATATAGAAGTGGAGATCAGGAAAATTCTTAAAAATAAGGTATGTGCTCGTGCTTCTCTTAAAAAAAAAATCTGTGTGGGATGAATGAGTATTAAAAGTGTTTTATACATGACATATAGAACAGATGGGAAGATGTATTGGAAATGAGTGTAAATGAACAGCTGTAAAACCTGTAACTCTTAAGACATTCTATATAGCAACCTTTTTTTTTTTTTCTGCTTATAAAATGAACTTCAAAAGAATAAGACTTCCTTATTTCTTCCTTATTTCTGCCCAGACCAAGTTTTGTCTAAACTGCAAACGATGACGAGGGTGACATTAATAACTCTGCAGAATAAATGGTGTTTCTTCCACCTTAACCTAGATCAGCCATGTTCTGTTGTTTTTCAGCCAGCTTTTATTTAAACACCTCTTCTTACTATTTAACCTAATGGCTGCTTTCATTATTCTTTGCAGCAGTAAGTGTGCTATTGGCACAAACCAGAGATTCAAATGTTTTCTTGGCACTGACAAGATTTTTTGAACCTACAATGACAAGATAGACCAAATACTGGGTAATTGTATTAAATTTATCATGCACAGGTATGTATCATGAGATACAGGTGGCTTAGAAAAAGAAAGGTGACTAGTTTTGTGACTTTTTTTTTTCTTTTTTAAATTCAAAACCGCTTATTAAATACTCCTGAAAGTCACTATCTTCCTTTATCAGTGCAAACCAAATACCTGAATAATACTTAGCTGTGCATTTCAAAATGCTGGGAAATTGATCTCTCAAGCAGAGTGCCTTATACAATGATCCTGACACTGTATTGTTCTGAGATAGGCACGTATTTTTTAACTATTTTTAATTTTCCTACTGAAGTAATGCAATAATATCTGGCCGCCCCTAGACTAGGTGCTTAGATAACTGTGTGAAATCAGTTTCTTTCCTCATTGGAAAGAAACTCATAGTGGGAAAAAGATAAATGCAATTCACAGTACCTGATAAGAAGAATGTGATTTGTCATGTATACAATTTTGTGTACAGTTAGCATACCATCAGTGTTTTCCTGCTCACCCAAGCTGTCCTTGAGCTGCTGATTATTTATTAAACATAGATGTCCAAGAGGTGATTTAAAGAAGTAGCTTATTTCTCTATATGATCTTGCAATAGATCTTCACAAGTGTCATCAATGATATATCTGGTAGAAGGCAGCATTTTTTATGTTACAGGACCTAAGTCAAAACAGTACTGTTGATGTTCTGTTTTGCTTTTGGGGAAAACAGTCAGGTCAGATGGTTTGGATGTAGTTTGGTGTTACTGTACATTTGTGTGTTTGAAATCCTTGTAATTGTATTGTTAAGAGCAGGTCAGTTTCACAAGCAAACTGCAAATCCTAAGTTAGAGCAGACTTGGGGCATGGTTTTGGCCCACAAATTGCATCTGACAGAATATATATTGTAGTACATTACCACATTTTGTGTATTTTGCAGGCAATACCCTTTTCTTTGAGGAAATTAGTTATTTGCTGTCATTGGTGGTTTGATAATTTACCTGGGTTCCAATCTGAAAAAAGGAAATGAAAAAAAAAAAATGCTATGTTGGAAAAACAGCCACTGCCTTGCTGGTAACAGAAGTGGACCTCAGGGCTGGGGAGGGCAATGAGAATTCAGTGTGTTGATCATGTATTTGTTTCTACAGCAGGTGGAGGGTTCAGAGCTCATGCTGCTTTATCTAGCAGTATAACTACTGCCCTGCCTTAAACACTCACTCACTTTGGGTGATTTTACTGTCCCTGTCAGGTACAATTTCATCAGCACAGCTCAAAGAACAATTGCTGCTAAGTTACTGTGTTTTGCTCTATTCCATTTCCATTCCATTGTCATCCATATTGTGATTTACATGAACAGCCATAAATAGCTGTGATCTTGGATGACTTTCTTTAAGGTGAGTGTGTGAAAACAGGCTTAAAGGTGTGTCTATGCAATGATATTAAAATTGCTATGAAGCCCTGTTTTTAAGGGAATAATAGATTGGTGCAAAATATTTTCCTGTATGAGGAACAATAAAGATAACAGGAAATTTGTACTACAAACTATGCTGACAAATTAATCAAAAATTTTCCTCAGGAATTAATCCTGCTTTATCACCTCTTAGCTGCTTAATGCTGTGAGTCTAGTCTGAAGTCACCAGTAATACCAGTGACATTTATTGCATAACCAGCTACTGTAAACTCTTCACCCTCCCACATCACTGTAAAACAGCTCTAGCTGATATAGATCACTGAGGAAAAGGCATGTCTGCTGTCACAGCCTTTGTTTGGTGACCTTCAGGGCATCATTTGACACCTGTCTAGTTATGTAGACTTTTGCCCAGGGGAGAATTCTGAAGTTTGTAACATTGGAGGGTGAGCACCTCTTTTGGGATTAATTAGATGTTAATTTTGTTGTTTGTTTGTTTTTTAAATCTGTGCTGCAAGCTTTTATCAAATTACTAATTAAAGTTCTTCTATTGCTACCAGGCACAATTACAAAGTTATCATTTAACTAAAATCTATGGCAATCAAGTGTTTGAGTGGAAAGCCCCTGGATTTTAGAACTCCAAAAATTTCTGTGTTCCAGGAGTATTTCGAAATAATTCATACTATTAGTTACTTAGAGATTTTTAAAGTCAACTAAAATAATTTGAAAGTATCGTGCTGTCTTACAGCTAATTTTGTTACCATATATATTTATTTTAATATTCCTGTTTTCTGCTTTATTCTTAGTATTAGTTGTATTTATGTAATACACTTTCTTTTCATTTAGAATGTTTCTGGGTAGAAGCATATTCTGTTTGAAGTCTTCATCTTGGCTGGATTTTTCAATCCTGCAGTGAAATTAATGTGACTAAATACTCTACAAAGTTTGAGTTAAGAAGTGGTTGGTGTTTACTCTCTACATTGTAAATCCTGGAAGGCCATTAAGTTTTCCAGTTCTGAATGAGTTTTTTGGAAGCAGACACAGCAGTGCTAATTTCTTTCCAGAAGCCACAGGCAGAATACATGAGTTTCCTCTCAAAACCCGTGGCAGAATTTCTGAAGAATTCTTCTTTTCTGAAGAATTTCATTCTTCAGAGAATGATCCTGGGACTACATTGAGGAACATTGGTGTAAGTTTTTTGTTCTGTTTCTGAAAGAAAATCACTGCCTGCTGCCTCTCTGAACTGTGCTCTGCACATTATGATGGAGTGGTTCTGTAGCCTTTTGTCTGTCTCATTGCCATTTCCCATTTCTGTGTGTGTTTGGCACACCTACATGTACTTGTGCTTGTGTGCACACTGTCAGTCTGAAAGGTGCCATGTGTGCCATATAGGAGGTAAATCAGAAATGCTGCAGTTCTCCAGGATGGGGATTTCCATGCTTCCTACACCATTTCACCTCTCTTCTGCCTAGTAACCCTTTCCCAAAGACTCACTCAAATATTTAAGGTTTTTGAGGAGCACATTCCTCATAGGATATTTCCAGAGTACTTATTCAGAAAAAAAGGTCTCTGTTTTCTTCTTAAATATGGACTCTTTCCAAGCAACAAACAAATAATTCCTGCCTGAGGCTGAGGACATGATGTTCTGAACTATTGACATATTTTACTGTATCTAATGTATCACATTAATGAGTCCCTGTCCTGTACCTCTACAGAGATAGAAACAGGAGGTCTACATCATTGTAGTGGGATGATTTCTTGCTTTACAGTGAGGTAATTGTGATTTGATTCTATCATGGGAATGGCCCATGGTGCTATTCTTTACTACATGACATTTCATACAGAGAAAAGGCATTTCTTATTCAGGTGAAAGGCCAACATCTCTAATTACAGTCACTAAAATTTGTTACTTCAGTAAGAAACTGCAGTAAGTTGGGGTGAGAATTTATTACTTCATTCATTTAAAGTTGCCTATAAAGTGTAAGTCCTTCTAAGCAAAGGAATAGAAAAGTTTCTGTACCCATTCCTTAATTATCTCTTATAATACTAAAACATATTAGTAATTATTTGCAAATATCTATCTGTCTCAAAGATAAGTATTTTCAGATAGATTATTATTGAAATTACTTACTGAACTATTTGGATAACTTTGTGTGTCCATTTTGTACTTGCAAGAAACACCTTAAGCATATTTAGAATATAATATAGTGTTTATATATTTAACATTAAAAAAACCCACCCAAACATGCAGCCTCTTCTTTTTAGGGCCATGAGAAATAAATGTTGATTTATAATCTCATACATAGACATGTGTGAAGAAATGCAGACTCTCATCTTAAAATAACTGCAATAGGCTTAATGACAGGCTGGACTGAATTGCAAACTCATGCCTTAGCTTTGGATTTAAGGGTTAAGATGTGTTTCTCTCTTTCATTTAATTGTCTTAGAAACCTGTGTTTTTCAAGCCTCATATAACATTGTACAGTGTCCTGTAGGAAAGTTTGTTTTTTTTTCTGCTTGCTTGATTGGATTACTGTATGCAAGAAAATAAAAGGTCAGTGTATTGATGGCAAAATGGTCTTGAAGCAAAGCAAGAACATGGTGGCATCTGAGAAAAAGGTGGTCAGGCTTGGTGGAAAGAAACCAGAGATCATACATGAGGCTCTCATTTTGCATCATGCTGGTTTTGAAGCATCTTGGTAAGCATATCCACTTTGCCAAAGCTTTAAATGTTAGTAAATTTTCTGATAAGAATTCTTCCCATCATTAACTTAATCATCCTTCCTTAAAAATGTTAGGAAGGATTGTAGGGAAAAAAGTCAAATGGAACTTGAATAAACCCTATATGTGCAGATTTTTATAATTTCAATAATTATTTTGTTTTCTTCTTTTGTGAGGTAAAGGACTAAACTCAAGGAAAGGTGGCTTTGAAGTTGATGACAAGTTTTCCTGTTGATTTTGATGAAAGTGAAATTAAGCCCAGAAGTCAGGACATTGAGATTTAAGATCTGGCTGCTTCTCTGATCTGTATGTGCCACTGTATGATTCCAAGCCTGAGCTTGGAATTAAATCATCCCTAGCAAAAAAAGAAAGCAATTTCTTTTGCACTTGTAGCAAGAGAAACAGGCTTTATCAGCTTTCTGTGCCCTTGGACTCAAACTGGAAAAGGGCACGCAGTGTTTCACAGCATGATCTGTCCTGTCATGTGGATTATTGATAAATATCAAAGCAATTATTAAGTGGTGGGATCATAATTGTCTTTTCCCAGACCACTGCTAGAAGCCACTGCTGCTTTCATCCTTTTTAAGGGGTCTGTCTCTTAAGGGGAAGAGTGGGCATGGGAAAAGTCAGTTGATTTCTTTCTGAAAGGTAGGAAAAGCTATTAGCTATTTTGTTACACATACAGGCACATTTTTGTGAGTGATCAAGTGGAAGAAAACTTTTCTCTGTGGATTACATACTCTTCATATAGAAAACTACTCTGCAAAAATACAAAGGTTAATTTTCAGATTTAATTGATCTACATTCAAAATTACCAGTGAGAAGCTCAAGATGCAGACAATTGCAGAACCCAGATTCATCTGGCTTAGCTGTGCTGCCTGACCTATGAATACAGTCTCCTCTTGTGTTACTTACGTAATCACTATTGAAAATGGGCATTTTTTTTAGTGTCATAGAGTCATTGAGGTTGGAAAAAACACTTAAGATTACTGAGTCCAGCTGTTAACATTGTCACCTCTACCACTAAACCATGTCCTTAAGAACCACATCTACACAGTTTTCAAATATCTCCAGAGGTGATGGAGACTCTCCTGGGCAATCTGTTCCAATGTCTGACCACCCTTTCACTGAAGAAATTTTTCTTAATACCCTGGTGCAACTTGAGGTCATTTCCTATTGGCCTATCCATTGCTATTTGGGAGAATAGAATGGCCCCCACCTGGCTACACCCTCCTTTCAGGCTAGCGGTGGTAGTGTAGTGAGTAGTAAGGTCATTCCTGAGCCTCCTTTTCTCCAGGCTGAACAACCCCAGCTCCCTCAGCCACTCCTCACAGGACTTGTGCTCCAGACCCTGCTCTGGCTCTGTTCCCCTTCTCTGGACATGCCCTCAGTGTCCTTCCTGAATTGAGAGCCCCAGAACTGAGCACAGGATTGGAGGGGTGCCCTCCCCAGTGCTGGGTACAGGGGACAATCCCTGTCCTGGCCCTGCTGGCCACACTGTTGCTGGAACAGGCCAGGATGCCCTTGGCCTTCTTGGCCACCTGGGCACTGCTGGCTCATGTCCAGCTGGCTGTGGACCAATACTCCACCAATAGGATCTTTAATGTTTAATCCTCTCCTGGCCTGGAACTGGGCAAAAATCTGGGTTATCACCTGCAGCAATAGATTGGTAAAACCTGAAAAGTTGTTTCCTGTGCTTTTATTGCAATACCATGAGTAATTACCACAGTGCTGCCTTTTCTAAAACCTGGAATTACATGAGGTTATATGAAGGTGATAGCCTGATGTCATTTAGCATAGGGTCACCTTTGAGATAGAGTTAATTCAAAGTTACTGTTTTTCTGTGCCACGAAGCAAAAGAAAATGCTTACATTTATTTGTTAATCTAGTCTGTGAACATTTAATTTGCTCTCTTTCTATTCAGGTTAGTATGTAGATACTACATATGGTTCCAAACAGGTACTTGAGGCAAATAAGCTATTAAGTGAGTCTTACTGTTATTTATAGAAAAGTTATTGGCACTGCAGCCACAGACACTGTTAATGTACATGATTCATAGCAGATTTTTCTGGATTATCTTTTTTATAAAATGAGGCATCCTTTTAACTTTCAGAGAATTACAATATTGGTTAACTACTTAATCCATTCTTTAATTGATCAAATTTCTGGTCTTCCATATGGATGATTGAACATTTACAACAAATGAATTAAATTGCATAGAGCTCCTAAAATAGCAGGGAAACCCTTGCTGGGATTCAGCAACTCCAGCTTCCAATGGAAAAAGGAGTGGTTAATTAGGAAAATTCAGATTACATTGTTCTTGTTCCATCTGCTTATAACTGGTTTTGGGTGTTTGTTCTTCACAATTAAATGGTAATTGTTGTTTTCAAATATTTCACAATTTAATGAGGGAACAGAGCCTGCTGTAAGGAGGTGTGTACATACAGTCCTTAACAAAAGGAAATCAATTTGCAGTCATGGCTCTTTCAGGCTTGTTTGTTGAATTTCAGCAAGTAATTTATTTCACAATGTTTCAGATCTCCTCACAGTTGTAAAATCCTATGCCTGCCTTATTCATTTGTGAAGAAGAACCTAGACCCTGAGAGTCCTTGGATGTCATCCCATTAAAATAATCAGTGTTACAATATCTGTGTGAAGAAAGAAGACAGTAGCATTTCACTGATGAAATGCAGAGCATCAACTGTTTCTTCCTGTTGCAGTGGTTCTGACCATCACCCTATTTTGACATCATGAGTGAATTGTCAAATTCATCATTGTAACGATTATCTTGTTCTATCAGTGTAAGGGTGAAAGAATAAGGCGTAAGTGTAGGAAATTAGTATTGAGAAATGGGTATTTTTAAAAAGCAAAATTCCTTCCATTGCAGTAAAGATTTCATGCCACACTTCATTGTTATGTCTGTGCTACTTCATCCACTAATTTTGTGCCATACATGTCAGTGTCCATTTGCCAAGGAAAACCTAAAATTTACTCTGTTCCCTTTGCCAACCACCCCTTTGAGACATGAGTACCTTCTTTCTAAATGTAGAGGATGGGGTGGGGGAGATTGGCCGATGGTAAGCCTCAGTCCCTGCTCCCTGCCCTCTTCTAGGGCCAATGCTGGTTTGCAATTTGCTCACCAAGCCTCTTAGAGCAAGGGAAGAATAAAGAAAATTATCAGGTTCTGGTCAATGAGCCTTTATTTACCTGATTTCCTAATACGTTGACATTTCTGTTCCAATGTGTCTGCTTTGTCAGATGCTGTCAGGGACTGAGATTGTTGCATCACTGTTTCCCAAAGTGTGGGCCAAGAAACGCTTTCTGGCAGTCTGTGAAAGACCACATAGCAAAGTGCATCTTGACATCAAGAGCGGAAAGATCTGTTCTTTCAACTCTCAAATGTCAGCCAGGATTGTGCACTGCAGAGAGCTGAACAGCTGCATGGGACTGGCTTTCTGCTCACAGTAGATGGATATCAGCATTGTTGGTCTTAATGGGTTTTGGATAGATTCAAAGTGCAAGAAGGACTTTATGTAATTGCAGCGTATTCTGTGCAGAAAGTGCTGACCATTACAATGTTGTTCAGCATCGAACATTGCCAACAAAGGACGCAGGATTTTCTAACTCATAGTGATGTCCTGTACCTTTCTGAGTTTTTATATTGGAGGGAAGCTGCACTGCTCAATATTAACCCCTTCAGCAAGGAGAACTTTGATAGAAATACAGTTTTTCTAGGCTTTAACTATTGCTATAATCTGCAGTGCTCCTGATATAAGAGGCTTACTTAACTTCATGAAATATAAAGTTCAGTGTTGAGAGAGCTGCTAATTTCTATGATCAGAAATAACTATGGAATGTATCTGTGTTTATGAATTTTACTTTTGATAAATGCAGCACCATTTCCTGTGAAAAATGCTGCTGCCTTTTTCAGTTTACTTCCAAAATATGATGCTGCTATATTGTCTGCTGGGTGAATTTACTCCTTATAAAGGGCATGAAAGCTTATTAAAAAAATACAGGAAAAATGTTTTTCATGTGATTGAACTCTGTGGGGACTTCTGGCAGGGCTCTCCCAGGCCTGTGGTGGCTCTTCTCTTGCTTTTGGTTAGTTTCACTTGGGTACTTAATGTCCAGGGAAGCATGAACTCTCCAAACTGGAATTTAGGAGAAAACCTTTTGTTCAGATGACCAGTAAGGTTAGATACAACACTGAAAAGCCAAACTCCTGATCAGCACAAATAGTCATGCTTGTGGTGTTAGCCAGTGGTTTTCTTCATCAACATTAGTGGCTTCTCCAGTGCAGCATGTATGCCAATAATACACTTGACATGAAGTAAACTTCTTTTATTAATTCTGCTACCACATTAATCCCTTTCAAGATTATGAAAAGGTGACTGCATTTTGTCAGAAAAAATTCAGTCAACCTTGTGCAGGTCAGGACTTCTTGTAACAGTTGACCATTTCCATCCAAATTTCAAGGCCTGTTTTTTTTCCCTGTTTCACCACTTATGAGTTGGCTGAAGTATAAGATATAGTTAACAAAAAAATATGCTATGAATGGGATATGTGAAAGCAAAATAATAATTTACTGAGTCTATTTCTTTGTCCTGTGAGTCAGGAAAGAACTGCTAGGTGGCTTGTATAAGCTTTCAACAAAGCTAAATCTGAACGAAGCTAAAAAACACCTACAACCTTGAAGCATTAGCAAGTCTAAATTACTCTTCTAAATTACTATTCTAAATTACTCTTTTAGCAAGCTATAGAACTAATCATGGCACGCATATCAGGGGATCACAGATTAGTAGCCACAGAAATGAGCAATCGTTTTCTGTTGTAAAATACACATATCAAGAGTGGTTCAGACCATTTGTCTGTGTTGTGGCAATTAGGAGAGTTAAGGTTAATATTTCTTCTCACATTGTTGAAAGATGAGCTGAGGCCAATCATGGGAGATTCAAATGTCAGCTTTCATTGTGTGCAGTATTTTTGTGATAGGCATGCAGATGCATTTTAATTGGGTCCAAGATGCACCTTGGACATTCCGGCTGTCTGTTAGTATATTAGAGAAAGGTACCTATTGTAAGTATGCCTAGGGCTTTTAATCTCTCTGTAATGACAGCAGAGGGTTTCAGCTTACCAAGAGGAAAAATCAGCATAGGCAAATGTGTGTGCGTTCCTGCTGTGATGTGTTCCCATTACATGCTAGTCCTTGAGCAGAGAAATACATAAATAACAGAACAGTCCATACCTTTCCTCTTTTTATATCTGTATTTAAACCTTCAAAAGAACATCTGTGTCTCAGAGGACAGTTCCTCTGGAAGAACTTGTTAAGGATGCAGAGATTAAAACAGAGAGGCTACTCTTCACATTTGTCCTTAATAGATGTAATGCTACAGTAATAATAACACCAGTGCTTCCACAATCAAAAACTTTTTCTGTGTATTAAGTCTGAAATCAGGATGACAATGTGTAATAGTGCCATCTGGTGACCTTCTTTCGGATTGTGCAGTGAAAATATGTGATTCAACACAAGACATTCCACTCAGAAACACAACTAAGCCTTTAGATTTAAGTTTATAGATTCAAATTCCTTTGAAATTTGGAGTTATAAAGAGAGGATATTTTATCAGCCCCTTAGAAATAGATGAGGGTATGCTGTCCAAGCATGTGTATAAAAAAATGGAGCTCTAGTGATACTGGTATTGAAAAAACACAATTTTTACATATCCTGATAGGTGTATGTGTCTTGTTGCTTCAGCTGAGAGCTGTGCTACCCATTCAGTTTGATGAGGAATTCAGATTATTCTTAGTGCACCGTTTCTTCAGCAAGTCAAATGACACCTCCTGTACAGGCCAGCCTTGCTGTTGCTGATTAGAGCTGATCTGTCACGGCATTTGTCATGGGGCTCAGTCTCCTGTGGGAGCAGCACATTCTCCACCCTGCTGCAAGCTGTGGCTCTCAGCCTCTTGCTTGATCCTGAGATAATAGGGCTGAAGATCCTGTCCAACCTCTCAGCTGCAAAGAGCTGCAGTAAAATAAAAATACAGCCTCCTGGCTTTGCAGATGGATCGCCTGGAGATCTCTGTACCCCTGCTGAGCTTACTCAGAAACAAGACAAGAAATCTGATAATGCGTCTTGCTCAGCAGCAGCTGAAAAGCGAAAGATCATCTTAAGCTTTTTCCTAAATATGTTTCCCGTTTTCCCCACCTGCTTGTTTCTAAGCAGGGCAGAGGTAAAGGAGACACGGTTGAGATTTTCAGTAGGTTACCAGTGTTGCAAGTATGAACAGAAATGTGCAAATAAATAAGAACTTTTAATAGGCTAGACTATACTCACAAACACCATGATTTTATTTAATGGCAGTAGTAAAAAAAAAAAAAAAGTACTACAAGGCGCGCACCAGCAAAAGTATTTTGTCCTTCAAGTCCTTAAATTCTGGAAGTCAGATGGCTCTGTTAAATTCTGTAACCTTGAAAGACAAGGTGAATGTAAGTTAAGTTTTAAGCTTTCTTTTGTTATTGAAGGAGTTTGATGAAATATATTGCCCTTCTGAGCACAGAGAGTGTAAGCAAGCTCACTGAAATAAACAGCTTTCATTAAAGTATTTCTAATGAGGTTCTCCATTTAGAATCACACCTGGGTTGAGGCTTACCTTCCTCTGGAGATTGTCCAGACTCAGCCCACCTCAGGCAGCTCAGCTACTGTGGGTTATGTGAGGGCCATACCTGGCTGGGCTTAGGAACCTTAAGGAGAGAGGATCCTCACTGCCCCTGGGAAATCTGTTTGACTACTCTTGTAGTTCAAAATAATTTTCTTCCAAGGGTTAAGAAAAAATGTCTTGTATTTCAGTCTATGCCATTGCTGCCTTTTCTTTCCCTGGGCACTACTGGGGAAGGTCTGGCCCCTTTATACATTCCTGTCAGGTACTTATGCACATGTGAAAACTGTCCCTGAACCTGCCCTGCTCCTGACTGACCAGCCCCAGCTCTCTCAGACTCTCTTTCTACAACATGATCTGTTCTGCCTACTACCGAGAACATCTGGAATGGAAACAGGCAATTATTTTTCTTTCCTGTGGGCAAATTCAAGAGTTCAGCGTCTTTCCTCAATCTGAAAACTGTCAGTATTTTAAGGAGTTATTTTCATGTCTGGGTATTAATTTTTTGTGGTTTTTATTTTATACATTAATTTTATACAGAACACCCTCATGTTTGTTTTATATTTGAAATTAAAAAGGCAGCAAGAAGTGTGGTTAGGCTGTTACATACACTACATCAAAGTAACTATGTATCAAGCAGAATTCTTGTTGGTAACCTCCAAGTACAAAACCTCAAAGTTTTTAGCCAGAGGAGCATGTGTTTGCATTTTTGTGCATTAAGTGTTGTAGATGTGCTTCTCCCAGATCAATGTTTTAGATTTTGCTGAATAAATTCACTCCAGCGAATTTCAGCTTGCATAACTGTTCTGAAAGGGCCAACTTGCTCTGCACAGCATGAGATTTGGAGGAATGATATGGAGAGCTACTTTAATGTTGATCTGGACCTCTTGCTGCCTATTTAGGGTATCTTAGCAAAAGCTTCAAAAAATGAGTACCTGGAGAGGACATAAAAGAACTCATTAGCTGGTGTCCGTGAAGAACATGACATAAACCAGAGGTGAGCAGGTTGTCCTTCTGGTGCAGGTGGAATATGAATGAGTAGGGGAAGCAGCACTTTTCTTACAGAGCCAACAAGTAAAAGGTGTTTGTTGAAAATGCTTGAGACATGCTACTTTTTAACAGCACAACCTATTCCTGCCGGTCACTTTGGCTGTCTTGCTTGGGACAGCCCCATGGCTTTCTCTTGCTGGAGAAACCCTGAGTAGTGCAGAGTTGAGATTGAGACAGAGATTTTTTTGAACAAAAACCGAGGTGCCCTATAGGGCCACTAATGCCAAATTCTAACACAGCTGGAGTACATTATAGAAATCCTTTTATATCTCTGATTTCTGTTGGTCCATGAGCCTGGTATGAGATATCCTTGCAATTATGATGAAACAAGTTTAACTGAGACAAAACCTACTTTTATATTTTGTGTGTTTGTATTTTAAACCAGTCAGCCTAATGGCAACATTCTGAAATTTTGCCTATTTTAATTGTCGACTCATTTTTTCAAAGACTCTTTTCACTAGAGGGAAGTTTTTGAGAAGTTTCGGTAGCCCTGTCTTATCACAGCAGGTACATTGTCCATCACAGTAGGAGTTTTTTGGACAAGAGAAAGTAGGACAAGAGAAATGGGAAGCTATACTGTTACCTGTTTTCTGCTAAGTACTTGCTTTTTGCAGTGGACTAATGTGGTTTTGGCATATGGCTCTGTTGTTTGATTCATATTAAATCCCTTGTGAAAAGCACATAAAATTTTTGTTTATGTAAATTAGTTATTCCAACAAAACATACAGAAAGGCTGTTTTAATGATAATAAAGTATGAAGCACATGAAAAACACTTATATGAAATGGCAACAGTTAACATTTTGCTTGCAGAATCATACCTTGGTACCAGGCCAGTCTTAGGAGAAAAGAGCTGAAACAATGATGTGACTGTATTCCAGAGATTACTGTAAGCATTTTTTTGCCCACTCTCAAATCTTATAGAAAAACATACCGATCTCTGATGAACTTTTCTTCAGGTACAACATAAAGAAGAACTAAATTAGTTGTTTGCTTACTTTATACTGTCATGGCAGGTGCTACAGTGGAAACCAAATGCCTTCTGTGTGAGCAGGCTCTGAAGAATTGACTAGGACTAGCTCAATGGTCTGTTTTCCATAGAAGTAACATCTTATTGAAAACTTGGACATCCAAGCAGCTCTAAACAGGATTAAAATTCAGTGTTCTGCCCAACACCCCCATCCTTTTTTTTTGTTGTTGTTGTTAAAATTACTAGTAACAGAGCTTGCTCCTGAGTAGCTGGTATTTTTCTCATTATATGAAAATAAGTTAATCATTACCTTTATTTTATCAACTGTTTCTTCCTCAACACATTTATCCTTTGTGCCTCACAGATTAAAAAACCCACCATTATATTTACTTACTGTTACAGCAGCATTTTAGTTTGGAAGGCAATAAAAATACATAGAAAGCCACAAGTGCTTGCTTTCATGTACACCAAGATGAGATTTATCTGGTGTAAGGCTCTTCTAGTATGGGTATTATGATCTGACTCTCTTCATAGTCCACAAATAGAGGTAAATGCATCTGCAGTGCTTATCTAAGACAAAAAAACCCTGTGTCCACCAGAGTTTTATTACTGCATTTAAACTAATGCATCCTATCTCAGTCACCAGAACAGTTTGTCTTTAATTATATATTCTCTGCAAGGAATGACATGCCAATCAATTTCAGGGCTAACTTCAATCCGTTGAATCACCCTACCTATCAGCTGATTTCCTTCCAGTTATTGGACCATGTCTGACAGTTGCTAAATGTGAACATCCTTTGAAAGAGACAAATAATCAAGCAGGTATGTGAGACATGAAGTGAGGTGCAATGCAACCCCACCTTTTAAAGGTCCACCTTATTCCCCAGGAAGACTCTTCAGACAAGGCTTCAGAAACAGTCCTCAGAAGAGTGATCAAGGTTGCTAATACAGGATTGACCCATGTCTGGGATCCTTTTAGCTAGCAACCATGATGGGCAGGTTTTCTGGCTAATGTGTGGCAAGTATTAGGATCACATTGCCATGAACCCTTAAACCTGAATTTCAGTTTTTGCAAGAAACTGGTGAGTACCTTCAGTATCTAAATCATAGAGTTACAAAGATTCCAAGGATTCACAAAGGTTTACCAGCCCCTTTGTACCCAGCACAAAGTAAATCACCACATCAGGAGGAGTAGAAAGGATTAAAACAATTGACTAGTTATGAGTGACTGCCAAATGCAAATTGTAAATTATGAAGAGGTGGAAGAGGGAGTAGAAAAATCAGCTGGCAGATTGTTGTAGCATTCCTATTTTCTATCTTCTGTATGCTGATGATAGAAAAATATCCTCAATCTTTGTGAAAATAGAACTAGTTTACTGAAGAGTTAAACAAGGTGAATGGCAGCTGTCAAGCAACAGGGTTAATTTCAGTTTGAATGAGTTATTTAGGAACAGTCAGGGACAGGCAGTGGCTGTTGTGACCTTGACTGAGGTAGACACACACAATTGTTGACACATTTCAGGTTTTTCTGCTCACAGCTTTATGCCAATGTCCTGAACAAAGAAGTATTTATAAGAAATCCTCTGTAGGTGTACCAGTGCTTAATTTCCATAGATATGACAGGACACTATAACCACTAGGACATGATGCTGTAGGTGTACCAGTGCTTAATTTCCATAGATATGACAGGACACTATAACCACTAGGACATGATGCTGAAGGCAGTAAAAGCTGTGGTTTGCTTATGCCTATCTCACCAATATTCTGTGCACTGTAGTGGTTTCAGCTGTCTGCAGCAGCTTGATGTGGCCTAGGAGTGTTCTTTGCATTCAGTAATAAAGGGGCAGTTTTAAAGCAGTTGCCTCATTCAAATGTGGTAATTGTTCTAGCAGGGAGATTTCTCTATGTAGGGGTCCTCACTGAATTAGAGCTAACTAGGCATGCTGCATAAATCACAGTGGGACTAAGTAATTTAGGAATGGGCTCTGTGGGGCTGTTATTCATCAAGAGTGGCAGAAACCTATCTGTTCCATCACGTGCTGTCGTGATTCTGTGAAGTGAGAACTCTGTGACAAGACAGACCTGCTTTTTGTGAGACGAGGTCCTTCTCTGGTAGCTTGTACAGCCAGTGGCAGGGTGCCTCATGCTCATGGGCAGTGTGCAGTCACTGGAGCTCGATGCAAATGGGAGTATTGTTGTAACAGCCTGCCCAAAAGCGGCTGTGCACCTGAGGATGCTTTGGCATTTTATTTTTATGTCTCACCATAAGATAAAAGTGAGGGATAAGGCTAATGTAAGCTACGACTATATCATATCTGACTGAAAATGTTTGGGGAAAATTAATTACTGAACAAGGCCTAAGTACTGCTGGATCCTATGTTTATTTCTTCTTTCATGGAAATGTGCAAAATATCTGTGAAGTAGGTTCTGAAAAATACAAATAGGTATTTGGTTGTTCTCGTGGTAGAAGATAGTCTTTCTGTCCTCACAGGTAGAGGGGTGTTCTATCTTGTATACAGGACATGATGTGAAAACAGAGACATTCAAAAGCAATACTACATTCCATTTGTGATCCCTCCTAGGCTTAATCTTTTTAGGTTCTTAAAGGAGCTTATTAAGTCTTGTATATGATAGCTGAGGCATAGAATGAGGAGAATACAGAGGTGAAGTCAACTTTATTATAAAGGTCCATAAGGAGTCCTCGTCTACAGGAAAGGAGTCCTCAGACCCTACATCATCTTATTCTTTGCAAAAATCTGTGGAACATTGGTGAATAATAGGTAACTAATTTTAAGGAAACTAGTCAGCAAGGATAATGCTCCCTCTGTCATATTAACAGAGTAGAAAGCCTAGTAATTTCTTCAAGTGAATATCTACATGACAGCTAGAAATTGAAAGCTGAATTGCTCTATATTAATCGGCAGTTATCCACATACCTATCAAGTTAACCTATGCTGGTTAACCAAAAAGGGAAGGGAGAGAAAATCACGTTTCACAGAATGTTCAGCTCTGAATAGGTCTGTGGGTCCTGGTGATTCAAAGCAAAGCTCTCTTTTAACATGCCTTTCTGTAGAAACATCATTTATTCCAGCCATCCAGCAGGAAGAAGAAATACTTGATTTAATATCATTTTAATCTCTTCCTACTTTAGGCACTGCTCTGCACCTTACACAGACTTAGCATTCATCAGCCCTGTTATGTAAACTGAATTATACACTACTTTGTTGAGTGGAGCTCAGTAAAGCAGCTTGCAGCCACAGTTCCTGGTATTTGAGCAAGCACCCCATTCTGTAGGTTTAGCTTGGAATGGAATTGCTGACACTATGAGGAGCAGTTACTTGTTTTTTAATTAAAGTCCATATTTGGCAGCAGTGTCAATTGAGAAGGGTGATTCTTTCACAGAGTCAAATAGCTGTTTGAGTCTCTCAATAGAAGCAGTAGAAACTACAGAGTCTCTCAATATAAACAGTGAAATTCCTAATTCCTAAATTGCTGCATTATAATATCTGTTATCTCATTTAAGTATTGTGCTGATCCTAACCGTCAATAAGCCAACAACAGCACTATGACTCCTTATATTCATGAGCTGATTTTTCTGGAAACTTCAATATTATTTGGTTTAATATTCAAGTAATATTCATGTAATTCAAGAGTGAATTTCTGAATTACTGTGAATACTGTTAAGAGAGTTGTTTATGTAGAAGTGTCTGCACCCCATCATTTTTTAATCCTTCATTTTCATGGGCCTGGATTGCTCCATTTGTGGGCAAGGGAGAGGCAGCAGGTGCAGAGAACCAGCGAGCACAAGGTCAGGGAGGCTGTGCTGCTGTTTTTCCTGGGGATCTCGGCAGCAGTGGCACTGCTGGCTGCGTGGTGCCTGTAACCTCTGACGGGGATTGCTGCACCACAGGGCTTCTGGGTGCTTCTGAGATGTGGGCAGCTGCAGCAGAAGTGGCTCCTCAGCAGGCAGGGGCTGTCTCAGAGCCAGGGCTGACATTCAGGATCCAGCTGTAAGCTGGGGCACAGAAGCAGAAAGGTGCATCTTCCTGCCACCTGGAGTGAGGTACCAAAACTTTCTTCTGCCTGTGTCACCCCACCTACCATGTCCTACTGTCTGTCCCAGTAGGTTCCCTGCTCATGAGCATGGGCTGAGCAGGAATTCATTTTGAGGCGCTTGTTCCATGTGCTGAATGTGAGGCCAGTGGGCCTCAGTTAGGAATTTGGTTCCAGGTTTCTGTCCCTAAGATCCTCTCCCACCTGGAGTATTGTGTCCAGCTCTGGAGTCCTCAGCACAGGGAGGACATGGACCTGTTGGAGAGTGTCCAGAGGAAGCCACCAGGATGCTCAGAGGACTGCAGCAATCCTTCCCTGAGGAAAGGCCGAGAGAATTGGGATTGTTCATCCCAGAGAAGAGAAGGCTGCAGGAACCTGTCTGTAACCTGCCAGTGCCTGAAGGGAGCCTGTAAGGGAACTGGGGAGAGACTTTTCAGCAGGGCCTGTTGTAATAGAACAAGGGCTAATAGTCTTAAACTAAAAGAGGGTAAATTTGCATTAGAATTTAGAAGTTTTTTTTTACAGTGAGGGTGGTGAAACCCTTGAACAGGTTACCCAGAGAAACTGTGGATGCCCAGTCCCTGGAAACATTCAAGGCCAGGTTGGATGGGGCTCTGAGCAGAGGTGTAGAGTGGAAGATCTCCCTGCTTGTTGCAGGAATGTTCAACTCTATGACCTTTTAAAAGTCCCTTACAACCCAGACTGTTCAATAATTCTAAGATATCTTCACAGGCTCGAAGACTTTTGGAGCTGCCAACATGTCTGTGCAGTCTCAACTATGATTTTGCTCAGTGTTTATTGCAATACAACTTGTTTGCTACGCTCTGATAAGCAAGAAATATTGATATGATGGTAAGGAAAGATGTGGAAAGAGAGGTTATTGAAGGTGATATTACTTTCAGGAACTGATAAGCCTGCAGAGGAAGAGCCAAACAGATTTTTTTTTTTAAAATTCCTTATTAATTTAAAGTAGGATGGTTAAATCAGGCCTCACATAATGGCAGTTTTTGCTACAATACAGCTGGCAAGATAGTTTAAATGAATACTTCTGTTCCAAGAAAAGAAGATGACATGTTTAATTCCAGAAGTTCTTGGCTCACTTTTAGACAATATATTTAACTGAGTTTTTTCCAAATTCTACAAAGAATTATTGGTATGCATCTTCATAAGTAACTCCTGTATGTCAAAAGTATAAGCAGTACTCTTTGTAAGATGTGAAAAAAAATGCTATGTTTATATTACATTTATTCTTACAATTTTTCTGATTTTATGATATTTATTTTATTTCCTGACTCTTTTAAGTTTTCACTTACAATTAATGAACTCACCTTGCAAAGGAAAAGCTTTCAGTTATCTAATGTTTGTTTGAATACTCACTTCCTATATAGAGAATATTGTAGATGTTAAGTGAAATTATTTAATGATAAAATTATTTTGCCATAATATGACACAGTGCTTTTTGTGATTTTCCAATTTATATTCATTCCTCATGGTAGAGCTATGTAAGTAATAAACTGGGTGCTCCTATTGAAACATTGCCCATAAAATATTCTTCTATTAGTAAGATTACAATCTATTTTACAAGATAATAGGCAGCAATAATATAGTTGGTTAGGGTTTGACTGCTTTTATAAATTACATACTCAACTAAATATTTTAATATAATTATATAAAACTGATTCTAAGTTAGTCAGCTGTTGTGGAAGTATTTAAATTTTAAAGATGAATTTTTTTTAAATTAAGTGTTCTTTGGGATCTGCTAACAATGGGATAAGTTTAAAAATAATTAAAATTGAAAAGATGACTTTAAAATGGTAATACAGCAGACCCATAATAATCCACATATTTCTAACTCACACAAAAATTGTCTCCCCTGTTCTCAGGAAAAGAGGAGAAACACTTTATCAGGAAAGACTTCACATCAGGCTTTTGCAGCCAGGATTACTAAGCCATTGCTTTCTGTCTGTTTCATGCAGCTAGTGCATTCTGATGTGTTACCATAAATAATTGCTGAACAGCATGTAATGCCTTGTGCCAGTGCACCTGTGGAGGTACTGAGCTACAGTTCCCTACAGAGCTTCCCATTACCAGCTCCGATGTCGCACTGGTTCATTTATTCTTCTAGAAATGTGAAATCCCATTTTTGCCAGCAACTGAAATAATTTTTAATTCACATGAAAGGATCTCCGCGCTTTCTGCTCATTTTTTAGTGCACAGGCATTGCAGAAAAACTGCAGAATCACAGAATGGTTTGGCAATCCAAAAAGATCATGGAGTTCCAGCCCCTCTGATGTGGGCACGGATGCCACTCACTCACACACTCACTCACTCACTCACTCACTCACTCACTCACTCACTCACTCACTCACTCACTTACTCACTCACTCACTCACTCACTCACTCTTGCTCAGGACCCCATCCAACCTGGCCTTGAATACCTCCAGGATGGGGCATCCACAGTTTCTCTGGGCAATCTGTTCTAGGGTCTCACTGCCCTGTTAGTAAATAATTTCTTCCTAACATGTTATCAAAATCTCTCCTTTTTTAGTTTAAAACCATTGCCCCATGTCCTATCACTCTCTGCCTGTGTGAAAAGTTCCTCACCCTCTTTTTTATGAAATCTCTTAAGTTTATAAAATATTGACGCTATTGACATTAAAACAACAGGAGGGGAAATTATTTCCAATGTGATGAAGTTGTGTCTGTGCAGTATCAGATAGCTCTTGGAAGTGGTTGTATTTTATCTCACTTCATGCATTCTTTCACTCAGATGCAACAATGTGCAGCAGTTTTCATTAGCACATTTTATATCCCCTTTTTAAAAATAACAGTAATGAATTACTTGTTCTAGTGATGCAGCGTTCTAGGGGTTTAATAATATTGGGAGGTTGCTGCATGTGATGCTGTGTCAGCAAATTGTCTCTGCTTGATCCCATGGCAGGTCCTAGTGGAAGGGCACAGAGTAGGCATCATCAGAAAGCTGTTGCACAATGGGTAATTTAAGTTGTGTCTGAAACTCATTTTAAAAGTCATGAGATATAAATCAGGCTCTCTCACCAGACCTTGAAAAAGAAAAATAGGCATTCTAAACCATTATTTTTCTAAAGAAACATTCATAAGACATCATTTCTGATGTGGTGATTTAATTTCTTCCTTCTCCTTGCTCCAGAGACATAATTATTCACTGCTACCATCTATTCTAGTTCCCCCCCACCATCTCCCATTTCTGTAATGGCTTTAATACATGCTTTTTGAAATTTTGGAAGATTAAAGTAAAGGTCACAGTTTTCTTGAGGTCCATGTCTCTGTCTTAGCCAAAAACTTACTACCATGCCACATGATCACATAGCAATACTATTGCTGGCAAAAGAATATGAAGGCAGAAGTAGTGAAAGAAGTAGATAGGCTATGCATTTTTCCCAGGACTATAAATGTAAATTTTAAACAGACATTTGACTGCTATTCTTGCTCAAAGTAATTTTCAGTCAAAGATTAAAAAGAAATTAATTATACATGGAAGTAACTCTGTAGGAATTCTATGAAGAAGTGAGTAGATGCCATAATCAAAAATACTTTCCTGCAGTAACTCCCTCTTTAAAAAACAGACAAACAAAAACATTGGAAAAAAAGGGGAGAGATACTGCTACATAGTGAAGCCTTGCAGCAGGTAATCTCTGAGCTGCAGAGATTGAACTTTTGCTCCCTTCTGAAGAGGGGAGGAATAGGAAAAGGGGGAATAGGGGGAGAAAACTTTTAGTCATAGTTTCATGAAAAAACTTAACCATTACATTTTTTGCCTGAGAGATAAAACCTAAGAGAACAGTCTCTGAAGTAGTGGACTGGGACAGAAAAATATTTAGCCACTGGAAAAAGGAATATTCTTTTCTGGAATTTCGTATCACATGTACAGTTTTTCCCAAAGATGCATCTGCTTGAATTTTCATTGATCCCATTTCTAAAGGTTTAAAATTCTGCATTATCAGAAGTTTTAGGGAAAAGTGAATGAGGTTTTTGGGCGAGGTGGCAGAGATAGGAAGGTTTCTGAGTCAGTTTCCTTGCCTGTCTACTTCTTAAACCATTAGCATCCATGGATTAGACTGCAGAAGTGTTTGTGAAGGAGTTTAATGTGCCAGCTGTGCAAGGCAAAATGGCATGGTGCCTTTAAGGTGTCTTCTGCTAGGAAGAAAGGATTTATAAGGCAATATGAGTACAGTCCCCTGCTGAGTGCTTGAAATAGTCACTATCTTCTGTGGCTTAAGCACAAAATATCCCATCTTGGTAGGCATGAAGTTACAGATAATCTTGAATTACTGCTAATTGTCACTTCACATCTAATTCTAGTTTGCTTATAGTAATTCTGACTATAGTAAAAACCTTCAGAGATTTTTGTTTCAAAATTGTTATTTAGTGTACACAGAGAATGCAATTATATGAACCTTCTTGCTGTTCCGTCACAAAAATAAGCAGATTTCTCAAAGTGACACATGAGATGCAAAAATGTACTCACTTTCTGTCAGTGAGATTTATTTTTGCAGGTGACTACAAAGCTTTCTAAAATATCCTTTCTGTCCAGAGCTCCTTCCTGGGAAATAATTTACCCCAGTTTTTCAATCTTCTCTTCCCATTACCATACTTTAAGTGGGAACAGTGACAAGATCCCATCCTATCAGGAGTCTGCAGAAGTCTAACAACTGTTGAAGTGATGACTAGAAGACAATTTAAAAAAGTAGGTTTGCTTATTAAAATAAAGTGTTCTGATAGTAATAATAATAATAACAACAAGAATAAGAACAACAACAGTAACAACCACCAAATCAAAACTACAAATTCTGCTTCTTTCAAAATGTTGTGTTTTGAAGATTAGAGGGGGAATGTGTATTTATATGTTTTGAATTTGCTGCTGTTAAAATTAAGAAGAATTCTGTAACTTGCGTATCACCAAGTAGATGGAATGCTCTTTTGATAAATCTTAGTAAAATTCAAATCTCCTCCTGGTTTTTCAACAGGATATGTTGCAAGTATTTATTGCAGTACCTGACAACATAGCATTGGCATAGACTTACTTGTCTGGGTGCTTAAAATCAGAGGCAATTATTTTATGCTATCCTTTTTACACACTTCTCAAAGCCACAGGAAAAAGGCAGATTCAAGTGTGGGTCCTCAGAATTTGACCATTCCTATATGCCAACCCCCTTTTTTTCAGGATTAATTGTTTCTCTGACCAGTTTATAACCTTTTGTTCTGTCCTTGCTTCACTGATGCATTTTGAAAACTCCTTTGTGTTCTCATTATTGTATTTTTCGTATACAGAGAAATAAAGCTTTGAGGTCTCCTCTTTTCTCCTGTTCACTGGCACCCTTCCCAACTCGTGCCCTAATCAGAACCTATATTTCCTTTTGGCATATGACTGGAGCTCTTCACTGTCTTGCAGTTGAGCCTTTGTCAGTGCCTTTTTGAAGGGCTGCCAGTCTCTACTAAAAACACTTTTATTGGCACATCCTAGCATTTAGCTTTGCCACAGTGAAAACATACTCATGATCATCCTGTTACAGAGTGTGACCTTTCTCCTTTTCTGTAGCTTCTTACTGATAGTTCCTTGCAACAGTTATGTTGCTGCTTAATGAACTGTGATTCCCTCAGTTTTGATCAGTTCTGCCTAACTGAGGTAATGGAATATCTTTATAAAACTCTTTCTCTATATGGACATAATTGTAGGTACCTATCCAAAGTATGCAATCTGTTATTTACTTATTAATGCAATTTCAGTGATTTTTACTTACTGTAGGTGAATTCCAAAATTAGATGGCAATCCTTTTTTTAACAGCAAGTTACTGAAGCCAATGAAGCTCTTCTGTGCACCAAAACATCTTAGAAATAATGCTAAAGAATTCCATTATAATTTTGCTGAATTTTAATAATGTTTAGGAAAAAAACCTGAGTTCACAGATTTTGTTAGAATCAGATTTGGCTTCATCAGTACTGAAGGGCATAAAAATGCTTAGGCAGTGAAACAGGAACAATATATCTTGATTTGCAGCTTTCTGCCCCAGTAAGTGTCTCAGGACAGACAGCATGAACAGTCTTTTGTTTCTGTGTCTTCTCATAGGTGTTGCTTCTGTTCATTTTGTAACCAATGTGTACTCTTTATAAGGTTGTAAATTAGGTTCTGTGAAAATATCAAAAGCTTTACAAATAATTTTAAAAGTCAAACTCATCTTCTAACTCCTTTCTCAGTGTCACAAAACAATTCAAGTGAAAACCAGTAATATCTAAGTATAACTGAGTATTTCAAGGCAACATTCAGTCTCTTTCTTTGACCTTTTCCTGTCCATTGGGGAACATCTGCATTGTTTTCATCAAACAAGGACAGACTTTAGTCAGTGTTGTCAGCCTTATCTCACAGCAAGAGCTATATTATAACACATGCAGGGAAGGACATGGACTGATTTCCAGCACATCATTAGTGCAGAGAAGTCATCAAATAATGATATTGCCAAATGTACTACTTAAGCTTCAACATTCTTCATGAAAACCAGAAAATGATAAAAGACAATTTCATCAGAAAAAAAGCTTTAATGTTGTTTTGGGAGAATGAATAAAATATGTATTCAAAACCAAAACAAACCAAAACAAAGAACCTTCCAGTTTTGAGCTTTCTTAGCTTGAAATCAGTTAGTAAAGCCAAAGAAATACTCGAAATATTGGAAGATGCACTATGCAAACACCTGTGGATATAGCAATACATGCAGAACAAGAAACATCTGTGACAAAGCACATACATTTTAAGAATTGAAAAGTATACATATAAACTTCTGGGAAATGTGAAAAGAATGTTATACACATTTATTTAACCACTCTGCTGATGATTCTTCTTACATTGATTTGGTCCTTGATTATAACGGGTGACCATGTTGGTTCATGCTTACTTATGTTACAGTCTTGAAAAGAATGCTTGTTTTCCATAACACAAAAAATAAATCATTCTGAAAATATTTTTAAGATGCTTTGAATCTCTTCTTCAAATTTATATATGCATTGCAACAATAAAAAGCAATCTGAGCATCACACAGAAATAGTAGCTCTTCAAATATTTGTTTTGTCACTGACCAAAAAGTGTTGCCCAAGACACATGGGATTTAACCAGAAGCAGATGGAATTAGAAATATCAATTAACAAGGGACTAGTGAAGATGCTGGATGATTAAACTAAATATTTAGCTCATTCTTTTAATTTTTTTGTATGATTGGCAAAGCTCTTCACAAAAAGTCTATATTATTATCTTAAATTTGCAGATGAGGAAACAAACAGCAATAGAGTGCATCAAAGGGACTAGCCCTTTGGTGTTAGCAAGTACATCTGGTTTGTAGAAATTTAAAACTCTGTAGATTTTTCTAAATGTGCAGCAATGGTGCAACTCTATCTAGAAGGAAAATTGTCACAGAGAAGACAATTTCAGCTCTTGGCACATTGCTCTTGTACTTGCAATATTTTCAGTGACTAATAAAAAAACTGCATAATTCATTGAGGACCTGCCTCACAAAGGTTCTTAAGCACACATTTTAGTGGGATCAGAGATACACTTAATAAGATTTTCAAAATAGGCCCCTCAGTTTCCAGCATTTGGAGCAAGTATTCTGTGAGGCTGCAGAGCTTGCACCAGGGAAACAGAATTTGCCAGTTATAGGGAAAAGGCAGATTTAGTTTTAGGACTCAACTAACATTGTATGACCTCAATGTTTTACTGTATTCTGTCAGATCTATCACAAGAAGCACTTGTAAATATCTCTGTTCTCTTCTCCACCTCTGCTGGGACTGCCCAGGTCATCCAAGTCTTACCTGTCTTAATAAACAATAAAGCTTCCATTAAAGGCAGGATTCTCATGCTTTAGGTCACCAATGTCCTTGCAAGACTAGAAAGAGTGGCTAGAGGATATTTTTAAACCTTTCATTTATTGGTAGATGAAGAGCTTAGATCAAGTCCTGCCTTAAAGAAATATATTGCCTCACTTAATCAGGCTCATTATTGAATCAATATTGTTTTCCATTTTGTATTTTAATTAATTAAATAAATATATATACAAGTTCTACATAGGTACCTGCTTAGATACTTAGAAACTGTAAAATGAAAGCTTTCAGTAGGTTGTATGACCATTTTCTGCCCTCAGAATTGTAGAAATTCTGTCCCTGCTTTTGTTTATAATGGTTCAGAAGTGATAGGACGTACAAGATTCAGCAGCACTAATTGATGCTTTGTGGATCTGTTCTAGCATTTAAACCAAGAAATTTAAATACAGTGTAAAGAATGCAATTCCATTTTCTGTTTAGAAACAGGAAAACAGGATCTAAATCTAGGTCAAGAAGTTGACACCTTCTTTGTTAGGTTTCATGTTTCTTTCTAGCTCTTCCTTACTGTGCATAATTGAGACCATTTACCTGCCCAAAATGAAGGAAATGGTAAAATGCAAAACTACAAAGACCTGTTATGAAGTGCTGCTGCTGCACTCCTTGCAGCCACTTTAGGGCTTTGTCTGACCATTCCCCCAGCTGACAAATCTGTGACTGCCTTCATGTGTACACAGCTCTGACCAAAATGTATAGACTGTATAGGAGTGTACCCCCTTTTTAAAGAAAATATTTGTAAAGTGTGGTGTACTGAGCCGAGTTCTGTAACTATTGTGGGAAACCTGAGGCTGCTTTACTGAGGTGAATCGAGTTCCTTTGGTGCACAGTTGTCTGGCATCTAAATAAACTTGTGAATTAACATTGTTTAAATAAAAATGTGGGTATAATGAGGGGAAGAGATCTTCCGTATTATGGAGCTAGCATTAGGCTCCCTTATCTTCCAGCACCCACTGACCTGTGCTTGTACACTCAGGAGATGTCCAGGGGTAAGTACATTCCTGTTCTAATAGAAGAAATGACAGACAGAAATTTCCCTCCCATCTGGCAGGCAAAATTATGCCCAGCTCTGTCCCAGCAAATCTCAGAGAGGAAAGAGATGTCACAAATTCGTCTGGTCAAATGCCAGATCCTGATTATCCTTTCCATTTGCATAAAGGACAGCACAGCTGATCTAAGCTGACTGTAAAGCACCTCTGGTAAGAGTGATTTGGATAGCCTAAGGATCTTATATTTAAATGCGACTTAAGTCCACTACTAATTTTATTCCATTTGAAGGAAAGATATTTGTGCAAAATTACTCAGAACTTATCTAACTTGTCCAGCACAGCAAAATCCACATACAGATGCAACTGAGATTTGATCATTGTTTCTGTGATTCCTTCAAAGGACTGTAGAAACAGTTTGCAGTTTTTTCCACTAGCCCTGCTATTCCCCCTCAGAGCTCATCATCTGTGTGGGAGAAGCAGCAGATCAGTGTTTGCCCCAAATCCAGAGAGGACTGCTCTTGTTCTCACTTCAGTGGTTTATAGTCAACTGCAGCAAAAGAGCCTTAGCAAAATTTCTGCTGTGTTGGTCTCTTCTGGTGATCTACACAGGTATTCATTGTATTTAGATGTAGTGGGGGGACACAACAAAGGGAATTTATGTGACTCCTGCCTTTGGTTGTGTGCAGCTGTACCAGGGATGCTATGAGAATCAGGGGTAAGGAAAGAGGCCTCATTAGTCACTGTGGACGTGGGCTTCCACTGAGATTTGTCTTAGTCTTCTGGGACTTACATAAAAGTCTTTTAATAATAAAATATTAGAAGGAGCAATTCATGTTATCCAGAAAAAGAGTCAGTATGAGGAGCACTGTACTGTGGATGTAGAGTACCTCACAAGCCATTCAGGTAAATTCAGGTGAAACACAGCAGCCATGTGGCAGCACACTACAACAGTGACAACGTAAATAAAAATACAGAAAACTGTTGCACTCGTCAAAAAATATTTAATATAGACCAAATAGCCCTTTTTTTTTCCCCCAGATGTTTCTTATCCTCTCTCTGTCTTGAATTTTTGTGTTGTTTTACAGTGAACTGTAGCTCTCTTTCAGAGAGAAATAAAGGGACTTTCTTGGACAGCCAGCGAGAACAAAAGGTGTTAAAGTCAGTAGAAGTTTAACTTCAGGAGCAGGCTGAGTGATTTTCAGTCCACTTTTTCCAAATGCTTTGTAAAATAAACACAATCATTGCATTACTTACATAAGGCTTAAAATAAATGAAACTTCTGAAATTTCTATATTGCAGCCTCTTTGCCTGCAAGCTCTCTGACTGAACAAATCAAAGGCTTGGTGTTGGGACATGGGTACTTTATTTTACCTTGTACTGTAACAATATTTTTTATTAGTTTTGTGTCGTTGAGACCAAACCTGGAATATCTATATCTAAAAGATATGAAAACCATGGAATAGTACACTTAACAAGTGCTTGTAATATATTCTCTAGAAATCCAAACTCACCATACTCACTTTCTCTGAATACTGCTCAAACATGTAGACAGTGAGCACTATTTAGTGACAATAACAATTATAAATATGGTGAAGGGATTATTTTTGTGTCTGCTCAGTTCATCCTCCAAACAGTCTGAAACACTAGTCTTTGTCATCTAAGACTTTCTGACCCATACTGTTGTTTGACATGGTGTTTTGTTACAATATCAGCTGGCATGAAAAAAGTAAAGAGGAAAAAATAATAAAATCAGCATTACTTGAGAAGATCAGACCTGGCCTTTTGTTGGAGTCAGGCAAAGGATGACTGGAGTGTAGGTTCTGTGTATTGCTGCAGCACCCATGTCTAATATAGTAGTTACATTTTACCATGGAAACAGACTCATCTTTTTATTTCCAATCATAATCAGTATAGTATTGTTAGGCTGGCTTATCTGTAAAGCTTTTCTAATTGTTATTTTTGGATTATTATCGCACATTATAATTAAATGGTCTTGGAAGTTAAACTTTCCCAGAGCTGGGACAGGAAAGGCAATTAAAAATAAAGAAAATATAAAGAAATAGTTTGACGGAATGGGCACTTCACAATTAAGTGAGAAATAGTACATAATTTTACTGAATGTCTTTATTTTAACCACATTTAATAAAAGGACAAAAGAATGGCATTTCTGTGACTCTGGAATTGTGAAGTTTTGGAGATGAGAATTACCAAACATATTTCTGCCGTGAATGCTGCAGAAATTAATGAGTGGCATTGTCATGATGAATGCATTACCATTTTTCCTGTTTTGATTATGATTATTTGAGATATGTGTATGAAATCTCATGTCTAGAAAAGCTAGGATTATTGCTTGTGATGTTAGTGCATGACACTAAATAAAAATGATAATTAATATAATATAATATAATATAATATAATATAATATAATATAATATAAAGTATTCTAAATTAGCTATACCTCTGTGATTGGCCTTACTTGATGTACCAAAAGAAGACAAAGGACATTAACTTTTCACTGAGTTAATATAGCTAGGATGCAAAATGACAACCTCCAAAGAGCATTAGCTAAAATATTCCTTTTAATTTAGTTTTGTTGAATTTGCCTGTTATGATGAGCACAGAAATTTATTGTTAAGCAGATTCTGAATGAAAGTGATAAGAATAAAAAGGAAGCAAACACATGTGGAGGACATCAGAAAGGAGTGTGGAGCAGTAGTCACAAGTAGTAAGTGGAGCAGAGATGGCCATCAGAGTAGTGTGTCTGAAGCATTTTGCAGCAGGTGAAATAGTGCAAACAAGTAAAAATATAAATATGCTCAAGGAAACAGTGTATTTTATCCTTTGCCTTAATGAATGAAGAATCATTTTTAACAGAGAAGGCATTTTCAAATATTTAAAGCATGACACTGATATAACATGTTGTAAGAGTGGAAGAAGTTTCTGGGATTTATAGTCTTTTCTAACAGAAGCTGAAACACAGAAAATTGTCATATAGAGAATGATTTCTTCAGCCTTCTTTATATCACTAATGAGGCTTCATGCTGAGCATTTAGATGGGAGACAGATCAAAATGCAGATGCTTTATTTGGTTACCTTAATAGCTTAATAGGCTTTATGGATTATTAGTCTCACAAGCCTTTTTGAGCTTATAAAATCCTAATGTATTTGCTATTAGAAATTATGAGCTCAGTCCCAAAAACTCTTACTTGTGTGAGACCCTTGGTGAGTTGCCTGATCTTTAAGGGTCCGCAAGATGGCCATTCTGTGTTTACAAAAATATTGCAGAAGAAAGTGCAACAAATTCCCAAAGGGAGCCAGTTAGCCTACAAAACGACCTTATTCCACTCCAGTCAGTCCCTTGCTAAGGATGTTTGCTCCATTTGCATTCATGCTAACCAAAAAATAAATTGATTTGTATGGTAGATGTTAATTAAAACTGTATTTATTTTAAAACTGTGGGTTTCAGTGACACTGATGAAGGAGTCATCACCTAGAGCAGCAATATCAGGCAACAAAGTCTGTTCAACTGCATCTGAACTCTGAAATCCAGCTCTTCACATGCAGACACAAATCTGCTCTACAATGCATCTCCCCTGGTTTGCCATGGTTTTCCCAGGGATAAGGTTACACTGCTGTTATCCTCTGTTATCACTTGCTGGATGACCTTCCTTTTGTGTAGTCTAACCTTGCTTTTTGTTTTGCTTTATGCTGTTGATTTCTTTACACTAGACCAAGTCTCCTTGACCTTGAAGATGATGTTAAGTCCCTTTATATTGTCATACTTGGTTCAGAATTGATGCTTATGAGCGTTTTGCCATAGGACTACACTTGTGGCTGGAGCTATTAGAGCAATATCCTTAAAACATCTTGGAGTGGAGTTACTTGAGCAGATGTAATGAAGGGTTAGTTATGAAAACTAGTTATGAAACTTGATGATTCTTCAGTGCTCAGGGCTCTCTAGTTGACAAGCTGCTTTTTTTATTTAACACTTACAGCTATTTTTTCCATGGATATTTTTATAGGCTCTTTTTTCCTTATGTTTCTTTCATTCAGTGGTGTAGTTCAGGGAGGAGAGAATGACCAACCATTGATGCAGTATATTCTGGCTCAAGTAGCATAAATGTGTACATTTTAGGGTGAACCAACAGGGGTCATAATTGCATCTCTCCATGACATTTAAAAAAAAAATTCAGCAGACAAATTCACTGCTAGCAGAGTAGTTCTGTCCATCTCTTGTGTAGAATTGAGATTTGCACTGCATGGCATTTTCCTCCAAGGTATTTAAAGTTCTATCACGTATTTCTAACCACAGCAAAGGTCATGTAGTTTTCAGTCCTAAGATCAGTGACAGACCTTGCAGAAAATCTGGCAATTTTACACAAAAATGCAAGACAAGGCAGTGAATATATTAGTGCTGTAAAACTTACAAATGAAAAATAAAAAGTAAGAAAGAAGTAAGATTTATTCAGAAAGTGTTGAGGGGGAAAAAATCCGCACAATTAATTGGCCCTTCTGAGAGTATCAGACTGAAAACCAAAACAGAACCAGACTAAGAATCCTGAATCCCTTATTTTCTGCAGGAGATTCTGAAACCTTTTTCATTAAACATGTGCAATGGCTTTGCATCTGTTTAAGATCCTAAAATTAAAGGACTTTTAAAAGGCAATGGAAAAGTTAATTTTTTTTTGTTTGTGTGCGAGAGTGATTCACGTACTACTGAAAGCTGAGGTTTAGCTTAGAAGGATCTAAGAAACTAAGAAAAAGCAGCTATGAAGAAGCCTGTACCTTTTACCCATAAACTTTTAAGGAACCATTGATTTTGGTGCAGAAAGGTGGAAAAGTTTTGCTGATCCCTTGGAGGAGATAAATACAAAAATATGGGATATAAGTAAGAAGGAGGTTTGCTTCTCAGTGTATACTAGACTACCTCTTGCATATTGCCACACCACCATGCTCAGCCCTTTAATGCAGAAATGACATTTACTTGCTTTAACTTGTTTAGTCCTAATACGTGGTTTATGCCTATCTACGTTTACAAGGTTATCCTCACAAGGATAAAGCAGCAAAAATAGTTTTATAAATGAAACTGAGATTCACCTTCATAGTTCCTGAAATCAGAAGAATTTGTGGTATTAAACACTAGGCATGACTTTGAGTAAGTGATAAATAAGGCAAATTTAGAGGAGATAAATGACCTAGAAGATGAAATGCTTTTTTTTCACCAGAAGAAAGCAGTTCATGAAATTTAGATCACAGAGCAAGATTTCTCTTCAGCTATTGAAAGAAGGGAACAAATTAATTAAGAAAACTGAATGTATTTTTTTCTACAAAGTCAGACATGCAGACATCACAAAAAACTGTGAGGTCCTAGATGACAAAAACAAAGTGCAGAAATTATTCTAATTCTCCTCTCTTTAGAGGGATACACATTCTGAGAGACAAAATGCCTGAAGTAATTAAACGAATTAGTGCTCCAATTATCTGTTGGAAGAGTTACATGAAAATTGATAATAAAAGACTTGCTGCAAAGGCTTTAAATCATTCTATTTAAATTAAATAGCAAGCAGGGTGTGATTATATGAAATTCATAGTGTGGTGATGCCAATGAAAAAAACTTATTTTTCTAAATACATTTTATGTGAGTATAATCCATACATATTTTTACAACTCTGTGTGTAACATGACTTCTTTTTTGCAGAAATGATTCGGTTTTGTTTGTTTGGAGCATTTCTATTTCTGGTTTTGTTGATGTTCTGATATACTTAATTGTCTTTAGCTACAAGGTATGCAGTGTCTTTCTTATTAGGCTTTCACAGTGCCTTCATCAGAGACATACGAAGGCCCCTTTGTAGGGTATTCTTTCATGGTCCCAGAAGGCATACTTATAATTTACTTATACCACAAATGTTTCATATCACTGTGGTTTTCGTGAAAAAAGATACAATCATAGATCTCAGAATAATTCTTCCTTGGGAAGTTCTGGTTGGAAAGATTTAGCCAACAGGTCTACGTTTCTCTGGTAGATTTCTCTCCTGTCTTTCTGAGAGATAAAAGTGCCTGCCCCCCAAAAATCAGTGGTTAGAATTCAGCCTGCCCCTGGGTCTGTGATTGATTCTCAGGGAAAAAAAAATCACTTTAAAGACAGAAACTGTAGGCAGTCATTTGATCTTTTATTTAATGAGAAGATAGGTAAGAGGAAAGCACTGATTCTGTGGGCAGCACATTTACTTCAGGCACGCAGAATTTGTACTTTCTGTTTTGGCAGCATTTTGTCTGGTCTAGTTTTCCATCTCTTACCTTGTTTTCATCCAAGACACCATGCCATTTTATGTGGCCTAAACCAAAGAATGAGTTCTTCTGTCTTACATACAATTGCAAATTAAGCTGGTAGAGTTGTGTTAGACTGTTTATTTCCATCAGTGTAGTTAATACAGTTAATGGAGTTAATGTAGCTTCTCCACAGAACTCATAAGAATCTGAACAGCAGTTTTTTCAAAAGGTGTACTAAATTGTCAATTCTATGTCAATTCAATCTTCAGGTCCCAAGTCTTTGGTGAAATGACCAGTCCATGCAAATCTGTATTTTGCTATTCGCTAGCTGTGCCCAAAATATTGCTAGGGGTTGGAAATGCTGTGATAAATTCTGTTAGTATGACAAAATCTGCAATCACCCAGGTCCACTCTCCAGTCCTTTTTTCACAGATGGCATTACTAATCCAGCAGACAGGAGCAGCTCTTGTTTATACCCAACCAGAACAAGCCTTCAGCTAGAAATGAGACACGAAAGGGATGGAATCCTGTTATAGTTGCTGCTTTGCCATCCTTTAATGAGCTCAGAGAGCAGTTTATAATGTTGCCCTTACTTGCCTGTGACTCTGGCTGCTGTGGAGGCCAGGAGTGAAAGCAGTGAGTGGCGTGGCACGTGGCTGAGCCACAGCGTGACTGCTTGGTGGTGTGTGAAGCTGCCCTGGACGCTGTGGCTGGGAGTGACCAGGCATTCCTTCATCTGGAAGAAACACTGGCGCAGCTCACCATGATTTGCTATAGCCTTAGGAAAGCTATTTTAATCGTGTATATATTTTTTTAAACAGCCATTGCTGTGAGAGCTGACTAGCATGGGTAGGATACGAAGTGGCTTTAATGCTTTTTTGCAGAAATATCAGGAAAATTTGTCTTCTTGGAGCAGTTGAAGTCTCCAGATCATCAATGCAGTTTGATATGGCTTGTCAGGATGAGTAACTTGATCCTGAGCCCTCAGTCTTCCCAGCTCTCAATGTTGTGTGTCTGACACTTGTGACTTTAAACTCCAAAGTCTTCAGATTTTTGCATCTGGCTCTTTGCTGGGAGAGGCTCCAGGCTGAGCTGACAAAATCCCGACAATCTACAGGGGGAAAGTAGAGCCTGACTGTATGACTTCAAAAGCCCTTGTCAGGAGAGGTCTAGGAAAAGGTGTGGAATAGAAGCACATCCTACAAATAAACTTTATTATAACCATAATAATAAAAATTCAATTTTGCATTGCAAAATGTGTCTTTTATTTTCACTGTATTTTTGCTTTATATTTAACAAACTATGAGATGGACACCTTCTTTCAGCATGCTGTGGAATAAATATCACCTCTATTCCGTCACGCATAATCAGATCATGCTCTCAATTAATTTAGTTTATGCTAATGCCATGAAATTAATTCCAAGTGGTGTGAAATCAGACTTTGAGCCAGTTTTTTTGTTGCTGTTTTGATCTGTTGGGCATATGCTAGTGTGCCCTGTACTTGTTATTTTTTTAAGATTATGATTTTACCTGATCTTCTTAATTTTTGTTATGTAGTTGCTAAATCTCTGGGAATCAGAATGCAGACATTTTGACAATTCAGATTTAACTAGAATATTGAAAACCATGATTGTTTTGAGAGGATATTTCTGTGATTGTAAATAGGAGAGTTCAGTTTACAAACAAAACCCTGTTAGCAGGACTTGAACAGTGACAAATCTGATGATTCTGTCCCTTTCAATAAGCATGTTTTTTTGAACCAAAAGCAAAAAAAAAAAAAAAAAAAAAAATTTAATAAAACAAGTACACAGCACAACTGCAGGATTACTATTTATGGAGCATATTAAAAATGTACATACACAGAGATGTCTACTATAAAACTGCCAGTAAAGCAAACAGGAGGCAGACAGACTTTGGGAGTTCTAATTTGTGTTTCTCCTCATTCTGCCACACACTGTTTTACAAATGGAAAGATGACTTGACAAGATTCAAATACATTTATTCCTTTGACTCTCTTGGTCAGCATTACAAGCACAAAAGGTTAATGTAAAAGACCATGTATGGAACCTCATATAATAAAAAGTAACTTAAATTCATAAAATCCTGATTGGATACTCACAAACTCACACATGAAGGTACCCTATTGAATGACAATTTAGCTTGGAAAAGACGGCAGTTATCTAAATCTCAGGTGAATATTGTGAAAAGAATCATGTGTGCATTGTTCAGTAAAGTTTTTACATGCTAGTGGAGTGATTGCAGAATCACACTAAACCAGAAGCATGTAGATTCATAGCAGTGGAGTTTTCCAGTTTATGGATTACTTCCAGATGGATTAACGCTGCACAGCATATAATGATTTCTGTTTCACTTTAACTAAAAGTTTTCTTTTTATGACTAATTTAATTGTATTAAAGTTGTATCCTGGGGAACCAGGTTGTTCCCTCCTGGAGATTTTTTGTAGATCCAGCAGTATGTGCACTGGAAACAGATTTATTTTGGGATGTTAAAGCCAAAAACATGCTAACCTAGAATGTAGCCACAGGAACTGGAGTTTGGCTATTAAATAATCCACAAATGCATATACTAAGGCTCAGAAAGTATTTTTGTCTTACTAGAATTCATACCCAAAATGTGTTTAATTATGGGGGCCTAGCTTCACTGTGCAAGTTCAGCTCTTAATGTCAAATCCCCTCTGTCTTGAGTGACTTCACTCAATGCAAGGGTGTAGTTTTTGTCAAAAACTCTCCCCAGTCCTGCTATTTGGTATACCTTTTACACTGAAGAAGGACTGTTTGGGCTGGGCACTATTGAAAGCAGTGGGATGTAATAGCCCTCTTGTTGCTAAGTGCAGATAGTTATAACCATTATAACCATTATTGAAAGAAGATAGCTGAAACAGTGGGAACATCCCTCTCAGATACAGAGGCGTGCCAGTCCCTGAAACAGAAGTGTTCTAGTGGGTTGGGTTTCCATGGGCGTTGTGTGATGTGCCTGCTACTGGGATAGGAGGGGAAAAAGCCAGCAGGAAAGTCTAAAATACAGTGGAAGAAGCACAGGTTCTGGGGGAAAAATCATGAGAGATAAGACCTCATCACTGGAAGCACAGGGCCAGGCACTGATCTCTTCTCTGTGGTGACCAGTGACAGGAGCTGAGGGAATGGCCTGTGGCTGTGTCAAGGAAGGTTTAGGTGGGATATCAGGAAAAGGTTCTTCCCCAAAAGGTTCACCCCACCAAAGGGTGGTTTGGCATCAGAACAGCCCCCCAGGGAAGGGGTCACAGCACCAGCCTGACAGAGCCCAATAAGCATTTGGACAGTGCTCTCAAGCACAGGGTGCGAATGTTGGGGATGGGGCTGTGCAGGGCCAGGAGCTGGACTTGATGATCCTTGTGGGTGTCTCCAACTCAGCATAGTCTGTGATTTATGACAGAGGCATTTGAGCAGTAACTGGTGGCTAAAAGGATGCTTACAGCTGGGGTAGTGGCATGTTCTTGTGCGTGTGACCTCAGCAGTTAGAGACTACAGACTTCAAGATACCAGACTTTAATTTTTATTGTAGTGGAATGGAATTACATAAAAGATGGATGGAGTTACTGTGAGTTTCTCTTCTCTTGCTAATTGAAAGACCTTGCAGACTGTGATTTTGGCTGGTGTCCAAAATAACATTTCTCAGCAAATGTCTCAGAGAAATGTCATGTTTTGCAGTGCAGCTTATCTGGCAGCTTACAGGTGAAGAAATGCTTTTGCCATAGGCTGTAAATGGGATAAAGAGGTGAAACACAGCTAAAAGCTGTACCTTAGCAGCATCTGTAGCTGCTTAGGCTGCCACCCTCACTGCTTCACCATGTTTTCCTGTAGCTATGGTCTCCTGTTACAGCCATGTAAATTTTTCCCAACTCCAGCACATCTGCTTTCCCCAATGCCTTATGCTCTTCGATCACAAGGAGAATTTTCCTTGGAGCTGTATGTTTTGCTTAAATATTAATTAGGAAGCTGTTTTGGGAGGACCAGAATTTGCAGAGATGAGCAGCAGAGCCACTGCTTCTGCACTGGCCATGGTTTCCCTGCAGGCATCTGAGTCATAGTTGTAGGGACAAATCAGTAGTGTGAAAGGCAGTGTGAAATAGCAGACTGATGAAGGAAGGGGAGCACAGAGATTTTCTTTCTATCCTTGGCTATGCCATGGAGGACACAAATTTCTCTGAATTTCTCTGATGATCCAGACATTGAGAGCCAAAATAGAGGAGGTCTGATTTAAGGTCTGGATGTTGTAACCCTTCATTTAGGAAGAACAGTGTCATTTAGGTCTTTCTGCCCCAGTTTCATCTCTTAGCTCTAAAGGAGTTAAAAGTAACCTGGCACATGCATACTGCAGATTGTCCAGAACATATCTGGTGGTCTCTAGAATCCCAGCATGCAGGGATGCTCTTGATTTCAGAGCCAAAAATCTTAGGTCTCTTTCATCTAAATTCTAAGCAGAACATTGTAGAAAAAATAGTTAAAAGCAGATGTAATCAGAGTAAGACAGAAGCTAATGTAGTCCTCTTTTTTCTTCTCCTAATTTGAAGAAAACTCTTTTGTTTTATCTTATTATTGTAAATGAAATCTGACTTGCTTTTCTGTCCATAGCTCCATCAGGCACATTTACAGTACAGTGCTGGTTTCTTATCTGCAGGTTCTTCTGTAAAATTTCTTCTTTATTTTTTCAGAAAATATTTTCTCCCTACTATTTCTTACCCCTGCACCAGCTATAAGACAAACCCTTAGACAGCATTTCTATGTTTCATTTGATAAGAAGGACCTAAGTGACAGTGATGGAAAAGCTGAAAATGGTTATCTGAAGGATTAATACAGAGGCAGATGGTATTCAATGTCAGTTAGGAGGACATTGAGCCTGAAATTCTGTTTAGTCAAATAGGTAAAATTAAGATACTTTCTTTTAGCAATACTTTGTCTTGGACATGATGTCTAGTTTCGCATTGTAAAACTGAGAACATGCAATATAATCTAGTTAGTGGATGGATGAAAATAATTAAACCATCATATTTTCATTTGTTTCCCTCTTACAATGTAGAGGAATTAGTCTAACATCCTATAGGATATTAAAAGCACAAGTGTTCTGTGTGCTTTGATTACATGAATTCTCATATAATCTTGTAAACCCGTAGGTTCAGAGTTGTTAGAGACATCAACAGTGCAAAAAAATCTAAAAATCTTAGATGTTTGTTAGCTAACAAATCATTGTAGGAGGTACATTTTGATCCTTTACCTATAACTATTGGAGATGCTGCTCTCAAATATTTGCTTTGCAGCTTATTGAAATGAACCGCTATGTTGTGCTCAGCAGGAGATGCAAAACCCATAACAGCCAGTTAATTGCTGTAGAGAAGGCAGTCATACCCAGCAACCTGCCTCTGAGGCAATCAGCCCTCTCCATAAGAACAAAGTTCTTTACAAACAGTGCCTTTATTCCTAGTTACCAAATGGGGAAATGGAGGAACAGAAGCTGACTGCTAGATTTTGCCTATTACACTGGTGTAAAACTGATACCCATGTTATTGCAGCCCATAGCTGCCAGCATGCTCTCAGGAATGATAGTTTCATGTTTTGAAACTCAGCTATTTGAAACTTTTGTACCTCAGTGCCAGCTGTATTGGTGATGCTTTCCTTTAGACCAACTCTCTCTTTTTTCTTTTTTTTTTTTTTAAATGTGAGTTAGACCACTTTAAATGTTATTACTGTTTCGTGGAAATGATAGTCCCACAGGATAGCCAAGGCTTTCCCTTTGGCCAGTGTTCTATGTTCCATTATCTCCCTTTCTAGCACTGTGGGAAACATCCACTGTTGGCAATACTCAGCTAGCCTTCCCAACATCATTCATTATTGTATATATTTTTTTGCTCACATTCTTCCTGCAGCCCCTATCCAGAGAGCTCAATGAGGCATTTCTGCCAGCTGACAATAAAGTCAGCAGAGATCCTGGTAACAAAAAAGTCACCTGGAGGGGAAAGGCTGCCATGAGATAAGATGAGAGAAGTGAGCAGATGTTGGTGGAACAGAGACACGACTGAGAGGGCAGCTGAGGATGTACTGATTCAGCATTTCCTCCCTATGGGCTTGCAGGCAGGCTTCTTCTCTGCAGCTGGAGCTGTCCTTCAGGATCTCCAGGGTGCTGGAGGTGGAAAGGCAAGGAAACTGCAGCCTTTTTGCCCATGAGATGAATCCTCTGCATTATACAGCCAACTGACTGCAGTGAAATTTATTCAGGAGCTGCAAATCAGCATAGCAACAGCCACAGTTGAGGTTTGTCAAATATTTTCCCTCTGGGAATTATTGTGACCACTTCTAAGGCAAACTCTGAAACCTCCATTATCTGTAGCAGATACTTTTTGTATTTAGGCAAGGAGAAGTACCCAGAAATGCTTGTTTTGCTGGCTTCTTACTAAGCCACTCATGTTTGATTAAGTTGCAAGAAATGAAGAGCAAGCTTTTCCTGTCAGGAGTTGCAGTTCCTATGGTGTAGTTGCAATTCAGATTCAAACCTTTCCAGTTTCATCCTTACAATTTGTTTCCTGTTTCATAGGTGATTTTACTTCCAAAATTTCTTAAGTTTCAAGAACTTTTACTTGGAGCACTCACTAATGCCTTCTCACATAATGTTTCTGATGAAGTAGCAGCATATTAAAGACTTTAAATCCACGTTTTTTAAGGTTAGCCACATAAACCCATACTGAAGTACTTATACTGTCACTTGTGAGCACGTTTTGTTCATGTGTATCAAATGACTGCTATGTACCTAGATTTATTTGTTTATTTATTTATGGATCATTTTGCCCTCCTGAAAGCTACATAGACATACAGAGCTGTGGTGCAAAATTATTTGACTCAAAAAATAGCAAAAGGTGACTTCATTAGTAAGTCTTGAAATGAGGATAAGAGGGACAACTTTAAACTGCATAATTACTTCTGACACTAAGGTGATTAAAAACTCATGAGGTCTTTAAGCGTGAGCTATTACATTGCCACCCTAAGCCAAAGATACCTGACTTTAGGCAAGTTCAGAGAAGGTAAGAGACATGGGGCAGACTCTTACTTACACATGATGAATAACTAAACACCATATAATTGGTTATACAGTGTGATTAGAAGAGCCTTATTTCACACAGGGGGATGCACAGATATCTGGAATTAAATCAGTTGACCTAACTTCAGTGTGTGATTTAGCAACTGATGGCTTACACCATCCTTTTGTCGCTGCTCAAATCAACTAGGATGCATCTCTTCTGAGCATTTATGAGGATTCACTATGTGCATGCACATTGGGTAATTGCATGAACAGACTGGCATAAAAGAGACAACTGATCGGAATTAACAAAGCCTTTTTGCTTTTTCCAGAGCCTGCAACTTTCACACACTGCTTCTAAGAAGCAGTTGTAAGTGGAGCCAGACCATTTTGGTCCAGCTTAATGCCTTTGCAAGTTCAACCTCTAATTCATTAAATTCTTCATTTTGATAAGAAAAACAACTTTACAACCTCAGTTTAATTTTGGATGTGGTTTTGTGAATCATATTTGCTTTCTTCAACAATACAGAAGTCTGCTTCTTTAGGTAAAACTCCCTGGTTTATTTTACTTTTAGAAGGGGAAAGGTGAAAAGAAGGAAGAAGGCAAAGTGAAAGAAAACCTTAGCGTATTTTTCTACAGTGTGGTAACTAAAGCTTTTTCCTCCTCTGTTTTTAATTAGATCTAAGGTCCTGTATGCAGTGTTAATTCACAGTCTGGATTCAGATACTGATGTCTAAGCAGTAATATATAAGTTAAAATCCTTACCATCAGTTTACTATAGCTTAAATACAGAGGTTTTCCCTTGCAGCTACTTACAGCCTTTTTACAAAAAATTATCTAGAGAGTGGGTAATGAGGGCTTCACCTTCAGTTATGAAGTTCTACTGACTTCACTGCAGCACCTGACAAAGGTTCTGGAGGTGGTGATGGTCAACTTTTTTTTCCATGGATACCTAGAATTTTAATTTAAGTATATTGGGACCACTAGGATTTGATTTTTCCAGCCAACCATCAAGAAGGCAAAGGTTATAACTTCGGATTGTTTTTGAGTATTCACAGAAAGGAGCTCTAAGGGATTCTAATTTGGCAAAATTCAAAGATGCCTGTATTCAGAGAACTAGCTGAAGTATTGCTTTCATTTTTTGGTTCCCTCACTAAGCTTATTAGGCTTATTTCTGAAAAGCCTAGCTGAATTCATTGCTAGAATTTTACTAATGCCTTAACCTGACTTACCATATAATTTCAAAGAAATGCAGAACAGTTCTATTCCAAATACATTACTAGTGCTCCTTAGAATACTGGATTGTACAAATCAACTAAAATGTCATGGGTTTACTAGATTGACTTCAGTGGCTGCCTTTGAAATCTATCTTTTTTCTCCAGTTCAGTCTAACAAAAAACCCTACAGACCTTAGGTGTGAGGTTAGAGAATCCTAGAAAAGTGCTCCAAGAAAACTTACTTTCTGTAATTTACTTGAGGACTGACAAGTGTGACTCACTGCCAGCTGTGAAGTGGCTGTGTCCAGATGCCACCTTTTAAAGCAGGCATAAGAGAGCTGGAGAAGTTCTGTGCTAGAAAGCATCTTGAGACAACTTTACAAATTCCTGTCTGGGCTCAAATAATACAATAACTGGAGACGCCGTATTGCATTCAGAACCACACTGCAAACCAACAAATGTCCCTAAATGTCACTATTCCTAGAAAAGCTGATTGATTGATTGATTGATTGATTGATTGATTTTTAACAGCTTTTCATTATCATATTTGGAAAATATTTATCAAGAAGAAAACATATGAGACCTCACACTGTGGAAAGGGTGTTGAAATCCCATTACATTTTTACTTGCATTTGTTTGACAACTTGCTTTTCTCATGTTAGGAGATGAGAATGGGCAGTCCAGTCCACTGATTGTTTCTGGCTACTGAGCCTTTAACATGGAAGCTTTAATTAGAGCAGCAGCTGCTTGAGCTGCAGACAGTCAGCTCTGATTCTGGCTGTGGATGATTCACGTTACTAGCCATCTCCTGTTAACAGGAATGCTCAGTGTCAAATACCTAGAGCTTTTTATAGATTCTGCTCCCAGCTGTCATGATGCCCTTTATGTCAAAGGAAAGCACCAGGAGACCCACCAGGCACTTAGTGAGCCATCACCTCTTACATGAGTTGCACAGACGCCTGGTTTTCAACAACCTGTGTTCCCAAACAGGCTCAATCACTTATGAACTTAGGTCATTGACAAAGACAGATGTGTGAAAAGAATACCAGAAACCATCTCTCCCAGCAAGTAGACATTTTTTATGTATTCTTCCTGAAACAAAATGTTTTAAAGACTTTCAGCTCATCTGAAGCAAGCTTGAATAAATGATCATTGGTGGCAGCAGGAGGATAGACAAATTCTTATGTCCTGCTGTGGGTTATGGAAGAACTAACAAATACTCCACTGAATTCTCCAAAAAATGTCTAATGATTAATCATTTTATAATTCTGATAAAAACACAATAATGGATTGTGCCCCAAATACTTTTGAATAAGAAGGTACGCTAGAATGCATTTTTTTTTCACTTTGCAGAATCATAATAAATTCATGGTTTTAAAGAGATCAAAGCAAAAGATAATTTTTATTAGTAAAACCTTCAGAAATGTTTGTACTGTATAAGACATGGAACTTTCATCTCTTTCTGATCCTAAGGGAACTAACATGCAATAGTTGCTATGATTTAAGAACAAACCTAACTTTATAGCTAACGTGTTTTCTTTTAAACATCATTGTTGAGTGTGTCCACAAATTAAGTATTTGCTCCCAATGCAAAGAAGCTTCATGAACTGGATCAGTTTTTAAGTGTTGTTTCATATTAAGACAGCATTAAATGCCTGAATACCCAATGTTTCCCCAAGGGAAAAATGATACTTTAAGACACTTTCTCATGCAGTGTATGATACCAAAACTAAATAGCAAAGACATGTTCAAAACTTGCTGTGAACAGTAAAACAGCTTCATTTTCCATCCTGGTGTGGACAAAATGCCATCCAATACTGTAAACAGCAACCCAACTCAATTTTTCACTGTCATAGTTTAAGACACTATTTAATAATTTATTAATTATTTTTGGTTTTTTTTTTATTGTTACTCCAGGATATAATCCAGGAAATATAAATATTTAGTATCACCAGAATGTCAAACAATTGTTTACAATCCTGTTTTTGAAATTTTCCTGAATATTTTTGCTAGAATATAACTTTACTGACAAGTTAAACTCAGAAACAATTGCATGGATAATGTGGAAAAAATAATTTTAGAAATCCATTTCATGGTGTATGTCCCAATTTGTATTGGCAAATAATTAAATTATTTCACTCTTCTGTTTTCTTAATGCATATGGAAAATGTGTTTCATTATTCTTTTCTTTTTTATATAATTATATTTTACTAACTAAATTATATGGTGCAAATTATCAACTAGCTCTTTTTATGCATTAATTTAGCCTCATCCCATTCTTTTTCAAAATAAATGAGAAATGTTTCCTTCAACATGAAATTTTGAAAAGTGATAGTCTTCAGACCTTTGTGAGGTAGAAAGTACAATTTACTCAGTTTCATCAATTATACATTCTCATATCTTTCAATATTAAATATAAAAAAAATAGATTTTTTTATCTTCAGAAAAATCAACGTTTCAAATGATAAATTTTTTTAACTTCTAATCAAGTTCCACTTTTACACATTCATCTATCTATCACAGACTTTACCTCTATTACTATAGCCACTGATCTTTAGGGCTCAACTACCCTAAACTGCTCTTTTTTGGAGACAATAAGAGTTTTTCCCACTTGTCCTTTTTTGCTTTCTTGCAAATTTTGCTGTGAGATGGATTTTTTTTCTGTGAAGGTCCCTCAAAATACTCACATACAAATAGTGGATTTGCTCATTTGTGTGGGTTTGTATCTGAAGGACACATGAATATGTATAATATATAACCATACATATGTAGACATTAGGCAGCATTTTCTAAGATACATCTACTTTTTAAACGATATTTTAGAACACAGATTTTGTATTTTCTTTCTGATGCCTTTTATTTTTATTCCTTTCAAAGTTCTTTTTGTGATTGCTTTCTTTAGTAGAGTATAAAATTTTTTCCTATTATTTTCTAACACAAAGATAGATTTATTTTAGAGGTAACAGATAATTCCTTTATTAGAACAAAGATGTTTTTGTTGTCTGATTATCTTTTTTTCGAGTTAATAGTCAGAGCTCTAGCAGTATATTTTTGACAAAGAGTTTAGTTCTCATTATTCTTGTATTTGTTATGGAACATAAAGGATTTGCTCTGTCATCAGTGTTTGCTCATAGCTGCTTGCCTTGCACTTAACCTTCAAGGTTAATTAACCCAAAAGGCATGTCAAAAAAATTACTGATGAAGTGTATCCAAAAACTGGGTTTCACTGAATGGGAGAGAACCTGTTCCATAGAACAGTTGTGATGTAATTTGTTTTGTGTGTATTACATAGCACTAAAGAAGAGTCCTTGAGATGGAGAAAATAATTTAACATCATTCAGTCTCATTTTCCTCATGGCAGGGCAGTATGTGCCATGTTGCTTGCCCTTAATCAGAGCTGCCAGTTTGAGCTAAATGGTAATTTGTAAGGAGTGGTTAAACTGAAACACATTTTTTCATTTCCTTGCCTAGTCTCTTCCTGCAAAATACCAAGGTTACTCCATTTTAGGCTTCTTGTGGAACAGTTGCTCAGCCCTGAGTTTCTTGTTGCCCTTAGCCTTCTCTCTTCACTCTCTCAAACTGGTTGCTGCACAGGGAGTTTGGCTCCCTGGGTAATTTGTATGAAGTGAACACTGTGATCTGCAGCCCAGCTGCTGTGCCAGGCCCTGAAATGACAACAGTTGCTGTCCAAGAAACTGCCAAGAGTTAAAGACACTTGCACACTGCAGTGTGAATTTACTCTGATTTCCTTGATCAGTAGGATGCCTTGAGTGGTTCAAAAATCTATCACAACAGAATTCATAGGAACAGACATGTGTGATGTTCTGCTGCCTCTCCATTCCCTGTGTGCTCCATCTGACACTTCTTTTTGTTCTTTTTCCCATTCATGCAGTCCCCTAATGCTGGAGACAAGGATGACCAGACATTGACGGTAGGCAGCAATTATGCATCTGAGCATTTGTTTCTCAGGAGGGTGGTGAGGCAAGCCTTACAATTGGTTTGGCATGCATCAACATTTTTCTAAATTACTGGGATTTCTTTCTCCTCCTATATTGCCATAGAGTTTAAATAATTTATTTCCAAACATAAAGCAGTGAATTAATCTTCTTTATTGGTTTCTATAAGTTATCGTTTTTTATGTGTATGACTCCAAAGATTAATCCATGTATTATTGCCAGGTATTATTTTCTTCAGTGTTTTTTCCCCTCTAATTAGATTTCAGGGTCTTTCTAGTCAGTAGCCTGTTGGCTCTCACTATCCTTTTTATTGAAACGAACTGCCACAAAACAGTCTTACTCTATGAGATACATACAGTGCGTTGATTATTGTTCTAGGCAGTTGCATGGGGAACAGAATCTCAGAGTATGTTTTATATTTAATTACAAGCACGCAAAAGATGCTTGTACCTTAAATTCATTGCTGTAGATGTCTGTACTGCCTCACCACAATCTCAGTCTCTTTTTGCCATGAGAATCCAGTGGATTGAGCCAGAGCAAGGACCATATTTCTGACTGAGTGTCATTTAAAAGAAGTACCGTTCACCCTTTCTCTGCATACTTTTGATCACATGCATACTTTCAATGTACTGAAGTAATAAAAATTATAACTTGCTTCAGGGATTCCAACAAAAGGTTCTGTAAAGAAACAATTTTTTTTCTTCCTGATGCAAGTATGAGGTTTTCATTTTCTCAACATTTTATGAGTTTTCACAAAGAAGCATTCTTTTTGCCATGTTTTTTTCCCCTGAGTCCTGGGAGACTAATGGCTCTTCTGACAATCCATCCTCTTCTGAGAAATTGTCTATACTTCTGGCAATGAGTGATAAAGTCTGTCACTTAACAGAACCTGCTATAGGCAATACTTCAGAATGTTTCATTGTGCAGTGAGGTGTGAGATTAATTCATACTGTTTCAGACATCTTTGCACAGAAACAACAAAAAAAACCCCTAAATTCTTCACCATATGTTTTACCCTAGACCAAGCCACGTCTCCAGCGGGGAGGAAGCTCTGCATCTCTCCACAACAGTCTGATGAGGAACAGCATCTTCCAGCTCATGATTCACACACTTGACCCACTTGCTGAAGGTATGCCTAATAATTTATTTTTTTTTTGGCTTTCCGATGCAAAAGCAAACAAATTATTTATTTTTCCTTTCTCTCCACAAAACTATTTTTTGCTTTTCTCTTGTTTTCATCTTGCTTTTCTGAGTGTGTCTAGATTTTCTGAGAGAGTTCTGTACTTTTATGGTGTGATATACATACTCCCACCAAGACTTTCAACTTAGGAAATATGTTCATTGCTGTGAAACTAAAACTGGTCACTTGGTTGATGCATAACTACTGATTCTCTTCTCTTCCGGTGTCAGCAGCAATGTAAAAGTTACACAAACTGTATCATCCTGTACTTTCATAAAGATTTTTGTTTGTTTTCCTCCCTGATTTTGATTTTATTTTTAAACAATGTCAAAATGGTGGATAATTTGTCAGGTGCACTGTAGAAAAGTGTGAGATTCTGTTGATTTGACTTCAGGTTGTATAATGCTGGCATTAATAAAAATGCACCCAACATTCCTCTCTATTATATGTATGTAAACTGTTTACTTGCTTTATCCAAAAGTGGTGTGATTATTATTTCTTTGACAAATTGCAATAAGAAGACAACTGCCTTGATCCTAGAAGCTGGCAGGAAAACCATATTGGCTTTGCAATTGTGGAGTGATCTGACTCTCAGATTCTAGTGGAGCAACCAAAAAAATTCAAAGCCTTGTGTTATTTGATGTCTGTGTGTCTGTAGGACTTCTCTTGCTGCAATAATAGATGTCTCAAGAAATAGCACTTGTGAAGGAATGGGGAAGTACTAAAGAGACAAAAAAAAATATTACTGACAGACCTTTCAAACTTCAGTGACCAACAACTATATATAGGACTTCACATGAGCATACATGACAGATTGAAGACTATAAGAAAGCTAGAATTGTTGACTGGAGCACAATTTGAAGCTAATGTAAATTGAGAATAAGATAATCTCTCAGGTATTTTTCCATTGCTCAAGCTTATTTCACTTGTTACCCATACATAGCTTGTTCAGTGTTCAGACCTGTCTACTTTTCTGCTGTAGTAAGCTTGCACTGTGTAGTGTGATCCAGAGACTTTCCCCTTCAAGATAGGGAAGGACAAAAGAGGCTTCAAATCTGACATTCATCTTGGTAGAGACAAAAGCGCTACATTTATGAAAATTAGGTATTACTTGTAATTAAGTTTGTCAGGTAGCTCAATCGTGGTTTTCATTATGTCAGTAAAACTATTGAGATCAATGTGGATTGATAGAGATGTTTGCAGTGCATAAATCTCACTTGAATTAATCAAGCAACATTTTCTTCAGTGTTTCTTTGCACATAATACTTCACTTTTTACAGATTTTTTTTCCTTTCTGAAGTCTTACATTTGTCCTGGAAGTAATACTGTTTAAATAAAAATGGGAATAGAAATATGTTGTGGCCTTCAAGTGAGTGCAAGGCAGTAGACATTTCATTGTCTGGACATTTTGTTAAAACTAACTCACTGAGTTAAATTTACAAAGGGGAAAAAGAATCTACCTGCATTTTATATTTTAATGCAAAATTTTCATAAGAAATGGCCAAAAAACTGCTGGAAAATAGCCTATGTATGTGCAGATATTTAAGTTGGTATATACAAAGAAGCCAGTATTTCAAGCTTTTGCTGACTTTACAGAATTCAAATTTTAGTTCATGACAGCATGAAAGTGCAATTCATTCAATTATTTGTTTTTGCACATGAAACTCTGGTTTTAGCTTTTTATAAACAGCTTTTTGTGACTGTAGGAAAAATCTGATAAAAATACATCCATGTTTCTGTCACACATTATTAACCTCTTCTGAGGCAGCGCTTCATTTGTGCACAGACTCATCTTTCAAGATCATTTGCACTGCAGGCAGTTTGGAAGGCAAATATGAAGAGTACTGAATGTCTCCACTGAACACACTAGTTTTCTGATATTTTAAGCTTTTAAGTGTCCATATTAATTATTATCAGCTTATTCTGCAAACTTCCATGAAAGAAACGGTGTTTTCATTTGATGCAAATACTGTGTCTGGTCATGGCAGGTAATACTAGTTAATAATTTTGGATGTTCTTGTATTTTAATCTTATATTCACTTAAAAAGTATGTGTGAAAATGGATGTGGGTACCTACTGTATACAATATTAATTATCTACTTGGATGTGTATGAACTTTACCTACCAAATTCTCCCCATGTTTTTTTTCATGTTTTAATCTGTGTATAATGACATTGAAGAAGCAAATTGGTGCATCATCTTTATTTTAAGAGTCTTTTGCCAGCTAAGTAATTTCTTAAGCTGATAGCATTTGATTATTGCAAATTGAAAGAAATAGTATTTATTAAAAGTGTCTGAGAAATGCAGTCCTTTGCTCTATAAACCCATTATGATTTAAAAATGTAAAGGATTACCTGGTGCCTTCTCTGGCCAATGTGGCTCTCTTCAATTTACATATCCTTTCCTCTACCGCAAAAAACTCAACAGTTTTGAGTTTTATGTAAGCAAATAAAATTAGCTCTGCTGCACTCATGTAATGAATGATGATGGAGCAGCTGCATGACCTGTGAGGCTAAAGGGTGTTTTCCAAATAATTTGATACAAGTATGGATCAGACTCAGAGGAATAGCAGAAAGATGTTATAAAAATTTTCAGTCTTACTTTAGCCAGCTTGAATTTCCTCAGTATTTCTGCCAGATGATGACTTAGATCAATAGGTCAAAAGCATTGCATCATTTGCTGAATTTGTTGGATTTGTGGAAAAAGAGCGGTTTATGAAAGCATTAAAAGGTGCCATTCTCAGAGAAAAACGTTTGGAAGGTGTTTATCAAAGTTTACATACATGGGGACTCTGGCAACCCCTGGGCATACTCCTGACACCTCCTCCTCCTCCTTGTTGCATATCCTTTTCCTGCATTTCTCTAGCATTTACTTTGCCTTTCTCCCACTGGATCTCACTCACCTGCACCCACCTTCTTTCAGCCTTCTCCCATAAGATGCCTTCTTCAGCACCTGCTGTCCTTTTGGGGGCTGGGTCTGTCAGTCAGGTCAGACACCAGCAGCACTGCAGCTGTCACAGCCAAGTGGAAGAGTGTGGGTAAAGCTCTGTGCTTGATTCTTGAGGGCTTCTAGATCAAATATTGCCTTTAGCAGTTACATTTCTAATTTTTGCACTGCTGCTGAGGGATCCAGATTTTCTTCCTCTTTAAGTCAGTAATACTGTTACTTTCCCTTGAATAATTGCAAGGGAAATGGGGCCATGGGAAAGTGTGCTGCACTGTCATTTGGAGGTGTGTGGATTTTTGCAAGGGTGACAGAAGAAGTCCCATCTGCATCCTCTTGGTAGCAAAAGCAGTATGGAGTGTATAAACAGGCTGTGTGACTATTAAAGATGAGCTTGACCTACACACCATTATTACTGCATTAACATTTAGTGTATTTATAGAAAACCAGCTCATCAAATTTACTTCTGAATAATTCATTTGTGTAGTCAGAACCAACCTCTGCCACAATTGAAAACATCTTAAAAATGCACTTGATTGCAAGTAGGATAACATGAAATAAGAGAGTAAGATTTATTTTCCACAAAATGTGGATAAACAGAGCAGTCCCAATATACTACACACTTGTGAACCTGTCCTTCCTTTTCCCTTTTCGCATAACTGTAGTTTTGGCTTGTGGCAGTCTTGTGAAAGCCAGCTTGCAAACTCTCCAGGATCAGTAGGCTTGCAAGGTGTTCAGCCCACCTCTGACAGATGAGTAATATCTGAGGAGCTGCTGGATATTTGGCTCTTTGCATTCAGGCAGGTGTGCAGTCATGCTGTGGATTTAGCAGTCTAGACAAGGAAGGCTTCTCCCCTTCAAAATCTTGGTCTCAGTATAAAGCTTCTAAGAAGATAAGAGTTCAGCCACTCTAATAGGTGAATGTGTAGGATGTTTGTTAATGGGACATGAGCTTTACATTACAGCTGAGACATCATGACTCATTAAAAATATATGTATTTATACAACATTATGTTTTTGTTTGCTTTTATCTTATTACAGAAATAATGACCTTGATAGACATCATTTCCTGAGGATTAAGATTAATGACTGCCTGTGTTTCAGGCTATCATCAACTCTCAGCCAGTCATTAATCCCCAGGAAATCCTATGCCATATTTGCTTCTGCTTAAGTGCTAGTCTGGCAATCCAGCTGGTCTGTTCATAACACTACCCGTGAGGCAAGGATGGCATCATCTGACCTGCTGTGTTGGTCAAGCCCCAGTCCAAAATCCAAGCAACCTGAACATAACTCATGACAACCACTGATCATTTATAGCTGTTTTCTTCTGAGTCCTGTACCTCAGATACCTTTGTCCTAGTTTTGGAAGGGATATTCCTGGGTTATGAAAGTGTAGCTTTTACAAAGATCTCTACATTTTTTAAGAGAAGATGGCTGTTGTTGTGCAGTTGGAGCAGGGCAAGAATAAGATGGTAAGTATTTTTTATGGAAGTGTGCCATGAACAGTAATCCTGTCTTCTCCCTGTAAGCTGTAGGTTGCTTTAAAGATGACTCCTTCAGGAGTGTGGAGAGAGCATTTTCTCTCTACAGGTACTCTGTTGAATAGGGAAGATACCAGCACTGAAGTGAGGAATTAGAGCACCAGTGCAATCTGAGGCTGCATTGTTTTTCTTGCACAGCTTTATCAAGATACAGGAAGAATGAGGTCTTTTCATTATCATAGCACCCCTTTTCTGCCTGCTGATAATGTGCCAAAGGCCAGCAAAACATCTCCCACAAGTGAGGATTTAGCTGGTTGCTGACTTTCTTGCTCCTGTGTGACAAGGCTATAACTCATATGCAAATGCCATCCTCTGCATGAAAATGAGTGTGATATAAATCTCTGTCATGGCTTAGTCCCCAGTGAGAAGTAGGTATCTTTGGCAATTTTCTCCTATTCCCATCTCGAGTCCTATTTCCAAAATGGAAAACTACAGGATGTACTTCTGCAGAGAATGAATTGTTTATCTTATATGCTGTACTTTTTTTTTTTTTTTTCTTGAAGATATAAATATGGTGCATGTTATTGGTGAGAAAAGTAACCTTCTGTTACATAAAGCTGAGCTTACAATTCTGTCACTTCCTTCACTGAATGCAGAAAAATACAGTACTGTCACTGTTCTGACAAAAAAAAAAAATGAAACCTGCATTCATACTTCTCAGGAAAATAAAGAAGAATCCTCAAAGTTTTTTTACATAGTAGTGAATTATTTATAATGGCTTGGTAGATGCTGTTGTGTTCCTACATACTGGTCTTAAGGACTTTCCAGCTTTTCCATTCACCACAAACTATTCTGCTTCATTTGCTGCTGCCACTTGGGTACTTTTTTTAGATGTCATGGAAACTGTCAGCTCACCCCAAAGACATCTGACAGAGGTTGGGTTTCCTTTGCCTGCACGGTTACTCAGCAGCCTCCCAGCAGTTGTCTCATTTTGTAAAAAACTTATGTTCTTACTCTTCCCACGGCCCAGGTGAGCTGCACCATCATGTCTGTGCTGGCTGCCATTGGTGCCATTGGAAATCTTGTTTGCCTGAAGCTGTTTATTTGCTGTATCCTCAGAGAAGTAAGGCCAAGCAGCTCAGCTTACACCAGCTCATGGGTAATGCTCAGCTCCTGCATGACTGAAGTAACCTGAGCACTTCCACTTTCCTTATCTCCGTAATGTGGATCTCAGAAGTTATTTTCAGCCTTAACTGTTCTTTGATTCTGTGATGTTGGAGGACTTGAATGCACTTCATAGAATCACAGAATTACAGAATGAACTAAGTTGGGAAAGACCTTTGAATTCATCTAATCCAACCTATGACCTAACACCTCCTCATTAGCTAAACCATGCCACTGAATCTTTTTTCAAATGCATCCAAGGACTGTGACTCCACCACCTCCCTGGGCAGATAATTCCAGTGCTCAGTCACTCTTTCAGTGAAGAAATTTTTCCTGACATCTAACCTAAACTTCTCCTGGCACAGCTCAAGACTGTGCCTTCTGGTTCCATGAGCTGTTGTCTGGTGAAAGAGACCAACCCCTACCTGCCTACAGCCACATTTCAGGGAGTTGTGGAGAGTGATAGGGTCACCCCTGAGTCTCCTTTTCTCCAGGCTGAACAACCCCAGCTCCCTCAGCCATTCCTCACAGGGTTTGTGTTCCAGCCCCTCACCAACCTCGTTGCCTCCTCTGGACCCACTCAATGGTCTCAACATCCTTCCTAAACTGAGGGGCCAGAACTGGACACAGCACTCAAGGTGTGACCTCACCTTTCCAGAAAAGAAAGAAATATATCTTCAGAACTATATAAGCACAAAAGTATTTTACTCAACATGAAGAAATATGCAAATCTAGACAAAATTAATGAAGTAATTTCAGATGTTATTAACTATCTCTGCTTTAAATCTGTCATAATTCTTGGGCATCCTTTAGGCATACTGTAGGCCTGCAAAGAAGTTAAGCATCCTTCTTCTTGCACCATTGCTCTTACCCAGCCTGTCCTTCGCTCCTTTTCTGTCCCATCAAGAAAACAGTCTTCTGAGCACAGTGCTCAGACCATTTTGGCTCTCCTCTCAGCTGCAGACTGAAATGTTTGCAAGGGATTTCTGCCAGAGGAGATGGGTGCTCCCTGCCAGGCTCACATACATATTAATAGCTGTTAATTATAGTAGGGTCTTCTCTTTAACTCCTTCCCTTGGTATTTCAGTCTGATATGGTGGTGGGAAACCACTGGAAAGGACATTTAGGCTTGTCTTCACAGTGCAGTGTCACATCAGGCAGATGCTCATAACTGGCTTTATGTGTCTAGCTTTCACAAAATTGATGTGGTTTTTCTCATGTAGGTTGAAAGGGACTCCTTGCATTTCAGAATCCAGCTAGTCCAATCCCCTGCTCAAGCAGGATCAACTGCAGCAGGTTGACTGTGACAGCTTCCAGTCATGATTTGAAAATGTTCACAAATGGAGACTCCATGGTGAAATGGAGACCCATTTCAATGTTTGCCCATCATCCCAATACGTGTCCGGATGGATTTTTCTGGGTTTTAGTTTCATGTCCATTGGCTCTTCTCCTGTCAATGGGCACTTCTGAGGGAATTATTGTTCCCTTTTGTTCTCTCTGTCCCATCAGGTGCTTATACAATGGGGATAAGATCTCCCTGTACCTTTTTTCCTCCAGGCTGAACAGTCCTAGCTGTCTCAGCCTCTCCTGTTATGAGGGGTGCTCCATCCCATCATGATCTTTGTGGCCCAATGCTGGACTCCTTCTGGTATGTCTACAGCTGCCCTGTACTGGTGAGCTTGGCACTAGTCCCAGCACCCACATATGTCCTGTGAGCACTGGCAGAAGGAAAGTATCACCTCCTTGACCTGGTGGCAGTGCTCTCCCTATTGCAGCACCCTAAGGGTGCTGTTGGCCATCTTCACTGCAGTACTAGGCACTTTTCTGGCTTTTTGTGGCATGACTCTCCATGCAGTCATTAGCAAGTGATGCCTTGGTTTTTAGCTTTTATATTTTTCAGAATCTCTACTGCTTAGTGTGTAACTCTGAAACTTCATGTTAGGTATTAGTAAGTTCTCTTCACAGGGTAGTTAGAAAAAACAATCCCTTCCCAGCTAGAGAATCAAGGACAACTGGTAACCAAAAAGCATCAACAATGGTGAGGGAAAGGGGCAAGCCAGGGGGCTGAGACTTCATAGCCTGGGGCTGTGGTTGGATAGCTGACCCCAATATACAGGTGAACCAAAACTTTGAAAGGTGTAAAACTTGTAACTGGGATCCATCTTGGATTTAATTTGTAGCCCCAGCCAGGCTCTTACACGGCCCATAGTGTACCCTTTCAATAAATACCTATTTTATTCATTTCGTTCTGTCTAGTCTCTGTTCTAGGTCAGGCTTTCCAGGCAACAGCAGAAAGCTTTTTCCTGGGGAATTTTTCAAACATCTAAATGAGATGAATGAAGAAATGGGGCACATCATTCTCCAGCAAGGTCTTCTTTCACCTTTCACTATGTTTCAACTACAGTAGAGACCACCAAAAATTGTGTTCCTAATTTAGGTACCTGAGATTCCATGATAATGTAGATGAGATGAGTATTTTAAAAGTATCTCCAACATCAAACACTCCACACTGCCAGAGGTAGCAACAGTGTAGAGTTAAAACCCATATGGGTTACATGCAGCTAAGGGCACATCTATTTGAATAGGCAGTATTTTAGATAACCTAGTTAATATCTGTCAGAAAGAAGAGAAATTATATAGCTGTATCCCCCAGTATTACTTAGGACTTCAAAGTCAAGAATGGATAGAAGTTGTATTTACAAACTTCCATGTAACACACAGGAGATATAAATGTCACTGTAAACAGCTGTGGAACCTGAGCTGTCTATAAAAATGTGTGGTTTTGGCATAGAGAAAAATGATGTCTTGGGCTAGTGAAGTGAATTCTGTTATGAAGTTTTTTGTTCAGCTGATTTTTTATATGTCAGTCATAAATATATAGTGACGATCAACAAAGTAGACATTCAAAGTCCAAATTATTTTACTGAGTGGATCTATTTAGCTTACATACAGGAACCATTTCATTCTTGTCATAATTTCGGGACATAGGTCTTGCTTTTTCTATATATCAGAAGACTTCCATGACTACAGGATGAGTGGGTTTTATCCTAACCACAGATATTAAAAATTGACAGTGTTTTTGTTAAACTTGTTTTGGTTTTTTGTAACTTCATGGGCAATGAAAGCTGTACAGATTTCTCTCAGAAAGGGCAGTTCAGTGGGCAAATTCAGCCCTTTGTTATAATGCTCTCCAACTCTGTAGCAATAAGTATGAGATCTGCTTATCTTCAGAAGTTCCCAAAACTCAGAGAGAAGGCACAACTCATTGTTGTGCTAGTTTAATTGAGAGAATTTCTAGTTACATAAAATTGAAGCATAGATCTCCTTTTAAAATCAGTATTGGTCTTTGTAGGCAGAAAAATGTAAATAATGGAAGTTTTCTGATGGTTTTTTAATGTAGTTTTGAATCTGAAATATAATCCTTGCATTTGTTTTGTTGTCAGTTTTCACAACAATTTATTTCTGCATGCCCTGTTTTGTTGCTATAACTATAATCTACTTAAGCTGCACGCTACAGACAGAATTCTTGTTTTGCTTCTTCATAATATTTTTCAGTGATGACCTGTTCTTCAGACAGCATATAGAGAACTTGCAGTTCTCTACAGAGGATGCGAGGAAGACATGAATATTTAAATACAAGCATGATCCCAGCACAGGGTACAGCTGTCCTGACTGTGTATTTACATGCTTAATGGCTTTAGCTTCATTTTAAGTTTCTTCCTAACTCAGTATTTCTTTGTTAAAATATGAACAACGAAGAGCATAAATAATGTATAAACCTGTACAGGAATAATACTGTCTGTGAGGGGATTTTCATTGAACTTGAGAGTGGGAGATTTCCTTTAGTACAGTTTGCACATGACAGATGACTTCATTGTCCACAAGTTGGTTGGATTTTATGACTGGCTAGTGAAAGGAAGGCAAGATGTCCTTCTGTTATTCTTCTTGGATATGCTGGAAAGCAAAACAGCTGGAATTTATTCAGTTGGAGTTGTAGGTTTCCAGACCCTATGATGCCTGGTTCAACAGACACTCAAGGAAATCCTGATCCCACTAGAACCAGTTCTTGAACTCCCATTATCATCAGCATAATGAGGTTTTCACTTCTTCACCTTGGAATTCCTATTTTCTTGAATTTTTGAAAATTGTTTGAAGATAAATACCATCTTTAAAGTCAGCAGGAATTCTGTTTGATCCAGGCCAAGTCATTTCTGTTGTATTGGTTGTCTTTTGGTATTACTGTATTATAGAGAATGTTTGGCACTTGTCTTCAAGAGTTGATGACAGATGGAACAAAGGTGTCTTATGAGGGAAGAAGAAAAAAAGCTCTCAGGAACAAGCAACTTAATAATTTAATTTAAGAAAAATAAAATAATGTAAAAATATCAAAATCTGTGTCTGACATGCAATAGTAATTTAATTTACTTGCTGCTCCTTTGCCTATGTCATTGACCATCCCCTTAAAAATATTTGCTCTTCAGCCCATATCAATTAAAACCTCGACAGATTTCCTTCTGTCACCACAAGAAGATTTGTTAGATGGTATGGGCTGAAAACAGTGGATTTTCACTCTTGATTTTAAATGTTGCACTAAGAGCAAAGTAATAGGCAGATCTAGCTTTTGGATGTCCTCGCTATCTTAAGCTGCCCAGAAACTCTACTGATATGATTGTAAAAATTTTTAGTTCTATTTCTATTCACACTCCAACTTGATCAAATTGCAATAAACCAATTATATAAAAGGAGACAATTCTAATAAAATTATTTTCAGGGTAAAACCACCTAAAATAAAAAAACAGGACAAGGACACATGAGGAGAGGGAACAGGAATAGAAGGCTTGCAATTTAAAGACAAAATTAAAGGTGACCACATGTGTTAATAGAGCTCAGATGCACAAAGTAGCAAATTATTTAGTTACTCCCTATGTACTGCCCAATAGCCAAGTATCTGAAAGACTTTGTTTACATTATTTTGTGTATTTGTTTAGAGTGTTAATAAAGCAGTACTGGTAGTATTGTAAGCAAAAAAAGATGTAATTCTGAAATTCAATGCAATTTTTTACTGCGATACTTATATCGAAAAGGGATCTGTTTGTATTTTCCACAGAAACAGCTCAGTGGCAAAGCCTCCATTTTTAAAGGACTGGCAGCTGGAAGATCCACAAGTGAAAATGTAGGGTACAGCATCTGATTATCTGGATGGAGTAGGAGAATTAAGTATTTTGCTTACTAAAATAATATTTGTTTTCTCTCCTCTGCATTCTGCAATGATATTACATATGAACTCCCAGGGCAGTCCCTAGATTGGATATAATTACTCAGTATGAAAGCTAAGAGGTTTATGAAATTTGTAAATGGTAGGAGCCCGAATGAGATTCACTGAAAAAAAATATTTCAAATAATTTTTTCTTTTTAAAATTCACAATGCCTGACAGCCTTCAGTTGGTGGTATTTTTTGTGTGTTTTTATTCTAATAGTGTAAGCATCTGCTTTTGTTAAAGATCTCTTAGAGGTTAGGACTCTAATTTTAAACCTGTATGTGAATCTTCACTAGATCTTTCACAGGTTCGTAGCATCAAGATATCTTTGTTCCTAATCTAACATCATTGCTGAAACCAAATCAAACTTTGATTGCAGTTTAGTCTGGATAGTCTATGACTTATGAAGAAGAGTTTTTAAAGTGCCCTCCTTTTTCTGTTTATGGATGAGACTGATCATCTAAGTTTTCTCAAAACCACGACGTCTTAAAAAAACCCAGTAAAGTAAGTCCTTGTGCTCCTTGATGTTATCATATGAATTCCTCTAGTTCCTTTGACTAGTTTTTTGGCCTGCTTCTTAAAAAATGCCAATAAAGAAAGGGCATGCTGTTAAGCATGATTACAGTAATAAGTGCAAATCAGAGGTTATATCAAAAAGATGTAAAGGGGAAAATAATGTATTGGTAACCTGGAATTTGCTAACTTCAAGAACTATGTGTACAACCTCTCACATGGAAAACCTCTTCTCTCTCCAGTACTCAGCCTTTATAAGTTTAGAAGTTTTCATTATTATTTGCTTACTTTCAAGTTCTTTGCTGCATGCATGTTGTTAATTTAATTACCAGTTGTGAGCCCTTAATTTCACTTCTCTTCAACATCTTAGGTATTCAACCTTTTGGTAGTTTTAATTTATGCGTATGAAAACTCAGGAAAAGTATATGTTCTCCATCTGCTTGTTTCAGAATCCCTCAAAATTTCATTTAAGTCAAGCTCCCACTGATGTGGATTGAAGATTAAGCCTTGACACCTTCATGACTGTAGAAGTCAAACAAAAGGAGCATCTAGTAAATGCAACAGTGAAATTGTACTAAAAATTATGGGATTGCCATCAGTAATTTTGCTTTACCAGATTTGTTTTAAATAATAGATATATCAACTTAAAAGCTTTTGATTAATTTGGAGGAATTCTCATACAAATACATTTTTTATGGAAAGTGAAAGTCTCATGCTTGGTGAAGAAATCCACAAGGAGTTTCTTTCATTTGAGAGTCTGGCTTAATATTTTCCATGAAGGGATACATACCTTTAGTAATGCAGGTTCCTGTCTCTAAAATATCTGTATGGCTTATGAGTGGTTCTAGAAACTCTCAGACAGGCTAATTTCTAACCTTACTAGGGTCAGCTGCAGTCTGTATCTGAGATCTTAGTCACAGAAGAGTGAAGAGAAATATTGGTTCTGTTTTTCTTCTTTGTCAGCCTGGGGCTATATACATAGAAGACAGAAATGAGTATTTAATCCCAGACCGTATGTTCCATACTTAGTGAGTGAAAAATAAACTGGGTTATTAGCTATCTTATTTAATAGAATCATAGAATAATTTGGTTGCAATGGACGTTTAAAGATCACCTAGCACAATCTCCCTGCAATGAGCAGGGACATGTTCAACCAGATCAGGTTGCTCAGAGCCCTGTGCATCTTGACTTTGAATATGTCCAGACATGGGGCATTTACCACATCTCTCTGAGCAATCTGGGCCACTGTTTCAACATCTTCCATATTAAAAATATCTTCCTTATGTCTAGTGTGAATCTACTTTCTTTCTACCACAGTAACTCCTACTAAAAAGTTTGTCCCCATCTTTTTTGCAGTTCTTCTTCAAGTGACAGGCTGCTCTGTGGTCTTCTCAGAGCATTTTCTTCTATAGGCTGAACAATCCAAATGTACTGTCTTCATAGGAGAGGCTCCATCCCTCTGATCATGTTAGTGACCTTCCTCTGGACTGTCTCCAGCAGTTCCATGTCTCTCCTGTGCTTGGACTCCAGAGCTGATGCAGCACTGCAGGTGGGGTCTCAGCAGAGCAGAGCAGAGCAAAGGGGCAGAATCCCCTCCCTCCCCTGCTGCCCACGCTGCTTTGGATGCAGCCCAGGACATGTTTGGCTTTCTGGGCTGGGAGTGCCCATGGCTGGGTCATGTCCAGCCTCTCCTCCCCCAGCACCCCCAAGCCCTTCTCCCTAAGGCTGCTGTCCATCTCTTCATCCCCAAGCCTGTGTTGGAACCAGGGGCTGCCCCAACCCAGTGCCTTGCACTTGGTCTTGTTTCACTTCTCATAGAATTCCCATTCCCAGGTCCATCTGAATGAAATCCTGTCCTTTGGATGTGGCAACTGCATCACTTATCTTGATCTTGTCTTCAGACTTTCTGAGGATACACTTGATCTCCCCTGTCAGTGTAGTTGATGGAGATATTAAATAAGACTGTTCCCAGAGGGACACCACTCATTGCCAGTGTCCATCAGGACTCTAAGCAGTAGACCACTACCCTCTGGATACAGCCATCCAGTCAATTTTTTTCCACTAAACAGATGAATCTCTCTCAAATTCAGTGAGAGGGAGCATGAGGGGATCTTACAGAAGTCCTGGTAAGTCACATCTGTAGCTCTTCCCTGGTCCACTGATGGAGTCACTCCATCATAGAAGGTCACTGAGTTAGTCAGGCAGGAATTTTCTCTTGGTGAAGCAATGCTGGGTGTCTTGAATGTAATTTGAAGTCACAAATAACATAACCCATTAATGAACTTTTTTTTTTTCCTTTGGTGTGGTGTGACACCTACAAACACAGTAGAGAACGGTAGGTAGTAAGACAAATGTTGCTGTAATCCTTCAGGAATGTCAGACAGGATTACCAGGAACCTTCTGTTCTTTTCTGGTGTAAAAATATGCAGAAGGGAACAAATTAATTCAGTGACTCTGTAACTGTTGGGATCAGCTGTTAAGCTGCATCTCTGCATCCTCTTTGTTTCATGTGACCAGAAGGGATGAAGGTACTGGCTGTCGTCCAGTCTTTCTACTATGACCTCACCATGGGAATTGCATAGCATGCTCACAAAATGGAATTGTCAAGTTTAAATTGTATTTGATTTAGGGATAATTTTTAAACTATCCTTTTCAATTACATTTCAAACAAGTTTACTTTTAAAGCTGTGAAATTTTTCCAATACAATTTTTTTTTTCTGAAAAGTACTTTATTTTCTTTTTACTTAAAGTTATATTAAATAGAATATATCTTGATATAATAGAAGAACTCAAAAACAACAAGCAGACTTAGGCCAAATTTTACAGCAGAAGTACCATATATTGGAGGCAGACTGTATAGAGGCAGATCTGTCATGCTGCCAGGCAGCACTGGCCTAAGTAATCTTAAAATCCTCAAATATAATTTACGTGAATTCATGCAGCTGATGTTTTCTGGGATCATTGTATTGCATTGCAGTCAGTGGGCTGATGATTGTATAAAGTCTTCCACTCTGGATATAGGACTATAAGCTTTGGAGAGCATAATCTCACCAGCAAGATAAGAGTTTTCCTGGAAATAATTTTGCTAACTGCAGGAATTAACCTAGTTTAATCCTTGGTGTGTTGAATTGCTGAAGTGCCCAGAACATGATTACCATCAGCATCATGCACTGTCATGCACCACCTTGTTTCTCTTCTTTTTTGGTCTCTATAAGGTCAGATCGGCCCTTTTTTCCTTTCCTGTTTGTCTTTTATCTCTCACTTCAGATGGGAAGCAAACCGATTTAAATGAGATTGCCAGTGTGTGAAATGTCTTGCCTTGCTCTCACCCTGGTTTCTTGGGTTTTTTGGGTTTGTTTGGTTTTTTTTTTTTGAGATTTAGAATTCACAGTTGTTGTTGGTTTCCTCTGAAATCTCTTCTGCTTCACCTGCTGAGTCAGAAGCCCCTTGTTATTCTGTTAATGCTGAAGTTTGTTGCTGTGGTGCAATGTTCTTCTCAACCTCATTCATGCAGTTCCTCTCTGCCAACATTTTGTTCTCCATGTGCCTCCATTTCTTTATTTACTCTCCTTTTGGCAGACTCTTTCTGACGTACGTGTTCCAGTCCTGTCCTCAATCTCCAGTGAATGCCTCAGCCCAGGTTTTAGCAAAGCAGACCTCAGAAACATGTAGGCAAAGATCAGTGAGAATAAGCAAAGGTGCTGCCTGTAGAATCAGCAAATACTGAGCCCTTATTAAATAGAACAAGTAAAGCTGTGTATAGGGAAGTCTATATTGAAGTTATTGGGAGCTCTGTCCAGATAAGGAAATTAAATCTTCAGGGCTAAAATTAGGATGTTAAGACAATACCTTCTTATATTACTAGAAGCTACAAAGGTTTTGTTGCAAGATGAAGAACATTTTTACAAAACAGTATATGCATTCTTTATTGCTGTAAAACAATAGAATTAATTCTATCTTTAAATTACATTTTTCTTTGCTTTAAGAGAGACTTAATGTCTTATCCTATTGGGCTTACTTATGGGCAAGTAAGGCACTACATTGTACTAGCAAGAGTATAGGAATACTTATAAGTTTCTTTATAATATGCCTTTGTAAAATAATTACAGTCCAATCATATGTGCTAAAAAAATAACAATTATAATATCCTATATGTTTTAGTTACATGGCACAAGGCATTCTCTGTCTCTGCAAAAAATGTAAGATTCTTTTTTTTTAATATATCTCTCAAAGTGTCAGATTTGATATCATCGCAGTATTTGACAGTTAAATCTAATAGCCAGGCCTCTACTGAAATTTGCCTTTGTGAAAAATTGTTGAAAAATCATCATGCATCGTTGAAAAACAAAATAATTGGGTATCACTTTTGCATTTAACTGCTTAAGCTGTTTCATAAGTATGAAAAGAAAATTTGAAAAAAAAAAGCATCATCAAACTGTTAAATATCCATTTTTTTAGCGGTTGCATTCTGTGAAAGGTTGGATGCTGAGAAACTCAGTTGCAAAACTTTACATTAAAATTACAAGTGGTCGTCCACAAATTCCTCAGCCATTTACAAATTCCTTGTTGAGCTTAATTTTTCATTTTTGTTTTCTAGGTTTATATTAGTTACTGTATTTATACATATCATAACATATGCCAAATGATAAAAAAAAGCACTTCAAGAAAAGGAGTATAAAGTTACATCTGGAGTAAAAAGGTGATTTCATGCAAGAGTATTGCACAGAAACAAATAGCAGTAGCCCTACAGACCTGGAGACCTCTGCATTCCATTCTTTTTTCTGCCCTGATAGAGTATAGTAATGCAATATATTCAGATAGATTTAATGATTTAATTAATTTGGGTCTCATATCACCTGATGAAGCTTGTAACTTTTTTGTGATTTCACAAGTGACAAGAGAGTGGTTGAATTAAGTAGCCCCTCTAAAGCCAGTCAACATCAGCACTGTATCAAAACAGTGTTGGGAGACAGCATTATGAACAGTTCCTAAAATTATATGTTTTGAGATTTTTTTTTGTTTAATTTGGATAGATACAGAAATATTTGAATATCTGGCCTGGGGAATGATAAAAGAGCTTAGTTTGCAAAATTACCGTTATTTAGGTACTCTTAAGGTCTGTTATCTTTTCCCAAATGTAAAGGCACCAAACTGGCAAGAAACTTGAAAAGGCTAAATTCTAGATTTCAGTGCTTCTCCTACATCTCACTTTAGCAAGTTTAACACTTTAGCTAAAGTCAATGACTTGTGAAATTTTGGAGGGGAAAGCAGTGCCATTTCTGTAATTTCTGTTTTGTTGTCCTGGAAAATGTTTTGCGTAATCACTGTTCCAGTTTATGAAGCACATGCAAAAAACATGTACATTTCTTGAATGTCTGCTGGTTCCTTATCTCTGTGTCTTTTACTGTGATGTTATAGAGCTTGGATCATATGGAAACCTAAAATATTATGACACAATGACTGAAGAAGGTAAGAAATATTTTAGAATTGTTTGTATGAGCTTTTTTTGAAGCCCTCTGAGCGCCTTTTATGTGTTTACATTTTTCTTTTTTTTTCTTGGTCCTATTTTCATTTTCTCCATTTTTTAATAACTCCTTTTTGCATGTCTCTATTAATGGCTCAATCAGTTATGACTCTTTTTTCAAGTTTTTGTTTTCAACATTTCAGTTCTGCTATTTCAGGTAAGGAAATAAAAATGGGATGCTTTCAGCAAAGAACATGTACAAAACCATACTTGCAAATTATATGGCACAGTTTAACACAGATGGTAGGTGCTTATTTGATACTATGATTTACAATGCATTCAAGAAGAGGAATTAATGTCTGGGTTTTCAAATCACTCAGAAAAATTGCTAAGTGACTTCAGTTTACTGTATTATTGAAAAGTAATGAATAACCTTTAAAAACTAGGCATGTTTATTCCTGGAGTATTAATTCTATGCTTGATTGCAATGCAAAAAAAATGCAGTTTGAAGTCTTCATTCTAGCACTACAAGAAGGAAGTAATTAAGGCCTGAATCAGGGCTTAGTGAAATCTCAGGAAATTTTTTTGCTGATTCAAAAGCATTGCAGTTCTGTCATACTAATTCAGGAAAGCAGTTGACTCTATAATAAATTTCTAGCACATGCTTTTCGCCCTAGTGCGGTCAGCATCTCTACAATTTGGAATTATCCCTGAACTGAGACCCTACAGACTGATTGTCTGTAGGATCAAGGCCTCTTTTCCAGCTCTCTGATTATAATGCCAGACAGATGTTTTCATTATGTTAAGTTTAGAAATTAGCACCATGTTTGGGGATGGGGAAAGTCTTGAGTCCTGTAGAAAAATTAGCCACCTATTCCTACTTGTTTTTAATCTTGGAATTTTAAGACAAATACCATAATTCTCTCTTTTTAAAAAACACAGTTGCTTTCTAGTGTTGAGTAATCTTGAAGATTTTAAGAGAATCTTCACTTCATGACTTACTCATGATCATTCCTCTGGGAGGATGGGAAGTGATAATGTCTGTTTCTTTCTCCTGTATCTGCTGTTGATGCACCGATATAACCGTCGGGTTCTGGGGCTGGCTGTGGGGGATGGTCCCCTGCACCTTTGCACCAGGTGTTGGAAGATGCTCTTTTCATCTGTGGCAGGCCTGATCTCGTAGAATGGTCTTGCCCCACTGTGCTCCATTGCCCAGATTAAGCATCTAGTTCACAGGGGTGGCACCAATATAAGAAAATGTGTCTGAAAATGGATTTTAACAGGCAAACAGTGGTGTCTGTGTTGTTTAAACACACCTCTCAAACACCCATAAGTAGCCATTAACCTGGCCACTCAGAAATGGCTACCAGAGCAAAAGCTTTTGCACTGTGTCTTATCTCAGTCTTCATTACAATAAAGATAAATAGGTAGCTTTGCAATGTAGCCTTAAACCTGGGTATGTTGGGGTTTTTATTTTTTATGGTGCAGTATTAAATCTGCTACCTGAAAAGCAGCCTTCTAAATTCAAAAATACTTTATTGACATCTAAAGATAATTATTTGTAGGGAAACACCTGTTGCAGTATAATGCATACATGTATGTATATTATTACTGTGCCTGTGCAGAAGTAATGATTTTAATATTCAATGTAATCTCAGAATGTTTTTCTCATGAATAAATAATTCAGGACCCTACTTCAGCAGCAGGAAAAATCCAGAATCAGAAATAAAAAGGAAGCTCTGTGATGCAGTTTACCTTCTCAAATACAACCATCATCATTTTTACTTGTCTTTCACAAATCAAGTAATGATTAGGGTAACTCAGAAGTTGTATTTTGATCAAAGTGTACTATATTTTCAGCTTTCTGTTTGGATTTTCAGAAGTTTAATTGCTATGACTCTGCATCAGACTTACTAGCATTACCCATTTTCTTCTTTCTCTTCCTTTTTTTGACTGAGGTTTTTGTACCTTTTGTACAGCAACTTAGTCACAAGAGCACATAAATCCAGTTATAAATCCATTGACTTTTTTTCTGATAAAGTACATCTTTATGTCCAGCCTTCAAGTCTGGAGTGGAGATAGGGAATATTCTTTCAGTCTTCTAGTGAAGAAACTCAGGTGCATTTATTCTTCCTGCTGCATCAGAGCAATCAGACAAGAAGTAATGGTTAAGCTATAATACACAATCAGATTCAGCCTAATGGCCAGAGCAGCATTGTGCTCCATATATTAGAAACTGATTTTTATTGTTTTGATCATTTCTCTTTGGTCTGAAAGTGACTTTAAATTAATTTTAGATTATTCAGGTCAAACTGAGAGAGTAAATGTGCCCTACAAGATGAGACGAGACCTTCACTGCAACCTTGTGCTTCACCTAAAGCCTACAGCAAGTCAAAATTGCATGTGTTTTCATTTGACATTTCTGCTTGATCTTAAAGAAGGAAGCATGTAGGGTGGATTTCTGGAATTGATTGTAATGACTCACTAATTATGTTCCACAGCGGGTCATGAGGAGAATTACTAAGTACAGTTCAGAGTGCTCAACAGCCACAGATTTGACATGTTCAGATTCATGAAAGCTTGGCTATAGCTACATGGATACAGTAACTTTCCTTTGATCACAGACTGAAAACAAGGCAAGTGGTAGAGTCTTGAATTTTTTAAATGAGTGAATTTGTGAAGAAGTGTTTTCACATCAAATTAGATATTTTTCTGACCCAGGGAGCCTGTAGACTGCAATCCAGTTTGGAGATAAAGGACTGGCTTTTTAATATATCCTTTATCAGGAGGAGAATCTCTGCCAACTGATGCCAGCTGGAGATGCTTATGCAGATCAACGCATATCTACATTATACAATACTGATTTGTTTGTATATATTCAAAATAAAACCATGTAGTTTTAAGCTGCCTTCTTTGGTAACCATCTGGCCTTGTTCACCTCTTCCTTCTACTTCATTCTTTGCAAACAAAAGTGAGCTGCCAAATCTGTTGGAGTTTAGTGAACCTAGATTAACTAAGAATTTTCTCTATCAATCTGTCCTTATTTAGGACATTCATGGAGGCACATCCTAAACCATTGTCATTCACCTAAACTTTCATTATTCCAGCTGTTGTGAAAATCTCTGTTACGTAGTCAAACCACAGTACATAGGACTGTTCCAGAGGAAACATAGGCACCTACTTCTAGAAATAAGAGCAGTGGCATAAGATTCCTATGCTTTATTTAATGACCCCACCTAAAGATAAGAAGAAAGACATGAGAGAATACTTGTGCCTAAGATTGACCCTATTGTCTTTCTGAAAATTGGAATGACTTAGGTACATCCTCATCAGATCCTTTTTCTTGGTTGCTCTGTGCCTCCTCTTCAGTGAACAAGTTTTGATTTGGTTTAAAGGAGGAAAATGGTAGAGAAAGGGAGGGAGGGAGGGGGCATTGCTCTGCTGTCTTGTTACTTTTTCACTGTTTTCATGCAAGCAAGTACTACTGCTTTTTTCAGTTTCATGTTTTCGACAGTTAATAATGTATTTTAATAATTTCCTTGCACTTTTGTTACCTACATTGAGTGAATCTAATGGAAGGTAATGATGTAAAACAATGTAAACAATGCATCTACTGAGAAATAAAACAAATCACATTTTCCATTTCAAATGTTGATTTTAACTTCCATGACAGTGACTAACAACTGTGGAACAATCTCCTGAATGAAATGCTGTAACTTAAAATTGTTAGAAGTCGGTGTCAGAAATTATTTCTAAAGATTCTGGGAGGTTTTTGTAAATGTGAAAAAAATTTACACATTCAATTAAGCTAATCTAAGCCTGTGTGAATCTCTGTGAAGATATTTTCTTTTCAGTTAAATAATAGCCATCTTTCTCTGTTAAGAAAACCTACACAATTTTACACAATCTTGAATAAAATACTAGAAGATGCTTAGGTTCATCATCATTTTAATTAACCTCTAAAACTGAACCTTTAATTGAAAGGTCCTACACCATCTTGGAATAGGTGGAGACATGGATGGCTCCACAGTGATTTTTCAGAAAGGGTCTCAGCTGCATCATTTTCATTGCTTGCATAGAATGCATTTGTATATATGAGGCATCACAAGCTGATTTCTCAAACATGTAAAACTGAGTTGGAGTCTGAAAGCTAGCATGATCTTTTAGCAAACTAAAATTATATCAGGCAACTTTTAATATCTACTAATTCTTCTGGATAAGCATTTTTAAATGCCCCTAGTCTTTCAAAAGACATGCCATGACCCAGCATTTTGGCTTAAAATATTTGGGGATATGAATTGTATTTTTCTGAGGTTTTTCCCTCTTTTATCTGCTATCCCAAAGAATTCCTGTTCTTTCTCTCACTCTCTCTTTCTTTAACTCTTTGTTACTTCTTCCCTTCTAACTAGAATCTCTGCCTCTTACTCTGTGCAGAGAAATAATGAGATGCCGTGTTATTTATGGCTGTGTTCTATGCTTAAATACTTTTCTGCAGGCGTTTTACTCCAGGTGCCAAAAAAGATAATATTTGCAAAATATTGTGATTTGCTAATTTTTTTTTTTTTTTTTTTTTTTTTTTTTTTTTTTTTTTTTTTGAGCATGATGTGTTTGTGAAAAGATAGGGACTGCAGAAAGGACAGTACTGCAGTACTGCTTATTAAATATTTGTGGTATTTTTATTACTTTCCAAGTGGTTTGCTGTTGAGAAACTAGTTCCACTTCCCCGCAAATGGTGACTGCTAGTCCCTGTGAACTGCTCATATGCTTCTTCACATACAAGAGTGTGGGTACAGGGGTTTGAACCTTCTGTTTTAAGGAGGGAAGAGAGGATTTCTTTCCTGACTAATGATTTATCCTTGTGTACTTGGAATTTCTCCAAGATTTTAGTTTGGCAAGAAGTGACTGTTATCCAAATAACTGAATTAATTCATGACTTTTTACTTTTACTTTCCACTGTTTGTCTTGTATATAATTCCATTGAAATATCTTCTGGTCTTAAGTCTGTGCTGGTTTTGCTGCAGAGACACCAACAGTTTTCAATGGAATTTTTAAAGTGGAGATAAAGAATTAAAAGAGCTACGGGTCCTGTATTGTAATAGTATTTTTAATTAGAAATGCTGTAAAATGGCCACCAGTTAAACTTTAAAAAAATATTTTAAAATACTAAAAGACTAAAAGCAATCAGGATAAATCAGGAAAGGTAGATACATCAACTTTCTACACATCATAAGCTGTCACAAGATGTCCAAAGAGACGTTACATAGAAAGACTTATCAAGGAAGAAAAGGGTTTCATTTCACTTAAGGTTTGACATCTTTGACATTGCTTTGTTTGAATGTATCATTTGAACACAGTGGTCAATAAAGAGTGACAAAACCTGGCACCTTTGGAGAGTATGTTGCTCCAGAGAGAGTATAGAGGTTGAACCGCATGGTTAACTTCATGGAGTCAAAAAAAACCCAACCTGGCAGGTTTAGAATTTACCTTTAAGACTCTGATATGAAAATCGTGTATTTTGGAGATTTCTTCTTCCCCTTCTTAATCACAGAATCACAGACTATGCTGAGTTGGAGACACCCACAAGGATCACCAAGTCCAGCTCCTGGCCCTGCGCAGCACCACCCCAGCATTCACACCCTGTGCCTGAGAGCACTGTCCAAACACTTCTTGAACTCTTGAACAGGCTGCTGCTGTGACCACTGCACTGGGAGCTGTCCCAGTGCCCAGCCACCCTCTGGGTGCAAAACCTTTTCCTGATAACCCACCTAAAGCTCCTCTGACTCAATTTCAGGCCATTCCCTCAGGTCCTGTCACTGGTCAGCACAGTCTTCCCCTCTCAGTGAAGTTGTACCTGCAGTGAAGTCTCCCCTCAGTCTCCTCCAGGCTGAACAGACCAAGTGACCTCAGCCACTCCTCATATGGCTTCCTCTCAAGGTCCTACACCATCCGCAGGGCCCTCCTTTGGATGCTCTAACACATTAATGTCTTTTTAATATTGTGATTCCCAAACTGCCCCCAGCACTGGAGGTGAGGCTGCCCCAGCTCAGAGCAGAGCAGGACAATCCCCTCCCTTGCCCAGCTGTGATGCTGTCCCTGATGCCCCCAGGACAGAGCTGCCCCTCCTGGCTCCAGGGCACTGCTGGCTCAGGTTCAGCTTGCCACTGACCAGGACCCCCAGGTCTCTTTCCATGGCACTGCTTTCCAGCATCTCATTCCCCAGTCTGTCCATACATCCAGGGTTGCCCCATCCCTGGTGTAGAATCCAGCACTTTCTCTTGTTGAACTTCACATGGTTGGTGATTGCCCAGACCTCTGATTTGTAAAGGTCTCTCTGCAGGACTTCCCTGCCTTCAAGTGCATCAACTCCTCCGGTTTTGTATCACCTGGGAGCTTGCTCAGTGTCCCTTCCAGTCCTGAATCCAAGTCATTTATGAAGATGTTGAAGGGCACAGGGCTGAGAATGGAGTCCTGTGGAACCCCACCAGTGACAGGTTCCCAGGTACCCCATTCACTGAAACACTTTGTGCCTGACCTATGACCCAGTTGCTCACTTCGTCCCATGATGTATTCATCCAGCTGTGTGCTGGACATTTTTGTCCAGAAGGATCCTATCAGAGGCAGTATTGGAAGATTTACTGAAATCCAAAAAGATCACATTGATTGGTTTCCATTGATCAACGTGTGATGGTAACACGTGTGTGTCTTACCTTGTCATAAAAGGAAATTAGGTTTGATAAGCAGGACTTTCCTCCATGAAGCCATGCTGGCTGTGATAAGTGACTGTGTTGTCTTTCAGGTCTTTCCCAGAATAATCTTCTCCATAATTTTACCAGAAGTGAGTAGAAGTCACAGACACATAGATGAGTCCAAAGTGACCAAGCTGACCACGCTCATTATAATGCAACATATGTGTTAATGTGAAATTCTGTTCTATGGTTACTACTAATCGAGAACTGAAACAGTTTGTGTTTGTTTATATCTTAATTCATCTGTATTCATCTTCTGCTTTGGCTGAAATCTTACGCCAACACATTTATAGGTGGAACTTTACTGGCTTCTTCCAAAGAAAAATTATAGTTTTTGGTTTCAATTTCTTGTTCTATTAGTTGCTGAGTTCCAAAAAAAAATTACATTTTTATTTCCACCAAAAAAAAAGGGGAAAAAAACCATGAGATACTGTTAGCATATTTGCTGTTTGAGAAGAAATTGAAATGGATTATCCACAGTGATCTATGGAGCCAAAGCTATGACAAATAAACTTTGCATCTCAAAATGGCTCCACTGTAATAATCACAATGTTTTCTTTTAGGAAAATTCAAGGAAAGGGCCTCAATTCTGCATAAGATTGCCAAAAAGAAGTGCCAGGTGGAAGACAGTGAAAGGCAGAATGGAGCTGCTAATCACGGTGAGTGCAGCATTACAGATTTATCACTTGCTCCTGAGGGCCTCTTTCACTGTTTTATTTTGTTTGAAAATTTTTAATCAGTGCTTTCTCCTACATTATGTATGCTATTTTAGTAAAAATACTCTGATTCTCTGTACCAAAGAGTATGAAGTTTATGGATGGGACAGAAGCTAAATGCAAGAATAGAAAGCCAGTCAAGGCCTATGGAAAGCAGGTTGAAAAGAAAAAGCAAAACTGATTTTGCTTATGTTTTGAAGTGACAGAGAAGCAAAACTTCCTTGCAGAATATACAGGAAAATTTAACTTATTAAATAAAATGCTCTAGTAGAATATGTGTTTTATATGTCACAAAAAGTACCACATTTATATTTAAGATTTTATTTGTCTGTATACTACTTGCTAGGAGTCATTGAGGCCTGTCTATGCTAATTGTACAAAATTAAGTTACTAGGGTTTGCCATTAAGGCAAGAGTTTGTATTTTAGTTCCAAAGTTCTTATGCTAAAGGAAAATCTATACCATGACCTTTCTTTACTTTACCTCATCACATTACCTGCATTAGAAAACCAGATACACATGTGACCAATAAAATCTGAATAACTTTATTACTTGACACTTTTTCTAACCTTGTGTTATGTTTAAATATTATTTATTTCCAAAATCAGGCAGTTGGTTGGAACAGTCTGGTAATAAACCATAATGCTGACTGTGGGGTTAAGAGACAACACACATATACTAAAATAATTACAGATAGTCTGGCACTCCTCTGTGGCTGTGATCTCAGATTTTTAATTTAGAAGAATCTCAGGATAGCAGTAATATAACTAGACAGCTGTATTTACTTCTCTGCACAAGAGCATACCATAAGGCATGTTGAACTTGAGTAAGGCATTTCATATTGCTATTCCCCATTACTTTGTATTGTCCAAAGGATTTTTGGCCATTGACATATTTGTTTGCTACATACTTATAGAGGTAATTACCACTTAGAGAATTCCAAGACAGTCAAAGAAGAAATTTTAATAAATTTGGCATCAGAAACCGAAGGCCTAAGCTTATCCCTTTGACTCCTGTGGAAGTTTAGCACAAGGACTACAGGATTCTGGTTTAAAGATTGTCGTCTCTAATTAGATGTTATTACACCATCTGTTTACTCTTTCCCACATTTTTGCATGGAAGACAGCAGGATTACAGCTTGGAAGCAATTTTACTAATTGGAGGGGTTAGGGTGTTACAAAACTTAGGTTGCTGAATGCATCCCTCACCTGAACATGCAGCACAGTGTATTCTGCAATGTTAGGGGTGAATGCTGTATGTCACCTTTTACCTGAAGTATTGAAGAGCACTGAATATTGAAATGAACTTAAATATTTCTCAAAATGCTAGCTCACTGCTTGTAAGATTTTTATTGAAAATGTGTAATAGGCAAATCTTTTCTCTCTCTTTTAACACAGATGTTGGATCAACTTTCGTATTTGATAATTTGCTCAGACTGAATGTGTGACAGCTATTTCACTAGTATATTTGTAATTTAATGTTCTGATCTCTTGTTTTCCTGCTATTATCTATGGATGATTACACAGAGAAAGGTGCAAAAGTGGAAGTTGCAGTAACACCACCAAGTGATTCGGGACCAGTGCAAAATGGAATCGCCCATAATGTTGAAGAGGTTAATGACTTTTTTATTCTTCTTTTTATTATTGTTTTAGTAAATATATTACATGCTTTTTTTTTTTTTTTAATATATTGTGCTTTTCATTGAAAGTAAACATATTAATAGAATGAAGCTGATAGTATGAACTGTTCACATATTATTTTGTTTTCATTTACAATTGAACCCAGTGTACGTTTTGCCATATATAAAAAAAAATTGCCTTCTGTTCCTGCCCTTCTGTGTAATGGAAGGTGAGAGTCTGGAATCTATTCTTTTGGGAAACATCTTATCTGTGAAGTATTTTTACTTTACAGATAAGAAGTTTGCAGCCCTAAATATAGTGAATAGAAATTGGTTGTCACATTTTATAAAACCTGTTCATTTAAGAGAATCTGTCATGATTGCATCGTGGAATATCAAAATTCATTATGAAAGAGGACCTGTACATGAACTTCTGCATCCTGCCTTCTGTTATCTTGCTTCATAAGTCTTTTTTCCCCACTGAGATTGTTCAGTGAAAACAACTAAGAGAAAGCAATCTTAAGCAATCACATATCACAGCAATGTCCACATGCTATCAATTTACATTGTAATAAAACATTCCCTAGGCTTGTTCAGAAATCTGCAAGGTCAAGGACTTTTATCATTTGAGATAATGGTTTCAGTTTCAAGCCACTGCAGGGGAAGAAGGGAAAATTATTGCAAGAGTACATTACTCGGCAATGTGCAATTCCTTTAATCTCCCTTTGGACAGTTTAAATTTGCAGTGATGAGAGGCTCTGGAACTTTTATGTTAATTTCAGCAAGCATTAGGACATTCTGAACGATGATTCTTATGTATTAGATGTGGGATACATTATTTATCCTTATCCAAATGGCACAGTAGAGCAAAGCAGGAAGGTTTGTAAGTGGCAGAGGAATGACTCTGCAGATTTAGCTCCATCAGCCTGAATGAAAGGATTTCAGGTATCTGCTGTCAAAATAAAAACTAGCAGTCTCCTAACAGCATTTTGAGATGGTCCAGGCTGGGTTCCTCCCCAGTGGCCTTTCCAATTTTGTCTTCTTCCAGTGGTAACCTGGCAGCTTTCTTAGGCTGCTTGAGTAATTGATATGCTGAAACCTATTTTGTAATTTAAAAGTACATACTGGATTTTTTGAGAAGTTGTAATAGAAATAGTCCATTCACCCATGGAACAAGTCAATAAGCTTCCATAATGCTTAGGGTCTCTGCCAGCTCTGTAGTGTACCAGAGCCTCTCCTCAGTGTGTTGCCTGGCTTTTTGTGCATACCTTCCTTAAACACCTTTCCAAACTCTAGCATCACTCTGAAGCTAAAACGGTGTGGTTCCGTTTCCTTCTGCTCTGTATGTTGATTTCCTGGACACTAATAAGAATACTCTCAGTTTATAGACGACAACAAAATTTGGAGGCAACAACAGAAGCCCACCCACAGCATTTCTGTGACGCTTTTTATTGATAAATATTAAAATTTGAAGAAGGACAATTGGTCATTACTCTCCTAAGCCTTCTTTTTAGCTTGTCCAGACTTGACCTACAAATAATCTTGAATTTTGATCTTTTTGCAACCAAGTGGTCTTCATTTTATATTGGTACCATTTGTTTCTGTTTCTAAGTAGAATTCAATCAAGTAGCTTGAAATTTTGATGATTTTTCTGTACTCTAATGCAAAAGGAGTTGCTGTAGTGTCAGAATTTGGAAAGAGGGTATAAAATTACTTCTCTCTGGTTTTCAGTTTGTATAATCTAAAGATAAGGTTTGTGATCCAAAAGTGCTGTTGAGAAAAATCCCTTAAAAGAACTGTTAGTGCCTCCATGTTGTGGAAATGATAATTTAGAACTGAGAAAACTAGAGACACTGTCAGTCTGGACTGAGAAAGCTTCAAAGCTTTCCTTTGGGGGAAAAGAAATGTTGTCCTGAAAACTGCAGGATGTGAAATGGATATAGTCACATAGTAAGTTATCCTGAAGCCATGTTTGCCATGAGGATGCAGAAGACCTGCAAAGGCATCTAATTCTTTCTCCTCCATTGTCAGGTTCCTGTGTGGTCTTCATGCTTTTCCCTCTTGCAAAATAAGCATATTTGTAGGTTTTTTCTTACTTTTTACTGATGCAGATTATAGTGTCTGGGTCTAAATCCCTAGACACAAGCATTTTAGAATACCAATCTCTATATTGGAGTTAGAATTGTCTGAAAATAAGTACATTAAATAGTCCATGTTCCTCTAGTAAAAACAAAATATGCATATAAATCCATTTTACATATAAATCCCTTATTATTTTAAAATCACAATGTTGAGGAAAAGACCCTTGTGAAAAAATGGCCTCAGGCTAAGACTGCAAGAAAAGGAGAAAAAATAGCTTTCATATTGTATTTTATTTTTCATGTATTTGTAATTTTTTTTTAATAAGCATAATATTCCCAATTGCCATGACTTAGTTTTTCATTTAGGGGTTTTTTAGAAACCTCTTTATACTTTTTTCCAAATTATTTTTCTTTCTTCCTTTCCTTCTTTTTCAAGAAGGAAAGGCTTACATAGAGCTGAATCACCACACAAGACAGATGAAAGGACACTGTAAAGTTAATGACTTCTGCAAGGTGTCATGACTAGGAGGATTTCACCTAATTTATTTGGGGGTTTTTTGTTTTGTTTTTATTTTTGCATTTCTCTCTTCCAAACTCCACTGTCTTGCTTTTCTGTTTTTCCTGAGACCTTAACCCCATTTTTCTTACTCCACTGTCCTCCAGGGAAATCCAGCTGTTCTCTTTATAGCTCAAGCTCTTCAGCAACAAGAAAAACTCTCTTCTAAAGCTGCTTGCAGAAATTTAAAAAGGGTGTCCAGAAAATATATCCAGCAACCCAATCATTAGTGCCAGACAATGAGACTCTTATCACCCCACTTATCTATAAGCAGCAGCCAATATCCTACTCTTTGATAAAACTGGGATCATCAGCTAAGAAGGACAGGCAGCTGTGGTCTCCTTCCCATTCCTTAGCCAGCACAGGAGGGAACAATACCTCCTCCCACCATACCATCTGTAAGACATTACTGCTTTATTTGAAGTCAGAAATTGCCTTCCTTTCTGCTGGATATTGTATCTTCCTTGGGGATCTTGTTCTACTTACAGCATTCTGCCTCTTAACCTTTAGCAGGTTGCCACAGAGGAGAAGACTCTGTTATATAAGACGTCATAAGAGTGGTACCAAGCATGCATAAGAAAACTAAAGAAGATAAAAGGACACTTACTAGCTCATTAAATGTTTTATAAAGTGCCCTTCAGAATGTGATCCTTCTGAGAAGACCAGTTCCACCCCCGCCACCTTCTTAACTAGCATTTGGTAGTCCTTTTAACCTGTGGCTTACCTAAAAATAGTTTCCAATCTGAAGATAACACCTTTTCCTCCCACCTACACACGCACACACGCACACACGTACACATGCGCACAGTTTTCCCTGTTTCCGTGGAAACCCCGCTGGAAAGCACTGACATGCCAACCATGACTGAGATAACTTTTCCATTAAAATATAAGGCAGTTTTTATGTCATGGGAGAATGGTGCAAAGGCTTCATTGTTTGCATTGGATTTAATCCACTTACCTGAGCAGCAGTCCGGCCAAGCATGTTTTGCTTTCCCCACTGAAGAGCAGCACCACCATTTCTGCACAGAGCACTGATGGGGACATAGCTCCCCTTCCCTGGAATACTCATTCCATTCACATCAAGTTAGCTTGGTGTGAATGGGAGTAGCATTGCATTCTCTGTCTCAGGGTATTGATCTGAGCTATGTTAAACATCACTATTTCATGGAGAGAGAGGGTAGAGAGGATTAGAGCAGCCTTCGTTGTAAGGCTGTGATATATTCCAGCATCCCTGGTATTTGTTTGATTCGTCATAAGAAAATTATTTTCCAAAGCCCAAATATGTTTTCAGTTGCCACACTTGGTCTAAAGTAAGTGTCTGCATCTTGTTTGCTCATTGTAACTTACAGAGAAGTGTTGCTATCAAGAGAGATTGGTCTTTATTTTCACAATGCTACTCAGTTGCCTACTCCACATTTTTGCTGCTGTATACCAGTTTTGACTTGAAAATTAGGACTGTGAAAAATGGCATGAAGACAGAGGCTTATTCTTTAGATGCACCTCCATGATACCATAGCTGCTATTTCTCCTGGTGAGCTGACTGCAGTTTTGTGTGTTAGATTCTGAGAATTTCTTCTCAAATTCCCCAAAGAGTGCTGGCAATAACATAGCATAAAAAGTAGCATAAAAGTTTTGGGAGCTGTGATTTTAGTTATTTCTGGAAGTGCCCAAGAGGACACAAGCAGCAATAGGAGAATCTGGACCAAACACCTACTTGACCTTACTCCTTCCCATAGAGTCTGCTCAAAAGGTAGCTCTTTTCAGTGAGTTGATGGTGCAGCAAGGATTAGCACAAGTTATCTCTCCTAAGAAGAGTATCCAGATATACAGAATGCATTCTGAAAGGTAATTGATTAAATATTACTGTCTGCTTGAATTTTACTCCGGAATTTGTGATTAAAGGTGTTGCTTTCTATCTTAGTCATCCCATAGAAATTGCATACTCTTGCACTAGCTTACTATCTCACCTTGTTTTGCTTTTTTTTTTTTAATGACATGTAGGAGAAAATAAATGAGTGATGTGGCATACAGACAAGAAGAAGAAGGCAGAGGCTGGAGGCTGTTCATAGTAGGGCTCCAATTGCCTATACTCTCTGCCTTTCTAGTGAAATACATTAATGTGAGATGTGCCCTTCTAAAGAAAAAAATAAACCTCATTTTGAAAATCATTACATACCTCTGAGACAGAGATTATTTGAGACCACAATCACATTAGTTTTTCTTTACTTACTCATTGTGAAAAGCCAGGTTGTACAGAGCTCATTTCCAAAAAAAACTCACAAACAAGCAAACAAGCAAAAAACCACCCCAAACAAACAAAAAAAAAAAAAACCAAAACAAAACAAAAAAAAAAAAAAAACAAACCAACAAAAAACAAACAAACTGAAGAGTCTTTTGCAGCAAAGAAAGAAATTTCCTCTTTATAGGTGGTGCAATATTCATGCTGTAGCATAAGCAAATAGAGCTACACATAATTCCTGTCCTAAGTTTGCTTTCTTCTGGAGCCCTCATTCTAATTATTTATTGATTAATTGTTTCAGCAGTCAGAATGCACAAGAAATGTATAAGCATGGGAATTATATCTTAGTTCTTCATCTTAGGTGGACTAACGGATTAATCCTCAGAATATGGTATTTATAGTTCATATGTTCTAGCTGTTATACAATACATGTAGTTGGTGAACAGTGGCAGATTCAGTATTTCTGATAAGTCTGAGTTGGTTCTTTGCACTTGTTTTCCATTTTCTTCTAAAAAAAAGTGTAAAATTCTGTTTAATGTTTTGCCAGAGAAGCAAGTGTTTTTCCTAATAATATGTAATATTAGTAGTATTAGTAATATGAGTGTAAGCATCTATGGATGCAATGATTTTGTGATGTTTGCTTGAGGGAGTGACTTTGGCAGATGGAGTTTGCTATAGGCTGTTGTTTATAAACAAAATAATTGTGGATGAAATGTCATCGTATGTTTGTACTGTTTACATAATATGAAACACACCATAATTTCCTCTGTTTGGAAAAATTTTACTGGGAAAATTGGATAGATTTAGATTAGATATTAAGAAGAAATTGTTTACTATGAGGGTGGTGAGGTACTGGAAGAGGTTGCCCAGAGAAGTTGTGAATGCCCCAACTGGAACTATGGAAGTGTTCAAGGCCAGACTGGGTAGGGCTTTTAGGTGATCTTTAAGGTCCCTTCTAACCCAAACCATCACATGTTTCTAAAACAGTCCTGAGCAAACCAGTAGGTGCTTTATTCCCTGGGATTACAGATAAGTATTTGATAGATGTTCTTGCATAAAGAACTGTGAAATATGGAACATCCATAGTTTTTGTGCCTTTTTAAATTGTTTGTAATGATTTAAATAAAAGAAGAGCTGAAGTAGCAAGAATAGAGTTTCGAATGTATGTAGATTGATTTTAAAAGAGTTATTAGTTAAAAATGTATCAAAGATAACACCAAACAGAACACTTCTAATCTCATTTCTTAAGGGGCAAAGGAGGCATTTTCCTAACAGGATTCATTTCCTTATCATTAATAATAATAATAATAGCAACAATAAAATATATGCCAGGGTACCACAATTATCCCATCTAGGCATTAGTATATATTTGATATTCAGCCTTGCAAATGTCTCTGTAACAATAAGACAGTCTCAGACATCAGCAAGAAGAAACGAGGATCCTATGCATAAAGAGTAAAAATAATTATGACAGAATAAATAAGGATTTCATAGAAACACAATAATGACTACTGTATGTGAGGACCTAATGCAGCTACATTTAAATCTTTAATGACTGGTTAAGGCATGAAGGGCACAAGTATGTCATTCCTGTCTTCAGGACATGATGTGGGAAGAAACAGGAAGACTCAGAAAATCAATAACTTGCTTCAAGAGTGGTGCCACCAACAGAATTTTAGGGTTTTTTATCATGAATTGGCTTAAACAAGTCTGGGGCTGCTGATGACTTACAGAGTACACCTGTCTCAAAGGAGCATAGGGATCAGAGTTAGCAGGGCTTATTGAAAGAGCCTTAAACTAGATTTGAAAGAAGAAAGGGATTAAACCAGGCATGCTAGAGATAAGACAAGGAGTTGGCTTATCATCAAACATCAATGTTTGAGGAACAGTGTGCTAGTGTGGTCCTTCAGCCTGCTCCATCATTTGCTGACCACACCAGAGCACATTTGAGATGTTCCTGTACTAATTCATATAGCACCTTCACCATCCCAGTGGAGGTGGTGGATCAAGATCCATGTACAGCTGCAAATATCTAAGCATCATCAATCCATTACAAACAGCAGAAGCACCTGACAACAGTCACATAGTAATTAAGGCTCCTCCACCCCAGCATATGACAGGAATAATAGCCCAGCTAAAGTACATCTATACCAAAAGCATGCAGTGTGTGCAACAAACAAGAGGTATTGGAAGCCATTCAGCAGCTGGAAAACTACGATGCAATTGCAGTAACATGAACATGGTGGATTACTGCACAACTGGAGTGATGCAATGGATGGCTACAAACTCTTCAGAAGGGGTAGGCAAGGAAGGAGAGGTGGTGTGGTAGCCCAGTATGTTATGGACTTTCTAGAGCTTGAAGATAGTTTTAAAAGGGTTGAGTATTTATGGGTAAGACCAACAAAACCTATATCCTGGTGGGAGCCTAGTATAGACCATCCAACCAGTTCAAAGAGGAAGACAAAAATATACTATGAGCAACTGGAGGAAGTCTTATAATGGCAGGACGTTTTACTTCTGGGAAACTCCAACATACCAGATACCTGCTGGAAGTACAATCCAGCAGAAAGAGAGCAGCCCAGGATGTTTCTGAGCTGTGCCTTGGTATTCCTGGCACAGTGGTGAGTAAGCCAGCCAGGGAAGGTGCCCAGCTGGACCTGCTGCTCGTGAACAGAGGATTAGTGGGAGATGTGGTGGTCAGAGGCCATCCTGGGCACAGAGACCACAAAAGGAGAGCTTCTTTCTATTCTCAGAGCTGTAAGGAGGGCAGTCAGCAGAACTGCTGCCTGGGACTTCCAGGGGGCAGACTTTGGCCTGTTTACAGGGCTGGTTGGTAGTGCTCCTTGGGATGTGGTCCCAAGGGGACAAGGGAGTGCGGGAAGGATGAACATAGCTCAAGAAAACAATCTTACAGGTGTAGGAGCAGGCAGGATCAGATCCCAGGTCCCCATGTGCTGAAAGAGGAGCTGTCTGGGAAGAAGACTGGCCTGGCTAAACAGAGCTTAGGCTGAACTGAGGAGAAAAATGAGAGTTTAAGACCTTTGGAAGAAGGGACAAGCAGCTCAACAGGACTACAAGGACATTGTAAGATTATGCAGGGAGAAAATTAGATGGGCCAAAGCCCATCCAGAACTTAATTTGGTTTCTGCAGTTAAAAGACAACGAAAGGTGTTCTAGAAAGACATCAGCAACAGAAGGAGGGTTAAGGACAATCTCCATCCTTTCTTGGATACAATGGGAAATGTTGCAACAAAGAATAAGGGAAAAGCAGAAGTATGGAATGCCTTTTTTGCCTCATTCTTTAACAGCAAGATTGACTGTCTTCAGGGTCAGTCAAACCACTGGGCTGGAAGACGAGGATGAGGAGCAGAATGAAGCCCCCATAATCAAAGGGGAAATGGTCAATGACTGACTATACTGCTTGACACGCATAAATCTCTGAGGCTGGATGGGATCCACTGAAGATACTGATGGAAGTGGTCACCAGCTGCTTTGCATCATTTACCAGCAGTCCTGGCTAACTGGGGAGGTCCTGGTTGATTGGAGTTGGCAAATGTCATGCCCAGCTACAGAAAGGATGGGAAGGAGGATCCAAAGAACTACAGGCCTGTCAGTCTGAGCTCAGTGCAGGGTTGGTGATGAAGCAGATCACCCTGAGTGCCATCAGCATGTGCAGGACATCAAGGGGGTTGGGCCCCACCAGCCGGGGTTTGTCAAAGGCAGGTCCTGCTTGACCAACCTGATCTCCTTCTGTGACAAATTGACTCATGAGGGAGTGGATTCAATTCAAATTGAATGAGGGAAAGGCTGTGGATATTGTCTACCTTAATAAGGCATTTCCCACATCATTCCTCTGGATAGACTGGCTTTCCATGGTGTGGATGGGTGGACTGGGGAAAAAACTGAGTGGATGGCAGGGTCCAGAGAATGGTGGTGAATGGAGGTAAATCCAGCTGTCAGTCCCTGGTGGTATTCTCCAGGGCTCTGTACTGGGGCCAGTCCTGCTAAAAGTCTTTATTGATAATTTGAACGAGGGGATCAAGTACACCCTGTCATTTTGCAGATGATGGAAGCTGGGCTGGAGTGTTGATCTTCTAGAAGGTAGGAAGACTCTGCAGAGAGGTTGGACAGGCTGGGTACATGGGCTGAGGCCAGTGATGTGAGGTTCAGTAAGGCCAGATGCTGTCTGGGGCCTGCCCTGTCACAACAACCCCATGCAACAGTGCTACAGGCTAAGGAAGAGTGCATAAAATCTTCATGGTGGGAAAAGACCTGGGTGTCATTTATTCTAGATCTCCTTCCAACCCTGACTATTCTGTGATGCTGTGCTGGCCAAGAGCAGCTAAACATGAGCCAGCTGAGTGTCCAGGTGGCCAAGAGGTCCAGTGGCATCCTGGCTTGTATTAGCAATAATTTGGCCAGCAGGATCAGGGCAGTGATTGTCCTCTGTACCCCTGGCACTGGTGAGGCCACATTTCAAATCCCGTGTTCACTTTTGGGCCCCTAATTACAAAAAAGGCATTGAATTGCTGGAGTGTGTCCAAGGAGGGCAGTGGAGCTGGTGATGTGTCTGGAGCACAGGTCCTGTGGGAAACAGCTGAGGGAGGTGGGTTTTTCAGCCTGGAGAAAAGGAAGCTCAAGAGAGACCTCATTCCTCTGTAGAGCTGCCTGAAAGGAGGGTGTAGCCAGGTAGGGGTCAGCCTCTTGTCCCAAGCAGCAAATGACAGGACAAGAGGAAATAGCTTCAAGATGTGTCAGAGAAGGTTAGATCAGATTTTACAAAAATTGCTTCGTGGAAAGGGTTATCAACCATTGGATCAGTTATCAAGCATAAAGGTAGTTGTGTCACCATCCATGGAAGTGTTTAGGATATATGTAGGTGAGAATATGTGTAGGTGTGGTGTCTGGGGACATGGTTTAGTGATGAAGCTGGCAGTTAGGTTTATGATTGGAATGGATGATCTAAAGTGTCTTTTCCAGCCTAATATTGCTATTTGTGGAAGATGAAGAAATGTGCCATATTCCAATACTTAGTCTCTGAATGTCCATGTCTGACCATAGCAAGGTGCTGGTGTAAATTGGCTTTTGTTCTCATTTAATATGGCAGTTTCTTTCTGATGGATTGTCATCAGAGTTCATCATATTGGGTGATGCAGCTTTCCCATTTGTCCAGTCTAGTATCACTGAAGTTAATTAGCTACAGAGTCTTAGCAGGGAATGAGTCTCGGAGTGGAGATGGGTAGGTAGTAGCACTTCTGCTGCCCTAAAGAAATGGAGATCTTTGCATGGTGGTGGCTGGTGTATCACAAAGTGAGCAGAATATTCTTCACTTCTGTTAGAGCATGTGAGGGTCAGGGCAGATACCAGAAGGTATCTAAAATGGTACCATCATATGTGTTTAGGCAATTGAATTCCTGGGTATATATCATGTTATAATTACATTTTCTTAGCAGCATTGCAGAATATAATCATACTGAACATTGCACGTACAGAGTTTTCATCATACAGACGGAAATAAAACTATATTTTCAGGATTAGTTTCTACAAACTGTGATGGTGCATATTCAGACGTACATGGCTGGAGCCACAGACAGTGCAGGAAATCTCTGCCATAAATCTGTGCTGAGTCATTTTCTGTCACTGCTGCTTAGTGCACAGCATGACACTCGCATTTGTGTGGTTTTAGAGCTGCCGAAATTATTTCCCATTCTTTTCTTCAACATCAGGGGATAATTTAGTATTACTTTGAAATTCATGGAAGCTAGATCTACAAATACTTTGAACTTCATTACTTCCACTGATTTTTGGAAGGTCAGCATTGAAAATGAGATGCCAAATCCAATTTAAAAAACAGGAAAGGAATATCCTTTCTGCAACATCTATAATGTATCCTGGAGTTAAACTATATAAAAAAAATTTTTTTGCCTGGACTGTGAACTTGTGTTTGGCCTTGTATTTTGAGGATAGTTGTCTTGGGGAAAGGGATGATGTAGGATAACTGGAAGGTGGAAAGATCTTGAACAGATCAGGATTTCTCAGGAAGATCTGGCAATCTCCAAAACCAATTCTTTGTGGTTCTTTTCTACAGCCACTCATGCTGCCTCTGTGTTCATGCACACCCAGAGGTGTTTGAGTCGGACATGAGAATAGAGCAAGGCCCAGTGTTGAACTACCATGTGTACTGGTTCAGTATTGCAGAACCAACATAGGCATTACTGTCTAGATATTTTTAAGACTCATGTGCAAACTCAGACTAATGCAAAGTTCTGTTGTGATTAAATATAATTGTTAATCATGGCTAATCTCTAAAGATGGCAATTCAGGAAGTACTTTGCCACTCAGTGCTGTTTATGCAGTAGTCACTTAGAAAGCTTTATTCCAGCTGAGTTGGCTGATTGAATTACACAGAGGCCATTCAGAAAGAGTTACCTAGGCAACCCTTCAATTGGTCCTTTTGTGATCAAATTTTATCTCAGTCATCATTTTTCAAAGCTGAGCTTGTGTCTCAGGTTGATTTTCCCACCCCAAAAGCATCTACCAAAATGGAAAATAAATGGATTTGGTTTTAGGAAGTAGCCTCACAAACTTCTCCTCCAGCACAGTTCCTCTAAAGTCAGGCTTCAGTAGATTTCCAGCAATGAAGCATAGTATGTCCACTTCAGTGAAGAGCTGAAAGCTGAAGGCAAAAGCTAGCCAGCCTCTTAGTAAGCTGCTCAGAGCCTCTGAAGTACTGTGTTGAGTGCTACAAATTGTGGTTATACATTTTTGAATCTTTTTAATGATCATAGCCATCATGACCTGCTCACTTTACTGTTGTCATACAGTCATGCAACTTGGGAGTTTCACAAAGTATAGGAGTTAGCAAAATGTCCTCTGTTGACATCAACATGCAACTCAGAAGTAGCTGCAACTTGTCAGTGTGTCAAGAGGTAAATAGGAATTTGCTACCAGTCCACTGATACGAGGTTATACCTTCATAGTGAAACATCCTAAGCTAAGAGCTGAGCTTGCTTCTTTTGGTACTGATCAGTTCTGGTAGTTGAACAGTTCAGAAGTTCACAATAGTGAACAATAATCCAGACCAGTTCTTCAAAATTAGCTGTAAGTAGAAAATGTTATTAACAGTATCAACATATGGTGACATTTCATCAATAACACTTTTGCTTAGAAAAGAACAACTGGTGTGGTCATTTAAATGATTGCTTCATATAGCGTTACCATCAGGTTTATGTAAGCAGTCTTAATACAGGGCAATAACTGAAAAGAAACTGATTATAGATCTACAGGAGGAGTAACATGCATATTGTGGAGATGTCTCAATTATTATCTTTTTTCAAAAATAAACCCAAGAACACTACCTGAAGAAGTCATCAAATGTCACTCTCATTGTCAAACAGTGGTACTCTTTTTCAGACTTTTATATCTTTCATTGACCTTTCTACATACCTTTCCACAGTTTTAACAGCATTTGCATTATACATGTCTATGTGAAAGTATTTTCAGTTGCCTGACTCTACAATTTATGTGCAGTTCTGGAGACATCACCTATCCATGTTAACAATTCTAAAGTTATTTTAATACACACGTGCCAAAGGCTGAGTCGTGCCCACCATACCTGCTCCATTTTGTTAGCAGAAGCAGTCTAAGGAAAGAGAAGTGTGTGGCAGCCAAGTGTTTTCTGTCAGAGGAGAGGGCTCCTATACACCTACCCTATAATAGGAGTGACGGGTGGGCAGCTTACACATAAATGGAGACGAGGGACTGATGTGAAAATCAGCAGCACAAATTGGAGAGGAGTGCATTTTCACCAAGTTGTTAGGAGCACTGCTGTACTGTGACTGTTCTGAACACCAGAGTCTTTGGGTAGAGACAAGGAGAAGCCCTTTCCTTGTGTAGAGGAAACACACACAACAGCGTTGGGGTCCAGAGCAGCTGGGCCATCTCCATCCTAGTTGGTGTCACAGTTAGAGGGGGCACAGCCCTGAGCAGCCCAGCCTGACCCCAGCAGCTCAGCCTGAATTACCCTATTTCCCTGTGGAGAAGACACTACATTCAAATATATGTGCATATATATTTAATATTAAGGTTTCAAGTTACTCACAAAAGCTTAAGTTAGACGCATGTATACATCTATATGCAGGCATAAAGATATACATCTCTGTGTGTGTGTGTGTGTGTGTGTGTGTGTGTGCGCGCGCACAGGCACATATGTGCACACATTCTCTCTTGTCTGTGTGGCCAGGCTTGATGCAGCCCAGACAAGTCTTAACCCCTGACTAGACTAACCCACATCCCAAGGGAAAGCCATGGCAACACTTGTCAGAGGCACCCTGTGCATCCCAAGGGAACTGCCACCTTGTCAACAAATGGACATCCTCGGGCAGCACAGGCTGAGGGATATGGTGTGTCCCAGCTAACATTGCTAGGTAGGTGTGGTGTTAATTCAATGTTTTCAGATGCCGTAGTTCTCCCTGAAACACAACACTGCCCTTGAACTCCTTTGGAAAGAATCCCTAACTTCATTCATCCACTTTGATAATCTGCTCACTAGAGCTTTTCTTACAGAATGAAGAGGATGAGGAGGAGCAGCCTCTCAGCCTGGCCTGGCCTGAAACCCCACGCAAGCAGGTCACCTATCTTCTCGTGTTACCCATTGTTTTCCCTCTGTGGGCTACCCTACCAGACGTCAGAAAACCTGTAAGTAACTGCTGTTTTAAGTCAGTGTGTCCTGCACAAAAGCATGGCTCTCTAGTTAAATGACAAAAATGGACTAGAGCTATTAGGTTTGTTTAATTGTATCTTCTTTGAGGAAGCGGTTACAACATTAGCATTCAAATCTTCAAATGTGAATGGTTCTTTGTGAGCAACTGGTAGGCAAAAGCTCTATAAAGATTATAATTTGTATTCACTTGTACTTTATGACATAAAGTGAATGGTCTGAAAAATTATTTGGGGCCTTCACATTTGTATTTCTGAATCTCTGCTGAACACATGAGTGCTGAGTATCTGTCTATCTGTAGTGCCCTAAAGGGTATGACTGGAAGGTTTTTAGACTGTCCGAATTTTTTTGGTAGTTCAAACATAATGATTTGCATTTCTGTTAAATTTATGTTCTATTAGACCTTTCTCTTCTACCCATAATCTTAAAATTTTCATACTAGGATGAGATTCGTAAGTCCTTTCATGTATAAAATACTTGCTAGTTTTGTCCTAAACACAGCTTGAAGTAATGTAAGACTGACAAGTTACCAAGGCTCACCACTTTTATACTTACATATACAAATAGACCTGACTGGGAGGGATCATGGAAAGTAAAAGAGAGAGCACCAAGAGCTGAAAAAAAAAATTTAGTGGTGTCTTAATCTCTTTTCCTTTCTGGATCAAAAACAGGTATAAAACTGCTGCAAGGGAGGCATACACAGCATGTAAGCTTATAAATCAACACCCTGAATTCTTTTTCCTCCTCACACACAGTGAAAAACCTTCCCATCCCACACACTGAAAAACTGCAATTCAGTGCAAGAAAAAAGCTAAAATAAGATCTCTGACTTGTTTTTAGATAAAAGGTTCCAAAGGCTATAAAGTGTAGTTTTCCATTCTGATGCTTTTTTCCCTTCCCAATCCTTAAGCTTTCATTTTCTTAAAGAATACAAAAAACTCTGAAATCACTTTAATTTCATAACACACAGAACATACTTCGTGAATTTCAAAATTGTTTATTTCTGAATGTATGCCCTCCTTTTGTCATTCAAATCCATCCATGTTATTTTTTTTCATGAGTGAAAATGAGTGAGAAATATTTATGGGCATTATTTTGAATTTTGAAAATCTGAAAGTAATATAAGTAGACCTGTAGCTTTATCCAATATTCTGTACTGTACAAATGAGAACAGTTTTGTAAATAATAGTTTTGGAAAATTAATATCTTGACAAGTTGCCTGAAACTGTGTGATGTGATGTGATTATTAACACTAGTACCATTCACAGCAGAACTCCATGCTGACATCCAGCAGCTAAAATACCCTGCCATACCACAAAAGATACACATGGTTATATGTGCCAGACAGGCAAGTGGACAACAGAGTTTTAAAATTCCATTCACTGAAAGGAGTAGTTTTTTATACAGACTATTAATTCATACAGACTATTTTATTGAAGTGCAGATAATGTAGTTTATAATTACATGTAGGTTAACAGAAGAGGTAATGGGCTGAATCAGTATGACAAGCTGCTTACTTTGAACATTGCTGTCAAAGAATTAACCAGATGATTGCATAAACTATCTAACATTTTAAGTATGCTTCATTAATGTATCTTCAAAATATTCTCACTTATTTCTGTGTGCCATCCCCACTAATCCCTTCCTAACTAAATGGTGCCTGCTATGACAGCTCAGCATGTGCATCAGAAAATAGTTTTCAATGAAATCTGTGAGATTGAAGTTAAAGCAAACCTAAAATAATACTCAACTAGACTTTTTAGATAGGCCTGCCATCAGGGGCTCGATATGCAAGTGTGGTAATTTTAGTCAGAAAACCAAATTCTGCATCAGGATGCTCAGATTAGCATATGCATATATAAAGTAAATGCTTGTGTGCTATATACTGATTTGAAAGACCATATGGAGCCTTTGGCATCCTCTGTGGGTGTCCACTTTTCAATTAGTTCTTCTTTCCATCTAGAATCTTTTTCCTAATGTATATTTTATCTCCACATAAAGGAGATGGTTTGCCTGCATTTATTTTTATATTCCAAGATACGTTTAGCTCCATGAAACCCAGAAGCTCTAGAAAAAGTATTTCATAGATGAGGTCTCTGGTTCTAAAGTTAGCAAAACCCTGCTGCCTTATTATGCTCTGGTGCACACATATGCAGATTTTTATATACTTAGAGTAGATTATGCATTAGTTCAGCTAACTGTCAGCTGATTGACTAGCTGAGATGTTTTAACGTGTTTAGTGCCTTAATAACACCTGCTCACAGTGTTAAACTAGTATATATTAAAATCCTTACTATAACATCAATATTGTTGTTGGCATACCCCAGGGGTGGGTGTGCCCTTGGGGAATTTCTTTCCCGAATTTTTGCTCAGGTGTTTTGAACAATAATGGGTATTTTTCCTGTACTAATGGCTTGTTTCCCCAGTGACTCTGTAAGGTCACATATGTAATTGCCCACCTCCTGGAGTAACAGATATTGAAAGACTGAAAGAAAAATTATGTGACCTCGGTGCCCCAGTCAGTCAGGAGCAGATATTGTACACCACCTCTTTTATTATTTTATTATAACCTTACTCCACTGCCCATTCCTTTGCACTACAGACAGGAAAAATGACTTCTGGGGCTCCATTCCTGCCATCACTGGATCCATATGGGGGAGTTCCTTTCTGTCTCTGCAAATTCCCATTACAAACGAAGAGCTCCCATGAACTCTTGTTGCCATACAGAGATGTACTGTTACCAAGGGGACAAGGACAACATGTTCCTGTACAGATCCACTTAGAGGAGCAGGTTCTGAGTAATCAGAGTTAAGCACTGTTAAGTGTGAAAGAAAGATCAAACTTTGCAATGCAGATACATTTATGAACGAGACAAACACGTTGAATCATTCAGGTTAGAGATGTTGGTAATAATGCTGGCTAAAATTAAAAGAGTTGCCTTCCAAATTATTCAGCACACACTGCCTTACAGGATCAAGCTCTAAGAAGAAAGGCCTTCATCTCTGGACTATTTTTTGCTACTTATAGCCCTGGTTTTCAGAAACTGACATTAAATAAATACATAAAAATGTATCAAGAAAAATGTTTTTAAGGTTTCTAATAGACAGGAACAATACCAATCCATCTAATCTATAGTGGAACTACAAAATCCTTTTGCTTTTGTTAAAGGAAAATAGCATATGAACTGAATGAGCCATGGCCTCTCTCATTTGTTACTAGGACCACAAAAGAGCCAGTTGCTAATAAACTCTGCACTCTGTCTTTACAAGGCAGCCACCACAACAGCTACTGAAAAAGATGGAGGGAAGTATTGCTGTCTGCTGTCTCTGACTAATTATTCTAGGGAAATGCTTAGAACTTAGAACTCTGTATTTCAAAGAGCTAGGGAATAGAAATTGCATAAATCTCAAAAGAATGCTGAAACTAGTTACAAAACAAGCATGGTGATTATTATTGTTACACTCTGGAAAAAAATTCAGCATACAAAAAAGAATCAGCATTCTTGTTTTGGCTTTTTAAAATTTTCATCTATATGCAAATTATATAGCTGCACCTATGGAGTCTATTTTTTATTTCATCACCTGTAAAATGTACAATCTTTAAATTTTGCCCTTTCTGAATTTAAATGTTACCCATTTTAAAATAGGTAATTTAAGTGTTAAGCCTATTAAAGTATCTTGGACTGCTGCTTATCAGTTAATTTTAGTGGGAGAGGATTATCTAAGACAGGCGAGGAGTACACATGCTGCAAAGTTACTGACTCGTAATTCTTAGCCATCCAAATTCCGTGGGTGTCTGACTCAGGCAGTGTCTTCTTGTTTTGCAAGAACCATTTGGTGTATATAATCACACCATAAACTGACCAGTCTGACTTTAGTTGTATTAATTTTGCTTAAATCAGTGTATGCTTAAATCTTGAGTATTGTGCAGTGATCATTCAAATTGCATTGCTGCAAGGTTCTCTGTGCAGATTTTGTGACCAAACAATTCCAACAAGTTTATTGCTTCATTGTCTCATTAACCATATGTCTTGCCAAAAGATGAAAGGAAATTCACAAGGAAGATGAAAAATGTTGAAAGTTGGAAAAGTTGACTACTAAGAATGGTAAAAACAAAGTGCTAGCTGTTTAGTTTTTAAAGAAGAAATTACTATTTAGATCCATTTATTTTTACCAGTCTTAATTCTGCTCCTGCTGGTGGTAGATTTATATGTTTCTTTCAAATTGTATTCCTTTTCACACTAAGTTCTTCTGTCCCCCAATGCATATAAAATTTTGATTTTAAACTTATAAGTTCTACCTGAGTAGGTTTTAAATACCCTAAGCTCATTATCATATTTTCTGGTTTGAGAGAAATTTAGAACTTTCTTTTGAAAAAGTAACTCTGTAATGAGTTGAGAAGCAATCAAGAAATAGAGCAACCAAAGTACCCTGAGTAGTTCTAAAAGCAGTGCTTGTAATAGTAGTGGAATTTATATGAAAAGGTTGTTTTCAAGTGCCATGGTGGTTATTTAAGGGTAATTAGTTTAAAACACTTACTGGATGACTTCTTTTACTCCAACAGAAGTTTAGTTATTTATATTATGAGGGTGCATAAAATGGTTTGGGTTGGATGGGAGCCTTAGAGATCATCTGGGTCCAACCCCCATGACATGCCCAGGGATACCTTTCCCTAGATCAAGTTGCTTAGAGCCAACCTGGCCTTGAACACTGCCAGGGATGGGGCATTTGCAGCTTCTCTGGGCAGTCTGTTCCACTGTCTCGCCATCCTCATCCTAAAGACTTCTTCCTAATATCCAATTTAAACCTACTTTCTTTCAGTCCTCTTCTGTCACTGCATGCTCTTGTAGACAGTCTCTCCATCTTTCTGGTAGGCTCCCTTCAGGTACTGGAAGGCCACAAATATGTCACCCCTTCATTCTCTTCTCCAGGCTGAACAATCCCAATTCTCTTAGCCTTTCCTCACAGAAGAGGTGTACCATCCCTCTAGTAGTGTTGTTAAACCTGTACCATATTTAAGTGTGTTCATTTGTGAAATTGTATAGGTCAGGTTAGTCAACATGCTTAGTTTTCAGGAAGACATTTAGCACTATGCAAAGTGCACCCAGGGAGTGAGTAAGTGCTCTGTAGCACAGCCAGGAGCTGCACCTGCTGCTGGAGCAGATAGGGACCTTCTATTGGTACCATGATGTGGATGAGTGTGCACAACTGCCATCGCTGACTTTACCATTTTTACATCAGTTGATGTTTCGAGCTCATTCCACTTACATCAGCAGAAAGTCTACACAGTCTCACTGAGCTACAGGCCAGCCTCATTGTTTTCAGATTCAGCTGGAAAAACACCATGACATTCCTGCTTGACCAGCTCTAATGGCCAGCCCAAAACACTGATCATCTCTAGGTCTACAGCCACCCTGTGGTTCCATGGTGATCAGGTCCTAAATGAAGCTATTTCATACAGATGCCTGCTGAGTTTGTTATGTAAGAAAAGCTGCCTGTGTAGCTCTCTAAACTCCCTTAAAAATAAGTGTTTATTATGGCTTGAAGAATCTGAATGAGAATAAATGGTATTTCTCTCCAGAAGTCACAGTGAGGGAAAGCTCTGCAATCCCATCTACTCCCATAACATCTAGGAATGATCCACAGTCTTATGATCCTCCTGGTGCAGCAGAGGCATGACCTGCAATGAAAGGGCACAAAAATTTTGGAGTGGAAGTGGATTTAGTGAGGACCAAATGGGAAGGAGTACTGCAGGACTGAGCAGCAGCTGAAAGATGCTTTCAGAGTGCTTTAACTCACTTCCACAGGCAGTCCTACTGGTTATTTGTGCAAATTTATAGGACTCTGCTAGTTGCATGTGAGAAATCATCTGGGGTAAGATCTGCAATTCAGAAGGTCAGTGACCATAAAGAAAGATAGTAGAATTCATTCACGGGACAAATTTAAGTACTGATTTGATTTAGATAGTGTTTGCCTGGTGCAGTACTGCAGTTTTGTTTCCTTTCTTTGGTATTAACTTGATCTCTTTTTGTTACACATATTCAGTTAGTCAATAGGAAATACGGAAAATGCAAAAGATTGGAAAGAACAAAAAATAAGCCATTCATTGCCTGCAAGAACATGTCTATTCAAAATCTGACACTAGTAAGGGAGACAGTCAAAATGAAAATTAAGTTACTTTGGTGTTATGCAGAGTTTTTAAATCACTGAAGGGCCTGACAGTATGTTTTTGCATGTTTTTATAACATTTTAACATTAAATTTCTCTACAAAATAAAGCATGGAAAATACGTTCTTAACCTGTAGAGAAAGTGAGTAGGTTTCACAAGCAGAGTAAATAAATTGTAGGTGTGCATGTTTTTTAGATCTGCCATATAGCAGTCTTTGTTATACTGACTGTGCAATTTGTTGCAAAAAGTTGCTAATGTAGGAAGGAAAGATACAGGCACCTGTTGAAGCAATTTAAAAACATTGATTCTGAAGAAACATGAAATTATTAATAAATTTAGAAGTCAATCCACTATTGAGCTAAACACATATGCAAACTGCATTGTAACAAATTATTATAAAAATTACAACCCAGAACTTGCCATTCATCATACAAGTTCTTATTTTATGACTGAACAATTGGAAGAATGAGGCATTGGTAAGTAAATACCAATGTCAGGGCATCTGTTTCTTACCTTTCTTGACATATATTTTGATTATCATTTGATAACCTGCTTAGAACAGGCCATTAGAAAAAATGAGAAGCCACTCTCATACTGAGAAGCAATTAAGAGTATGGCATGTCACCCTTCAATATAGGTCTTCACTGTTTCTCCTTGTTTCTGTTTCAGACATCAAGAAAATTTTTTCCTATCACGTTTTTTGGCTCTATCAGCTGGATTGCCTTCTTTTCTTACTTGATGGTCTGGTGGGCACACCAGGTAAGGAGGTGATACTGGTACAAAGTAAAGGCCCTGCGTTATGTTTTGCACAGTAAAAGATAATTTCTAATCAGAGTCCCTCTATCTCCTGCGGGGTGCTGATTTATTTTGGGAGCTGTAACCATGGATGAAGTAAGTCAGTGCTCACTAAATGGAAAATTGTTCAGAGAGCTGTGGTTGGCCTGACCACAGGACTTGATCACTCTCTTAACATCAGAAGCATCAGTAACTGCCTGTCAATACCTTATGCTTCTATTTAAAAGTCTTATCTTTCTCCTGATACGTGGGGAAATCTGTGAAAACTAGTATTTCTCACATCTTGCCTGGTATTCTCCAAGCTAGTGGGGAAGTCCAGGACAGCTGAAAACATTTCTTCACTGCAGGACACTTTTTTCTGTTTTTTGTTTTTTAAAACCCTTCTAGGTTGGAGAGACCATTGGTATTACTGAAGAAATCATGGGATTGACTATTCTAGCTGCTGGCACGTCCATCCCTGACCTTATTACCAGTGTTATTGTAGCACGCAAAGGTCTGGGGGACATGGCTGTATCCAGTTCTGTTGGAAGCAACATATTTGACATCACAGTGGGGTAAGTTCTACACCAAGAAAATTGTCTACTTTAAACAAGTCTTTTGCTCTTAGCACATTGCTGTGGTATTGCCCACAAGCAGCAATCTTTAAAAAGGAGAGTGATGCAAATAATGCAGTGAATGTTACTGTGGCAAGTAGAAGTTTATAGATAGATGAAGAAATATTATAAATTCATTACCTGATCCCTGCTTTGATATATCACAGAGAGGCTTAGGCAAGTGAATTGCACTTTAAAACTGTGCGAGGGCATTGTGCCGAAAGGGAATTTCAAAGCTTTTTATACTTTTGTGAGGTTGCTGTTTGCTTTCTGCTACCACTCATTGTGCTTATACTAGAGCTTTCTTTATAAATGGTGGTCAGGAACAATTCATTGCCTCTGCAGTATTCAGCATGTTTGCTGTAATAAAAACAGAAAGTCATTGTCTTGTGTAACTCGTTTAGGCTGCTGTTGACAAGTGATTAATTTTTTTTCCTATACCTGACAAGTCCCAAATTACAAACCAATTCCCTGTTAACAAAAAGGACCCTTTTTATAGCTCTGACAATGTGAAGCTACATGAGACTGTGCAGAAATTTTCTGTTTACACTTCACTGCTTCATGGCAGCTCTAAGGTAATGATTTCTGGTATAATGTTCTAATTCAAATTCTTTTTTTATCTTTTGAGACCAAGGTGGATCAGGTTCAGAAGTAGTGTAATCTATGCCTCAGTGCTTCAAAAATGTGCAGGAAATACACAGATAAATTCTGTTTTTGTTCCTACATTCCCATCTTCAACACAGGATGGAGGTACTGAAAATCATGTCCATACTTTCAGTTTCTCCATCTTTGGTTGTTTCTTGCCATCACACACAAACAGAAGAACAGGTCCAGTCATAGTTACAGTGCCAGACAGCCTAGTTGTAGAACATGGTTTTCACAGCTGAAAATATACCAGCAACTGCATGAAGGTACAAAAAAGGATCCTGAAGTTAGAATGTATAGTAAGTATCTTTTTTACTTAATCTATTAGCTAATGGCAGTACTTTAAACATAGTAGGAAAACTTGGCCACTTTTCTATTAATCTCAAAGCATTAAGTCTTTGAAATATCTACATTCAGCAAACCTGTAAAATACATGAAAACCATGTCCTTCAACGTGGAGTACAGAGGATGCATTACAAACTTATTTCTCTTTTGCAGTGCTTTCTTACTTTTTAAAAAATGTTTAATCTTCCTGACGAGGGAAATGGTTTTGTCCTGCACCAGTCTGCCACATTTACAACAGAAATGGCACAGTTGAGCTGTAGACTGGTGCAGTTAGTACTGCAGCTGTAATAAATTATTCTCTCCTGAGCTGCTTATTCAAAGTTTTAATGTTGTGAGCTTCTGACAACTCGCTTCATGCTTTCTAAGCCTGCTAAGCTCCAATCAGTGTCTTAAATATTTATTTCAGCTTGACATCTTGCAGAGGGATATTGTCTCCTTCCATGGCGTGAGAGATGAGAAATGCAATGACAGCAAACACAGAAATAGAAGTTAAGCTGAAGTTCAATTGAAGTTCACAGTTTAACAGAGGTTTATACAGTAAATGTGGACAAATATACTTAAGGGTGAAATTTTGTGGGCAGTGCCTTGCAGAGTGCTGTTTCTTCATGGCAAGGACACGTTTATTTGCAACTCACCCTTCTGTCAGGCAGGCTCTTGGAAGGAGTGCAAACAGCTTCTGCAGAGGGTGTGAAATCTTGAAACAAATGAAAGGGGGTTTCCTCTTCACAGAGGAAGATGATTTGCCAGCCAGGGAAATATAATTCACCTCTTCGTGCTTCACTTTATGCAGGAAGCCTTTGGTTATGTTTTGAATTGTCACCAGAAACTTACTAGTGGTCCCTTCTGGACTTCTGCAATGTTTTGAATTAATTTTTCTGTTTCTTAACAGCCTTCCTCTTCCATGGCTCCTGTATGCTGTGGTTAACAGCTTTGCCCCGGTGACAGTCAGCAGCAACGGTCTGTTCTGTGCGATTGTCCTCCTCTTCATCATGCTGCTCTTTGTCATCCTCTCCATTGCTTCCTGCAAGTGGAGGATGAATAAAATCCTGGGTTTCCTTATGTTTGGGCTTTATTTTGTGTTCCTGATTGTCAGTGTCCTTCTGGAGGACAAAGTGATCCAGTGTCCTGTCTCCATCTAGTGGAAAGTGCTGTTTCTCGACAAAAAAAAAGAAAAAACAAAAAACTAACAAACAAACAAAAACAAACAAAAAAAAAGAACAAAAACAAAACATATATCTTTATTAAAGAGAAGATAAAAAGATACATCTTGTCGAAACAAAACAGCTAAAAGAAACCACAGTGGAAGACTTCAGTGGAAATAACCCATGGATCTGTAAATTTCCTCTTCCTCAATTTTAAAAGAGTGAAAGAAAAGGATACAAAGAGTCGATCTCAGAGCTGAAGAACGGCTGCTGCTGGACAGTGCAGTAAGACTGAAGGGCTGGGTCCGGTGCACCGAGGGTCTCTCTGCTGCAGAAGATCCTCTCTGCTTCTGCTCTGCCCACGGTACACACCCGCAGACTTCTCGTTCTCTGAGGGAGTGTGCACAGACACACGGTGTGCTCGCTCTTAAAGCTCTCCTCTTCTAAGGGGAATGCTAATATTAACTTTGTGGAGGCACCACCCCCCCACACCCTGGTACAGGACTTTTCCGATAACCTGCTGAATCTCCCGAGTGGAAAGCATACACCAAGTGATGAGTCACAAACAGGGAAGGGTGTGTATGTCTCTTCATGTAAGTGGATTTATATGATGTGATTTCAGCAAAGCCAGGGAATTCATCAGTGTTTTGATCATCTGCATCACAGGTCTGTAAAGGCAATCAGCAGGATGTTAATGGTGGTTTTTTCCATCTTGCAAAACTCTTCAGGTTCCAGAAACTCTGTCTCTGGCGCTGAAGGAGCCATGATGCCTGACCATTTTGTAACTGGTGCAGATTTTCATTGCATTCTCGTGCAAAGACCAGAATGGGGATAATCTTTCTTCTCTAATAGCAACGCAGCATGCAGTGACATCATACAGCTATGTGAACACACTTTTTTTTCTAATGCAGCAATATCAACAGTACCAATGGCTTTCAGATGCTGTTATGAGTTTGCCTTTTCATGCCAGAATAAAAAGGCTAATTTGCTTATGCATAGTATTTCATACAGAAAATAGAAGTAGTTATAAAGTGGCAGCCTAATTGCTAAGTGAATATATACTTTATAGGCTTTCACTATTACTTGGAGTGTAAGGACCTTCACAGCTACATATAGTTATTGCTGGAAGAGATCTCCAGCTGTTGTATAAAGCTGGGACAGTTCACATTTGCTGTTATAAATCTTGAAACTAGGTAGGAGAAACACAATTTAAATACAGTGGAGCTGCAGGAAACTTACATGAAAATTCTTCAGTATTGCTGGAAATGTGTATGTCTAAAGAAATTCAGGAAGGAGTGAAAATGCAACGTCCTTTTTCTGAGACACTGAGAGAAGGAGAAGGTCCAAACCTAGAGAAACAAACAAACAAACAAACAAAACAAGAAGGGGTAAAGCAACAAATGTTCATCTTTCTGTAGTTTGGCTGATTTTTTTAAAAATGAAAGGACTGGAGAGAATGTTAAGAAATTATTTCACATAATCATAATTTGTTTGTTTAAGTCTTTTGTGCAATTAAGAGTTCATGAAGTTTCAGTGCATTTCTGTGACCCGTTTCAGCATTGTTTTATATGTGTATTGTGCTCACAAAGGCAATGATATTCTCATCTGTGTAACAGAAGGCTCAGCACATTTTATCTCGTCTGTTTTTCTCTGCTCCACACTCTGTTTGTTTCTCACTCATCCCCTTTGTCCTTTACTGTTTTCCTGTTATATATGTTTGTATGTAATGGTGTATGATTAGAAAGTAAGGACTTGACAGAAAACAATGGTAGAGAAAACAGTACAAAATTAATACTAGGAATATTTATGAATATTACGTGATATCATGAAGAAAAAAATGAGATGTTGATGAAATAAAGGAAGGATACTAGGAGTTGCAATGTCTGCTACTCGTATATTGTCCTAAGTCCTAGTTACATACAGAATCAGTATTTGATCTTAATCAAACAACAAGCTACATCTCTTGCTTCTTAGTGCTTTTTAGAGTGTGCTTCTCACATTGAGAGCAAAAACTTGTCTTTGTATTCAAGATCCTCCACTGGTGCAGAATCCCTGTCTTAACAATTGTGCTGCCCATCTCTAATATTAGTTCCTAGGGGTGTACCTGATGGAAAAGTGGGAGTATGTACACAGCTGTGGTGCCCTCTACTGACACAACAGCGACCTAAAGCAAATCTGTAGCCCAAATTCTGACCTCAGCTGAAACGGGCCTCCCAAAATACAGAGCTGACTCCACAGTACGCTCTATTCCAGAGGAGTCACCAAATGCTTTTGTCTGTGATGACAGTGCTCAAAACAGGCAATCCTTTCTCATGCTAGACAAAACACTGATCTAAAGGAGGGGCTGTGTGTGCGGGCACTTCCAAAATGCTGTGATGCCCAGATTCACTGATCTAGCATTTCAAATGGAGAAACCAGACCAGAGTCCACAATCTCTGTTTTGTAAACGACTTTTTTTTTTTAACTTTTTTTTTTTTTTCCCCACCACTTCATGCCATCATGGTGTAACAACTCCCACACTGGAATAGGAAAACTCCTACCTGACTTTCAGAGCCTAAGAGCACTCTCTTGAACTCAGGCCAGAGTAAATGGCATCAACAGCTTGTAGGAAGACCTTTATGTGTACCATTAGGGACTGGTATCCTGTAATGGCATTTCTGTACTGTCTTAAAATGTGTCTCGTTTCTTTCCCAAGTCCCTTTGTCCCTATCACATATTTATCTTGGAAGGTATTAAAAATAACTTTTTCTCCTCCAGAATAAGACACTTCATGGCTCACTGCCTTCTTTCTGTTGGGCAGATAATTTTTCAAATGGCTGAATAATTGTGCCAGTGGAACCTCAGATCTAGAAGTAGTATGACAGATTTCAGCTGTGTGGTGCTTTCTGTGAAGGCTGTCTCTGAGCAGGGTTTGTACTTGCCAAGGCACCTCTCTGCTGCTCGGGTGAGCTGTTAGTGGATAGCTGGATGCTGATGTGCTCTTTGATTACAAGACAACAGCACTGCTGGCTGGTAGAGGAAAAGAGGAGTGGGATGCAGGGAGAAGCTTAGCCCCTTATCCTGTAGAAGGAATGCAATCTTAAACTGGAATGCTGAGAGAACAGTCAAAAACTGTTCCAACCCAGTGACTGGATGTCAGTGAGTTGTCCAGGTTCAATGCTGCCAGAAATGCACACACTTGTTGCAACATTCCTGTTTTACAGTCTCAGCAAATTTCTCAGCATGAAGTGTTTCTCATTGTTCGTAATTATTTCAGTGTTGGATCATGAACTCTTCTCAACATTGCACACCTAGAAGCCAAAGTCCAGTTTCTATTTTCTTCAGCCAAAGTTCTGAACAACTTCCCTAGGGATCAGTCCTTCACACTGCCCAAATTCTGCAGCAAGCTGGTTGGTGTTGAAAGCCTCTTCCACCTGCCTGCATGCCTGTGCTCACTTACTCAATTGACACTGCTGTCTGCATAATCCTTATGAAGTGTAAATGAATAATAAATACAAAAATTGGCATTATGATAAAGACCCTGTTCTAGCCTAGCTCTTTCAGGACACCAGCTTGGCAACAGGGCAAGTAAGATAAGAATGCAACTTCAGATTGAATAACCAACCCTCTGTGGCACCATCATCTCTGAATGGAATCAATGTAGAGTTTTTGGAAGGGATTTCCAGTAGCATTTGAATAGGATCACGGTTCAGATTGTAGCCAGTTTTAAAGGTTTTCTGCACTAACTTCGTTGGAATTAAATATGAGAATGGGCCCCATTGGTACAAAATACCATTGGAGTTCTACAACTATTCTCTGTTTTCCCTCTGCAGAAGCCACCCTGGTCACAACTTGGTAAAAGCTATAAAGTGTGATTAAAAGTGTGGTGAAGATTCTCTCCTTAAGAACTAAATGTAGACATGGAAAAATCTTTCAGCAAAGCTCTATGTATTTTAAATTAACTATTTTACTGAAAGCTAGTGCTTTCTTATAGTGCAGACAGGCTCTTGTGTCTGTATGCTTCTGCTTATGTATCCAGTTGATGTGGCTGACTGCATAAACTTCATGAAGCATAAAGCACAGTGGGTGACAAGCAATCTTATCTAGGTGTCATTTGTTTGTAATGGCAATGAATCTACCATATAATTTCCACATATACTACTCTAAAGTAGTCTATGGTCACTGTCACTCATGGTACTGTTTTGTGTGGATATGAAGGTCCACAAAGTGGTAAGTTAAACATGTAGTTAATCCAAGTACTGTGAAAAAATAGATGCTTAGAAATATTAATAATGTTTGGGTGTTTTTTAAGGGATTATTTCTCTGGTTGTCTTTTACTTCATTACTTATTTTGCAAAAAAAAAAAAAGGGGATATTCAATTTATTTTTTTTTTAATTATTATTCTTTCAGCAGTAATTCTTTAAAATAGCATCTTGTGGTCCATATAACTTATGTTCTGAGTCAAGTATGAGTCTGTATCAGATGGCTTTCTTTATTTATAACAAGGAAATAATCCCTTCTCTAAGAACTGGCCCAATGAAATACAGAAGAATTCTGCCATTAGCATGGACAAGACAGAGAATTTTATCTTAGGTACCCATATTCCATAAATAATACATAATACATAACAAACCTAATTGTCCTGGGAGCTATATACAAAGAGATAAATTACACTCACTTGTATTTGTGGAAACATTTTTACCTCTTGTAAATAACAATGACACAACTAACTGAGAAAGAGGTTTTGAACAGGTGATTCTGGTTTTTTTCTGCTATTTCCGGAAAGTTAAATGGAGGAATTTGCACCTGTAAAAATACTTGCAGAAAGTGATTTTGAGATGATCAAATGGGATAGTTTGCACTCAACACTGTGGAGAAGAATCCTGCTCCAGTCCTTCAACAGCCATGGGTTTCATTCCTGGTTGATGTTAAAATTATCCTTCTTGGGTCTGTTGCCATCAGTTACAGCAATATCGGTATTTGATATCCATAATTTCCATTGGAACTGGGGAGCGTCACTTCCAAATTGAAGTTCTGCAGTTCAGTGCACCCATCAGATACAGCAGTGACGAATGGCTCACAGCCCTGTAGCCCAGACAGGCCATCCTGCAGGTCTGCAGAGTGTTGGGTGTGCAGCATCCCAGCGCTCGTCTGCCTGGGCTGCAGTGGTTCGAGCCTTCCCCTGCCTGTGCTCCTGCCTCAGCAGATGCAAGCTGTGTCTCCTCCAGAAGTCATGTCACCACACTAGCATGGCTCTGAGCCCGTGCTCCAGCCAGCCAGGCACAGGTCAGCCCCAGCCTAGAAGCCATGTAATCCCTTGGAGTGTGGGTAGCCCAGACACGTAATTGCCCATATCCTTCTACATGAGCCATAAGTGAAACAGCCCAGGACAAGACTAATTAAAGATTGGTAAATGAACTGTACATTCATGTAGATTTATTGTAAATTCACCACTCATCAAACATAAAACCGATCCCAACAATGAAATTTGTACACATTTTTAAAGATCGTGCACTTTACTATTTTATTTTTATTTTTATTTTATGTCACATAGTTGTCTTAATGCAAAAAGAAGCCATAAAAACCCAGAAGACTAGTATGGGGTTTCTAAGTAAGGGGATCATTAATTTTAAAGTAAAGAATCAATTCCATGTCTCTATTTAAGGTATAATGTCAAATACTGACAAATAAATGTACAGCAAAGCAGGATCTGGTTTTGCCTTAGTGATGCTGTGAGTAATTTGGGGGAGTTTGCTCCTCATCCTCTTGAGTTTTCCTGTGGGGCTGTACAAAATGCTGCACACTACCTTTGCAGTAGGGACTCAATCCTGCTACCCTTGTTCACCCCAGGAGAAGGAATAAAATGCTTGCAAAGTCAGGCCCAATGAAGCAATTAAATCATTCTGCTACTCTGATATTTTCTCCCACTGAGATCACAGTAAAGGAAGCTCTTTATGTTTTGTAAGTTTATAAGAGATGAGTTGCTTCTGTCAGTTTTTCAAAAAGTTTTCAGGGTCAGGTTATCCAATAGAAATCAATGATTGATTTTAATCCCTTAACAAAATTAAATAATACCAAAGGATTTCACTTTGTTTTGTGTTCATTTCCATTATCAAGATCTAATTGCAGTTCTAATTTTGCAAACCTGACTCTGACTTACATGAATTAAAATTAATTCTGTCACTTAAGATGGCAAGATCAAGACATGGTATTGCAATGTGAAAATAGTAGTGTGTTATAACCGACAATCAGATGCTATTTTTGTAATAAAGTGTTTTTAGTATGTTTGTTTCACTTTGTAGTTTTCATACTGTTATCATCCCTCATTTTCAGCCTATTGTAAGAAAAAATCTGAAGTCCCCCATCTTTACTCATTTCAAACTTTAAAAGTAAAAATACATTGTCACTTATTTTTTATTTTCCAAGACCAGGCAACTCCCTGAAAATTTCTGGTTTTCTCATGTGTTTAAGTGTATGGATCATTATTCACTAGATGATACTCTTGTATGTCTGAATCAGTATATTCTTTGTGAATATAAGTTTGTATATAGTATGAAAGTTACCTTTATTTGTACATAGGCTCTTGGAAATAATCCCTTCTATCAAGGTCCTACTTCACTATCTACAGAATGTTTCACTGTGGTGTGTACACTTTCTCACCTTACCACATTAATACAGAGTTCTTAAGATAAATCACTTAATGTAACTGGGTTGTCTAAGTGTGAATAACAATAACAACAATAAATAACTAATAAAAAGACTAAAAAGTGTGTCAATTTGCTCAGTAACTTTTGTCTTAATGGTCTTGGGCTTGCTATTACTCTGAAAATAGTATTTTATCTGCCTTCTCTGGGTTGAGTGATGATCTGCAGTACTGCCTGTCATTACAGTGCTCAAGCTGCACTGCTTCATGCCTTTTGCCATGTCCAGTGCTGCCTTCTGTGTGTACACAGAGTAAGGAAATCACCTGTCTTTTAGTGAGCTTAAAATGTTCTTAGACAAGGGTTTTTCATCTGCAGCCCAACGTGAACCCAAACCACCTGGAGCTGTGTCTGTTGTTCTGTCCCAGATCAAGTTCCCTTACATTTTTTTTACTGATACATTTATCACAAGATGGTTTGAATGCCATTCTTAACTTTGACACCTTGTTTAAGGTGCACAGTCTGTTCTCCTTGCCAGCTAGGCTTTTTCCTTTTTTTTTTCAGTCTGTCCTTGGGTGAATGATGCATTTAAATAAAAGAATGATCTTCAATAAATTTCAACAAAAGAAAGTAAAAAATACTAAAATTTTCCTATAATCAACCAACTTTTCCATCTTCACAAGTTACAAAGCATTGCATTACACATAGACATTATTACTTAATATTTCACTCACAGTAGCCCCAGGAAGTCATAATCCCCAATGAATTAAGGTGGTTTTTGTGAGGTATCCTGCCAACACTGAAGGTGTGAACTCAGAAGAGAGGTTTTTCATTCAACTTTAACCTTACAAAAGCCTTAAAATTTTAGATTGGAAACAAAAGAAATTTGCAGATAGCCTAGAAGCTGAGAATGATGATTGTCCTGAGACATCCATGCCTGCCAAACAACAAAAAAAACAAGGTCAAACACATGCTACAAAAACCAAAGTTGGTGTAGGCTCCAAGTCACAGAGGCACATGTGGAATGTTTTAAAATTTAGGGTGGAGATAGAGTGTTTGTAAAAAGACATTTAGGCTTTATCTGAGAAGTAAACATGCATACGTACACACAGAGGTGTTCATAGTTTAGTTCTATGGGTGTGTTTTCTTACCCTGCTGCTTGCTAACATTTGATCCCTGCCTCAACTGCAGTGACTTTTGTCAAGTGGAAGATTTTAAATTCTTCAGTACCACAGCAGGCCTTGATGGTATATGACTGGGTTGAGCAGAGAGAAAAGGAAAACATATTGTATATCCACCACAATCCTGCCTGGGGGAATGAAGGCAAGTTGCCTTACTATGTGTCCACACGCAAGTGCTTCTCTGCCTTACCAGTGTGCCTAAAAAAACATTTACTATCACTTGTTCCTTTACAAGTAGTTGTATTTGGAGTGTTTATTGACAAGCAGAAAAGCAATATGCATGTTAAAACTGAGTTGGAATTTTCCTTCCCTGGAAAGACTTCAGAATTTCCCTTTAAAATAAGAAATTTCCTCAGAGAAATAAATATTTGTTCCAGAAACTTGCAAAGAATACAGAGAGCTAGACTACAGATTTTAGCCCTGAAGAGATGTTTTTTTCATCCCTTCATCTCTTATTTATGCAAATTTTCACATCATGGTTTGAGCAACATATATATTTTGTGGCCAAAGGGGCGTTTTTTGGCAGGCTGATAAAGTACTGGCAATTAATTGTAAATCTACAGTATTGCCTCTGAAGCATCAAACCCAAACTGAACCATTTTTTGTTAGCTAAATATGAGGATAATCAGAGAAGTTACCAGCATGCTGTAAGTTTAAAGCACTCCAAATAGGATATTTGAACAAGAGTTTTACAATTAGTGAAACTTAGAATGAGTAAGTGGTGTCCCACAAACCTGTGGTTGCCTGCAAACACCTTTTTCCTGTCCACCAGCAATGATGAGCAAATACTGGCCCTCACCTACAGCTTTCCACGAACAGCTGCTAAAAATGTGGAGCTGCATGTGCTGGTTCTGCTGTGTTGGAGTATTGCCTGCAGTGGGGCTGTGTCAGAGTCAGAGAGCAGGTCTGGCTTGGGCTTGCTGTCTGAGGCAGAGGAGGAAGAGGGTGGGAGGGTGTGTTTGTGGGCACTGCCTGGCATGGGAAAACATGCCTCTTCACCAGACCTTGCCTTTGACACCGTGATCCAGAGAGCAGGGCATGAGGGAAGATGTCAGAAAAACTGATATAAAAAATCAGTTATAATTCATGTCTAAAAGGACACGTAACTGATGGTTTTCCCTCCTGCCTCTCTGCAGCCCAGTTTAATTCTGCTGTAAAATGAAGGTATACAACCCTGAGTAACATCCTCTAGGGGACACTGTGGAAGCAGGGAGGCTGGACTCCAACCTTACAAATTCAGTGATTCTGTGAATGGTTCAGCACACTGTATGGTAACCGGGAAAAAAATGCTCCCCTGCCCACTCCTCACCCCCATTCATTACCTATTCTTTGTTACTAACTAGTATGAAGAAAAGGGAAATTACTCCCAGAATTGTCAAATTCCCTGTGAAGATCTGGACCTGCTCTTATCATGTGCTGCTTGCCTGCCTGCCTTGATACCATGCCATATTGCTGGTCAGAATTTGCCTCTGACAGCAGCAACCACTCTTGTCCATTTGGTAGCTGGATTTTCAAGACTAGGAGATTGTAGTCTGATCCTCTGGAACTAGGACATACTGCTAGCCGAAACTAGCTCTAAAGAGTTTCACTAAAGTCCACAAAGCACCAGACTGTTGAAGAAAAATCAATTTGAATGTTGGAAACATTAGCTTGTTCCAGGCTAACGTGCTGTAGAATTCAGCATTTGTGCCTCAGTCAAAAGTATGAGTAAACCCATTTGCTGTTATATTATATAATGAAGTTTTGAAAAATTATTCCTTAAACTTCATTTTGCTTTCAGAAGAATAACTTTCAGCAAAGCTTTTACCAGAAATTGGCTGAAAACAGAAATTGCTAAAGGTTCATGATTGCTAATAGGCAATTTAAAAAAAAGAAAAAAATTTCCTGGACAACTTTTCCCCACCATTATCATCTGTCCTGCTAAAAACCTATTTAAAACATGCCAGAGTGTTGTCCTGAAAAGAGCTGGGGCAAGCATGATGGAGCAAAATCTCCCCTGTCCTCAGGCCTGTTTTTACTGCCCTGACTCCCTTGACATTCCTGTTCTCTCTGTTCCTCTCACTGCCCAGCATCCAAAATAACTCCTGTCACAAATGGTGCCCCAGGAAGTGGAGGCAGCTGATGCTCAGAGCAAGAAGGTCCCAGGCCTTTTGATGCCTCATAAGGCTCAGTCAGCAGAAAGGACCCTCACCAACAACTAAATCCACAGCCCTGGAATCAAACAGCCATGATGTAACTCAGGTTCTTTCTTCGAGACTTTATATATTCCTGGGATTTTTCACCTTTTCTCATCTTAATAAGTGTCTCAGTAAGTCTTTTGTATTTTTGTAACCCATCAGACCCCTGAGAGAAGCGTGGGTTTTGCTCACAGAAGAGAGCAGTGTAAGGGGCTCATGCCCACAAGATGCCCCTTCAGGTGCTCTGCCAGCACAGCCATCCTCCAGGCAAGGCCAGTTTGTCCCAGCTGGCACCCAGCTGAAACCCCTTCCAGCTGTCTGTGGTATCACTTGGCAGCTAAACACAGAGTGGCAAGGTCAGCTCTGCAGGCACCACCAGGCACTGTGGAAGGAGCAGAGAGCAGCTGGCAGGAGCAGAGCATCTTCAGCTGTTTCACAGTGGGTTTGTGCAAAGTGTGGGTACCAACAGAGAGGTGACCCTATGTACATGCACCCACTGCCTCACCTGCCCTGGTGAGCTCCACCATTCCTGCCCTACTGAAAGAAGTTTACTGGCATGAAGGTACTTTGACACCTCTACCATTACTGCTAAAGTAATAAAACCCAACATCACCACCTTGTGAGCAGACATTTCTGGGAAAGGGCAAAAAAAAATAAAATCTCTTAGCCACCAGGTCTGCCACAAAATCAGGCAGAGATGAGCACAGTGATCTCCCAGAGAAACACTAATCTTCCAGAATGTCAGGGGAGGTAGATGGACTGAAATACAAACAGGTCATGTCCTCAGTCCATGAAAGGTGGCTTATCTGGATTAATAACTGGTGCTGGCATGGTTGCTGAAGCTTTCATTTTCTTGGAATTACCTTAATAGCAAAGTGCCTGGTAGCAGGTGTGCTTGCGGACATTTGCAGGCAATTATGTCTGCTGACAAGGAGATATAATAAAACCCTTAATGCAGGAAGAGAGCAAGGCACAGCCAGGCAAGGACATTAAGCAGGGCAGTACATCTCATCGTGTCCTTGTTCCAAATATATACTTAGCATTACAGCAGCTGTTCTCCAGTCAAAACCCCTGCTGGCCTTCATTGCAACAAAAGCATCCTCCTCTGGGCTGATTTCAATGCTGAATGCTGAAGAACAAGGGCAGGGATAGAGATCATAAAGAGTGCAGTAAATAGTTATTATATTTGCCAATTCAGGGCAGCTGCCTGAACAAATCTCTAGGCTCCTGCACCAGCCCAAGGTACAAGAAAGAGCAGCTGGGGTTGAATGGAACTTTGCCTTTCGTCATGGCCCATGTAGGGAATGTCTGCCCACAACACTCCCATGGGGTGAATTTGCTCAGCCCCACCACATGCCTCTGAAGAGCTGTGGATCGTATTTTCCTTCTAGACTGAGATCCAACAGATCTCCTTCTGTTCACTATGTGTTCTGGTTGCCATGCCAAGCAATGGAGTGAATCCCATCATTTCCTGGGGAAGGTCTCTGCCCCTCCAGGAGGGCTCTGGGTGACAGCACACGTCTGCTCAACATTCCTAGCCACAGGAACCCACAGTGCAACACACAGCCTGCCAGCAGGCTGCAGGGAACAGCTCCTCCAGACTGGCTGCATCTGAAGGCCTTGCTGATTTTGATCTGTGGACCACCAATGAGTCAGCAGCCGAGTGAAAATTCCATGTCTTTGAGAAGCTTGTCAAGCTACACAGAGCTAGAAACTGCAAAGGAAGGAAGCTCAATAAACCTATCTCTTTCTCCTATGGGGCTGTCTGGTTTTAATCTCAGTTAATATGCAGCTTATTTGAAAGAAATAAAAACCAGGAAAGTCAAATTAATATAGGAAAATAATTTTTCTACTCTAAACTGTACTTCCTCCTCAATTTCTCATATACTGGGGGCAGAGTTAGTCTGAGAAGATAATATCTTTCTTCAGCACCAGAAAAAGCAGTCTAACCACAACTAGGTGAAATCAAGTGAGTGCATTTAAATTGGCCTTTCTGTGCAATTGGGAGACAATATCTGGGCATGAATCTGTTGCTTGGAAGTTTGGCTTTGCATGCTAATGTGGAGGTATTGTCACTGAAACTGTGACTGTAGCAGAACAACTGTGTTTTTATTAGGCTGGTAGCATTTTTCTACCATAAAAATCAAATGCTGCTGGAAACCACTATATATTTAACTTTTCAGGGCAACATATGGTAAATAGCAGGGCTCCTGCCAAAAGAGGTTTGAGGTAGATGTTGGAAATGATACAACTTTTAATATTTTTTAATGTAACTTTAGTCATGGCTTTGTTCTCCTTTGCCCAGGGGCAGGGGAATTAAAGTTTCTGTACAGAAGATTCTGTTCACAGGGAGCCTGGTGAGCTTAAGATCTATGAATGGGAGTAGGCAGAAGATAGGAATGAACATTAATGAACACTACCCAAACATCACCACCTGGAGAGGTTAGAGACACCTGGTCTGTGTAAAGATTGATGACAGAACCAAAGAATGAGGACCAACGTAGCATTGAAGGTGAAGGGATCAATAACCAATAGGAGATTGAAAACTAAGCACTGTGTGATTTAAGATCAATGTATGAGAATTTCTTTGGGTTTTACCTGTATAGGTACATGAAAAGCCTGGTAAAGAACCATGGAATGATTTCAACTGCACATCCTGGCAAGAATAAAGTAATGCCTTTATTTTCTAATACTGAAAAAATGCTGTTGGAGAATTTGTGTTTTTCCTATGCTTTCAGTGACAATTTGGCTGATAGCATTTCTGCTGCTGACTTTTCTTTAATCTGATCTCACAAGCTCTAACATGCATTTCAGCTTTCTGTCCATAGTAGCGTAACTAAGAACCCACGAGGAATGATGATCTTCCTGAGACACCTAGCTTAAAATGATATTGTACATTTTTGTAATTGACAATGACTGTCTGAAGGAAGGTTTTTCTGCTGTGTATAAACAGTGTTCAGTCCTTGAAGCTGAGAGTTCTCCTAACTGTGAGATGTTATTTGGGTCAAGGGCAATATGGGAATCATAGGATTCACAGAAAGGAGGAGAAAATGCTCCCTGAGCAGCTGCAGAGAACAATATATTCACTTTACCTTCAGAGCTTTTGTCAGGAGGACAACTGGGGAAAGTTCAGGCAGAAGACTTCAATGATAGAGCACTCTAAAGCCCTCAGATCAAAACCACAGACAGCACAGCTGTGCTGCCTGAATTATGATCATCTTGTAGTTGCAAATAGGTCAGGAAGAGAATGCAAAAGGGAAAGAGTTTTCTTCCTGACACAGTCCTTTGTCTTGTTTCTGTCAGGTCTACAGTCCTTTGTTCCTTTTAACTGGTCTGCATTACTCCTACTGGAGTCTGTATTCCCTTAATTTTGTAGTGCAGCCTGAGTTAGCCAAGCTAGCTTATTTCACAGGCTGAACAGTGTCTACTGCCTTTGCCCTCAGTGATTGCAAAATCTCAATGGGCCTCACAGTGGGAGATGAAGTAGATGCATGAAGAGTGAGCCTAAAAGAGTGACTTTATGTCTTACTTGCTGGACTGTTGCTTTCAGAGATTGCATAAAGAGAACTAAAAGCAAGATAAATCCATTAGTGTCAACGAAAGATTAAAACAACACTCAGATGGTTATAATTTGTGCAGTACTTCTTCACGAACAAAAGGCCTAGGGAGATGGTACAGAAGTTCAAATTCATTGTATTGCTGTAGGGAAAAAAAGAGATAAAATGTATCCTGTGGAATGGTAATTGCTGATTTCAGACAATTACCCCAGTCTTCCAAAGTGTAATGAAAAAATATCCAGAATGTATGACGTCTGTTGCAGTCAAAACAACAGGGGATCAACAGAAATAGATTTACCAGTATCTCAGCTGTCCCTCTTTGTTTTAAAAGTCTGGTGTGATTTCCTTACAAAACATGACAGGATACCTGCCTCTTCAGTGATGACATATTCTTCTATTTTACTTATTGTCTAGTTTCACTCAGCTTTGACAGAAAGGTGAAGACCCCAAAGGTACTCCAGTTTCCATGAGCTACATGGAAGCAGCTACCTTAGTGCAGAACACATAGTCACTATCAAGTGTCTCTGCTTAAAAAGAATGACCTGCACTTTTAAGCATAGAGAATTCATGGGAGGGAGAGCCAGAGACATTAAAAATACCTTAACAAATGGAGGCTTTTCAACTGTTTCAATTTGCCTCAATGGAGGCTTGTGTGTGTAAGGCAGAGAACTGTTCTGAGTTCAACTTCTTCAGCTTGTGGAGCTCCCCATGTTCACTTTTCCTGACTGGCTGGCTGGCTTTTACAGCAACTAAAGCCTTTTCTGTAGCAGCAGTCATGCAAGTGTTGGTTGGGCTTAGCAAAACCACAGGGTGTTGGAGGGTATGGTTCTGAAGACACAGACTGCCTGCTACCAGCTCCTGCCAGAGTCCCCAGGCTGGGGCTGAGGTAGGCACAGCCCCGTGGCACTGGCAGGTACAGGCAGGCAGCAAGGAGTGGAGGATGGGTTGTTATCCCAGCATTTGTTCCCCAGCAGGGCTAACAGTTTAGCAGTGCTGCATATGCAGTCAGTCTCCTGGGTGGAAGAACTACATGGATTTTTGAACAAGAGAAACCCAACCTGCATATCATGCATCATGCAAGGGAGTACCAGATTCAGAGCCAGCAAGACATGCTGAGAGCCTTGAGAGGATAGAGGTCAGCAGGGGAGCATCTGAAGGGCAGCTTTAAGAAATTCCAGCCACTCCAGACAGAAAGTCAGCCTCACTGGGGGCCCAATTTAAATGTCCCTATGCCAATGCAGACAACATGTGGAATAAACAGGAGGAACCAGAGACGTGTGCCTGCCCCCTGCGATGCTATGGCTTTATGGCATCACACAAACATGGTGAGATGACTCCTATGACTGCAGTGTTGGAATGAAAGGAACAGGCTCTTTAGGAAGGAGGGGCAGGGGAGGCAGGGAGGCAGTCTTGCCCTCTTTGTCAGTGACCATCTGTAGTGCATGGAGCTCCACCAGGAGCTGGATGAGAGTTAGAGCCTATGGGTCAGGAGTAAAGGGAAGGCAGGTACAGGTGACTTTTTAGTGGAAGTCTGATACAAGCACCTGAGCAGGAAGACTGAGCCAATGAGGCCCTCTAAGACAGAGAGGGGCAGCCATACATTCACAAACCCTGGTCCTCATGTGTAACTTCAACACCCTGACATCTGTCAGAGGGACAGGAGAGAGGGATATGAGCAACTTAGAAGATTTCTGGAACGCCTTGATGACAAATTCCTCCTCCAAGTGACAGAGGAGACAACAAGGAGAGATGCATGCTGAACCTCATTCTCACTAGTGAGGAGGAGCTGGAGGGGAATGTGAAGCTCAAGGGCAGCCTGGGTTACAATGACCATGCAGAGGTGGAGTTTGAGATCCTTGGACAGGGAGGAGGGCACACAGCAAGCGCCCTACCCGGGACATCAGGAGAGCAAGTTTTGGTCTCTTCAGGGATCTCCTTGGTGATGTGGAAAAAACCTCTGCAGGGAAGAAGGGCCAAAGAGATCTGGATGATATTCAAAGATTATCTCCTCCAGGCTAAAGAGCAATGCATCCCTACAGAAAATGAGGGAACAATGCCAATAAACCTGTATGAATAAGCAAGAACCTCCTGGATGAATTAAAACACAAACAAAGCTATAAAGGTTGCTAACAGAGGGTGGATGCAAGGAAAGGTAGCCCGGGAGGAACACATGAAATTGTCCAAACAGGCAGGGATCTGGTTAAGAAAAACTGATGGATGTCTTTCTGGCCAAGGACATCAAGAATAACAAAATCAGCAATAAAAGAAAGACCAAGGAAAATGTGAGTTCTTTCAGAAAGATATGGGAGACTTGGTTACCCAAGACATGGAGACAGCCAAGGTACTTGGCAGCTTTTTTGTCTCAGTCTTCACCAGCAATTGCTCCAGTTGCATAAGGTGAAATCAGAGATTGGGAGAATGAAGAACTGCCTGCTCTAGAGGACTGGGTTTGAGGCCATTTAAGAAAAACAAAGGTTCACAAGTCCATGGGATCTGATGAGATACATCTACAGGTCCTGATGGAACTGGCCAAGGGAGTGGCTAAGCCACTATCCATCACATTTGAGAAGTCACAGCAGTATGGTGAAGTTCCCACTGAATGGAAAAGGGGAAACACCACCTCCTTTTTTAAAGGGTAAAATAGTCATGCATTACATCCTGGTCTCTCAATTGGAAAGACATGGATTTGATACATGGACTACTCAGTGGATAAAGAATTTTCTGGAGTTGCAGTCAATGGCTTCATGTCCTGGTGGAGACCAGAGATGAGTGGTGTTCCTCAGGTGTCACTATTGATAGCAGCTCTGTTTGTTGTGGATGGCAGGATTGAGTGCACTCCCAGCAAGGCTGCTGACAACCCAAGCTGTGTGGTGCAGTCAACATGCTGGAGGGAAGGGAAGCCATCCAGAGGGACCCAGACAGGCCTGAGAAGTGGGCTTGTGTGAACCTCATGAAGTTCAACAAAACAAAATGCAAGGTTCCACACCTGGGTCAGTGCAACACCAGGTACAAACACAGGCAGGGTGGAGAAGGACTCGGGGCTGGTGGTGGATGAGAAGCTCAGTATGACCTGGCAGAGTGTACCTGCAGCCCAGATGTACATCTGCATCCTGGGCTGCATCCAAAGCAACGTGGCCAGCAGGGCAAGGAGGGGATTCTGCCCCTCTGCTCTGCTCTGTGACACCACTGCACACTGCAGTGCTGGACACATACATAAAAAGGTCATGGACCTACAGTAGGAAGCCCAGAGGAGGGGCACAGAGATAATCATGGGGCTGGAGCACCTCTCCTATGAGGACAGGCTGAGAGAGATGGGGGTGTTCAGCTGGAAAAGAGAAAGCTGCAGGGTGACATAACTGTGGCCTTCTAGTACCTAAAAGGGCATGCAAGAAGGCTGAAGAGAGGCTTTTCACAAGGATGTGTAGTGATAGGTGATAGGACCAGGGGGGATCCTTAAACTGAAGGAGTGTAGGTTTAGATTCAATACTAGAAAGAAATTCTTTACTGCAAGGGCTGTGAGGCACTGGAATGAGTTATCCAAAGAAGCTGTGCATTGCTCACTGAGACTGTTCAAGACTGGGTTGGATGGGGCTCTGAGCAACCTGCTTTTGTGGAAGGTGGTTGAGGGTTCTAACTAGAGGATCTTTAATGTCATTCCAAATCCAAACCATTCTATGACTGTGATGATTCTAACATTCCATTCCTCTATGTGTATATACCACATATATCTCCGAGGTGTATCCTGGCTGAATATGTTGGGGGGATTTTGAACACCATTGAGGGCTTATATTTGTCAGAGACTTTAATTTGCTTAACACAGTAGAATTTTTCATCTGGGTACTAAACAACTTCAGACATTCAACTGACTGAGAAATGTTTTACATTTTAGAAAGTTTTTCCACAGTCTTTTTTAAAAAGGCTATCAGGATAATATCAATAAGGAAATTTGACATCTGTCTTCTCCTGTTGAAGACAACTGGAAGGAAACATACAGAAAGACAGCTGACCTTTATATTTGAACTGCAGATCTAATACTGATGGAGGGTAACATTTTTGTAAAGTCTTCTTTCTCCAATGGTTGCCTACTGGATTAACTCCAGTCTTCTGATTAAAGTTCAACTAAGCATGTTTTGAGGAACAGAAGATACAAATTTTCTTTCTCAAGTGATAAACTTCAACAGAAACGTGTGGTAACCTTCCACTTCTTGTGTCTTCTTCATGGATCTCTAGTGGCAAGAGAATTACACTAAGACATTTCCAGAGGCTGACTGAAAGCAGGAGAATCCTTGCAACCTGTCTTCCTCCTAGTATCCAATTAGCAATGGCCTGATTAATTTGCATCATAATCCTTACATATTGAGGTTTTATTTGCTTTTAAAGCCTTCCTTCTTGAAGCAAGCAGTGTCGTGATTTCACAATGGCCAAAAGCCAGGCACCTACAAAAAAATTATTCAATCATTCTCTGCTGCTACAGTTGAACAGAGGAGTGGGAAAGAAAAATCGAAAGACTCATGAGTTGAGATAAGAATTGAGAAGAAACACTCCAAGGGCAAAAAAGACTCAAATTTAAATGGTATAAAGAAAATTTATTCATAGAATTAAAAGAGGATAATGCCAACTAAAATAAACCTTTAGAGCACTTTTTTCCCCAGTCCCTCCCTCTTTTACACCAAAGGCGTAGAGACAAAGCCTGAGATTTTTAGTCAGTTGGTTATTTCTACAAGTCTTTCTTCAGTTTGCTTAGGGAAAGGAGAATTTCTTTCTCCTGTGCTGTGGGGTCCTTCCCACAGGAGACAGTACTCTGTGAGCTGTTCCAGTGTGGTTTTAATTTTCACGAGTAGCAGTCTACCTGCTGCAATATGAGTCCCCCCTCCATGGGCAAACAGTCTTCCCACAATTGTTTTGGTGGGGTGTAGTCCTTTAAGGATGAGCTGCTCTAGTTTGGAAGCAAGGTTTCTCTTTCTGTATCTTCTCTCTCTGTTTGAGTTTCTCTCTAGGTTACAACTTTTCAGCATCCACTTGGTCCAGTGAAAGTACCTTTACTCAAGTAGATTTCTGCATCCCCCCATGCACTTCATGAGCTATAGGAGAACATACTTTGTATTATAGTCCTCACCACAGTTCTTCACAGCAGAAGAATCTCATTTCTAATTTTTGGAGCACCTCCTCTCCCTCCTTCCCCTCACTGACCTTAGTGTCACCATGTTGCTCTCCTCACGTTTCCACTTTTTGTTCTTCTCTGACTCAGGAGAAAATTGTTGTCTGCAAGTTCATTTGTTCTCAAGTTCTATCAATTGAAAAGTCTTCCTAAATATATCATCACAGAGATGTTACCAACTTCTCTAATTGGGCCTGCAACAGGTCCATTGTCAGAACCTTCGAAGATTGGCTCTGCTGGACATGGCAGAAGCTTCGAGCAGCTTTCTCTCTCAGAAGCTGCTTCTGTGGTGTCCTCTGCCCTCACTAAAAGGCAGCACACAAGGAACGAACAATCTGCCTCATAGAGAACCTATCCTGCATGCTTTAACAAGACTTCTCCATCAGCTAGCATGAATTTGGTACTATGGTCTGATTAGGAACGGTGGATAATGCAGCAACACACACAACTTTTTCAAAGTAACAAGAAGAAGGGATTTATTGAAAAGCCATCGCACTTATATAGGATAGATCATGCAAAACAAAATAAAAAAGGCTTATTGGTCCAAGAAGGCTACACTTTTTTGAAAACTTGCTTTCTGCAAACCATCACATCTCTCACGTCTCGAGCAGGTGTTTAATCATTGTTATAATGGTCCTTGAGCAGCCTGAGAAACCCAAGGCTTCAAGGCTGCTTTTTCCCTGGTTCCCAGCAGTATCCAACGACACTATGGTGTGTACAGACTGTCTCACCCATTTTTCATAAAGCTTTCACCTTATAAAAGCAAGGTCCAGGACTGTACAATTTTTTATTTGGACATTTATACAGTCACAAATAATGCCACATATGCTTACATTTTACCTATGCTTTATGTGTATAGTATATGCTTTATATTTATTTTTCTATTGCATGAGTCATCCTTTTCCTAAAACGTACATTTGGGGTCAGAGAAGGGAGGAGCAAGGGGAACAGAGACAAAAATGAGATCACTGCAGAATTTAAAAAATTTCAAAGTTTTTTTTTTCTGTTAGAATGTCTGCTTTTTCCTGACAGTGTAATTACTGCTAGAAACAGTTTAAGGGTCAATCATATCTTTCATTATGAATGAAGGAGCAAAGAGCTGGTTTCTCACAGAGAGAACATGACACGAGGTCTCCTGGAGAACCTAATCTGTCATTCAGCTGCAAACCTGTCAGTGATTTCAAAGCTGTTTCCACAGTCAAGGCATTTTTTTCTGTGTATTTTATTCACACTATCAAGATGCTATCACCCACATATTCCAGTTAAATAATATAAAAAAATGACAGCTCACACTGCAGCTCTGGCTTTTTCCATTTCTGATTCCAGCTGAGATACTAAGTGGGCTGAAATTCCCAAGGTTGCAATTACATCCTAAATGCTGTTTAGGTCCAAGAAATAACATCACTAATACCACATACAGGATATGTGGTACTTTTTTATATGATGCCACAAATGCCACCAGGGGAAAAGATTTCTGGGATTTTCCCTGGTCTAACTTTCACTCTGTGTTAAACTTGCCAATGTCCTGCCTATGCTACAGCTTTGATTCCTGCAGGAATCAGCAAGATCACAGAGTGACTTGTATTACAAATGCCACATCTAACCTTCTCAAAAGAAAATATGAATAACAAAAGATTAGACTCCTCTCTACTGGAAATATGTAAATAAGATGTGGTTAATAAAAGTAAGAACAGTAAGAACTATTTGCTTATCTAAATGCTCAGCTTTATTAGAAACAGTCATAGAGCAAAAACTAATGCTTGCATTCAATTGCTGACCAGGACAAAACATGCAGTTTTAATTTATTATTATTCATTTTGCAGATGCTACAAAACAGCATGCTACAGTCTGAGGACTGACAGATGTTTAGTCCTCAATTTTCCAAGTATAAAAATATTGAATAAAAAAACACTTGTAGAAAGAAATAAACTCTCATGCTTTACAATTAAATTCTGATATTCATAGTCAAAACGTGTATTTGAGGTCAGGCATTCATCACAGTTCAGTAGAGGACTGGCCTTTCATATAATTTACAGCAATGTGCAGTATTAAGATAACATGGTCTTCAGAGAGCAGCTGACCTCCCCCATTGCAAGTGATGTAACACCTTTCACTTCAGGGAGAGCACTGTTTGTGGAAAGGTCTTTATATTATGACTTAAATTAAAATTTATTTTGTATACTTGGGCCCAATGTATACCATGTATTTACACATTTCTATGCTGCTGAACACTCCAGCCACAAAGTACCACCAGTATCAGCAGGTTAGAAGGTATCTAACAGCTCTGCTGTCTGTATTCGTTTTCAGTGCTGCAATCATTAGCAGCGGTTGTGCAGACAGAGAATTAAAGATTTAATAACTCTAGCAGAGGTATGAGTTTGAAAGCCATGACACAGCAGTTTTATTGCTGCAGTGAATAAGAGGAAAAAGGAGAACTACAAAGACACAGAATTGTGAGAGCACACATCAGTTTAACTAGCAAAATAGGTAACTAGAAAGGGAAGATTTGAAGAAAAAATACCAAGCAGTAAGGTCAAAGGCTGCTGTGCCACACAGTCTGCCATTGCAAAACACCATGAAAGTGCTCAACAATATTACTTATGATACCGTTAGTTACTTTCCTTTCCTATGCATTTCACTCCTTGTAGTGTTTCTCCCTTTCTGCAGTCAAGCTAAAACTCGTATTGGCAATGCACATTGTAGCTCTTTTCTGGCACACTAGGCTTCTTCCCCCCCAGGCTATTTATCCCTTTCCCTCAGTGTAAGACATAGTGCTGTCCATCACAGTTCAGGGAGTGACACAAAATCAACTCAGAGCATGAAGCAAGAAGCAAGTGTTTGTTAGACAGACAGCAGATGTAGCCCTGCCTTTGGTGGATGCCTCATGTCATGGTCTACGAGGTGTTACAGTGTCATTAACCCTCTTCCCCTCACCTGTGGAGAAGACACGAGCCACTTAACCAGTTTGTTCCTCACAATCTCAACTGAACAAACTTCCTGTGACTGACAACCAGTGCAAGGATTTTTGTCTTCAAGAGAAGATTCTTTATAAAGACACCTGAGTTTGACAAGGATGCAGCACTAGTGCGAAAAGAAACATTTGATATCCATGCACTGATGTCATGCCACAGTTCCAAGACCAGGAGATCCAAGCAAGAGAAGCTCTGGCTTATTTATCCATTCCCCTGAATGGGCAAAGGACAGGTCACCTTGACCTCTTTATGACAGGCCCCAGTTCTGCATTTGGATTGTGATGTCTGGTTCCATAGAATCAACATGAACTGTTGACTTTAGGCTCAAAGGTGTAGCTCTTATTTAAAACATGAAATGGAAACATTGCATGAGTATGTAAGCTAATACCAGAAAAAAAGTCTTGATTGTCTAAGTTTAAGATAGTGTAGTTTTTGACACAAACTTCATAATCCAGGGAAAGACTCACAATAAACTATATGGAGCCTGATTGGCTTGACTTCATACCTGTTTCTCAGTTGTCTGTGATACAGGAGAGTGTCATTGACTTTAATGGGAATTTCCCTGATCACCTGCAAGCAGAGTTGGACAGCAGCATCTCAGCAAGTCTCTGAAGGTATGGGATATGGTTACAGCAGCATTTAATGGGATTCATGCAAACACATATATGAATATGCCAGAGCAATCCTTTTGAGGTATGTTTTTAAAGGCATTGGAAATTGTTTATGCACTGCCAGAGGAAGGATTTACATTGACTTTCAAAGGTAGGACAGCACCTTAACACAGACACGAAAATCAGTTCAGCAGCTCTTCATAACACTGCAGATTCAGGACTACCAGCAAAACCATGAGTTAGGGCATATAGAGACAGGGGATTTGAGATGGTATAATCACAAGTATCGCAAGTAAAAAAGCTAGAGATCTCTGGGAAAAGTCAGAAGTGCTAAATCCAGTCCATATAATGAGGGGCAAAGAGCAGTGCAGGACAGGTTATGATCCTACTCACAGGTTTAACATTTCATTCTTCCAGAGGCCCTAATAACTGCCAAGAGTTTACAGGAACCAAGATAAACCATACCATTTATAGAACTAATGCAGGCTCTGGAACCAGATTGCATCAGTACAACTTTCATATTAAACTTTTCTTCACATAATCACCTCCTAATTTATTTCAAATGCCATAATAGTATCACAAAGATATTCCAAATTAGGTATTCCATTTTTCAGGATCAGGACTTATCCAGATTACAGAAGTGGATTAGTAAAAGTCATGTTGTGATTACACCTCTCTCTTTCTACAGGAAGGTATAATAGGCATCACTAATGTATTGAGTGATTTTTGCCATGGCTTTTTGTTTGTTTTTTGTATTGTTTCAGTTTGGTTTTGAGTTTTTGGGTGGTTTTTTTTTTTGGGGGGGGGGGGTGGTGTGTGGGGAGGGATTGGTTGGTTGGTTGGTTTTGGGATTTCTTTTACAGCTAAATTCAGAAGGCAAGCCTAAGTTAGCATCTTCTCACCCATTGCCTGATCCATCCCTTTCACTGCAGTTCACAAAGGTGACAAACTAGCCAGCACGTTACCCAGGACTTCTGCACCATCAAAGCCCTGACTCAGCCAGACATGCGAATGCAGGATCAACAGGAAACCTTCCCCCATAATATCCTTCTTCCTCATGCTGCACAAATGTGCTGCTAGTAAGTCTTGCACTCTGTCCACTGGTTGCTACTGTCTGTGTGACTGGGAAAATGTGGCTACTGCAGCACTGGAATTTTTGAACAACTGGCCAGGCAAAAACCTTCCTGAGGCATTTTTGAAGGGGTGAGCCTGCTTGTCAGCTGCTGTTGATATACGTGACTTCCAAGATTTCTAGCCCTATTTTGCCATCATTTCGCGACAGAAGACTTTGTATGTGGATTTTGATGTATTGATCAACTTCTTCCTTTTGGCAAAGCAGCTCAGCAACTAACAAAAGGTGGTCCAGATACTGTGATCAGTGAGACAGACAGCATCACTTCTCTGTGAAGATATTACGTACAGGTGTGACAGCACAATATTGGAATACTGAGTTACCTGTCTGCAATCCTTGCTTGATGCACTCTGCCAGCAGAGAAGCAGACCACAGTTCTGTAGACAGACTTGTAAGGAGTGCATCACTCTAAAATGTGCTCATATGGAGAATCACGTTGCAGAGCTGTATGGGTTTCTACAAAAAATAGGTCATCTTTCCTCCTCTGCAGCCCTCTTACAATGGCCACATTTTGTTTTAAGTTTTTCCCTTCATAGTCTCTCCCTGGCCAGCTGTCTGGTTGTGACTTTTCCCCTCCTGCCTACCAGTAAAGGCCATCATTCACAGCTCTTCCCACTTCTTCATGGACGACTTAGCAGTTTCCTTTTGTCAGGGGAACATCTTCCCTGAACAGACAGCCCTTTTCCCCCCACAGACATCTAATAAGGCACTTGTTTTGCATCCCAGCTGTTAAGTAATTTCTCCAAGTAGTCATTAATGTCAATAACAGGTACCACTTCTATACAAACACAATATTCTACCTTGTGCAGATTTTTCCCTCTGGTTCATTGTTCAAATATGTACTTTTTTTCTTTCCCTCTGGAAACCGGGTTTTTTGAGATCATGTCACTCACTTGTCACTGTAAAGTAGCACCTGCAAGGGCTTCTAACTTCCTTTTTCATGGAGAAAGGGTATCTGACACAACATGGTCACAAAGAATACATCACAGAGTGAAGTCCCACAGCAAATTATGTAAATATTGTAGTGTTTTTTAATAACTTTTATCTTTTTTCATTAAATGTATATTTTTTTATCCAAGTGCTTTTGCTTTCATTTTGTACCTGTGTGGTTGCTGATGATGTGTCTCTCAATACTTGAATTGTTCATGCTGTGACTATTGCACCATTCTTTTTTGATCAAAATATGTTTTACCTTTCATCCAGTCCCATGAAGCTCATCCAGACAAAACTTCCAGACCTCTTATATTCTTTGAACTCTCCATGTTCACCATTGGATACCAAGGTTATTGAGAATATGAAAATCAAAACAGTTCCCTTAGAATTTTGTTCCTGTTTTGTAGGTTGTTGGTATAATCCTTAAGTATTTATTAAACTCATCACTCTGAAATTCTAAGAATGTTTAATATACTCTATGAGATACATGAAAAACAAATTTTACAGACTTAACTGTGTTGGTTTGGCACAGCCTGGTTTTTGGTTACGAGGGGACCACAGGGTTCTGTGAGAAGCTGCTAGAAGCTTCCACCATGTCCAACAGAGCCAATCTCTGATGGCTCTCAAGATGGACATGCTGCTGGCCCAGTTAGAGAGGATGGTAATGCCTCTGTGATGACATATTTAAGAAGAAAATCAAAACAGCGTGGGGGCAGTTTTTTCCCAGGGGTGGCAAAGCGCCACCACCAGGAGCTATCCTGGGCGTGGTGCGTGGCAATGCGCTGCCGCAGCCGCCGCCATCTCGGTGCGGCCCACAGCTTCTGCTTGCCCGCCTGGCTGCCCCTAGCCAACCACGCTGGGGGCAACAGCAGAGGGGTGGTGGCAGCAGCTCCCCTTCCTGGCGCCCTGCATGGCGAGAGGTGTTGAAATAGCACCAGCGCCGCAGCAGCCACCGCTGCTCGTGCGATGGCAGCAGGGCCGCATGGCCAGCCGCAGAAGCATAACAAGCGATTCCCCGATACAGAACCTAGATAAAACCCACTCCTTGTCACCACAGGACCTCACAAGAACCTTGGAATTAGTGGAACTTGCTGACAATGGTGCCGATAAGCAGCAGTTTTTCTTCTAGTCAGAGAAGAGGAGGAAGTGAGGAGACGTGAGGGAAAACAACACGGCGACACCCAGCTCAGTGGAAAAGAAAGAGGGGGAGGAGGTGCTTCAAGTGTCAGAGCCAAGATTCCTCTGCAAGCTGTGGCAAGGACCACGGTGAAACAAACTGTCCCCTTGTAATGCACAAAGTCCACGGGGTATGCAGAGAACCACTCGCAGCCCATGAGGAAAGTGCTCATGCTGGAGCAGGTGCATGCCAGAGGACGCTGTGGTCTAGTGGGAGACCTGAAGAGAAAGAGAGGGCCCCTGCTTCCAAACTAGAGCAACCTATTCTTTGAGGACAGCACCCCATGGACACATGACCCACGCCACAGCAGTTTCAAGAAAAATGTTTGCCTGTGGGAGCAACCCCACAGCATACCAGAGAAAAGACTTGTCTCCTTGAACAAACAGGAAAACATCTTGAGTGACGAACTGACCAAAATCCCCATGCCCTGCCTCCCTGAGCTGTCAGTAGAAAAGTGGGAGGGGCTGGGGGAAAAAAGGTGTTTAAAAGGCTTCTTTTACTTCTCATTATCATCCTCTGACTCTGTTAATAATAAATATACCTTTAAATTTCAACCTATTTTTCCCTTTGAGTGTTTTTTCTCCCAATCTTTATCTCAACTCATGAGCTCAACTCAAAGTTAATCTTTCTTTCCTCTCCTCTGCCCAGCTATAGCAAAAGAGAATGAATGAACAACTGTCATGGGTGTTTAAACCTGGTGTTTAGCCAATACCAAACCACAACACTGACTTAACAGAACCCTTGCAACACAATGAAGTGCTATACTTATTTTGCCATTGCAGTAAGAACCCTGACATAAAGATAATGGGAATAGAGACAGAACTGTACCACTTCTCAAAATGTTTTGTAAGAAGCTTTAGAGAATCATAGATTCACAGAACGACTAGGGTTGGAAGGCACCTTAGGCACCTTAAAGACACCCTAGTTACAGCCTCCCTACCCTGCAGAGGGACTCATCCCACAAGACCAGGTTACTCAGAGCCCCATCCAATCTGGTCTTGAACACTTCCAGAGATGGGGCATCTGCAGCTTCTCTGGGAAACCAGTTGCAGTCTAACTATTCTCACAGTAAAGAATTTCTTCGTAACACCTATGCTAAGTCTATCCTTTTCAGTCCATTCTCCCTTGTCCTGTCACTAAATGCTCTTGTAAATAGTCTCTCTTCATCTTTCTTATAAGTTCCATTCAGGTAGGCCACAATTAGGTCATCCCAAAGCCTTCTCTTCTCCAGCCCAAACAATCCAAATTCTCTCATATAAGAGGTGCCCCATCCCTCTGATTAACTTGTTGACCCTTCTCTGGACATGCTCCTACAGGTTCATGTCCCTCCTGTGCTGGGAACCCAAGAGCTGGACACAGAACTCCCAGCTGGGTGTCAGAGACCAAAATGTTACATTCATGGTTCAAATATTGTCACAAAGATTTTTGCCCATTATGGCAAAACTGTATAACAAAGCTGCACCACTAAAGCTCACCCTGAATGGGTCTCTGTTGGAGTCAGTGAGTCAGGGGTCTCTCTGAATTCTTCAGAAAGAAATCAGAGCGCAGGGATTGAATTAAAGCCTGTGGATGAAGTATATTAAGCCACTCACACATAAAGTAGACATTTAAGTAAAAGTAAGTTAGTAAGGTTTAGGGTGAGCTCTAGTGTTTTTAGGAAGCAAAGGGTCTGGATTCCACAGTAGCAGTTCAAGTTCTAGTGAAGGTTGAAAACATGATATTTTCAGCAAGAGGCTCCAGGCCCACAGTGGTAGACCGGATTTAGTCTTAATAGAGCTATAGTAAGAATATTGCTTACATTTTTTAGATAGAACAAGATAGATTGTATGCATAGTTCTATACGTAACCTGATGTGCTAAGAAACTAGAATTCTAATAGGTTAAGGAGTGGTGGTCTGAGTTTGCATCTTAGCTTGTTGGAAAAATCCTATATAAGAGAATGTATTGGGGAGAGTTGTTGCTTTCAGCCTTTGGCTTTTGCCAGGGCTTTTAGCCATCTGCTCTTGCCATTGCTTTGCTACTGCTTTGCCATTGTTTTTCTGCTTGCCTGTTGTGACTGACGTGCTTTGTAATAAATAACCTTTCTAACTATTAGCTGCTTTGCTTATTTAAGATAACTTGATGAAGTAGGAGCCTAAGAGCTCCAGAGTTGGCGCCTTAGAGCACCAGAGGTCGAGAACTTCACAGGTCTCCTGGATGAAACCCTGATCTGTGAGTTAAACTGCCCAAGGCTATCCCAGATACGAAAAGTGACACTAGTGTTCAAAGCATCTCAGGCCTAGATAAAGCTGGGAGAACATTCATGGAAGCACCAAGCCTAGCAGCTTTGGGGTAGAGGCCATAGCTCTGGGCTTATCTGTTGCCAGGTTTGCACAGACACCCCACCAGGTGTGTGTGGGTGCATGTGAAAACCTGTGGTCAGAAGCAGTGAACACCCATCCTCTGCTGTGCAGACTAGTTCATCTGCTGGACCCCCCACTTCAGGAAAGTCACATCTACACGATATTCACGTGAAGGGTAGCTTCACGGGAGGGGGTGTCATGGCCCATCAAAGGTCCCCCTGAAGGGTTCCCCAGGCCCAGCAACTGCATGTGATGCAAAATAATGCAACTGATCCAAAGTTGAACCTGGCCCTGGCTCCTCTTGACAGACAACTCTTCACACTCGATATACCTAGTGATGCAGAGGGAAATCCCTGTGCCACTCCTTCTGCCCTGTACGTTCTAAACAGTCTACAACCATCCACAGTTGCACTCCAGTCATGGGATTCATCCCACCGACTAATGGCAACAAGGTCATAACTTTCTAGCATCACAGTGGATTCCAATTCCAGCTTATTGCCCATGCTGTGAGGTTTGGTGTAAAGGCAGCTCAGCTGGGTTGTCAGGAGTTCCACCTTCCTAGAGGTGCACTCCTTAATCCTTTTGAGATATTTCCCTGATGTTTCTCTGTTGTCTCCTCTTACCTCAGGAGTCTCTGGCTCATCTCTGTAAGACTGCAAGTATGTTCCAGCACAGTTCAGACTCTGAGGCCCCTTGCCAGCACCCTGTCCCTCTTACCTTTGCCTATCATCCCACACCTTACCAGGGACAAGACTGATATTGTCCCCCTCCCCCAACACATTTAGTTTAAAACTCTGCCAGTGAGCCCCACTAGTTCCCAAGGAGACTCTCCTTTGCTGAGAAGTGAGTTCCATTTGATGCCAGCATATCCAGCGCTGTGTGGACCTTTCTGTTTTTAAAAATTAGCTCAGCTGTTTAGAGTATAGTGTTGATAACACTATGGTAAAGGGTTTGATCCCCATACAGGTCATTTACTTAAGAGCTGGAATCAATGATACTTTTGAGTCCCTTTATAGTCAGAGTATTCTGTGTGATTTTGTGCATTCTGTGCTCTCCAAACAGAGTGGTCTTTGTAAAGTGCCAGTGTCACAGCAGATTTCCCTTAAGCATGATCATGCCTCTACCTTTGTGTTCCTGGATTCTTCCTAACCTAGGAATCTACACGAATTTCAATGACAATTACTTTCCAGTAATGCCCACAATTATGGTCTTATGTACAGGTGGTATTTCTCTGCCAGTGCAATCAGGCCAAGTATTAATCTTTACCTCTGCCCACAATTAATTCTGTCTAGCCCTTGTGCACAGCAATAAGAGGAAAAAAAAATCAGTGCCTGAGTCTTCAGACTGTCAGACTACTACTCCATGTTAGTAGCACTACTCACCAACTATTCCATATCCCTCTCCCAAGGCAGGACCAGCAGTGTCCATGTCCTATACAAATCCTACAGCTTCTCCAATTGCCCCTTAAATATCTATCTCTATGAAGACATAGATACTAATCCTCCACAGTCTACTCCTGTGTTTCCAGAACCTACCGTCTGCTAAATGCCCTGAATCTTTGCACACTTCCTTCTACATATTTGCATCATGTTCATATCTATCTCACACTTTTTTAAGGCTAGTCTCTTTCTCCATATACACCTTCAGTTTTTACCAACTGCTGGTAATCCTCATTGGTACTCTGAAGGAAAAGATTTCTTACAGGGTTTTCTCTTACAGGGTTTTTTCTTTTTAATGAAGTGATGTATTATTGTTTTATATTTGGCTCCTGATCCACACTAATCTAAAGAGTAAGAACTCTTTTCCTAGTTATTCTGCATTCAGCATTGTCAATAAAAACTATACAGGTTTAATATATTGCTCTTACTCAATTTTGTTCTTGGGTTTTTTTACAATTTGGCCAACCACCTTTGGATTTTAGACTTCTCGAGGTATCCACAAATCTTCCCAGACTTTATCAGTAACTTTTATGTGGGCATTGCTGAGCAATTAAACAGAAGGTGACCCAGGAAGGCCTTTTTGCCAAGGTCCACTCTATACCTTTTTCTGATTTTATAATTGATCACCTAAGACAGCTCAGGAACAGCTATACAAAAAATTTTACACAAATCCACAGACAGAACTTCTATCAAACACAGATTTTCTAGCACTTTTACAATAATATCCCTCAAACCATGATTGTAAGTCAACATCTAATAGTACAGTTTCTTCTACAGCCATAGAGACAACAAATACTCTTTTGTAGAAGAAAACTAATCAGGTAGACACAATCTGTTTTTAACCAATACCTACTCACCTCCTCACTACATGCTGGAAATTTATAAGCAGATTTTTATGGTTCCTACATTTGTGGCATGAAGTCACCTTCTTCAAACCGCAGTCTTTCTCAGCTTGCACTGTGTTTAACTGACAGCCTGGAGTACAGCAATACAAGACATTGCCAACCGACCTCTCAGGGGAGTTTCTGCCTTATAAATTTGGAGTGAAATGGTGATCTCTGTGTGTTACACTAATTCCCCTATCTCTGGAACAGAAGTATGCGAAATTCCTTCCATGTGTAAGGAGCTCCGGATGCTGTAGCTGATACAAACCACAGAGAAAGTGAATCCAGAACTTAAGCACTGCTTTATTTTCCTTCCTGGCTAAGTTCTGTATTATTTTAACAATTGTTTGTCTCAGAGGCCTCCCTTTTCTACATGACCATCTTTTGCACAATTTGTAGAAAATTACCTCCATGGCTCTTGACTCTGTCAGATTTGGACAAAATAAGCACAGAGCTCTGAAGCTATCAGGGAAATGCAGTGGTATGATGATGCTCCTCTTGTTTCCATGGGAAACCATGTCCATAAATTCCAGATAAGAGAAGTCTGAGTGACACAACAAAGTATGAGCCAACCCACCAGCTGTTTTTGAATTTTTATCAGCTACAGACATTAATTCTGAGTGAGTAACATTCTTGAATTATAGCTATACTTTCACACAACAGCTATTTCCAGCTTGATTATAATTGCTTATGAGGATCCATGAATGTCTCAAAAATGGTCTTTTATATGAAGTGAGAAGCACCCTGGTAAAAGCGAAGCAGGAGGGGAAGGGCAGGTGCACGGCTACTATATAACCACAATCTCACTCCCTTAAGTTGGAAGCACAGTCTTAGGTAATATACACTGAAGATCCCCACTTTGTTCTCGCAGATGTACTCACTCTGACCCAGTTTTGTCTACTTGTGGAAATACAGGCCACTCATTTTGAACCATTTCTTGTCTTCATTGATTCATGGGCTTGCAATTTTCAAATATTTGTTCTAGTTGCAAAAACCAGTTTGATACACAAAGTAATCGCTATCTCATTAATTAATGGTCTTCTATCTAATGCAGTCTCCCTCCTCCTCACAGAGTCAGAATTGTTGAAAACTGTGTAAGAAAAAAATTATCCTTATGGCTCAAGTCATTATACTTGCAGCTGCATTCTTCTCCACAAACATGGTGTATGAAAAAGCAAACAATATTCACTCCAAATACAGTTTAATGCTGTAAAGTATTACATGTTTTACACAAACATTTAGTACACAGACTTAAATGGAGATGGAAGAAACCCCCAACCCTACACTACTCCTTACATAGTATTTCTTGAGTTAATGACTGTAAATTGAGTGTTTGCTAACACCAAAAACTAACCATCCTTTCTTTAAAAACCTGAAGCTTAACATTAAAGGAATGATGGAAATCCCTTGTCAATATTTACAATATGCTCAACACAGTATTGCATCCCAGTAAATAGACTAAAATACTAACTGAACCTAAAGACTAGGAACTAACTCACTTCCTGCCAGCAGGGAAAGAAAGCATCCTGGGGCTTTGAAACCTGCAGGTGCATATAAATCACTTTCTACTAAAATGTAATACAGCTCTTTGTGCATACTCTATCAATCTGTATGATCCAGTGCAAAGACTATTCCGTATGCCAACCATATACTTCTTTGGGTACTAATATTATTGAGTAGATGCAATTTCTAAAACTCGTAAAAAATGAATGTTTTTTATTTTTTAAATAAGTGTAGCTAATTTCAGTTATATACGTTAATACTAATTTAATGTAACGTGAAATAGCTAAATCTGTAAGTGGTGAGCTGCTGCTACAGAGGAATACTCCAATCAGTTCTACAGTGAAGCTTTGAACAACACATAGTAACCTTTGCTCACAAAATCTCCCACGAAGAGTACAAAGGCTAGAGGTTAGATAATAAAAACACAGGGGATGATTCTTGGCCTTTTATCTGCATTAATATACTTCTTCAATAGCTGAATGCCCTACTGAGACTTTTTAAATTACAAAATTACTTCTTTGTGAGCAGTCAGACTGCAGAGTAGAAGACAGCAACCGACAGCAGATTAAATAGAGCCCTTTGAGTCAGAGGCTGCTTTCAAGCAAAATATTGAGTAAAAAGGCTCCAGTCATTTTGAATAGTACATTATGTCTGCAGTTATTAGGTTCCCAAGCAATACTGAAAATAACTTACTTACCATAACATAATAATTTAGCAAACACTATTGAAAAGTCTTACTCAAAGTAGGGCCATGTTAGGCATCAGAAAACTTAGCTGGGTTCCAGCCAGCAATCCTATCTGTATAAGAATCTAATAGTAATAGAACTTTTAATACCTGAGAAGTGTTTGAAGCTGAGCATTTCATAATCAGGGGGAGAGGAAGGAAAAGGAAAAATAGCTGTTGTTTCAAAGACTAACAAACATCACTACATAAATTTTTCTAAACAGATTTCATACAAAAATTCTATCACTGTGTGTCAAAAAACCAGATATTTCAAATCTACTATCAAGTATTATAAATATGTAGTGTTCCATTTTATGTCTGTCCTGCTTTTAAGATTTGGCAGTCACCTGACAGTAGTCTACTCACCTGTTTTGAAGGCTTCATGAAAAAGGCATATCTCCTGCTTACAGTTTGCTTCAAGAGCATCAGCATACACCTTACTTCCTGCTTTCTAAGCATAAATTTTAATATAAACGTTTTAAAGGTTTTCAAATGCTTAAAAATTAATTCAGCTCGAAGTTCTTGCTAAAAGCCACTTTCATAAAGATGATACTGTAAAGAGTACATTTTTGCATTGATAAAAAACAAGTACATGAGACATATAAGCAAAAGAGAAAATCATATTTTATGGTCTAATACTAAAAAAGGAAATAATACTTAATAATAAAAGTGTACATTCAAAGCCTTATCCCACTTAGAGATCTGTTATTAGAGTTCTGAGGAATGTGAGTAGACCCTTTTTTCTCCAAAACTGCAGCTATTAGCAGCTACAATTGCTCATACTTGAAAAACATGGCTGCACTTTGCACCATTTTTTAAAACAGGCATTGTTGCAAGAACTACAGCCATTCTTGAACCTCAATACCAATAATCTTAAAACTAAATGGACCTAGACATCCCTTATCTTTACAAAATGGGCTGAAAAAACCCAGAAAATTGGAATCTTTTGCAAGAATGCAAGTATCACATCTCATTGCTCACTGAAATCTAGGTCTGCAGTTATCTACTTTTTTCCTATGTATAACCAGCAGAGCACTGGACTATTTTTTACATCACTTTGCACTGGTGAGAAGTCAGGTCTCAAATTAGATGTGCAGCTAGGCACCTATGAGTTTTTATAGTTTAATCACACTGTCAATCAATGCTGACCTGAGATCTTAGTGAAGGTAATGTTCACACTTCTGTGAGCCAAATTCAAAACCAAGCATGTCTCAAGAGGTAGAGAGGGATTTCTGTGACATTTCTGCAAGAAAGAAATATGCAGTATACAAGTATTCACAGGACAGTGGAAATACAATAAAATCCTTGAACTCCTACCTAGTTTTATGGACTTCTGTCAGCTCACTCTTCATTTACGTAGCCTAATTGCATGTACAGAGTAATCCAGCTGCAAACACTCATCTCCTATTGAACTTGGGGAAGCAACCATGCATTCTGTGATCCAAAGCAATGCACAGCCTGGGTGCCATACCAGGCTGGGAACAGCATGGGCTTTGAGCACACTCTTGTGGCCATTTGTAAACACAGCAAAATCAGAGCTAAGAAGGACACAGGATGGTATGTAGGCATCTTGGACTGCTTTCTCTCACAAAGAAAGTTACAAAAGAAGTGGATCAAGCACCAAAGGTGACCTACTACAAAAAGATCATTCCTTGATCCTGGTTTTTGAAAAGAGCTTTTATGCTACATCAAAAACACGGCGCAAAACCAAAGAAGATATTTTGTTACTTTAGTGTTCAAGTGCCCCCATGTTCCTGCTTCCTCTCTCTTCTTCAAAGAGGAATGAACACACTTCCCTTTTCCTATGACACTTGAAGTGCTGCCTATCTTAAGAAGAGACAATACAACAGTAGTCATTTATCATTATATAAATATTGTCTGTGCTGGAATGTAAGTTGAAAATCCATCCCCATTCCATGGCTTCCAACTTCATGTAATCTTCACAGATCTTTTCTTGTGTGCGCAGAGAAGGGTGACATAGGGAACTCCAATGAAGGCCCACCTTTCACTGGGCCAGAACTTTATGACAGGGCCCTGCTCAGGGATCTCAGAGGCAGCATCGAAGTAAGCAAAGCAGACACATCCCAGATATGCCGCAAGGCAAATCAAAATGTGCCTGAGAATAGCCACCCACGCATCAAGAAAGTAAAAAAAAAGGAAAGAAAAAAGTGTCAGTAATATAAACTCAGTAATCAAATCAACTGTATAACCATACTTCTAAGTCAGTCTGTCATTCACCATCTTCCCACAAGCCCCCCATAAGACTGGTGTCTGCCCTTCGCAAGGAGGCAAAATATTTGGAAAGGAAAACTAAAAAACTGTAGTTTATCCCTGATCTAAACAGGCTCCAGCTTTTTGGCTTCTCTGCACCTGTCAGATTTATGCAGAAATGCTGAGATATGGCACCTCAAACAAGTAACTGCGATTTGCTGAGCGGTAAAACAGAAAAGGCATCAAAACCCTTCACTGCTTCTCCACTTCATCATCATTAATTAATCACTAATCCTCATTCATCATGAGGATTACCATCATTATCAATCACAGTTTAAGTTTTCATAGTCACAGCTGTGGCTTTTAGTAACTAGTATGGCAAGGAATTCAGTTACAATTAACGAACCTTAAGAATACGATCAAGCCAAAGAGGCTCCTGAATCTGTCACCCTGAATAGCACGAGACTTGCTCTGGGCTTATAAAATCTTACCATTTCTTCTGTCTAGAACTAACCAGAAATAGCCACCAAGCAGCACAGAAGTACCCTTTGATTTGAATCAAACTCTTCATACATAATACTTACCACACACAGTGCAAATAGGGAAAATTAAATGAGGACCAGATCTCACAAAACGCTTTGTCACTGATCCAGCAGAAAAGTGCTAGCATCCACCAAAGACCTGAAAAGAGACCTAATTTGTATACACGCAGGTTTTCACACCTAAGGAGAAAAACATAAATAAATAGTTATAAACCAATGGCAGACATGTATCATTAAAATGACCACCATAAATGCACTTAGCAGATGAACTTCACTTACAGTAAGTCTGGCTCTGATACAAAGAGGTAAAGTAATAAAACAAACCATTTTACCAGTAGCTATGTTCTGGGTGTTGTCTTAAACACCAGTGTACCAATGGCAAACATCAAACTATTCCTATACCTAGGTAGGGGTATAACATTAGCTACACATGCAGTTCATTAACAAGCAGCCATGCAGCTCGTATTTGTAACTGTATAAAGACTTCTGTTAAATGTTAAGGCATTTATATTCCTCAGTAAGAGGTACTACTGCTCCTAACAGCACTAAACCATACACCTAAGCAGATACGCATATTAATCAAATTTGCCTTATTTGACGGATAAAACTAGACAACTGAGGTGAGTATTTGTGTGTTCTGACAAAGGAAAGGGTGTGTGTATTAAGAATATAAGGCTTTCCTGGACATGTCTGAAGGAGATAAACACATGCAACTGCATCCCATTTAAGGTAAGAGGCCTGGCCTCAGACTTAAGAGCTCCTTTCATCAGGACCTGACTGCCTAAATACCAAGAAGAAAAGGCAATTAACCTGCATGGTTCAACAAATTCAAGTCTGCAAAGGAAAACTGAAGCCTTACTTACCCAGTACAAGATCAGCCATAGCAATGGTACCAACTGTAATGACAGGTTTGCTCAGTACCACCATCACATACTGCAAATTACTTTTATAAACTTAAGACTAGATGTTGTAGCGTGTCCTGCAAAGGACTACTTTAAGGCAGAAAGATCACAATGAGAATAGCACAGTCTGCTAGAGTCTGTAATACTCCTGGGTTTTCTGACATCACCCATCACGGAGTCTTCAGTTTCTGCAGTAACTGTGCTTCAGATGGGGTGAGACACGCTTGCTGAAGAAGCAGGAGACTCAGAGTCACTGCTTTTACCACAATGAAGAGATGTAATGCAAATACCACCTGGACATGTAGCCTTTCTTTTATTTCTCAACAGACATGGACACTGATAAGAACTAAAATAGAACTAGTTAGCTGAAGGTCTAAAAAATAATTTATGCTGCCTGATCCTACCCTACTCTATTCTGAAGGAAACTGGATCCCATAAATCCTGCTCTTCTACTTCCCCTTTCATCTATACAATGCACAATATCCTCTGTTTAACAAAAACCAGTTATTCAAATACCAGCATTTTGGTAAACGCTTGTGAGCTCCAGTCATTTGCTATTTAAGGCACACTTAAATACACACTTCCAGCAGCACTATCTTCTAATGTCTTGAAACACCCAAAAAAGCATTCCAGCTTTTCTTCAAACCAGGGCAATATTGATTGATTGAATGTTACACAGATATCTCCCTTTCTATCCTAACAAATATTTTAAAGTTTTAACTAGCTTAACCTTTTAATCAAGGGAATAAAGGAACCTTTGATAATGAAGCAAGGCTCCTCCCACAGTCAGATTTCTAGAAGAATCAAATAATGGTCAGACCAGAAACCAGGGTAAACCTTCACTGCTCAAGGCTCAGAAGTCAGCTGAGCAACAACATTCTAGCACCTATCTGCACACGGAGGAAGTTATATGCCTGATGGTAACTCGCTAAATGGCTACTAACTTGATGACATTATAATCTCTGGCTTGGGCTAGGCAAATCAAAGGATACACATCCACCTTCCCACAAGATACCATCTTCTAGTAGAGGTTTTTTTTTTTTTGTTTTTTTTTAGAAACACAGGAAGGGATTTGTTGTGACAGAAATTAAAATAAAGTTTAACTATTTGTCTTTCAAGGACACTTGACTACTTTTTGCTCTTTTGATCACCTCCTACCCACAATACTCCCCAGCCCTACATTCTACCTTACCACATCCATATCTAAGAACATAATGCTCTTTTGTGACAGTATTATCTCCTTATCAAAGACAAACATTATACAGAAAATTTTCATTTGAAAACACAGTGGTTCTGATTCCCCAGAATTCTGTACAGAATTGACACAGCCTAGAATAGGAATAACAACAAGGAGTTTTGCTCTAAAATATCAAAAACTTCAGCATGGAACAGAAGCAACTTTTCCTTTCTTCCCCAAGTATCTATTTCACAGAAAAATTTCCACTGCAACCTGCCAGACTTGGATGGGAAAACCCCTCCTGGCTATGGTAGAACAGAACAGAAAAATAGCATATCTTTTAAATAATGCTTAGATTAATCTTCCCCCTGCAGAAGGGGATGAGATGAGTCCTTACATCTCAGTTTACAAGAATGTAACCCTTTAAATTTCAAAAGGATCAGTATAGCTTAAAAATAAAAGCTTTTTATTTGCCTTTTACACTTAGGAATTCATCCACAAATATCAGCAGTATTAAACCATCCCAAATGCACAACCAGAGAGGGCCCTATGTCACTTCTGGTCCCTTTTCATTCACCAGTTGAAAAAGAAGGTCTATGTCCTTAATTTTCTCTCTCAAAAAAAAAAAAAAGCTGGACACTTTAGTAACATATAACTGTCCTGGGGTGACTTTATGATTGATGCTGGATTTCCTCCCAGAAATTGTCCCAAACCAGGACAATGACCCTACAGGAAGAGTTTTAAAAAACAAATACCTGTAGGCATACCAACTCCTAGATTTGAAACAACAGTACTCAAACTGAGGAGACACTAACAACTTGTCCTTTCAAGATTTTCACGAGCTCGTGCCTGAAAGCTGATACTGAATGGACGAAGAATTGAAAGATTATCCAGTGCCACAAACAGATGCCCTTTTGCCCAGTCAGTAGTTCCTTCATGCTGTCATCAAAATGAGACACCATCAATATTGTTTTGCTACTGACCTTGTCCACAACTAACTTGTGTGCTTTTTCCAAGCGTCTTTGACCACAGAAACACACAGAGAAAATGAGAAAAGACTCATGCACACCTTTACAAAACATTGTTTAGAGAGGACTCCATTGTACAGCAGTGGCAGATCAGGGTAATGCAGCAAACAGAAAAATCTCTATTCTAACAGATGAAATCAGAATAAAGACATTTTGTTCTAACTCATTTTGATGGACATATGCAACATATAAGAGCAAGTGTAAGCTGTAAAATCTTTCTCAGACATGGGAGAAGAGGTGAGAAAGGAAAATTTCAAATGCTAGTGCTTCTCTGGTCCTTTCTGCAGTGCGTGAAGAGATAAAAAAAAAGTCTCTGGACAGCTGCTGGTATCACTATAAACAGAAGAACTCTCTAAAATGCAGAAATCGGTCTCAGGTTCTTCTCTATTTGCATTCTAGTTTTATGATTTCTATGGCCTTGACTGACATCTATTCTCCAAAATGTAGTGATTAACCTTATCTTTGTCACTCTGACTCCATCATATTATTCATATCAGATTCAAAGCCATAAAACACTCACAGTACAACTCTAGGAGTTGGAACATCTGCCATATGTGCTTGGGCCTTGCTCCATATTCCCATTAGCATCTACACTGCAACCATGCCATCACCTCATCCTTATGCACACCATACAGAAAAAATGCGGTCCATAAAGTGAAACCCAGGCCCTAATTTCACAATAAATAAACAAATTTGAGTTAAATCAGGTTGCAGCAAGAGGTATGTTGCAAGAACATAGAAAATATCTGAACTACTGTAATGTCCTAGAGACATTTTGACAAGAAGTCCTTGTCAAAAAATGTGTGAACTGCCAAACAAACTTATACTAGATTTGCTCCTGCATGTGGCAGAAGCATTTCTGATCTGCTGTCACAAGCACTGAAGACGGATCTAGTGTTATCATCCCACAGTGTCCTAAGGATCTGAGAAGGCAACGCTGCCTGCATACAGAAGAACTGTACTTACCTCTTCAACTCAGCAATGAGCAAAGCTGTGCAGGGAACTCCCAGTGTCATTAGCGAGATGTTGTTAATGGCAGGCTTAATGAAGGCCAGGCAGGTGGTAACTCCAGACAGGACACCCACAGCAGCTTTAAATCGGCTCCTGAATAGAGTTTACAGGCAGAAAAACTGCTTTTAATTCAAAACTTTTAATTTTTAATTCTAAACCCAGAAATTTCAACATTATTTTAAAAATGTAACAAAATTCAGGTCTACCTCTGCACACAGCACTGTACTTCCTCAAAAATGTTCTGTCTCATCATTCTTCAAGCTTTAAACATAGATTTTCAGGATATTTTCTTATTGTTAATGCCCCAACTTCAACAGCTATGATACAGTCCATTTTGCTTTCCTTTATCTCTTTAGAGCCTCTAAAGATACTGAAACTTACATGTTAAGTTAGAATACTTCCTTAATCAAATTCAACAGTAGGTGAGAAATTCCCAGACTTTTTTATAAGACTAAGATATGGTATATTTTTAGTAAACATGAAACCACTATTGTGCCCTATGTAAACAGCCTGACAACTTTTCAATTAAATATATGTTACCTTTTGTTTAAACTTCAGGTTTGCATTTCAAACAACCTACATCCAGTCTATGGCTGGGCTAGGCAGGAAGAAGGAAGATCACCATGCTGCTTTTAACTACTTTAACTACTGGCTCATAGCTTTTTAAAACAATTGTTGTCCAAGCATAGCCTTCTGTGTTTGAAATAGGGTCTCAATATATTTGCACAGTACATTCCATGGCCACAAGTGTCATTACCTTCACCTAGGCGCATTCCATTTGCCTTTGGCTTTAAAGTTTTTCCTTCTGCTGGAAAGCAACAAGTTACTTAAGTAGGAAGTTCTGTTATGACATGAATGTCTTAATGAATACATCCCAAATTGATCATTACAGATAATAACACTTGCAGCACTGCAAATTCTAAGTGTGATGAGGATGAAGTGAAGAGTACAGCTCTGAGTACATGACAGACATAATACCAGAGGATTAGTTAGGCAAAGCAAAAAACTTAAAAGTATTAATTAAACCATTTCTAGGTTAGGGTTTTGTCTTGGGTTGCGAGGTAAGATATACATTCTATCACCACCTCTAGCACCTTCTGATGAGCTGCTAATGGTCAGTCATTTGCAATAGCTACCCAATGCAGACTCAGCCTAAGGCAGGGCCATGTCTGCTCATGGGCCATCAAAGACACCCCAGAATGAGCCACAGAATTACATCATCCCACTGTGAGACGCCCCACCCCAGGAGCTACCTAACATTCCTACCTGTATATAATCTGGGGCTTGGGACACCAAGATATCACCACTAAATTCCCGAGGACAAGAGCTCTCAATAACTACCACTGGATGTTCAGAGAAGGACCAGACCTTTCTACAGGATCACTGCTTTAACAAGACCACATCCATGACTCCAATGGGACTGCTGCCCACAATCCTGACCAGCAGGGTGTCTGGATGTATTCTGACTTTGTCAGTTTTAGCCAGTGTCTCTGTACTACTGCCGTTATTGTAAATTTTTCCTATTGAATTGTAATTCTTATTTGGAATCCCTCACAACGTATTTGTGTGGAGTTAATTCCTTCTGCTGGTTTGCCTTCAAACCAGCACAGGCTTGTTGCCCAGAGTGTCTGTATACTTCAGAAAGGAATCAAGACCTTCCCTGTCTTGACACATTCTCTGAGAATTGGAAGGATAAGACAGAATCTTTCATCTCAGTATTTAGAGTTTTAACACAGTTAAACAGAAGCAGTATTTCACCCCAAAAGTATTATTATTCCTTTACAACCCAATAGTTTAACATATTGGTCCATACTAGGAACCCACCCTGCAATATCAGAAGACACTAATTCATAAAATGTAACCTCTAAGCTTATGGCTCATGGAGGCTCCTTTACAGAGTTTACAAAAATTATACATATATTTAGGACTCTGAATTCTTCACTTGAACTGAACATCTAAGAGTCACACCATAAACCAAAAGAAACCAGGAAAGCCTGTTACGTTGACAGTGTTCTGTAACAACACTACACTGTAATATGCAGAAGTACTAAATTTACACCAATGCAACAAAGCCATTAAATCACACAGAATCACAGAATATGCTGAGTTGGGAGGCACCCAGAAGGATCAACACCTCCAATTCCTAGCCCGTACAGCACCACCCCCAAGAGACACACCATGTGCCTGAGCACTGTCCAAACACTTCTCAAGCTGGTTCCTGCTCCTTCTATTCCCCTCATCATAGTGTTGAAGAGTGCAGTGAGGTCTCCCCTCAATCTCCTCTTCACCAAACTAAATGAACCAAGTAACCTCAGCCACTTCTCATACAGCTTCCCCTTCAGACCCCTCACCATCCTTGTTACTTTCCTTTGGACACCCTCTAACAGTTTAACATCTTTCTTATATTGCAGTGCCCACACCAGCCCCCAGCACTGGAGGTGAGGCTGCCCCAGCTCAGAGCAGAGCAGGACAATCCCCTCCCTTGCCCAGCTGTGATGCTGTCCCTGATGCCCCCAGGACAGAGCTGCCCCTCCTGCTCCAGGGCACTGCTGACTCATGTTCAGCTTGCCATCAACCAGGACCCCCAGGTCTCTTTCCATGGCACTGCTTTCCAGCATCTCACCTCCCAGTCCATCCATCCATGCAGAGTTGCCTCATCCCAGAATCCAGCACCTCCCCTTGCTGAACTTCATGTGGTTGATGATTGCTCTCATTCGTGGAGGCCTCTCTGCCCTCAAGGGATTTAACAGCTCCTCCCAATTAAGTGTGGTCATCAAACTTACTCAGTATTCCTTCCAGTCCTGTGTCCAAGTCCAAGTCATTTATGAAGACTTTGAAGAGAAGTGGGCCATGCATACAGGCTGGTAATTAAAGGTACAGTCTACCCAGTGAAAGCTATTTTGAGGTAAGGTCACTCTAAGCACCAAACTTCTCTCCATGCATTAGCAATTTCTAATCTGGCATATTGTCAAGAAAACAAACAAACAAACCCCCAACAATCAAACACACGAACTTAAAAATCTCCTGCAAAGAATAACAGCATAAGAGGGCAAAAGTCTTAGCAATCTTCAGAGAGAACAACACTGATGTTGCAATTCAAGCCTTTCCATTACCTCAACTTCTTTACTGCATAAAAGAACAACATAATGGGTTTTTTTTTTGGCAGGGGAGGGGAGTGCAAACCACAACCAAATTATTTAAACCAGCTATAAGGTATTTTTTTAAGCCTGCAAGGAAAAGAAAAAAAAATCCCTTTACAACAATAGGCTTCTAAAGAAACACTTAGGCTTTGAATAGCTAAACACCATCCTTAACCACTGCCTTAAAAATTCAGATGAACATTCACCTAACTTCCATAGGCTCATTTGTAAATACACTTCAGGGTGTACAAAAGGAAGAGTAAAAGATAGCTTCTCCTACATTAGCTGTAAGTTATAGAAACGACTCATCATAAATGTCTCCCTAGAATCAAAAAGAACAGACAATTCCAGAGACAAGTCATCTCATCACCTGAAGTTACAGGACACCCATCCTACTACCAGCAACTGCTGACTCAGGAATTTTTGAACAAAATGGCCTTAATGAAATACAAGCAATGGGAAGAGAATGGAGCAAGAAAAAACAGCAGTGATAGTGGTAACATTGATAACTTGCTGCCATTATGTGCAGGTTTAGGTGTCAGCAGAAGAAATTTCAAAAAACATGAAAGCATATGCTGTACATGCATCATTGTATGATTACCTGTCATTTCGAAAAACTCTGGGCAGGTATCTCCTAGGGAACCACATAGCAAGAGCACACATCAAAACCCAGAGAACAGCCAGCTCATCCAGCATCTGGCCCAAGAAACTGAGGGTGGCATGAAAATAAACAGATCCAATTCCTGGAAGAATTAATCAAGAGACAGTATTATGAACATCTGCAGACTTGAAACACCCTGCTAATGCCCAGAACTTCACAGGAAATGGTAGCTACTATTTGGTGCAGAAAAGGTTATAAAAAACACCAATTTTACTAAAAGACAATCCAAGTCATCATACCCTTGCTAATCATGAAGAAAAGTACGTTACAAAAGTATACTACAAAAGTAGCAGCTAAAAATGTCAGCTCCTACTAGAAAAGATGTGCATGAAGAAACATCAGGTAGAAAATTATAAAAATAAAACAATCAAGTAAAAAATGTCAAATTATGCTTCAGAATTTTCTCAATACCACAAGAATGGAAAAAACAAAGAGAAAAAGCAGTATCTGATGACTACTCCACAATACAGATTTACAGGTGGAAAGTGCCTACTTTCCCCCAGAGGGCTTTGATTATCCCCTTGATGTGCCTCCAAGAATGAACAAACTTCAGAATCTCACATCTATATCTTTGGGCCTTCTCAGTACAATGAAAACCCTATTCCTCTCCTGTAGCTGTTTTTTGGAATTAGGATTTCCTACACTCTCCTGAGTTGCACTGGCACTTCAGCTCTCATTTGAGCAAAGAGAGTCAGCACTACTGTAGAGTAAATCCAAACATACACACAAAAAAGAACATATGCAAGGAAGGATTGGAAGGGAACAGAACTACGGTCAAATTTCACACCAACATCAGTTTGCAAAAGGTATTTTCCCTCCAGAAACTATAGCCACTTTGGCTTTAAGCAAGCACAAGCAAGTTCTTCCATAGATGTCAGGATTGCTTTGCTTTAAAAAACAGTCAAGTACAAGCAGGAAAAACTGATGCCCTCTCTCAGTTCACACGAATTGGCAAACACAGAGTAATCAACTTACCAACCACGACTAGCAGAATCCATATTAAATATATTCCACTGTTGAAGCAGATTGCGTATTGACGAAACAAGCACATACATATGGGTGGCAAAACGAAAAACAAGACGTTGCTTATCTAGAGAAAAGAACCAAACAGTCTCACAAAGACAGAAAATAAACACATTTTAAATATCCACAGGGCTTTCTATAATAACATTTTGTCATTTAGTGAAGCCACAGTTCAACAAATTATGACCCTCTCTTTCTGCCTATGCTGAGCTGTTTTTGTTTAACATAATTAACCAGCACAACAACTTTCAGCAACAAAAAATGTGGCTAGTCACAATTCAAGTCAATTCCCAAAAGAGTTTTATTGAGCATCTACATTTAAGATTTTGGCAATTCATAAAGTGTACAAGATCAAGCTATTGAGCACCAGTGACCTGTCCTCTCAATGGCTATCAAGCCTAGAATGGAAAAAGCACTGGAAGTACTGGCACTGGGCAGAGCTAGAGAAGCTTTGTGGAAGTCCATTTATTGAGCAATAGTTATTGTCTGGAAGGTCTGAAATACAACGCTAGGCTAAAACAGTTAGAACCTTTTTTTGCAGGGTTAAGAGAGCCTGGAGCTTTAAGTCCTTTTCCACTTCAAATGTTTTCCCTTGTTTCTCCACTACAGACGATGATTGAAAACTAGGAAGGTGGAAAGGCTAAAATTCAGACCAATGCCAGAGATTTTACTAATTTAGTACGTATAATTTGTATGAAGACATGTTTTCTGGTATTTTTTTGCTTACAAACAGCCAAAAGCATGATTCTGTAAATACTGATCACACTTTACTATCCATTAGCAGGAACTGCCATTGTAGTAGTGATCACTCGGTCCTTCCTGGGAGCTGCCAATGCTGAGGGCCAACCATGGCACAATAACTGAGCAGTTATGAAAACTTTATTGCTGCTTCACAATGGGCCAAAGGACAGAAGGAGTCTCCAGCTGCAGCTTTCTCATGTTTGCCTGCTTAGCCCAGGCAAAAGAGTAAATCACCCCCAGAAACACTCTTCTGAAGCTGACACAGAAAACAATTTGGGGTCAAGAATATTCCTTTGGACATACTGCATCTTCACAGAAACTTACAAACTTGTACCAACAATAACAAAAATTTAGTGTGGAAATAATTCAAGAATAACAAAGGAATTCTTTCATTCAACTACTGTTGTCAATCTCTTCACACGGTCTGAGAACAGATTTTTAGAGGTAGATCAAGTTGTTTTAACTCATGTAAAGCAAACTACGCATTCAACAAAACAGGTTCACCTGAGCAACTTTCAGTCACAAAAAAACCCACCCAGTAGAGCCTGTCAGCGAAGTTGGGAATACAGTCATGGACCAGTATTCCAGTGCATGATGTGCTGGTACATACAAAGAACAGGAATACTTCCCTCCAAAGCAGGCAGGAACCAAACACAGTGACACCAGGCATATGAATGAATCCTCCGGGTTCTTGCAAGTGCCCTATGAATTTTTGGCTTTTAGACACAAGCCAAAGGGAAGTGTCAAGGGGCAAAAATAGGTGGTTAGAAACCAAGTGGTTTGGAAAATTTCACACCTCTACAGTTGAAACTGACCAATGAAGAAAATCAGAACAGGCAATCAGAGTTTATCAATATTTGTACAGAAAGTCCTTACTCCACCTAGGAACAAGATGACAAAGGACACGCTGGATCTATTTATGACAGCTGTAGCAATGTAGATTTATGCAAATGAGTAGCCAGCAAGGGAGAAGTTCTGTGCTGGTAGTGCTCCTCTGCAATGAACTCCCACTCATGCTAAGGTCCTGCCTGCAAATGCAAGAAACCCCTTGCAAACTGGAGCCTGAGCATGACTTGTACTCTTCGCAGGGGCCATCAGGAGGATTTCCTAACATCTCAGAAGCTGAAATAATTGTAATACTAAAAATTTCAATATTAAAGTATGGCTTCAGAAAGTATGCTGCATGACATTTTTTGTATTAATTTACAATTGGCCTCCATAATTTGGTAATGTACAATTCGAATACTTTGATAGTTGAGATAAGTGCAAAACTTTACATCAGAAGTACAGCATGATTTCCTTTGGCATCTGCAAAAGGTAATGATTAAATGTTATAGTTCTGGAAAATAGGCAAGCAGCCCTTCAGTAACTGTCCATTCATTTGGCTTCATGCAATTCTGGACCTTTAGTTTTAATTTTCAACCAATTAAATAATATATAGAAATTCAGGACATAGGCCTAGAGGACAGAGAGAATAGGCTTGCTTAAATCACAATCATGCAACTTCACTCACATCTGGCCATTGTCTTGACACAGTATGTTTCCTGCAATCCTACCAAAGCTCATGTATTTGTCACTATTGATTTCACCTCCTAGAAAGCAGCTGCAGCACTCAACTACCACAATGTGTCTATTGCATTGTGTCTTTCTGAGCAGAAAGCACAACTGGTCTAAAGTAGCTCCCAGTGACATCAGAGGGTGTGTATCCTCCATACCCTGGTACCTAAACATGATACTCACATATACTAGAACTCTTCTCTCACATATACTAGAACTCTTCTGTGGTAAAAAAAGAAGCTGTAGGGAGAGTACAAGCATTCTCTCACACTCTTAAGACTACCTCATAACTTTTAAAAACTTTTATTTCCATGCCACTAGGGACGGAAAGAAAAGAAGTAGAATAAAACCACAGTAATTCCTTTTGTAAATGAAAATTACAAGCACAATTAAATGCAAGATATTGAATTGCTAGGTACTGACTTTCCTAGCCAACAGGGAAAAAAATACTGTTTTCAGGTATTTAAAACATAAACAATACATTTTATTTTGTAAATACCTCTTCACAGAGAAAATTATTTTGATCATGTGGAGGCATTTGTTATTGTCTGAAGCAGGCTTACACTGCATCAGAACACATTATTCATTTCAGAAGGAAAAAGAAATACATACTTTTTTTATAACTATTCCTTCCATTTGAGCTAGAGCTTTTTATGGTCTCTTTACTGAAAAAGTGTAAGACTGGAATCACTTTAGACAAAAACCATGATAAGTCTAGCTTGTGCATGTTTTAAAAAATTAGTTTGATCAATTTATATAAAACCTCTGAATAGATTTTTCCTACTGATTCTCCTACTAATCCTGTTGAGTGCTTTGGTTTAAGTCCCACCAGAAAATTAATTTTTAAAAAAATTCATTTCAGATAAGCTGCTCTAATTTTGTGCTTACATGATTATTGCGTGAGACCTCAACCACAATTCTGACATCAGCCACGGCAGTTTAAAATGTGGATTAGCAAGGTTTTAATCTAAAGCTTAATGACCCAGATGCCAGGTTCAGGTCTGCTCCCTGGAACTTCAAGGGAGTTTGAAATAGTCAAAACAAACTCCTCCTAAAAGGAATAAAATTTAGATGCCACCTAAGGTACTTTTTAAAGTAGGACCAAAACTTCCTAACTGTTCTGTGAGCAGCTGGCTTTTTGAGGACACAGTTGCACAACCCCATCAATCCACTGCAACTCACTGTTATAATTTTCAGAAGTTGCTAATACAGAAATCAAGCCCTAACAATGACTTGGTATTACTGAAGAGAGCCTAAACCGACTACCCTCAACACTGCCTCTTTTTCTCGTCCCCTTTCAGTGTACAGCTTACTGATTTGTATACAGTTGCCACAACAAAGCAGGCTTCGAGGCAGACTTTCTTCTGTGTCCATCCACCTGTCTGAAGTTATTCATCTGGACACAAGTGCAGTTTACAGCATTTTGGAAAGCTTCTATATCACTGCTAATGAGCTCAGTACAGTGTTGTGATTTAATCCCACCCAGCAACTAAGTACTGACTGCCCAGCTGCTTGCTCACGCCCTTCTCAGCAGGATGGGGGAGAAAATCAGAGGGATAAATGTCGAACAGTTCAATAGGGAAAGCGTAAGCTGTTCGCACAAGAAAAGTGAAATAAGGAATTCATTCAGCACTTCCCATGGACATGCAGATGTTCTCCATCCCCAGGAAAGCAGGACCCCATCACTCATAACAGTGACTTGGGAAGACAAATGACACCACCCTGAAGCCCCAACTGCTTCTTTCTCCTTCCTCCAGCTTTACATGCTGATCATGACACCATACGGCCTGGGAAATCCACTGAGTCAGTCGGAATCAGCTGTCCCAGCTGTGTAGCCTCCAAAAAATTTCTGCACCCCCAACCCACCTGCTGGGTTGGGTGATGTCAGGAGCATAAAAGGTCTGAGTAAGTCCTGCTCAGAAGTAATGAAAACATGCTTGAGTTATCAGCCCTGTTTCCAGCACAAAACATCACCCCAAACCAGTGCCCATGAGGAAAATTCACTCTACCCTAGACTGAACCAGCACATACAGTAGGATACCCATCCCCCTGCATAGTTGGCTACAAAACACATTTGCTGTCTTCGATAACTTGTTTATCCTGACCTTTTCCTCCCTTTGTTTTTGGTTCTTGCACAGTGACATCAGACACACAAAAAAAGCCAACAGTTTCCCTCACACACCCTCAAAATTCTTTAGTGGCACAGACTAGCTACCATCTTTAGTAATTTGGCAGCTAAGTACAAGAAAAAAACAAGTTAGCAATGTATATAGTACACCATGGAATTACTTGCTCTGTATGTGCAGAACCTCCCATGATACAAACTCCAGTAGGGGAAGCCAGACATCTACTACTTCTTCCACTATGTGCTGGCAGTCAAAGAAACATGGCTTGAAAGGGAAAGAAAGTTCACACAAGGATGGAATTTTGGGGGAAAAAAACCTGCCCACTTTAAAGTATAAAAGACAAAGCAAAAGCTCCAGCTTCTCCTCCCCTACAGAACAGAATACAGACAGCATTTTTGCAGGTTTGCTCCTGGACAGGTGATTTTTATAGAAGAGCAAACTACCCGAAAGCCCAATGGATTATCTTACTCTAGTGGATCTGTCACTGTCATTCTTTACATCAACAGGATGTCGGGAGCATTGCTCTCTTTCCAAGGTGCATGGTACCGGGCAGTCTGGCTCTGCTGCTGTGGTTGCTTGTGTAAGTTCTCTCCAGCAGCTGAAAGGTATTGGAAAGGTGTGAGAGGACTTGGGGGTAAACCATGACTAACTGGAAGGAAGCAACAATTACATTATTCCTCTTCCCTCTCCTTCTATTCTTCAGTTGCTTTCTTAAAAAGATATCTCGTCCTCTTCCAAAAATACACTCCTGACTTCATCCTGCAACCTAAAGGCAAACTCTCCATTAAAGTTTTTCCATCTTGGGGATGTTCAGGAGAAACCCAGTTCTGCCTCCAAACACCAAGGTACTTTTTCGTGTTGACCCATCACTGCCGTGCATACCCATCAAGGCGCTGACACCTGTTTGTGCAAACTGGTACTAGACCAGGGAAATCCCCAGCACCAAAAATTCGCTGCTTGGCCACCGCAAGTCTCGACAAAGACAAGGACAGGGCCTGCTGCCCACTACTTACCGGTACTAGTATGACTGGCAAACCTCCCCTTGTTATACCTAAAAAACTAGGTAAAAATTCCCTCACTTTAGGCATGCCAGCGACCGGAGAAGGAAAAGAAACCGACAGCCATAGAATCGCACGCTACAACCTCACGAAAACCCCGCAGGAGACGGAGCCGGCAGGCAGCAGGAGCCCCCCGGGCTGCAGAGGGACCTGCTAGCCGCCGCTCGCTCGCCCACCCGCAGCCCCCCGGCGCCGAGGCAGCCGCCGCTCCCGCTCCGCCGGGCACCGCACCGTGTTGTAGAACTCGGCGATGGCGGGCACGATGGTGTAGTTGTCCTCGCACCAGTCCACCTCGGAGCTGCCGGCCCGCAGCGGGTCCCACCACAGCAGCGCGCCCATCGCGCCCGCCCAGCCGCTCCGGCCCTGCCCGGCGGCGCCGGGGGCGGTGACCGCGCCACCGCCCCCGCCTCGCCCGGCCCCCGCCAGGGGCGGGGCGAGCCCGGGACGGGCCTCCACGGGCACAGCCCGCGGGGCTCGGCACCGCTTGGGTTTCCTGCCCCTGTGCCCGAGGTCTCGGTCAGGCGGGGGTGGGAGCGCCAGTTCCCCGCTCCCCGGCGGCTTTGAGCAGCCGCTGCTCCGCAGGCGTGGGCAGCACGCCCGCCTCCCTCGTACCCTTAGAGATACCTCACACAAATTACAGAACTGCTGGGGTTGGAAAGGACCTCTGGAGATCACCGAGTCCAACCCCCCGCCAAAGTAGGGCCACCTAAAGCGGTGACACAAGAAATGCGTCCAGGTGGGTTTTGAGTGTCTCCAAAGAGGGACACTCCACAACCTCCCCAGGCAGCTATTAAGTGCTCTGCCACCTCAGAGTAAAGAATTTCTTCATGTTAAGGTGAAACTTCCTGTGTTTCAGTTTAGGGCCATTACTCTATGCTGTGCCACCACTGAAATTTGTCTGGCGCCATCCTCTTGGCACCCACCTTCGACGTATTTCTATGTACTGATGAGATCCCCTCTCAGTTTTCTCCAGACCAAACAGGCCCAGCTCCCAGAGTCTCTCCTCACAAGAGAGAAGCTCCAGACCCTGATCATCCTTGTGGCTCTCCACAGTAGCTCCTTGTCTCTCGTGCTGCGGAGGAAGTGGACACAGGACGCAGCGTGTTCCAGCCGCGTGATGGAGAGCGGCTCCCCGCACGCCCCTGCTCCCGTGCGCAGGAAGTGCTGGACACGGCGCCAGCAGGGAACAGGGAAGCGCGTCCCGGCGGGGGCCGCTCATGCCGCACTAACAACTCGCCTTCCCCTGAAAGCCGCTGTGTCGCGTGTTGATGGCGCTTCTTTTTACAGGTGCGAGCGCTCTCAGCCCCGGAGCGCCTGCGTGCTGCTCCACGGGCCGTTCCTAAGGAACAGTTTCTCCCTGGCGAGCGGCACCTCAAGCAACCAGTGACGGGCCCGGGCCTGCCCCGGCAGGAGCCAATTGCCCGAAGCCGGGAGCGCGGGCGGGCCGGGGCCTGGCACGCAGCGAAGCCACGCCCCCTGCGTAATAGCGTCGCTCGCCATTGGGCAGTCGCGGTCACGCGGGGCGCGTGTGGCACTGGTCTCGCGAGAGCTTCTGGGCGTATGTAAGAAGTGCGGGCGGAAGTGCGGCCTTTTCCCGCGGCGTCGAGACGTGGGCAGGATGAAGGTAGGGCCGCGCCGGGCCGGGGCCGCGCTCGGGTAGGGGGCTGGGGCTCCCCCGCCGTAAATGGCCCCGGCGCTGCTCGCAGAGCCGCTCTTGGTGGCCGGTGGTCCGTCGCGGCGGGGCTGGAGCGCAGCGGCGGGGCGGATGGGAGTGGATTGCTGGCGGGCCGCGCTCCCTCGGTCGCGGCTGTGCTGCCGCGGGGTTTGCGGAGCAGCCGCCAGGCTTGGAAGCACTTGCGCGGGAGAGAGGCCTGCGGAGTCACTGCAGGGCCGGTAGAGAGGGGCCGTGTGCGCTGCTCCCGAGGCAGTGGCAGCAGGCGCCCCTTCAGCTCTGCAGCGTCCCCGGGAAGCACAAGTGGTCTCCCCCAGCAGTGCTGTTCCCTTGCGTGTGTGTCTAATGCGGCCTGTGCTGAGAGGGGTTTGGAGGAGGAGGAGAGCACAGGTTTCTGCTGTTCGCGTTCTGTGGCCGACCTCTGACAGCGATAAAGTCAGTTTTCTCTGCGACTCAGTGAGTTGTACAGCCCAGTGTGGCCAAACGTAGTCCTGCCTTGGCTTTCCGAGTGTGGTGGTGACAGGTTTTTCTGGTGAGCATTTGTGTAAGCAGCTGGGGGATTCCAGCTTTGAAATGCCAAGCTCAAATTATCAGGTAAATTCTGACTTTTTTGTTGAAGCATTCCTCAGAAGTTTCAACCAGATTTTTTTTTGTTTTTTTTGTTTTCTTTCGCTTTTAGCTCAACATCTCTTTCCCGGCTACTGGCTGCCAAAAGCTCATTGAAGTAGATGATGAGCGTAAGCTCAGGACATTTTATGAAAAAAGAATGGCCACGGAGGTGCTGGCTGATTCTCTTGGTGAGGAGTGGAAGGTAAGTAGTGCAGAAATTAAGAATTGTATTTGAGAAGCTTAAAACACAGAATTTCTCCAGTATGCACTGTAGTGCTTGTATGATTTGCAGTCAAGTTAAAAGATTCTCCTGGTATATATGTATTGGACTAAGGGTGGCTTCTTCGGGTGCCTGAGTGGGGGGTTTTTGGTTTTTAAAGCCTTGTGTTTAGAGTTTCTTGCTCCCCTTCACAGTAGCTTATTGCTCTTCATTTGAGTGCTGTCTCTTGGTATTCAGGACAAGTTCAATCTGCAGTATAAAACTGCTGTTTCGTTCAAAATTGACTCTGTTTAAACTGCTGCTAATGTACAGGAAAAAACATGTTGGGCCTGGTGGATGAGCTTGGAATAGTAAGTGTTAATGTAGACAGTGCAGCTGAATTTGAGGAGTACAGTCTTTTCTGCTGCCATCTTCAGAAGGAATGTGATCAAACCTATGCTTTTCCTTTTTATCTGTTTATCAGTAGTCTAGGTACTCCTGTGTTCTGTTTCTGTGCAGATTTCCGCTTTGTTAAGATAACTGTAAGATAGTTACATTTTTAATTTCAGGAAAGGTAGACAATAATGGTAAAAGATTTTTGTACTTTCCAGCAAAACTTCAAAGGGGATGTCAATGACACCAAACGTAAATTCTGGTATACGGAGGTATTTTTTACATTTCTTGAGTAAAATTTCTGAAGTGTTCCACAGGTGTTGGTAAAAGTTGTTTACAGTGACTTATGCTGCATCATGCACCTGCAGTGTGCTGAGGTGTCTGCTACTTCTTGAGCTAATAAAGACATGAGTGACTCGGGAGTGTTTGTGTTTTTGTAGGGATATGTTGTCCGGATAAGCGGTGGCAACGACAAGCAAGGCTTCCCCATGAAGCAGGGTGTCCTGACGCACGGACGTGTCCGCCTTCTGCTCAGCAAGGGCCATTCCTGCTACCGCCCCCGGAGAACCGGCGAGAGAAAGCGCAAGTCTGTCCGCGGCTGCATCGTTGATGCCAACTTGAGTGTCCTGAACTTGGTCATAGTGAAAAAGGGTAAGAGTTTGAGTGTGAATGTCTTAAGAGTCCCTCTGAGCGTTGCACTCTTGTAATACTAAAAATGGTCACTAAAATGTGTCTTGTTGCTGCCAGCAGTCTGATCATGTCAAAGCAGCCAGGGGTGATGCTATTGACAGATAAACCCCAGACATTACCAAGCATTACCTTGAAATCTTGAGTATTTTAAACTTAGTGTTTTGCTGCTGCACCTGGTGCTCAGTAGTGTAGTAATTGGCACATTTAAACTTACATTCCCAAAGGTGAAAAGGACATTCCTGGGCTGACTGACACCACTGTGCCCCGTCGTCTTGGTCCCAAGAGAGCCAGCAGGATCCGCAAGCTGTTCAACCTCTCTAAGGAAGATGATGTTCGCCAGTATGTTGTGAGGAAGCCTCTCAACAAAGAGGGTAAGAACTCAAATAGTACAGCTCTGGGTTTCTGTTAATTACTGCCGAGGTGTCCAGCCTACTGCACTGTATAAAGCACAGTTAATAGTGCCTCTGGGACCCTAACTACATTTAAGCTTTGTCAGCTGTAGCTTATAGGAAAAAAGTACACTTTCTTGGTTGCCTCATTTCCTTCACCCCTCTCTGCCATGTTTTGTCACAGTTTCTTAAAACTATGATCAAATCTGGAGAAATTTTTACTAGTATTTCTAAGAATATTCCACCAAGTAGTTGCTAATAAAGTTAAATATAACGTGGAATGTTAAAACTTTTATGGTGTGGGGGAAAAGGCAGTGTAGAGAGAAGGTGCTAAGATTCTTTCTCCCATGCTTATGGCAGGCAGTCTGAAATTAGATTTTATTGTCAGGGCACTGCTTTGCTTACTACCTCTTGCAGTGTAAGATTTTTTTGCTTTTTATTGGTGGGGGAAAGAATATAAGATTTGGGTACTCTGAAGCACATCATAGGAAATAATACTCTCCATTAAAGATTATGATCCTACTGGATATAAGACTGGTACATGACTGCTAAAGTCTTAGCAGGATTGCTTAGTAAAATTTTATTTTACAAGTATGTGTAGTGTGTTTTGTTTGCTCATTGTGGACTATAGATTTGTTTTTTGGGATAAACTGTCAAACATAAGTAAAATTAAAGATGGCTTTTTAATGTTGGAAACAATAGCTTGTTCTGGATATAATGAACTTCAGCTATATAATAGTACATATACTATATGTGGAATAGCTATGTAATGAGTTCCTTTATTGCTAAAAAATCTAGGTCTAGGGGGAATTACAAGAGACAGACCTGCTAAGAAGCTAGGAATTCACACTTCATTTCTAATAACAGATCATGAGATTAAGACAGTCTATTGTCAGTGCTTCCTCTGGTGATAATCAATTGTTTTTCCTGTAAATCTGTGAAGATTTTTGAACTCTGTAGTTGCTGTAATATGTAGTACACTAAGTCAAACTTGCTCTAGAGTTGGCTAGATGAAGCCTCTGGCCTCTTTGGAAGGTGCTCTGCTGCTTGTGCTGATCTGTAATGACTTCTAGGCAAGAAACCCAGAACAAAGGCTCCCAAGATCCAGCGACTGGTGACTCCTAGAGTGCTGCAGCATAAGCGCAGGCGTATTGCCCTCAAGAAGCAGCGCACTCAGAAGAACAAGGAGGAAGCTGCAGAGTACGCGAAGCTGTTGGCCAAGAGGATGAAGGTATGTTTGCCATTTTAGCTCAGCTGTATGGAATATAGCTCATTTCCCAGAATCAAGGGATTTGGTAAGCTGGACTGTACTTCTACAGCTGCTCTGTACCTGGTCATTTTGTGTGTAAGTGCCCAAATGTGAATATAACATAGCTGGTCAGTTGGTGTCTTCTGAATACTGCTTTCTGTTTCTGCCAGTCATAGAGCAATAGAAATTAACCAGGCCCACTAATTTGAGAGCTTTTTTTGAAGGAAATAAAGTTACAGCCTCCAAGGATATTTTGTTCTGTAGCTGTTTTAGTTCAAATTAATTCCGATTTAACTTCAAGATGCCCAGGCATTTGAGTGATTGTGTGGAGAAATGGTATTAAGCTGTTGATTTTGATGGAGCATAAGTTGGCAAGAAGGTATTTGTTAGGATAAGTTTGCTCTTGCTCCTAAAACTGCAGTGACTGATGAAGCAGTACTGTAAGCAGTACAGCTGGAATATTTAGCACAGTAGTACACTTCCTGAATTTCATGACTTGCAGAGAAACAGAGATGCACCTCTGGTTTCTTAACTAAAGTTTTGAGTGCATACTGTGCAAACTCAGTATGCTGGTTTGGCTACTTGCAGAATTCTTCTGACTTGTTAGAGGGGAGATTACTTTGCTCTATTGACTTACAAAATCCATTTCTTCAAGTTTTATTTTCCCTAGTTTGTTCCTTGGTAAATGTTTTGAAGTGCTTGATGACACTTAACATCTTCTTTCTCCATGCCTTTCAGGAAGCCAAGGAGAAACGCCAGGAGCAGATTGCCAAGAGGCGCCGGCTTTCTTCTTTGAGAGCTTCTACATCCAAGTCTGAATCAAGTCAGAAATAAAGATGTCATACACGATACTAAAAAGACATTGTACATTTAATTACCAATAAACTCCTTTGTTGGTGAACTTCCAGTATGAGACTTTGTAGTGTATGTTGTTACTGACAATTTCTTAAACAGGAGTTCAGACTAACTGCATCATGTACACAAGACTGGAACAACAAACTGTGATGTTGATGCAGTTATCTTAAGAGGAGATTGTGTCACTTTTGATCCGGAGTGTAACATTTGGTAGAACTTCAAACCTTCAGCTGATTCTTGGTAGAATTAAATGCAGTTCAGATGCTCACTTGGAGCAGGTTCCCCAGGGAAGTGGCCACAAGCCTGCCAGAGTTGTGGGAACATCTGGATGATGCTCTTGATCAAAATCTTTAGTGGTAGTCTGTTAAGAAGCCCTGGTATTGCTCTTGATCTTTATGGGTTATGGCAAACCTGAGGGGCCGGTGATTCTGTAAGTGTTACAGCTTGAAATTGGTACTGAACATGAGAAGGCACCTTCTAAAAGGCGTGACTTGAAAATTTGATTTGAGGATTAAAACTACAGTAGACTAAAAGTATTCAGTATGTACTGGGTGAGGGTAATGGGAATTTGACTCCCAAGTTAAAAATACGTGTGTTGGATGTTAAAATGGTCTGCAACTAAATAAATTCTTCGTTCTTAAAATAGTAATTTGAATCCACTAATGTTAAGAGAGGTGCTTCTGTTTCCAGTGAATTAAGCTTCATCACAATCTAAGAAGTTGGGAAGCTTTTTTTTCTTCCTGTATGTTTGTGGCAAGACTTTGAAGTTAGGGCCCCACCTGGCTCAAAGCAGGTGAAAAATCTGGACTGAAAAATCAAAAGTTGCAGAAGACAAAACCTGCTCGCAGTACATTAGGGGCATGGAAGGCAAACCTGCAGTTCTTGAACTTGAGGTTTGTGTTAGGATAATGGGATACCCATCTCTGACAAGGACAGAATTTGCCATGAAGTGCTTGCAGGCAGTGGAACTTTGGACCAAGAGATTTTGCCAAAGCAGTTAAAAAGCTTTAAGCCATCTTTCATGGCCTAACAGACTGTTTTTGAAGGACAACTAACTAATCAGGAAAGGTTAAGAGGGCTAGTAAGTGTGGTTATGTACAAGTTAAATAATGCTGGCTAGCTAAATTTTTAAAGGGTACCATTTTACAATGTATTTTTTAATGGAGATCATGTTCATTGCCTGCAGTTAAATAGTGAAGATCCACTGGCCCTGTTTAACCTGAGCGTCACTAAATGTCCCTTTTTAGTCCACAAAAGTCTCAGCTGCAAAAATGGAAGGAAAATGGAGGTAGGAGAGTAGCACTTGCTAAATTCACTATGCTGAGAGTTTTGCAGTCTGCAAAAGGGAAATAAAACTGTCTAGGCTCTTAATCCAAGTAAAATATTCTTGCACATGATTAGGACTAACTGTTTCTCAGCTCCCCATCTAAAAATAGGTCTGGAATTAGGAGTTAATTATGAGTCTTTTAAAAAATATATCAATCTGTGCTACATGTATCAGTGTCATCATGAAGAAAGGTCTTTAGGGTCTGGTATTCTTGTTGCTGTCATATTAATGAATGGGTTTGAAAGATACTCAGTTGTGAAAGTGATGGCCTGAGGAACTGGCCGATTTCTACTACTTAAATTTCATCTCAGCCTCACTCACATCCCTCCCTGCCCCTGCCCTGTAAAAAAAAGAAACAAAAAAACCCCAACCAACCCACAAAACCAAACCAAACAAACCAAAAAAACCAAAAACCCCTGGAAGCTACATGTAACCTGCAACTATGTTATGAGTCAAGAGGTCCACTAATGTTTTTGCAAGCTAGGTTGCATCAAGTGAAAGCATCACTGTGCCTCCATTATGAAGTCTTTAAGAAATTAAAACTCCTGGGAAGTGTTCTCCCACATAAGGCCACAAATATGCTGCAGAGAGCACCAGCTGTTCTCAGGAAGCCAGGGGACTTGTTTTTCCTACAAACAAGAGCTTTACAGATTCTGTCACTGAGTCTGTTTTTCAGTTGTTCTTACCTCTACTGATGCCCAGTGCATGCTGAAGGTGCCACAGAGCCTCCTCTCTAGAAGCCACCTTTCCACAAGTGAATCCCATTTTTTGTTTCACTCTCCCCCTGCCCCTGCTCTTTCTCACCATTCAGAAGCCATTGAGGGACTGTGAAATAATTACCCAAAACAACAAAAGTCTTGCCCAACTATATGCTGAATTTGCACTTTAGATTAAGTTCTGTCAGTCATATAAATTCCAGTGATGAAAAAAGCTGAACAATGACACATTTTTATATAGGATGCATATTTATTTTATTCTGGGAACAACATTAAAAATTGTTTCTTAGTCTAGAATATCTATACAGAATTCAGGATATAGAGTGCCCTTTTAAACTCAAATTTTTGTCAAATGTACAAAAATATTACAGAGAAACAATTGTTAATCAAAGCAACACTAAATGGATGCCATTTTTCAACAGTTCAAAACAGTCTCTAAACCAGTGCAAATTTTATTGCATTAAGCTTCCCAGCTCACTTAATAGATTCATAATTTATTCATACTACATAATTTCATCCTTGTTACAATACAGTTTAAGCTCCTAATAGGAGTTTCATGTGCTTCTAAACAACAGCAAACAATCCCTTTTATTTGCACCATTGGTTGATGCGGACTGAAAGAACAAATTAAAACGCTATCCGATCCTCTCATGTATGCATCACAATATACAACACAGGAGAGTACATAACTGGAGTCCAATTCAGCCATTCAACACTTACAAGTTAAAAGGGTGTTTGTTTTTAAAAAGATCCATAGTGAAAAGTGGATATACAGAATGCATTTTAAGATTTTTATTAGTTAAAGAAAAAAAGAACCCTTTTGTTGAAAATATACAATTATGTGAATAAGATTACCTGCTTACTGTTAATAAAATAGGAGTTATCTGCATTGAAATAATTGCTGAACGAAGAGTTTTACAAAGAGAAAACTACTGAGTGGATTCTTCAGTTCCTTACATTAAAAATTTGTTTTAAAAATAAAATTTCTATGATCTAATTTAATATACATTTTGAAAATATCCCCTATGTTGCAGTTATTCAAAGAAAGCAGTAAACTCAATGAAAGGTATATTCTTTTAGCTGCAGCAATACAAAAAGCCATTAATTCACAGTTATAATAGAATATTACTCATTCACAAGTGCAATGTAGCTTGAGCTTAACCAATGTGAAATTCCACCAGGAACAAGACTAAGTTACTTGCAAAATTAATTTAGTTTGAAACACATAGAGTAAATAAAATATTTTCCATTATAATTGTATTGTCTAAAATTGAGTTATATAAAATGTGAAGACAGGATATGATTATAAGTAACATACAGATGCTTCTAGTAACATGTAAAAGCTGGTACCAATGATGTGCCAATACTAGAGCCACATCAGTCTCCTAGCCCTAAAGGTTTTCAAAGTTGTCAGGTTTTGGTGATGTGCCAGAATATAATTACTAAAGAAAAACTTTGTAACTTAAGAATCCTGATTTTGAACATTTAAGACCTCATTTGTTGTTTCAATTCCACAAAAAACTCAGCTTTTCTCACGTGAGCACACAAGCTGTATACGTAACTGATTTATAGCTGGGTGAAAGGTGCAAGATAGTATCTTAGCACAACTGACTGCAGTTCAACATCCTTAGGGAAACAATTCAAGGAAGCTTCTCTTTTATAATTGTTCTTCCAATACAATCTTTCTAAGTTCTTGGGCGTACCTGAAATCCATTGTTTGCATCCACTTCTGTTATCAGGCTGCTTTACACCCTCATTTTGTGCACCCATTGCATATTTTGAAGTTAATCCTGATCTGCAAATGTTTTCTTCAGGTTGTACAAGGGAGTTACAAAATAGACACAGAAGAATCATCTCCTGAACACTGGCTGTTGGGATACTAGAAAGAGTATGTGGAGGCAAGAGTTTCACAAGTGAGCAAAATGCTACTCCTTCTGTTTATATTGACAGAAGAAGGGAACCAAAATCTAGCTCATCCTCATCCCTCCTTCACAACACTTTGCCCAGATCAGTAATGTATTATGGATTCAGATAAATATGCTTTCCTAGGAGCTAGGTGTGTCAAAAAAGTTAGAAGCATTTGTATGTAACTAAGTCATCCCCATGTAGCCCAAGAAGTTCATCCTGTCAACTAAATTGCAGAAGTGTGCCTTTAGTGCCTAATTTTCAGAAGAACAAAAGTCTTCGCAATGCACTCACAAAAAACTTTTGAATTTTTATCCTGGTTATTTTTGGCCAGATTTTACTTTTTGTCCCCAAAAAAACATCTGAGATGAAAACAAACTGTTTACAGAGATGTCCCTTTTCATCTGAGCTATGGATTACATTAAAAACCCAACTGATTAGTTAGCTACTCAAAAACCTATGCATTAAAAATTAAAAAGGATAAGGTCTTCCTTTTTTATTCTATATTAAATAATCAATTCCAATATGTAGATTCAAGATTTCAAGTAGCTACATGTAGGACTTCTACCACTCTGAAATCCAGGTGCCTAACACCATGAATAGCAGTTACTTTGTAGTGTATAAAAATGCCAGTATGCGAGAGCAAATCAAAGCAAGTTCAATTCTGCACTGGTCCTTTTCTCTTCTGGCTTTACTTTTGTTGGGGTTTTTTTGTTTGTTTAGTGTATATACATGGGAAAGGTTTAACAATTAACATTAGATTGTGACACAATCTCCTTTGCTGTCGTTACCACACTATTACCTTATTAATCTGTATTTTCAGCAACAGATAAGAAAATTGTTTGGAAATGAAAATTATGTGTTTAGGAAAACTAGTTACATTTTAAAACTATTTGGATGTCACATATCTAAAATAGCACTGCACTCACAAGACAGATTTTTCTTGCCATTTAATGAACTGGGAGAATTTAAGTGTAACTAAAATTTGACTCCTTGCAAGCTGCATCACATAATCACATGGTTTGTCCATTCAACACTCAGAAATGGTCTTTGTGTAGCTGTCTGTTGAAAAATAAGGTATAGAGTCATAGAGAAAAATTTGCTGCCTTTGATTCATAGAAATATTAAACTGTTTTGACCAATGCTTTAGATAGAGTTTAATTTTAATTTTAGAAGGATTTAGAAGGATGGAACCATGTCAATTATGTAACTGGAGAAGAGAGGAAAAGATGAAGAATCAAGCACTCTTCTTCAACTGTGATGTAGGTCAGATATCAGCAAGCAACTATGCATAAACTCAAAGAATAAAGAATAAATTTAAAAAAAAAAATCATTGTGTACTTTCTTGCTTTTAGTTGCTAAGAAAGCACAATAGTTTTATCAGGAGAGAATCTGTCCAGGTAATATCCCCATATTAACTTAGGATCAGCACTTTTAGACAAAATACAAGGCATAAGTCTATGATGTAAATGTATTTTGTCATAAATAGTGCAACTCCCTTGTTTTCACCTCATGAAAAAGAAAAAATTGTTTTACTGTTTCATGTAAAAAATTGTTCCAGACAGATCTTCATCCCTCATAATTTTTAAGAATGAAATTTTTTTAAAGTAGTATCAAGTAAATACATTCATATCCAGACGCAATTAATATTTTAAGCTATGCTCCTTTTACATTCTACAAATATGTATTTTCTCTACTAATTATTTCATTGTAAAAGCCACACTACTAACTTTCAGCAAAAACCTGGAATAAAATCTTAATATATTCTTCAAGTAACAGAAGCGCTTAAACTGTTGTCTGGTATCCAGGCTCTCCTTGCCAAGACTATGACTACTGTAGTCAATTAAATACGTGAAGTGAGGAAGTGTCTTATCTAGAAGCAATACAAAAGATGGATACATCTTTTCAGATCATACACATAAGCACTTCATTTCTGCTAATATACACCTTGAAGACCACATTTATAAATACATCTTAATTGAAATATTGAATCTGGACTATCAGTGCAAAATAATTAACCCACAGGCTCGTATGAAACCAAGAGAGAGGGTGATAAAGAATTCGAGGAATATACCTCTTAAGCAGACAAGCAGGAAGTATAAAGCATATTTTTTTTTCATGCAGTATCTGTTGACAATTCTTGTGTGTATTCTAATACTATCTGAGCTTCTTACATGATTTTTAGAAAGCCATCTATTTCTGAGCTGCTTTGTGTAGAAGCCTATCCTTCTTTGGAGAAAGCAGCCAGTACCTTTACAGGATCTTACAGTTTATCAGATAGAGAATACAGGACCGTTGAGCCTAAGTCTCTGTTTTCTCACAGCTGTAGACACACTTTAAAAGGTCAGCAAAGGCAATTCAAAATACCCATTGGGACAAGAGTCAGGAGAAGGGTAGCAATTTAAAGTACTGTGATCTTTTGAAAGCAACTGTATTGCAGCTTCCAATTCAAGGTTTCAAATATTCACACAACCATATCCACATATTCACATTCATACAACCACACCACACACTAACAAAAGGATCCCTCTCTAGGTAAAGGTCATTTTAAAGAAGCATTGAAGAATCTGAGCACTGGAAAAGTACTTCATTAAATGAAACCAGTATTGGTGGCCCTTAAGAAAGTCACCAACTATAGATTGCTGTTTCGTCATCAGCTTTTTGAATAATTGATATTGTGGAGGAAAATTTTGAGGAAATCAAAGAAGATATATGGGGAAAAGCAGATCAACCACTGAAACAAACTCATAGTTTTAAAACATTTTGACATACTTTACAATGTGCCTATAAGATGAATGAGAAGAATATATATATCTTACTGCTCAGAAAACTGGTTTGACAAATTGCTCAGTTAAAACTTTTTGAGACTCAAAAGTGTATATATCACCATGCTCTCGGGTTTGTTCTCCTCTGCTTTTGGCTTTCCAAAGTGTGGTGTGTGTCTTCCTTTTTATATTAAAGGTGCTCCAAAGCATTTCCTGCAACACTCAACCCTGCTGCTTGGTGGAATATCTATTCTCTGCATCTTTTCAAGAACTTCCTTTGGTAGTTTTTTAAGTGCAAGTCTGTATTCACTATCAAAGACCTCTGTAATAGAAAAATCAGTTGAGGTTATTTAAGAAACACTGTATAATGCGCACTACTATTCCTATAAAATGCTTTTGGTGATTTTTATATAGTAACAAAATTATCTTCATTAACTGGAAGCTGGTTTTCTTTTCAAAATGCACCTTCTCAGAGGACCTAAAAAGCATCTCCATAAGATGGTGCAGCACCATAACACATCACAGTGGATGCCCATTGGTCTTTCACAGTTCCACCTGCCTGTTCCCAATGTATTTCCCCTATCACATTCCATAAGAGAATCACTTTGATTGTGTACTACACAAAATAGAAGACAGGATGAATGAAGTGAGGAGAGGGTGGGATATCAGAAGTTTAGATAACATTAGTCTGATATGTGGGTCAGAGAAAGATGGACAAGACTGGAAACAAGCTTTCGGATGTGGAAAACTTCAAGCTCTTCAAATACTTTTTGTTCAAAGTTACTCATTACTGGTTTCAAACAAAGTCTAAATTAATTATTCCATCTGAATTATATTTACATAAAAGCAACACCTAAAGACTGACAGCACAGCAGCTTTCAGTAAAACACTATTGAGTGTTACAAACAAATTTTATACATTAGCTTTCATGTAATATATCCACAGGGACTATGCATTTCACGGTATTTTTTACTTACCAATGTCAATGTTTTCTCTTCCAAGAGACACCAGAGACAGGAAAAGAATTTCCCTGTAAAAACTCCTAGGGGAATATTTTGAAGAGTGAGTTAATGAAAGCATCAACTATCCTGTTTACAAAGTCAGTATTGAAGACCTCCATTATGTAGTTTTTGCAACTGTTCTGTTAACTTTGCTGGTGAAGAAAATGACCAATCTACATGATTACTAGCCTAAGGTTTTCTAATGCCTGAATACTTTAACTTGATGCAGAAAGCCATACTATTGTTAAATCCTAGTAATCACATTTTCTATGAAAATTGCCTCTACCATAGAAATGCCTAACAAACAAGAAATATTAAATTAACCACCACTTTTTAATTTATTATTAATTCATTCCTGCCTGACCAAGAAGCAATGTGTGGGTGTGGGTTTCTTTCAAATCACCCATACTTCTGTTTTTTGTTTCAGAATGTCATAGTCAGTCTCAGAAATAGTTATCATTAAATAATCAGATAACATTTTTTCCCTTTGGAAGTCATAAAGATGCTTTTCTAGACAAATCAGTTTCTTTTTAGTAACTACAAAACACAGAAACAAAGATGACAGCATGACAGACTTCAAACACATCTTGTATCTGCTGTAATTTACTTCAGAGTCTATGCTCTTGCACAAAGCCTTCCTTTAACTGCAGTGCTGGTTACAAAATGTACCATACAAGAATTATTTCACATCTCCCTCTCCCTGTGTCTCATGCTGCATCCACTTAGTGTATAGCCAGTACTCCAGGTTGCTAGAATTTCTGAAGATATAACTAGGGAGAATATTCCACACATTACAACAGGATGCCTTACATTTGTTACATCTGAAGCAATATCAAAATGTGTGTAATTAATACCTGCATTTTTCTTACTCATTGTAAAATGTTTATTTTTATTAAAGGACCACATTCATCCATTTGATCTAGGTAAGTTATGCATCTGAATATAGAGTACATCTGTTCGTAAACATGGGCATAAAAAAATACACATGGCCTTTGGTGGACACAAATGAAACTGAATTTTCCCCAGGGGTCCTTACGAAATTATCACTATGAAATGTATACAGTCTGATCTTATTTAATTTTTAGTGGGGAAAAACTAAGAAAAGGTTACGCCTTTACCTCTGTCGTTTCACATCTGGCTTAACTTTCTGTAGGAGGAGGTTGATTGGCTTAACAACATCATTGTGTTGAATACTTAGTTTGATGTTCTCTATCAAAGTGTTTGTTGCCTGCTGATCTTCTGCCAGTGTAGAGGGTTTCTTTTCGGTAGAATCTGGGAAGTGGAACCGTACAGACTATTACAGCACTAAACATTTTTTTTCACTTTAATAAGCAGAAGTATTCCCAAAGGTGAGATACACATAGAGAACCTCTACTCAATCACCCCGAAGTTACAGGATGCAGCAAGTATCCATCTGCAAGAGGTCCCACATGACAGAGAAATACATGGCACTGAAGAGTACCCAGCATCAAATGTTGCCTGATGTTTGGTTAGCTCAGTTTTATTGCTGTACTTAGCAATTGGGTTCACTGCAAGAAGCTTATTGTTATACAAGGGGAAAGAAATAAAATAGAAGCATCACTTTTTTTAGCAAAGAAACTTTTCTTAGCAAAGCCCTTCTTAAAAGCCACCTATGATTAACTGATAACTTTGGGATACATATCGAAATAGATAATGTAAGTTGAATCAAACAGGAAAGAAAATAACCAAGACATTTACCTTCATCATTTGTTATTTAAAATGCCATGTTCAGAATAACATTGAACTAATATTTTCTGGAAGACAGTGACTCATAAGAGAATAGTAAATCCATGTACTGGCAAAGAAATAAGTTTACAGATTAGGCAGTGAGTACATGGCGTGTAAATGAATTGCAGACCAAGCCTAGTGATCTTCACCACATCAACGTGATATTTTCATAAAATTGATATATATGATGCTTTACAAATGTAATTTATATTTTCTGACACTGCTATATGGCCTGTCTATTCCATATCTAAAACAGGCCCTTTGCTCCTTTGTTAACACAAATAAATACATAAGTAAATCAATCAATCAATCAATCTTCAGTCATGGCTAGATGATTTGGCTTTTATCTATTATGACAGATGCTTGTAGTACCTGAGGGAAATAACACATGTTGTTCTGGTGCTCTTGACTGTAATTTTCTGACCAGTCTCTTTATTTTTAGGACATTTATCAACAAACTCCTTTTAATTCCTTAGAACCAAAATCAGCACACGACATAGTTTTTAACATAGTTTTTAGAAGTTAAAACATAGATTTAGAAGTTTAGGTCAACGAAGTTTTTTTGATGATCAGAAGTAAGGAAATCCTTAAGTTCTTATGGCCAGTCTACCCGTTATTATGCTAGACAAGGTTTTCTTTGTTCTTAATTTTTAACAGTCAAGAGGGGGTGCCAAACGTACAGACTGGTGATTCATTTACAGAAGTAAAAGATACTTTTTTATAAGACAACCTTCAGTAGGTGCCTGCATAGCTATTACCAGATTATGCAGTGAAACATTCAAATGAAGTGAGGTTTATTTAGCACCATGTCTAGAGCAATCAGCAATTCCTCTCATCCTGTAAGCGTATGACATATAATGAGCATATCAAACTTATTTTCACAACTAATTTGATTATATGAAGTACCTAAGGGTACCTAAGGGATTGCAGATGCTTCATATAGAAAAAATTATTAAAAATTGATGGGCTGTGTATACCTCAGCCACTATAAATCAACAGTTTCTTTCAATAGTCTTTTCTTCCTGTTTTCTGTAGCTTTTGTTTTACTTACTGAGATTTCTCCAAGATATATATAGGGGATCCCCTGGCTCTTGGTGAAGGTTGATATTGTCCCATAGAAGATGGATGCATACTAGCTTGCTATCTTGAGCAAGAGATGTCAAAGGAAGCTAAAACACATGAAGAAAGGGAATAGGTTTTAGAAACACCAGTACAGTGTTACATTATTTAAAAATCTTGCTCTTCTATTGTTTTTGCAAACAAAGAAGGTTAACTTCATTTAACTTGAATCTAACAAAGAGTAGCAGATGTTATCTTCTACAGTAAACTGCACTCAATCAGAGCAGTCACAAACACTTCAACATTTAATTTTTTTTTAGTTTATCCTAATGTATAAAGGCCATTTAATTTTCTACAGGCATCTGAAGAAAATATTTATGTGTATATATCTGGAAATATCTTTTGTGCACCAGACACTGTACTTGATCTGTACTACTAATCATACCACATTGCAGTATTTTCTGACCTGATGAGCACTTTGGTATGCATGTCTACATATTGGCCTTCCCAAAAAGCAGAAAGAATCTTCATACGTATACAAATATGGACTATTTATTTCCATTAAAAAATTATGGTAGTCAAAACAACACTTACCTAATTCTTTTATAAAATTAAGTGCCTCTGGAATCACTAATACAATAAGAATTACCAGCCAAGAAAAACTTACCACTTAGTGTGTTTACTTAAATAATAATTACATGATATTATATCCGGTCTTGCTATTTTCCCTGTTAATACATTGTGGTTTCCCAGTATGCTTTAGATTTCATTACTATTGTCTTCAACTACATTTCTTAGAAAATTTTTCTCAGTACTAGATGGGTGTTTTTTTGAAAATTGAGGAAAATAATTTTAAAGTTCTAGTTTGTATGAGTAGATGGGAAAATACTTCTTTTTGGCATGCATTAAGTACAAATGCATATTTAATTTCAATTTGTACCTACACATAAAAATGGTATCAGTTTCAATCTACTCCTTTAAATTAGAAAGGAAAAATACTCAAAAGATAGATCTCTTCTACATTCTTGTGTTCCAGTCATGTAGTAATAAAACTCAATGAAGTTTGAATAGCAAAACCTATTCTTGGAAGAGAACAAAAAATATTTCCAGTAACTTTAAAGATTATAAACTCAAGTGTGTAGCTCACTCTCTGTGTATGCGATATATTACAATTTTTGAGTTCTTCACAGACATATCTTGTCTCCTATTCTTCAATGAACCTTACTCTCTGGCTTTTTAAAGGAGACCATCTTGACTAGAATTTGAATACTGTTCCCACACATCTCCCTTCAAGAACCCTTGTGGGAAACAAACTTATGTTCTTGTATTATAAAAAACCCAAGAACTTTTGTTCAGCTATTCAGGACTTACCTAGTTGTTTTGAACCAACTTTACTCACTGTAATACCTGCTGATCTAACACAAGGAAGCCATTTACCTGCACTCCCTCATTGCAGTGTTCAGATGTTAGAATGAGTCCAGGTAAATTGCTGGGCAGATCCAACCGCTGGAAATACCAGACTAGGTTCCAGAAGATTATTGGGTGTTGATTGATGAATTTGGATGTATGAATCACTTGCTCTCCCTCATTTTCCAACAGTGATTCAAGCTCCTTATGCAGTACCAAAGGGCTCAAATATGGTACAGATACAGGGGCAGGGTTAGGTTGTTTTATTAAAGGATCCTAAAACAGAACATGCAAAAAAAAAATTTGGTTTTTTTGTTTTCTTTATTTGTTTTGGGGTGTTGTTTGTTTTTTGTTTGTTTTTGCTTTTGTTTTTTTTACTAAATCAAAGAAGATATTTATTCTAGAAATACTTTTCAGGATTACTTGCCCTGGAAACCTTCATTGCAGAGTTTCTTTTGACACTTGGAAGAAGTCTCTGGAGCTACACAATAACTTTAATGGCATCAGCAGTTTTGACTGCTGGGGATTTCTTAATTTTAAAGATTGATCACCTGGGCTTTCTCTATTATGTGAACAAGAAAAAAATGCTAATTTGTTATAACTTGCTCCTGATTGTGCAGTTTCAAGCTATCTAAGCTGGTAGCCAGTACCAAGCCTGCAGCAATGGAAATTGAACAGAAATGTCAGTAATTGTATCAGCTGTGGAACTGAATCATGACTTCACATGTTAAGGAAGCCTGTGGAAAATAACAAGTATTGAGAGAGGAGAAACAATTTTTTTCCACAAGAAAGGTAAGAGTCTCAATACTGCCTCAGCTTCTCCCTAACAGAATATACAGATAAGCCTAACAGAATATAGAGGAGTGTAAATAAATGCATAGAAAGAGAACAAACTTTCATTCTTGCAACGTGTTGCACTATTGTGTTTAGTCAGCTGTTGGAGCTGCTTTACTATTGAACTTCCAGATTTAGAAAGACAAAGACTAGCTTCATTCTGTAAGAGAGAACATTTCAAAACAAGTAGCACTATTCATTTGACAGAGTACTGGAAAAGCAATTTTAGATTAACTGAATTAAGATTTTTTTAGTTGTAAGAAGGTGAAAATATGCTTGGCCACTCCTATTCCCCAAATGGACAAGAATGCTAGTAGTAGAATATTATCAAGTTCATTGTCTTCAATATTTTTCTCTCAACTCAATGTGCAGATTCTAGACTTACCACAGCTTCCTGCAAACTATTTGGAAGACTAACAGTTGAAATGCCATGAGATGGTCTCTGTGAGAGATCGATGTTTTGCAGCGGACCTCCCACACTGTGGCTCCGAGTCAAGGACACTCCCCTTTTTGGTGGATTATTGGTATGTGTCTTCAAGGCTGTGGGATCTGTAGTCTGTTCTTTTGTCAAATCACTGTGTGAATTTTAGAAGAAAATATGCTAATATTTCAGCATTTCTATGGCAACAGGAAGGAAGCAGAGAAAGGCTGCCAAGTGAATATCCCAAACCAATTTTCTCTATTAATAAGAAACTGTATTTTCCCGGTTAGCTCCATTGTTTAAGGAACACAGAACAAAATGTCTCTCAGACCAGTGTAAACATCCTTTCAGTAAAGCAGCTAGGTATAAATTAAGATATGAATCTGAAAGCACTGCAGTTCTGTACAGAAACCACTGCTCTTGTACAATGTACTCTTGCTTAAAAAAAACAGCAATCCACAGTTTTCCAATCTATGAAGCTTATCTTCTTTTGACTATGCTCATCTTTACTCCCTCTTCCCTGTATGTTTAAAGTGCAGAAAGTAATTTAAAAACTGCATTCTTAAATAATAAAAAAATTATGCCAAAACTCATCCAGCAAGCTAATTTAAGTAAACTCAGGCTTGTCAGACTTAATGCACACAATCAAGGCATTTGCAGGTCTGGAAATATTCGTTCTGTGCTCCTTATAATTATAATGGATAAAACAACAGCTTCAGCTGCAATACAGAAGAACAAACAAAGTGAAACAGAAATTGTCTGCTTCCATATAATCTGCAGAGAGAGAAGAGATTATTTACAGGGGACTTTCAGTCCTAAATTTTACTTTAGTTAAAAATACACTATCATCAAAATTAAGATATTAACATAAGCAATACCACCTTTAATTTTTTGTGTATTAAGACTAACTGCTATTGCACTGATTTAAGTTTTAGCTGTCTAAAGGCATTAGCTCATTACTTTCAGGCACTTATACTCCAGAATTTCAAACTGAATGATGATTTAAAAAAATCCAATTACAACAAAATGTAACCAAGCCCAGCAAAAAGGTCACAATTCATAGCAGAATTATTTCAGTTTTTCCCTTGTCAAACATGACACCTTCCCCATAATGCTTTTTTTCCTCAAACTGTTTCAAAAGTTATATTGTTTTTCAGAGGTTCAGTTTTACACAGCCCTGCACCAGTCTTGAGTGCTCCCAGAACTTTCACTCAAGCAAAATGTGCCAGCAAATGGACTTATTTTTTCCCATAATGCAGTGTCCTTCTTATTAATCATACATACAAGGAAAGGAGAAGCAATGCTTGAATTTCTGTATGTCTTTAAATGGTGATTGGGTTTTAACCACACTGAGTAGAGGTTTTACCTACTGACCAATAGCAGATGGACATGAAGTTTCATTTCTATAGCTGTATCTCTAGAACCTACTCACTTGGTGGAATGAGTTTACTTCAAACTGATAAAAGCACGCTTAAAACATGCAAAAATGAGACACACATTTGGTATAAAAACCAGTCTTACCCTTACAAGTGTGGAAGTACTGATGCATTTCTGACAGAATGAACAATCCTGTTTTACCTACCCCTGCTCAGCTGCAGAGCTGGTTTCTTCAGCTATGGTGTGGCTGGACTGCAGGTGATCTGAAAAACTGATCAAGTCAGCAACAGCTGGACTGGTCAACAGTTTCTGCTCCAGAGGATCTGTGGTTAATGGAAGGGTGCCACTCTGTAAACTATCTCCTGAGGTACTTTGCTTCAGGAAAAAGCTAGTTACAACATGAATGGGAGGGAGAAAAATACAAAGGCATATAAGCATAAAATCATAAAGTTATTCTTTTCTACATTTACTTTTTAAAAGTTGCAAAAAAAGGTAATACAACATTAAAAAGCTGGACAACAGGACATAAATTTCATCCTACTCTCACCCCTGCAACTCATACAGGCAGAGTGAATTAACACATAGAGGGATTTGATCTGCAAAAGAAGACACCCTACACTGGACATAAATCATTACAAGTGACCTTAGTTTTCATGGTTTTAAATCAGCAACAGTGTATTTATTAATAGGTGACACATCACTGAAAATGGTTGCTATTGTAATGAGACATTACAGACTACACAATCATATAGCATTGTAAGCACATGACAACACAAATGTGTCTTGCTTTGCTAAGCCTCTGAAGTATACACTCTACAGTTAATACAGATGTTTAATTTCTGCATTAGAGAACTAGTGGAACCTCTGTTTCACAGCAATAAGCACCACAGTGAGAACTGAAACTTAACTTCCATTTTTCACAGTGCAACTAAAAGAGGTTAAAAACAGTAAGCAGAGAAGCTTAAAATGGAGAAACAGTAAGGTGGAGAAACTGCAAATAAAAGCTGCTAGCAAATGCGGTCTGGGAAAAATTCTTTGCTGACAGATTTTAAAATCTCTTCATATGCTTTTATAAAGTCCATAGGCTTTGTTTTAAAATCGAAACAAAATGAAAACTGACTTACACCTTCCGTACAGTTGCGCTTACAAAGAAAATACGAAACAAGAAAATGATAAAAAGGCAACCAGTTCTTCGGATTTTGGCTGTTTTACAATGCAACTCAATAGTTTTCACAACTTATGATTTCGTTCAGTACAATCACGACCATTGAATAGGCAGTAACATTCTAGGGTACATACATCTAGACAGGGAAAGATCCTCTTGTGAAAAAAACCATGCATAGTAACAAAGGTAGAAATGGAGTATCTATAAAATGCACTGACCTTGCCGAGCCACGAAGGTCTTTAAATTCAACATTAAGCAAAGGTAGGAAGGTACTTTTACAGAAAGGGCAGGTAGTGTTCAAGTTTGAGTCATCTGCTGTCCACCCGGCCATTATTTCTTCATCATAAACCAAAGCATCACAAGCTCTACATTGAGAGCAGCTTGACATCAAGACCTAGAATAGCAAAGAATTAATATTATCAGGGTTCTTTTGCAATTTCTTTATAGGCTTAGTACCCATAGAAGTTTGACAGGTATCAGAAGGCTAGAGGGGAGAACCACTTCTGTCTTATCACACCACCAGAATTATCTGTATTAATTTTTACCTATGAAATGAAGACATCAGTAATTTAGTTCTGACATGGAAGAAGCATTACTCTAAAAGGCTACTAATTTAACATTTGCAGTTGTTTGCTTCTATGAAGCATATACAAATTATATACAAATTGCTTTGAATTGTATAAGTAAATGCATGTCGACTTATCCAAAAGAGAAAAGAAATCCCACAAAACCAATCAAACACAAAATAAACCTTTATAATAGTGTAGTGGGTTGACCCTGGCTGGATGCCAGGTGCTCACTAAAGCCACTCTAGTAATCTCTCTGTTCAAGTGAATAGGAGAAGAAAAATATGACAAAAGGCTTGTCATTGGCTCTGTCAGACATGGGGGAAAGTTCGGGCAGCTCCTCTACTACCAAATCCTTGCCATGCAAACCCAATACAAGTGGAAAACCAGAATGTTGTGTCCTTACCAAACAGAAGTCTCACCACTGAACTAGATAGAGAACTGGAGAAAAAATGGTAAAATGAATCCTGTACTAACTGAAGAATGGACTATACATATGGACTATGTTTCTCTTACTTCATTTTTTCAGTCACATGGGTGAAAAGCCACCAAAAAAACAGCATCAAACACAGCTTCTAATAAATTTTAGAGCTAATATTGTTTAGATATTCATTATAATGACATTTTTTACTATGCTATACCCTTTATATAATGCAGTACAGAAACTCGACAAGCCTAGATGTCCAGAACACCAAACATAAATGAAAATTACACGGGATCTAGCAAAGTAACAGTGCAGCTGAAAGAAAAACAACCAAAGCAAATGCCGTGACTATTGTCTACTTATCTGAAATCTGAAAGCATCTACAGGTAATAACTGAAACAGAGAACCATACTAAAACATTATTTAATTTTGTTTGGCTGGGATAGAGTTAATTTTCTTGTTAGTATTCTTTATAGTGCTGTGTTTCAGACCAGGTAACCAGCTCCATGTTAATTGATAACACTCCAATACTTTACATATTGTTGCACAGGGCTTTATACATCATCATGAACTTTTTTCATTATGTGCACAACTCAGCCAGGAGGCTGTAAGAAGACACAGCCAGTACAGCTGACCTCAGCTGACAAAATGACACTGGGTAACATCAAGTTCAGATATAAAACTCTGCGAGTTTTTCCAAGGCAGCTCTTCCTTGAGGTGTCAGGGTGCTGACTGATCTCTGCCTAACTAAACTTCTTTTTTGGTTGTGTCTTCCTCTTTTTAGTTTTTCCCCAAAATTAATGTATTAAATTGTCTTTATCTCAACCCTGAAGCTTTTTTGTTTTGTCCTTTCAATTCTGTTGCCCATTTAAAGGGGATTAAGCAAATACCTGTGTGAGGACTTTGGTGCTGGCTGTGGTCAACTCATCACAATTATTTAATAACAACTAATTTTAATAGGGAAAATAAAATCTACAACCCTGCAAAAGATTCTTTTTCATCTCTAACTTCTCTTTCACTTCAAGTGTTGACCCTTCCCTCAGTGTATTTTTCTCTATAGATATGATGGATGCATGAAAGTATTTAAGACACTCTTCTTTTTTTAAAGATGCCATTGCACTCCAAGTTACAAGAATTAAGCACCTCTGAAGAAGAAACAAATAAAAAAATTGTTTTGAAAAAACCAACTGCAATGCAACTAAGCAAGTAATTAATTAATACAGTACTGTTGTCTATCTATAGCTTTCATCTATGAGTTTAATAATCTTACCTCCATTGCATAGTTCTGGAAAATGCTGGATAAACTAGTATTATGTGAAGAGCTGTGCTCTGATTTCTCAGAATCTAGAACTTTCATACTTTTTGGGAATGAAACTTCACCTGTACAAAAAGAGTCATTTGAGTCTTGTATTCAAGCAAAGAATAATTAATCCATTCCCAAAGAAAATAACTGCTGTTCAACCAAGGCAAGAAAATTGTACCAAAACATCTCCAAAGATATGAGTATCTGTAATTCACTGACATTACAGTTACAATATAGATAAATATAATGCTTGCGATTAACATTTCAAGGTTACTTTTCTAACAAAATAAATTACAGATTAGTGAAAGAAAAACACAAAAAATAGAAAAACACAAAAAAATAGACTGGTAAAGAGCTCAATGTATATTGACCAGCTCTAAAAAGTTAGTCATGATTTTTTTAATAATACATCCATATGTAAATAGCAAAAGTAAGGGCAGCACCAGATGAGGCATATAAAAAAATGCCACTGATTGGCACATTGAATGCCACTCAGATTTTCCCTGATTAACACTGCACTAAAACAAATATTCTTTCTTTGGTAATGCTAGGTTTTATGGTTATGAGCCTTGTCCAGGAAAAGGGGAAAAGGAGTTGGAGTACATTCACCAGAAGGAAATGGTTGGAATCACTCCTAGAAGGCAAAATTATCAAAATTATTTTTTTACAAGACCTAATTTTTCTATTAAAAACAACACCAGCAGTATCCTCTCATCATAAAGAAGGCTGCTCTGTTTTTTCAGTTCAAGATGATGTTTGTGAACAAATTTTACATACCCTGTTGGCTGCCACTCTCTACAGTTATCTCTTATAAACCTCCTAATTAACTGGAACTAGAAGATACCTTTTCAAGATTTTGTGACCAATTTTGTGATCAACAGGGCCACCTTATGTCCAGTATGCAAGATAGTTCTTTCTCTCTTGATGCAGATGGCTTTACAATATTTGCACCACTGACGTACTGTATTGTAAAGAGACCTAAATCAACCCCACAGCTGTTCAGAAATACAGTTTTTTTCTCAAAATAAGAATCAAATCTAAATGAATTGAATCTGAACTGAAAATTATTAGATTTATTTAATCCAATATTATATCTGGCAGGGAGGAGGGAAGGACAGTTTGTAATAGGCTCACAGTCATCAACTATTTACCTACGTAAGTTCAAATTAAGTGTGTATCCAACACCTCCTATTCCATGGTAAAGATGAGTAACTTCTGGTGTGTATTGCTTTAGGCTTTTTTTGAGCACATGGAGCTATGGGGCTGTTCTGTTGGTTAGCTTCTTTACTCTCTCATGAGTAATTGAGACTGATCTGTCTCTGTTAGTTATCCAACTATTTGCAGTTCTCAAACTGTTCAACTTTTCTGTATTAATATTTCACTATTAATATTTCCAAGGGTCTGATGACTTTACATGAGCAGGTGTTTCTTGCTATAGCTAGTTAGCAATCTTCCTATCACGTGCACAGGAAGTATTTTTATGGTTAAACTGCATATCGTATCAGCTTTTTATACATTCAAAGAAGAGAGAAGCATTAGCTACTTGCTACAGCAAGAGAAGAATATAGAATGGAAGTAAAAATTTGCTTACAATTCTCTTCAGGACTTGAAATAATTCCACATTACCATAGCTTCCGCTGTTTGGAGTGATTTCACATACAACAGTTTTTCCTGTTTGTTGTATTATAATCAAGTTATCAGCGGAAAACAAAACCAAATCATCTCACCTGTACTGTAATGCTGTCTTCCTACATCTCCACCACTGCTGCTACTGCCAAGACTAGTAGTGCTTTGTGCAAGCTCATTTGTAAGTAGGCCTGGGAGTCCAGTTCTTGATGACAAATTATCTCCTAAAATACTATCTTCAAAGCCCACAGGGAAGTTATAGTTTGGTTGATGGCTTTCTTCCTTTAATGCAAGAAGAAAAAGTAGCGTTTTTGAGTACTTCCACATCCATTATTTGATTTCCATCTTTATCCTAAAGAATAAATAATTAAACTAGCAGATTAAGATAAATCCTGATGTAAAAAAACTATCAGATGTAAGATAAATCTCTGTAGCCTCAAAAAGTGCAGATACTGGACAAAGCCAGAGGATATTGAAAAACTGACAAACCGAGTGACAAAACAATAGGGATACAAATTTCTTCATTACAGGAGAAACACGAAAAATTATGCAGAACAGTGATTTGTCAGACATCATACAAAATGAAGTAACTATCAGAATAAAGGTTCGTGTTAAAGTCTTATTTTTTTTTCAGAATTAAGACAGGAAGAAAACATACCAGCTGAAATGATGCAGCAATAACTCAGTCACCAAAACACAAGATGCAACAAAGTACAACAACTAGGATATTTTAAAAAGATAAGTTAAATAAATAAATTAGGAGAGAATGAAAGGACGCTTGAAGAAAAGTGAAATAAGTCACATCCTTGGAATTATGTGCCATTAAACAAAATTCTACGCAACAGTTTGAATGGAAAGGCACAGAAGAAAACACAGATCATACGAAAAAATCTCAGGAAAGAAAGCAAGGCAACAGGATTTCATTGTCACAGGCAACATCTGGTTTAAAAATAAAAATTTTTATTTATTTATTTATTTATTTATTTAGTATTAGAGATCCCATTAGTAGCATCAGTTAAATTTGTTTCACATTATAGAAATAAAGTCAAAGCTATCTTCCCCTTCTCTACCTTTTATGAAGGCTGGGCAAAGAAAGGAGAATTTGCAAAAGGCAACAAGAAGCTATTTTAATAGCCTGAAGAGGAGAGAAAAAAGATCCTTAAGACAAAACATCAGATTGAGGGATTAACTGGATCAAAGAGTGGCCTTTCTAGCTGAGAAACTGTGTTTGATGGCACAATAACAAGACATAACAAGAAAAGAGTAAGTTACAATATTCATCTCTCTATATCTTCTTTCATTCTTGTCATTATTGTGTGAAATGTTTTACTGAAAAACACTGTTAATCACAGAAGAACCATAACACTTAGTTTCCAAATTCCTGATAAGTAAATTTACTAGATCTCAGGCTGTACCTTATTACTTTCAACTCTGAGCCTCACCAACCTGACTTCCTGGGTTTGTAATTTATTTTCACAACCTAGTTTTCTGAAGTATGTCAGGGCAGTATGGCATTATTTAAGGTGACATAAATTTGTACTTACCAGGGTTTCTTGGTTCAGTTTATTTACATATAAATAAAAAGATAAATAAATGGGAGAAATATTGAGAACAAAGTGCCAGAACTTACTGCATTGATACCATCTAATTTGCTTTTGTCTGAAAAGTGTGGTTTTTAAATGGCAAGATAAAGTGTAATTTTTATTAGCTAATAAAAGCCAATACTTAATAAAAAACACCACCTAGAGAAGCAATCTTGTGGACATAGAAGTTAGCCCTCTAACTTTGTGTTCTAAATTTTTAATATTGAAAAGCACTTACCTCATCATCTGAGTAACTATATGCTGATGTTACAACTTCCCACATCTTACTTGCCACATTGGCAGCCTGCTTCATGCCTGATTTCAAAACATCCATTTTTGGTCCAGACAGTATATTGTCTAACTTCAGATTGGATAAAGTTGTTACAACAGTTCCCAATGAGCCATGTGGAGAAGAACGGCCCAGTCCTGTCAAAGATGAAGATCGCTCCTTTTGAACTTGTGGATGAGTTTGTTGCTTTGATCGTCCAGTGAATGTTTTGGATCTGGAGACAGAAGGACTTCTTCGATTTTCATAACACTTGGAGGATGGTAGGATGGAATCCAAAGGCAGGCTTGACCTCCTTTCTTGGGAGTGACCAAGTGTACCAGAAGCTTCTGCCTCCTTATCCGGCTTGTGCAGTTCCATGCTGGGAAACTTACTACCCAATGGGTTCTTCAAATTCATATAGCTCTCTATTTCATCTGCCAAATTACGTGCTGCAACTGGTGACATCAGCTTTTCCCCAGGTTCTGGATAATCTGGTTGTGTGCTGTCAGTAGCTAGCAAAGACAGAGGGTCCAAGCCTACTTCAACATCTTCCCTTTCAATGGGCTTAACCAGTCCATAAAAGCTATTTCTTTTAGCAGTTGCATCTTTGGATTCTGGTTTCTGGTTTTTAGACTCAGCTGACTGTTCAAGATTCATGTCTTCCACTGTGGTCAGGTTTCCATCTCTTCCATTCTCAAGATGCTCCTGCTCTTCCCCAGGTTCTTCTAGTACTGGTGAAGACCTATGCTCTATGTCCCAATCACTCTCAGTCACACCACTCCAAGTGCCACTTACATCAGAAACCTGCTGGTCAGTGATATTTTCAAAGCTGTGGGATTTATTCATATGAGAGGGTGAAGTTTTGACTCCAGATAAAGCTGCTGTTAGGATCTTGGCATCTGCTCCCATCATTATTGCTATTTCTTTAGAATGCAAGTCCAAGCTGCCTTTTTTCAGCAACATTCCAGCTCTGCTTTCACTGCTGAAACTGCAGCTTCTCTCTGAAAACAGCTTTTGCCTCTTCTGTCTTTTTTCACTTGTTTTCTTAGGAGAAACATTACCAAAGACTGAATCTTCCACTGAATCCTGAGTTATTAACAGTGGGCAAAAAACAGTTTCTAAAAGAGAAAATACATTAATAATATGGTATCTGTAGCCACGAAAAATGTCTATTTCCTGTAACCATGTGAAATCTCCTTAATGTCCTTACACAGAGAAGACTGGGAGTACTACAGTCCTAAGATATCCATTAAGAATTTACACTAACATGAACATGCTATTTCACTGTGAAGACATCCTGCAGATAAAAAGCCAGCTACCCTTTGGAGTCAAAGCTGTTTATGGGCTTGTACCTCCTTTCCCTGTGCCAACACCCAGAGAGTAAGCACTATATCTGTGAACTAAAAGAAACTGCAATTTTAGGTAAAAGTTTCTCTGGTTGATTTTGATTTTTCCCCCCCAAGAGCTACATTCACAGATTTAAATATCAAACTCCACAGTACATTCTGGTTCTGAAAAAAACTATCATGTGTGTCTGCCCAGTACAGATGCATTATTTCATTTATGACACAGATGTATATTTAGAAAATGCTAATTAAGTTTAGCATGTGGAAAGTGTAAACTAATCTTATAAATACTAGCTTAAAATAATTCCTATTTCCTCAGGATAATTTGGAATATTTACTACCTAGATAGCTAGGTTAAATCTTCTGTAAATATGGAAATTCTACTATATTAGGACCTCAAAAGAAGACCTGTTTTACCATATCCATCTGCTGGAGGATGTTTGAGTCTCACACTAATGCTGCGTCTTGGCTATCCATCAGTTCTCATCATTGCCAAAATGTTACAGGCAACTTCTTACCTAGGACTCCATTCTGTGCTATCAAGCCACACTGAAGCTGGACTACCTTGTCTCAGGAAAGGACAGACATAAATGCAGAAAAATAAATTGATGCCCAAGATTTGGCTTTTATGTATTCACAAATCTTCCTCATCACAAGTCTTGAGATAAGCAAATAAATTATATACAGCACAAAGACAATGCACATTATTCCTGCATTACAGCTTGACAATGTAAGCTGCAGGAATAGAGACTTGTCCAAGATCAGCAAGGTTTAGATGACAAAATCAAGAGTGGAGATACAATTTCTGTTTGTTTCCTAGTATATTAGTGAAACACCCTGTGCAACGCTGGGAAAATCTTGATTTTCAACCTTAGAAACCAGAGGTTCTATGTCACCTGCACAGGATAATGGTGGAACGCAAACATTATGCGACACATCTACACCTTGAAGTTTTGTTTCTTTTCATAAAACGAAACAGACTGCAAAACACTACAGCACAAGATCAGGACTTTGGCAAGCTCTGTTTCACCCAGTGACTCACCATCACTGCTCTTCCTTCCACTGCTATCAAAAATGCCTGACGGAACTTTCACAATACTGTTACCCCAAGCAGGTGGATCAGCGGGGCTTGGAGCTTCTATATTCAGCTGCTGCTTTTCGTAAGATTTTTCTGTAGAAATCTCTGCAAGAAAGAGAATGTGAACATTAGCACATATATAGATAGGTACATACATACATACATACATACATACATATATAAAGTTAAGATTTAACTTAGCAATTATTTGCACTGGTATGCAAAATATAAATCCCAACTAACGCCTTATGTAGTAACAAACTAAAGGATCAGTCCTACTAGGTACTGAGCATCTCCTGGAAGCAATGCTCAGAAAGGTTATAGTTGCCAGCATTATGCAAAGAGTGCTTAGCTGTTCACAGGGTTACAGCATTTGCCAATTTCTTCCCATGGTATTTTTTCAGCTAACCAAAGCAGAACAGTAGTTCACAGATTTTCATGCAGGGCTGTTTGTTTAATGAGAGCTTTAAAAGCCCTAACTCACATAAAGGATATCATTACCCAGATATGAAACAAATTCAGAAATTAAAACACAAATACTATGGGCAAAGTTTGAACAGAAGACAGGAGACGACAATAAAGCCGTCTATAGCTGGGAAGAGTTTGTAAGAAAAAGTACTGCCTTTTATCAAGTCAACAGGTACAGCTAAAAAAATTGTCAAGATTTCAAATGGTTAAATGAGAGGAATAGAATGTAAATTACTGTGTACCCAATGAGAGGAATAGAATGTGAATTACTGTGTACCCAATGTTTGTCCAATTTTTCTATCTATATTAAGTTAATCTAATAAAAGGCTATTTTACCTATACACATTCCACTGCTACAATTTAGGGCACACAAGTAAAACAACTAGATTAAATCTGTTGTATTCTGAGCCTTGGAACATTATTAATTCAATACATTGGGTATCTGTGGTAATCTAATGCATGAAACACATTTATTACCAGAAGTCTTCACCACCATAAACACATATACTTAACCTTCTATTAAGTTTTCAATGTTAGAAGAAGTATCTTTCTCTACTTGTGTTCCAGTTGCAGGAAGACTATCATCAACATCTCTCAAAAGTTCATCCTTAGATCTGTAACCCTGGTCTGACAGACCACCTGTTAGAAGAAATACAAACACACACTTCAAGTTAGTTTTTCGTTCCTAAATTTGTTTTTCAATAACAAAATAAAGGATCTGAAATTTGTTTGTTTCACATGTTGTCTCTCCAGAAAAGTTCATAGTAAGATCACCAGAATATTGAATTTGTGGAAAGATCTACTCAGGGATGACAACACCAGAGATAACTAGGCTACACCAATCCAAATTTACTTTTCTAATTATCTTAAATATGAGTTATTCCCATTGAAATACTGTGGTGACTATTTTTAAAGCACTGTATCTGCTCTCATTCCTTTCCTATCGCATTAGCATGAAATATTTAACTGCTGGGTAAGCTAAGCTCTCAAATGCATTAACAAATGAAATTTAGAGAAGCACAGCCATAATTGAGCAAGCTTCTAACAGTGAATACAGAACCAGAAAAAACCTGTACCATAAACTGTGCTATATCTTTGCACTGTATGCATAAGTATAAATTATAATAGAAAAAAGAGTAAAACTATAAACATCTTCTAAAAAGTCTGTTCCTCTGCTATACCAGTTAAACTTGCCAGCTGTAACTCACTAAAAAACCAAAAGTTTACAGTAATCAAAAACGTCTGTCATATAAAAAAATCCAGAAAGTCTTTTTTCTCTGTTTTTTGTATCTGAAGTGCTGCTGCATGTGCATGAAGACAAAAATACTATATGGACATATTTCTCAGCAACAAATGGGATTGTCTATATACTTCAGTACATATTAGCATTTATTATTGTAACGAAAAAGATCAAAGTAAGTTATTGAATGTGAAAGGTGTTAGGAAGCTCCATAAAACTTGGGTGACAGATACAATTAATCTACCATACATATCACTGCTATTTACTTTACCAACAAATAACAGCTATGTTAAAAAGAATTTAAAATTTGAGCAACCATCAATTAAAACATTAGACTACTGTATTAAAAACTTTTTATATAGAAAATTAAGTTCTGACATTCTTTGGTGCTTATTTTCTCTCTATCAGATTTTCAATAATGTTACTATCTCTGCCTTGAGCAGAAGTGCCAATAACCTATCAATAAATGGGTGAATTACCTGCAGGAGTAACATTCAAGGGTAGAAATAATGCATACGTGCATCCAAGGCTTCACACCATAAGTCTGCACCCCACACCGTGAGAGCCAAGGACAAATGCGGCACCCAAGAGACAGCAAAGAGCAAAAAGCAGAGCAACAAAGAGCAGAGAGAAGGGAAGTTCAGTAATCTAGGCAGACATATCAGATGAAGCACAGGAATCAGACTCAAAGTTCTTTTTACAGAAGGGTTCAAGATATTAAAAACATGGAGAGTGTGCAAGAATAATTTTGTACATTAAGTTTTGAAGTACACACAGAAAGGAAGTTTAGTTGAGACTGTACAGGTAGGATGTGATCAGTACTAAAGCAGATAAGAACAACCATGCATTTTGTCTTGCCATCTCAAATTATTAACTTCCTGTGCACTCTTTTTACTTCTGTTTGTCAGGAGGAGTGCACACTATGTTTAATGTGGAGTTTTTCTCCAGCTCATCACCTGTCTTTCCATTCCCATGGTGTCTCCTAAAAACTGTATGACAAGGTTCTGACAATTTCTGTATTTATCTCAAAGTTTAGCAACTACTATTAAGACACTTTATTATGGCCTTTAAAAGCATAGTTTACCATAACCTGACATAACGTACTAATTCCATGAATGCTTATTAGACCTTTCTGAGATATTGCCAAGAAAAAGTATTTTCAAGTGTTACTTTCTAATTACCTCACCAAATATCACTCCTTTCCTTTCACAGAAAGATTTTACTGACATAGACTAACATTTCTGTGAAAAAAAACAACAACATGCAAAAATTAAACAGCCTCATATGCCAGAGGCTTCATACCTGTTCTGAAGATCAACACAAAAAGCAGGGCACATGAGACCACAGCAAAACATTTGTTTTGATGTAACATTATTTCTGCTATGGTACATTCTGACTAAAGTATGATGTGCAGTAAAGGAGAAATGTTCGACAATAGTGTACTTATTTTTCTACACAGGTTAACTACTACTTCTCTACAGCTTCAAGAAGGGAAAGTAGTAGTTGTGAAGGGGAAATCAACAGAAGACTAGAAAATTTAGCCTTTTGGGGAACTGTTAGTAGCAAACCCAGCAGAATCTAGTACCTGTGCTAGAGTGATTATCAACGGAATCAAGCCTGACTAAGTCACTGACGAAGAGGGTGTGCTCCCCACTGTTAGCATCATTAGAACTATCCACGCTACCATGGCTCACCATGTCCCCATCACTTCCACCCGTGGGACTCCGCAGAGCTAAAGACATGAACGAGAGCTGGTTAGTGAGAGAGGACTTAATTGTTCAGGTTTTTAAACAAATCTAACCTCTTCAGACAACAGTAAATACTTCTGCTTGCACATATAAAATAAGAGTATGAAATTCTGGCAACAGAAATCAAGATAATTAATTCTTCAGTATGCAAAAGACATTCTAATCCTGTTACAGCCATCAAGTTTGCAAATACCAATTTTTATACATTTAAGGACAGATTTTCCACTTTCAAAAGACACAATTTTAGCAGCAATCCCTCAGAAAGCATGTCATGCCCTTGCTCACCAGAAATAAATCATTTTCAACTAACTTATTACCTGATACCACAGGCACTCGTGGGCTCTGCGTTGATTTCTTTAAGCACTGCCTAAACTGCGCTGTGCCATGAACTACGTTTCGCACCTTTGTCCACAGGAATATGCCACTGCGGTTACCACTAGGCCAAGAAGACTCTAAAACCGCCTGCAGAAAGACACATTTTTGCAATAACAAAACCAGTAAGGAACTTACATTAAAAAAAAACACAGTATGGTGAGAAGCCTTTTTTCCCCCCCACAATAAAAAAAGGAAGCATTTATTGTAAACCATGTGAAGTAGGACAAATATTTGAATTTTTATGAGCTCTTCCCTTTTATTCCACAGTTCAGTTCACAACAGCTGAGTAACCAGACGATTGATCAAAATTCCTGTAATTAAACAAGTTTTGTTCTTATTGATATGTTTTGATAGCAACAGAAGACCACAGTAGCATCTCATTTATTTTTCCTTTATATAGTTTACCATGTAGTTTCATCGGGATATTACAGCAACTTGGAAACAAGGAAGGAGTGGGAGGCTACTTCAACTAGCCTAATTCCAGCCTTCATATATCTTGGATCTTGCTATCTTAAAGAATACACTTCAGAATAGATTTATTTGACAAGGAAGCACTAGATGGTTCCAAAATTTGCAAATGGAAACAATGTAAATCCATATTTCAATAGAATTTTTGGTTAGCCAAACAGCATGGGAATGTAAATTTAACAAGTGTAAAAACATTTAGTGTAGATTCAGTCATTCTGTAAGCATGTCCACATGGATTGCTTCACCAACAGAATCAGCAAATCCAAGCGAAGAGCTGCAAGAAACAACCTTAAAAACATACTATCACACATTGGGAGTGACAACTGCAAAAGACACTAGACCCTTACCTTATTGTAATAACCATAGGTGATGGCATTTGGCTGTATTCCAGCATTTTTCATTTCAAAAAGGACTCTCACAGCCTGAACAGGCTGACCCCACAGTCCACAGAGCTGCATTACTACTCTGTAACAGACCTGACAAGATACAGAAATGTGTAAATGGAGTAAGGACAAAAATTTTGAAGCATCTTAAGCTCTTTTCTGGTTTCCAACTTTTATACATGTGAAAGGGAAAACTGTGAGAACTAGTTAGTCCATAACATGCTACAGCCAGAAGAGGGAGCAAAAATTAAACAGCAAGTCTCAGAACCTGAAATAACATCAGCAGTCACACTGTTGAGCATTATGATGTTTTTTCACTCAGCTCTTCTATATGAGAAATAAAGGAAGTAAGGTGCCCATGTGAAAAGCAGGATAACTTGCTGTGTATGCCTGTGGATACCACTGTAAGAATAGTATGCTGGATGCAAACCTATCATCCTTACATTGCAGTAAGGCTGCAAAGCATTAATTAAAGTACAATAAAAAACAGGAACATTCAAGAACTTCCTTCTGGAGGTCATCTCTGGGAAGACTAGCAACATTCTGCTGGAGTACTCGACCCAGCATACACTATGCTGGGGATAAAAAAGAAAATTAATTTCCACTTGCCATAGTTAAGCTGATTTGAGATTATTTTAAGGTGGCTTTAACACAGGTCTAACCACAAGTATGCTTAACCTGGTGGTGTCAGCAAAACACACTGTATTTGCACCTTGTCTTCTATCTCACAGTCATGGTAACTATTTGATTTGCACTTGCCTCATCTAGTGGTTCCACATCAGTTTTCCTCATTTTAATCAGAACATCATATGCTTGTTGCAGTGCTTTGACCTTGGGATGTGCAATTCTGACATAGGCTGGCAGACAAATAAACCACAGACTGTAACTATGACTGAAGAGACACTTAGCCCACTGGGAGGGGCTTACGTAATACTTCTTGGCTAATTTATGGGCTGTTTTTATCTCCTGTAAGGGTGAAACAAAACACAAAAGCAGACAAAAGATATAGCATCTTGAATCTAGAAATCTAACTCATATACTAGCTTCTTAAGAGTAAACATTTGGTACTAATAGACATACATTCAGCTGAAGATCCCTTTTTACTTTTTTATCTCTTATTAAGGCTCTGCAAGCAAAAACTAGCATCAGGATCAATCTTTTTTTCCCACAACAAGCATTAATTTTAATTTTATTTTATATTACAGTCTAAAGCTTAAAAATGCATTTGACAATAAACTTTAATCTCAGATTATAATTTTTTAATCTCTTCTGTTTCTTCTATTTGTAAGTGTTCATTCTGAATAGTTACAGAGACCAAACCTCTAACAACATTAACTTATAGTATAAACACACAGTGGCAGTTTTACCAAGAAAATTTGTATCTTTCAGTGATCACACAGTGATTACAGTGAGATTCATCTGACCTGTTTTGTCCTCTTTGCCATGAGGGCTGGACTATTTGAAATGCTGCTTCCAGCTGGGTGTCTGCTGAAGGAGAGCTTGAGCTCCTGTGGCCTGTCAAACAGCTTGAAATCTAGTCGCGGGAAGTTTTTATAGCTAAACAGATGATTTAAAAAAACAGAAAATAAGTTTTTCACATACATGCTCATAGCAGAGACAACTGGTATGGAAAAAATAACAAACAGCAGAATAAAGAACCAGGAGAAAACAAAAGAGAAAGCAGCAAGATCCTTTTAGCTTTATTCACAAAGATACTACAAGAAGATGCCCTGGACATTAAACCTCCAAAGACAATGGAAACAAAAAACAGACTGCTAACCATGTCATGAAGGTCAGGGGAGTACAGGCTATGATTAACAAGGACAACAGCAAAAAACAGAACCTTCACAATCTCCAAGAGAGGCAGGAAGAAACAAATTGTACCCAGAATATCTGAAATGGTACACTTCCTGCACAGGGCTGAAGAAGACTGAATGCAAGAAATCTGAAAAGTGGAGTGCTTTTTTTGTTCTTTAGGTTCATTGTCTGCAGATCAGTAGTACTGGGTAGACTCATAACTCACCCTTCATCATTCTCAACATGGAACAAAGAGCACTGCACTTGCTACAAAATACACACAAATGGCTCAAACAGGAAGAAGGACACTGAATACACACAGAGAAGTATTACTATAAAGGTGGCAAGAAGTTATTGAAAAATTAATACCATAATCCACATGCTTTCACACTGACATATACACACTGACTTCTAGATGTTCAGAAACTTACCAAAATCTGCAGAGTTCGTATCTTTCAAAGAGTTCTTCTGAACAATGTATTAAGACAAGTCTTGCACCAGCCTCGAACATCTGCCTTGCAGATGCAACATCATAAGCACTCTAGTTTCACTCTATGTGACAGTCTAACTTGTACCTGTATTTTGGCACTTGGTCCTGTCCATCATCAGCAGGTGGTTCTGGTGGCATTATGAACACTGTGTGTTCACTTTTTTGTGACTCATCAAGCTCAATCAAGCGTGCATCTTCAACAGAATCGATATCGACCTGAAAACAGAGTTTGTACACTAAGTACAGAGTCTGGCTTTGTAACAAAATGTCCTTTTCACATCAATTATGTTAGAATATGTAAAAAGATATTTAATATATGCTGTATTTGACTGGATATATATAAATTATGCATGTTTTAATTCTTCAAATATCAGGTCCACAGCCTTGTCTTTCCATTTTTATTTCATGATCAGATATTTCTAAACATTTTCAAGGCCAAAGTACCTTCTCTCCTTTTTCTGTTCCTTTGTCTGGAAAGAGCTGGGAAAAGAAAAAACAAATTGAGAGTTTCTTCTCAACTCAAAACCAAAATCCTAAATAATTTTATTAAAGCTGTGTCACTTGCTGAAATATTAAAGAAGAAACAGCAATTTTCTATATTATTGTAGAAGCAATTTAGCACTTTTTCAAATACTTCACTGACGAATTCAGTAATCACCATGCTTTCAGCCTGATGACATAATCTACTAAATACAAAATCATTAATATAGCAAAGGAAAAGTGCTTTCAATTTGTTTAATTGAGAAATTCGCTTTGCAGGTATTTCCAATATGACAACTTGCAGTAATAATTTATTAACAAAGCATTCTCTAGATGAATACCCCACATTTAGCAGAGAAAAGGAAAGGCAAATAAACTTTGTCCATAAAATTTTGTCCATTCACAAATGTTAATCTGATTAAAATCAATACTGAACCAAAGACTCAGTCTATATGAACTTGTTATTAAAATGAAGGTTCTGCCCAGAAAGAATCATACACATATGCTTTAAAAATAAACACATTTCTCTAGCTCCTAACTTTAATATTGTGAACTTGTAGTTTTAAAGATGAAGCTATAAAAGCCATAAGCTATCTAGACCAGAACCATACTGATGTGACATCATTTAAAAAAACAACAAACACCCAAAACCAAAACCAAGCCAAATCAAAAGAAAAACATAACAAAAAAAAAAAAAAAAACACCAAAAAAGAAAAACCACACAAAAAAACCCCACACACAAACTCACAATCTTTCTCCAATAACATGCATATAATGAAAGGGGAACTTATCCACAAAAACCAGTCCTGACCACATCTGAAGCAGTAGGCATGTTCAAACTTGAAATTGTGGGAAAAACTGCAACAATGTTTTTGGTCATGGCAGATGACCACTTTAGAGGGAGAAAATTAACATTTTAACAGGAAGACATGGATGGTATTTTGCCAAAGTGTCAGCTACTGGTAATTTTCACATTATCTTATAGATAGAAATCCTACAGGTCTTTAATTAAACTTTCCTCCAACAACAAAGAAATTATCACCATGCAAGAAGATGAAGAAAACCAAGAATTCCAATCCTTTTGAATACTTCCTGCAGAAGTTATGTACCTTCGCAACTAAAGGACAGAACAGTAATACAAAGTGAATAGAAGAATACTACTTAATAGCATATTTTTCACCTTTTCTATGCAGTCATCAAAAAATGCCAAGCCAGTATCCTTGTCACTCACAAAACTGCACTCTTCAATAAAGCGGCTGAATATCTGTGTTTTGGTGAGATGCGTGTAGAACTTTGTATAGGCACGGTCTCTGCTTTTTAAAAATCCTGGTTATAAAAGGAAATGCACAGTTAGAAGTTCCATAAGAAATTAACACATGAAGTGTGTTAATAAACATAAATCACATAATCAATATGAATTATTTAAGATGCTAATATATGAAGTATTTTCTTTATCAATAACAACAACTACTTATATCTACTTGCATTTGGAAGATTAAAATAAAAGCATTTTAATAGCTATTTTTTAACATCCTTGGCAATCAATCACACCCATGTAATCCCTTCTCATTCTGCTGATTCATTGTGCAAGAAAAAGATGACCCTGTACAAAAGCATCCAACAGCTAAAACAATACTAAAATAAAAATTATGTTATTCTAAAAGGTGATGGGCCTGATAAAATTGAAAACTCTGCTAAAAATCTCTTCTCAAATCTCTTATCCAGTAATTTTAAAAAAACAACCAGCAACTCCAAAAGAAGAAATAAAACCCAAAATACCACCACAGACAAAACCCTTGTGACATTTTATGTGGGGTCCAACTCATGAACAGATCTGCATAGTTAAAACTGATGAGGGAAGTGACATTTGCTGACTTTTGTTGATTGCTTTGCTGTATTTCTGATTTGTGCCCCATTCTCTACTATTTTTCCATTTCTATCAAGACCATTACTTCACTCCTCATTACTGGGCTTTTAGCATTTTTGCCTCACACAAAAGGAGAAATATTTTTTCATTCCCAAGAGATGCCCTTGCAGAATTGCCATGATGAGAGGGCACCATGCTACTAAAAAAAAAAAAAGCTTTTCTAACAGTGATGCTAGTGCAAACCTTCTATGTGTATGTATCTGTGTTCACATCAACTTTGAATAGCTTAGCTTCAGACAACTGAAATTTTAAATACTATCAAGAACTGTAGAACTAAAGGGAACTTCAAACTTTTAAAGTTATGCAGCTCTTCAGCTCTGAAGTTGTAACACTGGCAAAGCTATCAGCAGCTTGTTTGCCCCACCCTCACCTTGATGATCAAACAGGGAATCGGCAGCAGTTGCTTTATTTGAAGGTGCCTGTGTGATTGGCTTGAGGAATGTTCTGTAACCCTTCAAAATAGATGCCATGAAACGAAGAAATGCTTCCTGGATCTGCATCTCAAGTTCTGTCATCTTTTTCTGCCAGGAGAAATCTGCCTCTATAGGAGTCATTTCCACTGCAGAACCTTCTTGAGTTTTCCTGTGAACTAGAAATAAGCAACATATACAATTCTTTAATAAAAATTCAGTGCATTCAAAACTTTTTTTCTATTTTTCCATGTTCAAAAGTGATAAGCACTAGAAATCCTGGGATTATTTTCCAATTGAATTGGATGACATAAAAGGCAGGTGACTGCAAAAGTGTATTTTTCTAACTCATGTAGCAGGCTGTGACATTACAAGGATGTCAGCTCAGTTAATGTTACTTCATGCTCAACCGAATATAGTCTTTCAACAATAAATCAACACAAACACAAAGCATCATGTGTGGTAGTTTTTTCCCCTCCCTGCCCCAGCTCCTTTTGGGCTGCTATACAATCTCCAGTCTCCTTAGGCATTCTCTTTACGCCTTAGCCTTGATTACTGGCTCCTGAGCAGTTAAGGTTGCCTTTATCTTATCAGAAACATTGGCTGTTCTCAGGAACTGCTGCTGCCTAAAGAACAGCTCTTGCCTAATGGATAGCCTTGAAACACTATTTGCCTGAATCATAGCTTGAACAGAACAATAATTATTATTATAACTGGACTTTTGGAGGAAAATTCCAGTAGTTTTCAGTTTACAGGATGAAGACAGACAGATGACCGAACATAATAATTCTGTGACACTATGAAGATTAGTCCTAATCCATCAGGCCCTCTGAGCTCTCCTGAGTAGCTGTGAGTACACTAGTGCCTCATTCTTAGTGTGACCTCTCAAAGACCACCAGCTCTACAGTTTGCCATACTCTTCCATTTGTCCTCATACTCATCAGGACCATTGCTGAAACCTGCTGACTAGATCTGGGCTACCCCCAGTACCACCCAATGCTCAAAGCTCAACTTGTAACCCCTTGAGTATTGTAATGGGATGAGAGTATCTCACCAAACACAAGGTGAATTTTTAACAGGCAGATACACACATCTTTGCATACAATTCTTTGGGTCTGTGTGCATTTATGTGTGAATGGATTTACTCAATGGCAAGTATAGTACAAATATTTTCATCTCAGAACTGTAATGAAGTTACTGTGGTGCTTACAGTAAATCTTATTAAAACATTTTGTTAATGATTTTTTTATCAGTCAATGACTAAGTGCTGCTAAATCCTTTAGAAAAACCTGGACTTGGCCCCTTAGTCTAAGGCTAAGTTTGGATTCAGTCGCACCTAGTCTCCATGAGGAATTCAGATAGCAAGTGGGTCCTCTCTAAAACTCTTTACTGTACAAAACGGTCTCCCCTAGCTCTTTATACCCTTAGCCCCTTTGCATTCCTACACTTTGTAACAATCTTTGTTACAATTCTACCTTGATTCTAATCTTGTTTTCATTTTGTGCCTCATCCATGTAATCACTGATAGAGTGAATCTTGCTACTGAACCTGGTGGTGTTTTTGAAAATTTATATGAAACCTGCTTTTGCTGATACCTTTACTGCTGATTCTTCAAGTGACTAATTTGTTACACCATGTTTTCCCTGTATTCTCTGAATAATACACATAATAATAATGTATTCTCTGAAGAATACACATCTAAAGCTATTTTTCTAACATCAATCCTAACATTTTACATCAAATGGTGGAAACAAGTAAGTGGCATTTAAAGTTTACTCTTGCATTCTTAAGAAAACAGTGGCAGAGATTGCTGAAAATGACAATTCCACACTTACAACAAAAATATAGGTTATAATAATAAAAATACCTCTACATAGATATAAACATTACAACATAGCTATTATAATATTGCCAAAATAGAAAAATTACTTAAGAGAGACCACTGGTTGTGCTCTTGACAGAATTAGGAAGTAGTTCTTAATGAATGATATACAAACAGGTGATAAAAGTAAAAGTTAAGATTTTCTAACAGATGAAGTAAAGGCTATTTGCAAAAAAAAAAAAAAAAATCATAGAAAACTAAGGTAGGAACATCTACCTCTCAATTAACAACAATTTTTGGTTTTGTCATTTGCAAATTTTGTGTATCTTAGGTACACCTATGAGGTCATCATAGTTTCCTTCCCCATAATAATGTAACCTTACATACTGTGAACCATCTTACCTGAAAGAACCTATCTACAGTTAGAAAGAAACAATACCTGAAAACTGTTACTTCAGTTAGAACTTTGTTCTTATCCGTCAAAGACATTAGGCTGAAGATGGCAAGTCTTTATGCCTTTATTGACAAAACAGGTTGTCAAAAATTAGTTACTCCATTATTGTGGTAGAAAAGTCATTATCTGAGATATTCACCAGCACTGGACTCTGGGAACTACCACCCTGTCAGCCTCCCCTCTGTACCTGGGAAGATCTTGGAACAGATCCTCCTAGAAGCTGTGCTAAGGCACAGGGAGGACAGGGAGGTGATTTGATACACCAGCACAGCTTCACCAAAAGCAAGCCCTGCCTGACAACCCAGTGGCTTTCTATGATGGAGTGACTACATCAGTGGACAACGGAAGGGCTACAGATCTCCAGAACCGTGTAAAGTTTTGACACAGACCCCCACAACATCTTCTCTCTAAACTGGAGACAGATGGATTTGACAGGTAGACTGCTAGATGGATAAGAATTTGGCTGGATAGTCCCATCCAGAGGGTAGTGGTGATTAGAACGCTGATGGACATCAGTGAGAAGTAGTGTCCCTCAGGGGTCCGTACTGAGGCCTGCATTATTTAATATCTTCATCAATAACACAGACAAAGAGATCGAGTGCATTCTCAGCAAGTTTGAAAATGACTCTGAGCTGAGTGGGATGCCATCCAGAGGAACTTAGACAAATTCACAAACTGGGCCCATGGAAATCTCATGAGATTTAACAAGACCAAGTGCAAAATGCTGCACCCTGAGTTGGGGAAACCCTCAGTATCAACACAGGCTGAACAGATGAACAGATGAACACATCTCTGCCAAGGACTTGGAAGTGCTGGTGGATGAGAGGCTGGACATGACCATGAGTAAAGACTGAAAAAGAGATTAAATTCTAAGAAGTCACATAAAAAAGTCTAAAAAAACTAATCACATTTCGTGTGATAGGAGGAAATCATTACACTTATATACTAATCAGAAGGTTTTATTTTATCTATTTCACCTGCTGCCAGCTGTGGGTGCAGTTTCTTTAAGGTGCTGAGAAGGTTTTTACATGGCTTTTTAGGAAACTGCTTCCAGTTGGCGCTCTTCTTATCATCGGATCTAAAACACAGAAGAGACAAATAAAAAGACATATGAAATACAGACCGTATAAAAAAGAGTAATGTAAACAGCCTTAAGTCATTTCATTTACGAAGACAGTACCTTCAAATTATTCTGAAATCTTACCACTGTGCCTATTTGTTAAAAATAAAAAAAAATAAAATGGGACTGACATAACTCAGAAATTTCATTTCTTCAGATAAAGAACAGGATAAAGTGAGTACAGAGTTTTCTCCAGTCTGCAAGGAGGATCTGCCTTCAAGATTTGATTTAGACTTTATAGACGCTTCCCCTTACAGATTTTTTATCAGCCTTGGTACAATGATTTAAGCACACTCTTCTATATGCGATTATTATACAAAGTCTATTCTAGCATAAACCTGCCATACCACTGCTGATACAAATAAAGGCAGTTCTGAGTACAACATGTTACTAGTACTTTGCAATATGTCCATAGCAGTCCAGTCTCATCTCCCAGTCTAACAGGTAATAGAAAGACTGGGAATTCAGTTTACAGTTGGAAAAGGATGTGGTTGATAAAGCAGTGAGGTAAATTGCCAAAAGGGATGCTCATCTTCTTTAAGGAGAACAATGGATAGACCTCCAAGCAGTTGGATATAAGTGAAGCGTAGGGAATAAATCCCTAAATAAATTCCCTAGGGAATAAACCTCTTTCTGGAAGGGAGAAGATGGGAGAGAACTGCTCTTACAGAGACTATAACAAACTTCTCTGCCATAAAACCAAACCAGTTATTACTACTCAAGCTGATACTGGCACTAGTTGTTTTTGCACTTTGCATCTGAAATATTTGTTCCATTATTATTTGCTTTATTGGCATAAAGACAGAATTATCTTAGGAAGGAAGCCAAAGTTTCTGAAGTTAAAAGAAAAATTCCATGCTTATGGATGCCTTTGCCCATTCTTCCCCCACAATACTGGCACGCCTATAAACAATATAAATGGTACAATTCAGAAAGTGACAGAAAAAAAAATCCTGTTTAAAAAATAAACAAATGCTCGAATCTTTGCCCTAAAAAGGCTGGTTAACATTGCAAGCTCATTAAGTATCACAGAGAGAGTTAAAAAAATTTTAAAAGCAATAAGGAAGATGGTGAATGAATAAAAGGTCTTTAGTAATTTCTGGTATAGCTTAAGAAAGATAATAGCAGCATATTTGCTTTGAAGAGATACTAGACAGACTAATGTACCAGAAAATATCTAATTTTTCAGAAGTTATTTTTTTATTAAGCAGCCTTTTCAAGCCAGCAACAGTGCTGTTAAATTCTTTTACACCTAAACAAACAAACAAATAAATCCAGCAGTACCACATTGCCATAGAACTAAAAAGGAGCAGAAACTGATGTGGATAAAATGAATGAAAAAAAATCTTCATTCACAAATAACACAGTATTTTCATAATTCTGTACTACCTTCAACACAAAGGGCTTTATGGAAATTTGGGCTTACCAACACACCTCCAAAACTGAAAGACATACTCACTGCCAGGTAAAAAATGCTTTACAATGCAGGTACCAATACCTCACATTTACCAAAGTCAAATGCTACAGATGCCAAACTCCTTTGGAAGTCAAACATTGCACAGATAGGATAAATGTAAAATGGGCTGCAAAACCAGAAGACATCAGTTCACTATTGAAAGAGAAATGGGCTTATAAGACAGTAAAAGAAAGAACAGGAAAGCCTTTCCAGCTGATTGCCTCATAAGAGGTCAGACACTAGGAGATTTTTAGTTCAACAACCAATTCAAGTAATGTTCGTACTTAGTCTTTCTAACAGTCCTAAAAGCATCTTGACATCCTTATCTCCCTGCAAAATCTCCTGGCTTTATTTCTATTTTTCTGCACCACAATCTTCAAGTTCCATTCTACTTATGAACAAGTACCTTCAAATGAGTAAGTTATCTGTCATGACTTTCTTCAATACATTCTTTTTACACACCACCTATAATTTTTCTCTTGATGGCATAATACTTTGTTATAAAATGATGAAAATGCTTTTTGAAGTGTTTTTATGAAGACTTAGGGGAAGGAAGAAAAAAAACTCAGATAAAAAAATAAACACAATTTGCTCTATTGTTTACCATTTCCTGTGATGCTACTAACAAAACAAAGCATGCCGTAATGTAAAGGAAACATTGGCATCAGTAGAGGAAGGGTCATCCTGAGATAGTGAAAATCAAGAACGCATTTCACTGATCCACAGATCAAATTACTAACTCTAACGTGAGTAAAAAAAAAAGTCAAGACTTAAAAAATGACATAATAAGTAAAACTAAATTTTCACAGAGAAAAGATGTGCACTTGATTTAGTGATGATCACCCTCATCTTGAACAAACCTAGATACATCTTTCTATTTATGATCTAGTAAAAATTGAAAGGTAGTTACTAAACATGTGAATAAACTGATTTTTCATTTCCATTATTTGTACTCACACTATAGAAACCCAGAAAAATTATTCTGAAATAGCCCCTCCTCAAGAAGGTACGAAGAAACTGTTCCAGGAATACTTCAATTTAAGAAAAGTACTAAAAATACAATAATTAAAATATTTTAGAATTAATGTAGCGAAGACACCAAATTTTGCTTGGGTGGTCTTATAAAAAATTTGGTCCTTGTAACTTCAGAAAAATTTATTTGTTAACTCTAATATAAAGTAGGCCAAGTGCAAGACAGTATCAAGAGTTACTATGAAAGATCCTGAAGCATTCATGTTCATGTAGACTGGAAAAGACCTTTAAGATCATCAAGTCCAACTGCTTACATAACACTGCCATGACCAGCACAAAACCATGTTCACCACTAAGCAAAGCACTGCATCTACATCTTCTAAATATCCCCTAGGGTCGGTGACTCAACCACTTCTCTGAGCAGTCCATTCCAATGCCTGACCACAAGTCAAGAAAGTTTTCCTGCTATCTAATCTAAAGCTCCCCTGGGGCAACTTGAGGCCATTTCTTTTGTGCTGCTGCTTGTTACCTGGGAGAAGAGATCTACCTCCAGTTGCTACAACCTCCCTTCCTGCATTTGTAGAGAGTGATAGGGTCTCCCTCAGGGTCCTTTTCTACATACTACACAACCCCAGCTCCCTCAGCTGCTCCTCACAACCCTTATGCTTCAGATTCTCCACCACCCTCTCTGGACATGCTCCAGCACCTCAATGTCTTTCTTGTTGTGAAGGGCCCACAACTGAACACAGAATTTGAGACATGGCCTCACCAGCACCCAATACGGGGGACAAGCCTTTCCCCAGTTACTTATCACTGTTACAAAATTTACAGCAAGATCTGCATCATATTTTTATAGGAAGTGCAAAGTGTTGATCCTTGCTGTACTAAGTTTGAATTTACTTTAAAGCTTTAAAAATGAGAAAAAAATGGGACAGTAAGAAAGAAACCACGCTGGATCAAACAGTGTTTAACAATTGTCTCCTAAGCACGTCGGCAATCTCTTCAGCTACAGAAAAATGTAAAATCTCCATAGAACTTACATGTAGACCATGTTTGTGTCTAAGTCAATGCACACAATATCCTGTGGTGGATCATACAGATCAAAGTATCGTGAATCAACTCCAACAATAAATGGAAGAGGTGCACTGAGTACGGTGGCCAGAGACAAAGGACAGAGGGGAATATACGGACACTGCCACTGAAATGGGAATATCATCTGAAGGAAAAATTAAATGAAATAAATGCATTAGAACAAGACAACAGATACTGTACAAGAAAAAACAAGAAGTGACATGTAGCACATCGAAATGAAATTACTAAAAGCTTTATAACAGAAAAAAGTCTCCAAGTTTGTCACTTTAATACAGTATAACTCTCAGTTAGCTATGCAAAATTTGTGATCTAAGAGTTACTAGCTAGGGCAATTGAACTAGATACTATCAGTGGGAAAAGCAACCATTCAGTACATCAGTCATTTTAACGTAAAGCCTTGTTACAAGTGTGGTGTTTAAATCAATTTCTCTCACTGCTGTACAGAACACTTTGTACTTACAGCTACTACAGCTTCAGCAACTCCTGTCAACACAGCTGGTCTAAGGGAATGGAGTAGGATCTTGCCTTCCAATAATACAAAGAGTAACAGAGTCGCACAGTTTTCTGGTCCAAGGTTCATGAGCAGAGTGCTAAAGTTTGCTCCACTAAGGAGTGTGGATGGCAAGGGGGAAGAAAAGAAAAATGTTACAGGGTTTAAAAAAAAAATTCACTAGTATCAAACATCTGACAACTGCTGATGTTTGGGATGTTTAGTTGCATGGTGCTAATACACATCAAATACCTACTTATCTAACTAATAGCTATCATGTAATTTTAAGGCTTGTACGACCCCAAAGAAACCTAAATTTGAATTCCATTGCTAAAGAAACATACACTAAACCATGTTACTGCTAAATTTGTGTTATTTATAGCACTCTCTCTAAGAGATGCTCTGGCATCTTGTCTTCATAAGAGTAAAGCATTTGCTAATTGCTAATTCAAACTAAACTAACACCAGCAGTTTCATGTGATGAGTTACCTCACATAAGAATCATGAACTAGAGTATCCACTTGATCTTAGCATCATAGTATCAAATTCCTGTATGAGTCAAAATTAATTCATCATTCTGATGGCAACATTATTTTAGTTTCTACGGTTTAGCCTCCATTCTATTGTTGGGACTGTACATATTTTGGAATTGTAATGGCATCTATGAGTACAAAGGGGTAAAATCTGTTCTTAAAAAGGTTCTTAGGTGTTGCTTTGCAATTTAGTGCCTGGCTGCAATTTTTCACCTGAGTGCTTGTGTAACAATTGTCATTAAAGATGGGATTCTTCTGCGTAAAAAATATTATATGATAATGTTTTGGGGTGGAGAGAATAAAAAGGTAGAAGATTTTGGTTTTTAACTTGAAACCAAAAATAAACAGAAGTTTTGAAATAAAACCACGTCATGACCATAGGGATGTCTAATCCAGAAGATGCAGGCAGTATCCACAGCGTCTGCATCAACCTTCAAGCACAAATACCAATTTGTAGGTATACCTTTGAATTCCTGAAATGCTTGTACACTTGTGCATTCATGAATTTCACCTAACTGCTTGATAGTATTGTCTCTCTTGGATCCAAAAAGGGAAAAAAAGCAAGATAGCAGTCTCTATGCAATTAAATTTTGCTTACTACAATGGTTCTCAAAAAACAGATCTTTAAACATGGATATATTTTTCTCCTTACAAATGCCTTATTATTCCTTTAGAGTTCCTGTAATAATCTGGCAATTAATCTTTTTTTCAGGATAATTAGTGGTATTATACTTCCACAATGGGCACATGTTTGTCAAGACAAGACTGTGTAACATTATAAATGCACACTGAGCTTCCTGGATGTAATACCTCATGATATTGCACTAATGACTGACTTCCCTCTACGACTGACTCCTTCTCGCCTGTGATTTTTTCAAGTAGCATATATTTAAAGCATTAATAATGATACCTTAATGGCAATGGTGTAGAAACTGGCTGGGACAATATTAATGCATCATGGGCAGAAAGCTGAAACACATAAAGTAGTATGTGATTGACATGAACAACCCCGAAGTTAATACAGTATAACATTCCAATATAAATATATATCCATAGTCTCATAAACTGCCTGGCATAGAGACACAGTATCTTTGGGACTCGGGTTCATTAACTGAACAGAGCTTGTATTAGTCACTGAAACAATTTTGAGAATTACAGGAAATCGCCTGTGACTCAGTGTTGAGCATGTAACTGCTGCTAGGTGATTAAACAGAGAAGCACAAGAGATAGTGCCCCAGGGGACTAACCTCTGACCCACAGTAGTGGGTGGACAAGTGAGAGGAAGACACAAAACAACCCTACCACTGAGGTAATGCAAATGGTGCCTATAAAACGAAAGCACAGTACATGGCAGGTATTTTAAAGTGTAAGTAGGACACTTCTGCCATACACACCAGCTGACAGGTCCTTTCCTTTGCTAGGTTGTCCCAGGTTTATATCAGTGAGAGAGAAGGCCAGCCCATCCATCTCCTCCCCTCCCCTCTCCCTTCCAGGAGGCATGTATTCAAAGCCAAGTAAAAATAAAATAAAGGAAGAAAACAAAGGCAAGAGAGAGTTTGCTGTTGCTGTAGCTTAAAATGGATGAAAATATTTTTCATCACTGCATACCTGCACAAGAATCCTTGGCCTCTGTGGTGAAGGGAAAGGTATATTGTGCATAAAATGGGATATATGCCTGCAAAGAAAACAAGATATCAGGAAAACAGCACCAGGGAGTAATGACGGGCCGAAAACTATGTTACCCACATTTTAGAATTAATATGGAAGCATGTTTTAGAAAGACTGTTAAGATTTCTTTACTGTTTTGATAAGTCTAAAAGCCTATTTATGCAAGCTGAAATGAGAAAGCTTCCTTCACTCAATTGCATGCCTGAAAATTAATAATGGCAGCTTCAGATATGTAAGTAAAAGATAACAACATACTGGCATTTAGGCAAGCCATTTAAAATCCCAGGCAGCCTAACCCTGTTCTATGGTTTTTAAAGAGATTCTGCTAAGATAAAGTACACACTTCACTGCCAGATGTCTTAACAGTTTTGAAGGTAACATTATTTTTTGGCAAACTTTCAGGACCATGACAAGCATCCTCTGCAGAGTTTGCACACATATTCACAGACAATCTGAATTAGCTGCAGTGCTTGGAAACACACATAGATATTTGCTGCTAATGTACAGCATTCCTGAGCTTATATTTATTAAGCTAAAACACATAACTGCAAATGTAGCTCAGCCTGTTCTGTGCTTGATTTGGCTAAAAGAAAGGTAAACAGGCCTGACATATTCTAAAAAAGACCCAGACTAAAATCCAGTTAGCTTTGCTGGCATTGCAAGAGCCAGTACTATTAAACAGAAGCAGCAATGACTTCTATTAGTACAACACAAGCTAAACAGTGCAAACAAGATGATGGATCAACTATACCAGCTAAGCAACTGTGATATGCACAAATCACATGATTTCTTGAGCTTATAACTACATTCCCAACTTAACTTGAAAAATGTTTTACATACTTTTCAATGGGAAGATGATGAGGTCCAGAGACAGAGAGTTTGTAGATGAACATAAGAAATTTTCGAAATGCATCAAAGAAAGGCCAATGTGAGAGAAGACAGATACATTTGTTTGAATTGATGGTCTTGGAAGTAATCACTTTTCTCTCTACAGTCGTCAGAAGGCCCAGCTGCGATTGCTGTTTTTCTGTTAGCAGCTCCCGGGGATAAGGCTCATAAAATTGGATAGCAGCACCATAAACCTACAAGACGAAGACAAACAGCTAAACAGGCACAGTATTTAGCAGGAATGTGGGCTAGAACTTTTGATGCATCTTTAAGTCTTCGGAGTTTGCATGCACTATAGTGCTTTTGCTGATACCTTATGAAATTACTTCTTTTATGTAACATGCACAAAGCAACCCTACAAGCAAAATGCCTTGAACTATCTTCCTCATTTTCACTGCACCTTCCTCAACAAAGTATTCATACTCAATTGAAAGGGGAAGAACCGAACCTTCATTTTGTGGTAATACCTTATCCATTAATCATCTGGATCAAAAACATCCCCCAAAATCTCAATCTCAGACCATCATGAAATGTTTCTGCGCAGTAAATTCGTAAATTCCCCTATCATTACCAAACTAAACAGTAAAACTATTTTAACTTTTACTTTCCTCATTTTATCAAGTCAAAAAGATATAAACTTTTTCTAACATTCCTTCGCTATTTGTCTGTGTTTCATATCCTGGCAAGAGTAGCAAAAATGAGTAAGGAAAGAAAAACAGCAGCAGCTGCTGCATTCTTCCTTGGAAAAGAATGAATAATATTTTGGAAAAATGTGGTTTTTTTCCATTTGGAAATGGAGAAGTATGTAAATTTTTCTGTTAGGGGAGTGAGACAGAGTGGAAGTTGAGTTGCTATCACCAATAGAGCCAAACTCCTGTTTATTAGAGAGCTAATCATACATTTATACACACAGCCAATCACACATTACAATCACTTACTCCCTCATGCAATTCTCACACACACACAGAGTTGGCAAGCTGAAACAACAGCTGGGAGACCAACCCTAAGCAAAGGCTCCCTTGCTTCATCAGGAGTACCTCTACTACCTTCCCACCTGTAACCCAAGTCAAACAACACGATTTTGATGCCTTTGTGTGCTGATGGCCTTATACAGATTCAGCAGCCTGAATGTTTGACAATAGAATTCAGAATTCTGAAATCTATCAGAAAGAGAATTCTGATTCTATCCCTTCATGCAAATTCAACAAGATCACTAAGTTTTGGAAGTTTATTAGAATCTAGATTAGATTAGAATCTAGCTCTCAGTGCACACTTTTCCTCTCTCTGTCTTCCTGCTTTCTGGTAACTAGTTTCAATTCACATGCAGAGATATCTACAGAGCCCTATTACATAAAGTCATGTGCCCTGTAAAGTCACATAGAAATGTCTTTTAAGGTAACCATGTGAAAACTACTAATTTGCTACATCGCTGACATGTGTTCTCTTTAATATACAGACTACACTTCCATTCCCATTACATGAAAGAACAGGGAAAGCCATGTGCTGTGAGTGTGGAGCCATACCTTTTCTGCAGAAGAGCAGGTCAGTACAAATGTTGAGAACACTGGTAGTGGATATTTGGTTTGAGGGTCCCAGCACTCAATAGTAGCTCCCATAGGAAGGCAGAAGAGAGGTACAGAGTCTGACAGTGGAAATGATTCATAGTTCTCTTGAGGATATCTGAAAATTAAGCCTCAAAAACAGAAAAAGGAAAAGTAAGCACATTTGCTGTGTAGGCCCCAAATACTGCAAGTAATATGTTTTCTACAAAATATAACTACATCTGAAGATATAACTTTTTTACCTGAACTTTATAACTGAGAATTATAGCTGTAAAGAGAAAGTATTTCATTTCAGTAAGACTAAGCCATCCAAGTAGCAATCATTTGAATATAGTGTATCAATACTGAAGTTATCCTTTCAGCTATTACACTTTTAGTAAGTGCTCAAAAACAGTACATAGCGAAGATTTTTATATCAAATTAGTTGGGAATTACTTGTGCTATTTAAATGTGCAACTGTAATAGATTTTAATCGAAATTTCTATGAAGAAAATTATAATTTACTGTAAAAACAACAGTAATACCTTCACTGAAAGTAGGATGAACTAGCTGACTGCATTCTCTGCTTCTCTGTATATCTAACTCTTGCTGGTTGAAAAAAAGCACACAACCATGTGTTTACTACTGCTGCTCATCTTGCTTATTCTGTGGTACACCATTATCTATTCCTTCAGCTTCTATTTGGTAATTTACTCCTTTCAAAGGAATTTGGTGCACTTACTGCTCAGCAGAAATGCTTCTGAAAGATTTTTTGGGTTGCGTCAGAAACAAAAATTAAGCTGTAGCATTAAAAAACTTTTAAAAGCCAGACTTGTCATTTATTGTTCAGAATATTTTTCACTCTCCTCAAATAAGGAACAAGAAAATAGTTGCAGAATTGAAGAGAAGAAACATGTTTAACTTTCAAATATAACAGAAGATGTTTAGACATAGAATAAAATACAAGCAAACCTGAACAGGATTTTAATTACTCCTTCTCTGTTATCACCAACACAAGAAATATGAAGCATTTTCTCATATTTGCAATGTTTGCTAAGACAGAAGTTTGCTACAGCTTCTCAATTAGCAAGTCTGTCATAATAATAACTAAAATAATAAAGTTAAATGTAATTCCCCTTTTTTTTCTCTCTCCTGGAAAAAAATAAGGAGAAGAAAGAAGGCATTATAGAAGCTAATTTCAACTGACATGCTCCAGGACCAGTATTCTGACTGACAGCACTTAATTTTTTTAAATTATCATTTTATTTTAACAAGGCATTTGAATCCCTTTGTTAACATGTTAAGACAGTGTCTAAAATTACTTACCAGCTTTATATGCTAAAGAGTTGGAAGCTGGCACAGACTTCTTGTAACAAAGGTATACACTGGAACCCCACTGAAAGACACAAGTTTCATCTCAGAACCAGCAAAGATGACAACAAGCAACAGAAACCAAGCATTTGAATATACATCCTTTACAAACAAATCTGACATTTTAACAAAAAACATTACAGAATAAAATGACCAGCTGGCTGCTGAGTGCATGTAAATGACAAAAATGAGACTTTACCCTTCTCTCATTTTTCCGAGATTACAGAATTTACATAAAATAACCACACCACACACCACCATACTACCCTCTGACCTATTTCAAGAAAAGAACAGGCAAAAGTGAAGCAGATTAATTTCCACCTTCATGTTTCCTTAGTTATTTAAAAGTAGACTCTTATGGGTACCTCATTCTAGGAAGTCAAGCTCTAATCATCATAACTCCTAATTTGAAGCTTTTAATGTACTTCTATAAACTGGTTATTGACATAGTGTTTTAGCAATTCGTCTAAATACATTCTACCACTAAAAAAATTCACTTATTCCACTACAAGTAAACAAAATGCTGAACAGACCAAATAAAAGGGAAGCAATTAAAGCAAAGCACACTGAGAAACTCTAAGCAGCAATTATCATCCTGCCAACACCTTAGTAACACAGGCATTATGAATAACTAAGGAAAACGCACTTCTGATTCATCCCCAGTGTCAGCATCCTCAAAAGGTGTGGGAGAGATAATTAAAAAAAAATAAAATTAAAACTTCATTGCACTACTCGTAAATAACACCTAGACACGAATATGCAAACTGAAGTAGCGAGTAATCAATATGAAACTGTAATTTCCAACATGAAAGGAAATAAAAGCAACAAAACCTACAAAACTGACATCCCACACACAGTATAACAAATGAAGGAATTGTGATGTAGTGACAGAACACAATTACAATAGTGCTAAGGAGAGTTCAAGGAGCTCAGTCTTTAAAAATATGTGTTGGGCTAAAAAAAGAAAGAAAAAGAAACTCAAGCTTAAAGATACTCACCATACCACAATTTAAATTCTTATCCACTTTACAGAATGTGTGAGGAGGGGTTTCCCCTTTGCTGGTAACAATAACACAGATATCGGTCACTGCCAGTGAGTTCTGGGGACGCACGGGAGGGGCCCTGCGGTAGGTGATGAAGATGCGCTGCGAGGAAGCTGAGCTGTTGTTAACGTTGGCACAGCGACCGTACGGAGTGGCCTGAATCACCTCACAGCCCGCAATAACGCGATCCTTCCCTTCATAGAGAACTCTGCACACAGGAAGGAAATGCTGTTATGAGCATTCAAACAGACACAAAGTTATTTGAACGAATTTGGAGAAACTGTCCATCCATTAGCAACTTATGTCATCATTACACCATTTTAACATGCATCTCTGATATTGTTTTTCATCATGCAGCACTTGAGGTTGAAGAAACTGCTCAGAAATACTTAAAATTATACTGAACTCTCTGTGGGAACAAATCAGAGTCACAAAAAATATAATCAAGCTACACTGAAAAGGATTTAGTTATAGAACTAGTTGGAATGCTGCACTGTCAATGAAAAATAAATACAAATTCCACTTTAAATTGCTTGCACACATGACAGTGGATAATTTAATCCTTAAAATGCCTGTGAAGTCTTTTAAAGCTTGTTTTTTTCTGGTTTTTTTGTTAAGTATTTTTTGGCTTTGGGGGTTTATTTGTTTATTTGGGGTTTTCTAATAAATATTTTTGGAAAAGCACAACTGAGGACAGAAGTCTGCTTTCTAGATGAATTTTTACAGAAAAAAGAATTCCAAACTCAGTAATAATTGACATTCAGAGTTTGAGTTACAGCACTTCAGACGATGAGGCAGGAAGACGCACTAATACTTTATTCCATAGTAAAGAAAGAAATAGAAATAGTAAGTACAGTTGACTGTACTCCTAGAAAAGAGAATATATCTTATATGGTTGTACCGCAACATTCATGTGGTGCACAGCTTTTTTTTCTTTTGCAAGATCACTAAATTAGATTATAACATTCTTAGCAAAATATGAAAGATCCTTTACAGCTTCTTTACAGCTGCTTCACAGCAGCTAAATAAGCTATAACATTTCTTTACCTAGCAAAAAGCTATTAGGAAGTCGCCGTGAGAAAATATGTGGAAGTCAAAAAATATACCTGAACATTTTTAATGCACAGATGCCATTACAGGGCAAGCTTTATCTCCCATTTCACACCTAAATAAGCAATGGCTCCTTTTGCTTGGCTCTCTGCAGTAGTACAGAATACTTGTCACCTTCAAATGAGTTTTTATCATAACAAGAATAGGGATAAAGGTGCCACATTACAACTTTGTACTTTGTCATCTCCAGGTTCTCACTCATAGTTCCTCACGATGTTAAAATAAAAAACAACCAGGCAATACATACTTACTGTCCCAAAATACCTTTGGTTAAATGTTTGACAGACTAGTACAAAGTATGTATTTGAAAACTTCAAAAAGTCATGTGTCTAAGCTAAAATAAGAGTCTTAATATCCAACAACCCTCTTACTTAATAAAAAAAGAACTTAAAAAAATATGATTAAACTTCCAAAATTACTTAAGGACTATTTCCCTTATTAAACAGGAATACACAAATATTTCTGTTTATTATGGTTAATAGAAAAAACACGTATCTTGTCATAGTACTGATGACAGACATGAATTACAGTCATAGAATACTTTAAAAAAACCAAAGAAATCACATGAGTTGGCCTATATTGATGTAGCTACCTGGTTGCCAATTTATATAACTAGTTCATAGAGGACAATAATATTCAACAATGGTTTTAGTTGTAAAGACTCTAACTTGGTACATTTAAACAATGTGGACTCTCAGGTCCAAAACCAGCCTAATATCAGCATTTCCAAATTGCAACATTAGTGTTAATATATTACCTACTGGCTCAAGGTATTTATAGAGAAAGTAGGTAATTTAACTACGTCTAAACTAAGTAATGTTCTGGAAGAACACGTATTTTTGTTCTTTTTATTGGGTTACCTCCTCTATACAGTTAAAAAGCCTCAAACAAAACAACCCAAACAGCTACAATGGCAGCAGCTCTCAGGCCACATCCATTGTGCATAAGGAGTTTACATGAATTCATCACTATCTCACACGCAATAGAAAAAAATACTAACAGAGCAGTCTCCAAAAAAAGTTTCATTCCAGTTTTATTTCAGTTTCATGTATTTTAAATAAAAAAAAATTATAAATTTATTCCAGAAACATTTGTCAGCTGTCAGCTTATGAGAAGGAACACAGCATTAATCAGACTGTTCCAGCAGTCCAATTTAATAAGTTTACAAGTATTCTAAGAAAAATACTTAAAGTGTTCAAGACTTTATCAGTGGGGTCACCTCTCACCAAATGAAAAAAGAAAATGAAAGCAACACGCACCTCAATAAGTACACTAGAAAAGTATGATTAAACCCACACCATTTCCTAACCTCATGCATAGTTCTGAACTTACAGTATGATGCTGTATCTGCAAGCAAACAGAAGAAAGCCATCACCCATGAATCACTCAAATTAAACAACAGTTTTAACGATTCAGAGAAAATATTCAGAAGTGATGCATGAAATACTGAACATGACACTCTGTATATTCAATGTCCTCCCTGACAGGCTAAGTTTACTTCCACTTGTTTCAACTTCCAAGTGCCTGACTTTGATTAGTCAGTACACTTTCTTTCCTGCCTTTTTACATTTATAGTTTGGTCCCAATCCTAAGTACACATTATTTGCTACATTATTCTATCAATGTCAATACAGTTTCATTTCAAGCAAAATGTAAAACAGTTTCCTGTAGATGTTAGGTCCTAGGCAAGAAAGACCCAAAGAACCTTAACATCTCATTGTAAAACTGTTTGACACTGCACGTGGAGTTCTCTCATGCCCAGTTTTACTGATTTAAAAGTGAACTTCAATGCATCAGGTAACTTAGCTCAGAAAGAAGAAATACAATATTGTGGCTGTTGAGCTAAAAACCACAGAAAACTTTGCTTCTGGAAATCCATTTCAAAAGAGTCAAATTTTTGTGAATTGCATTTGTCTAAGACTGCTGTCCAGTTTGACTCCTCCTTCTCAAGGTCCAAACACAACTCTCTCACAGCTCCTAGATAAAATATGCCTTTATAACTCCTCTTCCTCTTTCATTTTGAATATTGAATATTGTATTGAACAATAAAAGAACTTACATAAATATTGTGAGGTCAGAAAAGTGATGGATCAAGCAAAGGGAAAGACTGATAGACTGATTTATTTTTTATTTCTACTGCCATCTCTAGCATTATTTTTCTGAACAAACAAATTATTAGTTTCATCATTATTATCCTACATTGTTCTAAACACCCAGCTAGAGTTGTCACAGTGATGGGATTAAGGAACAATTGAAGATGCTGGCTGTTTCATGACCCTTCTTGAAATTTCAGTTCATTTTGTTTTTTGAAATACATGTCTAATGAAGAGGATAATTTATTCAACAGATATGCCTGCAAACATTTTCAGAAATCAGGCAAATAGAATCACAAGGATTCTCAGCACAGAAACCTTAAGCAAACAAATGCCTCCCATATCACTTAAAAAAATTTTTAAAAAATCAGAATTTCTTTACCTAAATAATGCAAGTTACCTAACTTTCGCGTTACTTGGTATTACAAGAACCTCTGCTTCAGATAAGAAGTCTAATATTCTTTCTTTTCTATACTAAGTGTTATGAATTGCAAAACCGCTTATATTTTCAAAAAAGCCATTTTTCTCTCAGGTTTTTCTTCCATGTAAGAAAGATGAGGTGGAGTTCCAACAGATTCCTAACTGAAGTGTAAAACAAAGAGGTAAGACTTTCTTTGACAGTCTCACTGCATTTAAACCAAAACAGATCTCAAATCTCAGTCCTTGTCTGTTTCTGGAACACTAGCAGAAAAACTAGTGAGGAAAGCAACAGAATGGCAGTAACTGAATTACTTCACAGACATACAAGCTTAAGATACTAAATTTTACAGCTACATGTAGGAAAAGGAGATCTTTTATCCTAGGAATGAACCTTTATTTTTCCAACTAATATTTTTTCCAACTAATTAATCTGATTAATCCTGGGAAATGTAACATCCAGAGGCATGGCACATGGCCTAACTATATGCAAATAAGTAACTGCAGCAGAAATTCACTCTAGCAACTTACAGACACTTAGATTCAACAAGCAGCGGACAAATAGATAGGAATGAGGATGGAGGACACAGAAATATCAAACACAAGGACAGCGGCAGGCAAATAGTACAGCATATCCCTATCTCCCTCTTCAACAAGCAGCATTTGTTTAACTACTTTCCATAAATATAACACTGAAAGAAATACACAGACAGACACAAACATTCATCAAGAATCATTTGAATGTTCTGACCATGACATTACTCAATTTTATATGTACACTAACAACCCTGACCTAAGAGTACACATTTCTCCCTTTCAAGGAATATATTCTTCCTGTAGATATTGAGTTCACTCAATGTTAGACAGGCTCAAAGGTAAGATATTATTTCACTCTGGTCCTTTAATAAAATAATAGACAACAGCATAAATTAGCCCTCAGACTGTACATGCGTCTTCTGCCTGAACTCTACTTTTATCTGAACACAATGGAAAAAACAAGAAAAAAAGATTGCTCTAAGCATCTCTTGCACATAGTTGCAAAGCAGGAGGAACAGCAGGGGGAGAATATGCATCATTGCTCAGAGAGAAAAGACTGCCATGATGTGTTAGGTGTGATACCCTAACTAGATCTGTCTACAGCAAAATACAGAATAAATACCATTTTCTAAATGCCATCATCTTAGTTAACTACTTGCCTATTTTGTTTACAAAATCTCCCCAAGCATTAAAGCTTCTAACATCATGGCAGACACAAAACAAATATATACTATCCAAGTTTTTTCCTTAAAGGCACATGCTGAAGACTCATTTTTCAGGAATTCCTTTGAGGAAACACTCCCTATAGAAACTCTTCCTTAATGAAATTTAACAAACCAGTCAAACTATAACTTCACACTGCACTGTCTCTTCTTGCAGTTCAAGCCACACACATAGGAAAAGATTATGTTAAAAATCAGTTTTACTTGATATGATATTAGAGGATCTGGTAACAGAACCAAATTTAATTCAATGCACTGAAGACTACTGGAACACAGGTTAGATGATCAAGATGAACAGAAGTTAGAATTATTAATTATACAGCTTAATTAAACAACTTGAACTATAACCCTTAAGAGTGAACTGTCTTGCCATGAAGCTGCTTTCATTACTCAGATTTCACTATTAGTCTCCCCCTAACTGGACGCTGTTAGTGTGTAAGAATGAAATTGTAAGTCAAAAATGGGGTATGTAAGCTTCATGTCCAAGAATTTAAGCTTATAAATGAAAATAACAAAAAGTATTACAGCATACATATATATATATATATATATATGTATGATTTTTACTCCCTACTATTTATTTAATAACTAAGCAGTAGAAAAATACACACTCTTTGTTTTGCCATCATTGTAACAGCACCACAAAATCAGGCTCTATTTTCTCATTATATCCCCAGTAGTTCTACAATCTTCTTACACATTTTTAAGTTGTATCTTTAACAGAATTCCACAAAGTGATAATTTTTGACTTCTGAAGTAATTTTCAAAGTAAGCATGTTAATGTTTCTGGATTTGGACTACATATTTTCTATAAATTAATTCTGTGTTATTCTATCATCTTTCATAAAACTACAGCAGAGAACTTAATTTCTCATATTTTATCAGTTTTTATCAGTTTCATCTCTCTCTCCCAACATTTAAACTAAAACATTATCATTAATTTAAAAAAGACAAGTTCACTAGACGACTGACACTTTGTTCGACATAGTTTCTTAAAAAGTCCTGTTTGAATCTATATTGCTTATTGTGTGTTTCTGTATAGACTCTCACATCTGTTTTCACCATCATCTATGAGGAGTAAGATTTTATCATTATTGAAGGAAGAACTGAACTGCAATAGAAATCTCACCCGATGTCAGTAAGAGGTGGTTTGTCCCGGCCTCTCTTGTAGCAAAGAAAAAGTTCAGGACTCTTTAGACTTCCATAGTTTAAGTTGGCTTGGAGGGCTGTAGGGGTGGCCTCAACACAGGTATATCCCTCTGGGACAGTTTCACCAGCTGATTTAATTATCACAGCAATGTCAGTAATTGGAGCCTTGGGACCAGCTGACTTTGTTTCATGTCGGCTGATTTCTTGGTCCAGGAGGGTTGCTGTGTCTGTATCAGTGAGCCCTGCCACTACGAAATAGTCAGCCACTCGTGGACCTTTGTCTTCTATCATGGTTATGTCAGTACTTCCTGGGAAAAAGAAAGGAAGAGAAATAAAATGCTCTGCTTTCAAAGTCAAACTCTTATCTCAACAACTATGAGGATTTAGAATTTTTAAAAAAAATTTTTGCAAACAGAAAAACTTTTATATACGGAGTTCATGAAAATTCTATAGAAACTGCAAAACAAAACTTTGACTTTTGCTGCACAAGAAAGATACTGAAAGATATCACAAGTAATCAGATATCAGTTCTAGCACCATAGCAGTAATGTTTTAGCTCAAGGAAGTTTAAGTGAGATATAGGATAACTCAAAGCTCTTAGCATAGCAGCTACACAGAAAATTGTGTTATTTATGATATTGTCCAAGCTCTTCACAGGCTATATGTTGATGTAGGTATCCCAGTATAAAAGCATCCATATTTTTCTGCCACTGCTTGTGAGCAATTTGACCACAGAATCACGTTTTGGGTTTGTTTTTGGGTTTTTTTTTTTCAACACAGAGAGAACAATTGCAAGTACAAACTCAGCACTTTATCTTCTGCATAATTCATCCATTTTGTTTTACAACACAGACCTAACAGTGCAGTCTTGAGACATTCAGCTGACAACTATAACATCTGGAAGTAATTTACAAAAATCACACATCCAAACCCACATTTCGTCAACTGATCAGACAGTACACATCACTGCTCAGCTGCACATTCCAGATCTGGAAAAAGTTGTTCTCCCAACACCACTGATGTTCATTAGGTATATAAATCTTTTATTTTTACAAGATGAGTAAGACAAATTTAAACAGTAGCACTCAAGCAATTAGCCTGAATACTGTTATACCTCTTCAGGAAGCTAAATATCACATTCTTCTAGATCTCCTTGTTTCCATTACCAGATTTCTGGGAATCCCATATAAAAAGCTAATGAGTAATGGAAGTCTGGTTCCCATGTCTGAAAACAAGACTGCCACAGCTACCAAGTTTCCACCTACCAAAGCACTGGTGGTTCATGGGTATTACCACCAAAATAATTAGTGCACCAATATAGAGAAGTTCCTTGTATTCAGAATGTCTCCAAGTCTGGTAACTACATAAACACTGGCCTGTGCAGAAAGAAAGTGGTTTGGTGAAGGCAGTACAATCTGGTTCCCTGCAACCTGATTTATGCTTCTGTTCTTATCTTGCTCTTTCTTACTGACATTATATTCAAAAGGTATTTTTGATCTTCACAACACACAAGACTTCTAAGTGTACTAAATACTCATCTGAGGCAGAAATCAGTTATCTGTCCCGCATATTTAATAAGAAATTTCAGCATAAGATTATGCAACTTGTGTGCCACACACTATATTGCAAGCTACTGCAGCATGAGATCAAAGTAGGGAGGGGAAGGGTAATAATTTCACGTAAATTTGTTGTACCTCTATATTCCAACTACAGCTTTTATTTTCTTACACTGAAATAACAACTTTTCAATCCCTTCAAACCTGAAAGGAGATGTACCTGTACCCTTTAAAATATTACATTTCACACTGTCACTACAACACTCTCTAAACACTTTGGCTAACAGCTTTGTAGAACAATATATATAGATACACAGAAGAGTTTGCCTCCCTTACAAAGGAGAAAGCCATGAGACAGTTATTTACGTGACTGGATTTATGCCTAAAACATGTGGATGCCATATAAACAGGAACAATAAAAGGTTTATTCAGTATGTCAGGTTGTAATTTCCTTGTTCTTCAATTGCCTAAGTCTCCTGAAGAACAGGGAAATTACCCCAGAGCCATAGCTACCTGTGAAACTCCTTTTACCTTTAGGTACAAAACTTGCCTCCGTTTACTTTCACTGTCATAAAAAGCATGAAATCAGCAATAAAGTGCCTTACAGCTAAGCAAGGCAGCAATAAACACAGGGGGAGTGGCTTCAACATCATCTCTATAAACTGGTCTTCAGCTAAAATGTCCCTTCTCACACTGCTCCTTTCCACCTTCGCTTCTGTCCGGAACTATAGTTTGTGCAACCACATAATGAACTGGAACAAGAAATTGCTCCAGCTGAATGCTAACCTGGCAGAGACTTAGTGTTCAACCAGAGCAGCTCTCCAGCGACTGCCTGTGTCAGCACAAAAGCAGTAGCAGTATGACCCTTTCAGCAGCAGCACTGACTTACACTGGATTAATCATGAAATTGCAAAGTCTGAAATGTTTCAGTTTGCCTTTCAGATGCTTAGAATTGTTCACAGAATTATATAAGAGAAGGGAAAGGGAAAGGGAAAGGGGAGAAAGAGAGAAGAAAGAAAGAGAGAGAGAAGAAAGAAAGAGAGAGAGAAGAAAGAAAGAGAGAGAGAAGAAAGAAAGAGAGAGAGAAGAAAGAAAGAGAGAGAGAAGAAAGAAAGAGAGAGAGAAGAAAGAAAGAGAGAAAGAGAGAAGAAAGAAAGAGAGAAAGAGAGAAGAAAGAAAGAGAGAAAGAGAGATCTGTAAAATACCATTTGAATTTAAATCAAATTTCTGGAAAAAGGTGATAAAAGTAGCAAAATGGTTGGCATTCTATAGGTTTTGGGCTTTTTTAACTCAAAACATTTTTTAAATGTTCCTTTTATTAACTGAGCCTTTTATTAACTGAGTCACGTTCACACAGCTCAGTATCATGTTCTCTCAATGCAACACTAAAATCATGGCCTACATTTACTTCTAACACTAGAGCAGGGAAAAAACCAAACAGTAACAATAACAGCATATGTCAAAAACCTCACAAGAGTTCATATTTCTAATCACAGCTCAAATTCCTGGAATTGCACTAATGTTATCCTCAAATGTGCATTAAAGGGAGAACTTACTTTTCCTGGAAAAACAGAGAAAGGAAAATTTAAAAGCACCTGAAAAAGTAAATACTAAGATTTGGAAAGTTAGAATGCCAATGAAGACAATTCATTGCTAAATTTTAATCAGTGGGGATCAATAAAACTGTAGCATTTCATTGCTTAAAAGCATACACTTGCATCTTCTTATGTACATTACACTTTTCTCTTAGCCATGGCTATGTTATACTTCATAGAATATATGTGTGTAATATGTGGCAGGCAAAAGTCAGAGTCACCAGACAATTCAGCTGAGATACTTGGCACAAAAGCTTTGCATGTCAGCACAACATTGAGCAAGTTTTTCAAAATGTTCAGAGTCTCTCAAAACAGTTCCTTTTCCACAAGGATAAGTAAGGTTTCAAATAAGCACTACAAGTCAGCTCTTCAGGAATTCGTTCTCCAGTTTCAGAAAGACTTAAAGAAACAGGATCACTCAAAAGAGACATGAAAGTAATAGCTCTTAATTAAGCCATAGTTATCTTCACTGACACAGTTTTAGAAATATAAATAGACAAAGAATTAGCAGATAGCCAACAGAAATAGAAACAGCAGAATTCATCAAGTCCAAGAATACTCTACCTTCGGAACTATGGGAAAAAAAACCCCATAGGATTTGAGGGGAACAAGATGAATTCACTACTCCATTATTTTTGTCATGACACACAAGAACAAGTACGAACACTGCTCCTCTTAATTTTTCTAAGAGCTCATCTATTTTGAGTTTTATCAAAGCAACTTTTCCCACGAAGCTACTGTGCTCTGTCCATTTTGTATGAGCACAAGACTAAGAGAAAACTCAACATTTAGAAAATTTTGGGATTTCCATTGTAACACACAATAATGTGTTTTCTTGCAGGAAAAAACCCTAAATACAAAAAAAAAAAAAAAAAAAAAAAAAAAAAAAAAATCTAAAATTAAAAACTGCTATCTTCATGTTGGATAATGACAATGCAGGATGTATTGAATAAAAAGTCAACATACAAGTTCCATAAAATATCTTGTTTTTGAAGTCTACAAAGATACTTCATTTTACACCAAACAAACTGAAAACAAAAACTTGGAATTCCACTTTAAGAACATAAACAATACAGTTTGAGGAATTACAAACCCCAATGTCCCTACAGACCCACACAGGTTATAAAAAAACTATTTAAGTGAAGTTAGTTTTCCAAATCATTCATAGTCCACAATAGGAAAGTTTGCAGTGAGTAGTTTAGAAACTTTTTTTTTTTTTTAAATAATGGAAGAGGAAAAAAAAGAAAAATGTATACAGAATAAAAGATGCACTTTTAATCCTCCCCCATGCTTTTCTAAAAGGAATTCCCATGGGCAGTAATTAGTTTTGTAGACAAAAAACAAAACCAGCCAGCAGAGATCACACTTTAAGGCACTTAGTACATCTAGCCTAAGACAAGATTTGTTTAGCAAAAAATATGCAGCAGTGAAGAAAATAACATCTTTTCAATGCTAAATGCCAGAAACATGACAAAGTGTTCTCTCCCACAGTTCACTTAAGGTTAGCTGCCTTAAGAACGTAATGTCTTTCTCAAAATCAAAATGTTATTTTATAATTCTTTATAAAGTTCTGACAAAAATATAGTTAAGTTGCTATTATCTTTACAAACATCACTGACCTTTCTTAAGGAGATGTTTCACAGGGAAACTGCACTGGTTAAAAGAATTCCGTTTTTATAATTTTTGAGAAAAATTATTACATTAGAAATTACTTCAGTTACTTATTAGTCTCTAAAGCTCCAGTTAGATTCTAAAAAGGCGTTAAGTGTCAAATTATCCTCTAAAATTAGGCATAAATCTACAAAAAAATGGTAGTCAAATTCAGTTTTTGACAAGTGTTCCAAAGAAAAGGAAGCATAAGCTTTGTGAAAGTGCGTACAGAAGCAGTTAAGGGAAATGGTTTGTTACAAACACCAATCTGATAATTTGCATGTGAATATTAACACCTTCAAACAACAAGAAGTTTTGGAAAACTGTATTTATATACTTGCTCCAGAGTAAGAATAATACCCGGTTTCAGAAACAGCCATTTTTAAGGCTTAAGTGCAGGCAAATCCTTGAGTATTGTTATTCCTTTCAGCCCTGGGAAAGAAGTGTCACAAATGCTGTTATCTCAATGCACAAAACCAACAAAATAAACTTACATCTAGAATGAGTATTGATACCAATATCTTTTTCAGTTCACTCCTAACTGGAGTGCTACCCTGATGTGTCCTTGAGAAAAACCAGCATAAGGCTCAGGATGCCAACTCAGGATGCCAACAGCCTTACTCAGAAAAATCAAGCTGGTCTTTAAAGTCTTGTATTTCCACTTCAGTAAGCATGCTACTACCTGAAAAGGTAGAAATGGCTGTCAGTGATTAATGGCTAACACATGACATTGTAATTAAACTTGAATCTTCTTTCACATACTGACATTACCCACAAACTGCAATGTGTGGAAACCACTACTTACAAAGTACTTGCTGTGTGGGAGCCTGTAACATGCATACACAGACGACTGAAGAACTGAGATGAGTTCTTTCCTTCATAACTAGAAATATTTTTGTAACCGGCCTGCACAGGAAATGACTATTATTCCAGACTGAGGAATAACTTCAGCACTTTTTGTGCTTTTTCTACTTTTTGTAGAAACATCTATTTTGTAAACAGACTCCATGGTCAGAATTTTAAGAAAGGTGGATGTTAAAATTAACTCAGGACTTCTGTACAAATCTTTAACTTAGCAAGTGAATTATACTTGGCTATTGGCAGCAAAGAAGTTAAAAAAATGTACATGTACTCTGCCCTGATATTTACTTTTAAAATGAACTGACCTGAAGATCACTGAACACACTAAATTTACTATGCTAACTTAAGAGATAAAGACATCACTGGATAGATCGAAAACAGTGCATTAGGAAGCCATCTGCAAGACTCGGAAAACTTATTGGTTACCATCTGAGTAAGAAAGAAGCATTACTATGTTTCTCAAGACCTGCCCTACGAAAAACTTCATAGATAACACAATGACTACCATAGGCACTATTACTTCCAATTAATTAACCAGAAGAGAAAAAGGGTATACAGATTCTGAAAACATAGAAAGTTTCCCCGTTAAGTGCTAAAGATGATCTCATTCTTTATTCACACACACCACTGTTTATCTCGTACTGAGATTAAATAGCACGATTTGTGAAGGAATGGGAAAAACAATGTTTACCCTTTGTTTAAAAGAATCTTTATTTTATAACAAAACACCCAGTGCAGAATTTCTTTTAATCAGTGAATTTGGAAGTGTGCCTTAAAATACATAAAAAGTATTACATAGTATGCACATACACCTTGGACAGGCACATTAAGTAACAAACAAGAGATACTTCTTGAGATAAACAGTACTAGCTATCTGTTTAACCTGAAAAGAAATAAAAAATTAAAACAAGATTTGAAATTACCCTTAAATATATGTTTGAAGAAGTTAAATCACTGTCATATCCAGCAAAGAGATACAGTTGGCTGCATTAAGCCTTCAGCTTGTCACTTTTTCTTCTGCACACATTTCAAATACCAGAATCACAAAATGATTTGGGCTGGGAGCAGAGTGACTCTATACATCATCTAGTTCCAACCTCCCTGCTACAGGCAGGGACACCTCCCATTAGACCAGGCTGCACACAGCCCCATCCAATGTGGCCTTGAACACTTCCAGGGATGTGGCATCCACAGTCTGGATACACTGATTATCTGGGCAAGCTGTGCCTCACCACTCTCACCGTGTCTTATGTACAATCTAAACTCCTCCTTAAGTTTAAAACTGCTGCCCCTTATTCTGTGACCTACAGGTCTTGGTAAAAAAAAAACTCCATGTAGCATTTCATAACAGTGGTAAAGATAGCAGCATGACAAAGAAGATGATGACAAATGATCAAAAAAGACAAATTTTTGTAGAAGCAGTTGATCCTAAATCAGAACAATAAAGTTTAATTACAAAGACAAAGTAGAACCCGAAGGCCTGAACATAGCAAGTTTGGTCAGCAGTGAGGACTTAGACACTAAAAAGTTTTGTCTCCAAGACTGCTCATAAAAATCAAATGCTAAAGGGCTGTGTTACCGGATATAGTGGTAAGTATTAATAGTATGACTACAACTTTTTAAAACTTCACATTAGTGAAATACAGCAACAATAGTGATTCCTTTGGCTTCTTTTATTAACTCTTTCCTAGCTGTATTCCACAGCAACAGAAAGAGCTCAGTGAAGGTGGTTCTCAATGTAAACTGCAGTCAGTAAATCGGCATGATTATTCTTATTCTAGTTGCCTCAATTTTTGTCTCTTTTTAACAAGATTGGGAAGTTGATAGCTGTAATCACTCTGAAAAGCAGTAAGTAATGCAACTGTGGACTAAACCTGGCAATAAAAACTTTATATATTGTTTGGGGGGGCTTTTTTTCCTAGACACGAAATACAGTTATGATTCTAAAACGCTCATGAACCTACACAGGCTTAAATGTACACAGCAAGCGCTTAAATGTACACAGCAAGTGCAAACAGTCCCCACTATTAATTTAACAACCAGAACGTACAACAGCTGGCACTCCAGTTGCTTGTCTGTTTCAGCATACCTCTCACTGCTACTGCTCACACTGCTGTGCTTGTCCATATCACACTCACTTTTAAGCAAACCCACTCCTACTCAGATAAGTGTGCAACTCCAGCTTATGCATTTCACAGCATAAATCAGACCTTACATGCACATTCCAAATAATTTAAAATTACAACAGAATGGATCATTATAAACTAGACTATCCCACAAAGTTAAGTGAGTTCCAGAGTAATCAGTGAGCAAGGAAGTTATCAAGCAGTTAAAATGGCACTTACAGCACACAGAGAAGTCACATGGACATATCTATATATAAGTTCTCTCAAGCACATTTTACAATCTGTAAGAAGATAAAGTGCATCCGTATACACACCTTAACAAAAGACAAGGTAAGGCCGCATTACTTCCAGCATACCATCACCAATGAACAGGATTAAATCAGAAAAAAAAAAGTAGCCCACAAATTATTAGCCAGTCAGGCAATAATAAGAGAAAAAAAAATTACTAGAAATGTTTTTAAAGACTTTCGTTTTTGGATTGCATATCAGATTATAATGAAAATTATTATATGAAGTAACAGTTACAGTCATTTGACTAAATTACATGAGTATTAGAAAAACTAGAATTGCAAAAATAACTTCAGAGATGCACTGCCCATCTTCTACCTATCTTAACGCAACCAGCAGTGGAACAGAAATAGCTAGATGTCACCCACATTTTGGCCTGAATATGCAAATATGCAAATACAGGACCATTCCTTCCAAGGAGTTTTAAAGTAAACATTTGAGAATATTGCAATTGCACAATTAAAATATATTACAACCTATTATCTCATAGGTGATTATTTTATTGAGGCCTCTAACATTGAAAAAATAAACTTAAGGACAAAGTCAAAGATAAAAACCTTGCCAATTTTAATGAAGCATTCCTACAGGATGATTTAGGACTGAGTTAATTGAACTTCATCCAGAAATAACCTGTATCAAGGTCTGGTACTGAAAATAATCTAAACTAGGTTTTTGCATCAGATAGCTAAATTGTTGCAAACTTGAACAACTTGCAAAGAAAAAAAATGTTTACTCTGCAGTTGCTGTTTGTGTACCAGATTGTTTTCTAACTGTGCATAAACACAAAAATCAGGCATAAAATGCATTTAACCAGGCTTGACGGTAAAGTTTTCTAAAGCATTCCAAACGGATCAGGCTACTACACTAGGAAGTATCACACCTCAGGTAAGCAACTCCCATGGAAGTAAAGGCACCAAGCCCGGAAAAAACCTGATGACACAGCAGGGTTTTCTTTCCCTCCACCTCTACAAAAAAAAGTTCTCAGAGCAGCAGAGAATGTTTGAGAACAAAATCACTTCTGCATTAAGCTTTTGGTATGTCAAACATAGTTATACTGTTAATACATTTAATACCGGAAAAACCCCTGTGTTATATAAATTGATTAAATAAATAAATTTTAACATAAAATTACCACAGATAGAACCCAAATAGCAAAGCCTGGAACACCACAGGTGGAAAATGCAAGGATGTTTTTCACTGTTTAACTTTACCTGTTATTCCTAGAACGACCAAAGACAACCATTGTTTTTAAAAACCTGGACAAGTATTTGGTGCCTCTTTTTTGGCAATTTGTTACCAACATTTTCATGAGAGCCACTATAAAATACATCATTCATATACTGGGAAACAGATGTCTGTGTTCTTCCAACATAGACTTCCTTTCCAATTTGTTTGGAGATGATGCAAAAGTGTACACCCCAGGAAGAAGAGATGGAGATGAAATAAACTGACTCTGCAAATCCAGTATCGTAATAAGTGATAATCACACAGCAATAAATACCTAGTTTTCTCAATCATATACAGTTTGCCACTTACGCATCAATTTTGTTACTGAGAAGTCTTACAGCTTTTCAGATGTGTTTTAGAAAAAAGAGGAGAACACATTGGCCTTAACCAGAATATATTATTGTTCCCCATTACCTTGAATTTTCTTTGCACTTGCTAAGTCTTCCTCAAAGATTCCTCAAAGGAAATAGGGCAACTAGCCACAGATTTTCAGGTTTATATTTCATAAATTAAAATTAGTTAGAAAAGCAATCTACTAACAATTTGAAGTTCTGTCTTAAGGAGTAGAACTGTGGTTTTAGTCTGATTTTTTTCCGATTGCCAGCAAAACCAGTTACCACTGCTACAAAACAGCGGAGCAATGATGTGATTATATTAATGCCTGTATTAAAGATAACAAAGCTTTCCGAAGCAAAGTTTTGTGATAGCCAGTTGAATAGCTATTTATTAATTAAAAATGGCTGAAAATATCACTAAGTTACTGGACCCTGTAACCCAGGACACTCAGGAGTCTGAAAATTTGGCCCTCAGAAAAATTCTAAGCTGAGGAGGAAACAAAAAACAAAACAAAACAAAACAAAACAAAACAAACAAACAAAAAAAAAAAAAACCAAAACAAAACAAAAACAAAAAACCAACCAACCAGACAACAAAAAAAAAGTTCCCCTAAATCTAAGAAATATCCAGCCTATTCCAGACCATCCAGGGTACTTCTACCATATTAATATTCAATAGTTTAAGTTTTCCTATTGAACAGTAATTTCAAGTTATCCAATGGTATAAAATTGGAGGAGTTATGTGAGGTCAAAACTCAAATTCTGAACTGACCTATACAGTCTTGAGAAGCAGTCAGAACCAATGAAGGCAAGTTTGGTACCAGTAAATTAAGTTCTACTGCCAAGGACAGAAAACAGAAATGAAAAAGATATGAGACAAGAAGAATGATAACCAGCAAGCAGTTCAGCTACCCTCATTCAATAAACCAGTTTAATCTTGTTTTACCAGTGCTGTATCCAAACTGTTCTTTCACATAACAGAAGATGACAACTTCTCCAGAGACTGCAAAGAAAATAGTTCGAAGGAGAAAATTTAACAACAATAACAGCAACGTAGTTCTCAGAACAACAAAAGTACTTTATAAAATCCACTTACTGCCCCAGTTGAAAGCTTTAAAGGTTAGCCATGCTCAGTATTATGTAATGAGTGAAACATCTGCTGCCCTGGAAACATTCTTTGTTAGAGAACTCTTTCTGTAATTGGAAACTCCTTTGGAAAAAAGCCAAGCATAGTAGCCTGAAACAAAAACAAAATAGCAAAAGAAAAAGTCAAGCGACAAAAAGTCCAGTGGTTAAATTTCTTCTGGGAGCCCAAATCTCCAAGATTGCTTTTTGTAGTTACTTTGATGTCTTTTTTTGGTTTGGGTGAGTGGGGACTATGATTTGGTTTTGAGAGGTCAAAGAAGAGAAGAAACAATGTTGTTCCAGATTCACCTGAGAAGTTACTCCAAGTAAGCTATAAGAATCAGAGATATTCTCTTTCTTATTGCTCTCTCAACTAAGCATTGAAATACTTAAGTATTAACATTAAAATTATTTTGCCAGAATCTCCACAGAGATTTGCCAGATCATAGAATCATGGTTTGACTTGATTTCAGCTAGCCATCTGCAACACAATCAGCCATATGTCACTGGAAATCATAATCTAAGGGCTCTACAAAATCAGAGTGAAAAACCCACTTAATGGTTTTGAAGAACATGATTTTCCTTATTTTTATCTTTAAAAAACACCACTGCAGGAAAGGATCTTTCTTCTCTGTAGCTGTCTTCACTCACAGCTTCACCACACCAAAGACAGGCTGCTCCATGGATATGTTCACAGCGGCCTTTCCCCACCCCACTGAACTCTTCTTGTGCCTACCAAGAGGTATGATTCCCATTTCCGGTTGGCCTACGACAACCAGCCTCAAACCACTTGGCTTCAGCATTTTCATTCTTCCTCAGCTGCTTTTCAAGCTTGGTGGGAACTTATTAACACTTCAGAAGTCTGTCTTTTAATCCTCTTGCCAAGTCCTCATTAAGAAAATCTCATTTGCCAAGTTGACTTAAAATTAAGTCCAAACCACACACTTGACAGCAGTTAGAATATTCATGCTTTTGGTCTTAAGCTGCAGCAGTGTACTACTTATACAGACATATATGTCAATAAATATTTTTCTCAAACATGAAAAAAAGCTATCAAGGGTAGCAAGCTTGAGATTCTCTGTCATGAAGTTGTAACGCACTGGACATGATAAATGTGAAGTCTGACATTAAACCTATTTTGAGCCTTCTCTTAATATCATCATATGATACTCAAAATACCTATTCCATATTTCTTAACACACTGTGGACTTCTCAGGCAAAATAGTCACAGGGAACTTAATTTTCAGGGATAAACTGTACAGATTTTAGGCAGTAGAAGTCAAACAATTGCCAAGAGCATATCATTAGTTTCTCTCATAATTTAATACGTCCTCTTGTCTTTCTATTTAAAATATTCTTCACATTTGTTTTTATGTTTTTGTTTTACATTTTTACTGTTTTGACACATAATATATTTCTGGATTTAGTAATATGCTTAAAATAAAAAAACTCAGTTTCCTAAAGCAGGCTACGACTATCATGAATACAATTCACAATTGTTAACATTCCTATTTCCAATTTAACCATTTAGGAATTAATTAATTTGATTTACTTAGAGAACTGATCTCAGACTTTTCCAAATTTTTTTGAAATCCCAAGATTTGATCCCACATGACTTACAAAACACACAGTCCCAATGCTCATTTGCTATGGCATGCACAAGACATTTGAGGCACCCTACATTCATTTCTCTGCACAGGGTGAACTGGAATTAACAATTTCCTCATTTGCAAAAAAAAAACAAATCAACAAAAAAACCCCTAGCCCCAAAACCACCAAAGCAAACCCTCCCAACCTCCCCCACCAAATCAAAACCCAAAGAAAAAAAACCAAACAAACAAAATGACCAAAAAACCAGACACCTACACCAGCCCTCACAATGTCTTCCCAAGTATTCAGCAGTGGAACACCATCATTTTACTGTAGTGATGCTGCCCCACTGCACACTTTACTATACTGCTGGCTCTTGGAAGGGACAGGCAGGATGACAATTGTGGCATCAGAGGACACACCTTAGAGATGGGCTATCATCATTTTAGTCCCTGCTCAAAAGAGAGAGCATAACCCTGCCCTTTATGATAGCTTTAATCTTTTACACTCTTTTTTTTAACCTCTGCCAGGTCTAGGGCAGTATCAAGGCTCCATGTAGCCAAGAGGAGTAGGAATATATATGGAGTGATATTACTTTTACAGTTAACAACCTGGACCACTCAAATGCAAAATATTTAAACTCAGACATTCAAACCAGAAAGCACGCTGGTTAATGGTGAGAATTTTAAAAAGGTACAACAGACAATTAGACCAAAGGATCAAAGCAGTTTCCCTCCTCAGATCTGTGAATCATCTGGCTACTAATATAACTAGCAAAACAGTTCAAAATAAGAGGAGTGACTGAGTTAATAAGATCTTTTATTCCTAGCAGAATCAATTGGATCAAACAGACTAAGAAGAGGTTTTGAGACGTACAGCGCATACACTGTACATCCAAATCTCACAGAAGAAAAAAGAAAATCTATAAACATATTTGAACAGGATTTGTTCTGTTTTCTTTAAAACAATCTGAAAAGTCACATTAGTCATTACATTCACAGTGAATGAGTCATCATAATCCAAAAGAACTTCAGGCATTCACATATAATTATCTTACAAGTAGATTCCTACAAACAAAGTTGAAAGCAAAAATGCAGTAAAGTATATGTGTCAGAGTTTGAAATGACACTGCCTTTTAAGAAAGTATGAGTTTCTTTTAAGAATTGTGTACCATGCTTTTTTTTCAAAGATGAACTTGTTCTTTCATCTACCCAGTCCTGAACTACATACTTCTCCCTTTATTGTGTGTTAGGTACATCTGGTTTATTGCTAGAATTGTACTAGCATTGCCAGAAGTCCACAAAAGAATTCTGCTCTTCAGAGTGATACAGGTATTCCAATATAAGCCCCTGTGAAAGCAAGCCACCACCAGCAAAACAAATTCTTGGCTCGCAAAATCTGTTCTGCTTATGGCTTGAGCTTTTCTTACACCAATACAACTCCAGGTTTGTGTACATTGTTGACTAGTGTTGGAAAACTTTAGTGGTATGTCTATATACTTTATTCACAAACAAAATGAACAGTCTCACACAGGGAAAATTCCTAATTACTTATTTACTACTAAGACATAACAAAAAATGAAAAGAAAAAAAACTAAGGAAGGATGTATCCCCAAGGTTAAGCAAGAATTTAAGGCCAGAAAAAATTCAGAATTCTTTCACCAATTACTCCAATTGCAATAATTCATTTTGAGGCAAATAAACATTATAGGGGAGACATACACACTTGCTTTTTCTGGTTTCAGCAAAACTTTGAGAAAACAGTAACACTTTTATGCAGTTACAAAGTTTTACCTCTTATGTCCTGCTGACCTTTGAATATTCAGAACTGAAAACAAACCTGGATGTGACCTACAAGAGGCAAACTGCTCCCAAGCACTAGCAAACCACATCACAGTGGTTTCATGACTTTGAAACTAATAACAATACTACTTGTACTCTTCCTCCTCCTGCCAAATCCAAATTTTACTCTTAAATGTTTGTGGTACCTGTTCAGAAAACTAAACCTCATAGGGTTAGCCTTCCCCTATTCCTTCTGCAGGAATTGGAAGAAGAGCTTCAGCTGGCAATTGAGGGCACCTGATGTTAGGCTTTCATTGGGAATTACCCCCCAAAAAGAAGGTGGTGGGTAACAGGGGAAGAAAGAAGCCTAGGAACTTGAGTCTCCTTAGGCTAAAATTAACTTCTGTCAATATTACTCTTAAGTCACACCTTTGGCAGCTTCAGTACCCTAACATATGTTAGCACCTAAAATACGTTTTACATACATTAAATATTTCTCAAGTTATCCATCTCCTTGAAAGCATTTCCTCTGGAAAAGACACAGCTCATTTTATAGGATTTATTTCAAGGAATCCTACAAAAGCTATTGTCTATGCCATGAAAAAATCCACCTCAGTATACCAAAGTTCATATTGCCTGCAAATACAAAAATTTTCTACCACTTCCAATTAGATACCTAGAATTCTACATTCTCTCTAGAATCACTAATTACTTAAAATGTTATTATGAGATTTCATGCTCAGCTGTTAAAGCATAGGTACAAATTACTCTGTAGTATAGACAAGCTACTGCTGCTATTTCCATGGACGGCTGACTGATCAGCAACTGAGAACTGGGCACACCGGTTCCCATATTTTGCAATGGTCCCTTTTGATGATTAGACTAACCAGATGAATATTCTGTAACTGTGACTCAGCATTTTACTTTGTATTTCCTTTCTATAACCTTCTCTTAGACCAAGATGGATATCCTGCAGAAGCTTCAGGGCTTAACTACACAACTAAAGGTGCCTTGAATTCTTGAATTTCCTGAAACATTAAGTCTTTGAACTTCTTTCTCTACGTACACTGCTCATAGGTAGCTGCTCTCTAGCTGTTCTCTTTCTCCCAACCATGTTTTTATTCCTCCCCGAAGCATAAAAATATACATATTATATAGACACAGCAGGAGGATATTTTAATCTGAAGACTTCTGTCTATGTCAGGTTTCTTATTTGGGTAAGAGCTTCTTCCCCAGAGAATAGCAAGGAGGGCTGAAGTCATGCTATGGTGACACCAGGAACAGCAGAACTGGGTTGCTCAATAGGGAAGAGAAAAAAAAATGTCTTGCTCTCAGCAGTCAACTCCTCTACATTACAAAGATTTGCTAAAGGGAAGGGCAACACTGAAGAATGTCTCAGTAGAGAGACTTCAGTTTATACATTACTAATCAAAGGCTGAAATCAATAAAGACAAAAGCTAACACTGAGCTGGTTCAGAGAAAAATCAATCGAAGTTTTTGCCTTTTTGGTGAAAATGGTTACATTTTGTGGTATACCTGCCCTTTGCTCACAACTGAAAAACACTTTCATTTCAGGATGATGAAAGCTTCTATCCATTTGGACACTTGTAATTGTAAACTCAGCTTTTGCTGCTAGAACTGAATAACTTAATTTGCACATCAATCCTTGATTTACACTATTTTTAATATATTTTAGGCAGAGGAACACAGGCTTTTGGTTTTTTACTTGAAAAGCATCAAGTCTCTTTTGAGAATTTAGAGACCTTTGAGAAAAGAAAGGAACTGAAGTGTCTCTAAATACAAAGATGAAAGCAGAGTAAGGCAAAACTGGCCCACTGCATTTAACTGAAACAAAGCAAATGGAATGTTTAGCAACATGCAAGCCAACATTCAGCAAGAAACTGTGGGTACATTTTTACTGTTCTCTTGATCAACAAGTCCGAGATGCTATTAAAAAAAAAAAAAAAAAAAAAAAAACCATAGAAAAAAAGTTGCATGATTAAACAGAGACCATAATCATAATCTTAGTAATTCTAAATACTCAAGTTTCCTGTCTGCCAAAGCAAACAGTACACATCAGGACTGCATTTATAAGCTCAAAAAGTCTGTAAGCAGAAAGAAAGGGCTAGAGTGAGATACTAACCCAGAAAAAACTTTCTTCTCAGGCAGAGCTTGGAATGCAGAGCACAGTGTAACTGTACTCCTGAAACTTTAGAATAAGTAAGCCTTACGCTCACATTTTGCGACAGATGCAAAAGAATTAACTGAACATGAAAAGTAACAGTGCACGAGAAACTATGTTGCACTCCAGAACCTGTCCGGAACTAAGTCACTTTGCTTCTACGAACAGAGAGCAGAACTGAGGGCCTTTACCTCCACAAATTTGCAGAATAAAACACCCTCATTATCATTACAGGAGTGTAGCATTTCCAACAACACTACCTTTTTATCAGATTGGAAAGAAGCAGCATCACATTTCTGTGCAACCACGGGCAACAACTTCAACACAGGGATTATTTTTGTAACAAATCAGAAATTCCAAAGCAGATAAAAAACCCTAAAACATCCAGTTTACTCTTTGAAGCACTACAGGAGGAAAACACGATGCAAAAGCAGCAAACCGATTTTCATTTTACAGATCTGAATAAGCAGTATGGACAACTATCGGGCAAGTCACATGGGAAACAACTTAGTAACTATGATTATGACCCCCAAGAACTATTTTACAGGTCACCTATGCCAAGATTTCCAGTACCTTGAATATCATTCAAGAAAGGATTGCTGAAGGTGGGCAATCCTTGCCTTGTGATGACTAGCAAGCACAGGAAGAAAAAGATAACCTTCAACAGTGCAATGTACCCTTACAACAAAAGGACCTAATTAAGAGTTTACGGGCACTTTTTGTTGTTATTTCAGCCAGAAGACCATGCAACCAGTAAGAAGACCACCAAACATACTAGCCTTTATGCACACTGCTCTAAATCTACAGGTGCCACTGAAATTTATCTGAAAACTTAACAGTAAAATGAAACAGCCAAAAGACTGTCTTACCTTCTTCTTGCAACTTTGTCAATATATCTTCCATACCAAATTCTACTGAGACTTTTCTCCTACTGGCTATTTTTAAGCAAACTCAGATGGTGTGTCAAGATGAACACCTGAACATACTTCTCCTTGAAGCATACGAAGGTTGAATTCTAAAATAAATTCTCCATTGGTCAAACACAGATATAAAGAAGAACTAAGCTTAAAAAGATACCACTGCTAGAACTGTATTTCAACAATATGTAGCACTGTCATTCCAAATGAGAATTTAATACATGTTCAGTCAGAGGGATGTCATACATACCAACATTTAATGCTTCAATTTTGCTCAGGTTGCTTTTGTTTTTTTTTTAATGAAAACCATGTAAAGGTTGATCAGGAAGAGATCTCATACACAATCTTCAAGTAAGAAAACAAATACAAAGGACACAGTCCAAAAAGATGTCATTACTTTACTTTGGGCTTTTACCAATCTTAACTGAAGAACAAACAGCCAAATGTAACATTATATTTATCTGTAAGCATGTACAAAACTGCACATCTTAACTTGTAAGGTATCTTTTTTTTTTTAGAGATTCAAACATTGAGATTTTAGCAGCACTCAGTGTCAAGCAGTACTAGTAACTGTTTTAACATAGAAGCCAAAACTCATGTAGGCAAGCTAATATCTGCATTTCTGGTTTCTACTAAACTTCCTTGCACTGCTCAAGACAGACATACACCATTAGCATTTAATATCCACTGGAATGGTAAAAAGCAGACTGCCAGCCAATACTTAGGAAACAAAATTAAAAATCTTAAAACCCACTTACAGCCACATTTATAATATAAACTTTGACTAACTATCTAACAGTTAAGGATTTTTAGCTGGTGTCCTTTGCGCAAAGAATTTGAAATATACATGCTAGTATGGCTGGTTAGTAGTCTGGTTAATCACTTAACTCTGGTCACGACTGCTTTTCAAAAAAAAAAAAAAAAAAAAAAAAAAAAATTCTTTCATTTCCCAAGCAGATATGAAGTAATTTGCATTCCATCATTATTTTTTTTCCACAAGAACAAAACATCTACTGCCTTAACTCCTGCCATGTCATGTTAAAAAGAGTGATGCAAAAACTTTCATTAACTTTGTGTTTGGTCCACACAAAGAAACAGCCAACAAAACTAGCAAATAATTCTCTTTTTATTAACATGCCCATGTGCAGGCTCAAATTTAACTAAACTTTAAACTATTATGAAGTTTAAAAACTTAATGGGAAGCCAAGAAAATATTAGAGTAAGTCACACTAACACAGCTTACAGGAAAATAAAAGAAAAAATAAAAGTCTAATGAAATGTTGTTTGTTGTTTGTCCTGCCCTCATGCAGATATAAAAGGTTAGCCACAGGCATCGTCTGACAGCAGCACAAGAGTCCATGTCTGCAACGTGTTTGATCTTGACAAGAGGTCTTAACAGCATTAAAAAGGTTGGTACAGAATTGACATTAAGTTTAGAATTAAGATAATGTTGATCAGCTTTCGCATCCCTGCTGAGACTGCAGAAGCAACTACTGAATTGTGCTCCAACACTTTCGAGGACTGTGTTTGTCATTAACAGCACAGTTAATCAGCTTACATCATACTTAAAGCCTCCATTACTATTTTTTCACTATTTGACGCACAAAAGCCCAAGCATATCACCAGATCTTTCCACTCCATAGGCTATCTGGCTGTGCAGAAAAGACACATACGAGATAGCCTCAGATGACAAAACAGATTGATTAAAAGTTATGCATTTAGCTTTTCCTTGTTCTCGTATCTTCAGTACTTTACGTTTCTCACTGATACGCCCAGATTCCAAAATACCAGCGTGACTTAGTCAGGATGATCCCTGTTATCCTAACACCCTCCAACACCCGGTGACGATCTCCAGTTCGGCACAGACCCTCGCATGGGTTAAACGCGCTGACGCCAGGGCTTAGGGGAGGAGTCGGGCATGGAAAAGGAGAGGAAAATGGAGAAATACGGGAGGGAGCTGCCCTGGGACTCACCTGCAGCGCCTGCCACCTGCGCCGCTGGAGAGCCCCGCGCTCCCGTGGGGCGGCCGCGCCCGGCGGGAGCAGGGAAAGTAACAATTATCATGGAAATAACTACAGTGAAAAAGTCCAGAGAGCACCTCCGCCCTCCCGGGCGCGCAGAGCGGGTTAAGTACGAGCCCCGGCGCACAAGCTCTCCCGCGGCAGGTCAGGGCAGGAGCCTTTCCCAGGACCGAGCAGGCGCCGAGGAGCCTCCGAACCTCCCTGCCTGTCCGGCGAGGAGGGGAGTTTCCTCCGGGCGCCTTGGAGGGGAAGGAAGGGGCCGTGTGGGGGGCGCAGGAGAGGGGCTCCCCCGCCGAACGCCGCGCCCCGAGGCGGGAGCGGGCGCCGGACCCGGCGGCTCGCCCGCCTCCCCCCGCACCCGCCTGTCAGGCCGCCTCCTCTCCTCTCCTCTCCTCTCCTCGCCTTTCCTCTCCTCCCTGCCTCCCTCCCTGCCGCGGCCGCTCACCTGCCGCCGGCCCCTGCCCCTCCAGCGCGCCGCCGGCCGCGCCGCCCCTGCCCTGCCGCTTCGCCCCGCGCCCGCCGCTGCCTCAGGAGCCGCCGCACGCGTCACCGCTCCTGTTTGGGGAGGAAGCGGCCACCATGTTACTTTCTCCCCCTCCAACGCCTACAGGCGGGTCTAGGGCCCGCCCCGAAAGGAGGCGGCGGCGGCGGGCCCGGGGAGCGGCGCTGCGGCGGCCAGGGGGCGCCGGCGGGAGCGGCCGGAGCCGCGGCTGAGCCCGCGGCACGGGCACCTGCGGCGGGCGCCCTTCGGGCAGGCCCGGCGCCCCTCGGGCCGGCTCGGCGCCCTTCGGGCAGGCCCGGCGCCCCTCGGGCCGGCTCGGCGCCCCTCAGGCCGGCTCGGTGCCCTTCGGGCAGGCCCGGCGCCCCTCGGGCCGGCTCGGCGCCCCTCAGGCCGGCCGCCGGGCTGCGGGAGTGCTCTTTCCCCGGCTACGGCTTCGGTGAGGCGTTGGGTTGTACCAGGAACAAAGTAGTAAGAAAGGAAACTTGGCGAATGACAGAATACTCGGAGTTGGAAGTGACCGACAAGGATCATCGAGGTTCAGTTCTTAGTCTTACACAGGACAGCCCCAAGAGTCAAACGGAGAGCCTTGTCCAAATGCTTCTTGAGCTCTGTCAGGCTTGGTGCAGGCTCGGGGAGCCTGTTCCAATGCCCAGCCATTCTCGGGGTGAAGAACCTCTTCCTAATAACCAACCTAAACATCATTTGATGCCATATATAGTATCAGTCATATAATAAGTCATAAATCCAATCATATCATCAAATTCCCTCGGGTCCTGTCACTCTTCCCCAGAGATGAGGTCAGTGCCTGCCCCTCCTCTAACTCTCATGAGGAACCTGCAGACTGATGAGGTTTGTCCTCAGTCTTCTCCTGGCTGGACAGACTAAAGGACTTCATCTTATCCTTGTATGGCCGTGATTACTTCAGCTACCTACCCCGCTGAGGTACGCACTTCATAGGTGACTCTCAACCAAATAGTGATTGTCACATTTTCTGAAAGATATAAATGTTGCGGTATAGCAAGGTCAGAGGGCTTACTGTGGGTGAAGGGAAGATGGTAAACATAGTTTTTCTGTGTTTTAGTGAGGACTTTGGTGCGGGAGTCATCTTCTCCAGCACTTTGGTTTTTGTTAACAACCTTCTGGACAAGCTGTCCAGCTGTAAGAAGAGCAGGTTCACAGTGCAGGGGGTGAAGAATTGACTGAAGGGCAGCTCAAAGGGTAGCGGTCAATGTGGCCACATCTGGCTGGCAGTGGCTCATTAGAGGTGTTCCTCAGGGTTCAATTCCTGTTTGATGTTTTTATCTGTGATCAGGAAGCAGTAGTTGAAAGCATGTTTAGTATGTTTGCTGATGATACTACATCATCAGGAGGGTGCTGTTGACTCTCTTGGGGGACTCGGATGCAGAGCAATCTGGATATATCATAGCAATGGAAAATAATCAGTGTAATGATGTCTAACAAGAACACCAGATTCAGCACCTGGGTTGGAGGAACACTGGACACAAATGTAGACTTGGGAGAGGAGTGTGTGTAGAGCAGCCCTAGAAGAGGGATCTGGGGGTGCTGGCTGGCAGCAGCTCAGCGTGATCAGCAGGGAGTGTTGGGCAGCCAGGAGGGCAAACCCCACCCCGGGGTGCATCAGACACAGCATCACCAGCTGTGATTGGGATCATCCTGCTGGATTCAGCCCTGGTGCAGCCTCACCCTGAGTCCTGTGTGCAGTGCTGGGCCCATAGTTTAAAAAGGATGTGAAGGTCCCTAAATGTGTCCAGAGGAGGGAGATAAATCTGATGAAAGGGCTGGAAAGAATGTCCTATGAGGAGCAGCTGAGGATTTGTCTAGTTTAGAGCAAAGGAGGCTGAGGGCTTATTGCCCTGAACAGCTTCCTAAGGAGAGGATGTGGAGAGGGAGTTGCTCATCTCTTCTTCCTGAGACCCAGCAACAGGATGTAAGGGAACAACTCAAAGCAACACTGTGGGAAGTTTAGACTAACACTGGGAAGTATTTCTTTACAAAGATGGTGGTCAAACACTGGAACTGACTTCTTAAAGAAGTGGTCAATGCCCTAAGCCTGTCACTGTTTAAGAGAGTTTTGGATTGTGCCATCAATGAAGTCAGCCTGGGAGTGCTCAGGCAGTTGGACTAAATGATTGCTGTAGGTCCCTTCCAAAGGAAACTATACTATAGTACTCTATTTGGTTCTACCCTAAGTTGTCTTCCTTTCTGGCTGTAGATTTCTACCACCTTCCAGCAACTCTGACATCAGATCAGATGTTCCACTATTCTGGTTTTATTCAATAACTGTCTAGGAAGCTCAAGGGGTGTTTTAATGTGTTCATTTTTTTCTGAATTATTGATTGAATAAACTACCCTAAAAAGTCACTGAGTAGTAGATCTGCCATAAAAAATGAGATGACCATCCTTTTGGTAGCACTTAGTCATGGTGTGGCTTGTGCCATCCTTAAATTCCACCTACACAAAGGAAAGAATGAGGCTTAGAGAAAGGCAGCTAATTTATGTGTTTTTGAACCTGTTTCGCCCAGAGAGGTTAGCTCCAATCCTTACATCTAAAGAAGCATTGTGTTGTTTTGGTTTTTTTTCTGGAATAACATGGGTTTCTGGATCCATTCTGCTCTTTTTGTCCTTTAACCAAGGCAGATGATCTAAGCATCAATGTTTTTTTTACAAAAATAATCACCTAAATCATGCATGTATCAGGCAACTTGTTACTGCCGAAAACAAATAACTAAAGAATTTTATGTTATAGCAAATCATTCTGTTTATTTAACTGAATTAAATTTAATCTGAATAGCAAAAATCCCCCTCTCTTCAATGTAGTTTCAGACAGTTTTCAAAAATTGTCTTGACTTTGTTTAATCACCAATTGCCAGATTTATACTCCAGGTAGGCCTGATCCTTTAAACTCATTGAAGCAAATAATTTGTTTATTTTGAGTCCTTAGAAATAAAGCTATTTCTCTTTTCAGATTTCTGACAGAACAATTGAACATTCCTTCATAACTGCTGGAAGATTTCATTCCTTAATCCTCTAGTTGCCTCAAGTCATACAAATTATGGAAATGACATCAGAGACCACTTCATCTTCTCTGGCTTTTGGAAAGACAGATGGAGTCGGAGTTGGATCTATAAAAGGGGTAGTGAAAATGAATAAAGGGATGGTTGCCTGCTGCCCCAGGGAGTTCTGCTGATTGCAGTCTGTTAAAAATTTTGTGAGGTAATGCTATCACTGTAATATGTGGATGATCTGATCACTGTTTACTTTTGAATTGCAGTATTCTGCAATTCCAAATAAGACAGCAAGCTCTGAAACCAAGTCTTTCTTCTTATTGTGCAGCTGGTTATGGTTTCACAATTTATTTGCTCAGACTGTATGGTATGTGTGGGATCTGAAGATTCTCTGGCTTTAGTCATTTAATCAGAGACATACAGAGATGGGAAAAACATAAAATTATTGTCATATATAGCTTCAGCTTAAAACATGTATCATGTAATTGGCAATTGTATTTCAGGAAACTCGTCTGTTGTAAAACCACCATATTGTCTGAAAGTGTGAGGATTTCAATCTAGTATTATAATTTTTGCTAGTTGTGACTGTGTTATGAGATCAAAACCTAAGTTAGTCAATTCTTGCTGGAAAGGTCTTCTTGCAGGGGAAGATAAGGATCCCTTTCTTTATATAAATTATTTTAAATTAATAATATATGCTGCTTAAAATACTGGCCTAAATTCAAAAATACTTTGAAATTATTATTCTTTAAAAATCTGATTATCTTGATCTTTTCTGCATGAAATGTGGCAGGATTTTTTGAGATATTTATCTTCCAAAGGTTTTCTCAGTATATTTTTCTGAAAAATATCACCCTGCCTTTCCTTGTAAAAGCTTCTGGTTAGAGTCTCTCTGTGTCCAGCTTAGAAGGCAACAGGTCTTAGAATTGTTTTCAAAATGCTTATGATTCCCTGAAGTATTATTCTTATGTTAAGTCCTCAGTAGTTGGAAAAAAGAGGTTATTCCTGCTAAAAAGTATTGAGCATGATATCTCTTGGTTTTGGCTGCACATAGAAAATAGGGGTTTCAGAAAGCACAAGATTGTTGCAAGGTCTGTTTTTGCTAAGACTCACTTTTGTCTGGTTTTTGCTGTTAGGTTTGGCTCTGGATATTTTTTAGCAGGTTCCTAGGTTAGCTGGCATACAACAGTCACTTCTCTATACTTACAGAAGGTTCTGTATGTTGTTGCATGTTGAACCTGGCCGATCAGCCCGTGCAAGTAAAAAGGCACAAAAGGCAATAATTTTTAAAGTACACTCAGATTTGTGATTTATGTGATCTTGATCCACCTGTCATTGCTGAGACAGCTGACCCTATCCTAATAGGAATGTCTCTGAACATAAATTCTGTTTTAAAGTTCCAGTCAGTTTATGCTGACTCACTTTATCCCTCACTTACCTAACCTGACTTAACTGTAAGTACTTACTTAGGTCTTAATGGCTGGATTTAGTAACATAACCTCATTTTTTATTTATTTTTCAAGAAGACTCACTTCTTGGAAATGAGAAACCACTTTTTCTTGAGCAAAAACTTGCTCAGTTTATCTAAAGATCTCAGTTGCCTTGATTGAAATAAATAGGTACCTTCACGAAGATTAAATAGAACCTTTTAATTTAGAGAGAAAAAACAAAAAATGTCTGGAATATAATGCCTTACAACTTGCACCTGGGTTGGGGAAATCCCTGTTATAAATACAGGCTTGAAGATGAACAGATGGAGAGCAGGTGGAAGAGAGGCTGGACATGACTCAGCCATGAGCACCTGCCACCCAGAAAGCCAAATGTGTCCTGGGCTGCATCCAAAGCAGCGTGGGCAGCAGGGGAGGGAGGGGATTCTGCCCCTCTGCTCTGCTCTGCTCTGCTCTGCTCTGTGAGCAGTGCAGTGCTGCATCCATCTCTGGGGTCCCTGTACAGGAGGGACGAGGACCTGTTGGAGACAGTCCAGAAGAGGTATGGAGCACCTCTCCTAAGAGAACAGGCTGAGAGAATTGGGATTGTTCAGCCTGGAGAAGAGAAGGCTTTGGGGTGACCTAGTTGTGGCCTTCCTGTACCTGAAGGGAACTTACAAGAAATATGGAGAGAGTGTTTACAAGAGCATGTAGTAACAGGACAAAGGGGAATGGCTCCATCAGAGTAGATTTAGATAGGTACTAGAAGAAATTCTTTACTGTGAGGGTGGTGAGGCATCCACACAGATTTCCCAGAAAAAATTGTGGATGCCCCATCCCTAGGAATGTTTATGACCAGGCTGGATGGAGCTCTGACCAACCTATTCTAGTGGAAGGTGTTGCTGCCCACAGCAGGGTGTTTGGAAATAAACTATCTTTAAGGTCCCTTCCAACCCAAGACATCCTATGACTCTATGAAACTCAGATGTGAAATAAAACATAGTTTATTAATAGTAATAGTAAGTGATAGAACCCACTGAAAAAAGGTAGCTATTTAATTTCTAGATGCTTTTTGGGGCAGCATATGTAGTCTAAAGAAGGCAATATGAGCTAATAACTTTTCTTGGCTTCAACATGGATTAAATCTAACATTTAGGGCATTTATTTTATAAAATAGATCTTACCCAACTGGTCTTTAATTGGTCCTCTGAGCACTGACTGGAAATGCATGACACTGAGCCTAATTAATTTGTTATTTTATCCATGCTTAACAGAAAGATAGAAGTTTGACCTTGTCAATATCAATAGGATATTCCTTGTTCCTTGTTGAATCTCAGAGATACTGCTGGAAATGGGCATGATCCTAGAAAGCTGAACGCAAGAGAAACAGGACACAAGAGAAAAGGAATTAGAGGCAAGTAAAATAAGCATTATCATTCTATTGCTGTTTTCATTTAAGAATTAGAGAAGCAACATTACTTACACTGGGGGAGTGCAATATGCTTTATGGGAAGGAAGTAGGGACGTGTCTGGTGACTACAGTTGTGAGGGTCTTTGGCTAAGAACCCGCTGTCTGGGAGCTACATGGCATCAGCCTCACTGGGTGTACATGGGGGTGTTTCTTCCTTAAACACAGGTCTCCATTGCTTGACTCTAGCTTTCTCAACACTTTGTCCTCTGACTTTATCCCTCCTTTAGTGATTTCTTCCCTGTTAACTCCTGTTCTGTAATCTCAGTGACAGCTGTATATCCTCAGTAATCCCACTCCATGAGGAACATATGAGGGAGAAAACTCATATGTAAGGTTAAGCAAGGTTGTTGTATAATATCCTTGCTTATCGTATTAAGCAAGGATATTATACAAGAATCCTTGACTATATACTAATGAAGACTAGGTTTTCTATGTCTACAGAGACAGATGTCTTAATGCAGTCTGAGACTTGTTAATTTAGGTTGTGATTCCAAAAAAGCTTCAAGGTAATGGAGAAGGCCAAAAAACACAGTTTCACTTTCTTGTGGCTCCACAAAGGCATTTCCTAGCACAACAAAGACATCAGCAAGAGCACCCCTTTCCCAAGCCACTCAGTCTACTTAAAGAGTTCTTCAGAAAGAACCTTTGAAAAGTGATTGGAGAATCACAGTGGAGAATCAGTGGAAACAGGTACGTACTGTTTGAGGGGTGGGACAGCAGGTAGACTTGCCTTATCCAGACAGTTCGGGTTTCTATAAAAAAAACCTATTTACACTTGGTGTAAGTGAACTTAAAAGCTAAGTAGATTTCGTAAAGGCTACTCTTAAGATTTTAATCCTGGAAGCACTTATCTGAGACCCTATCTCAAGGGGAAAAATAATCACTCAGTGTGACTAATGGAGTTTGGTCCCATGTTCCAGAGCATATGTAAATACAGCAAATGGGTGTGTATGTTTAGTTTTGTTTTTTCCTTTCACAGTTCCTTTTCCATTTATTAGGTGCTTTACAGGGAAAAGGATGGGAAGTGAAATGGGACAATAGACTATGTGCAGAGGCTATTTTGTATAAAGAAATAGAATATTTGATCCTGTTGGAGAGTCCCAGAGTATAGAAGTGATTCTCTTTCAGAACTCTGCAGGTAAACAGTTACCTACATGTATGTTATTTGAACACAAAAGACTTCAGCATTCCCAGAGCTCTCTCTGTTCACATTTTCTATCTCCTGCTTGAGAAAGCTGGAGGGAATGACCTTGTAACGTATTTCTGGCATCAGATGAGTGAGAAATGAGGTAGGATATCTCCCTACGCTACCCTACCCATTTGCTCAGGAGTGACTCAGCCTTTCATCTTTCCGAAGTAAATAAATAGAATTCTCTGCAGCATACCATGGGTGGTGGTTTCAGTCATGACCTTAGAAGTTTGTGTTCTCTTTGCTCCATGTATTTCTCTTCTCTCTTTTCAGAACAGTAACTGCTTATTGCACTTTTTTTTTCCAGAATCTTTGTTATGGTGCTCCACTTCTTTCCTAAATTTGTTACCTATCATATAACAAAGAGGTGTATGATCAAATCATTTGATGCCAATGCCAATTTGCCATTTGCAAATGCCAAATTTGATGCTATTTGATGCCAAAATGTGCAGATATGTTCCAGATGCATGCTGTTCATTTATATCTTTTCAGGAAACAGGAAAATCTAGTAGCTAGAGCATGTCACAAAGGCATAAGTAATACACACAGCCCCAGTATTTCTACTTCTTCCCTGAGGATTTTTAACTACCTTTTATGAATTCCTTAATCTCTCTATGCTAATTATAATATTGTATAAATAATATTTTATGTATAATTGTGTGATAACAGGATAAAAATGCATCAAAAGTGTTAACTATTGTTATAATTTTATATTACCGTTGATTAACTAAAAAAACCTAGTACTCAAACAGAAAAATGTTTCTCTGCTCGAACAATGTTTTCAGACTTAACTGTTCCATAGGTTTATGACTATGGAACATTGCATAACGCTGTGAAAACTTTGTTTCGATCGGAGATAATCCAAACACATACGAACAAGATTTTCCTCAAATTGTCTGAAAGCAACGGCTGTTTTACAAACAGAATGAAGAATAAATGTGTAGTTAGCACTGGGTGAAAAACACTTAAATGAATTTGTTCCAAAACAGTTGCCTGATAAAGTAATCAAGCTTGCTAATGTGTTGCCCAAGCATAACTCGATGTAACTGAAAGCATGACCTGTTTTGCTATGATTTTTGTTATTTTGACTGTATTTAAAACAATAAAGTGATTAATACTTGATTTAGAGCTTTAAAGGCTCATAACTGGAATCTGTTGTATGGCTGTTCCTCTGGTATTGTACATTACAAACATATATAAACAGTTTAATACGTGTATACTAATATTAATATCAATCAATTTCAGGATAGCTCTGTACTGTAGCATAAAGTCTAAAATTGCTTATTCATACACTAAAATATATACATTTCCAAAATAATAAGCTTTCCTATTTGCAAAACCATAGAAATAAAAGGGTTTCTTACCCTGTTAAAAAAAAAAAAAGGTGAAGGAGCTTGACTGTGATTAGAATCTGGATCACTGGATAACAAGTATCTTAATGAAAAATCAGTATTGTGTATTCCATACTTTCATGTATTTCTATTATGAGTTTACTGAGTTTTTCTAAACATGACATTTTGCAGAACAGCCAATTTTTAAAGCCATGTTATAATAAAATGAAAAATTGATAAAACAATAAAAGTAATAAATAAGAAATAACATATTTTTCTTTTAAAATCATATAAAAATTTCGTTTGAGTACCTGATTTAGGCACAGCAAAATTTCTTCTTTATTCTGAGCAAGCTAAGATTTTTTAATGGCCTATTAAATGTAATTAGAACATGTTAATCTACTTTTTAGGATCTTCTCATTCCTCTTGTCTATTTAATGCTGGTTTTCCATTCATCTTTGCGCTTGTGATGGGGGTTTTTATGTTGTTGTTGTTTAGGGGTTTTTATCTGTTTTTACATAAATTCCCAAGGAATTTCCATTTCAGCTGTATTCCGGTCTTTCACAGAAAATTTTTAACTAAGACCAAATCTGCCCATACTTAGTGACTTAGTATCTAGAACAAAAAACACATACTGTAGAATTAAAAGGTGTACTATTGAAGGTAATCTGTATATCTTAGTAAAGGTGTGGATGGTTTGGATATTGTAGGTCTGAAAACAGAATTATCTTTTGGAAAAAGATAATTTTGGAAAAAGCCAAACCTTCTTTATTTCAAACCTTCCTTAGTAATTTATGGTGCTTTGGGAGAGTTTTTTATAACTTAGTTCATTTTGCAACATTCATAGGATTATTCAAACTGGATTACTTGCTATAAGAATCCTTCTTATCCAGCCTAGAGTACCTTCACATTGTTTTTCTCAAAATATGGAAGAAATTTACTCCACTGGAGTAAATACAGAATTTTTGCATATCTACATAAAATTGTAAAAAATCAACAGATCTGCAAGATGTCACTGAATTGGCCTGACGGTCTGTGCTGCAGGTTCAGGTAGTGAAAAAAACCCAAACCTTCAAGTAGATAATGAATTAGCACATAGATCTTTGACACACTTTTGATGTGTGAAGGACTTTGGTTTTATCTGGTGAATGCATGTTACACGAGTAATTGGTATAGTATGGAACAAAGCTTCAGCAAATAAAGCATAATATAAGGACCAGATCTTCACCAGTATAAGTTTGGGTAGTTCACTCAGATGCTGTCAGTCTTTACGCACAAAGGACCTTTCCCATTATTTAATGTGCAAATGCAGCAACAATCAGCACATTCTCTGTTCTTTGGAAACTACCATGATGCCATTCATCTAGTTCCAAGAATACCAAAAATCCATTAGCTGTTGAATGCATGAGGTAAAATTACTGGTGTTTCTTAGCTGTTGCTGCTTTAAGTCCTACTTATAGTGTTATTTTGATACAATTATTTTTATTACTTTGGTGCACCCTATTCAGTTGTGTCTTCAGTGATTGTGTAGCAAATAGGAAGTGTGGAGAAAAGCCTTTTCCTTTCTGACCGTTAGGTGGAGCTAAAAATCTCTTACATGGGAAAGTTATTTAATTTCTTTACGTCAAATTGTCCCCACCTTTATTTGCTTTTGCTGTATTCTCAGTTTTCCCTGACAGAGTGTGGCAGTATTGTATAATCTCCTTTCAGGAAATTTCAGACACTGGAGTTGGTGTTACTTAAAAGCTGAAAATTTCAAAAAGTTCAGCAATAAAATCATCATAATGAAGGCTTCCCTAATTATGGATGTTGTCAAGCTTTTAAGCTAAATGAATGTTGAAGCCTTTACTGGGTTGTATCTTACATATTCCTTATATGTCTGGATTGCTGCACTGAACTATCTGGTGAAATAAGCCTACTTATCACATGGACTCTAAATACCTAATTACCTGTCTTTCTTATGTCAGTTTTTAAAATTGTTAAAACCAGCTCAAATTTGTGATCTGCGAGGTCCTGATACTTAAACATAATTTGAATGGTTTGTGTCCTGCTGGTGTTGCATGGGCTTTGTTTAGGTAGAGTGCTGCTACACACAGATACGGTTAAAACTGGAGTACAAATGTCTTAATTTTATTTGTAATTCAGAGAGCATGCAACTGTCCTGACCTAAGGGAGGAAGTCAACATCTTGTGGTTTATAGGACTTATTCTTCTTTGTAATGAGGGAAGCAAGCACAAGAGGTTCTAAATATGTTAGCAATAGTGTGATTTTTGTAGGAAGAGAAGGAAAAGTATTCCAAATTATAGCTACCCCTTCTGAAAGTCTGTAAATAAGTTTGTGGTTATTATAAATAGACAGAGCTGCTGTTTACTTTTTTTTTTTTAGTTATATGCCACTGAGATAATTTGAAGAATTCCTGCATGTTCCGTCACACTGTCTTTCACATTAAGTATAGCATTCTGTAAAGACTTTGTAATTATGTTTGCAGTATTTATAAAAAGGTTTTAAAATTGTAGTTAATTGTCTAAACTCTAATTTCTGCTATGAAATATGTTTCTTTCCAATTCTGATATAAAACACAGAAGCCAGTATTCTTTTAATGTCTTCAATTAATGGTTTTCATTTTTAATAGTCTGTAAAATGCAAGCCATAAAATTACTGTTGAATAGGCTAGATGATACTTGCATGGCAGAAGCAAATCTTGTAACTGGTTTTATGGAAGAGGAAACACCTTTTTTAGGAAATAAAATAGTATTTCTGTGGTATTTAAGGGACAGAAATCATAACCTATCACTTGCTTTAGTTTTCACTGAGAAGATAATTGCAAGTTTTAATGGTTGCCACTGTTTTGGAAAACTGATTCAGAGAATATTTTCTCCTGAGTGAAACTGCCCTGGTTAATTGTCTCAGTTCATTAAAGGCTCTTGTAGTCTATAAAAGAGTCTCTTCCTGCCTCTTGTCTTAGTAAAATCTAGTGTGTTTGAAAAGTCAGGAGGAATTTTATGTGGTTTAGGTTGATGTTGCTTGACCTCTAAGAATGGGTTTTCACAGTAGCCATGTGACTAGGGCTGGCCATCCTTTAGTATTCAATAAGAATAACCGTGTTTCTTGGATGAAAATGTAGTTACCCAGAGGACATAATTTTTTTACAATTAATATGGTATGTTAATCTTACTGCTAAGCAGATCTGTATAAATGTAACAGGAATGAAGTTTTTCACTTCAATGATTATTTTTGCACTGAACTGGGTAGCACTTTTATCATGTTACTATGGTTGTGGATTTCTTATGTCTTATACAACACAGTATGCTTACTTCTGAATAATTTCTTCTAGAATGATTGTTTCACTCTTGTATAGCTAGTTTATATGTTAATGTATGTAGAATTGCATACCAGATCTCCTATTTCATGTGAATCTTTGATTGGACTCAGATAGTGACTGGTTTTATACTGTGTATCAGTACTGGGTTTGCCTGGCAAGGTTTTGGTAGCAGGGCATCTGCAGGGATGGCTTCTCTGATAAGATCCTGGAAGCTTCCTCGATGTCCAACAGAGCCAATGTCAGAGAAATCCTCTACTAGCCATGGCCAATCCCATCAGCAATAGTGGTAATGCCTCTGGGATAATGTATTAAAGAAGGAAAAAAGGTATTGAGCAGATACAACTGCAGCTAGAGAAGAGCAGGGAGAGAATATGTGAGAGGAACAGCTCTACAAACACCAAGGTCACTGGAAAAGGAGGGGGAAGAGATGCTCCAGGCTCCAGACCTGAGATTCTCCTTCAGCTCATGGTACAGACCATGGTGAGGTGGCTTGCAGTCATTCTGCCACAAGTTACAATGACTAAAGATTGAGAGAAGTCTGTGAAATTTGCTGGTCAACATGGTAAGGACAGTAGAACAGAATGGCATTTTACTCACTTGATAAGAACAGTAGAACAGAACAACATTTGCTCTTATCAAGGACAGTAAAACACAGCAGCACAACTTTGGAGAAATAGATAAAGGATGTAACCTAGGCAAACAGAAGTCATGCAAAACACAAGCAGGATGCCAGCACAGCTCTGCAAGGCTGGCAAAGTAGAAGTTGTACAAAACAATGATACTGCACTTACTCAAAAGCAGAGGTCAAAGAACAGCCACATAGAAAGGACACTGGACATTGAAGACAGACCCCAAATAATTATAAGGACTTCTGATAAGGGGTATGATTATGTCAAATAAAGTCAAGTAAGCGGGAATAGTTAATGAATATAGAGTTTGTGAGTATGATAAAAACTATGTTCACTCAATGCTCAGAGCACTCAAATGGAAGAAGGGTCCCCCGAATGACCAGTATGCTTTCTAATACTAACTGTGTTAGAAAATTTCTATCCAGCCAATTTCAGTATCAAACATACTAAGGAATTGGAAGAATTTGGTGTTCCCCAGGAATTTGTAAATACTTGTTTTTCTGGTCTTCAGAATATTTGTTTGCATCCAGTAATAGAGTTAAAAAGTTAAATTCTAAATTACATGATGTCATCATGATGAAAGTTACCAAAAGTATAGAGTCTGCTTTAAAACTGTTCCTCAAAGTATAGATTTCTTCTTTATTCCTGTTCTTATGATTGGCAAAGACATCTCAAGGATTTGAGAAACTATAAATTCCACTTAAATACAGAAAAATGACCAATAACTTAGTGAGACAAAGTTCATGGCCAACATTTACACTGTTCCTATTCTTTTAAAGCAGACATGGAATGAAATCTAATGCCAAAATCTATTTCTGCTTTTTAAATATTTAGCATAGGACAAAGCTGTCATAAATGATGTGGAACTTATTCAAGGATATGTTAGCTAAGTGTTTGTCCATGAGAAGATACCAAGAATCTTTTTATCAAAAAAATGAATGCATTGCTCACATCCAACTATGAATCTAGTAAATATAAAAATAAAAAATTGCTTTCTTTTGAACAGCCTTGGATTGTGATAGTTCCTCTACCTAAACAATTTGGCTAGCAATGGTACTTATGTACCTTAAATAATGACTAGTGGAGGAAATTCAAATGAAGTTACAACAGTGAGCAAAATTAAGAGGCCAACTGAATTAAAGGCCAGGCACCAGGTCTTTCTCTTGGGGCACAATAACCCCATGTAACACTACAGGCTGGGGGCAGTGTGCCTGGAAAGCTTCCTGGTGGGAAAGCACCTGGGGATGCTGCTGACAGCAGCTGGACATGAGCCAGCAGTGCCCAGGTGGCCAAGAAGGCCAAGGGCATCCTGGCCTGTTCCAGCAACAGTGTGGCCAGCAGGGCCAGGACAGGGATTGTCCCCTGTACCCAGCACTGGGGAGGGCACCCCTCCAATCCTGTGCTCAGTTCTGGGGCTCTCACTCACTATGGGACAGATATTGAGGTGCTGGAGTGTGTCCAGAGAAGGGTAATGAGGCTCATAAAGGATCTGGAGCACAAATTTTATGAGGTTGTTAAACCTGGAGGAAAAGAGGCTCAGGGGAGGCTTTGTCTATGACCATCTGAAAGGGCGTTGTAGCAAGGTGGGAACTGGCCCCTTCCCCCAGGCAGCTAGTGACAGGACAAGGAGAAATGGCCTTAAATTGCACCAGAGGACGTTCTGGTTAGACATGAGAAAGAATTTCTCCCTGAAAGGGTTATCGAGTGTTGGAATGGGCTGCCCAGAGAGGTGGTGGAGTCACCATCTCTGGAAGTGTTCAAGAAATTATTGGAATGGCACTTAGTGCTATGGTTTAGTTGTCATGGTGGTGTTTGGTCAAAGGTTGGACTCAATGATCTTGGTGGTCTTTTCCAACCTTAATGATTTACAATTCTACATCAAAAAGCAAGAAAAAAATTTATTCACATTGAATTATATATGTACTTTGAAGCTTTGTGAGAAAAGCTTGGAAGATCAGTTCTGGGTTAAGACTATCAACAGAAAAATGCTGAAAAGCTGACAAAGCTAAGAAGGAGGAAGATTAGTAGGCTTAAGAATTGTGCACTTAGTGACTGTAATATCCATAGGTCACGCCCACTCAATTTTCATTCAAATATGGAGACTCTAGAGTTTGCCTAGAAGCCAACAAACCTGAGCAAGTAAGTTCAAAAGGATTGTCTTTGAAAAAGGGATGAGAAAGTGAGCATGAAAGTTAAGTCATTCTAAGAAAGCAAATACAAGACTGTGAGGCTGTTCCACCTGAGAGAACAGAGTGCATCAAAGCTATTAAGTTCCATGTACTGTTATGGTTTATACTGATGCTGAGCTTACAAATACCAGCCATTTAACAGCATGATGCTTTATTTTTGTATTTGATCCAGATCTGACTGAACTGTTATCTGCCAATAACATAAGAAAATGAGAACTTTTTTTCAGAAAAAAAGGACTAACATAGAAGAGTGGGCCTCTAAATCCTGTGAGATTTATTCAGTGCCTGTTGAAATCTCTGTCTGCTCATTAAGGGATGTTAGACAGATTCTAATCCAAAGTATAGTGAAGTTTATAAAAAGTTTCTAATGTATTTTTTAAGTCTGAAAATTTGAACTGTCAGAAGTGGAATGCTTGTTCAATAATAGCAATTTTAAAAAGCCCTTTTGCTCGTAATTAGGTTCTTATACACTTTATTAATTATTGGTGCAGAATAATTCTGAATATCATTGTTATTTAGTGTTATTAGCATAATTTCCATGCGAAGCACCATGTTTTATGCTTTAAGTAGTTTATAATACATTTGAGAAGATCATGTGGTTTTGGAAAGTTATTATTTTTTCTTTGGAATTACATATTCAAATGTCAGTGTTCGTGGTTCTTATGAAGCATTAGCACAGAGCTGGGTTGGTTTTTGGTTTTTGTTTGGTTTGAAGGTTTGTTTTTTTTTTTTGTTTTGTTTGTTGGTCTTTTTGGTTTTTGGTTTTTTTGGCTTTCTTTTTCTTAGTTTCGACTGCTATAAGAAATATTACATGTCTGTAAAGGAAGCTATGATGTCTGTTTTTAGACAGAAGCTCCATAATTTTGCAGCTTTATCAGAAAGAGAGCATTGTAAATATGCTATGCTGAAGGGATTTAGCAAATAGCAAGGTACTGACATTAATTATTTAGAGGAATAAATTAATGGATTTCTGCTACCTGACTAGTTCTGTCCTTAATGTTTGTGTAAATGATCAGAGGGATGAGCAAGTTAAAAAATCAGGGAGAAGATATCCTAATTTGTGAATCCCATGTCTTTCCTTATTTATAAAATCAAGGGTGTTGGTTTTGATGCAAAAGACTGTGAATGTACAAAAAGACCAGACAGAGAAACTAGAGGAAAGGTCAAAAATTAACTATTTAATAATTCTGGTAAATACATATAGCAGTCTGGCAATCTTTGTCTGACACATCCCACTGCATTACAGAATAGAGGGGAAATAGGGACTCCTGACTTCACTCAGGAAGCCTGTTGTCTGCTGACTCAATGACTCACTATTGTGCAATTCGAGAAAAAGTGGTTCCATATGAGGACTTCACAATTAGCTGAATAGTTCTGAGAAAAGTCAAGGAGAAAACACCGAGGTTTTGAGTGTAAAGGTATAGGTTTTAACTTTTATATGCTTTTGGTTTTTTTTTTAAGGCAGCTTAGCTAGGACAGAAATGCTGACTAAGCCAAAAGCAGACCTGCTTAGTGCAAATAAAACCTGATTGTGATAAAGTAAGAAAAGTTGAAGAAACACAGGCTTTTGGTAGGTATCAGGAAAAAGACTAGAGATATTTTTTTAAGTAAACCTTAAAGTAGGTTCCACTTCCTTAAGGTACTAATGAGAGATGCCTCCCTTATAGGGAGATGTCTGCAGATGTTCAGAATAAAAGGTTTTCACTAAGTAGTTACCCTGGAACGCTCCCACTGCTGGAGTAGAAAGGGCATGGTTATTCAAATGTCTCTTTGTGTGCCTTTAGATTCAGTGCCTGCTTCCTGGGATTTGAGTGAAAAATCACATGTAGAGGTCTCTAGTTGTTCATTCTTATGTGATGCTACCAGCAATTTCATGAAATAATTGTTTGTGGCTATCCGTCATAATTCATGTTTGAAAGAGCAGTCACAGCCTTAGCCCTGTTTACTTACTAAGCAGCTAAATTGGGGTGAATTTATAAGCCTATTGTCCTAACCTCTTAAAGCAAGAGACATACTATTACCATTTTTTAGCAAGCATGTAGTAGCTTAGAAAACTACTTCAGTTTTCTCTTTATATCATCTTTCTGCTTTTAAGTTTAAATATAGAAAATTTAATTATCTGGCAGAAGAAAGGAAATAACCAAAGAAACCTTGAAGGGCCAAGAAGTTGGCTTGACAGAAATAAGAGTTCTCAGCCCTTGAGTTAGTTTTTTTCTCCTCTCACTGGTTGTTGGTTACTGGAGCTATGAAACAAACTTGTGTGAGACCATCCCTTCTCCTGGGGATTTGGCTGCTTCAGGGCTAATTTAATATCTTTGAGGACTATTCCCTCTCTCTGGTAAGCTTGAAGAGATCCCTCCAAGAGATGTCCCTTGCAGACAGCACTGCAGAAGGTCCTTACTTTCCTGTGGGAACTGACCTAAGGTGCTGATCTAGTGACTGGATCCTATCTGAGCTACAGGTGCTGCTACATCACAATCCTGTCTATGCCTGGCCTTTAGCCTGTTAATTTGGGTCCAGACCCTAGGACACATGATGATGTGCCATCCTGACCTTGGACCTTCCTCATCACTATGGCCCTGTCTGGTGATCACTTGTTATCCTTACAGGGCCTGGTCCTAACAATTGCTGGCTTGTGTTCCTGGCTTTCCGCAGCCCTGTCCATGACCTTGACCTTGCCTGATGTCCTGGGCTCTGGGAAAACTTCAGGGGTCTCCTTCAGCTCCCAGATCCCCTCTCTTATGAGGTAGCCAGCCTGTGCAGCATGGTGACCTCAGACTTTCTTGAACTCACAACCTGGTCAGCCTGTGAGGAGGGATGCATTTACAGTACTTACATTGGCATACATTAGTGTATGAGCTGACAGGCAGGCAGAGGGAACAACCACAAACTTGTGGCTTGAACACAAAGAGCAAATTAATTTCTGTTACCCTGTGAGCGGGGTATCCCCAAAGTAACACCCAGGCAGATGTATACAACTGGACATGCAGGCACTCTTAAACTCAGTCCATACTAGAGGGTCACTGGCCTTCTCATTGCATATGCTTTTCCAGAGTTATTCCCAACCGCAAGGTCACTTGAGCAATTTACAAGTCCTCCTCTCCAGTATTCTGCTTTCTAATCTATTTGCCACAATAATTAGTGTCTATATTACACTAATTAGTGTGTAAAAATTTGATATTTATTTTTGCATTTGAAGCAGTCATACTGATAGGTATCCTGAGAGGAAATTGTGCTTGTGAACATGCCTAGCAGTCAGCACAATGAAAGGTGTCTCTCCAGACCCAGGAAACTAGGAACCAGATTTCAGTCTGGTTATAGAAAGCTGTTGCCCAGAGAGGGGAACTACAACAGTCTGTAATTGGTACCAAAGGCACACATGCCTTCCAGGAGTATCCAAGATTATCTAAGAAAATATATTAAAAAAAAGTCCACCAAAAAAATCCATTTGCAGTTTCATCTGGAAGTAATACACTCCCCAAAAGAGCCTGATGGTCTTGATCACTCCATTACACTCTTCGCTTTTGTAGTCTACCCTGCTTTGTTCTTTACATGTTCCCTTGTAAGAATGGAAGATGGAGTTCCAAAAAATGACCTTGTTTTGTACACATAATTCAAGCTGGCTTTACTTTAGTCCTGGAACCTTTTATGATCACAGTTTCTGCAGAGTTTTTCATTGACTCAGTACCTATTGTTCATTTAGTTGCAGAACAGGGCTTTACAACGAGACTATCAGGGTACAATGCCAAGCCCTCATTCCAGCTGTTTCAAAATTAAATCCTAGGAGACTATTAATGTATGAAATTAAACCTGTTGAGAATGTAATTCTTCCAAGTTCTCTTCTATGATGATTTTACTGCCTGATTACAGTATTGCACAGGGGAAATGCAGCTTTTTGTTTCACCAATGCTGATGGAACAGATTGTTATCCTCTACTAAGTTACAAGAGCTTCAGATCTAGAGGTTGATCTTCTTATGTGAATTATTCATTCATTAACCCATGTGAGGCAATGTGAGATGAGTTAATCTTATTTAAGCTATCTTAAATAACCAGGTGTAATTTGATGGACATGGGTTGGGAAGTATTACACAATTCTCTCCTTTGGCAGATGTGAGAAGGTGCTGACATTTCTACTTACAGAACAGGAGATACCTGGGAAATGTTAGAGTAGCAATTTCTTCTCTATTTCTTTGTATCATTTTGGTTTTGCACTTAGCCTGCCAGGGCATCAGAGGAATAAGAACTTAGTGGTTTTGTTGACCAAAATGCCTTTCCATTTGCCTCTTCAGTACAGGCTTCAGAACACTGTCATCATACCCTCAAACAAATGTGGTTGCTCCTCTCCATAGGGATTATTATCCTTTAATTATTTAATTATTTGTGAACTTGATACAAGTGGATGTTTTAAGATGGGTAATTGATGAGCTATCCAAATTCTGAAGGTTCATGATTGATGGAATCCTGCCCTTGTGAGCACAAGGGAAAGAAGAACAGATTTTTTAACCTTCAGAATATACTTAACACAATAGTCTAAATGCTGAATTTCTGTCACTTTCAGAAAATCAGCTAAGTCTATGGATATACTATTGTTTTATTCTAAATGTTTCCTTCTCCTTCTGGACTCCAGTTTCTGTTGCAGATTTGGACCTTTGTAGGATTGCAGATGTCTGTTCTTCTGTTTTTTTAAGTCGAAACAAAAGCTGGCAAAGAACAGCCTTCAGCATCTGCCTGTTTTATTAGCTTTCCTTGAACTTCAGATGACAAAACATTGAGAAACATCATCCCACATCCTCATGCAAGTTGCTTGTTTTCTGCCTTGAACCTGTCAAGGCGAGCTTAGCTAGATTTATCTTGCCAGAATAAATTAAAAAAGACTCCCAGGAATTCCTTTGCCAATAAATCTAAGGAAGAAGTAATCTCATATAACATTGGGAAAGTCACCTTTTCCACATGCTCTTAAAAAGAAAAGGAAAGAAGTATTCTTAGATTTCTCTACTGAATGTGCAGTTGATGAAGGTATAAGTTACACACAAATTTACAGATTAACTATCAGATTAACTTCATATCCCACTGATATGAAATCTACAAACATTTTTCCTTCCTTAGGACTTTTGGTTAGATCAGATGAAGAATACTTTCTTACTCAGATTAAGAACACTTTTCCCCTTCCAGTTGTAAGATAAAACTGTAAGAGTGCTAAATTAGATCCAGAGCATAAAATCACAGAATCATAGGATCGTTTGGGTTAGAAGGGACCTTAAAGATCATCTAGTTACATAGATATAGGACTATAGATCAAAACTTTCCCAAAGACGGGAGGTCACTGAGTGCATCTCGTATTCATTTGTTAATAATGAAGTGAACTCATCAGTTTAATTTTACAGTTGGGAAAATTAAAAAACTAAGAGAGCTAGAACACAGCTTCTAACACAACTTGATTTTGAATGTCCGAGTTGGACATGCCTTTCAGAGGCAGTGAATATCTGGAAACTCCTGTTAGAGCTGAGGAAAATTTGCCCTTGTTCAAGGCTACATTAGCTACCAGCCCAGGCTTGCCAACTTGAAAGAAAACACTACTACATTATAAATCATAGTAGGATATGAATCTGAAACCAGTTACATTAGCATTTCTGCTGGTTTACTAGGTTCATTTTATGCTGGTTTTGAGCACTGGGGGTGAGTGGCTTTGTTTCTGACTACAAGAATAGCATTCAGAAAGAAGCAATTAAACAGAAGTAAACAGCGACCCTGTGAAGATTTTTTTGAGATGATATGGAGAAACAAAGTAACTAGTTATAAATTCTGTAACTTAGGGTAGGTCAACCCTGCTGAGCTCAGTTTCCACAGCTTTCTGCTCCAGTCAGATGGGAAGCCACACACTCCTGTTAATAAAATATGATACCTAAACTCTGCTTCTTACTGGAGGTGATGAATTTGAAAGTAATGGTATGCTAACATAGCAATAAAAACTTCTGGATCGCCAGTTTTGTGTTTATCGAGTATGGAATCTAGGGGAGACCCTCAATGCTACCAGTGGATTTTGAACCATGGTCTGCTGCTTCTCGTTCTTCTGAATCACTGACCAGAATACATAGTCTTGTGTACACGCATTGCGCAGTACAATTGAGCAAGCACCTAATAGCCTTGTTTAATAGTAGTGTTTGATTTAGCAGGTTGGGGAACTCTGCACTGCAATAAAAGATGAGTCATTTTTATTGATTGTGGCAGAACAGGCAAGTGGGCCTTAACCAGGGTTTGTGAACATTTCTGTGCATGAGCTGCTTATCAGTAGCACGTCTTCAGAGCAAGTATTGTGTCAAGAGGGCAATTTCCAGTGCTACCCAGGGGCACCAAGATTCTTCTAAGAGAAAGACAATTAGCCTTGCTCAAGGAAGAAAAAACTACTAAGGTGAGGAGTTTGTGGAAAATTTATAGTATCAAGAGTATCCTCCACAAACATGGCGGAGTAAGAGCAAGGCTTCTGTGGAAGCCTCCTTGGGTTCCAAAAGAGTAAAGAATGTCTTCCACACTGTCAAACCTGAGACTTGACCTGTCTCCAAAGGCTTTTTCTGTAGGATCTTTTGCAGCTAAATCAGGATAGAACCCATGAAGTCAGTAATGCCAAAATTATTTCCAGCAGCTGTCTGGACTCTCTTTTCTCTTTTTGTATCAGGTCAAAGGAGACATAACCAGAGAAAGCTTGGATGTTTTGTAGTGCATTCGTCTTAGATTCCTATGTAGTGTATAAGAATAAATATACATCTAGTAATGAACTAGATCTTTTGGAACTTAATAAAGGAAACTCTCAGATCCAGATAAAAGGAAACAATTAGTTGCTAATTTGTGGCTTGGTGCTAAAACATATTATAAAAATGTGGTTTAGGTGGAGAATAGCATGAAGTATCTCAGGTTTTGTGGTGGGAAGGTCTTATGGTATAGCCATTATAGTTTTAATAGCTATGTTTTAAAATTAATTTTAATTTGAAGTTGCTTTTTAATTAGTTAATAGTTATATTAATAGTTCCTAGAACTGTTCCTCAGTTCTAGAACAGGGTCTGGACATTTTTGTCCTGTGCATTTTGTATCTACCAACAAAATTACCAATAGCTGCTTCACCTAACTATTAATGAAATACAATTAAACAGTTACAGGATCTTGTTAGCATAAATGCAATACTTGGTGTATTGTTTAACTGATGGTACCTAGATAATTGCCAAACAAGGACATTTTTCTTTCTGATGGTAACTTATTATGAAGTAATTTGTCTTTTGCTTTATTGGTAATTCCTGTCATGGCCTCATCTAGTGTGTTGGGCTACATAAAGGGTGAAAACTAAAGGGGTACACGTGGACTGATGGGCGTTGTATGTCACATGAGATGAAGGCCTGCTGTTATCTTTCTGAAGTGCAGCATGACACCATAACAACTGGTTGTTGCCTAGCCTTCCGATGACATCTGGCAGGGTTATAGATGAATTGTAGCCAAATTAAAAAAAAAAAACCAACACTGTACAACATGTGAATATATATAATTGACTCCCTGTCCTTATCAAGCAGGCATAAATTAGTCTCGTTCCTCCTTCCTCTGTCTTAATTAAACACATAACATCTGTTGAGGGGGTGGGTTTATAGTGCCTGTCTGCCTGTAACTGCTGATACTGTTGCTTGCTTTTGCCTTTCTTCAAGTATTCAGAGGAGAATTAAATTGGACCCAGTTAGTCTCTTTCGAATCAGATGTCAGGTTAACTCTGTTACAGCTGAAGAAGTAAGACGTAATGATCTTTGGACACCTAAAAGAACATAAGACACACTGAAAGTAAGTACATTACAGAAATAAATGGAGTATGTTATAGAGAAAACCTACAGGTTGTGTTAGTCAGAAACAAAAGGTGGAGTGCTTTCCTTCTGGGCAGAGCAGAAAAAGGATGCTATTCTTTCTAAGTACAATTAGTGTGGACTTAAAAAAGGAGGATCAGGCCTCACAAATCTGATATCCTCTTCTGGAGACAGGAAAACTAAGGGAGTCACAGCAGGAAAACTATTAACCTGATTAACCAAGACAAGGGCAAAGCTTTTCACACAGGAACATACAAAAGGCTTAATCCCACACCCAAGGAGTAAAACAAATAAACAGTTTAAGTGAATAAGAAGCTAGTTGCAAGTTCAAAGACAGAATGGTGCAGGACAGGATTACAAAGACTGTAAATTAGTTACTGTGAGACTGGAAAGAAAGGGGAACAGTGAGAAAGCTGTGTGAAGATAGACTTTGACAATTGTGTTATTTCACAATTAACAGTCTCAAGGTATCCAACACAAGTATGTTGATTACTAGTTCAGTAGAGTCACTTGCATTTCACATGATATCTACAAACACATAAAAGAAAAATGTTCTCTGAATATTAGACATCTTTGAGATCAGATGAATGGGTGTAATGAATTGAATTGATTATTTATATTATAAACCCTGAACCATCCATCCTTCACAGCTATGAACACCTTTTTTTCCTTTGTATCCCTACAGCTTTCCTGACTGCTGGAAATACTTCAGTGCTGGTGCTACTGCAAGAACTGTTTTCTTGTGCTTCTAACTCCCTACTGAGAGCCTCAAAATCTGTGTCTGGAGGCAGTCCTTCAAAGCCTGCCAGCTTCCTAAGGATGTGAGTGGACATAATTTGTTGATAGCTCCAAAGGGCCACCCTTCTCTGCTCTCTGTTTGCAGAGAAGATCTATCTAGAAGGCTATCTGTCTGCCAAGCAGATAGTTTTTTGGATAGTTTTGCATAACATGGTTACGAGCATAACACCACTTCACTGTTTGAGCAGTCATCCTAGAGACTGAGAAAAGGTTTAGCTATCTCAATGTGCAAGCATAACTACTTTTAAATAAAAAGTAGCTTCAATATTTTGGAAGGGCTCTCAGAACCCCATTTTTTGAGTTCTCAAGATATCACTTCATCCACCAGCTGTGAGGTCAGATGAAGATCCCTGTATCAGATCTGGTTAATACACTAGCACTCTAGCAGTCAGTCAGCCCTACATCAGCATATTAGACTACACCTGTTCCTAAAGGAGTATTAGCAGACTACTCTGGTCACTTCAGACTTAGCACTGCTCTCCCCTTTGGTCTTTCTGTCAGCTTGTTAAGAAACTGCTGATAACCTGGTCACAAGACAAGTGGAAGTACCTGTCACCAGCTGGAAGTGTTGGTCAGGACCTCAATGGCATGCACAGGGCTTACTGTCCCTGCCCAGCCTTCCCTAGAGCATCCCACATCCTGCCATTTCAGCTTCCTGGGGATGCCAGCCCCTGCCCCAGTGATGCCACAGCAGGAAAGCTCTCTGGCTCCCCTGAGAACTGCTAGGTCCTGGGGTTGATGTTCCAGCAGCTCCTCCACTTGGCTGTACTAGGACGGTAAGAAAAGCTGAAGGACCCATGTTATCCATTGCTGCTTGCTCTGTCAAAGCTGTGTTAAAGAGATAGGAGGCTGAAAATTGAGGTGTTCTGGACATTATAATGAGTTTAAAAGAGATTCACCAAAGGATAGATATTTTGTTAATTGTCTGATCAATTAACTCAGATCTTTATTTTTTTTCTTCATATGGACTTATTTTCTAAAATGTTAATTTAGTGGACTTGGATGGATGAATGTGCTGATGTATTACTTCTTCAAAGAATGAAACTTCTTTCATTAGATGTATTGCATGACTTTAAACATCTGCCCTAGTCTCATGGAAGAGAAGGGTAGGGTATACTGTTTTTGCCTTCCTCTTTTAACAAAGGCTGGTGTGTCATGCTTTTGTGTTACCTTTTACTACTGCTTTTCTTGATGCTCCTATGCCTTCCTCTTCATCATTCTTGACATGTACCACACCACTGCTCTTTCTGTTTTATGATATTTGAGGAACTTGGTCAACCCAGGATGTAATGGCATCCTCTCCCCCTTCCTTCCCCTGCCTTCTTCCTGCCCCGGTAAGAAAAGCAATGGTCTCAAGAGGTAAGGTTGTAGATTTTCAAAACTTCCTCCTCTAAGATAAGCCCCTCTAAGTTTATAAATTACAGAAGGGCATCTAATTGTGAACAAAAACATGACCACAGTTTACATTCTTAGCCTGCCAAGGACTGTAAAGGGGTTGCTACTATCTCTAGTTACTGCATTCTAGCAGAGTGTGTTACTGAGCTGTGCGAGTCTTGGGTGTTTCTGTACTACAAATAATGGTGCTACTTATTAGTAAATAAATCCCTGGAACAGTCTAGAATTCCCAGTGGAGACACTCCTGACAAAGAGCCTTAATTAATTTTGTGGTAGCCATGGGCACGCTGAGTAGTTTACACTTGAGAAGCCGCATGACCGGGAAAACAAAGAAAGAGAGCTCTCAGATGACAGCAATGTAATGAAAAGAGCAGAGTACATGTAAATGTTTGGTATGCATGCTAGCAGCGGTGCAATGAATCTGATCAAAGAAGTGAAAAATTCTGGTTTGTTGCATTTATTCTGCTCTGCTGTCAGGGGAGATTGAGGTTGAATATTAGAAAAAGGTTCTTCACCCCTAGGGTGGTTGGACACGGCAAGTTCCCTGCTCCCCAGGGAACAGGTCAGAGCACCAGCGTGACAGAGTTCAAAAACCGTTTGGACAGTGCTCTCAGGCACACGGTGTGACTCTGCTGGATGTGCAGGGCCAGCAGCTGGACTCGGTGACCCTCGCGAGTCCCTTCCAGCTCGGCCCATTCCCGCCGCAGCGGCGGCCCGGCTCGGCCGGGACAGGGCCGTGCCCTCCCGCTGACCGCCGCCGCGCCCCGCGCGCGCCCGGCCCCGCCCCGCCCCGCGCCGCCGGTGACGCGCGCGCCGGTGACGCCCCATAAATAGCGGGGCGAGCCCGGCGCTCCCACTCAGCGGCGGCGGCGCCCGTGCCCGCGACCCTGCCCGTGCCCCATCGGCGGCGGCTCCGGCTCCTCCACCCGGGTGAGTACGGCCGGCCCGGCGCTGCGGCGCGGCTCTCGGGGCCTGCCCGCCCCGCGGGGCTGACTCCGCAATATGGTGGAGCCCGGCGGCGGAGCGGGCGGGGTGCGGCCCCGCGTGCGGCGCTGACCGCCGGCCGGCCCCGCTGTCCCCGGCCCCGCGGGCCCCGAGCCCGGCGTGTTTCGGTGCGCCGGCCGAGGTTCGCCCGGACCAGAGAGTCCCGGGAGCCTCGTCGGCCCCCGGTAGCGGTGTCGGAATGCCCCATCCCGGAAGCCCCCGTGGAGGCGCTTGGGAAAGCGGTGCGCCTTCCTGCTTTGGGTACCGCGGCGAGCCGGAGCCGGAGCCGGCGCCGCGGCTGATGCGCGCGGCTCATCGCCATCGCTCGTCTGCTTTCCTGCACTTCTTTCCACAGCGAGCGGGGAGGGCGGAATGGAGTTTGTGGCGTAGCTTGTGTGCTGTCCTCTCCAGAACCCCTTGCTGTCTCTGAAATGTGCTTGGACTTGGATTCCAAGCGTCTCGCTCACCTGCGCCGGGGGAGTGGATCCCACTCTTGCCAGGGCTGAACCTATTCAATGGGTCTCTGAAATTGTGCAAGATTCTAGTTATCTTCCTTGTCTTTAGGAGCAGGAATAACATCACAGACTACATGCGCTGGTTTATTGACCGGAATTCAAAGGCATGCCCTGTGTGGATGGATCTTATGAGACACATTGCAAATATGAATAATCCTTAAAGTAACGGCCCTTCTTCCTTCAGAGGCCAGATTCTGTGCCATTAGCATCTTCTCCTGTTCTGTAGCATGCTCTGCAGTACACGGTGAAATTCGGTCGTACTCCAAGTGATCTGACTTGTAATGCTGTGTGAGAAACATAGCACGTTCCTGCGGGTATTTAAATTCTTGCGAAATGAAAGGAGAACTTTTTTGTTACCACTGTAACCATTGTCTGTTACTTGTCTTGCTTGTGTGTTCCTGTACAGTGGTTAATCTCATTACGGGCATTACTTTATGGCATGTGAATGTTAATATGTGCAAATATGCCTGCAAAATATTAACAGGATGCCTTTGTCTTCCTTCCCCATTATGTAGAGGGGAAAAGTTTTATTTTATCTCAGATGGAATATTAACACATTCCTTTTTTGCTCTCATTCATATGAGACAGAAAACTTCTATTGGTCTTTGGCAGGCCTTGTAAACCACAATCCTTTTGAGGGTGGACTCCTAGTTTACCTTTTTTCTGCCTTCATTCATGCAGATTCTTCTGTAACTTAAGCATTATGTGAAATCACTAATGGAAGAGGTGCTTCTTGCAGACTTACTTCATGCATATGTGCATAAGATGACACTGTGCTTCAGTGTGTTCTCCTTATGTGGTACTGCAATACCTTGCCCCTTCTATAAGAGAGCTGTTGGTATTTTCTCCATGGGAATATGTCTTGGAATGCATGTTGAGTACTGTAGATTTATTGAATGACCAATGTTTGCAACTTTTTTCAGTGGGAAATGTGTAATAATTTAGTCTGAGATAAAGGAGATTTATTTTCTGTAGTAGGGAAATCTGATGCTCTCCATGCCAAAGGAATACTAACTCCTTAGCAAGCAGAAGAATGAGCCTTAGGTGGGCTCCCTAGAAGATCTAGTCTTATTGAAGCTATTGGTGATGGCATTCAGACATTCTAAACTAGATTTTTAGTGACTTGCAGGCTGGCTTTTGTTTGTTCTGGCTCAAGAGATATGTCTGTTCTAGATTCTTCTAGAAAAAATAAATTACTCTACCACCTGGTTATTCATCAATGAACTGCTATACCTCAAAGCCTGTCTCATGCACATGCTGTACTTGCATTACCTAAATCAAGTTTTGTGTTTGTAAATTGTTACAATAAAATCTAATTACTGTATGCATGAAATGTGAACATCCTGATCCCAGTAAATGGAGTAGATCACAAGAAGGTTGTTGGTTTCAAAGTTTGGTGCTTAGATGAAGCAGATATGTTGCCATAACTCATACATGCTTCTTTCACAGGCTGTGTAAGGTTCAGGACCTGAAAAAATGGCACTGGCAGCAATTGATCCACAGCAGGTACGTCTGAGTTAGTCCCATAATTTCTTTGTCTAGATCAGAAAAATAGGACTCAACTAACACCTTTCTCTTTTAAACAGAACATTGTATCGAGGGTTGCCAACCTTCCTTTGGTGAGCTCCACCTATGACATGGTGTCCACAGCTTACATCACCACAAAGGATAACCATCCTTATCTGAAGTCAGTATGCGAGATAGCAGAGAAAGGAGTGAAGACGATTACGTCAGTAGCCATGACAAGTGCTATGCCTATCATTCAGAAACTGGAACCACAAAGTAAGGCAAAGATGAAGCTGTTGATAACTTTAGTTCCACTGATTTTTTTTTTTTTTTTTTTAATATCTAGATGCATTTATGGTTTAACATGGCCATGCCGGTCTTGAGTGCTGTTTTGTGGGGCTGACTGAACCTGTTGTCTGACTTGTTGCGTAACTTATTACATATTGATAAGACTTTAAAAAAAAGATAATGATCCAGAGTGAAAGCAGATTCCATCTTTCATAATACTAAATTGATGGATGACTTTTGATATGTGAGATGATTGCACAGTCTCTTGCTCAACACATTCCTCACCTTTCACCTGGTTTCAGATGCTACTGTTGTACTTCCTTACACTGAGAATGGGTTAAATTTGGAAGCTGTGTCACACGGCTGTTGTAACCAGAAGCCTGGTTTCATAGAATGACAGAGGGGCAGATGTTTCAGCTTCTCTACCAGTTGCTTATCAAATTAATTTTCTTTGCCTGCAAGTGAGGATTTGTTTTTTTTCTGGCACTGTAAATCTTTGGCTTTGCTGCCTCAATTATCACTGAGAAGAGGAGGAAACTACTTCAAGGGTGTTGCATGAGTTCTTTTTCAAGAGGAATTTTCAGTTTGAGTTGTTTTACTAGGGCAAAAATAAATAAACTTAAGTCTTGTAATTTCTTTTACAGTTGTAGTTGCCAACAACTATGCTTGTATAGGTCTTGACAAAATTGAAGAGAGACTGCCTATACTGAATCAACCCACTGACAAGGTAAGTTCTTTCCATTTATGTCTGCTCAGCAGAAGAACCATACACCCTTCTTTTCTATTATCACTCCCCAGGGAGACACATTTCAAAAGGCTGTGCCTGAAGCACAGCTTGGAAGCAATGAGAAAGTCAAAGGTGTATCTGTACAATCTGTGTATCTGCAACTGTTTGTTGCCTTTGGGAGACCATTAAGCTTTTTTTAAAAAAAATATTTTAAATTGCCCATCACTTGACAACATCTTTCTATGGATGCAGTTCACTGGTGGGTGTCTTTTAAAACTTGAGTCTGTCTCTTTCTTCATGTGAAGTGCCTAGATTACATTCACTGCAGTTTTTTGAACTGAAAGCTGTGTGGCAGTCATGTTCACTTTTCTCTTGTACATATTTTTTCAGGGCAAATTTTCTTCTCGATATCCAATACTTATACAAACCTAAGTTTATTATTTCCTGTATTATGTAGCTCTTACTAGTTAATGCTTTTAGTAAATCCATGTATGTCCTACTGCAGGTTGTTGCCAATGCCAAGGATGTAGTTGTTGGAGCTAGAGAAGCTGTAACAACTACTGTGACTGGTGCCAAGGAAACTGTTGCTTACACAATCACTGGAGTTGTGGGCAGGACTAAAGAAGCAGTGCAAGACAGTGTAGAAATTACCAAGTCAGTTGTCAATGGCAGCATTAATACGGTCCTGGGAAGTCGTGTGGTGCAGATGGTGAGCAGTGGTGTGGACAGTGCTCTCACAAAATCAGAGACCCTTGTAGACCAGTATCTTCCACTTACAGAAGCAGAACTAGGTAAGACCAACTGAAAGTTTGATTTTGTTGGAATGCTTATATTGGAGAGAAGTCACCCATTTATTGCTTCCTGGTAGTGGGGAACGGGGTGCATGCTTCCCAAACTGCCTTTTGCCTTGCTGATCTTAATAGCAGCATCTTCACAAGGAAGCAAAGTGAAAGTAAGGATTTCTCTGGAAGGTGGTCTATCAGCCTAATCATAGTGCTAAAGGACTACTCAACAAGCCCTGTGTTCAGCTGTTACTAGGGAGATAAAACTGTCTCAGACCTCTTAAGTTCTCCTCTAGTGATCGATCTGCTTCCTTTCTACATACCTAGAGAAAGAAGCTGCAAATGTTGAAGGTTTTGAAGTTGGAGTCCAAAAGCCAAGCTACTATGTTAGACTAGGATCCCTGTCTTCAAAGGTCCGCACACGTGCCTACCAACAAGCCTTAAACAAAGTTAGAGATGCTAAACAGAAAAGCCAGGAGACGATCTCTCAGCTTCACTACACTGTTAATCTGGTAAGTTTAAGCTTTCACTTGATACATAAATCACATATGTTGGCCTTGGTTTCGAGTGAAGAAAACAGCTCAGAGTCACAGGAAAACTGCGATTGCTCCCTGATTAAATGCATAAACACATTATTACATGTATTATGTGTACTACATTAAATACAAATAATTTGCTATTACGAGATTTTCATCACCATTCAGAGAGTTCTAAATCAGGCTAAACTGTGAACTTAGCAATTAATTGCTTACTGAGCAATTGCCTGTAACTGCAAGCACTGCGGAAATAGAAGTGACATGTTTAAATTTATTCCTGTTTTGTAGTGCTGGTTTTGACCCATATTTCATTCAGTGAAGAAATTGTGCAATTTAGAAACACATTGGTCCTTTAAGTCCTTTTTATTGGTAAAATTTCAACTTCTTTTGGGACTTGATCTCTTGCTGTTTCTATCTCTGAGCATTTCTGGTACTTCAGTAGTCTTATCGCAACAAATACCTTTATGTACATGACAAACTAGACATATGGTCATGGCCTTCTGTGCACTTTCAATTCCTCCTATAGAATGCTAGTGGGAGAGGCGGAAATAGTTGAGGCAGAGGGGAACACTACATGACATCTTAAAACTGCTTTCAGTTTTCAATTCTTGGAGATTAAACACACTTTTATACTCACCAAAGTCGCTTATACTGAATTTCTGAAGTATTTTAAGAAGTTACAAAATAGTCAAGGTAGAGAAGTCCTAAAGGAACTGTTTGGACTCTTATTTGGCTGTATTTCAGATCGAGTATGCCAGAAAGAACGTGAATAGTGCCAATAAGAAGCTTCTTGGTGCTCAGGAAAAGCTATATCAATCCTGGGTAGAATGGAAGAAAAATACAGGCCAAAATGATGGTGATGATCTGCGTAGTGCTGAGGTAAATAGATGTAAATGTACCACAAATTAATGTATTGTATCCCATCAAGGTAATGGCAGACTAACTGTCCCTGAAGTGTGCAAGAGAGAGGCTGGATGCTGAAGCTAAGGGACAGCTGACTTCTGAGAAGTAGGGGACCTGAACTCTTTGAAATGAGCCTACTTTCTGCAAACACTCTGGGATTCATTCTCCCCTCTTGAGAATGGTCATCCTATTTAGCTTGTGATATCCTGTTGGGATATCTGTATGTAGATTAGCTAGAAACCATTTATGTGATATGTCCAGACCAGAAATATTGATTTATCAGTTGTCTTAGGCACTGTCACTGAGTCCTACACATAGCTTTCAGGGATAGTTATTGATTAGCATGCACTTACCTGCTGTGACTTGTTATCCAGAGTTGAAACAAGAATCTGCTTGACTGTTACTGGGTAGACGCTATCAGTTTCTTTTCACAAAGTACTTGAGTGTTGAAGAAATATCAAGTACTTCTAAGTCTTTGATGCTTCAGACTAAAACCCTGGTTTATTATCTGCTATAGCTTTATTTCACTTACATCCCCTTTTCTTTGCTTCTTTATGTATCTTGATCAACACAAAGCTGCTGCAGTCTTAAAAAGACATTAATTTAGTCATAAAAACCACTAATGTCATATATTAGTCATAAATGTCGTACATTACAGTAATAAAAAAGACGCTAATGTGCTGTTATGCTTGTTCTTTCTAGCACATTGAGTCAAGAACTCTAGCTATTGCACGGAGCCTCACTCAGCAGCTTCAGACCACCTGCCTCACACTGGTCTCAAGCCTACAGGGGCTGCCACAGAATGTACAGGATCAGGTTTACAGTGTTGGGTCAATGGCAGGTGATGTCTACCAGAGCTTTCGGTCAGCATCCTCCTTCCAAGAATTATCAGACAGCTTTATTGCAGCTAGCAAAGGACAGCTGAAGAAAATGAAGGAGTCTCTGGATGACGTGATGGATTATCTTGTTAACAACACACCGCTCAACTGGCTGGTAGGTCCCTTTTACCCACAACTGCTTGGCATTCAGCATGCTGAAAGCAAAGGTGAAGGGGAGGAAGGTTCCAGCCAGAAAGACAAACAGCCTGAACACACTACTGAATAAGCTGCATAGCATTCACATACTCTGCTGACCAAAGAAGTGGCCTTACTAAGTGTAGCTGTCAAAAAAATCTTATTTTCACCATTTTTTGGTGAACAATATAAATACAGGAATAGGGGAATCTACAGGCCAGGACACATATGCATGGGCTGTATTGTCCTGTGTAGTTAAGCCACGCTTAAAAACTCAAACTAGACTCAAGTGCCTAAGTATTGGCAGCTGATACTTGTTAAGATGCCCTATTTGTCTGTCAAGCACCTCATCATGCTTCAGTGGTATTAATATCATTAGTCTGAGTGAACCCACCATGGCTGAAAGCCTTTGATTTGTTGCTTAATCTCTACCAGAATGATGTAATAGCCTTATATACTGTGAAATACATTTAAAAACTCTACAGTCTAGCTATTAGACTTAAATACTATGTTTGCTGCTGATCGCATATTTGATAATTATGCATCTCAGATTCTACTGCTACATCATTCATGACAAAAGTTCTGTAAGTGCAGAATGCCAAAGCTGAAAGCAGGGTTTCTGAATGAGTCAGCTGGAGTTAAATGCTGTGACAGTGTTAACTGTATAAACTTAACTATTGTATAATACAGTAACTTTACCAAAGAATCATAGAATATCTCAAGCTGGAATGGACCCATAAGCATCATCAAGTTTAACTCCTGCTTCTTGCAGGATTACCTAAAAACTGAACCATGAGTAAGAGCATCATCTAGATGCTTTATGAACACTGTTCCAGTGACTGACTAAATAATTATCAACACATTTTTTTAATATGTAGTATAAAGGGAAGATTCATGCTGTTTGTACCAGGTGCCTGCTGGTGTGTATGTGTGTTTTTGTAGCCATCATTTTGTAACTCATTTTTGTATGTTAGTAATAAATGCTTTAGTAGCCTAAGCCTGTCTCCTTTGTTTTAAAACAATCTAACTTGCTCTTCTGTGACTCCCTCAAACTGGGTCCAACAGAAAGCAAGTTTGACATCCAAATGAAGTAGATGTGAATTGAAAATGTTTGTGTATGTATTGACAGATAGATAAAATACTGCTGCAGCATTTACTTCCTTTTGAATTTCTGTGTATCCGTCCATTGAGTCTTAGCTTTAGTGCTGCTTTTGCTGATCCTTCCTGTTGCCACCTTTAAAGATGACCTAAGCTGTGAGCTGCTGGATATTCTAATATTGAAAAGAGATGGATATGGACAAAAGAACCCTCCCTCCCTTCACAGTAGGTGTTGAGTGTGCATGACATGGCCATCTACCTGCTTTGTCTTCTGACTGTGTAAACAATGTTTACTTCTCAGCTGCATCATCAGTTTTAACTGTATTTATCCACTTGAGCTTGAGTGACAGATGTATGTTAACACTCAACTACTTCAGTGGAATTGTTCTCAGTAAGTCCTGTGAACCCCTCCACTGGAAAAGAAGTAGTTACTAAGAAACAAGTTTTCTTGGGTTAGGGCTGTCCAGGTAAGTTCTGTCTTTTTCCGTGATGCATGCCCTATACAAGTTTGGGTTGCAGTCATCTAGTGTAGCAATGCTAGCCACCATTTTCAAGGAAGTCACCAAATAGTGTTAGGCACAAATGCAGTTCAGGGAAAGCTTATCACATAGTCATTACATGGAAGAAATATCTCCATATGATGTAGGCACTAAAGCAAGTTACATGTTGTCCAGCCTTCTAGTGTGAGAGGATTAATTATTAGATGAGGGTTGGCCTAGAAGTGTGAGAGAGACAGACTGTTTTAAATACAGTATTGAACTAAACTGTAGCAAAACAGGATTGGAGGTAAAGATTCTGTAACTTAGTGCTTTTAATACTCACTTTATATAAGGTAGGAGTTTAATGTGAAATTAACATGGGATGGTGAGACTTCCAGCTAGGGCCTGAGTTAAGACTTCTGGAGACATAGCACTTTCAGGAATTAATTTCTTTTTACTATTGTATACGTCCAGCAAGAATATCCTTTTTATCTCCACTTGAAATAATACTCTCAGAATGCATCCACTATTGTAAATGTGCTCAGGAATTGAATGGAACTAATTAGGTGTGGAAGCAGTGGGCTATTCAAAGAAAGAAATCCCCTTTTTCTGTGTGTCTTTTAAAGTCTCAGTGCTCTGGGATTTCATCCTGAGGTGATCAATCAAGTAAGATATTCGAAATTTTCAGTGTCATTTGAGGACTGAGAAATAAACAGCATCAATCTAGCATTACTGCAGAAGTACATTGTGTCTGTTCTGTCTTGTGTTACTGGTTTGTATTCTTGCATGTCCAGCTTTACTAAATATCAGCAAGCAGATGAAGCAGAAAGCAAGGAAAATTTGTTTCGTGCCTAGACCTTTGAAGCACTTCTTTCTTACCATGCAGTGTTCAAAAGTTACTTGGAATTCTGGTAGCTGACCTATAGCTGGTGGCTGCAAACAGCAAGATCTGGTTAAATGCTTGCCTAATGGTTGGACTCCTATGTCATGCTCTTATCATAGGTGCTTGTTTTGTTGGATGCTGTTCTCCTCCAAAATGGTTTTAAATTTCTGTCCACATACACACACAACCTCCCCCCCATCAGAATTAGGAACTCTTCCCTACTGGAAGAGACAGCTAAGTAATAGCAAATTGGTATGTTCCTGGTTTTTTTTTTTTTTAATATAGAATAAAGTTCTCTCATTAAGATTATTAGATTCTGTTAATAAGGAGAGTATTGAATGTTTAAATTGATTTCCAGCTGTACTTGCATGGATATTCCACACTCAGGCTAACTGCAGCTCTACAGACAGAACTTGGTATTTTTCTTTAGTGCATCTAATGCTAGAGAGAGTGATTATTAATATGTCCACTGGAGGCAAGAATGATGCTTTCCTTCCAGTCTTGTTTTTTTGCCACTGTTTTTGACTGAAGCTGATGTGCTTCCTCACAAATAAAGGAGGGAAAACTGAGATACTGCTAACTTACCTGTTTCTCTCTTACTTCATGTATTAAACAACTCAGCTGCACTGCACAGAAGCTTGCTTCCTCTTAGTCCAAAATCACATTTGAGAATATAGGTTGGGCTAGAAAACTGTGAGGTTTCTCGGAAACTTTTTAAAAAAGGTAAGACCAGGTGTGTTGAAAATGAAAGGAAGTAGGTTCAACTATTTTCAGCAAGGCAGGTAAACTAGGTTAAATGGAAGAATGTAAAAGGCTGCTAGTCACACAAAACCTGGGATGGTAAAGGTTAGAATACTAACATCATAATCACTTTCAAGGTTATTTAGGGTTTATTTAGAATTCAGAAAACTACTTCTTCTCTTTCAGAGATCACTCAAAAATTGTTCGTGCTAGTTGACGCTTCCCAGGTGCATTTAACAGACAACTATTCTATCATTCTGATAATGGTTTTTTAGAAAAGCTTTCAATATAAGCATTTGTAAATAGTTCCATATAGTTTGTAAGTTTTGCAAACATATTTACAGCATTGGTCAAAGCCAAATTACAAGCAGATGTCAGAATATGTGATTCTAATACAATATAGCACAGTCAAAACTGAGGTGAGTCATACTGACATCCAGTCTGTTTTATTCGTACTGAGATACACTCCAATTTTAAGTTCTGTCATGGCTATCAAAATCTTACCATTACATTAAAGGATGCAGGTTCTTCTACTGCATGCATTAAGGAGATGAAGAAAACAGAAACTTAAGTTTGAGCAATTACTCTGTTGTCACTAAGAACAAAATGGATATAAGTAATAAAAACTTCTTAAATCTATGATAGAGAAAATTCTTACTGGTCAGACACACTTATGGAACATGGCCATGTCCTGGTCAGTGTAAATACATACAATGATCTGTTTGGGCATGTTTTTAAAAATTGCATATGGACTACTTAGTCTTGTTAGGATATGTGTATTTATACTGCAGTATGGAATGCAAGATCATGTGCTGGTAATGGGGAAACTTGCTGCTTTCTCTAAGTGCAGTAATGAGAGTTTTAGGAAAACTGCCATAAGCAAAAAGATGAAGGATAATTCTTGCTGGTAGAAAGATGTGTTTCCTGCATTTCTAGTGCCTTTTGATCTTTTGGAAGACAGAAGTTGCTGATCTTACTTTGATCAAGCTTAAGTTTTCAAAGTGGTCCACACAGTTCATGGTATTCACAGTAGTGTCTGGTTAGTCACATGGTGCTTAAGCCTTCTAAAAAATCAGTTTTAATAAATAATTGGTATTTCAAAGATCTCTGGTGTCCAATGACTACAGTACCATGACTGGTCTGTAAGACCAGTAAATTAACTTGCAGTGCTTCTGTGTTCTGTTCAACCTGGTAGCTAAAGCAGTAGTCCCTTTATTTGATATGGCCTGCCCTTCTGACCTGTCTTCATAGCAGGCAAAGCATAGATTTTACTTGCTTAGTGTCTTTCATTAAAGTGTGTCATAAGGTGTTTTGCAGTTAGGGAATGCAATAAAAATGCCACTTCAGTCAGTGCTGAGCTTAAGTTACACAAATGCCTACAAGCTGCTGTTGCTTTGAACATGCAGAACCAAAGTCCTGTCAAAACACAGCAGTAGTTATTTGCTGATACTGTGTCTGGCTCCAAGTATGTCACATCGCCAACATTAAAACTAACCATAAATCATATTACAGATGCATTATTCACTTGAAAAAAAAATTACGAGTAAATTACTTAATTTTATCCCATTTTTCAGAAGTGCCTAAGTAATCTAAGTCCTACTAAGGGGACTTAAGGGTTGGAACTTAAGCTCCTAAGTGTCTTAGCCAACATTTTTAGAAGTCTGTAACATCCATCCACTGATGTCTCTCTGGCAATTCCTGAAGCCCTGTGCTGCTTAGCAGTACAGAATACTATACATGCAGTTAAAAGAGAGGCCAAAGTGAGATTGTAGTTCCAGATATTTGTTTCATCAGAAAAGGCCTGATGGAGTAGGTGGGCAGAGCAGCACAGAAATCTGTATCAATCTCCTCAGGACAGATTACTTTGTATAGTCCATTGCTTCTGTGAAAAGAAGAAAGGCAAAATTTCTTATTTCTCATTTCTTAGTTTTCCAGTCACCAGTTTCACTAAATTCAGTCCACTACATTCTGCTCTTTTCCATCTCTACTATAAAATCCTACCTCCTAAGCAACTGATTTCCATCTTGTGTAGTATTTGATCTGTCTTAATGGTTTATGTTTCCTATGAGTCTCAGCATATTTCACTCTAAAATCCGGATGTTTGGTCTGATTTCTAGAGGTGCTGACCATCTTTATGTCTTGTCTTCAGTGAAGGAGTACTGCACAAATTTATTTAGTTTTACTTTTAAATTGATTGAAGTTTCATTCCTACACAGGTTCCAGATTTCACTATTACAGACCTGTCTTCAGAGTCGGATGATGTCCCAGACATTTTGGATCTGGATGAAGAGGATCAACAGGACTTTTCACGCACAAATGGCCCTTACACTACAGGGCAAAGAGCTGAATAGAGAAGCATAAAAACGTCTTTTTGATACAACGTACCTTTGCCATGATTAATTTAGATTTCTCCTTTTTAAAGATGAACCTGCCTAGTTTAGGGATTATGGGGATACTTTTTTTTTTTTTTTTTTAAATCAGTACTGTTTCACTTAGCTGCATCAAAAATCTGGGTTTTTCAATGTAAGGAATGCATGCTACATTAATTGGTTAGCATGGGTGTCAGGCTCTCATTTTACAAGTCAGGTATAGCCTAACCAGTGTATCCAACTAATTTGATCTTTGTTGATTTGTTCTCCTGCTGGTAGCAGCCATGAGAACACCCCAGTGCTTTGCATAAATGGCTGCCAACAAAAGGAGTTGATGAGGATTTGCCCACAACATTTCCCCTTTCAGTCTATGGGAAAAGCAGTGCTGCATCTACCTCTTCGCTGCTGGAAGGGGTAAGAGACTTTGTCTAAACTCAGATTTTCTCAGGTTCTTTTGTTAGGCTCTGCTCCTACAGAGCTTAGATGCTTAGAGCTTTCCTTTGGCAAGAGTGCTTTATGCACAAAAAGACTTCCTTTCTTTCCACATGCCTTCTGTGTGCAAATATTTTGGCAGTCATGATGCTATCAGTTGTGGTGCCCGAGACTAAAAGGGAGTAAATGCTTCAATATTTAAGTGTTTTGGGTATAAGGATAGCATTTAAGTAAGAAAGGGAAAGAGACTGTAAAAAGAAAGGACAAATAGAGAGTAAAGACTTTGGACAAAAAAAAAAAAAAAAAAAAAAAAAAAAGGGAGTTGAATGTAAGGAAAGTTCTGGCAACAATGATTTTTAAAAAACGTTTTAATAAATCTCAATCAGTTATTTGCTAAAGGCTGGTGAGTCTGCATTTGCTTGCGCACAGTAACTTCTGTAGGAGTTGGGGAGGGTGGTAACGGGACTGCAGGCAGACTTGTTAACATTTCTTTGCGAGGACCAGGCCCATCTGCTGCCCCAGAGGCCTCTCCGTGTCGGTGTGACTGCAGCGCAGTCCCGGGAGCCGCGGCTGGCTCCTGTGGCTGTGAGGGCCTGGAAGTCTGGTCATGAAATGCCTTGGAATAAAAGTTTGAACCGTACAGCCCGCTTGCCGATGGGAGTTTTTCTTGTTAGGGTTTGGGTGGGGTTGTTTTGTTTTGTTTTGTTTTGTTTTGTTTTGTTTTGTTTTGTTTTGTTTTGTTTTGTTTTGTTTTTCCCCCCGCGAAAATTCTGCAATCCGATTACAGAAACCCTATCTAAAGGGCAGGGCCTCCCGGGGGGACACCAGCACCCGGACTACATCTCCCGTGAGGCAGCTCGCCCGGCTCGCCTCGTCTTCGGGCGCAGGGGGCGGCCCGGAAGTCTCGCGAGGGTAGGCGAGTGGTGTGGGCGGGCCCGAGCGCCGGAGTTTTTGGCGGGCTCGGGAAGATGGCGGGGATGGTGGGGCAGGCTGCCAGCCCGCTGCCCAGAGCTGCCTAGTGGGAGAGCGATCACTTCTGGCTCTGTTTACTGGCCTTGGGCTTCCATCCGAAATGCCACGAAGGCGTAAGACTAGGGAGGTTAGTGCTAGGGAGATCCAGGGAGGGCGGAGGCGGGGGATCCCGCTCGGGGGCGCGCGGCGGGAGCGTCTCGGCATGGCCGCCGATGGGCTCGGTGCCCCTGGACACACAGCGCCCGGGAAATGCCCGCAGCGCCGCCGCGGCCCACGCTATCGCAGACTGTCGGAAGAAATGTGACCCAGGAATGGTGAGAACTCCTGCTCATCCGCACGGTCCTGTGGGGAAGGCGAGGCTGGGGCTTCCTAGCGCGTGTTTTGAAAATGGGCCTTGAAAGATAAGGCTCTATCCGGAATTGTTTCGTAGCATCGTAGATTATTAGAGGGCTGGAATAGACCTTAAAACACCACACAGAATTCCGCCCCCATATCCCCGCCGTGGGCCGGGATATCTCGGTATCTCCCACTAGACCAGGTTGCTCAAGGCCTTACCCAGCGTGGCTTTAAACACTGCCACGGTCGGAGCACCTGCAACCTCTCTGGGCAGCCTGTTTCAGTGCCTCACTACTGGAACTGTAAAGATCTTTCCCCAAATATCTAACCTGAATTTTCCTTCCAGTCTGCTTTTCAACTTCGTGCCCCTTCTCTGGCCCTGCTCCATCAGCTCCATGCCCTTGTTGTGTTGGAGGCGCCAGAACTGAATGCAGCGCTTCAGGTGGAGGTCTCACAAGAACAGAACAGAAGCGCAGAATCACCACCTTAGACCTGCTGGCCACACTGTTTTTGTTGCAGCCCTGGATTTTATCTGTGTTAAGTAGGATGAAAGGTGCATACTTCTTTTACATAGGAAATAAAGCAATCAATTACTCTGTAACATAATACTGTTTGTAGTCTTTAGCAGCCAGTAAAAATGTTCTGTTAATTTGTCACCATAACTACTTCTGATGTGTCTGTTCATTTGTGTATTAGGGGTATGTGTGCTAAACCAAATGGCAGAGGGTTTTCTGTCGTCGTCCGCTTCTTGTTTACTCAGCTGGATAAGCACCGTGCAAGACAAGTTTTCAAGTAAGTGTTTGACTTAGGAGGTTACTGCTATGGTCTTAGTTAAGAATATGTTGTATACAATTGCTGGAGGGGAAGGAAGTGGTTTCTTGGGGAATACTTTGAAAGAAGAGCAATCAGAGAATTTGTTTCCTTTTGATCATAACTCAGTCAATCCTCTTTGATCAGTCTGAAACCTTGCCTTAATTAGTTGTTTCTGTTACTCTCGCCTACTTAGAAACTTTGATATAAATTTTAATAGCTGATAAATAATCTACCTGTCCCATTCTTTCTGACCAAACAGAAAATAACATTTGCCATTTATGGATTGTTGCCAGGACCTTCAATGTGGCAAGAACTCTGTGTTCTTAATGGTTTTCTATGTAGAACAGAACTGTTTCAGCTTATGCATTTGAAGATCTGGCAGGAGGAAGACCAGCAATATGAAAATGGTCAGGGTTCTGGCCTTTCTTTTTTTTTTTCTTCCCTTGTCCCGAGTTAGAGCTGCAGACAAATCTCTCTCTAAAATAATTTGTAATTAACTTATGGAAAGAAAACATTATCATTTAACAAACTTTTATCTATTTTTGGTCTAGGGTATATGCCCCTCATTTTCTGGCTTGGCATCAATAAGAAATCTGTGTCTTACTCTTGTTTTTATGATGGTTAATTAGGTATCTGAATATTTGAATGTGTTTTGACATGACTTATTTTTTTCCTTCTTCCTCATTCTTTTTAAATGGAAAGGCAATTTGGACAGAGAAAACTACCGAGTCCTAGATTTAGGAAGCACTGCTGGATCTGGCTAAGAGAAATTTCAGTGAGTATTAGGAAAAGTGGAAGTTGATGCTCTACAGGTTTCTGTGACCTTATTTCTTTGAGGGAACTGTTTTATATCAGAGTTTTAAATAAGGAATTATTTTATCAAAAAATCATTTTTGCCTACTGTATGGAAGTATATTCTTCCATATAGTTTATCTTGGACTTCCTTGAAGAAAAGATGTTGGCATTGGGGAATTTAGAAGACAGAGGCCTGGTTGGGTCCTAAACTGCTGTGGCTTACTTTTGGGTAACAGTATTTGATTAAATAGAAGTATAGAGTGTCTGTTAATCCTGGGTGAGAGTAACTTTCTTCATCTTGAGGGGTGTTTGTTTAAGTTGCCTGGGAAAGTGTTTATTATTGTGAAAGCTGATTCACATGCATGAAAAACTCAATTGGTAGTGTTTTCTTGTATATTGGGAAAGGGGCTAAAATGTAAGGCAAGCTTTTTAAATACAAAGCAAAACTGATTGCTTCAGGTATCTTTGGTTATTATGTTGCTTTCTTATGCTGCCTTTGTTTTAATTATTATTCTAAAAATCTTATCTTTATGTTCTTCAACACTTTAGTATTTTAGTAATAGTGGGTAAGGTGAAACTAAAGATGCAATATCTTTAAATAATATTAACCGATTCATGGCTTTAGTAGAAAATATGAAAGAAAACGTGAATGTGTTTTCAAAGATAGGGATTGCTGTTAGGAATGAGGAGGGCATTAATTTTTTACATTTATCCAACACTGATTTCAGTCTTTGCATTGAAACTGTCTTCTGAACTAGGTCAGTGTTGAGAACATTAAACAAAGTTTTATTCTCTTCTGCTGACTATAGTTGGTGTCAACTGTGGTGGCAAAGTCATTAGCTTTGCATTGGGCTTGCTAGTGGGTAATCTGCAGAATTTTGGTGTGCAAGTCTTTTATAGCTTTACGTTTTAGATTAGTTTTGCGTTTAAAATGATTGTACTTTTCTAGAAGCAAAAGGAAATAGATATAGATCTTCCACAAATTGCCCCTTCTTCACTGCTTTGTCCTGGTGGTGCTGAGTTTGTTCACATGATCTACTATTCTGCAAAATAGGTAATGATTGAGGACATGAAAAAGCTCTCTATAGGTACGCTGTATGGGAAGTATAAACGCTGCATTTGTTATGTTTGTAAATCTGTCAAGTCTTTAATATATGACAGGAGCTTTAAGGACTTCTTAGTTGGATGCTCAAGTCAGAGCCTTTCATAGGGTTCTGTGCATTTGCATAGAACTACTACTGATAGAACAGTGCAGATGGTTTTGCTCTCTATAGCTTTATGGGTCTTGTTCCAAGGTTCACCTGTGTAGTGCTCTGCACTGTTACCCACACAAGGAATGGTTTGGTTCAAAAGAATTGGATGACTACACTGTTTTCTTTTTCGGTGCTTGAGGAATTTTGAAGTATCAGATATGTCTGTTTCAGGCATCTTGTATTATTGTAACCTAAAGAATATAGAAAGGGAGGGAGTGAGTGTGAGGGAATGAAGATGTATACAACAGAAAAAAGAGGCAGTACACTTCACACTATATTTCAGTCCAGGTAAAAATGAGCATCTTGATTAGTGATTATTGCAGTTTGATCTGGATAGATTAGGAAGTTGACCCATTTATTAAAAGCAAATAATTTAATCCAAATGCTGACTTCTGTTTAGGCACTGGTATACCTTTTGATGAAGCTGTAACATGGAGACCTAAGGATATGTCCATAGCAAAAGCAAGACACAGAGTTGCATACAATAAACTGCTGCAAATGCTTCAACAGAAATACTTTCTTTTGAAAGAATATAGGAAAAGAGCAGGGTAAGTAGTGCATTGAAAGAAACTGAGTCTTCTCATAGAAGCTGACTTATGTGTATATGTTTTAAAAGGATTTGGAAAGTCTGTATATACTTTACATCACAGAACTCATTGTGTTGAGCTCCTCCCTTTACCTTCTTTCATCAACAATTCTATTGCTTGTAGATCTTTTGTGAATCATTTAGGAGATGATATATGTTACTTAGGCATAAAAAAAGGGAATTCTACATGCATAGTAGTATTATTTCTTTTGAAGGGTCATATCCTAAAGTATAACATTGTCAGGATTAAACCTTTGGTTTAGTTTATTGCCCGTATTTTATTTACTTAAACCTTAATTATCTCACCAAAAGTATGCTATTCTTAGCTCATGATTATGGCAGACACCCCAGCTTTGAGAGGTGTCAAGAGCTGGAACTTTCTCTGCAAGCATAGTGTTATGTATCAGCGGAATTTACAGAATTAGTGTGGGATAGTTTACATGACTGAAGCACTGTTCCAGACAGTTGTGAGTTGTTTAGTAAATGGCAGAAAACAGCAAGGGGTTGCACTAGGTAAAAGAGCAGTGTCAGCACATGTAGTATACTATAGGATAGTGTATACTATAGCATGTATTGTACAAGAGGACCAGTCATGTTTCATGCCTTTGGATGAGGGTTTAGCATCCAGAGATGCACACCTCATAGTGCGCTTCTGCTAGCCTTGATTCTTACAGAGGACTTCAGCTTACCCTGGTATTTGCTGGGAAAGTAGTTCAGTGGTGCGTTACTGATGTAGGAAATGGGAGTACCTAGAAGATGACTTTGTAATGCAATCCCTGAGTATGCTGAGTAGGAGCAGTACTCTTTTGAACTCACTGCGTGTAAATGAGAGAAACTTTTTCTCTGGAGACGTTACAGGGCTCTTATGGTCACTGCAGCCAAGACTGTAAAACTTTAAATCCAAAGGAATGTGAGGAAGACAAGAAGAAAACTGATAACACTGACCTTATAATTAGTGTGTATTTTCAGTGGCCTGGGAAACCGTAGGAGGTATCTTGTGGAAAGCAGGAAAGCTCATGAGTGATAAAATACTTTCAGAGATCCTTGCTGAAGCTCATGTGTGATCCATCTCCTTAAGTCAAAAAAGAAGCAGGTGCAACAGGAAATCAGCCTAAGACAATGTAGCAGCATATGGAATATAGAAAAGGAAACTGACTCCAAGACACAAATACAGAAATACTTCTCAGGTATGCAGTGATGTAGCTAGGATAGCCACTATGTAATTATGGAATTATTATGCAGTATGTACCCTGCCTCAGGTTGCATGGGTAAGATCAGTAGCCCAGTCTCTTTGCCAAGAAGCAATGGTGAAAGAAGCGACAAAACACTGATAGCAGAAGAGGATAAAGCAAAGGTTTCATTGCTCTCATTGAAGAGTACAGGGATACTTACCTGAGCTAGTTTCAGAACAGATCTGACATATTTGGAAAGATAAAAGGCCAGTTAAAGGGGTGAGCCCAAAGGGTGATAGTGCCTCAAAGTCTTAACTGGTCTATGAATGGAGTTCCTATGAGGCTGGTGCTGTGTCTTCTTAAGGAATATGGATCACAGGCTTGAATACAAACCCATCAAACTTGCAGGTGTGCCAAACTGTGAGGAAGTAAGATACAGTGCAATGGGGAAACATTTCACAGAGAGATCTTGCTGGGTCTGGAGACTTGGAGAACAAAAATTATATGGGGTTTAACAAAGACCATTGTGAGGTCCTGCAACTGAGAGAGAGAATAGTCCCCAACAGCAGTACAAGTTTGTGGGTGATTAGCTGGGGAGTAGCTGTGATAAGAATCAGAAGTGCAAGTACTGTGGGACCACAAGCTGAGCATGAGTCAGCAGTGTGTCCTGGTAATGGAGCAGCAGCATACCATGTTGTATGGGAATGAGCACTGGTCAGCAGATGGTGAGCAATTGTATTATGCATCACCCATTTTTATTCAGTTTTATTCTTTTCTCTCTCCTTTATCATCTGTGTTACAGTATTTTTATTTCAGTTATTAAACTGCCCTTACGTCAGCCCATAAATTTTACCATTTTTCAGATTCTTCCTATTCCACTAAGGCTGAGGAGGTGGGAAGTGAGTGGACAGCTGTGTGGTACTTAGTTGCTGGCTGGGGCTGGCAATTCTAATGCCCCATGTAGAATACTGTGTTCAGTTTTGATCAGCCCACTTGGAGGTTGGGAGTCAAAGATGGGAGAGATACTAGCAGAAGATCACAATGGATTAGAGGGTTGCAGAGTGTGAAATGTGTAAATAAAAGCTGTAGAAATTTAGTTTGTTTAGCTTGAAAAAGGCAATACTAGGGATTTAATCAGAGTTTTAGTATCTAAAAAGTAGTTGTAGAGAACATGGAGGTACTCTTCACAAAAATGTGTCCTGACAAAACAAGGCAATAGGCCAAAGTGTTTAGGGAAAAACTCATCTAGATTAAAAAAAATCTCTTGTAAGGACAATTAAACTGAAAAAGGTTGCCATCAGAATTGGAATCTCAGTTCCTGGAAATATCAAGACTTGGTTTGACAAGACTTTGAGTAGCATAATTAAAGGCTCTGCTTTCAGTGGAAGGCTCAAAAATACAATTTTCAGATGTCAGAGTCTCCTAAATTTCTCTGATTTCTGTAATTCTCTGTCTCATGTGGCCTTGTTTAGGAAATATTACTACTGTTTATTGTTTGAGTGATAGCCTTCAAAAATGTAATTTTATATAGTTTTTTTTCTTATTCTTGACAATGCATCAGAACTCTGAAGATCCTTTTCAGTGCAGCATGATTCAGGCACCCAGTCTTTCTGAAAATACTACTATGTTTTTACATGCTTAAAATGTCAATGAAAGCACTTTGACAAAAGAGGTTCTGTGGTCTAGCTGCTTGTACTTCAGTATTCTCTTCTCTGGTCTTTTGAAAGTGAGGGGTTTGGGTACTGTAGAATTGCTGAATATATTTGTAGTTCATATTGTTAATAGATATTTATAGCAACTTACTTATTGCTGCTGGTTATAAGAAACAACTGCCTCAGTATGTAGATTTTGAAAGAATGGACATGATTGGTTAGTGGCTGTAAGCAATTCTGATAAGCCTGTATCAGCTGTTGAATTTTTTTCTAGGATTTTAATTAGAGAAATACAACAGTCAAAAGTCCGAACATAAAGTTGCGCAGAAGCAGTTATGCAGGTGTTTTTCCTTGTAACTAAGATAGGATGTAAGAAGTAGATTAGATGCTCAGTTTTATGGAATATGAATATAATTTCACTGTAGCCCACTTGAAATTTTGTTTTGCATGTGCATATAGGATGGAATAAAATGGTCAAAACAAAAGTGACACAACTGAGAAAATTCAGAAGGTGAGCATTTTGTTCCTGATGTGGCAGTGTGTTGAATTGTAACATTTTTGCAACATCTACTGTCAGATAATGTTATTTGCATTTGTCCATCCATCATTGTGCTAGCACTTTCGTCTGCCTTCATACTCTGTCATTATAGGTATTACAGAAAACATTTTAACACACAGTTTTTGTCCTTTCCTATTAAGGTCCGCCGTATGTGGACACTTACAGTGGAAATGCTTACATCTCTGAAAAAGGAAAAGGAAGTTGTGGATTCTATACTTGAAGACTGTGTTAACCCATGTTTCTAGATGGAGCTGATGTTTTGAGTGTACCAGTGTTGACTTACACAGTTGAAAGTAATAAATACGGCATAAGTGGTTTTTGTCCTTGCTAAATTGCTAAACTGCTTTCATTAGTCCCCAGGGATGCAATTAAATATCTTAAAAAGTTAAACAAGTACTTAATGGATTATTAGAGATGAATGTAGAAGGATGCATGAAATACGTATAATTTTTATGCAAAAATTTCTTGTTATTATAATGCTATTTTGTATTTGTTACGCCTAACGCATTAACTTTCATTTTAGTAAATACTAAACAAATAGTAAATACATTGATAAGTCTATCTATTTAGAGTATTTGACTTTTTTTGTTGACAAAAAAGACATTAAAATTCTCTTGACTGGTTTAACCGGTGCTTCAGCTAATTGGCTTTTGTTTCCATTCTATAGTATATGGTGGTGTTCAGTTTTGGAGTTGGTGTTATTTGTGCTGTGTCTTTCGGAGCAGTGTTCAGACAGAAGGCCTCATTGGTTGAAGTTTTCCTGGCTTGTATTGCTTTAACATAGAATGGATTTTTTGAAAAATGAAACTTTCAGGACCTGAATCTAAGTATGATTTATACTGTGTCCTGGTTTTGACTACAGAAGACGTAACTTTCTGATATTGGTACTGTTCACTAATTATTTTTTTAATGCTTGCTCTACCTCAATCCATCCAGTGAGTAGTTATAGAAGTAGTGTGAATGAGCTTTGTCACATGGGGAACCTAAGTGAAGAAAATGCAAGCAAAACTAAAACCTTTGAGTTGCTTTTGTAGATAATTATGACTCTTGTCATGAAGAATGCCATGAGAAGAATGATGGGGCTTTAGAAACCATGAAGGATACAGCATTAATACTCTCAAAAAGGTATGCCTAATGAGAATTTGATAAAAAAAGCAGTAGAAAAAGTAGGAGTTCGCTTATTGAACTTGAGTATTTTGCATCTCTTGAGTCTCAGTGAAATATTTCAGTAGCCCACTCCTTACATCACAGCAGCTTGTTTTAGCAATATAGTCCTAAAGTGACCGCTTCATTCTCCAGCTGATGAGACATTGATCAATTGGTTGCTGCTGGATAGGAGGAGCAGCAGTCAAATTGGAAGGTTTTTTCCTTGCTTTTTAACTATATTCTAAGACAGAGAAAACAGGAACTTCTGTTTCTCAGGCTAAATGTTATCTACAAGTTTTTTTTTCACTACTCTTCTTGAGAGTTACAGTCACATTTTTCTGAAGCTACTCTTCCTACAATACCAGCGAAGGGTTAAACACAGAACAATGGTATCCTAGAAAGTTTTTTCCCTTTTGTCATTTGCTTAGTCCAGGAATACTTCATGACCTTTTGAATAATGCTGTCTTTCATAACATGTGTCCTACAAATGCTTCAATATTGCCTACTAAGAGACCAAGGGAGTTGGCAAATTCCATTTCTTAGACGTCAGTATATGTAGTTGCATATAAGTCTCAGAGGCTGACAGAGTAGTTTACAGTTAAATCATAGGTTTTTTTCAGTGACTTCACACAGCATGGAGGTTGGTTTGCTTCTGAGGATACAGACAGGTAACATCAAAAACATTTTAAGGTGTGCTTTTCCTAGCAAATGAGGACTGTGCAGTTTTGAGAGCTATGCAATTGGCATAAAACTTATGAGAAATGATAAGGCTGAAGTTTTTGGTAGCCAGGTGATAGTTAAATATCAACAAGTTTATATAGGAACAGACCTGTATATGCCAGAAATGGTTCAGTCAAAGACTGCACAGGAAAAAGAATGTTGTCACGTCTGCAGAAGACTTTCCAGTTCTCTTTTATAGCAGAATGCAGAAAACTTGTTTACAACAGTATTAAAAAATCTGTTTTTCTGTGTGCTAATCAATAACAGAGTTTATTAATTTACTATTTTTGGGAGGCTGATACACAACTAGGGCTAAAGCTGCTCTAGTTGTCACACTGTTCTCCCTATAGTAAAAATTGCTTTCTGATGACCGGGACGAATTGAGGGAAATCGTAACGGACAGATACGGAGCACACAATATATAACAGCCTTCTAAGATTTGCATTAAAAGTTGTTTAATTTATCTCTAAAATTGTTGGATTTTTTTGTCTAATTACTTCCTCTCTCCCTTCTTGGGGTGCTCATCAGTAGCGTCATCATCAGAAGCATCTGAAAATGGAGACCTGTTAGTTGAAAATGTAACCTATCTTTGAAGTAAGTTAAACTTATGACGTGTCCTTTTTATATGAGTTGAAACTTGGACTTTGGGGTGGTTTTTTGGGGGCTTTGGTTTGTTTTGTGAGCTTTTGGGGATATTTTTGGTTTTTGAGCAATATTCTTACACATTTGAATTAATCTGGCGAAATTGTAATAGCTAATTCTTGGTAACTTTGTTAAGTTTTAGGAAAGAGCAGTAGGAAGGAGGTGCCCTTGTATCTGACTTCCTTATAACATACAGCGTGTGACTGATTCCTGTTTGCTGAAGCAGTCTTTTTGATATAAGCAGTGGTCAGGCTTTATGTTGTAAGTGAAATTTGAGGGTTAAAATGTGGTGTAAAAGCAACTTGGATGTACTTAGTTGTCCATTGCAAAACTGTTCACTGTACTGTGATCAAGGTAGTTGCAAATGAGTCATCTTTTTTATATGTTATATCTATCCTAGTCACTAGTTAGGTCCTATTTTGAATACAGTTGTAAAAATATTTTGTATTTAGTTAGAATTTAAGAAAGAAATATTTTTGTTGACTAAATACTGGGGCCATTGTAGTTCAGAATTTTTACAGCAGTTCATGCTAATATCCTTGATTTTAAAATTACTAATAATTCCTGTGTATTTCCATAGAACTTGAATACTTGTGTGGGAAATAAAAAACCTGTGACTCCAAAAATATTAAAAAATGGAAAGGAAGAATTCCCCACTTCAGAAATGGAGGAGAATGCAGGCAAAAATGTTATCCAGCTGAAGTCTCCTGTGAAAAAAGATGACCTTCTTGAGAAAGCCAGAGATGAACTGGTAGAAGAGGTTAGTGATTTTTTTTGTTTGTTTTTAGCTAAATGGTCACTAAGTTCAGGCAACAAATCACTAATTTTAACAAAAAATGTCTCTTGTAATCCACATACATTGAAAGTTACGTTTTTCTGCTAGATAGTTATCAGAGTCACAGAATTTTAGAGCGAATTGATAAAGTACACACTGAAAGCATGAAGTTTGTGCAGGTATCATGCTTAAAATCATAGTGGAGTGGCTATCATGTTCAGTAGAATCATGGCATGATTACATTTCAGTCTGTAAAGTACACTGCATATATTCAGAAACAAAAATAGCTGTTTAATTCTTAAGTTACATAAGTTAATATTTAACAGGGATTTGGTAATTTTAAGCAGGAATGAAAGTATTTTTCCTTAAAGGTATTCTGTTTAATATTTGATGGAGGAGTTCCTTCACAAGAGTTACTGTAAAATGTGCCACATCTTATTTTGGAAAGTAAATTGCATTTTTCACTGAAATTATAGTTACTTCTCATCTGCTAAAGTTTTTGATATATCTGAATATATCTCTTCATGCTTATGAAGTTCTTGGCTAATATCTTAGAATATATTCTGCTTGAGCACACTTTCTTACTTGAATGGTGGATTCATAGATGATAAGTGAACTGAGAATTGAACCTGATTTCCGTCTATCTTCATTTTGTGTTTGTAGGATACTATGGTCATTGTGAACCTAAGTACTAAATAACAGAAGAGTTATGATATTCCAAATTCTGCAGATGATTTGGAGAATGAAATTTATTTTGAACCATAACTGATAGAAATGAAGAGGTTATAGTTTTGCTTTCTCAGAACTTGCTGTTCTCTAACATCCTACAGATTGCTAAGTCAGTGTGCGAGTCAAGTGACAGTGGTGAAGAAAAAGGAATGGCATTAGATGATCTCATTAGCTCACTGCATTTTAACCCATTTTTAATGAGGAAACAAATACCTCAAACGCCAGAAAATCTGCATGAATCTGACTGTTTTTAAATGCTCATTGATAAAACATGTGGTTAGTTCATTGGCATGGAAAAGATAATTATTTCAGTGATGTTGCGTGTTTTTCTAATGGCTCACTCTGTAACGCAACACAGTAGACCTAGTAAGATGTGAATACTGTAAATTTGATTTAAGATATTTTTTTCTTATGCAGAATCCCCTTTGTGTTGAGGAAACAAACTTTTTAAAGCAGCTATACATATTCCCTCTTGGATTTCTTATGTCACTGAGGGGACAGAATAAAAACAGACTGATTGAAACTACTAAGATTTTGCCTTGGTTTGTTCCATTTAGTTACTGAAATTAGAAGTTCGTGGAGAAAAGCTGTTTAGACTGAGGGCTCATTAGACCTAGTGCTGTCCTTAACTGAAGTGGTGACAGAAGAATCTTCAATGAATGCAGTACCTAGTTTACAGGAGGAGGTGGACTCTACCTCTGTGTGCTCTGAAGATGTATCTCCTGTATCTGACTTGGGTCCTCCTGTGTCAGAAAAGAAGTCTCAGTTAAGTTCTACAGAATCTAGTTCTCAGGAGCAGGTGAGCATAAGTCATGCATTTGAGTCTTCAGATTCAAAAACATCTGGAATTCAAGAAAGTGAGAGAACTGACTCATAGGAACTAGGTTGTTCTGCTTTGAGTGGAAGTTCTGTACAAGATCTAAGCCAGACTTTGCAAAATTTAGAGAAGAGCATGAATATTCCAGATCCTGGTTTGAAAAGTGATAGTACAACAAATACACTACCTTCATACCACTGTCACAGTTTTCTAGTGGATGAGATGCTATGCCAGAATGCATCTGAGTTAAATTCTGTCAGTCATGGAACTACTGACATGAGGTTATTGAATGAGACACTTCCAGAATATGATACAGATTGCAGCATATCTGCATGCTCAGACTTTTTTTTTTAGAATGGACAGTGAAAATTCAATAGATGACTCAGAAAATGATGAGGATATTAAAAAAATGGACTTAGATATACCGTCCCTATCCAACTCATATGAAGTGCTAAAAAATACTGCATTTAAAAGTGAAGTGGAGCTATTTCAAACACATAATAGAGACAAATATGAAAGAGGTGAACTAAGCACGATACCAGAAAAAGGAGAGGAAAATTATGATGATCTTTGATAGATGAAGGATTTATCAAGATGCCATTGCCCAACTCTCCTAATGAAAGCAAATATTCCCTATCATCTTTGCTGGTATTCTTTGAACAGAGGGATGGTATATGAAGTTCCATTAGACCTACTACATAAATTGAAGGGTGTCTGTGTTCTTTATGCATCAAGATTTTGTCCATTCTATCACTGGCTATACTACCATGAATAACCTCTGAGTAGTTGAACTGTGCTGTTGAAGTGGAGGGAAACAAATTATTTATATGCATATTCCTCATAGAGGATGAGATATTAAAATAAAGGAGACATGCTTCCTTTAGTTCTAGAGTTCTACCAGCATCTTTCAAGTACGAGAGAAGATGTTCATCTAACTTTCTGCCATAATCTGGACCGGTTTAAAAAGAAAAAAGCTTTAAGGTGTAGTAGCTGCAATCTACAGTTGGATTTTGAATAATCTGAAGTTATATTTTGAGTTTTCACAAAGGTAGTTTAAAGTTTTGTGTTTACACTGAACAAATTTGGCTATTTAGAAATGTCATGGTCATTGAAACTTCTGTGAGTTCGTTAAGGTGTTGATAGAACTATCCTGCATTCCAGTATGCCTGTCCCCTTATCCCATTTCCAACATAAGTGTCAATTGTTTAACCAGTATTGCAGTATTTAGGTACATGTGAGGTTAAATTATTGACATAGATTGATAAAAATGAACTAGTAATGGAGGAGTTCCATGAAAACAGATGGTATGCAGGGATGTGATGAGGCAGGCCACCACCCACTTGGAATTGACTCTGACAAGGTATGTCAATGATAAATACATCATCAGGAAAAGGAAGATTAGGGAATGTGTGGGGCCATTGTTGAAGGAGATGGGTGTCCTGGTGACAGAAGACACAGTGAAGGTGGAATTAGTGAATGCCTTCTTTGCCTTAGTCTTTACTGCTGAGGCTGTCCTTCAGGAATCCCAGACCTCAGAGGTAAAGAGGAAGGCTGGAGAAAGGAAAACTTGCTGCTGATCATAGAGGGTTCAGTTAAAGGTTAGCTAGACAGACTTAATGCCCATAAACCTGTGGGCTCCAACAGCATCCTCCTGTGGATGCCAAGGGAGCTGGCAGATACTGCTGTTAAGCCATTCTCCATTATGCTTGAAAAATGGAGAACAGGAGGTGTCTGATGACTGGATGAAAGACCGTGTTACATCCCTCTTCCAAAAGGACAGCAAGGAGGAACCAGGAAACCTGGAACAGTGGTGGAACAGATCACTCTGAAGATCATCACCAAGCATGTAGAAGAAATGTAGGTCATCAGGACCAGTCAGGAGGGATTCACCAAATAGGATAGCTATTGGGAGAAGACAGGTGGAAGGAATACTTTACCAATAGTCTGCTGAGGTGACGTGGCAGGATGGGTTGGCTAGGGGAGAGCAGTGGATGTTGTTTGCTGTTAAAGAAACTTCCCAGTCTGGCCATTCATGAGGCTCTCTAGCAGTGACATTCCCAATGTCAGAGACTTTCACTGCTGGGAGTGAAGCTCCTTTGCAGCGGTTGACTCCAGTGCCTGCTTGACTCCTCACACAGCCCACACTCACATGCAGTCAGACCAGGTTTCCCTTAGCAGTGTCTCAGACGTCTCAGTCCCTAAAGCCATTTATTCTTGGTGCAGTAGCACAAAAGCAGCTTGAGCTGGTGGCTCTGAGCAGGACCCCCAGCAAAGGAATCCCAGATCTTTTCATCCTCAGTTGCCTGCATGCAAGTCTTGTTCTTCCTCCTGAGTCTTCAGATTCTCTCCCCACTCTGTCCGTCCATCTAGGTGGTGTCACCAGTCTTCATCTCTTGTTATCCAGAAGGTAGGCAATTCCCAGCTCTTGATGTGTCTCAGTGTCCATTCACCTGGCTGCTGTCACCCATATTCATGCCCCTTGATATCTTACAGTTAGGCAGTTCACAGCCTCTTGTCTCAGGCTCCCACCCAGAGCTCAGATTACATCTCAGTCATCAGCTTGGGTGTCTGTCTTCATGGATCGGATGGTATCAGTACTACCTTAATTTCAGCAAGGGTTTTGATACTGTCTCCCACAACATCCTCATAGGTAAAGCCCAGGAAATGCGGGTTAGAGGAGTGGACAGTGAGGTGGATCAAGAACTGGCTGAATGGCAGAGCTCAGAGAGTCATGATCAGTGGAGCAAAGTCCAGCAGGAGGCCTGCAGTCAGTGGTATTCCCAAGGGATCAATACTGGGACCAATCTTATTCAGCTTGCTTATCAATGACCTGAAGAAGGGATTGAATGCAGCCACAGCAAGTGGTGACACTAAACTGGGGGGAGTGGCTGATCCACCTGAAGGCTCTGCTGCCATTCCATGGGACCTGGATCAGCTGGAGGGTTGGGCAGAGAGAAACCTGATGAGGCTCAACAAGGGCAAGTGCCAGGTCCTGCACCTGGGGAGGAGCAGCCCCAAGTGCCAGCACAGGCTGGGGCTGAGCTCCTGCAGAGCAGCTCTGTGGAGAAGGACCTGGGGCTCCTGGTGCATCACAAGCTGTCCATGAGCTGTCAGTGCCCCTGTGGCCAGGAGGGCCAAGGGGATCCTGGGCTGCTCTGGGAAGAGTGTGGCCAGCAGGAGGAGGGAGGTGATCCCTCCCCTCTACTCAGCCCTGGTGAGGCCACACCTGGAGTGCTGTGACCAGTTCTGGGCTCCTCAGCACAAGAGAGACAAGGAGCTGCTGGAGAGGGTCCAGTGGAGAGCCACGAGGATGATCAGGGGTCTGGAGCTTCTCTCTTGTGAGGAGAGACTCTGGGAGCTGGAGCTGGGTCTGTTTGGTCTGGAGAAGGAAAACTGAGAGGGGATCTCATCAATACATAGAAATATCTCAAAGGTGAGTGTCAGGAGGATGGTGCCAGACTTCTCAGTGGTGCCCAGAAAAGAGACAAGAAGCAGTGGCTGTCGACTAAAGCACAAGAAGTTCCACCATAACTTGAGGCAGAAATTCTTTACACAGAGCACTGAACCAGCTGCCTGGAGAGGTTGTGGAGTCTCCCTCTTTGGAGACACGCAGAACCCACCTGGACACTTTTCTTGTGTCGCCTGCTTTAGGTGACTCTGCCTTGGTGGGGGGGTTGCACTGAATGATCACCAGAGGTCCTTTTCAATGCTAGCTATGCTGTGGTTCTGTGATTTAATGAAGAACTTGGAATTTAATATAAACTGGTCTCAAGGAGTAATGAAATTTATTTCTTTGTGCAAGCTTTCTGCAATAAGGTTTCATTTAGAATTTTAGCTGTGTTGCTAACAACTGATTGGAGCACTTATCAAAATTAGAGTACCATTTCATATATGTTTTAGTAATACATGTGAAATAACTTAAGTATTTCTGTCTCAATAGTTGAATATTACAGAGTGCAAACTGGTATGTTTTCTCTTTCAGATAAGAACAGTTGAGTTAGAAGCTGGGCACGAAGGAACCTTCATCAGGATGGAGTTTGTAAAGCAGCAGCGTAACCATAGCAGTGCATTTATGGTTCACTTGAGCATGTAGCATCTTCTCCAAGCATTGTCTGGATCGGGAAGTTGCACTCCTTTTGGTGGAGACTGTTCCAGTCTCCTTGTTTAAAAGTGTCACTTGCCTTCTCTGGCACTGCCAATTTAATATCATCCACTGTGGCTTTCTATGTACAGCCCATCATTTATATACAGAACTATATTTTCTTTTTCAAGCATATTTTAAACAGCAGATGTTGAGTAAATGGCATAACCCTAGAAAATGAAAAAATGAAATGTCAAAGGCGAAACAGTGAAAATCTGTTAATTTGCTCCTAATCCACATCTCATACCCCATCCTAACCTTTGACTCAACAAATCAAAATTTTATTTGGTGCTCTACATTCCATTTCATTCATCTCTTACTGAAACTTCTGGTCTATATTGCCATCAATTCTACCTGTTGCTACCTGTTGATAGAGGCTGTTCCCTTTTTCTAAACTTTGCTGGAGTGCATATTTCTTCAGATGTATTACCGAATAAATGCTTTACACTAAAGTTATAAAAATTAATTGCTTGTAATAGTGTTAATGTTACTTGATTTTAACAACTGACATGCACTCATTATGTTGTAATAATAATACAGGAAATAGAGCCTGTTGTAAGGTGAGAAAGTACAACTTGAGATTCTATGAGGTAAACTCCTTGTAAAAGTACTGATTCCTAGCCTAATATGTTTAGAGGCATTGTTAAATAAAGTTGTTATTCTGTTCTGGATTGTCTTCCTCCTTTCTTCCAAAACAGTTGCCTTGGATTTTAAGAAGAAACTCAACTTGTATTTGACACCTTCCTTATAAAGCAGAATTTGACAGGCTCTATGAAAGGCATATAGGTGGTTGTAGAAGCTGTAATATGTGTAATGTGGCTGTGTATGTTAGCAGGTAAGAGGGAAGTGCTGCTTTATAGCCAATTTACATGTTGGTCAGACAGTGAATCAGTCAGCTGTTCTCCAGGTTTGACAAGTGGCAGGTGGGCATCAGTCATGGGAGAACATGTAACAAGGGATGGGGGAGAGGAAATGGCCCCAAGTTCTACAGAGAAAGTTTACATATTAAGAAAAATTTCTAAATGGAAAGGGTTATAAAGTACTGATACAGGCTGGCCTGGGAATTGGTGAGGTCACCATCCCTGGAAGTGTTGAAAAAAGTGTGGCTATGGCACTTGACATGGTTTAATGGTGAACATAGTGGTGGTGCTAGGTTGTTTGTTAGACTAGATGACATTAAAGGTCTTTTCCAACCTAAGTACTAGGATCCTGTTACCACCTTAGCTCTGGCAGGCCCAGCTGAGTTCTGTCCAGGCCTGGGCTCTAGAGCTTGGCACTGTGACTTCACAAACATTGCCCTGGTAGCTAGATGGGCTGTAGGCTAGCTACATGTAAGGAGGTGGATAGTAAGACTGTAGCCTATCTTAAGAAACGTTAAACTGCATTTTGTATTGCTCTGCTGCATTGACAGTTTGGGATTAAAAAAAGGCATCTAAAAATTTCAAGTTTCCTGTGAAGACCTGGCTTCACATTTTGAGTTACATATAGAAGCAGAATCTTTCATTCTATCACTTAAATGTAAAAATATGATTTTTGTATTGTAAGTAGCAGCTTTCCTGTCCACTGGTTTTTGTTGGATATTTAGGTCATTTTTGGTTAGGCTTATATTGGAAGTCCATCATAATTTGAAATTCTAGGTAAAATTCTGATTTGAAGCAGAAATTTCCTGATTAGTAAGGGAAAGTTGAGAATAGCAGGGTATTATGAGCAGCCAGAAATACAGCTCTCTCTGTATGATGAATACATCAACAGCTGCTCAAGGTGAGCACAGTATTCCTGATGTACAGTGTTAAATATCTTAATATACCTATCAGAAGTTCTTGCCCGTTAAGCCTGGGGAAATTCAGTTTCTCATGAACTTCGTAATCGAAATATACATCTTAAAAGTATGTAATTTGGGCTTCTGAAGTTAGGTGCACTGTACTATCATTAGCTGAAATACAGAAATACAGTGCAAGGTACAGTACCTTGCTTTCCTCTTGAGAGGACAATGTGCTGTAATTTTGTGCAGCACTGCAGAGCAGCCAGTATTTCACACTTTAGATTTGCCTATTATTACCAGGTAAGCTCCAAAAGGATATCTTTATGAACTTCTATATTCCTTGATTTTTTATTTTTTTTCCCCACTTTGGAAGATTATACTTAGGTTTTCTTGCCAGAGCTTATATGTATTGCTCACAAAGGTTTGAGGAAGTATCTGGAATATCTTTCCTCCAAGTACTATATTGTATCATGAGCAATGTGATATACAGAGAGAATTGGACCTGTTCAGCCTCAAGAAGAGTCAACTGAGAAGGGACCTCATCAGTGTTTGCATCTGAGGGGAGAGTGTCAGTGGATGGATCCAGGCTCTGCTTGGTGGTGCTGAGCAATAGCACAACACCCAGTGGGCAGAAAACGATGCACAGTTATTTCTCCCTGAACATAAGGAGGAACTTCTTTGCTGTGCAGTGACAGAACACTGGAAAAAATTGCATGTACAGGCTGTGGAGTCTTCCTCACTGGAAATACTCAAGACCCATCCAGATGTGATCCTGTGCAATGTGCTCTGCAATGCCCCTGCCCCAGCAGGGAGGTTGGACTGTGTGACCTACTGTGGTCACTTCCAGGCTGACACATTCTGTGATTGTATTAAGTGCCACTGTGTCTGGTAGTGCATATGCAATAATCAATTTGTAGCTGTGGCAAAACATAAATTGCTCTAAAGTTCTGTGCAGGTTAACACATTACTTTGCAGTCTTATGCTTTGTATGTTCTGTCCTGAGCATACATCAGTCTATTTTTATTGAAAAATAAAGCTGAAAGAACATTTGAATGCCACTAATTCACTGAACATTGAAAAACACAAGTACAGGCCTATCGTGAATTTCTGCAAGTAATAGGAGAGAATCAGAAGGGTAAAAACTAAAAAATTAGTGGTTTGAGCCCCATACTAGCCACTGTGAACAAAATCAACTCTACCCCAGCCAAAACAGATTGGGAGAGGATGAGGTGAATAGGGACTTAAAATATGAATACTTCGATCAAGTTCAGACAAAGAATCTTTTAGCAAGCCTGAATTACATTCATGGCTTGATAGTTCTGGCTCAGTCTTCTGTGTTGCATCATTTGGAAAGACTTTGGCAGAAATTAACTCTATTGGTAGCAATGGCAAAGCACTGTAGGAGAGCTCTATCTCACCCCCTGCAGTGCTTAACTTCAGCTGGGTTAACTCCAGGGGGGCACCGTTTGGAGGTAGCTCTTCTGTACCAGAATGCTTTCAGACCAGCTTCCCACACTGCAGTCAATGTGGGCCTGTTCAGCTGTGTCTGCTGGATTGTGCATGGATTTACAGCTGGGGCATTCTGTGTGTAACCGGGGAAAAGCACAACTGCAGAGAGTTTGAGTACCTTTTTGTCTCTATTGTGAGCATTTTATAATTTCTAAAGAAGGTAATTACTTTCGATGGTATTTTGCAGTGGCATGAACACTGGTTTCTGATTCATTTATATGTAGGCAGTCATCCCAAGGTGTGAATCTAATCCATAGTCACTCCTTTATGTATTTCTGGCAGTCTGTCTCCTACAGCTGTATACTTTTACTAGTTTGCATATAGAAATATCATTCAGAGAAAGCTGCAAGAAAGTTTCTCATGTTTATTATAAAGTACTCCAGGGGTCAGTGACAGAATCATTTCACCGGTGTTGGGACATTAGTAATTGTTTAAAGAGTTTTTTTAAAAGGAGTTCAGTAATGACACAAGTAGAAACAAGTCATTGTTGCAAGAGGCTTTCAGACTAAAATCTAGTGAAGAACTCCGTTGACACATTTATTCATCCTGCTGAGATCCCTCTTGATGGCAACATACAACATGGGTGTATCAACCGCTTCTGCCAGTTTTGTATCATTTGCAAACTGCAGACAGAAGGTGCCACGTCTCCCATTATATATGTAATTTATAAAGATATATGATAGTTTTTACCCCATTTCCCAGTCATTGGGATCACAGCTAGTGGCAGCCCTCTGGCTGGGCTTTGTGCCACTGATCACAACTCTTTGAGTCCAGCAGCTCAGAACATTATTTAATTTGCCTCATGGTCCACTTGCCTGGCCTGTATTTCCATCAGTTTTTTGATGAGGTTGTTGTGGGTGACAGGGTCAAAAACCTTACCAAACTCAAGATATGCAATATTTACTGTTCTGTCCCTCATCCTACAGAAGACTGTACCAACCCAGTCTTCTTGTAGAAGGTTCTCAGTATGGTTTAAGCAGGATTTCCCCTTCATGCTGACCACTCCAAATTATCTCCTCCAGCTGACTTGACAGCCAATGTCTGGAACTGATTTTCCAGGATTATTTACTCACCACTTGCCTCTAAGTCCTTTCCCTGCTGCTTAGAAGGTATAAATTTGGAAGCCTGTATTATTCCACAGTTAATATTTCTTGCAGCCATTGTTTTTCAATTAGTGGGAAGTGCTAGCGGTTAAAAATCCTGACTTTATTAAAGACTTACAGTTTAATGCTCTGGCAGTAATTTTAAAACTTATTGCATAAATAGGAGGGCTAAATTAATATTTTTTATGTGTTATTTCAAAATAGAAATTTTAAAAATATTTACTGAATAGAAAAATAAAAACTTACTTAATTGCAGTGTAAGTGGATTAAGAAGGGATGCTGAAGACACCTTGTCCTTCTGACAGTGCAGGTTATTGCATGGCAAAGGGTCACTTAAAGGGGATTTATGAAAATGAGCCTTAATCCCTGTGACATCACTAACCTTCTTGTTTCTCTCTAAGTGATTACTCCACAAGTAATATCACATTGTCTTCCTGTGGGATAAAAGTCCAAAGACAATGGGAACAATTGTACCGGCTGTTGTTTAATGTCCTGAACTTTTCACCAGAAGATGGCAGCAGGCTGATGTTAGTCACAAATACTACCACTTTTTGATAGATAAACGTGGATAATAATAATAATGAAGTTGGATACTGTGCTAGATACTTGAAACCAAATAACTTATCAGACTGATACCAAGAAACCTGGCATGACAAAGTGTGGAATGTCAAGCCTTTTTGTGGGTTTCTAGCTCTGGCTGGCTGCTGGCGTGCAAGTACTCTGCAAGTCCTGGCCATTGTTTAGTGGTGTCCTTTCACTTTTTCAAGAGCATTTATTTTAGAAGAAAAACCAGACCAAGTAGAACTGTTGCTTTAAGTAATTTGAATTGTTACATATTGCGTTTCAGCTCAAGAAAATAATTCATTCTGTTCCTAGAATTAATTTTTCTGGCAATAAGCTTCAGTTAAATGGGAATGCACATTTTCTGTGACAGAAGCAGCAAAAGTGGAGAAAGGACTGGGGCTGATATTGGATGGTGCAGAAAGAAGTACTGTTTTCAGTGAAAAGCCTATGTAAATAATGATAAAATATGTGGAATTCAGCAGCACTCACAAATGTTTTGTGATATCTTTAATGAAAAATAGGCTAGGTTAGCCAGAGAAACAAAGATGGTTTTACCCCCTCGCCATAGATTAATCTTTGCAATAGTATATGTTTAATGTAGTGAAAATGTCAGAGTTAGATACACTTATGAATATTCTATTTTCAATACATTAAAATATTGCAGAATAAATTCACCATTGCGAACCTGTCCTGTTAAAGAACGTAAACACAGGAAAATGCAGGTCTTTTTCTTAGATGAGAAGTAAAATAGCAAATCCAACCGATGTGATCCATTGCACCATGGGTTGATGATGTCTACTGTCAAACCTTTGTATTTCCCTGTGTGCTGAAAGCTGAGTTATATTAACATGTTCAATATGGGCAGGCCTGTATGAAGATGTAACCAGCCTAAGGTCCCTTGATCTTACCCAGACCCACCTGTCTGCTAACAAACTATGGATTGAGTCCAAGATGCTACAATCTAATAATGGCTGCTGCCATTTATTACTACATGTAGATTCCCTATCCACATCCAAAGCAGTGATGTGACTGCAGTTGTCTTTAATGACCTCTTTACAAAAAAACATGGTAGCAGCTCCAAAAACCCCAAGAAAAGTAAAAAATCCAACTGCTTTTAAACTGTGGCTCTCAAGTGGCTCTTCATCTGTGAAAAATTTGATGTTTGTTGTGCAAATTAAATTATACCAAACTCCATATTGACAGCAGACTGACTGCTACAGACAATCTTAAAATCAGTATTTTTTTGCTTCTGGAGCCTACATTTCACACCTGTTCTGTACCTGTTCAGGTTCTGTATTAAAAGGCCCAAGTATTATGTATTGTTGTATTTCGCTGATTTGGTTTATGTTTTGCACTGAGAAAAATGGTTTGTTCTGTACTCCCCTGAAGTTCTGTGAGGTTGGTTCAGCCCTCCCTTAGCCCCTCCCCACTGGTGCAACCCCATTGGCTGCAGCTCAGTTTCCCCTCCCCTGACCCGAGGTTTGAAATTTCCTGTGTTATCCATGCTTGTCCTCTTTTTCCGCTGGACTCTTTTGGGAATAAACCTTGGATTATGCTGGGAAAAGGAGCCTTTGATCTTTTATCTCGTTCCTATGGGACTCCCAGGCCTCCTCCTGGTACTGAGCTAGACAAGGGACCAGAGGGGAGGCACAGGAAATCACCGCAGTTGGCGTCCAAAGTGGTGGCTTTCACTATTAGAGAGCCTCACGCGTGGCTGGAGTCCCATTTAAGGGATTCATTCAGCCTTTTGGACTGTTCAGCTACCTTAGTTGCTCAGAGCTGTTTTCTGTGCAGCCTCGGTGGCTGAGGAACGGGCCGGGAGCTCGCTTCAGTGCCAAAGCGGGTCGGCTTCGGAACAAGAGCTTCTTACGCAGCCTCACAGACAGCCAAGGTCCGTGGGAGAAGCGTAAGGTTCCCTCGTGTTTGGCAGGACCCCTGTAATAGCCCCAGTGACGGGGGGAAGGTTCCCATGTGCAGCAGCGCTGTGGTCACGGGCGGCAGCGTGGCGTGGGGACGCAGCGGCAGTCGCAGCAGCGCGTGGGCACAGCGGCGCGTGCCAAGTAGCAGGGGCACGTGGAAACCCAGAGAGATATTCCCAACTAAGGAATGCAGCCCCTGTTCTGTTCCCTGAGTTAACCCCGTGCCCTCTCCCAGCCTTTCGGTCACTCCCACCCTAATTCCCTCTTGGTCCTCTGTCCTGGCCCCTCCCTTCTGGTACCTCCGTGTCACCTGATAATTGGTCCCTGATGCTCTCCCCGCCCTGCTCGTCCCATGTACTAAACCTGGACTCTCACGGAAGTCCCTGCCTTTGTTCCCCAAACCCTGGATCGATGCGTGGCTGAAATAAACATCTCTGTAAAACCCTGCAAAGGCCTTTCCTGCTGATTTCACCCACAAGCAGCATCTAAATGCAACAAATGGCGCTCCAAACCCGGACTCTTTTCCGTGAATGCATCTACATCAAACAGCCCGAGTCTGTTTTTTAATCTTACTGTGGTGAGTTTGAAAGTCTGCAGCACTCTTTGCTCTTTCTCCTTTTATTTTTGCATGCTGGGAAGAAACTTGGGGTGAAAAATGCCGGTAAGATACATCTCCTCACAGCAGGAAATTTATCTACAATTTAAAAACATTCTTCGTCACAGCAATTTTCAGTTTTTAAAGGGGGATTTGAAGCTTTTAGTTCGCTGGCTGTGAAAATTATCCTGACATTTCACAAAAATAATTTCTAAATAATAACTTTTTAAATGAGGCTGCGGGAAAATTGCAAAGTGAAGACTTTCCAGTAGTAAAAACTCTAGGTTTGTTTATTAGTCTAAGTGTTCAGCTTTCTAATGAATGTTCAAAAAATACTAAACCCCAAACAGCCCCTCTCCTCTTGCAAGAAAACTTTTCTTTTTCACATTCGCCCCTCACCCCTGCTGCACAAAATGGCGACGACCGCATAGCAGGATGCACGGAGCCCCCCTCCTCTCCCCTCTCTGAGCCCGCCTCTCCCCGCCTGTTTGGGACCCTGCCCCCGAGGACACCCCGCTCCCTGAGCAGCCATGCGGAGCTGCTGCTGTGACAGAAAGCCCGCGGCCATCCCGCTGCTGCCGGCTGCGCCAGGGCCGCCGCCGCCCGGGCCATCCCAAAGCCGGGAGCAGCAGCCTGGCCTCAGAAGTTCTGCACCAAAAGCCACGCCCGCAGCAGCAGCAGCAGCACGCTGCATTGCCAGAGCCCCTTCTGTGCTGCCCTCTCGCCTGCGCCGCCGAGAAAGAGAGCAGAAAAAGGGGCCCGCCGCGGGCTGCCCTGCAAGCCAGCCGCCCGCCGCCATGAGCCGCCTGCCCGCTGCAGAGCCCCGCTCACCCAGCACCGCCAGCGCACACCGCACCCCAGCGCAGTGCCACCCGCACCCCTTAATCTTTGCCCTGCCAGTCCGCAACAAAAACAGCCCTGCCAGCACCAGCATGTCCAGCAGAACAACCAAAACCACAAATCTACCAGCAAAAATAAAAACATCATTGCTGAAAAAGTTTTAGGAACTGTCAAATTGTTCAATGTAAAAAACAGATATGGATTTATTACCCGAAATGACACCAATCAAGATGTGTTTGTCCATCAAACTGCAATCAAGAATTATAACACTAAAAAATGTCTCTGCAGTTTAAAAAATAAAGAATTAATAGAATTTGATATAGTACAGGGAAAAAGGGGTCTTCAAGCAGAAAATGTTACCAGACCTAATGAATCTCCAGTAAAAGGAAGCATTTATGCACCAAACTGCAGTTACTTTTCAGCTACTAACAAACCTTGTCCTTTGCACAACAACCAAAGCCAACAGCCTTTAAATCACAGCAGCAACCCAAAAGAAAAAACAGCACAAAAGACCACTCACCTGTCCAACAAAAAGTCTATTCCTCCATTTGCAAAACCTGCCAAACAAACAAGTGCCTTCCCCCAATTCCTATTGCCTCCCGACTTCCCTCCCTCTTTTCCCTTTATTCATCCACAAAATAAGTCCTTCCAAAATTTCCCCAGATCTCATGACTTTTTTTATGTTCCCTCAAATTCCTAACCCCCCTTCCCTTCCAAAGTTTTCCTTCCACTGCCATGCTTTTCCCTGCCTTTGCCACCCAGCCACCAATCCGTTTTCCCGAAATTCCTTTTTAATACAAAGGAGGGGATGATTTGGGAGGAGGGGTGGGGGGGAGAAAGAAGAAAAAAAAAATTCTCAAGGTAATAATTTTTGTTTTTTCTTCAAAATTAATGATCTCTTTTTAGAGTTTCAACAGGTACAGCACTCCCATTCTGCTAACCACATTGCTAACAGCCACCAGAGTGCCAGTCCATGCTGAAAAATCACTTTCCTGCCTCAGTTTCCTGACAAGCCATGCTGAAAAAACTTCACATTTTTCCTACCAGTTTCAAGATGCTTCAAAAATCCCTTTTTACACTAAGAACTCAAAAAATAGCTTGCATTTTAAAAATTGTTTTATTTTGTGCTTTTTACTTATCTCAACCATCTAATTTTAACATCCTTAAAAAAACCTTCTTAATTAATAAAGAAAAGGGGAGTTGTGGAAACCCAGAGAGATTTTCTCAACTACGGAATGGCGCCAGACCATCGGCACTCTGAGCTGTGGTAATGCAGAGTCATTGACGCAGCACCAGAGCCACGTGGCCTCTTCCTGCCAGTCTGGGGTTGGGGGGAGAGGAAAAATTGCCTGCGTTTGTGTTGTTACTGTGGAAGGAGTTAGCCTGTGCACATTGCTTTTAAAACATCAGAATGGGTGCGCAGATTTCTAATCAGCAAAAGAGTATATTTTCCCGACTTAGGGAAAAAATCTAAAATGGTGGAGATGTTATAGTTTCTAAAAAACGATTGAAATACTTTGTCTGCTAGTTGTCTGGTGAAATTTCGGACTTTAACATATGAAATATAGAGTCAATAACGTTCTGGGATAAAATAGGAGAATTATTAAAATTAAAGCAGAAAAGGGGGATGAAGCAGCGTTCCTGTTCATTGCAATATTTTTTGCAACTTCGCAAACGATAACTTAAGACAGAGCTTAACAGACAATAACGGGAGCAAAATATTTCAACTTCCTCTCCCCATTCTCCAAGCCTTTCTATCCTTATGCTGGAAGAGACCCATGGTCCATCCCTGGAATCACAGAGCACCCCGCTTGCCTGTAACTGTTCTGGGCCCCTCGAGTTTCCCCCAGTACCCTGGCTCTGACAATTTTGTGCAGATTGTCAGAGAAACTTTCCAATATCCTTCTATCCCAGCTGTTTTCCCTGAAGAACAGTGTTCTGGTGGCTTTGAAAGTGATCCCCTCCTACCCTCAGACCTGTGGCCACGTGGTCGACCGTGAGTGGGATGGGAAACGTGGCTAAGGCCCAAGATGGCGTTGGCCATGTGGCAGATTCCCTGGCAGTCGCGGTCGTGTGGGGGGGTGGTCTACAATGGCACCAGCCACGTGTTCAGAGCCCTGGGCTTTTTGTCTTCACAACCCCTTCTACCCTCTCTTCCCCACCCTCAACCCTTTCCCCTCCCACAACCCATTCAGCCCTTAGCCGCCCTGCCCCCTCCCTCCTGCAACTGCCCAGCCTGCATGACATCACCCTGCAACCCTGCCCCCACATGTTGCAATCGTGGTTCCCACTGTTTCCCCTCCCGTTCAAGTGTCTCTGCCCCCTCCCCTTCTCCGTTTTCTCAGGGTTGCCACGGGAACAGGGGCAAGGGAGAAGGATCCCATCCTCCAAGCTTCCCTGGGAGCAGGGAGGGGAGTGGACCCCCTGCGAGCTCCAGTGCTGGTGTGGTGGGGATGGGGATGTCCTCTCTCACAGCCCCTGCAGGGGAGGCGGTACCCAAAGCCCCATTCCCCAGCAGGGTGGAGGTGGGGAAGAGGGTGGTTTACCTTCCAGTCCCTGCAAGGCTGGGGGAGGGGAAGGAGGGATTCTCCCTCTGGATTCCCAGCCAGGGGGGTGAGCCCCAGCCCGGTCCCCACAGCAGGGAGGGGTGAGCAGCCTACTGGGCCTGGTGAGGGAGGGAGTGCCCAGCCCTCCCAAAACCCTGGGAGTCTGCGAGGTGGAGGGTGGATTGCCTCCCAGCTCCCAGGTTGGTGGAAACACAGGAGCATCCCCTCGAGGTCAGAACTAGGAAAAGGAAGACATTCCATTAGTAGCCCCTGTCATTTATATTGGTAGGAGAAATGGCAAGAGAAGTTATCAGCCTTTGTCCTATCAAGATAAAAAAGAAATTTGTAAAGTCCAAAGGGAATTTGGCAGAAGCAGTGAAATTTTTAAAGGAATAATGAGAGCCACCTTTAATTCAAATGAGTTAGTACCAACTGATATTAAGGATCTTTTCTGGTGTCTGTTAACCCCCTCAGAGTATGATTTGTGGGAGAACATGTGGAGAAGGTCTCTAAGGGTACTACTACAGAAGCTTCAGCAAAGCTCTGATGATGCACAAGATAGTGATGGGAATGACATTACCTATGAAGTGGTGAAGGAAATTGGCACTGCCCTGAGACACAAACTCGGGTGTTGTCCAAGTCTGTTCTGGATAAGATCTGTAATAATGCAGAAAAGATTTCTAACCTGTTACCAACGGTTGAAGTCAAGGGTAGTTATGTTAACATTAAATAGTTTGCCTCAGAGAATTTCTTGCAGTTTCTAGACCGTCTTCAAACGCAGTGGAGAGGCAAGTGCCCGACTCAACGATACAGGCAGAATTGATTAAGGAGATGGCTCAGTGGAATGCTAATGAAACCTGCTGCAGGGTCATTCTAAGCCTTCTCCTAGAGCCTTCACCTAGTCTTGCACAGATGATAGAAACCTGTGCCAGAAAAGCAGAACTGTTCGGTGCACAGAAGAGGAATCTGGGACTGGCACACTCAAAGACTGCTGCTGCTGTAGCACTAGGAGCGAGGAGGCAACCGATGTCATCAGAGCAGCTGCAACATGTCATCTGCTTCCAGTGCAAAATGCCAGGACACTTCTCCAGAGACTGTCCACAAAGCCAGCAACAGAAGAGGATCAACAAACAAAAAAACTGAGGCCACAGCACGTACCCACCATTATATAAATGCAGCGGGCTCCACACTGGCAAAAGCCTCCCTCTTAATAAAAAAGGGGGAGGAAAGGAAACAGGGTGTAGGGATGCAGGAAAATGAAAATGTCAAATGCCTGATTAACAAGGTTTGTCAGCCTCATGGCCGTTTTAGGCTCGTGACTACCAAAGGCTTTCATTTCAGGTCTACTGACTAGACAATCATTGCAGAGGATCTGCCAAACAACTTACTGGACGTGACGATAAACCACATAGAACTGGACAGTGAGTATTTCGTTACTGGGGACACCTAACACACACCCCTGGATACTGAGATGGCTCCCATGACCATCAAGGGAGACACAACTCGCCTCATTCTCCTGGCGCACTGCCCTCAGCCACCCTTCTAATGGGTGAGGGGCAAATCCTTGCCCAGGCCATTCCCATTCCAAAGGAGGTCCCAGTAGATGAAAAAGCACCTGCCATCTACTGGGCAGAAGTGGTTTGTGAGGATAAACCCTCTATGGAGTGCAACCTAGCCATCTCCATGTGGAAGGGTTGCTTGATGGGGGCAGATGTGACGATCATACCCGAGAGGATGTGGCCGTTGGGAGTTGCAACCCGTGGCTGGCAAAATTCAAGGTGTAGGGGGGGATCAAATTGGCAAAGATCTCAAAAAGCATTGTGCAAATTGAGAGGCCAGATGGAAAATTGACTAGTGTCCATCTATTTGTTACAGGCTATAAGTGCCTCCTACGGGGGAGAGACACGATATCCCAGTGAGGAGTCAAATTAGTTATCCCTAAGACTCCCCAGGATTTTTAGAAGCAGCCACTGTAGAGTGCCCTACGCAAAAATTAACGTGGCTGGATGACACCCCAAAATGGGTAGCACAGTGGCCATTGAGTAAGGAGAAGCTTAAGGCACTTGAGGAGCTCTTGGAGGAACAATTGGCTAAAAACCACATGGAAGAGACGACAAGCCCTTGGAATTCCCCAGTCTTTGTAATAAAGAAACCATGGAAGTAGGTGGCTACTGCTTCACCTCTGGGAAATAAACAAAGTAATTGAGGACATGGGGTCACTCCAACCTGGGATGCCTTTCCCAGCAATGCTTCCCTGAAATTGGCAATTGGCCGTCCTGGACATCAAAGACTGTTTCTTCCAAATTCCCCTACACCCAGAAGATGCCCCACGACTTGCCTTTTTGGTTCCTTCAATCAACCTAAAAGCCCCAATGAAGAGAACTCCAGCAGGGAATGAAGTGCAGTCCCCCCATCGGCCAGTGGTACGTGGCCTCATTGCTGTCCCCTGCGCACGCACAAAGAAGGGATGCCATCATCTTAAACTACATGGATGATGTGCTTGTGTGTGCCCCAACTATACTCCAACACACACCTGACCTAGTGGTTAAAGTTTTAACCTCTGCTGGATTTCAATTGCAGGAGGACAAAGTCCAAAGGATGCCACCCTGGAAATACTTGGATTCGGAGATCACTGCGCAGACCATCATTCCGCAGAAATTGGAAATCAATAGTCATCCCAAACCCTAGCAGATCTCCATTCCATGTGCGGATCTTTGAACTGGGTCAGGCCCTGGCTAGGCCTCACCAATGATGACACAGACCACCTCCTCAATTTATTGAAGGGGAGAGAGACCTGGTTTCTCCCAGGAAGCCGACCCCAGAGGCAAAAGCCGCAATCAAAAAGGCATAAGAGGCTTTGGCCGAGAGGCAGGCTCATCGTTATCAGTCTGAGCTGCCTTCCAAATTCATTGTCCTGGGAAAACTGCCAGACTTGCATGGTTTGATTTTCCCATGGGTCGAGGAGCAGAAAGATCCACTCTTAATCATAGAATGGGTCTTCCTCTCCCACCAAAGATCCAAGACCATCACCAAGCCACAAGAGCTGATAGCTCAGCTGATTCGGAGTGCAAGGATGAGACTGTGTGAGCTGGGTGGTTTTGACTTTACATGTATTCACCTCCTGGTCAAACTTTCTGAGGAGGGAAGGAACTCTGCTGAGAGGTTGACTAAACACATGTTTGAGCCATGCCAACCTCCAGTTATCTCTGGACAGCTACAGTGGACAAATACCAGTCCACTCACCATCTCACAAACTGTTTAATGAGGAGTTCCACTTCATTCCTTGTGAGAAGAGAAGCTGTAGGCCTCTCAAAGCTCACAGATGCAGCTGGGGTACCCCACAACTCAATGATGATTTGAGAAATCCCCAGGCTCAGTATTGGGAAGCTGATGTTGAGTTTGTGGATGGGTCGCCCCAGGTAGCCAAACTGGCCGTAGTCGTGAGAGCCTTTGAGAAGTTCTTGGAGCCAATTTTTTTTGGTAACTGACTCAGCCTGTGTGGTGGGGGTAGTGTCCAGAGCAGAGCAGGCAGTTCTCAAAGACATCAAGAATGAGCATCCCTTCAAGTTGCTTTCAAAACTAATTTACTTAGTTTCACATCATGAGCATCTGTTTTATGTGATGCATGTGAGCTCACACACCAATTTGCCAGGTGAAATTGCAGAAGGAAATCGAGTGGCAGACTCCCTGGCTGCCCCAGCTGAGAAAGCACACCTACCTGACATCTTCCAACAGGCAAAGCTGAGCCACCAGCAATACCATCAAAATGTGCCAGGTCTGATCCATCAGTTTCAGCTTACACGGAGTCAGGCTCGAGCTATTGTGGCCACCTCTCCCAGCTGCCAGCTCCAGGCCATGCCATCGCTGGGTACGGGGGTTAACCCCCGGGGCCTAGGCAGCTGTGAAGTGTGGCAGACAGACATCACACACATTCCTAGTTTTGGTCGCCTCAAATATGTCCATATAAGTATTGACAGATATTCAGGTGCAGTTTATACCTCTGCCCATGCATGAGAAAGGGCTGTGCATGCCAAACAACACCGAGTGCAAGCCTTTTCAGTGCTGGGGATCCCTAGGGAAATCAAAACCAATAATGGCCGAGTGTACACATCCAAGGAGTTTCTAGAGTTTGTCCAGCAGTGGGGAGTGGAACATAAAACTGGCATCCCCACTCCCCCACAGGCCAAGGTGTGATTGAGCTCTGAGGAACACTACTTGTCACTGTTGACCACTACCCTCTGGATGTAACCATCCAATAAACTGCCTATGTATATTCATGATGGTCATGAACCTGATCTTTGCTTACAGTGGGAAGCAGTTTGATTCCCCAGTCCCTATCCTACTCTCTGTCCACTTGAATGCTGTAGGGAAAGAGGTTGCCATTGAAGAATGAGGCAAAATAAACTATCTCAGATTTTTCCTTAAAAGTAAAATTATTACCAGTTCATTACAGTTGTTTATTGGGTGTGGCACTTCCTGAAGGTTGAAATGCCATCTAATCAAAGAATACAGGAACCATAGAAGCACAATCAAGGTCTTGGTTTTTTAGGGAAGGTTTCTGGTACACCAGAAGGAATATTGTCTGGGAAAGTATTTAGGATATTGGAGGAGTATTTTCCTTTTGTCTTGTGTTTTATATGGTACTTTGTGTACTGTAACATTCGTGCCTGATTTTCAGGAAGGTCTGAGTATGGTAGATTTTGATGATTGGGAAGAAGATGTGGATATTTTCCTCAAGGCAGTCACTATGGATTGTTGAGCTGTTTATTTTTTTCAGCTATGTTATTTCTCAGTCTTGATGTTTAGAAATCCTCGTACTTACACTCTGCCCATTTCCCTGATGGAATTTACTTCAGAGGCTTTTCTCTGCTCCTTGGAGAATGATACTCCAAGTAGTTGTGTGTTGGAGAAGATGAAACTGAGGAATCTTGCAAATATGAATGCTCAGATTCTGGGAATTGTTGGAGAAGGTAGAACAGGAAAGCCCTAGTTACTGAATTACCATAAACACAATAGGATGGCTCACCGAAGCTAATCCACTCTTAATTAAACAATGCTTTTGGCCAGAGGGCAAGGCCAAAAGACACAAAAGACTGACCCGCACCCAAAGATTAGATCTTAGAGTTTAGAATGTCACATGCTATGCTAATGTAATTTCCTATAGGTTATATGTAAATGCTATAGAATTAGTATTTTGTATTAGATTGGTTCTTAGGGATTAGAATATTCATGATGGAAGTGGAATTTATTGTGTTACAAACGGGAAGTCTCTTCTCTTCTTCTCTTCTCTTCTCTTCTCTTCTCTTCTCTTCTCTTCTCTTCTCTTCTCTTCTCTTCTCTTCTCTTCTCTTCTCTTCTCTTCTCTTCTCTTCTCTTCTCTTCTCTTCTCTTCTCTTCTCTTCTCTTCTTCTCTCTTTCTCTTCCTATCTTTACTCCTTGCTCTTCTTCTCCCACTTCTCCTCTCCTCTCCCTCTCCCTTTACCCCAATACCCTTTTATCCCATTACTCTTCTCCTCTTCTTCCTCTCTTCTCTCTTTTCTTTTCCTCTTCTCTTCCCCTCTTTACCTTCTTTACTCTCTCTCTATACCCTCCTTCTTCTCTCTTTCTCTCCCCCTTTTTATCTCTTTAATCTGCACGTGGCTGTGCCGAGCAGCTCCTAGCAGACTCCCTTATAATAAACTGCAACTGTAGCTTTTAGCATTTACAGAGCGTCTGAGTCTTGTTCCTCACGTCCACCCTGATTCAAAGAGTCCAGGAGTCCCCCGCAGAGTGGCGCCCAACGTCATTTAAAGAACCAGCTCACCCGTTTTTGGTTGCGGGATGTTTTTTCCTGGACGGTAATTATTAAACCTACTTTTACCTACTTTCCTCGCTTGCCGTGAGCACAGCTTTGCGTTGGTTCAGCAACGTATTGGGCTGGAGCTCTTAAAATATTCTTACTGTCGAGAAAGCTGTGGAGTAAGGGGAGCCAAGCTTTGCACGGACTTTCTGACAGCCCTCGAGCACACAGTTACTGCCGGTCAGTACTGCCTGGAGCTCTCTGAGGGAACCGCCGCCGCACTCCCCGCCGTGGCACCGAGTACAGCCACACGCTGCGTGGCGGTGTGTGAGCTGTAACTCAGTGGAGGGAGGTCCCGAGTCCGCTACGCCGTTGCACAGCGACGCATACAGCGGTGCTCTGAGAGGGGACCGGAAATACAGTGTCTTCCACCCAGAAAGGACGCCTGGCCAGCGCTTTCGTGGGACCCCGGAAATTACGCACTGTATCAGCGGCAAACCGAGGTTAGTAGTTAAAAGTTAATATAAAAGTTAGTAGTTAAAAGTTAATATAAAAGTTAGTAGTTATAAGTTAATATAAAAGTTAATAATGGGACAGACTCATTCCGCTCACGAGAGAGACCTGTATAAGCAGTTGAAACATTTATTAAGTTCTCATCACCATGACCTGCCTAAGCACGAGTTAAAAAATCTTTTGGAGTGGACTTTACTTAATTTTCCTCATGCAGACCGTTCCGTAGTTTTTACCGCAGATTTTTACCGCAGATTTTTGGGAGAAAGTAGGGGTTAAACTTTTTAACCGCATTTCCCGCCGAGATATGGCTGTAGCAGAACTAGTCCCGGCATGTCGCGCGTTGCTTGAGTTGTTTGTGGACAAGTCCTCAGCAGCCACCTCCCCTCATGCCCCCGCGGTTCCCCCCTCCGTTTCTACAACCCCGGTCCCCGCGGCACCGGTTCCCCTGCTACCCCGAGTCCCGGCCGCAGCGCCTCCAACCCACGTGGTCCCGGGACTCGCTCCCCCGGTCCATCCAGCTTCCCCGGACCCCACAGCCTCTCCCGCTGCTCCCGCCGCCCCGGCGGGCGCCATCCCCCACGCCCCCGGGGCCCCTCCCCCCGCGGTTTCCGTAACCCCGGGCCCCGCAGCGCCGGTCTCCCTGCTTCCCCAATCTCCTGCCGCCACGCTTCTGACCCACGTGGCCCCTGCCCCTCCTCCCCCTGTCTCCGCTCCCGTATCCCCAGACTCCGTCCCCGTAAACCCACCCGCCGCGTCCGCACCCAATCTTGCTAATCTCCCTCCCGTCCCCGTAACTACAACCGTTCCTGTCTCTCATGCTTCCTCAGTAACCCCAAATCCCGCCTCTCCTCTCGCAATCTGCACTTTCCCCACCCCCGGTCCTGGCCCGTCCCCGTCCCTTACCCCCGCTCTCCCCGCCCCCGCGCCTGTCACGGCTTTGGCCCCCCCCGTTGGCTCCGCCCCTGCACGCCCATCCTGCACTGCCTCCGCCCCGCCCCTCGCTGATGGCGTCACGCCAACCCCGCCCCCCTCCCTCGCTCCCGCGAGTCCCTCAGCCCCTCCCCCAATACCCGGCGCCGCCGCCATGACGCACGTGGCCGCGGCTCCCTTCGTTCCCACCCCGTTGCAGACACACCAGTCCGCAAAATCCATAGTCCCTGCAGTTACGGCATCGGTGCAGTCCAGCGTCCTGACGGACCGGGCTGCGCCGCTCGGCTCCACACCGGCGCTGCCGGCGGCAGCACAGATGCTCCCCGTTCCCAACCCGGGAGCCGCCTGGCGCGGAGTGAGCCCGCCGTCGGAGCTGGCCCGCGCCGATGCACCGCTGCCTGCGCGCAGCTCCACGGATGCGCGGAGCACAACGTCAGCGCTGACCGCGGTCCCGGAGTGCCGAGACGTGCCTGTCAGTCCCACGCCAGCGCTGCAGGCTCCGGCCAGCCCAGTCCCCGGGCAGGCGGTGGGGGACGCTCAGCCTGGAGCTCCCCCACCTCCTGTGCCGCCTCGAGCCACTGCGTTCCTGCCTCAGTTCTGTCCGGTGACCATCGCAGCTCACCCCCTGAACTCCTGGTGCTCGGCAGAGCCCCACCCCCAGTCGGCAGCATTCACCGACAAGCCGCCGCCCACCCAACCCTCCGTCCGACATACGGCCGCAGCCGCGCCGCCGTTCAGCTGCTCTTCTGTGTCAGCAGTGAAAACTACGTTCCCTATGCACCTCCCCGCCTGCGCCCCGCCTCCTGCCCTGGTCCCGTCGCACACGGCTCCGCCGCCTGCGACCCGCATGGCACCGCCGGCCGCCACCATGCAGCCAAGTCCGCCGGTGGAAGCCCTGACACAGCATCCTGCCCCAGTTCAACTGCTGCCCCCAATCTTGCCTCCTGTTTTAGTCCCATTGAATGCAACTCCGCAGCCCGTGCCCACCAGTGCAACTCAGTCCTTCCCAGCCCCTCCTGATCCACAGCACCCCACCGGAGCCGTCAGCAAGCAGCCTGCCACAGTCACAGATGCCATGGCTGTCCACATAACACTGGACACGAACACCGCCCATGCGCAGAACTCGCCAGCGCCTCCTGCATCTGCGCTGTCCCCGTCTCTCCTATGTCCCAAAGCATCCCTTCAGCAGTACCCCTCCGCAGCCCGCTGTCCAGTACTCTATATGCCTACCGCACCAAAGCCAGATCCACCGCCGGACTTATCCAGTTCAGCCCTGTTATCGCAACCTGGCACACATATTATGCAAAACAGAGGGGGAATTGACGGCATAACACCCCCTGGTTTTGGTTAAAACTCAAAAACACCTCAAGAAAAAAATTGGAATTTTATCGTTTGCTCAAATGCATGTTAATTTTCTTCCTTTGTTTTAGTTTTTATAGTAAAACTTTATCTGTAAATCAACCTAAGATAAATGCCTGAGTTGCTTTAGCCAAATCTGCAAGCTATGATATCATCCGTCTATTTAACACATATAAAAATTTTCACAAATTTGCTGCATAAATTTATAAAAACATTTTGCAGAATTTAAAAAATTTAGCTGACCAAATTATAAAAAGTTACTACCTAGCTAAACAGTTTGTTCAAAGTTAAGGCTTTGCCTCTTGGCTAAAGAAACTCTGTTTAACTCTAAAATAAGTTTGTGTATTCTAGTAGTATTAATTTTAGTTTTAATATTTGTACCCTGCAAATACTAATCAAAGCAATATCCAATATATTAATTGTTGAACAAAACGGGGGAGATGTTGGAGAAGATGATACTGAGGAATCTTGCAAATATGAATGCTCAGATTCTGGGAATTGTTGGAGAAGGTAGAACAGGAAAGCCCTAGTTACTGAATTACCATAAACACAATAGGATGGCTCACCGAAGCTAATCCACTCTTAATTAAACAATGCTTTTGGCCAGAGGGCAAGGCCAAAAGACACAAAAGACTGACCCGCACCCAAAGATTAGATCTTAGAGTTTAGAATGTCACATGCTATGCTAATGTAAGATTTCCTATAGGTTATATGTAAATGCTATAGAATTAGTATTTTGTATTAGATTGGTTCTTAGGGATTAGAATATTCATGATGGAAGTGGAATTTATTGTGTTACAAACGGGAAGTCACTCTCTTCTATTCTCTCTTTCTCTTCCTATCTTTACTCCTTGCTCTTCTTCTCCCACTTCTCCTCTCCTCTCCTCTCCCTTTACCCCAATACCCTTTTATCCCATTACTCTTCTCCTCTTCTTCCTCTCTTCTCTCTTTTCTTTTCCTCTTCTCTTCCCCTCTTTACCTTCTTTACTCTCTCTCTATACCCTCCTTCTTCTCTCTTTCTCTCCCCCTTTTTATCTCTTTAATCAGCACGTGGCTGTGCCGAGCAGCTCCTAGCAGACTCCCTTATAATAAACTGCAACTGTAGCTTTTAGCATTTACAGAGCGTCTGAGTCTTGTTCCTTACGTCCACCCTGATTCAAAGAGTCCAGGAGTCCCCCGCAGTTGTGCACAGAAGGAACTAATGGAAAGTAGGAATCTGATCCTTTAAAACGGATCTGAGAGCTTCCCTTTCCTCAATGGTGGCTGTTGCCTGATCTTGATGTTTACTTCATCATCAGAGGCACAATCTTGACTAATATCACTTTTGCCCTTGCTGAATTTGAGACCAAAGAGAAGACAAAAGCTACTGAAGTCTTACCAGCTAACAGCACCCATTTGTCCTCTGAGAATCCTTTAGGCTGGAAAAACCCTAGTTTTCAAGTCCAGCCATTAACTTCGCAAGTCTACCAGTAAACCATATTCCTAAGTGCCATGTCTACATGGCATTTAAATACCTCCAGGAGTGGGGATTCAACCCTGGGCGGCATGTTCCAATTTTCAACAACCATTTCCATAAAGAGATTCTTCCATTCTAAAACTCCACTGGTGCAACTTGAGGCCATTTCTTGTTATCCTATCAAGGAGAAAATACTGGCCCCCAGCTGGCTACACCCTCCTACCACATCAGGTAGCTGTAGAGAGTGACAGGACTTGTGCTTCAGACTTGTCACCACCTCCACTGTCCTTCTCTGGACATACTCCAGAAATTCAGTGTCTTTCCTGTAGTAAGTGAGAGGCCCAAAAGTGAATACAGTGTGGCCTCACCAGCGATGAGCACAGGGAGATGATCTCTTCCCTGGTCCTGCTAGTCCCACTATTGCTGATCCAGGCCAGGATGTCATTGGCCTTCTTTGCCACCTGGGCACGTGCTGGCTCATGTTCAGCCAATGTTGACCTGCATCCTTGGGTTCTTTGCCTCAGACACCTTTGCAGACACTCAGCCCTAAGCCTGCAGCACTGCCTGGGGATGTTGTAATATGTTGGGTCCCCAAAGGGCAGTCCTGCACCGCCTGCTCTGAGGGAGCCCAGGTTTGAGGCATCCATGGGCTGAATTATGGCAAAACAACACCATGAGACTAATTTAAAAGTTTTATTTATGGTAGGAAAGATTTAAATCTTATGGTAGGTTTAAAGGTCTGTGGCAGCAATGATTTGAATTTTTCTGGATGGCCACAGATTAAACTTTTCTGAACAGCACGTGACAATAGTGATATTTGAACAGCCTGCAGCAGCAGTGATTTGAACTTTTAAGTAGAGATAGAAAGAAAGAAGGAAAGATAGGAAAATAGAGGTAGAGAAAACAGATCTGTGTCACCACCCAGGGCTCCAGTACTGCCCCTGGTCTCTTTCCTCTGGATGGCAGGTGCACAGATGATGAGTGCACACCCTGGCCTCTCTCTGTTGCACTGTTTATAGACTAGTCTTTGCATGTACATTTTGTTATTCTAGAACTTTTCAGAAGGTGTTGTACAGTCTCATAGTTTCAAATTTGTATTTAAAAATAGTTACCCAAGATAAGGAATCTGGTCCCAGAGAAGCACTATGCTGCCTCTGCAAAATCCTCGTTTCTAACCACAACTTTTCTAGTTAGCATGGTAGCATTCCTCTTCTCTTCTGTCAAATATTTGAGGTATTAGCTCTTTCAGGTTTTCCGTGTCTCACAAGATTGAAGGGCAGGACCTGGCATTTGGCCTTGTTGAACCTCACGTCATTGGCCTCAATCCATAGAGCCAGCTAGGCCAGATCCCCCTGCAGAGCCTTTTCACCTTCAGGCAGAATAACACGCCTGCCTAGCTTGGTGTCATCTGCAAACTCAGTAAGGGTGCACTCAATTCCCTTGTTCACATCATTGATAAAGATACTAAACAGGGCTGACCCCAATACTGAGCCCTGGGGAACACCACTGGTCACTGGGCCCCAGGTGGATCTAACTTCATTCACCAACAGTCTCAGACCCAGCCATTTAAGCAGCTCTTTACCCAGTAAAGAGTATCTGATGTTTACCTATCTTGAGCATCTGTTCAAGCCAGGAGCATCCAGTTTGTCAGGAAAAGGCTTTGGGAGATGGTGTTAAAGGCTTTACAAAAGTACAGGTAGACACATCCAGAGCCTTTCCTTCATCAGCTAACCAGGTTACCTTGTCATAGAAAACAATCGGATTGGTCAAGCAAGATCTGAGACCTGTGTTTCACAAATGAATGCCGACTGGGCTTTATCCTCTGGTTGCCTTGCACTTGCCTTATAATGACAGTGCAGATAAACTGCTTCTTGACTTCCTCTGTCACTGAGGTCAGGCTAACAGCCCTGCAGTTCCCCATATCTTCCTCCCAGCCTTTCCTATAGACAGGGGTAATATTTACTAATTTCGAGTCTTTTGTAACCTCCTTGGTTAGCCAGGGCAACTGGTGAATGATGGAGAGTGGCCCAGTGAGGACTTCTCCCAGCTCTCACAGTACCATCCTGCTGCAAAACTCTACTGACTCCTTCCCTTTCTTATACCTACTCCCAGCTCTTCATAGCTCTGGTGAAGGATTGCCTACTTGTGATCTGTTTCTTGGCTCTGATACATACTGTTTCACACTGCAGTGACTGGCTTGGAAAAGACCCTCTCCGTTACAGGGTTCTCCCTGCTGCTGAGGATGCTGAATGTCTGTTGTATTCCAGCTTGTCTTTTCTTAAAAAATACATTGTCTTCAGATTGCTGAAAACAGTATGCCAAGGGGCTGGAACATGTGTGATGTCTACTTAAGCACCCCTTGATTTTCTTGGTTATTTTTTACTTCTGCATTTCTGTTTTTAGCACTGTACCTACACTTTGCAATGTGATTTCTCTTTTCCTCTGCTTTACACAGAGACTTTTCTAGAGCCTTGTGTGTTTTGCTATAAAGGATTTGGGCAGTGAAATAGGTCCAGGACGCTGAATGTTGGATGGTAAAGTTGTGATTCTGCAAGGTTGTCCTAGAGTTAAGTAACACTACCCCAGTATCTTAAGCAGCTCTTTTAAAGCAATAGCTGAGAAAAGCTGACTATCTAGCCATACTGGTGTTTCTTTGCCCAACTGGTGTTTTGCTGTAGAACTGTTCTGATATTACTTCCCCAACCTGGCTAAATGTGTTGTCTGGGAAGGCTGTTGTTGCCTCTCTCCTGTATTTCCTATACACACTAGGTGGGTTGCAATAATTATTGCTCTTTAAAACGAGTTATGTCTTCTGGTGTAATTGCACTGTAGAACAGAGATAGCTCTATGTAAAGCCATTACCCTTGCTGGGTGGAAAGAAGAGGAAACTTGGCCTGACTGCGGTTATTCAAGAGCTGCTTCTGTTCCTTTTGCAGTGTCCATGTTTTCAAATGCAAAAGGCTTGTGTGTTTCACTAACTGCTTGTATCATGTCCAAACTTTCTTAGCTGGTGGAGATAAGGGGAAGTATTAATTTCTTTGTGTGTCCAGAAAAAGTAGCATATTTTTTTTCTTGATCAAAAAAGAAATAATGAAATTATTCTTCACAGGAGAGATTACATAGCTCATAAAGTGTTGCCACAGAAATGTAAACCATCTGAAAAGCAGGTCAAGAGACATGAGAATATGGATTTGACCTCCACTTACCAATATAATTCCTACACTATGTCTCGAGTACCTCCATGTGTCTCCTGGAGGATGAGGAGACATATCCCCAGAACCATGATGGATATAAGAACCACTTACAAAGGTGAGCTGCCCTTGTAGCTGTGTTCAGGACTTCACAGGTAACTTCATTTTTTAGAAGACAGATCAAAACAGTGTGCAGTTTTTATTCCTTCTGTATATGTATGCTAGCAAGCTGTGCAGGAAGCATGCAGACAGAAATAGGTTGTTGGTAATACAGTGCTGCAGTAATGGTAGCATGGAGATCTCTCTGAATTCACCTGTTTTCTGTATCTAACAGGCCTACAGGAATCCTAGGTAGAAGCAGGGCAATGGGAATTCCTGTATGTTGATCCAACAACAGCATCTTTAGGATGTACTGAACATATTCCTCATGTACTGTATAGCTGATCCACACATTCAGTGGATGATACCCATCTAAAATATACAGAATTTCCTAGGTCTGACCAGTTCCTGAAGCATGAGACCCTTTCTCTGTTTGCTGCAGAGTTATTCCGTGAATGTACAAGAGGTGCATGCAGGAAATATAGACACACAATGCACTCCAGCTCTACTGCTGGTAAAACGGGTGAGCTGTGCATCTAACTATGCCCTTGTTTCACAGTTGCACTAACTTGGCGGCTTGTCTTTGTGGGAGCTTTTTTCCCTCCTCATCAGCAGCACAAATTCTCTTCCCTGTGCACTGGGAGAAAACTTATAGTTACACAGCTACAACAACCCTACAAGTTTTGGTAATAAGTCATAAGTAGAAAGTCAGAGGATTTTACCTCCCCTCTGCTCACCTTTCAGCTAGCTGACATGGGTAGGCAGGTAGATAGTTTTTGTGTTTCTGTATTTTATTTCATTATGCTGTGCAAATAAAACAGCTTATGACTGGTGCTTATTATTGCAGATTTGTCCCAATTTACAGAGATAATATTTTTCTTGGAAGTCAAAATGATAAAAGAAGTTGGAGAATAAAAGGCATGTGACTGCATCGTTAAAATCACCACTGAAATGACTGAGAGTTATGCTTCATTCCAGCTGCTGCTTGTTTGCAGCTGCATTTTTGCAGCAGCATAAACTGCAGTTTGTACATCAAACACACAGGCAAAGTCCATTTAGAATGACTTGAGTTGTGAAAACTATGAACCACAGGTGCAAAATATCCATATCTACACACTTTTGAACGCTTTATTTTGCCTAGGCAATGTCACCAGGTGTATTCATTGGAATAGCTTCAGTGAAACCAATGAAAAAAGCTGCTATGTGCAAGTGGAGGATCTGTCCTCCTCTATTTAGATATCCTTAACTTCTCTATATCTGAAACATACGTATATTTTTGTCTTTTTTCACTGTTTAGGTTAGCACCTAAAGTGTAACTCCAGAGCTCTAATAAAAGGTATCTCAGCCACATTTGATTATAATTTACAGAATTTTTCTATACCCTGCAAATGGAAAACTTTGTCCAAATCCCCTCAAAGATGGAGTTTAAGAGAATGAATTCTCTTAAAGACGCAGGTTCAACAAAAAATACAAGTTTTCATTGCGCTGCTCTCTAAGCATTGCTAGGTTTTTAATGTTCCCTACTGTTGTGGTATGACCCCAGCTGACAGCCAAGCCCCATGCAACTTCTTGCTCACTCCCCTACCAGCAGGCTCAGGGAGAGAATCAGAAGGGTAAAAGATAGAGAATTCATAGACAGTTTAATAGGGAAACAAAAGCAGCACACAAAAGCCAAGCAAAACAAGGAACTAATTCACTCATTCCCATGTGCAGACAGGTGTTCAGCCATCTCTAGGAGAGCAGAGCTCCATCACAGGTGACAGTGACTTGGGAAGACAAACACCATTGCTTCAAATGCCTGTCCACAATCTCCTTACCCTCCACTTTATGTACTCAGCATGATGCCATGCTGTCTGGAACATCCCTGTGATCAGTTTGGGCCACCTCTCCTGTCTTTGTCTCCTTCCAGCCTGCCAAGCACCCCCAGCTTCCTCACCAGCATGGAGTACAAAAAGCACAAAAAGCCTTGGCTGTGTGTAAGCCCTGATCAGCAATAACAAAAGCACCTCTGTATTATCAACTCTTGTATTCAGCAGAAATCCAAAACACAGCCCCATACCAGCCACTGTGAAGAAAGTTAACTCCATCTCAGCCAAAACCAGCACACCTACCCAAGTGTGAAATTTTGGAACATTGTATGCAATTAATTATTGTAATTGACATATGTTGGGGGTTGAGTGTTTTTCCTATTGCTGTGTCAATTTAAAGAATTTTTCCCATTGTCATGCCAATGGAGCTGCCGGATACACCGCGGATCTTTGCGGGCTCTGGACAAAAGGGGTAGGTGGGATCGGCTTGGAGAGGGGCTCTCATGCTTCCGGAGGGGACTTGTGTTTCCGGGGGCGGGGAGGAGGATCCTCTCGGTCTTGGATGCCACGCGGCTGAACGGAGGAGAGAGCCAGACCCTCTGCGATCACCTGCCCTGCATCTGCCCTGCTCCAGCCTCCAGCCTCTGCGGACACAGCTGAGCACCAGAACCCAAACGGTGAGCGAGGAGCTGCCCGCTCCAGCCGCTCCCCCCTGAGACCGGCGCGGCTGCGGCCGCCCCTTCCCGCCTCCGCTCCCGCTGAGAGAGAGCGTGCTCACAGCTAAAGAAAGGACTGGAACTGAGTAATCTGTTCTGTTTTGTTAGTAATTTTAACAACTGCTGTTGTTTCTGCTGGTACAGTTGGATATATTAGTAAAAGAGCTGTTATTCCTACCCCCTTATCTCTGCCTCAGAGTCCTTGATTCAAACGTTTATAATATTTTGGGGGAAGTGGAATTCGGGTCTCTGTTTAAAAGGAAAATTTCTGCCTTTCTTGGCAGACCCCTGTCCTTCAAACCAGGACAGATTTTGGCACCCAACGTAGGGCCTGAGGGCATTAAGAGAAGAGTTAAGACAGGAGTAACAGCTCTCTTGAGGGGCAGCATGTTGTCCGGTTTAATCTGGTTTGGGCTCCATGTGGCCACAGATACCTCTCTCCCATTTGTAAGCCCTTTTTTGAATATGGGCCCTCTCACCAAAGTTACTGTAGCTATTATCCGATTAGTTTGGTGGATTGATTATGTCAGGAATTTATGGTTTTTTAATTTTCTCTGGGAAGTGGCCACATGGATCCAGAACTATCATACTCTAACTGCGTGTTTCTGGGGTTATTTCAATAATGGTACTTACTGTGAAGTAATGAACGCAAGGGAAATTTTCTCCCAACCCATCACCCAGTTTTTTGAAGCTACTCCACCAGTTTTCAAGGATTTCAGATCTGTTTTAATTGCTAGTGTTATTATACACTGGCTGGTGTTGTTGATAGGCCTGTTCTACTTAGCATTCAGAAACAAGGGAATATTGGCTTGGTTAACAACCCTGATACCTGCCCCAGGGACTAGGGATGTGGCCCAGAGTCTGCCCCTGCCCCAGGGACTAGGGATGTGGCCCCAGAGTCTTCCCCTGCCCCAGGGACTAGGGATGTGGCCCCAGAGTCTGCCCCTGCCCCAGGGACTAGGGATGTGGCCCCAGAGTCTTCCCCTGCCCCAGGGACTAGGGATGTTGTCCCAAAGTCTGCCCCTGCCCCAGGGACTAGGGATGTTGCCCCAGAGTGTGCCCCTGCCCCAGGGACTAGGGATGTTGCCCCAGAACATGACTCTGCTCCGGAGACTAGGGATGCTGCCCCAGAGCCTGATGCTGCCCCACAGCCCACTGCAGAAATGAACCACCCAGAGTGGGTGGGAGCTCTAGTGAAGGATATTGGCCAGATGTTGAAGGAGCACAGCCAGATGTTGAAGGAGCACTTTTCTTCAGCTGGTGAGAAACCCTCCCCCTGCCCTGAAGAGGGAGAGTCAGATGGTGCTGCAGTGGAACCCGTAGATGTTGTATCTGTCCAGGTTCCAGCTGAACCACAGGGGCAGCCACAGCCAGCAGCAGTTGCCCCTGTGGAAACTAGAAAATCTAAGATCAAAACGAGGCACCTAGATAATGGGGATCAGCCAGGAGGGTCCTCACAACCAGCAAGGGAGCCAGAGATTGAGATTGTCACAGAGTCCCTCTCATACGACAGTCTCCGTAACCTGTGTAAAGACATTGCACGGCGAGGCCGTGAGCCTTTTACAACTTGGTTACTCCGGGTCTGGGACCTTACGGGAACAGGTGTGCAACTGGATGGAACTGAGGCCAGGAATTTGGGATCCTTGGCCCAGGATTCAGGTGTGGACCAGATATTTGTGAGGGAGCAAGGCCTCCTTTCCCTCTGGGACCGGCTTTTAATGAGTGTGAGAGAGAAGTTTGTCCACAAAGAGAGAATGCAGGAGTACCAACGTAGAATGCGCTGGAAAACTCTTGAGGAGGGGATCCAGCAGCTGAGAGAAGTGGCAGTATTAGAGGTACACTTTGGGAGGGATGGACAGCATGACAATGACCCTGACAAGGTCAGGTGCACAGGGCAGATGCTGTGGAATCTGGCAAACCTGGGGCCATCTCAGTATACTACCTTCATTGCAATGATCAATGCTGATGACCACCAAGAGACAGTGGGCTCTGTTGCCAACAGACTCAGAAATTTTGAGAGTATGATGAATGGCCCAATGCAGGCCAATGTCTCTGCCGTGGCCAGGGACCTCCGAGAGGTCCAAAACAGGATGGAGGAGATGAGGGAGGAGATGAGGGAGGAGATGAGGGAGGAGATAAGAAAGATCAGTGCAGCACCAGTGCGAGTCATAGGCCCCAAATCTAGAACCCAACGCCCCCCAGCTAGGGAGAGAGGGTACACCCCACGAGCTGACCTGTGGTTTTTCCTGCGAGACCATGGAGAAGACATGGAAAAATGGGATGGGAAACCCACTTCTGTCCTGGCAGCACGGGTGCGTCAGCTCAGGGAGGGAAATGCTAACCGAGGGAACCGTGCTAAGATGAAGGTAGCCTCAGCCTCCCATGGTAAAGGTGTAGGGTATCACAGAAGGGAGGATGATCTGTCAGATCCCCTGGAAGGAACCTCCACTATGTATGCCCAGGAAAGAAATAACAACCAGGGCTAGAGGGGCCCTGCCTCTAGCCAGGGAGAGGCATGGGATGACAGGATCTATTGGACAGTGTGGGTGCGATGGCCTGGCACATCAAAGCCACAGGAACATAGAGTGCTAGTTGATACTGGTTCACAATGCACCCTGATACCATCGGAACATGTGGGGGAGGTATCTGTTTCTATTGTTGGGGTGACGGGGGGATCACAGGAATACACTTTGCTGGAAGCTGAGATTAGCCTGACAGGGAAGGGATGGCAGAAACATCCTATTGTAACTGGCCCAGGGGCTCCATGTATTCTAGGCATAGACTTCCTCAGGAATGGCTACTACAAAGACCCAAAGGGGTTCAGGTGGGCTTTTGGAATAGCTGCTGTAGCAACAGAGAGCATTAAGCAGTTGAACACTTTGCCTGGACTATCAGAAAACCCATCTGCAGTGGGGCTCCTGAAAGTGACAGAGCAACAGGTACCAATTGCCACCATGACAGTGCACCGCCGGCAGTACCGGACAAATCGAGATGCTGTGATCACCATCCACAAGATGATCCGTGAGCTGGAGAGCCAAGGGGTGGTTAGCAAAGCCCACTCACCCTTCAACAGCCCCATCTGGCCTGTGTGCAAATCTGATGGGGAATGGAGACTGACTGTGGACTATCGTGCCTTAAATGAAGTGACTCCACCGCTGAGCGCTGCCGTGCCGGACATGCTGGAGCTGCAGTACGAGCTGGAGTCCAAGGCAGCAAGGTGGTATGCCACCATTGACATTGCCAATGCGTTTTTCTCCATTCCTTTGGCAGCAGAGTGCAGGCCTCAGTTTGCTTTCACCTGGAGGGGCGTGCAGTACACCTGGAACCGACTGCCCCAGGGGTGGAAACACAGCCCCACCATCTGCCACGGACTGATCCAGGCTGCACTGGAAAAGGGTGAGGCTCCAGAACATTTGCAGTACATCGATGACATCATTGTGTGGGGGAACACGGCAGTGGAGGTATTTGAGAAGGGAGAGAAGATCATCCAGATTTTGCTGGGAGCCGGTTTTGCCATTAAAAAGAGCAAAGTCAAAGGACCTGCCCGAGAGATCCAGTTCCTGGGAGTGAAGTGGCAAGATGGACGGCGCCAGATCCCCACTGAGGTCATCAATAAGATTACTGCAATGTCTCCACCAACAAGCAAGAAGGAAACACAAGCTTTCCTAGGTGCCATAGGCTTTTGGAGAATGCACATCCCTGAGTACAGCCAGATTGTGAGCCCTCTCTACCTGGTCACCCGCAAGAAGAATGATTTCCACTGGGGCCCTGAGCAGCAGCAAGCCTTCGCCCAGATCAAACAGGAGATCGCTCATGCAGTGGCCCTTGGCCCAGTCAGGACGGGGCCAGAGGTAAAGAATGTGCTCTACTCTGCAGCCGGGAACCATGGTCTGTCCTGGAGCCTGTGGCAGAAGGTGCCTGGTGAGACCCGAGGCCGACCCCTGGGATTCTGGAGCCGAAGTTACAAAGGGTCTGAAGCCAATTACACTCCCACAGAGAAGGAAATCCTGGCTGCCTATGAAGGAGTTCAAGCCGCCTCAGAGGTGATTGGCACAGAAGCACAGCTTCTCCTGGCACCCCGACTGCCAGTGCTGGGGTGGATGTTCAAAGGAAAGGTTCCCTCTACCCACCACGCCACCGACGCCACATGGAGCAAGTGGATTGCCCTTATCACGCAGCGCGCCCGTATTGGCAACCTGAATCGCCCTGGGATTTTGGAGATAATTACAAACTAGCCAGAAGGTGAAGATTTTGGTCTCGCTGATGAAGAGGAGCAGGAACGAGTGACCCGGGCTGAAGAAGCCCCACCGTACAACCAACTGCCAGCATATGAAAAATGCTACGTCCTTTTCACCGACGGTTCCTGTCGCATTGTGGGGATGAACCGGAAGTGGAAAGCAGCCGTATGGAGCCCCACACGACAGGTTGCACAAGCTACTGAAGGAGAAGGTGGATCAAGTCAACTTGCTGAGCTCAAAGCTGTTCAGCTGGCCTTGGACATTGCTGAGAGAGAGAAATGGCCAAAGCTCTACCTTTACACTGATTCCTGGACAGTAGCCAATGCTCTGTGGGGGTGGCTGGAGAGGTGGAAAAAGGCTGATTGGCAACGTAGAGGAAAACCAATCTGGGCTGCTGATGAGTGGAAAGACATCGCCACTTGGGTAGAGAAGCTACCTGTGAAAGTCCGTCATGTGGATGCCCATGTTCCCAAGAGTCGGGCTAATGAAGAACACCGCCACAACGAGCAGGTAGATCAGGCTGCACAGATAAAGGTCTCACAGATAGACTTAGATTGGGAACACAAGGGCGAATTGTTCCTGGCTCGATGGGCCCACGATGCCTCAGGTCATCAGGGCAGAGATGCCACCTACAAGTGGGCACGAGACCGAGGGGTGGATCTAACCATGGACAGCATCTCCCAGGTTATCCATGACTGTGACACGTGCGCTGCCATCAAGCAAGCCAAGCTGGTGAAGCCCCTCTGGTATGGGGGGCGGTGGTCCAAGTACAAGTATGGAGAGGCCTGGCAGATTGACCATATCACACTGCCTCAGACCCGCCAAGGCAAGCGCTACGTGCTGACCATGGTGGAAGCCACCACCGGGTGGTTGGAGACCTACCCTGTGCCTCATGCCACTGCTCGGAACACCATCTTGGGCCTGGAAAAACAAGTCCTCTGGAGGCATGGTACCCCTTAGAGAATTGAGTCAGACAACGGGACTCATTTCAAAAATAGCCTTATAAGCACCTGGGCTAGAGAACATGGCATTGAGTGGGTGTATCATATTCCCTACCATGCACCAGCAGCTGGGAAAGTCGAACAGTGCAATGGCCTGCTTAAAACCACCTTAAAGGCACTTGGTGGGGGGACTTTCAAAAACTGGGAGATCAATTTACCAAAGGCCACATGGTTAGTGAATACCCGAGGTTCCACTAACCGAGCAGGCCCTGCCCAATCTGAGCCCCTGGGAACAGCAGATGGAGATAAGGTCCCTGTGGTACACCTGAGAGGCATGTTAGGAAAACCTGTTTGGGTGAACTCTCCCTCCAGCAAAGACAATCCTGTTCGTGGGGTGGTTTTCGCTCAAAGACCAGGTTGCACTTGGTAAGTAATGCAAAAGGATGGACAGACACGATGCATACCCCAAGGAGACCTTGTTCTAGGGTGAACTATCTATGATACTGTGCCTGTAACTGCATGTATGTATATAATATAGAAGTTTTAATTTGCTGTAGCATGTTGGCATGGAAAAAATTCGGGGTGGATAATGTTGGGGGTTGAGTGTTTTTCCTATTGCTGTGTCAATTTAAAGAATTTTTCCCATTGTCATGCCAATGGAGCTGCCGGGTACACCGCGGATCTTTGCGGGCTCTGGACAAAAGGGGTAGGTGGGATCGGCTTGGAGAGGGGCTCTCATGCTTCCGGAGGGGACTTGTGTTTCCGGGGGCGGGGAGGAGGATCCTCTCGGTCTTGGATGCCACGCGGCTGAACGGAGGAGAGAGCCAGACCCTCTGCGATCACCTGCCCTGCATCTGCCCTGCTCCAGCCTCCAGTCTCTGCGGACACAGCTGAGCACCAGAACCCAAACGGTGAGCGAGGAGCTGCCCGCTCCAGCCGCTCCCCCCTGAGACCGGCGCGGCCGCGGCCGCCCCTTCCCGCCTCCGCTCCCGCCGAGAGAGAGCGTGCTCACAGCTAAAGAAAGGACTGGAACCGAGTAATCTGTTCTGTTTTGTTAGTAATTTTAACAACTGCTGTTGTTTCTGCTGGTACAGTTGGATATATTAGTTAAAAGAGCTGTTATTCCTACCCCCTTATCTCTGCCTCAGAGTCCTTGATTCAAACGTTTATAATATTTTGGGGGAAGTGGAATTCGGGTCTCTGTTTAAAAGGAAAATTTCTGCCTTTCTTGACAGACCCCTGTCCTTCAAACAGGACAACATATTGGAACAGCATCTAAATTTTGGTATTAAGTTACCTTTCCTACTGTATTGTCATATTCTTTCCCACTGAACACATCATATACCAAATGACACTGTAGGGTTAAATTGATGCTATTGCTTATCACAGTTCTTGTCAGATGATTTTGCAGAATGAAGTTGAAAAGTTCTCATCTCCTCCTACCCAGGATTGTCTATCTCCAGATATGTAATCTAATTTTAATTTAGTCTTGCTTGGCTGTAGGGAGATGTGCCTAACCCTCCAACGACATATGGTTCATATCCTACATTCCCTCCTGTACCCTCTAATGCTTTCAAGATTGTGCTATATGGGAAACTATTAATATCTATGGTTAAGAATTAGAGTTACAATAAAACTGTAACATATTTTGAAGGAATAGTAGCACTGCTGGCTTACACCCGGTAAAATAAATTCATAATGCCTATGAGGTCTCCAAACGTGTAGAGCTTATAAATTTTAAAAATTGAAGACAGATGGAATTACTTATCATATTTTGAATATTTTGCAAGAGCTGTGGTTACATCCAAAATGCACAGTGTTCTCCAACAAAGATGATGGGAGAACTTGAAAAGTTTTTTAGTAGTTCTTGGCTGGCGGCTGAAATATGAGATCTCTGAACAAACCTCTTCTTGGAGGTGGTCTGAATCTCATTAACTTCTCACTTTTAAACAGTTTATTAATGCATTTCCTGTAAAAACACATCTGTATATGTTCCTGGTTCACTCTGTTGGACTGTTTCTCCAGGAAAATGATGCACCCTAAGCTTGGGCTCAAGGTCAGCATCTCACCAGTGTGGTGCTGCCTGGGCCTCTCCTACTCCCCAAAGGAAACAGGTGTGCCAAATTCTGATTGCATTGAAGAGTTCAAATATCCTAATACAAATATCCTAATTGCATCATTTACTGGATAGTACTTTGACATCTAGACTTCCTTTCTGTGCACAGTCAGCTGGAAGCTTATTTGCCTCATGATTCTTAGTGTTGCTTGAAAGGAAGAAAAATTTTAAAAAGAAAACAAAAAACACCCCTTGGGTTAGCTCTAAGACTATTTAATTTCAACTTCCTAACAGTAACCACAATGGTCTCTAGTGAAAATTGCATGAAATTACTAGTAAGGGGAAAAAACTATGGTCTTCTGGCTGCAGTGCTGGTCAGAGAGTAAGGCAGCTCTGCAATGGGTTCTTTATTTCCCTGATATTCTGTCAAGAAAAGAACATATGAATGTCCCTAAAATGCCACCTAAAATGTTTTCTTCATCATAAATTTGGGTAGCAAGATTTCTGGAATATGGGCTGGTTTTGTAATATAATTCAGTGTTTCACAGTAGTGCAGACTTGTTCTGCAAATTCCAGCACAGTTTTTCTAATAAGGAAGAACTGGGACAGAGTTGCAAGTTCTTTCTCAGTTTCTGTTTGTTCTGACAGTGGGAGCACCATGGAGAGCAAAGCCAAGGGTCGAGGAGATGCCACACAGCACAGCTTGCTAACACCAACATGAGCTGCAAACCTCTGAACTTGGCAAACTATAGGCAGCAACCCAGCTGTGCAGCTGAGGAATCGGGTCAAGACACCGGGCCAAGTGAGAAGGAAGAAGGAGGAAGAATAGCACTGCAGCTTAGCCTTTAGGATGGAACGGTGGACATCTGGTTCTCCTTGTCCTAGAGGTGCTGTGTGAGACATCTGAACAGCCTTCTGCAGACACAGGCATACTCTGTGCTTGGAACCAGCCACAACCCAGCAGCAGGAACGTGTTTGAAACAGATTGAAGGCACTGCCTTGGTGCTACATTCCCGTGATTCCTGGTTTACTGAGCATGAGGACAGCACCCACTCAGTTTCCTGCAGAAAATGTCTCTGTGAGACTGAGAATACTATTTAATCTTCCCTCACGCTCTTTCACCAGTTCTGTAGGCATGAGTGGGTACAGGCCTATTTGATTCAACTTTCTGTGTAGATGCAGAACACTTCCAGGGCTTACCACATTAGTGTATAATGTATTTTACAGTTATCTTTGAATAAGATTTGTGAAACACTACATCATAAATATTTATTGAAGTAGAAAATGTAATAATCATAATATGATATATAGCTAAATTTGTCAAAGAATTTCAGTGGAGCATTTCAGTATGATTCCTCTTTAATTTGAGATGACTGTGTGTTACTGAATGAACCAAAGACAAAACAGATCTGACCAAATAGTAGGTTTGGCCCATAAAAAGAGAAATTTTACCACAAAACAATTGTCCAGAACAACCGTTTCTACAGGGGACTGATTGCCACTCAAAGCTCTGAAATCTGGCCCAGAAAAGCAAGGCTCCCTTTGAGTACATAACCAATTACAGAGTGAATTATGGATGGGCAGAGTCCAATAAGATGAAGTTTAACTAGTCCAAGGGCTGGGTCCTGCATTTTGGCCACAATAACCCCCTGCAGTGCTACAGGCTGGGGACGGTGTGGCTGGACAGTGCCCAGGCAGAAAGGGACCTGGGGGTTCTGGTCAACAGTGACTGAACACGAGCCAGCAGTGTGCCCTGGTGGCCAAGGAGGCCAGTGGCTCCTGGCCTGTGTCAGGAACAGTGTGGCCAGCAGGAGCAGGGAGGTCATTCTTCCCCTGTACTCTGCACTGGTGAGGTCACACCTTGAGTGCTGTGTCCAGTTCTGGCCCCTCAGTTTAGGAAGGATGTTGAGACCCTTGAGCGGGTCCAGAGGAGGGAACGAGGTTGGTGAGGGGCTGGAACACAAACCCTGTGAGGAATGGCTGGGGGAGCTGGGGGTGTTCAGCCTGGAGAAAAGGAGACTCAGGGGTGACCCTATCACTCTCCACAACTCCCTGAAATGTGGCTGTAGGCAGGTGGGGGTTGGTCTCTTTCACCAGAAAACAACTGATGGAACCAGAGGACACAGTCTCAAGCTGCACCAAGGGAAATATAGGTTAGATACTAGGAAAAAATTTTTTGTGGAAAGAGTGATAAGGTAGTGGAATTGTCTGCTTGGGGAAGTGGTGGAGTCACCATCCCTGGATGTGTTTAAAAAAAGACTGGATACGTCACATCATGGTGCCATGGTTTAGTTGAGGTGTTAGGGCATGGGTTGGACTCAATGATCTTAACGGTCTCTTCCAATCTAGTAATTCTGTGGTTCTGTGATGTGCCACCTCCCCTTCTGAACCATTATGCCCATAAAATTCAGAAATACAAGGACAATTATGTTTCGTTTGATGGCTTCACTACACACAAATTTTCTTACCAGGGGTGTGCTGGTCAGCCAACCAAGCTTCCAGAATCATACCAGACAAAGCTTTGCCCTGTCTTCCTTTCTCCACTACAATTGAATTTCAGGAAAAGCACAAAGCTTGACTACAGCCTCCTGTATTCATCAGAAAACCTGATGCATATCTTCCTCCTCTGAAGTAAATGGACATTCATGCCACTACTTGGACAAATTGGAAGCACCCAAATGAAAGCCAGCCAAGATGTACCAAGCTTTGGCCCAGCTTAATAAAATTACTGAACCATTTAATAGCACTTCTGTAGTGAAGGAAGACTATGAGCCTTGGCTATGAGATAGACTATAACCTATCACTCATGCTCCAGACTTTCCCAGCAAAACCAGTAGATTTCTTGACTACATTTTGGATCCATCATGGACCTCATTCACTCACAGTTATGTAAACCCATAAATCTGTCTGGTCAGGCCCAAAGAATGCCACTCTCCTAGATGCTAAAACAACCTACACTGCCAGTTACACACCAAAGGGCATTGTTAGATGCCTGGCCCCTTACAAAAACCCACCCCAGTTACACCTTTGAGAAAACTGATGCTGACAGCTTGATTTTGTTTATAACCTTCTTTTAAACCAGTTCTTGGTTTCATATTTAGAGAACTCTTAACATAAACCTAATTCCCTGGCACTTTTTCTGGTTAATTTGTACAAGTGAAGAACATAAAATCCAGGGAAAAGACATTGATTTATGTTTCTCTGTATTTTTTTTCATTTTTCCCACCTAACTCTTGCTCATTAATTGAGAGATGTTGTCCTCCTGAGACAGTAATAGAAAGATCTCTTAGTAATAAACTTTATTATTGATGTAAAGGGGGTTCAGCTATGTCCATAAAAACAGAGGTAAAACAGGTGAATTGCATGATGCGAAGTCACATGTAAAAGTCATTGCTGGGTAACAAAGTCTGAGATCCAGCCTTTTTCAGTATTCCCATCAAAGACACAAACAAAAGGTACAATTACGAGATAAATATTATTGAATATTGCACTTTCATAAATTGTGTCACTGTGCTGCCCAGAACTAGGTCATAAGATGGGAGGTTTTTGTGCCAAAGATACCATTCTAGGCTGACACTGTGTAAGATAAGTTTTTCAGTGAAAGCTCTTCACTTCAGGGTTCTGGATGGATACCAGAAGCATCAAAGAGTTGAAATTGTCACACGTTGCTACAGGTCAGCCAGCAGCTATAGTTGCATTATGCTTTGAATAAGTATTAAGCTTTTGACCCGAACTATTAATTTCTTTGTTCAAAGTGCTTTCTGTAGGCTTATGAGTGTTCTATTAGCACTATGAAACTTTCTGACTCCTTAAGCACATTCTACTTTCCTAAATCCTCCTCTCCCTTACTCCTGGCAGCTCTGGCTGTTTCCTGAGTATTTAGCTCAAGTGCTAGCTAAAGCTATTGCATGCTTGATGATTCTTGTGGGTCCCTTCCAATTCAGGATATATGATTCTATGATTCTATGAAATGCTTGTGTCTGACCATCAAAGCAGCATTAAAAAGGAAGAAAATTTTCTGAATAAAGGAATTTTAAAATTTTGGAAAAGCTTGGAAGCCTGTTGGGAGAGAAATTCTTCTTAAGTGCTGGCAAGTGAAAGCCAAACATCTGAAAACATGGATGCTTAACCCTGAGGGTGGGAAGCCACTGGAACAATACCTTAGGGGAACAGTGGTTCTGCTTCACTTGAAGGCCTAGAGGCCTTTTCTAAAAATATGTCCCAGTTCAATGAAAAATTATGTTCCTTGGAGCAGGAACACCTAGGTGAATCTCTACAGATTACACTCTACAAAAGGGCCAAACTATGCAGTCACTGATGCAGTCACTTCACATAGACTTCAAAAATTCAGTAATCTGTCACTCGTGTTGGAACCCTGGATACCCTGTGATGAGGTATTGACCTAGAGTAGGTTTGTCATTTTTTTTTTAACTCCTTTTATTTTACCAGCCAGTCTTCCTGAATCTTCACTTCTTTTATACTGAATTTCTACAAAAAAACCCCTTTTTCGTCCCCATCTATTTTTATCTAGTTGTTTTTTCTGATTTTCTCTATTTATATGGAATTTATATGAAAAAAACAGCTGAGGCTTGTGACTGCAGAAAGGATTGTTCTTTTATGCATAAGAGCTTTCCAACTGTTCTTTCAACTCTTTGATATGAGACTAGGAGGGAGTGAAGAACAAGGAGAGTCTAGTGTGTAAATTTATCTTTATTACAGGTTTGTGTGGGTATTTTTGCTGGGTGGAAGTTAGTCTTATCAAGCTCAATAGCAAAGCAGTATGCCACTTAACACTAGTAATTGCTGGGTTTTGAACATTAACAACAGGAATCTTGATTTTCCATGCAGTGAGCCAGCTCACACTAGCAAACGCAACTGATTTAAATCCAACACTTTCGAGCATGAGATACAGGCTTGGTTTGGTTTTTTTTTTTTGGTTTTGTTTTGTTTTTTGTTTGTATGGTTGTTTTGTTTTTTTTTTCTACTTTCTACCCCTATGTGCTAGAAACTCATTAAAACAAATACACGATAACACTAAAGAATGAAGTGATTTCCATTCTGTGACTTAAGCTGTGGTTCCACAGAAGCTAAGGCAAATTAAAGCTTGGGCTGCTGCAGTTTCACATTTTTACAGCTGACCTCACACAGCTGTATGGTTTCCCATTGTCCCTCCTTTGGTAATCACATTAAGGCTATCTGACTGCATGATGGGCTAAATCAGAAGGCTTACCTGGCTGGGTGCAAATCAGTGTTTTAGTAAGATTAAAACCTATTTATTTAATTACCCTGAATGAGTACATGACACAGATATGCAATTATCAACTGAGGTGCAAATGGTCAGTGGAGAATCACATGGCTCAGGTAGCAGAGACTTGACTTGGCAGTCCTCACTTTGCTCAGTAGTGCATTCAAAGTAAAGCAACATCTGCGTCTAGAGTTTAATTTTGTTTGAATTAGGCAGTGTCATTAGAATATCAGCATAAGAGAAATACAGATAATTATATAATTATAATTTTGCATAGCATTGAGGTGTTTAATACAAAAAATAAAGTTGGGCTGCTCTACAGTACACAGGATTTGGTTACTGTTTTCATGCAGAATGAGTTCATATATAACCATGAGAAGTTATTTCTACCTGATGTTCGTGCCAATTAAATTAAATTTTGTCTTAGAGTCATCACATTCTCAGAGAGAGGGAAGTACAAGTCAGACACCCTGAGAAAGAGCTTAAAATGTCACTGAACTGCACTATGGGCTTGTGTAATTGCTTTTGAAGTTACATAGTGGAGGAGGAGGAAAATGATAGTGATACTTGCTAGTGATAGATAAGCAAGCACATGCACAGAAATCTCTCAGATGTTCTGTAGAGATCTTGCCTGTTTTATGGGAGAGTAGGGAGCTAAAGAATACTACCTGGCCTAACTTCTAGTGTTGAGAGCAGCCTTGAGAAGCTGATAGATGTCAACTGGACTCAACCATAGGGAAGTGTGTTGCTTTCCTGGGGCCGAGGTAAGAAACAGCCCAAGAAACTTCCCATGCTGGTATGGCAAACAGATTATCACCTGTTGCTGGCTTTCCAGGTGAGTACTGATGACATCCCAATAAGGCAGCTGTGGGCAGGGCTTTGGGATGTCTGGTCAAGGGATCTGGAGCATAAGTTGTGTTTTCTTCTGTCCTGCCAGTTGCAGGGAATGATGGGGCAAATGCAGGAAAATCACACATGGCTTCAGGAGAGGAAGGAAGGATTCCAGGAAGGAAGGATTCCAGGAAGGAAGGAAGGCAGGCTTTCCCTTGGTTTGGATTGGGGTAGAGAACCCCTAGGTAAACCTGAAATCCACAAATCCATGGGTCCTGAGAAGATACATCCAGAAACACTGAGAGACCTAGCTGAGCCGCTTGTGGTCATCTATGAAACATCATGGAGAATCAGGAGAGACAAATCCATGGGTCCTGAGAAGATATATCCAGAAACACTGAGAGACCTAGCTGAGCTGCTTGTGGTCATCTTTGAAACATCATGGAGAACCAGGAGAGATGCCTGAGGACCGGAAAAAAGCAAATGTCATCCCAGTGTTCACAAAGAGCAAGAAGGGCTCAGGGGACTACCTCACCTCAATCCCTGGAAAGGTGATGGAGCACTTCATTCTGGAGACCATCTCTATCCACATGGATGACTGGAGGGAGATCAGGATGGAGTCAGCACGGATTCAGCAAAGGGACATCGTGTGTGGCCAATCCGATTGCTTTCCACAGTGAAACAACTCCTGGATAGATGGATGTGGGAGGAGCAGTGGATGTTGCTCTGCCTGGACTTCAGCAAGGCTTTTGGCACTGTCTCCCACAAGAACCTCACAGGCAAACCCAGAAGTGTGGCCTGGATGAGGGGACAGTGAGGCAGACTGAGAAGTGTCTGAATGGCAGATCCCAGAGGATTGTTCTCAGGGCACAGGGCCTGGCTGGAGGCCTGTCACAAGTGGTGACCCCAGAGTCAATAGTGGGCTGGTATTGTGTAACTTCTCCACGGGTGAGGTGGCTGAAGGGGCAGGTGGCTCCTCAGCAGGTTCAGGGATGGACAGAGCTGGGAGCAGTGGCCCATAGCCCAGAGGGCCCTGCAGCCCTTCAGAAGGGCCTGGGCAGGCTGGGGACATGGGCACAGAGGAACTGTCTGAAATTCAACCAGGGCAATGCAGGGCCCTGCACCTGGGCAGGAACAGCCCCAGCTACCAGCACAGGCTGGGGCTGACCTGCTGGAAGGCAGCTCTGAGGAGAAGGACCTGGGGTTCCTGGCAGGCAGCAAGCTGTCCATGAGCCAGCAGTGTGTCCTGGTGGCCAAGAAGGCCAATGGTGTCCTGGGGTGACTGGGGAGAGCATTGCCAGCAGGTCACAGGAGGTGATCCTGCCCCTCTCAGCCCTGGTGAGGCACCTCTGGAGTGCTGTGTCCAGTTCTTGTCCTCAGCACAAGAGAGACACAGAGCTGCTGGAGCTGATCCAGCAGAGGGTGACAAAGATGACGAGAGCACAGGAGCATCTCTTGGGAGGAAAGGCAGAGGGAGCTGGGCCTGTTCAGCCTTGAGCAGGGATGACTGAGAGGGGACCTCATCAAAGTCTGTGAGTATCAGAGGGGAGGGTGCCAGTGGATGGATCCAGGCTCTGCTCAGTTGTGCCAGGCAGCAGCATAAAAAGCAACGAGCACAAACTGACACACAGGAAGCTCCACCTGAACATGGGGGAGAAATTCTTTGTTGTGCAGTGATGGAGCACTGGAACAGATTGAACAGAAAGGTTGTGGAGTCTCCCTCACTGGAGATATTTAAGAACTGTCTGGACACAGTTCTGTGCCATGTGTTCTAGGATGGCCCTGCCTGAGCAGGGAGGTTGGACCAGATGACCCCCTGTGGTCTCTACCAACCCAACCTGTGATTATGTGCTTTTGTGATTCTGTGACCTTGCACTCACAATGCAGCACAAGACAACACTTCTCAGTGAACAAATCAGTGGAAAGAAGGAAATAGCTGGAGTCAACATCCTCTTTTTGAAGAATGGATAATGGCATCAATACCTAAACATTGATTCAAGTACAAAACCTACTATCAAAAAGTGTTTCAAAAACCAAAATGAAAGGATGAAAAAAAAGACCAAGGAGGATTTTGCTTAGCAATAATGGATGAAAAACATCACTGTCAAAACCAGTTACTACACTGGAACTGATTACTGTGACTATTGTAAAAGAAAAATGTCACCTATGCACAGGAACAGTGTACTGTATGTACACTGTAGAGGCTGTTTGGAAGGATAGTTTCTACCTACATCCCTGAAAACACACAAGAGCTCACCAGCACTACTGATCTCCAGGCAAAGCACAATCTGTTTGGCAAGTCTTAAGCACAAAACATGAATTAAGGAGACATGCAAACTAAATTTTAGAAGCGTAGCAGCTTAATAGAAGGTTATGAATATTTTCTTAGCCAGGGGGAAGGCAGCGCCTCACTGGGAGAAGGCTGGGCAAAATTACTTAGTCTGTTCTCATTGGGAAATTAAACAACTCCAGAAGAAAGTTACCTGTAATAAGGGGGGGAGATAAATAATCAATTCAGTTTTGACTTGTATTAGATCAGCCTTTCAAGAACCTGTGTCTGCAAGGACTGCCAACCCCAGTCCCTTACTGCAGTAAGTAAATAAGTAATGCAGGAGGCCTTTCATATGGAGAAGGTTTGCAGTTCGCAATAGGTGAGAGGACAAAGAAATCAGTAAATTATATACTTATGGTCTAGAAATATGAACCAGCAGCAAATTTGTAAAAATGTTACCACTACAAATTCTAAAAAGTGCTTCACCCAGGACTACAGATTACAGAGAGAGTCAATTGTCAGCACCTCAAGGGTTTCAGGACTGTGAAGGAAGTGTTGAAAGATAGGTGGTATGCTTCAGCAAGAACTGAGTGTGTTCATATCACAGAATGAAGGAGTATAGATTCTGGGCATGGTATTCAGAAGACAGCAAGCAGCTGAATTTAATGTGTGAAAAAGCAGACCTTTTCTTTGGAAGACAATAAAAAGATTTTTCCTGAGGCATGGATATGATCTCCCTGAGAGATCTGTGTTATCTCAGTTGGAAAGAAGCCTTTGGGCAGAGAACTGAGTTCACTGGAATGGGAAACCTCCATAATGAATATTCTGAACAGAGTTTACTTTTGGCTGATCCCTCTAAAAATCACTCTTCTCCCTTCTGTAGTAGTGTCTCTCTGCCTCCTTTCCACTTTAAAAGCAATGGTTTGATGACCTGTGCCTCTCATCTTTTGGGACAATACTGCTTTGGGTAAATCTGATTTTCACTTCTCTGTCTGCTGCATGTCTATAGCACAGAGGTTTTTGGCTGCATTTGGAAGAGAAGGAATAAAGTAGTTCTAAAAAAGGCAATGCTGTGCTCATTTCTGTGTTCCCTGTTTCCACTAGTTCACTAGTTCTGTGCTTGCTGGTGTGAACTGTCCCCACACTGGTGAGAGGGCTCAAGGCACTGCCAAACACCATTACACAGGCTCAAGCATATTACTCTGCTGGGCAAGCAGGCCCCTGGTCATTTTTGCTCTCTGTTTAAAAAAAAAAGAAAAAAAAAAGTGCCTCTAAGATCCTCCCTGCACAGCTGGGTTTAATCTTCTGTTATTTGTATGAAGTGGGTTAACAGTGAGACTTTTCTTTTTTTGGTAATAAAATCACTAGGTTGTATGCTATTACTTGAAAACTGACTCCATGAGTGTTTCAGAAGGTGAAGTGTTTTAACAAGCATTCACCAACATTATTCGCCATTTATTCAAAGTAATAATTTATGCTTTAAAAAATCCAAACCAACCAGCACGTTGAAAAGGGTGAGGGGAAGTCTGCATATAGCCCAAAATAAACTATTCCTCAGTGCAACCATTAAGCACTTCCTTAAGAGAAGAAATCCATCCTGGCTCCTCACCTGGAGAGCAAGCTGTTCATGGCCTGTCTGGTGAGATTCTTCTGGTTCATTATTGTGCTTTCCCACTCTCCCTAGGGAGTTTGTATACAAACCATGCAAGATCTTGTAGCAGAAGACTATAGTACTAAAAAGTGAAGTAGTAGTAGCAGTAGTAGCAGTAGCAGTAGTAGTAGTAGTAGTAGTAGTAGTAGTAGTTAGTAGTGGAGTGGTGCCCCCATGCCCATGTCATCCTAAGCATGTGTGGATAACTAAATGGTTACTGTGGAATTTTCACATCCTGCCTTTGCTTAAAAAAAGAATATTTATATGTAACCAGAGTGCATCTCTCTTGTATCTCTTTTCCTTTTAGCTGCATAAAACAGCGTTCTTTTATTTATAGCTACACAAATATAAAGCCTAGAAGGCTAGACAAAATTTCTGCTTTTCCCTTTTTTCCCTCTCCTGAGAGGTAAGCAGTGTGTTAGCAGGAAGGATTAGAGAAGTGCAACCCCAACTTGCTCTGCTTGCAGAGAGGAGTCTCCTGCTCAGTCTCTGTTCAGCTCAGGCCTCAGCTAATGCAGTCCTGCCTGCTGTGCTGCACCCCTCCTAAAATCTCATGGATTTAGCCAAAATTAGCCTGGTCTGTCAACTGATACCCTGGATATTTCTGTGTCTGGGCAAGCGTGGAGGCACCCTGTGAGACAAGAATGATGCCTCTGGTGAAGGAGTAAGTATTGTACTTCAGTGAAAAAGCAGGCAAAAATAGAAATAAGTATTTCAAATGGAAAAGTAGGTGCCAGTATGTGTATTTTCCACTTATAAATCTAGATAACTCGGGTTGCAATTACTGAAAAGCCTTAGTGAAAAATTTACATTAAAAATATCAAAATGACTATGTATAAGACCAGATTTTACATTTGAATCTGACTGAGATGTTGGCTGGAGATGATGAAGAGCAATGTAGGTGAAATAATGATCAACCCATATGCTTTTGGTGTGAGAAATGTATAAGATCAGTAGAAGAAGGAGATCTGATTTTCCCCTGCTTCAATTCTGTGCTAACTCAAGTATTTGACAGGTTTTTTGGTTTGCTTTCCACAAAACTGGACAGTTAATACACAACACTATTCATATATATCTATGCCTTTAAAAAAATGGATGAATGGAATGGTTAAATCGATGATCCTCAAGCTGTGGTTTGCAGTTAACATGTACAGCCATAATTAGCATCAGCAGTTCTGAGCTTCCCATCTGCATACACTGGGTCTGAGAGCAAACTTGACATTTAAAGCACTTTGAAAGCATATCTGTTAAAAGTTAGGTGACTGAATGAGTGAAGCTTATTTATTCAACTACTAGCTGAAATGATCAGAGACTTGCTGAAAGCTGCCATTAAAAACGTTCGAGGAATTTTATGGTTCTGATAATCTAGAAAAGATTAAGCTTTTGGTTGACCTTGTACAAATAGAGGTGTCAGATGATGCTGATCTAGAAGAATAGAATCTATGAATCAATGTTGGAGCACCAAGCAAATGGTAAGGCCTTTTTGTTTGGTAAGGTGGGTCACTAGAAAAATCCTAACTTTAAAACTAAACAAGTTCCAACTGCAGTCCATCTAGAGAGCAGGAAAAAGATTTTCCTGCTAGATGTTACTTTGGAAAACTCTGGCTATGGCTTCTATTTTTTGAAATCGTGCATGCAGACAGATGCCTGGAATAGTTCAGTTGTGCTTACCTTGCCACATAAGAGGGGCGGGGAGTAGATCTTCTGTGGGGAACCTTTTAGCAGTGTATTTTTCTGTTTGGTGCAGAATTGTTTTTCTTTTGTGAGGAACATTAGTCAGGAGAACAAAACTGGAAGCTTGCTTTTAAGGTTTTGAATGCTTTTTGACTTGACTAGTAACTAAAGCCATAGGCATAAAAGACAATAATTATTCTTTTGAGAACATATACATTGCTCGTTTTACACACAAAACAGCTTCTACACTTGTTTTACTGAAATGAATCATGAAATTCCTATTGCCTTCAGCACTCTTATTTGGAAGTCCTAGGTCTGGTCTTTGACTTGCTTGTCTGTGTGAGTGTTATTTGCCTGAAGTTTATGCATCTAAAAAACATCTGCAGGACCATCATACAAGAGAAGCTGTCAGCAAATCTGAGCAAAATTCCTGTTCCCTTTCAGCAGAGACATATAATTTGTTTGAAAAGGGTAACAGCTTAGTTTTCAAAACTCAATTTTTTTCTTTGTTAAGAAAAAATGCTTTTGGCTTCATTAATTGTTTTCTTCTTTCCCCTCATAAATCAGACCATTACCATTCCTCCTGCACACACACCTGATGCTTCAAGTAGCTAGCAGCTCCATTACTAAAGGCAGCAGCAACCTGAAAGGAAAGACTGAATTAACAGGTGTTTCTTCAAGCCGTAGATTGCTGAGGAAAATTATGTCCTGAAGCATTGCTACTTAAAAACAACAAGTATACTTTTTTTGATCTTCATGGTCCTTGGACCAGCTTTATACTTCTGCAAGAGCAATAGGAGCAAGCCATTAGCAAATAAGAATAAAGCAAGGCAAATGGAGAATTAAAACTTATCTCTTAATGGCTGGAGACTTTTAAAAGGAGATAAAACATCCTCTTTCCCCAAGGCAGATACATCATGTGTACATGTATAACAGGTGTGTGCTGCTATCATAATACAGAATAGAGACAGAGAACTCCAACAGCTTTTCTACTTTGGCTTTTGTTTTTAAGATTAAAAAACAATACATCAGACAGTTGTAGTTAAATAAGTAACCTGCATTACTTGTACAAAAATTATATAAATACAAATTTGCTGTTTTGTTTTCTCTTTAGAGAAGGAAAGCATCCTTTTAAAAAATAACAGTAATCCTTATATTACTGAGATGCTGCCAAGTCACAATTCAGAAGACAGACATGTGAAAATTAAAACCACACTGTGCAGAGGCAACACAGTGGCCCCTCCAGATCAAATCCTTTCTGTTTATCCTGTGCACAGTTACACAGATACTATGGAACATGTGATAGCTTGAGCATATTTTGCTTTTACACAAAAGAAAATACTTCCCCATGCTGCATTTTGTTAATTAATGTATCAAAAATATCCATCACATCGTCATCATCATCATTGCTATTATTATGTTATTAAGGAATTGTCCTTCATTCCATGCATAATTATAGTTTCACAAGTTAAAAACATTATCCCTCCCTCCTGTCATAATCTATAAAGCACTCTGTGCACAGTGAAGCAGATCCCCAATTAAATGCAAGTGCTATTAAAATTAAGAGAAACACACTATTACTGTTGATTTTAGAGGAACAAAATTCTGGGGAGATTAAAAAAAAAAACAAAATAGTTTTATCTGGACAAAAAATGTACAATTATTAATATTGCACTTTTTATACAAGAAATCCTAATAAATATACAGAAAAGATATACATTTACATACAGAGAAAGTCATTATTATTTTTAAATAAAAAGTTGCACTGCTGTTTTTTTTTTTTGAAGACCCATTTCAACCAAAAACATTCACTCCCAGATGTGTTTTGAAGTAAGCCAGTTTGAGACTGTTTAATGTCATGAACCTGGCACTGACCTCAATAATGGATCTCCCAGTTTTACTGAAAAATCCACATGTCATGAAAGCTGTAGCATGGCAGAACTTGAACAGCATTCATTAATATACCATAAGGCACTAGCCCCTACAGGAGGTACAGGAGAGGCACAACCAAGCCTTTCATTTAGAGAAGGTCTTGAAGCAAAACCTGAGATCAGGCAGTTCTCCTTTAAACTTCCACAATTCTCAAACTCTCTTATTTGCAGATTTCCTCTAATTTTATTTTATTTTTTTTTCTGAGCAGAGAATGCCCAGAAACTAGAATCTTGCATCACTTCACTGGCTGAATATCCACTGCAGCTGGCCAGGAGGAAAGAGTCACAGCCTACATGCAAAATCATGCAGTGAGTGTGATATTTGAGTCTTATTTTTTAGACTGTACCTTTGGGGTGTTATACATGGACTTAAAGATCTGCTTTATAGCACCTGTTTTGTAGTGGGGGGCAGCTGGAGAGGAACAAGTTGTTTACAAATTATTTGCATTAGTCCAGTGGTGTTGGTGCTAAAGCCATTCTGTTTCAACTGAGTAAAAACAACCATGATAAATCAGAATAAAGCTCTTTGCTACCAGTTAACTGAAAGGCTTGGCTGCCAGGAAAGAGAAATTTCATGTTAATAGAATAGGAAAACCCACTACCTCAAGTTCTTTTCCAAAACTCCAAGTCTGAAAGTATGACAACTTTGGGAAGTATTACCTCTTTTTTTCTAAATAATTGTTAGTAGGATGCAGTATGCAAAGTGTCTTCTGTTTATCACACACAATTTCTATCTTTCCTGCCTATGCTCTCTAAAGAACAGTGTTTTTAGGTTTGTAGTAAAGTCTGTCAAGCAGATCATACATGTTCTCTTTTTGCTAACCAATTATTAGCACCACCACTGCACCTCTGTGCTGAGGGCAACCCTTCAATCCCCAATCCTCTCTCACAACCTCCAACTGGAAACATTTTCAGGTGTGTTTTAGACCCACTTATGTTACAGATCATTGTTCAACTTCTCCAGACACCAGATCCTCTAAGGTCACAAGGATGTGCCTTGCCTGGTGCAGGAAGGAGAGAGTGGTTTAGAAATTAAAAAGGCTTCTAATCTTGGATGTAACAAATAAAGCTTAAAAAGCAAAATCACGTGCTTGTGTTTTCAAGGTAGTCTAAGAGAGATATGAGAAGTGCTCAGCAGAAGGAGACTTGGGGGTGCTGGTCAACACCTAAATATAAGCCAGTGAGTGCCTAAGTGCACAAGGTGGCCAATGGCATCCTGGCCTGTTCCAGCAATAGTGTGGCCAGCAGGGCCAGGTCAGGGATTGTCCCTCTGCACTGGGCACAGATGAAACCACACCTCCAATCCTGTGCTCAGTTCTGGGCCCCTCACTGCAGGAAAGACATTGAGGTGCTGGAGCATGTCCGGAGAAGGGCTATGGAACTGGTGAATGATCTAGAAGACATATCCTGTATGGAACAAGTGGGGCAGCTGGTATTGTTTAGCTGGGAGGAGACTCAGGGGTGACCACATTGCTTTCTACAACTGACTGAAAGGAGGTTGTCCTGAGGTGGGGGTCAGTCTCTTCTGCTGTGTTTCAAACAATAGGATGAGAAGAAATGGCCTCAAATTGTGCTGGGGAGGCTCAGATACAATATTGGGAAAAATTATTCACGAAAAAGTGGCTAGGCATTGGACTAATTTGCCCAGGGAGGTAGTGGAGTCACCAACTCAGGCAGTATCTAAAAAGAGTCTGGATGTGGCACCCACAGATAGTTCAGGGGTGGGTCTGGTAGTGATGTTAAAGTGATGTTAATGGTTGGCCTGGATAACACTGAAGATCTCCTTTGATCTTGACGATTCTTTGATTTGATAATATGATGCTAGGTTCTGACTCTGGCCCTCTTCTTCACCTGTCTCTTGAGGTGTCCCTCAGGCATGTACACAGACTGAGGGGAAGCCTCACTCCTCTTATACCCATGGTGTCATGAGTCTCTCTGACTCTTTGTGGTCTACCCTCATGATCATGTTTACCTGCATTCTGTCAGATTCACAGAAGGGAAAACTTGTCAAGTCCCTTTACAACAATGATTTTTAAGGGGATTTTTTTTTTTTTAAGGGAAATAAATAAATAAAATGAAAAAGATCATTCCATCCATCTGTATTTTCTGGAAAAGCCTTTGCTCAGTGAAGAAAAGGCTGCGATCCCCTTGTTCCTCCATTTTCATTTCGTCTGTCTTCAAGATTTTCCACAAGTCCCACAGCAACGTGACTTAAACTGGGAGAGCTGGCAGAGTTTGAGCTGCTTCACTTTCTCACAGTACCTTGTGGTGTCTCTGCACTCCACTGCCAAAGGGGAAACAAAAAGAAATGGTGATGAAGTTATGAACAAAGGATTTCTTACCTGAGAACATTCATCCTTGGGTGGCCAAGAGGACCTTTGTGTTGTGAGGTCTCACTGTGAGCATGAGTTTGACTTGCTGCAAAGACTCAGGATCGGTGAAGAACTGGTGGGCAACATTTACCTTCAGAGCCTGGGGAAAGGGCTTCTGAGGCTGCTCCAACACTGACAGTTTGTCATCTACCAATATTTTAGAGAGGCTTTAGGAGTTTCCTAACAGTTAAACCAAAGATGAAGAACTAAATGAAACTGGATACTTGTTTTAACCGAGTAGCTCAGAGACACTTTGGCCAGCTTTCCATATTTGAAGAGCCAGTGTGTGGGAGTGTTACCCCAGCTGACTGGGAGTTGTGTTGTATTTTTCACAGGTCAGAAACCACCCAGCATGAATATGTTAAGACATCTTTTGAACTCCTTAGGGCTTAGGTTCTGGTATCACTTGTACAGTTTTTGAGGCCCACAGCCTCCTGCTTTTTAGTTTGGAAAACTATCGAGTATCCCTGCAAGAGTCTGGGATTGGGACATTTCTGTATAGCAAAAAGAGGCTGGAGTGTCAGAAAAGGTCCTGCTTGATACCTGTAAACTCCCTTGTTGCTTCCATTAGGGCCCCCCAAAATCATGAGTCTGGACCTATGTAGTCCACTTTGTCTCTGCTGAGAGGGAGCATTAGAGGTGGTGTGAATTTAGGCAAGTGAGTTCTGCTACTGCATCTGCAATGCCTGGAAAGCAATTAGCTTGCAAGATAGAGGATGTGAGCATAATTTCCAAAAAGGCACATAGTCTGTTCTCTTTGTTAATTCAATTTTTTAAAATTAGTAACTTTTTTAGACCCCTGGCAGGCCAAATTCTGTTGCTTGTAAAAGAAAGTACTCTTGCCTACTGGATTGCCCATTATCCACCTACCCATAGGTCTGGCTGTGATTCATGTTTTTTTTTCTCTCTGTACCATTAACTGAAAGTTAATTGTAGAATCACAGATTGGTCTGTTGTAAGAGGTGTTGTAAGGGGATTTTAATATCATCTAGTTCCAACCCTCCTGCTGTGGACTGGGATGCCTTTCACTGGACCACTCAGAGTTGCTCAGAGTCCTATCCAACCTGTTCTAGAAAACCTTCAGGGATGGGGTATCTGCAGTGTCTCTGGGAAACCTGTGCCACTGTCTCATCACCCTCACAGTAAAGAATTTCTTCCTAATATCTAATCGAAAACGACTCTGTTTCAATTTGAAGCCATTCCCCCATGTTCTGCCACTAAATGGCCTTGTAAATAGTCTTGCTCCATCTTTCTTCTAAGTTCCCTTCAAGTACAGGAAAGCCACAAGTAGGTAACCTAAAAACAGGGCTGTACAAACCCATTTCCCTCAGCCTTTTGACATACAACAGGTGCTCCATCCCTTTGGTCAAGTCGGTGGCCTACTACGGACTTGCTCCAGAAGACTGCATGAATTATTTCTCATGCTGCTAGAAAGGGGACACAATCCCAGCACGAGCACCATTGCCAAAAGCCTCCTCAATGGGCAGCAATCCTCTCCGGGATGCTGAGCTTTAGACACTGGGTTTTGCACAGGTCTGGGCTGGAAGTTCCCCAGGATGCCCAGCTGCAAGGTGAAGCTGTGTTTCTGTGAGACACCTCCCCTTCTCTCCTACTCCTGCACCGCTCTGCCTCCCCCCTCTCAGCAAAGTACCGTGTTCACAGGGTGTGATGTTGCAGCGCTGCCAGTTTGCTGGCCTTGGCCTCCAGGAGCAGTGGTGCTCCATCACGGGCTTGTTGGTGCGGATGTGCACGCAGTCCACGCGCCGTGACTGGAAGCCGTAGTTTCCGCAAGTGGCCGTGCAGACGGTCCATAGGCTGACCCTCCAGTGCACACCACAGACATCAGTCCAGCAGTTCTGGGTGCTCAGCGGCCTGTGGGCAGGAGGGACACAGCGAGGGAGGGACAGAAACATTACATATCCCAAAGGTAATTCACTCAGAGCGCTGCATGGATCAGATCTTCAAAAGCTCCCAGGCAGGGCCAGCAGTTTTGAACTGCTCCCAAGGACCAGACCCTCAGTGGGTGCTCACTGGTATACCATCACCAGTTCAATTGACCATTTGAACTGTTTAAGGATTTGGCTGAAATTCCCCCTCCAAGGGCCAGACCAGAGATCTGCTGAAAGGTGAAAGGAGTGGTAACCAATGTGGTCCAGCAGGACTTTGTAACTTTTTTGTGGCTTTACAGCCAGTAGGAACAGAACCAATTCTCTGAAACTCTTCTTTTTCTTTCAAGACAGTCTCACAGAAGATGGTTCATATCTATTTGTCACACAGGTAGTGAAAAGGCATGAGTGAGAGCCAACAAACCAAATACATTAATATTCAGTCATAATCAGTCATGATTTACATACCTGTCTCATGTAAAGTATATGTCTTTACAATGTTGATGGTGGAGTTTATTTGCAAGAAAACAACATCTGTAGAGACCTATTTTTTCTGTTAGAGTTTGTGTTTAAGTAAGTGAGAAGACTGGCTCCTTAAGAAGATATAGCACAGCCTTGAAGTCAGGATTTGGCATGCATAGAAGATTTTCCAGTTTTTGGCCAACTGGCCTGAAGCTCCTAGGAACAAATAGGGAAGTCTGGACTATAAGCCTGATAAGATTTGTTACATATAGCTGTACAGGTTGCAGCATGACCCCTTTGTTACACAGGGGAAACCCGAAGTTTTCAAGTAAGTCACAGTCCACTAAATATCTCTGAAAAGGCTTGTAGGTTCAGACATAAGACATTTCTGTCCTACCTTGGTAAGGAACTGCATTGATCAGATGACACAGAAGTCCCATCTTTGGTCTGGCAAAATACCTGTCGGTGCTGTACAGCCAGTCGTGGTCCAATGCAAGGCCCATTACACTGGGAAAACAGAAGGTTCACTCAGGGGAGGCACAAGACAGGGCAATTTCCATTTTTATACAACTGCTAGTGATAAAAAGTGTATACTGCCATCCTGAGACTGTGAGATTTCAACTGCTTTCTGCATCTCTGTGGCTTTGAAGGCTGACTGTGCAGTCATTTTCTGCTCTACCTCACTCTCCTCCAGCAGCATTTAAACTACATTTTTGTATCTGCACTGTAGAATCATTACCTCTTCTCTTCAATAACTTAATCTTAAATACATGTTAGGGGAAATTAAATGCTCTCATGCCATTAGCCTAGAGCCTATGATCCTTACAGGAAATCTCAAGACATTACTTTTACTGTGCATTCTGCATCATGTGAATTGGCCAAATAGCTAAGAATGCATTGAACCAAGGACATATTGCACTCCATTTAATAATTTAAAAGCACTGAAGGACAATGAACAAAAGCAGGAAGCATGAGAAGCATAAAAGATATGCAAGCTTGCTCCAAAACTGAGGCTCTCCTAACATATTCAAGCTTAATCATTACATTTTAGTTTAACTCTCCTAATCCTCTCCTTTGATTAAAATATAACTTGGTATAGGTATGAAGCATGTATTTGTGCTATTTTAAAATTACATTGACTATTAGGAAAATGTTTTTCTAGGTATCTGGAAATTACATCCAGGAAAACTTGGGTTGAATAAGAGGTCATCAGCGTGAAGCAGGAATATTTGCCGGTGGATGGCTGCTGACCAATCCCTCTGCCACCTCCTCTCCCTCTTCAGTAGGAGCCCTGTTCCATACTACTATGTGCTCCTCAAATAATATGCCCTTCCACCTGCTATTTCTTTCCTCTCTGACAACTGGGAGAGAGAAGCAGTGACTGCTAGGCTTCCAGCTGCTTCCAGCCAAATGTCTTGCTGGAAATGTCATTCACTGGAGTGTATGGAGCATTTCTGTGATATCTGCAGGAGCTAGCAGTCCTCATCACCACGAACATTAAATGCAAGAAAGAAACTAATTCTAGAGATAGGAGTAGAGCAGGTTTAATTTTCTTTGTGAACTGGGGATGTTGATTGCTACACCTGCACAATGGGTGACCTGCTACCCCACAATACTACCAAGCAGGTCATCGACCCACTGAGCCAGTGGTACATTCCTAACTATGTGTAACAGTCTTCTGGCTTGGAGACTGGGCAGTCTGCAACCATGTGCAACTTGACCTTTTTCTCGTAAGCTAGGTAGAATAAATATTATATGATAATGTACAGAGATTAGGTCTAAAATTCAGAAATTAACTGAACTATCTGATTGCCTCAGCTGAGTATGATGTCATGGGGAACAATTTAGCCCATAATGGTTTCTGCAAAAATGATCGAGTCCTTTCCTGAAATTGCATAGGGAGTAAAAATTTTCTTCTTTGATATAAAGTGACAATTCCAAGTTTAACTTGTAATACAATAACTCAGTCACCTTTCAAGATTTAAATGAAGATGCTTTCAAGTAGTGACAATAACACATTCTAGTAGCTGAAGAGACTTTTTACTACCACTACTACCACTTTTTATAAAAAAAGTTGTCTTGGCTTGCAATATAGGACGTAACCAAAAGTATGTATTCTATCACCGTCTGTGGAAGCTGGGTTGGGCAGTGATCCTTATCTCTGTGGGAGACATTCTCTGCTAATGGGCCTTCTGTTAAAACCAAGTGGGGCAATCATCTTTATCTTTTCCACAAGCCATCCCTCCTCCAGGAAGATATCTTCTGCTGCTGGGCCATTAAGTCCCACTGTATGACTGATAAAATTACATCATCCCACTGGGAGATGCTCCAGCCAGAGGGAGGAGTCATGCATTTCCTACCTAGATAAAAACTGATATTTGGAGCACCAAGGCAGCCTTTTCCCACTGGATTCCAGAGGAAAACCGGACCTTTCTACATCATCACTGGACCTTTGGAGGAAAACTGCACCCTTCTATAGGACCACTGCTTCAGCTGAACCACATCTGCCACTGCAGGAGCACCGCAGCCACCATTTAATTGGACTGCTACCAACACCCTGACTGATGGGGAATCAGATTGTATTCTGACTCTGATAGTATTTTGTTGTTTTGTAATACTGTATTTCATTTTAATTTTTTCTAGTAAAGAACTGTTATTCCTATTTCCCATATCTTTGCCTGAGAGCCCCTTAATTTAAAAATTATAATAATTTGAAGGGAGGGGTTTTACACTGTCCATTTCAAGAAAGGCTCCTGCCTTTCTTAGCAAACACCTGCCTTTCAAACCAAGACAAATGTGATGCAATGTAATCTGCTAAGAGAAAATTTGAAGATCTGTAAAGCAGCAGGAAGTAGTTTGAAAATGCTTTTAGCCCTCCATTCTGTCTTTCATCAGAAAGTAAGTCAAGAAAGCTCTCACTTTTTGGTATTGTCAGGCAACATCAGCAACTTTGTAAAACTGAATTATTGTACACTCCTCCTGCCTTGAACCTTATCACAATCATCAATCCTGACTCCAGCCAGCCAAGACTAAAGCACTCTCACTGGCTGGTAAGGGGGATTAAGACTTGAAGAAGGCTATTTCCCAGATGGGTCAGTAATCACTGTAACAAGGAACTGCAGACCTTCCTGCTGGGTGACAGAGGGTCTGCACAAAAACCCTGTTCATGAGCGGCATTTCTAGTCATTGTGAGAAGCTACAGAAATCCAAGCAGGCAGTGCATCATATACAGAAAAAAAATGCTGAACATATTAGTAGCTGCCTCAAATGTCAGCAAAGATAAGATACTAGTTTCAAAAGTCATTTCCTTCATTTTCTGTCTCTTTTTTGTAGCCCACAGTATGGGACCATGTCACAGTACAAGCTGGCTTGTAACTGGGCAACTGTTTTGACCATATAAGAGAAAAGCAGCCTGGCCTGATAGGCCTCCAGGGAACAGTGATAGGACAAGATTCGGAACCAGACAGCGATTTGACCCAATGGGTTCCTGCCTGGGCTGCACGAGCTATTGGTCAGAGAGCTGGGCAGCCTGAATTTTGAACCAATCACAAGTGCTTGCCAAGGAACATTGAGAAAGGTATTTAAGATGAAGTTGAGAACAATAAAGGCCTTTCTGTCACATGGATCACTGAGTGCAGTATCTATGTCTTGGACCTGGCACCATCCATGTCACAGGACTGTCCTCGGAATGCTACTTTGGTCCTTACCTGGCCCCAGGAGGAGGCTGCCCACTCAACACAGAGCTGCCTGTTGCAGTTCTGTGTGTCCACAGGGCGCTTGGACACCAGGGCACAAGCCTCGTTGGACACTGGCACAGAGCTGCCTTTCGCTGTCAGGCGCTGGCACGTCACTCGCCGTGTCTGTATGCCTCCACCACAGCTCCGTGTGCAGGGAGACCAGGATGTGACCATCCACCTGTGAGAGAAAGGAGAGGAGGTCAGGGAGCAGGCACGTGCCACTGTCTGCAGGATCCTTGGCACCAGCTGGTCTTTATCGATTGGAACAAAGACAGGCAACAGTGGGTTGGCTCATTTTAGGGTGTGATCCTGGAACATCTGAGTGTCTTCACTGGAAAGTATTCTGAGGATGAAAACTGCAAATTTTTCATTGATTTGTCTTTCTCGAGGCTCTCTGGGCCCAGAATTAATTTTCTAGCCCCTAAAACAATTTTTAGAGGCTTAGCAAATACTTGTAGCTCTGGCACAGGGGCTGGTGGGCAAGTTTGCTCTTCCACCATGGTGCCATGGAGGTCTTGGTCACAAGCTACAGTCACAATGCTCAGCTAGCCCAGTAGCACTCCTTAGTAAGGAAAACTATCTCTGTGTATTTGCTGGAGTAGCTCACAGGCCACTTCAAACTTGCTGTGAGGGAATAGCCAAAAGCCTGCTGGGTCCTGCTGGTGCCTGTCTGCTCTGTTGTACCCCTGACAGCTGGCATAATCCAAAAAACCTGAACATTGCTCAGAACAGTTAGCCCAGGTAAGGACAGACACTATTCTTATTTCCTCTTGAGCTCAGACCATGCATTCACCAGCTGAGGCTGAGACTCTGAACCCCTGTGTACTGGCATTTAAAAAATCCAGTCCTACTAACTAGAAGTCTGTAAATAACAGAAAACAGTAGTCTAATACATTTTGTCATGGAAAGGATCATTAGGTGAAACACTCATACAGTCAGGTTTGGGAAAGTGTTAGGTAGGAATAGGGAGAATGCAACTGATTGTTAGTTTTCTGAACAGTTTTATGGTCAAGCCAGAATTCTGCTTCACTAAGTTTCTGGATACTTGGTGGTTTTGGGAGTAAAATACCGCCTATCATGTCCCTCACCAGCAGTGTTTATGATTACTTTACAAAATAGGCAATAGGCATTCTCCAGGCCCATGGAGAGACATCCGTTTCTATTTTTCTGTCTTCTGCAGGTGATTAACTCCAGCAGTCACAGAAAAATGTGTAAACAAACATATTCCCAACCTGGAAAATAAGAACACTGGTACTTTTTCATGCAGTTTGGTGAGGTTGAGACTGCAATTTCCGCACTGCTTATAAAGCTCTGGTCTGCATGTCAATCAACTTTTATTTGTAGGCTTACATCTCAGCAGTTTCTCAGGAGCTGAGGGAGGATTTGGGGTTGTGTTACAATTCAGGAAAGTTATAAATAGACATAAACCATTCCCATGGAATTTATTCTCAACAGCAAGGAAAACTGCTGCTAATGAGAATGTTTCATATTTCATCAAATCTCTTTTGGTTTCGTTCTTATGACTCAGCTCAAGCAACTCAGAAAACATTTGCCTGCAAAGAAGAGCAGGAATATATTTTAAAAGGTAATTAAACAGAATCCTGCAATATGCCCAAGACACAGCAGGAGTGGTGAATCTGGCTACTTCTCATCAGCTTGCTTAGCCCCTCTCCTTGCCTCAGCTTAGACTGTCTTTTTTAATACAAGTCTCAAATCACTGTTGAATGAGGGAAGTTGTGCTAAATTTCTCTTGAGATGCTTATTACTTTAAAGTGCTTGTATGCTGAAACTTAACATATCCACCTTGGAAATGAGGGAGAGGAGGGAGTAACACTATGAAAAATATGGAAAAACATGTTTACACATATCAGCTAAGGAGATACTGAATTACAGAAGCAGGACATTTTTAATATGAAGTGAGCAAAACACTACACTGACTCAGGATGCACTCTCTGCACCAAAGGTTGTAAAAAAGAAAAGACTTTGTGTGGGGTGACGTCAGAGAATCATTTATGTTGGAAATGACCTTTACTTATCATCAAGTCAAATCATCAACCCAGGAATGCCAAGTTCACCATTATACCATGCCCCTAAGCACCACATCTACACATCTTTTAAATATGTCCAAGGATGACAATTACATCACTTCCCCTGGCAGACTGTTCCAATGCTTGACAACCCTTTCCATGATGAATTTTCCTCTAATGGCCAATCTAAACCTCTCATGGTGCAGCTTGAAGCAGATTCCTTTTGTCTTGTCACTTGTCATTTGGAAGAGGAGGCTGACCCCCACCTTACTACAGCCTCCTTTCAGGCAATTGTAGAGTGATAAGGTCTCCTGGGCCCCATTTTCTCCAAGGTAAACAACCTCATCTCCCTCAAGCACTTCTCATGGGACTTGTGCTCCAGACCCTTCATCAGCTTCTCTGTCCTTCTTCTTTCTTGTAGTGAGGGGTCAAAAATTGAACATAGTACTTGAGATGCGCCACAGGAAGACCTAGATGTAGCCAGAAGTTTTTTATGCTGTCCTGGCTTATTTGTGTTTAGCAGTAAGTGAAAACCAGGGGACTAGTAGGGTAGAGATTTAAAATTCCAAGGCAACCACAAGCTAGCAAACTCCAAAAAGAGGCAGAACTCAGCCCCCCTCATGCCCAATAGATCTGATAAGATGTGCCCATTTTACAGAAGGTATTTCCACCCTGCTAAGGGAATTCTTTGCAGCTGCAGCTACATCTACAGTCCTGCCCATATTGATGTCAGGCAACAAAAGAACTCATAAATTCACAAAATAGCTGCAAAACTAAGCGTCTTGTCTGTTATGTTGTTGGGGCAAACTGCTATGAAGCCATGTGTAACACAAAAAAGAAATTCATAGTTCATGGGTGACAAAATTTCCATGCATTCCATGCACGATATTTATAAACAACATAGGATGTGACTGGAATCACTCAAGACACTGCAAGCTGTGAATTCTTCTTCTACCTTGTACTGACATAGTTTTCCACAAATATTGCTACAAAATCCCAACTGTCTGGATTAACCACTCAAAAACCCCCTTTTATCCATGTCCCCTCCGAAGAGGCGCCAGAGAAGCTGCAGTGGTATGATGTCCCGCCCAAAGAGCCCTTGCAGGACACCTGGCAGACGCACGCAGGGCATTTTTACAAGGGCAGACGAACCGTGAAGGGCAGTCTCTTCTGTTGCACGCGACGGGCTGCAGGGCTGGCTTGGGTGTGCCAGCGCAGTGGGATGCGTTGACTTCAGCCCCATCCAGCAAGCACCTGAGCTGGGGCAGCTGCAGCCCTCTGTGCCCGCAGGACGCAGAACAAGCCGTCAGTCTGTCCGCCGACCACTGGTACTCTGCCGGGAAGCGTGGGAGAGGCGTGTTAACACCCAAAAACTGGCAGCACGAGTTCAGCTGGAGAACAGGGAGCTGAGGATGTTCTCCAGCATGAAACACAGGGATTCAGTGAAGAGGAGCTACCTACCCCTGCAAGGCACCTGATTCAAGGCGCCCTGACTGCCTCTGGTGTAACAAACCCATTTTTCTGGTGCTTAGAAGTGTCAGGCATGGAAAGTTAATAACATGGTACGGCATTTAAGCAAAGCCAGATGTCTATGAGCATCTATATTTTCAAAGGTGTGTTATTTAATGAAGATACGGTTAGCTGTAGTTCCAGCAGTATCTATGACTCTGTGATCTTGAAACACTGTGTCTTTTACCAGACAGTTCACACAGATCATCATGTCCAGAAGATAAATGTGGGAGTTGCAACACACTCAAAATTTTATAGCAAAATTGAAGGAAAAGTTAAATTTTTCACCTCTCTGTCACTGACAATTGGCGGAATGAAAGCTGCTTATTATGTTCCAGCCCAGCTGCACCACAGTGTTCTGTGGCTTTATTATCTTTGTCTTATTTCTAGAAGATCTCTAACAATAACAGTTCTAGAAATTTTACAAGTGAAGGGTTTTCAAGGAAAAAGAGACTGTGAGACACTGACCTTTGTGTATTTACAGAGGGGCTTCTGGTCTAAGGGGTTTAAACTCTGCTGGCTCTGTCTTGGATTTCTGGACAAGAAAATTGCCCAGGCTCAACATAAGCACAGCTTGAATCTGTAAGGTGTGCCTGATGCTCAGCAGAGCAGAAATATCTGGGGTCATTTTGGTAAAATAAAACCTAGGACACTTTAAGGTACCTAGTAGTCCTGCAAATCTATATCCATGGCAATAAATCATTAAGACATCTTTTTCCTGATATGCGTGGTGATGGTTTCAGAGGGGAGAATCCAGGATGAGAAAAGCAGTGCAGGGAAATGCATGGCAAGAGCTTTTCAGGGTGAAATGACTGAAACAGAAGAGTTACCTTGTATAGCCAGGGACATTACTTGTGTGAGAGAGCCAGCCTCATTCTGAGCAAGGCAGCTGAATTCACCATCAGTGAAATCACTGACATTGAGTATCTGAAGAATCCGTCCTGCAGCCAGGAGCTGATGTCGCAGACTGAGAGGCTCACCAGAGTAAAGCCAGGTGATGTTGGGGGTTGGATGCCCATCGACAGCACAACCTAAAAAACAGGTACATGAGACAAACCTGCTGAGTACTAAACTTGGTACATGCTTTGAAGTGGTCAAAATTAGGGGAAATAGTAGATTCCATCCCATTTTCTCCTCATTTTTTAATAGTAATTCTGTACTAAGGAATACGTTCTCATCATCCAGAATAAAATCCAAAAGCCAGATAATCCACAATATGGAAAATCTCTGATCAGTTTGGAATTATCTATATCAGACCTTCTAAGGTTCCCACTATTTTGATTATCCTCATTTTGGTATTGAAGAATGTGGGATAGGGAGATTATAAATCTGGCACAAACTCAAGGACCATGCTTGAACATGCAATACATACACAACTTGGTCTCCAAATATCCTATGTAAGCCATGAGGCCACCTTCCTCTCTCTCTTTTTTAAGTATTTTTAAATGTTATTTATTGCCACTGTTATTAAAAGTCAGAAATCTTTATTACACAAAAAAGTCTGTTGAAAAACCAGAGATAAAATTGAGCCTTTACAGGGTTGCTTGGGTTGTGGAGGGTTTTTCTGTATGTTTTGTTGTTGTTTTTTGTCACACCAATGGGCAATTCTCTAAGTAATAACCAACCAAAAACAGCAACTGGAAAAACCATGATGTTCTAAAGCATTGTAAGAGATCTATGATCACCATCACAGATGATGAGATTCAAATTCTCAGTGAGTTATTTGCCTGTTGACCTGAAGGAAGTGTACCTACAAGGCGCTTTTTACTATAGTTCTCATATCAGCTGAACTTTGCCAGTTTCATAATCCACTGCAGGAAATTTGTAAGACTTGTTTAACTTGGGAAGGATAGCTAGGTTGTCTTGCCTATTTCTTGGGGAAAAAGTAAAGAACTAGGTGATTTCATTAATGTAACCCATCTCCACCAACTGCAGGCGTGGGGAGGCAGAAATGTTGTATGTGAGGGATGGCATATGTCACCAGGACTGCTTGTGGCTTAGGCTTGTCCTGCACTGCTATTCATGCCACTGAGACATGAAATGTTTCTTAAGTTTCTGCAAATCCATCTATTCTGATGGTTAGCTGGTTATACTGAAGCTTTATATTTTTTGTTTTATATTAATATGTATGTACATGAGTGACTATATCGTATACAAAAGCTCTTCTAAAAGAAGTGTTCTGCATAAACAAACATACCTATATACATCAACTTTCACATGAACATGGTTCAAAATAATGGGATAAAAGAGTACAAATTTAAAATACTAAAAAGAGAAAAGTCTTCTAAGATGAAGGAATAATCCACCAGCTGATATTTTTTCACTGCCATCTACATGTAATTTCATTTCTATTTATTATTCACTGAGACAAACAAAGATGTGAATATGAAGTCTTTGTAGCAGCACTACACACTATAGATGCTGCAACATGACATTTTTATTAGTACTCTCCCTCCCATTCTTGTTTGTCCCCCTGAGGAGAACCTTAACTAACACGCATCAGGCAAATACAGCTCCTACAATGAAATACCATCATCATTAATCTGCTCAGGAAGGTTGAAGAGTTTCATTTTCAAACATCATTAAGGCCAAATCCTTGAGACTTGCTTTGTTGCTTTGTTTAGGAACCCTTGTGTCCCTTTTGAACTTGGTTATACCTGTAAACTAATACTAGGGGACTGGGCTACTGCAGTCTGGTGCCTTTTGCTTAATCATACCTCCAACTACACTATTCCTGTGACAGAAGATACTCTCTTGCCCAACAGAACTGAAGTTCTTTTGCTTACAAAGCAGAAGATCTCACACAAAGATAGAAAAGGCCAGTGATGACCTGTGGTATGCCCCAGCCATTTTCAGGCTGAGGGGCAGATCCAGGCACTGGGAAGAAACTGTCTGCCACTTAGGAGAAAAAATACTGGGGCTCTCACTGATGCAGTGGCTTCATGGGTCTTGTTGCTGTCAAACCCTGTATCCACAGTGGGGAAGGGTGTAGGCTGGATACAACTGCTCATTGGGACTTGCTCACTTTTTTCACTTATAAGGGTGAAGAGTCTGGTATTCACTGTTATTTCTTTGGCAAGATCTAACACAGTTTTATCCTTGGCAGTTATCTCTACCCAGCACTCCCTTCCTGACAACAAAGACACAAAATTCTCCACTGCTCACTCCTTTTCCCTAATTTTGCAAGCTCTCTATTTATTCTTGCTGTTTCATTTTTCTCCCACTCTTATACTGAAAAATACCTCATGCAGCGTCCAAGTTACTCATTCTCAAGTAAATGAGTGACATGAAGGGTTTTAACCTCATAGTTTAAAGACTGTCTAAGTTAAAACCAATAGAAGACAAAGGAATACAGAGGAAATGGACAAGCTTCAAAAGTGGCTCTATGGCTTTTGCCTAGATTATTCCAATTTTTTGAAGTTTACTTGTATTTTGAGATAAGTGTAGTGATTTCCACAGGTCAGCATATAGCCATAACAACTAAAAAAGGCATGCTGTGAAGCCAGTTTTATTGTTTGCATTTGCAAGCAGGCAGCAGAGTGTGAATGCAGAAAGCAGGAAGGTCAGCTTGATGCTACACACAGGGGAGCTGAACCTGAATTTAGCATGCAGATGGTACTGGTTCATGTTGATTTTCTTAAAAAAATATTGTCAGGAAAAACAATATTGTCTTCCTAGTACTGACTATTTTACTAATCTAACGTAACATTTCTTCTTCCAAAGCATATATATATAAAATATTAGTTAAAGAAACAGCCAGTATTCAATAATATGGGGGAAAACTCCCCAAAGCTATTGCCTAGATATGAACTACCAGTGAGTAATTATTACTTAACAGTAAAACTTTACCAGTAGTACCTATCAATCACATTTCACAATATACATTTACCATGTGTATGGATGCATGGGCTGTGGGAAACATGTTTGGTTAATATCTCCTTCTCATCTTCCAGGAATAACTTTAATACCATTTAATGCAGATTACTAACTTAATCTCTATTTCCCCAGTCCCTGTGGACATTGACTCTTTCTTTTATCCTTTTGAAGCTCAAAACCCATTGCTATAATAACTAAGAAGGAAAAACTGGCTTTGTTTCCAGACAGCACAACAATTGTAGAGCTTTTGGGTATTGGAATCCTTGGGAAAATGATCAGGGAACACATTTTTGGGAATGTTTTGAGCAGTCAAAGTTCTGGCATGAGAGGCCTTTCTCCTTCAATCCTTCTCAAGTAGAGAAAGAAAATATTGCCTTCATCCTCCCTTCCAAAGGTTACTGGGACTCTGAATTCATTTAAAGTCAAGATGAGCCACTAATGTGCAAAAGCTGGAGATAGAAACAAAAATCTAATAAAAATGATATCTTCTAGTAGGGAAAATGTTAATATTTCAAGGATAATAGGGGGTATTTGGAAAGGGAAGACTGATGTTCCACAACTCTAACAGTTTCTCTAGAGGAAGGAATAAATGCACAATTCAGGCCAAATTCAGCTCCCTATTAGGCCTTTGCAACAGTTTCTGAATGGTTTTAGCTGCAGAAAGGCTCAGGACTAAGATCCTAATACTAGGAGAACAAAATACAAAACATGCACCACTTTTGCACTTTCAGACCTGATAAAAACAAGCGCAAAGGTTGTTGATTTTAGGATTCCTTTTCTTTTTGGCAGCCTGATACTGTATGGAAAACAATGGTAAAAATGTCAATTGAACTTTACAAGTATTAAATACATTTGAAAATGTAAATGAAAAAAAATACAGAACTGCCTTTAAAATAGATATTATTAAAATATAGATTATTTTCATGTCTTCATATTTGTCTAACAAATAACTCTCTACTTTACTGTTGACATGATTAGCCCCAGAAAATTTTTCTAGTATTTATTAAAGATGGAATGTAAGTGAAGACTTCAGGTCAAAATCAGGTAGTTCCTTTGATTTTGTATTTCTGTGTTATTTTACTGAACTCTGAACAGAAAAGAGTTGTGGACCACAGTACATGATGTTAAAGCAATAAATGTAATGCTCCTACAGGACTTGAAACACTACAGTATTTCGCTCTAAACTCTACATTCAAGGAAATAAAGGATGCTTTCAAAATAGAAATCAGACTAAGGATGAAGTGAAGAACTAAATGCTTAGAACAAATTGTGAGGAAGCCACAGATCAATCTGAAAAGATACAAGTTCTCATTGTTTTCACACACTGAATGAAATAAAATTTATAAAAAGCAATGGAATCTAAAAAACCCCAAAATAAATAAATAGTGTTTGTATAAATACATCTTTTACTTTTAATTTTTAAGGCAATGCAAATAACATGAATTTATGCTAGATAAGGAAAATCATATATTTAGGAATTCCTGAAATAAGCCAATTCAATTGATAACAGTAGCACTTAAACAAAACCAAACCAAACCAAAACAAAACAAAAAAAAAGGAAGGCATTTAAAGTAACTATTTATGGCTGCAAAGGTGTGGTTGAAACATATTATGCTAAACATATGACATGGCTTTTAACAGTTCTCAAAATACCTAAACTGGTTACCCAATGCCACACATGTTGTTGTTATTAGATATCACTTACATAGCATTGCAAATATACATGGTATTCACAAATTGAGTCAGGCTCATTCCCAGCCCCACAGTGGTTGTAAAGAATGTTCCCAAGTACACAGACACATGGTGGGCCATTAAAAAGCAAGAGAATTCTCAAGCTCTGGTAGTTAATGCTGTTTCCTAAAACACTCTGACAACAGAAATCCTACATGCTGAGAATCATGTATTAGTAAGGACTGTTCTGAATAAAATCAGCAATGGCAAATCAAAAATCAAAGCCTACAGTAATCAATAGCAGCATATGAATGACCACCTAAGCTAACTCTGACAGGTTTATTAAATTCATGACAAAAACTGAAAAGGAGTTAAACCGCAAACTTTGCCCTGTGGGAGTCAGCCTGACCTGCATTCCAGGTCAGGAAGGCATTACAAAGGAAGACCTGTACCCCAACCCTAGGCCTTAAGAGGAGTTTGTTTGAGTTGTGGCAATTCCAAAAAAAAAGTTCCAAGGAGTTATGGGATTGCCCTTGTTAATGCCTCATACGCATTCCCAACCCTCATTTTCCAGTTGATCATCACACTCCCAGTCCCTGGAATGTTCTCCCATCCTTGTATCCCCATTGGCCCTCAACTGATGCAGTGTCACACCCAGCCTACCCCACTGGACCCTAACCTCGACTCCACCCTCTCTCCTACCCCACATTTATACCCTGGACCTCCCTACATTCTAGTCTTTGATCACCGACTCCTACAAAGACCTTGTCCCCTTGGTTAGTGTGTTCGGATTTTTGGGCCTCATTCCATATTTACTTTCATTATTATTAAAGTATTTTATGTTGCTAAGTCACGGTTGTTGCACCACTCTTTTTTTATTTTTGCCACAATTGCCCTAATATCAGAAGAACCCTAAAAAGAACTGTTAGGGATCACTCTCACCCCCGACACTACCCCACCACAAAAATGCCTGTCAGATGGGAATCATGGAACAAACACTGAACAACAGTACAGCACAAGGAGTTCAACAAAAGACAGAGTAAGAGCTGGCACATAATGCAATTACCAAGTTCAAATGTCACTGCTGCAGCAAAAGTTTCCATATATTTCACAACCCAATACAAACTTGTAACATTTTGAAAGGTAGAGGGCAGACAGGTTTGGGAAAGGCAGTGATGCTTGCTCCAGAGAGGCTGTGACTTTTGTCCTCTGAGTGATCTGAGGACTATCATAGAGGGAGAGGTTACTTCAAAATTCGTGACTGAGAAGTCCTTTAGTCAACATGTCAGAAATCCCATAGTGTTTCAAACTCCCTTAACACTTACTCTAGAATGAGTCTCAAGTTTTGCAAGATTCTAAAGGATCTTTTATGTGAAGGAAGCTGGCAGAATGAGAGATCTCCACATCAGGACACCTGCAGCAAGCCTTATACTCCTATTCACCCACCAAGGTTTGTTTCAGTGGAGCACTGCATTACTTTCATTAGAAAAAAAATCTAAGTCAGTGATTCAGGTAAAGCTCAGAGACAAAAGTTCAAGGGCTTAAGGTCTTAAAACAAACCCAAAATTCAGCAGATGTTGCCTAGGAAGCCAGTGATATTGTTTTACATGGAAGCATGTTCGACCACTACTGTAGGTAAGTGGTTGTCAGATTAGATTATTCATGGCACAAAACAGCAGGCAGGAAAAAACTAGCAGATTGCCTAAAGAACATAATTCCTTTGACCCTGAGTTTAGAGCTTGGCAGTGGCTGGACTAGTGTGTGATTGCCTGAAAAACAAACACTGTTTTAGTGCAGTCAAAATGTTCAATCATTCAGAGGTATCATCATGTACTTTTTAACCCAAAATGTATGTAGTGTGTATATGAAAAATCCTCACATTTCAATCCAATACTACAGTGTAGTCTGACATTGTCTACTATACTTCAATGTAAAAGGAAAATGCTGCAACACTCTATGAACTTTATACAATATTTAGGATGTAATCAATGTGTCTGATTAGGAAATTAAATGAAAAGATAATGCCATAATATTTATATGAATTTTAATTCTAGTCTTTACAGAAATGTGTCTTAGGTTGCAATGTGATGTGACCAAAAGTATGTATTCCATCATCATCTGCTGGAACCAGGTGGGGCAGTGATCCTTTTCTCCATGGGAGACATTCTCTGCTAATGGGCCTTCTGTTAAAACCAAGTGGGGCAATCATCTTTATCTTTTACAGAACCCATCCTCCCTCCAGGAAGATACCATGTGCTGCTGGGCCATTAAGTCCCACTGAATGACAGATAAAATTACATCATCCCACTGGGAGATGCTCCAGCCAGGGGGAGGAGCCAAGCTTTCCCTACTTAGATAAAAACTGAGATTTGGAGCACCAAGGCAGCCTTTTTGGACTGGATTCCAGAGGAAAGCCAGACCTTTCCACATCATCACTGGACCTTTGGAGGAAAACTGCACCCTTCTATAGTACCACTTCTCCAACAGAACCACCCCTGCCACTGCAGGGGGGCTGTAGCCACCATTTAATTGGCCTGCTACCAACACCCTGACTGACGGGGTGTCAGGCTGTATTCTGACTCTGTCAGTGTTTTGGGTTTGTTCTTTTTAATACTGTATTTCTATTTTAATATTCCTAGTAAAGAACTGTTATTCCTAATTCCCATATCATTGCCTGAGAGCCCCTTAATTTCAAAATTAGAATAATTTGGAGGGAGAGGGTTTACATTCTCAATTTCAAACAGAGGCTCCTGCCTTTCTTAGCAAACACCTGTCCTCCAAACCTAGACAAAAGGTCATGTAACTACCTGGGAATTCTCACAAATACTATGACAAGGCAGACTTTTCACTGAGACAAAAATTAAAAGGAACAAATAACACAATTAAAAGGACAGAGTATCCATGAATGTACCTGGCACTTTATCCTTATCACACTAGACATAATGTTACTATCAAATAAAGTTGCTAAAAATATTCTTTAACATTAGAACTTCTTTTCAAACATGATGACCAATTTATTACAGAGAATGGGGAGAAAAAAAATTACATAGTGCAAAATAACTTCTCAGATAGTCATGATTTTAACTGAATCCTACTGCACAGCTTCTGCAGCTATCTTTCTCCTTAAAGGGAGCATAGACTCCAGTTCAGCTGTAATTACTTATGAATTTTCTTTTTGCTGGCTTTGTGCAGATTGCAAATTATTTTGCATTTCTTCTTCAAATTTTAATACAGCAATAATTCCCAAATATAGGAAAATTTAAAACAGGCTCAACAGGTAGAGATGGAAAGACCAAAGAGGAATTACAAGAAAACATACTTTCAAGAAGATATATTGCTGTCAAATACACCACTAAACATTGAAAGAGATTTATACTGATGAGATCAGTTGTGTTCATTGGGATAATTTATTACTTTTTTTTTCTTAACAAGTGTTGTTCCTAGGAGGGCCAGATGTTATGGAACAGTACTTTGCAAGGAATTGCAGCATTCTCTGGCTCTGATTGAAAGAGTTGGATCCTGACTAAAGTCTGTCTATCTGATCAGGTTCTTCTCCTAAAGTAGTCAGCTGTACATTTGCCCAGCTTGGGTACTATAATGCACCCATGAACATGCAGAAACCTCTAGGCTGATTTTTCTGTCCACTGTTATGCCCAGATAACCCTTAAACCCACTGGCAAGTACTAGTTGTAGCTTGAAGAGATCCCCTCTGAAATAGTAAAAAACCTGACCCCACCCTGAACTTCAGGGCTTTGGCTCCAAGGCCGTTGGATCTTTAAATAAGTAATTTATTCATACTCAAAAGGCTGGCTGTTGCAAGAAAGGTGACTCTTTTTTGATTCTTCCTTCTGGGTGATCTTCTGGGAACATAAGCAGTTCTAGAAAATGACGGATATGCTACTGCCAGTAAAAGAAAAATGAGAGTGAAATACAGTAAATTTGATACAGAAAAATCATTTGTATTTTTAAGTGAAAAGTTTTTTGTTATCACTTTGTCTTAAAACCTGCTGCATTTCAAATATTGGTATTTTCAGAACAAGACTTTGTTGTGCAGCTGGTCATCTTCTACAGCAGTGGTGAAATTGGTAGCAAACCTGGTCTAGTTCTGTGGTTGTTTGGACTAATGTATAAAACCAGGAAGAAACTTAATTTATAGGACTATGTTTGTAGTGCTGAGAGTAAAATCATGTTATGATTTGTGAAGTGAGTAAATAAGGAAGTAATCAAATACAGTGCATATATATATATATATATATATATATATAATTTTTTTTTTAATTGACTGAACTTTCCTGGTCATAGAAAAATATACTTTGTGATCTAACTTCACAGTAATTTTCAGTATCCCTTAAAAGTAAGGAGGCATGAGAACCAGACTTCAAATAATTGCCTAGACTTTCCCCCATTAATTCGTATTATCAGATTCCCTAAAATAACATTTTCCTTCTGCCCTCTTCAGTCTGAAATTTTACAGGGATTACTACATGTTCATATTCCTAGGAGTACTCATTTCTGGACCTTCTTCAAATGTTCCTGCAAAAATTCTCAATAATGTATAAATGTATACATTGTATACATGTATAATGTATAAATTCTCTCTAATGTATGAATGTCAAAGTCATTAAAGCTTCATCTTTCACTGTGCAACACAACTGTAACGCGTTCAGTATTCTTTCAGTCCTGAAACAAGGACATATTTTTAAGTCATATTCTGTGTCTTTTGCCAAGTCTGCTAATTATTGGTCTCCAATAATAATACAATATATATGAGAAACTGTGGTGAACCTCCACAAGGATTTGTAAGATCTTGAGAATTTCCCATTGAACTATATTCAAATACAGGAAATAACAATCTTGAACCCAAGTGAAAACAAATATTCTTGACAGGCCCAAAGCCTTTTCTGCGGAAGTGTCAGAAGTCAGAACACTGGATCCTACAACATTGTTTTTTGCCGATATTAACATTTACAAAGCTGAAGACTCATGGAAATGTGTCTAAGGACTTGTGTAAAAAATTCATTGATACTTGTAGCATAGATAAACTACAGAAAATACATGAGCTTTGGATGTTCCCTTAATTTCAAAAGATAACACCATGAAGTAATCAGAATTGACAGAGGTCAAATTATCATGAATATTTTTAAAACCCAAAAATTCTTATCAGGTGACAAACAAAAGACCTTTTTCAGTGGTGAAAAGTGCAGTGTTTCCTATAACATTTTCATCACCAACATTCAGGAAAACCGTAATTAAAATTTAAAAAGTCCCAAAGAGAGAAACCTTAAAATTAAGATCTAATGTGAAAACTTTCCAGAGAAATGTGTATTTGTGTCACTTCAGAAATCAACTGTGTTTTATCTTCTGTGTAATGTAAAGTCTTTTTTGTGTTTCTGCCATGAACCAAGAATATCAGAATGTGCACGACAGTCTGTGGCTCATCACTGATTGTCAATTTGTGCTATTGTAAAACCCAGAAATATTTCCAAGCTCATGGGTGTTCAGCTTTGCTTTGGGGATAATCCTGTCCTTGAAGTGTGTGACCTTCAAGTGTGTGACACAAGTGTCTACTACACAACTTGACAATGAATGTGAGGACTGGGGAGGACTGCAGTACTCAGCACATATTTTCAACATTTGTAAAGAGCAGGGTAAGCATCAATCTGTGTAAGCCACCATCTATATCATGCTCTTCAAATGGATGATGAGCTGGGCCTAGAAAGCTGGCTGGACTCTCAAAACTTTAGAAACAAAAGAAGCATATAGGATAAAAATGTTGCTGACTCTGTTCAGCAGGGCATGGGTGTTTTAACAGATATTTTCTCCTACTTTTATTATGAAGGCACATAAATGACTGCTCAATGACCCTTGCAAAGAGAAGGAAAACCTCCAAATCAGATATCTGTGTTATGACACTGATCTTTATCTTCTGCAAACTCCCTGACATTTAAGTAGAAGAAACCCACAGTAGATGATTCCAGACAGCAAGTTAATAATTTCACATGATTGAAGTGATGGTGGAAGCATTGCACAAATCCACTTTGTTAAAGACAGTGTATAGCATGTATGATAATCTGGAAGTTCTGTTTCTCTCCTTGCAGCTCAGTTTATCAATTTTTTTTGTGTTGGATGCAGCTTTTAATTTCCAAAGTTCCCATCTTTACCATTGCTGTGTTAATATTTTCTGTTTGCATTTTTTTTTTATCTCCCAAGGCATGAAATCAGTATCTAATGAAGTTTTAACTCCCATTTTTCTTAAACTTTGGAAAACCAATGCATGACTTTATCCAGTTTTCTAACATAATTTTTCACCTTTGTTGTCTTTAACTCCTATAAAATAAAATGTTTACCCAGAGCTTACTTATCACTCCTTTCCTTCACATTTCACTCTGTTCCTTTGCAGATATCCTGTTTCTTTGTTTCCCTCAACAAATCCTCATATGCCTAGATTTCCAAATACATGTCTATTTCAATGCCTTTTGAGTCCCAAGAGATACTGGTGCCTAACAGCAGCATGGAGAAGAGATCTTACACACAGCAATTTGTATACCCAAAGTTCTTAAACAGGACATCCAGAGAATGTAGAGGCAATACCTCAACATAATAAATTATGAAATACTTAGCAGGGTTAAAGCTGATTGGGCGAGTGGCAGAATGGAAAGAATCAATGGACAACTTTCTAGCCCATTCTTATGTGCTTATTTTTTGTTAGAAAAAGTATCTCAGAAGATCCTAGGTTTGAGTAATAACAAGGCTCAAATTCAAACCAGTAAAACTCCGGTGAAGTTGAGGGAACTGCCTCAAGAACGAAACTGGTTTGCTATTTTGCAATTACAATCCGTGGAATTTCCTTGCCCATGAAGTGAAACAGCAGAGTACAGGGCAGTATGGCCAAATGAAATTGATCTGGACATGGCTGTATACAGGCAGTGCAGAACACCCTTTGTCATTCAGTTACTGCTTCTAAACAATAAAAACCTCCTGAAACTCCTAAAGACCTCTTTTTGGAAATCTGAGAGGAAATGGATGAAACAGGAATATGACTCAGTCTTCAATCAGTGAGCACAATAAAACCATACTCAAATGATTGATTCAATGCTAATAAATACCTATGATGTTTTCCCCACTGAGACTATTTCAGTGCAGTTTTTGTGCAAGCAGAAATGTAATCCAGAGCTGCAGGTTAAAAGCCTTTGCAAATGTATGCAGTTGTGTGGAAAAGTAAAACACAAAACTAAAAACATAAATAGAATGTCTCTATTGTGAAAATAAAATCTTAAAATTGTAGTTAAATTTAAGGAGAAAATGCTTTGGAAGGTGCAGAGAGATGTATTAACACTCAGGATACCACATCTGCAGAGCCCTTGCTAAAAGTTTCAGATCCCTACCACTAAAAGGATAAAAGGTAGATCTGAAATTGTAGGGCTTGACAAGTTTTCATGGTATGCAGTATTGTGTTCATTATGGAAGCTGTCTGCCTATCTGAGCCTGACAATAGAATTTTGAAGAAGCCTATTAAATTAAATAATAAAATTAATATACCCTGATATTCAGAAAATAACGAGAATCATTTTGCAAACAAATCACACCTACAGGTCTGAAAGTTCTTTTACAACTTGCTATGTAAAGAGGGTAAAGATCTATGGAAGGCAGAAATGGATGAAAAGAAAAAAGCATTCACTGGGGATGATTTCCTTATATGGCTTAATGCAAATACTGGTTGTGTGAAATAGGAAAGAGGAATAAAATGAACAGATTAAAACAGAGAGCTTACAAGACCAAAACATGAGAGAGGGATAGGCAAAACTATGAAAAAGTTCTGAAGAAGGATATACAACAAGAGCAGCAGGCATATGGCAAGACAACTCCCCAAATGTAGAAGAAAAATTGAAACAGAGCCACCAATGTTTCTTCTTCTAGATCAAATAGCACACCAGTCTGCCATGTCTTTGTGTTGAATAAGACTGACAGCCCCCAGGGCAGGGACTCCTTCTTACAGAGTGCTATATTAAGGGTGGTACCATGGAGTCCTTATTCTGCATGCAGCTTTGGACTAATTAAAAGACCTTTTTTTTAAAAAATTAATTTCTGAGGTCTATTTGGCAGTGATTATGACTCACAATGAACTATTGGTTTGATGTCTTTTGTCTTAATGCCCATGTCTGGATAACCAAATCCTTAATGTAATGGTTAACACCAGATGCATAACTGTAATTAAAACTGTAAAGACTTTAAAATCTAAAAATCTTAAAGCACTTGACTTACCTATGAGAGCAGAGCTCCCTGGACTGACAGTCAGTTTTGTTCCTGAAGGAGAAGTCAGCACTGAATGGGTGCTGGGCCCAGCACTGCTAAGCATTGCTGTCAAGTCATCTAGGTAAGGAAGAGGTCGTGGAGGCTCTGGTAACATTGAGAGAATGAAGTGATGATCAAAACTAGAGCAGAAAACATCTTGGGATATAGACCCCCTCCCCTCCTCTTATCTCCCCTCCAATATATTGTTGCAATTTTCACTGTGCTGCAACATTGCCATTTCAGAGGGGCAGATTAAGCAAGTTTGGGTAACTACTGAAATTTTGCCTCACTTTAGGTAAGGTACTGGAAAAATTATTAAAATAACAACTGGACACAACACCACAAACTAAAAGAAATTATCTTTGAAGGCTACCACAGCATTCTGGTAGATCCTATGCACATGTGACAGAGTTATACGATATCAGGAGATACAGCAGCTTGGAAGAAAAAGTAAATGTATACAAGCATAGAAGTAAAATCAAAAATTCATGACAATTAGTGAAAAATGTTAGCATCAGCTACAACCTGAATCAAGCCCTAATTAAATGTTGTTATAATGCTCCCAGATCCTGTGGCATACTCGGGCAGAACTCCAAAGGACTAAGAATTCAGAGCTCAAGAGGATCAGTCTGTGCTGAGGACTGCAGGATTTAGTTGTTTACTAATCACAATGCTATTTTAAAAATTGAGGTAATGCCTAGCATTCCCAATTCTGTTTGTCATGAAAATGATGTGGTATTTGATTGAAATTAACAGTGGCTTCATCCACTTCAAATTAGATCATAGCATACATGATGCAAGTTTTCTACTGCTGATAGCGTTCAGCACAGGAGTACAGGTCAAGGATGCCTGAACTATTCTGTTCCATCAAGGAGCTAAAAATGTAATTTGATTACAAACATAAGCAGCTTGCATAACGCACAGTAACTTACCATCTTTAAAAGCTAAGCCATTTATAATGATCAGAAAAGGATTTAGAGATCATCTGTGAGTCTTTATTTAAAGGCTGAAACTCAGCTGATTTTTTTTCCAGATTAATTTTTTTAGTCGGAGATTCTAGGCTCAATCTGGATTAGCAAAAGAAGAGTGTGAACCTCCATTTAATATTGTCTGTGAAACTGAGAAATCTCACTGCTATACATCCTCTGGATGCTCACTAGTTATGAAAGATGAGAGCTGTAGTGGATGCTGTAATAGTGTTGCCCCAGCTGTGGGGAGTAGGTTTCAGAATTTCAGACTTCACCACCAAATGCACTACTAAAGTACTTAAAAATTCTGTCTGGATCTTTCATCTGCAAGGCATGCAGAAATGATAGAAGATGAGTCACTTAGAAAGGATATGCCTTTCCCACACTTCCATTTCCCACCAGGTACCACTTCCACTCATATTTCACAGCTGCCACTCTCTTTCAAATCACCCAGATGGGCTTTCTTTAAAAACTCAGGAGAAAGTAAAATTCAGCATTCACTGAACTTGGGATGTACTTTTTAGAAGTGCATTTTTTTTTTTACCTGTTGTGAAGTGGATCAATATCACACAGCCTTCAACAGAAAGACTGCTCAGGCAGAGTCAGAGCACTTCACAGGGAAAAAGTGGCAGCACTCTCATTTTAAAATAGTCACTTTAAGATATGGTTAGTAAGTGCTTTTCTTAGCTAGCAAGTCTGAAGGAGTTATACTGAGTATCTTGGGACTGGGAAGTGCAATCCCTGTCCTTCGATACTTTCCTTTTACCTCCACCTTGCTTCAGCTGATGCTGTCCAGAGTACAAATGGAGACTGATGCTTTTCTTAGAACAGGGCTGTCAGCGTGCCACTTGCTCTTTCCACAACATCTGATTAGTTCTGCCATCTGGATGTGCCACTAGCTACTGCTGCAAGATCAAAATACCAAAATACCCTGGACTTACCAAGAACCAACAGCTGGGAGCTTTCAGTTACTTCCCCATGGAGATTGGCTGCCTTGCAGGAGTACAACCCCTGATCTGATAGAGAAACATTTGCTATTAACAGCAACCCATCACGCAGATGGTGAGTAGAGGACAGCTTGACCTTGTTTTTAAACCAAGTAACTTTTGCTTCAGGAACACCTGGAAAAACATTGGCAAAGTGTAACTAACACAAGTAAGAATTACAAAGGCAAAAATTGAGGCAAATAGTGGAAGAAGAGATGAGAAATTCTGAGTGAAGGCTAAAGAAAAAGGGGAAGAGACAAAGAAGATTTCATATGGCCACAGTCTTTTAGACCAGTGACTCAAATAAAACAACTAAATAAATACACAGACACAATTAATATGCTTCCTGCAGGCAGCTGCTAAGATAGTCCTAGTCTAGAAAAGCAGTTTCCTCTGCACTTCACTAACAGCAGAATAAAGAGGGGTTAAAAGTGAGATCCCCTTAATGCTGAGGTATTGCTGTTGAGTCTAAGAAACATGCACTCTGCCTACAAAATGTCCACCAATGCTACAAAAACATTTTTCTGATTGTATTCTACAAGCATGTCCTTCCCCTGTCTTCAATGTTTCCACACTGACAGGAGATTTGCAGGTACAGCTGTTCCTAGTTTGCCCTGGGCAAGATGAGCAGTGTACATCAAAGAACAGAAGTTTCGTTTTCTTTTGGGCTCTCACCTTCAGTGTCACACGCAGCCTCAGGATGTGAACAGGAGGCAGCCAGCACAGGGATGAGCAAACACAAATCATGTCATGTCACTGCCACAAGGGGTAGCAAGAGCATTTCAATTTGTTGGGTAATGCTGAATGCCAAGGACAGAGGGCTGAGTGTTTCCCTTGCACAAATATCACACAGACTCAAAGTCTGAGAGGTGGCAGCTAGAAACAGAACTCACTTTGCTGGGCAGGCAAAACTTTAGATAGTGAGCAATTACCCAAGTCTGTTCTTCAGCTTTCTCCTCCATCAATGTGCATTTTATCCAGCACAAAAAGCCTACCTGGGATATTAGCAAGCAGAATTGTGTAAGCCAATTGGGATAATTTTGCTAAACCAGTGGCTCTGTGAGAAAGGAGTCATTGCAGTAGAAGTTTCTAACAATGGTGACTACTTTGGAATGCCACAATATTCTTGAAATAGTGAATTATATTTCACAATCTGGTGTAGCTGATGAAAAAACATGGGCCATAAATCCAGGCAAGAGCAAGAAAATAAAACCTCCAGCATGTAAGTTGAATACAGAGGAAAGGACTGTTTAGGAGAACCAAAAGAACTGCAAACTGGAACAACAAAGATACAAAGAGATAAAGGACAGGAAGGTAATATATTTTAAGCCACCCTTCCAAACCTGTTCTGACTTGACAGTCACTAATTGTACATGACATTTTGCAGAATGCCTTATGAACTAGATTTTTAAAACTGGTGTCTTCTTCATACTAAACTGTATTTTCAGTAACAGTCTGGGTCATATTATTTGAATGAGTATCTACACAATTTGAGTGCTGAAATCAATAGAAAGCTCCCTGTTGATACTGATGTGACCCATATTGCTCTCACTTCCTATCTTAAAGTGAAATGGTGCACAGTGGTCAAGTTACCTACACCAAAAATGCTGCTGGCTTTCTGAAGCTTGGAGCAAATCCTCCAGCTGGAAGTCACAGGCATCTGCAGGACTCCTGAGTGACTTTTGGGTGGGAGTTCCCCTAAGATTAGTTTTGGAGAAGTCTGGAATTGACTACAATCACCTAAAAATAGTTAAAAAACATATTCCTTCACCTCTATGGATAAAGCAGTGAAGTTATGTCTAGCGAAATAATGTTGGGTTTCAATCTTGATCAAAACCACAACACTGTCTTCAAGGTAAAACTGAAATAGAGTTTCATCTTGACATAAATCACATCAGGTGCCAATTAAACTCTAATGCATCCAGAATGATTCTCTTTTCCCTTGTCTTTTAGTTAATATCTGTGGAACTCAACTCAGAAGACAGACTTTGACAGTGCTTATGCCTTTCTTAAGAAGTTGAAAAGCAATATAAAATTACTCCCTAGGCCTTGTTGCATACTCTTCAACTAGTTCTTATTTTTAAGAAACCTTCTCCAGGTGTATCAACATCTGTCAGCAGCAAGTATATATTTTTGGCCCCTTGACAGAAAATGCAGCTCTGGAAAATATCATAACTGATCTTTAATATTTCTCTTGTAACAATCTGTTCTGCTGTCTTGCTGACCCTAAGTAAAGATGTGTCCTTACATGAGCTGAGATATCCAGATCCAGTACACAGATGACTGTACAGCACAGTGATAAAAACACAGCTTATATTAATGGGATTAACTGTCACTGAACTCTGACCTAGAACAACTCTCCTTAGTTGTGCTGGTTCAGGACATCCTGACATGATTAGAGAGAAAGTACTAGAAGGAAAAAACTATAGCTTTACAAGACTGTGTGAAAAACTGTTTTCATCCAGACAAGTCTCCACAGAATTTCTGGATATGCTAGTTTGCTTTCTAACTGTCTTAACTTTGTTCTTACATTCTAATATATTTTTTATTGCAAGCTGTTATTGCACTGTTACATGCTAATTTGCTATTTTTTAGTAGCCATTTCATTGTTAATGTTTTCTGGGAGCTTTGGCAAACTGTACAGATGTAAAGGTCATCTACTCTGAAGAAGTCACTAGGATACAACACATTTTCTGACTGCAGAAATAATGCAAGTTACTCTTATCCTTAGAATTGATTGTTCTAAGGATGATCAAAAATACGTAAAAGGCTGGATGATCATAAAGCTGAGGCTAAAACAAAAGGTTGTGTTTACATAAGAAGAAAGTTGCATTTATTCTCATACTATGTTTTATGGTTTTATGAGGTGGTTCATTTTCCAGATGTAGGTGGGGCAGCTGATAGAAATTGCTGTTCTTGGATCATTTCTCAAGGTAGCTTTTTTCGTAATTGCTGTTGAATTATTAGCACTATTTTTATGAAATTAGGATTCTAGTGCCCATAAAACATATCTGCCCTCACTCTCTTATTCCCTTTGTAATATCCCAGCTTGTGGTTTATGATTTTATGATAACTTCAAGACCATTAATCTTGGTGTTAACATAGTTAACATTTTCTCTGGAGGCAGTAGCAGAAGGTTTTTTTTTTTTCAACCATGGAAAAAATTAGGATTTAAGAAAATTTCTTCTGTGTCACAGAAGATTCCAATATACAGATACTAGATAGCAGAAAGCCTTGTCCTAGATGAGAAGACACTGCTAATATTTTCCATTTTGGATGTTGTGAGTTTCACAAAATTGCTAGAGATTATTTTCCTTCCAGAAAAGACTTTGAATCTGTGCCTCTGACCTCTTTGTGCTTCCCTCCTGTAGTTTTCTGATATTATAAGTACTGTGGCAACTTTATTTAGTCACATCCTGTTGTTTACTTGGTGCTTTTATACTGAAGAGAAATGGCTACACTTCTTAGATCAGCAGTAACAGTCTGAATCTGTGGGTTATGTGTCTGGGTAGCTAAGAGAACTCAGAGAGAGAAATCCAAAATAATTCGTGTTAATGTAATTTTTAGTCTCCTTCACACAGTGAGAGACACACCATGCTGGTGAGCATGGTAAGGCCTGAGGAAAAAAACCAAGTATCACTTTAATCTTCTTCCTTGAAAGTCACTGGACATCAGACTGGTTCATTCCCACCAACAGGAATAGGGCTGCCACACACAGACAAGGTCAGCCTATTTTGGTTACCATTTGGAAGAGGCTAACACTGTAAGACTTGTATATATTCAGTCTCCAACTGGACAAGTTTTAGGGCAAAGCCTGTTTCAGTAGAATTCTTCTGAATTCCTGCACTTCCAAGATGAAAAAAAAAGAAGGAAAAAACAGAAAAAAAGAGCACTAACATTCCTTTAATGTAAAATAAGTTTGGCAGGAAAAGACAAAACTAGCTGGAGCGATTTTTAAAAACACCACCAGCAATGCAATTAGTCAGTCCATGCTTGTATCTTGTTACCAAACATCCCCAACAGGTAGCCTTGTGTATCAGTTTTGTTACATCCACACCATACCATGTGTAGGTCTTATGATGAGGTCTGTCACATTGACTCAAAATTTTTTTTTTTTTTGAGCTCAATTTTCTTAAGCCACTATACTTGCCTTGTTTGATATGGATAAAAGGAGGACAAATTCTGTGATAAGAATTAATGGAAGCAATGAAGTTTGCCAGAGACCTAGGAAAACCTTGCAATTTCACTCAGCTGCAACTGGAGATACCAATTTAACAGAAAATCCCACAGAAATTTGTAGCCAAAGGTACCCACACAGGAGATAATAATTTTTTACCTGCTACCTGGCAGTTAATGCTAACATTTGCTTTCTGGATGGTTTTCAGCATGCTTCCAATATCAACAGTGACAGCGGGCGATTCAGTGTTGATCACAGTAGCTCTTGATGTCTTTATCAGTGGCTTTCCTGCATAAAAGAAGCACCACATTTTACCATCCCAAGCACATTGGACTCACAGTGGGATAGATGGGCTGGAACACTCCTTGTGAAGGTACACACACCAGAACGGTGGATAAGGGAAAATGAAGTGTGAGGCCACCCGCTTTTTATAATATTTCAGTGCCACCAAATTCCATGGGTAAAGCTGCCTTGAAAAAAGAAAAATCACACTTGAAGCAGAGGAAGAATAACATTAAAGTCATATGGACATACAGGAGAAGCAGCTGAGTCAATAAACACCAGCACGAATGGAGCTGCAGAAGATGTTTGGCTGGCACGGCCACTGCACTACCACTCTTTGGTAAAGACCAAACACAGGAGCCTGAGTGATGGCTGCAGGCACAGTGGAGGAAGTTTAGAGCAACATGTAAGCTGTTTCTACACATTGATCATGGTTTCCTTAACCTACAGGGGTAACACTGGCGTGGGGAAGACCAGATCATAACCAGAAAGTTTTCTAATAATGGCCAGCACAAGAAGATGAGGGATATAAACTGTGTTAATGCAATTCACTGTTACTACACCTTTTAGATAAAACAAAACTGGTTATCCAATGGGAAGGGGTTTATCTCTAATAGACCTACTGCTTTGCCCACAATAAAGTGTACTTTCAACACTGGTGGCAGCAAGTCGTTTCGCTGCTGTTGTGTCTTTGAGAGATTACTTACAAAGTTATCCACCATCAATGGCTCAAGAAGCCTTCTGCAAATCCTTTTGTAAGGCTACAAAACAGGTTAGATGCACCCAAGCTTAGTTTTGAGAAAGAGGACTAATGCAGCAGAGCTGACAAGAGCCGAATTCAGGTGCTGCCCTGTTTCAGAGAAAGTTCTTTGTAGTCAGGATATTGCAGAAGTAGCAGAACATAACACAATGGCTTTAAACGGCATGAGACTTGGGTGGTTTTGAATTAGTGTTGCATTTTCAAACACATAATTTTCCAAAAATCTAGAAACACCTTTTTCCCCCCCATTTTAAATAAATGATCAGATACAAACCCAGATATCATCATTTGCCTCCAAAAGTTGCAGTTTTAGGCTAATAATGCCTATCACTAGCTTTATTTGTATATTAAATTGGCGCTGAAGAAAAGATGGATATAAGAAAAAGAATTTGATTTCACTGAGCTCATGGAGAGTTCTGAAAATTTAATTCAGTCTTGAATGTAAATTGCTCCATATAATTGTATTTTCAGGGCTTTTAAAATATACTATTCATCTGATACTCCTGTCATATCTGATTGTTTTTTTGGTCTTTTTTTGCACTTTAAATTTTTTTTTTTTTTTTGGTGATTTTAATGCCCAAGAATAACTAAGTAAAATACTACATTTTATTGTTGAAATACCTCCAAAAGTTTTGATAGTTTTTGGCAAAGTATAAAGAAAAGAAAAATTCTTCAGCTATCCATCAGCCTTTTATTTTCCTGATTGGTTTCCATAACCTCACCACAAGATTAAAAATCTTTTAGGTGTTCAAACCATAAATGAGTAGGAAACCATTGAGAAAACAAAAAGTAGCATATTTCTCTGTCTTTTTTTTTCCATGCATGTGTTAAATGAATCAGAAATTCTTCAATGAAATACGCTTTCAGCCCCACTCTTGATTCCTCTAAAGATTATCTCAGCTTTCCAGGTTTTTTGGGAAAATACTTCCATTATGCCAAAAAGACTGTTACTTTGTTCCAAAAACTGCTCAGTATTTCACTTTGATATTTATGGCCTCATTTTATAGGCTGTTCAGCTCTTTGCCTTGGATGTGAGATGCAAAAGTATACCAGCTCCTAAGAGGAGTTCTACTTGAGTCTGGGAAGCATGAATGTTGATTCACCTAATGGTTTAAATTATAGCTTTGATAATTAATTATAATCAAAAATCTAAAAGTCTTCTTGTGCCACTGCTACCCTGCTGCCTGGGGTCCAGCAAAGGCATTTCTGATAGCAGTAGTGTAAAATCTCTTCAGTTTTGCCTACTGAATTTGTAGCTCTGATGCAGATCTTTCTTTTTTGCATCTGTTCTGATAAAGGAGAAGACAAAGTCTCTTTCTAGTTGATTTACTGGTCTAAGCTTCACTGTTATCCACTGTTTCCTTCTTACATAGTCCTCATGTTTCTCTTAACTGAAATTTTCTCTGCGCTTGGTGTAAAAAATATTTTCAAAAATTAAAGTTTATCAACAGCTATCCTTACTCTAGTCACACATGGTACAATGGCAGCTGGTGCTTGCTGCCTATGCATTGAAAGCCACCAAGCATTTCCACAGGCTGAAGCAGTGAAATGGGTAAGTCTGCAAAACCAATGAGTTTTCCAGTATTCCTAGCATGTTTACTTTTGCCTTGGTGATAAATGGGATCCTCCTCCTGCAACACTTCTCTGCCCTGTCACAGTCATTAGCTGTCACTGTTCTGTTCCTATATCTTTCTAACAGCTCTTCGTTCATGTTTGCTGCTCCACCCTTCTGCTTGTCCTGATGTGGTTGTGAGCCTGCTGAACATGTCTGCTAGGGAACCTGGAAGAAGCTGGATTCATACTTTTAACTCCCTTTGCCATTGGTTTTTATCTGAATCTTTAGAATTAGCACAGGATATTTATTCTGCTTTAGAACTTGTTAGTAGAGGAATAGAAACACAGAATCTAATTTTTTGAGACTTCTGTTTGCTACAATTGAAACTGCGTCAGCCACACTTGTGATTGAATGTGATACAGTGTTTGATCTTGTAAAAGATAACTGTTCAGTTCTGAAAGTTTTCTGGCTTGCCTAAGTAAATCCTGCAATCCATCTGTTGTATTTGAAGAGGTCAGTGCTAGGTTTAAATTGAAGCACAGAAGTTGGGAGGCTTGGACCGCATTGCCCCTACAGGCTGCAAATAACCAGGATAAGCACTGTTTTAAGAGCATGTCAGATGCAAGTGAGAAAAAGCATGGATGTCTTCCAGAGACACATAAACTTCACAAACTATCTATGAAAGCTGGACTATGCCTCAGACTTTTGCAGAGCTCACACCCTGTGCTCTCACCAGTGTACTTCTGTTGAAGCATGTTACACAGCTTTAGTAGCCACCTGTTTCCCCAAACAGCTTCTGTCCAGGTTCACACAAGTAACATGGACCATCCTGCAATCACAGAGATGGAGCTATTACCTGCTAGGGTGACAGCAATGGACACAGAGTCAGATCCCAGGGCATTGGATGCATTGCAAGCATAGAAACCCACATCAGCTTCCACGGGTGCTAGAATCTGCAAGGAGTCATCAGGCTGAAGGAGCAACCTGGCATAAAGCAGAAAGAAATACATAGTAGTCTCTTAGTCCATGTGAACATGAACATATTTACTGGAAATTTTCAGGCTTAGGTAATATTTTTAAGGTTATATTGTAGTTTATATTCAAAAATCTACAAAGAAACTTAAATTCTTACATTGAAACTGTAAATTGTGATTACTTAAATTAAATTTTAGTCTCATTCCTAGTTCCTCTACTGCTGGTATGTGTATTAAAGAAAGATTCTCGAGTAATTAGGACATATGCCCAGTGAAACCTCCTCCTCTGCTGTACCACTTCTGCATAATGCTGAGTGAGTTCCCTAGCATTCCTGTCTTCCAGTTCTGCAACACAGGAATAGCAACAGTAAGAAAAAGCTAAATTATTGCAAGGGAAAAATCATGAAACATGCCAAAGCTGTGCAGAAAGAAAGTGAAGTGAATATAGGGTCAGTGTTAAAGCCTGAAAAAGGTTCAGATACTTTTACTGAGGGGAAGCTTGTGCAAACTCAACAGGTTTGATTCTTCCACTGAAGACAGAGAGGAGTTCTCAGCTCCTCCTTGTCCTGAACCCACTGTTTCTTTCCTCTGCCAGTAAGAGGAGCCTACCATGTGCTCAGTGTACTGCCTATGGTTAAATGGAATTAATATGGTCTTAGTGCTTTTATGAACTACTTCTTTTCCCTGTCTGGTTTTGCAGTGGTATAACTCATGAGGTCCTGACATACACCTATTTCAGCAGGAATTCAGTCCACAGGTTTGTGTCAATGCTTTTGTACCCTTATTTTCATAACACTGTGTTTCATGGTTACTGCTCCTTTCTCTGAGTTTTCATTTTAGCGGAAACTCTTGAAAAAATTGAATCACACTGTTCTCATCAGCAACTTTCAGCAGCTGTTGCTTGTAAACTCTTAGCTGAGGCTGTGATTGACAGTGACAAGGGTGAAACTGAGGGAGGGATATGCTTGTAAAACACATGCAATAAAAGTCTGATCACAGATCCTGGAACTGATGAATTTCTTTACACTCCCATCCCCACAGTAAAAACTGTTGTCTCATGGACCAAAAAGCCACAGATACTCAATTCTGTACAACACTGTGGGTGGTAGATCTCTAAAACAAACCAGATTAGGGCCACCCAGCAAAATCTATTATAGCAAAAAAACTCCAGACTTAACTTTTTTTTTTTACCCTTTTGTGAGTAATAATAAAAATAGTCATTATCAATAAAAAAGCTGCCTGTTGTTAAACAAATTTTCAGCTGCTTAGAAAAATGCACATTTGCAAAACAAACAATAATGTTTTTAAAATTACATCTGTTCTTGCACAGCCAAAAAATCACCAATGGCTGCAATAATTCCCTTCCCACTTTTGCTGTCAAGGATGTTTTTCTTACCTCTTAGTCATAAGCAGGGATGACTAGACAGCCACTGCTAATAGTGACAGTAACTAACAGATTTTTTTACTTGCAGAACTGATGTTAGCATGCATCAGTATCTCACACATATATTTTTAGTTTAACACTGAATGCTTCAACCATTACATGGAATTCATTAAATCTTCTGAAGCTGTCCCAAATTATAACAGCCTGTAACATTTAAAAATTCTGTGTGTTCTGTCTGCATGTCTGCAAATATAGTATGTAGGCAGATCTTGCAGTCTACACATAAACTAATGCTTACAAGATTCCTAAAATAATTTTAATTAATGTTTCTGACATCTTCAGGCTGAGGAAAGATCTTGCCTAATATTACACCTTATAAAACACAAGGATGCATAATTTGTTTGTTGTTAATCACCTCTCCTGACACAAACTCTTCTCTGTCAGCTTAAGTCACCTCAACATCCAGCACAAATGTTTTTAGAAACAGAAGTAATCCAGGTAGATACTTGGCTTTTAAAGAAATAAACTCCAACACAGCTCCATCCTCCTATTCTCTCAACCCAAGTTTTAATGTCCTTGTTCAGAAACAAACAAAATGTCCTCTTCTTTTCAATAATTCTGTTATTTGTGCATCAAAATTTGGCGTAGCTGCTTTTCTTGAAAGCAGATCCTTTTATATTCCTCTTAGTTTATAATTATTTTGGCTGAATTCCTTATTTGCTCATAGATTGCTATTTTTATTAGGTACTGAGTTGCTTGTCAGGGTGGAAAAAACCCCAAAACAGCTGTAGCAATTCTTTATGTCAGCAGCATTTCTTCAGAATCTCATTTATGGACTGAAAATAATACAGCTTAATATTTAATTAGTCTCATCTCAGTTGCTCCAACTGTACTGCCTCTAAGACAGAAACATATTTTGCAGGACATATATCAATGATTAAATCAGACAGCACCTCTAACACCTTAACTCCATATCACTTACTGTTCACATGCTGCTTCATGTCCTTTTATAAAAGTTTGTCTGTTTTAGAGAACTTGAATTATTAAGTACCAGTGGATCCCCAGTGACAAATTACAGTATACTGGCAAGGCTTACTAAACAATACATAAATTTGTCAAAGATTTTTTACTTTTAAAACTGATTTGTATTTTTAATCTGAATTTTCTCTAAAATAAAACATTTTCCAACATATACAGCAGTCTAAAAACTTTGGTACACTCGTTCAGAGCCATACTAGTAGGCTGTGAAATGGCATTCAGAACCCATGCTAGTGTTTGCTTGACACTTCAACCTTAGGAGAGAGAATGGACACTTCTGTTAAATAAGCACTCAGGCTGCATATGCAGGGACAAGTTGGGGATCTTTTACTGAAACCACAGATATTTCAACTGTTGCAGCTATTTGTGTCATATGCTTTCATTCTATTGAGTAACTGAAAACCAGCACTTTTTGGGGGCCTATGCTATATCTTTTTGTGACTGTACCTAGACTAAAGCTAAAGACAATTAATTTTTTCAAGGACAGCTGTGCAGTAGGAGTCATACTTTTAGGTGGATGAAACAGCTCATGGAATGGGGCAATGAGAACAGAGCCATACATCAACCATCACTGCTGGACATCACTGGCTCAGACAAAATCCATGGCCACAACTTGTGAAAATGAATGCCTGTATCTCAGAGGTTTGCATACACAAAACAGGTAGCTGTCACCCAATCTAAAACCAGCAGCCTGTACTCTAAGAATTGCAATTCCAACTAAGTACTTCTGAAAACTCAGTATATTCAGTAGGATGTGACCTGAGGAACTTCAGCATTCCTCTCTGGCCATTCTCAGCAGAATTGTCACTCTCTGATACTGGTACAGGAAAGCCCACCTCTATTTATTTTCTTATTCCTATTAAGACAGAGGTGGGCTGAAAAATCCTCTTCTCCATTCAATGGCTGGCAAAATACAAAGAAAACAAACTGCAGAGCTGAAGGACAGTTCAAGCATACCAGACACAACCACGTGTTGACATCTGTGGCCTTGCAGTTTACAGCAAGTAAAGTTTACAAGCAGTTTACACCTGTGGCCTTGTAAGACTGCTTAAACTGCAGGTTCCATTGACACAGCTGACTGACAGGCAGCAAGAGCATTCTGAGCCAAAACCAGAATACTGCTCTTAAAGAGCCCAGCAAAAAAAAAAAAAAAAAAAATCCTCAAAACAATTTTTTTACAGACCACATTTTCTAAACTTCCATTAACTCCAAAGATGTAGGTGTTGAGTTATGTCTGAAGCTCAGAGCATGGTCATTTCTTCCCCCACACACCAGCCTGAGGGAACTACAAATGATGTGTCCGGAAGAAAGTTCATGAGGTGGAAACTGCCTCAACGTTTAATGAAGAGCTCTCAATTACTTATGCCACTAACTGGAAAAGAAATGATACTTTCCTGAGACTTTCTAATAGAAATTTTGAGCACACACACACTGATTGATAATTCAGAGAAATCCCACAACATTTAAGGCTATTTCAGCCAAACTGAATAGGAAAAAAACAGATTGAAAAGGAATTGTGAAATTATATATTAAAAAATCTGAAGTAAAATTTCAGGAATCATGTGTCTTTTATTTCAGCTAAATTAATCTACTTGTTGTGATAACATGACAGCTTATAGGGTGTGAAATAAACTTTCAATAAACTTTGTACTGTCTAGCGTTCCTCATGTGTGAACTTTATGAAACGTCCCTCTCCTTTCATGGATATCACAAAGTTACAGTCATTTCAAGCAGAGAAAAGCCCCAAATTAATGGCCAAATTTTAATGGGATATAACCACTGGAACAAAATTTATATATGAGACTTGTTTTGGGGGCAGCCTACAGGTATATTTCACAGGAATATGTCCAAATGAAGGGATTCCGTATGCCCAAGTCGTGATTATGACTGCATGTGATTTCCACCAGAGGTACATTCTTGTTCTCAGTGATCTCTACCCCTTCAAAAGTTACCTTTTTATTTTTGTGTTAAATTTAATATACTTATTAGCCTTCAGACAGAGAGGCAAGAACCAGGAAACTCAGATCATTATAGAAAGCAATTATTTTTTCATTGATTCAATAGTTAAAGAAGAAGCTAATAAAATAATTTCTTCTGAATAGAAGGGGCAGTTTTACCTAAGTCAAAGAATTTACTGGATGATCCAAGGGCACCACACTGGAAGTTAATTTTTGTCTTGACTCTATCTTTTCTCATGACCTTATGACTAAATGTATATGTCCTTTCTGAGGTCAGTATCTTGTGCAGAATGAATTTCTGGCAGTGCTGAATGAGTTGCTAGCAGATCCCTGGACACCTTTTGCACTATACTGCTCATTATTACTGCCGACTGCAGTCTTTTCCTGTTCTTATATACTGATTTCCCACAGAACAGGACCAAACTATAAAATCCCAAGCATACACATGAGAAGAACGTATGTTATCAACACAGTTAAGAACTTAACTTGTACTGAAAATAACCTCTTTCTGTGTGCTCTTCCACAGAAATTAATAATGTGGAGTGATCAGAAAGTAAAGAATACCTGAAGGAAAAGCAGCATAATTTTTGTGGTGTACCAATAAAAGCATTTTGCTATGTCAACTCATCAGGTTACACCTGGGACCAGCATTCTGGAGTTCAAACAGACGAGGATTCACCAACTCACATGAACAGACAAATGTTAAGTGATTGGTCTGTTGAGATGAAGAAAAGCTGCACACAGCCATGAAGTGTGATTCCACAGTTTACAGCCTCCATCAGAACATACACAGTAAGTGGTGATTGTAATGCCCTTTGAGTTTTATCCTGGGGCAGTTTAATGCATGGATGCATATGTGGAATCCTCATCTCCTCCATCTTCTCTTACCACAATCTGTCAGGCCCTCCTGGAGCACTAGGAGAAATGCAATTTCAGCTCCAACAGAGGATAATAGTAACAACCAATGACCAGTTCTCATAACTCAATATCAATCTTTATAGCAAAAATCTCCACCTTCAGATAGGAAAATAAGCTCTGGATGACTCTGGTGACTGTATTAGGTACTTACGTCCTTTAGTACTTTACAATCCCATTTTTTCCACTTACTCAAACAGAAGTAAAGTTCCTGTCTCACACCACTCTGACCCACCATACAGACCTTGCTGAAGAGTTACAGTGCTCTTTTTACCCCATTTACCACTTCACATGCACTTGCCCTTCTTTCTGTTATGAAATCAGACTACAGCAAAGTATGTTTTTTGTCCATGGGACTGACAGGCAGTAAAACACAGAAAGTGATGAGTGAAAATATTTACCTATCATTGTATTTCACTTCCTCTCCATTCTTAGCCCAGCTGATGGTGGGCTTTGGGTTTCCCACTGCTTCACAGTGAAGCAGCACACTCAGTGTGCCACTTGCTAGGACCACTGTCTGTCCTAGGTGGGTGACGACCTCGGAAGCAGAAAGCTGTTGTGCTGCTGAAATCTTTCGGAGGATGGCAGGCTTTTGATGAGGCCTGTGCAAGCCATTTGCCAGATCTACAGAGGTGGGAATGAATGTTTCAGCAGATGATGTTCTCAGGGAGCTGGTAAATCCAGAAACACGTCTGTGGAAAGGGTACTGCACTGAGGCTGAATCAACTTTTCGCTTTGATGCTTTGAGGACAAATTCCTGGCGTTCCAAGGAGCTCTTGAAAACCTCCTGAGCCAGCTGCACAACAAGATGCTCAGTGTAGATATCTCTAAGCTCCTCAGGCTGTTGTGACAAATTCCTTATGATATCATCCAGGCGTTTCTGCTCTGTGACCACAGTAAATGGCAGGCTATGGTCCCGGCTCTGGTCCTCTTCTGAGGATGCGTTTCTCTCCATGGACTCCTGGGCTTCCCAGGACTCCAGATTTTCCCCTGGCCAGCCCCTGAGCTGTAGCAGCCTCGAGATAATATTGTCATACCATCTGCTGGGGGTAGCAAGGTGCCCTCGGTTTTCAGCCTTGCTCCCATTGAAGAAAATCCCATTGAGATGTTTATCCTCTGCTCGCAAGGCATCATTTGAGCCGGCCTTTCTCATGACTTCTTCCTGCCCATTACCAGCTGGCTGCCCAGCAATGATCTTCTTGTTGCTTCCAATCAGTTTAATTATGAAATGCTCCCGGGCTGGCCCTGCTGTGCAGGTGTATGTCCCAGTGTCTGAAGGCTTCAGGTGATGGATTTTCATGTATCCGAAGGGCGCAATGGTGATGTGAGCTGAACTGACAAGCCTCTTGTCATCCTTCTCCCAAGTGATCATTGATTTCCGGAACCTCCTGGTAGGGCATCGGAGGACAACCGAAGTTTTGGGCAGCAGGTAGGCATATCCTCCCACAGTGAAGTGCAGCTTCTTCTGCTTCCTTGTCTGGACGTAAACGTGCTTTACAGCCATAATATGGGGGCTTTGCTTATGAGCTGGTCTGTTGTGCCCTGAAATACCATTCTATAATTAGTATTTGATACCATTAAACAAAACAAGTACTTTACATTGTTGTGGGCAGCATTTGACCCATTAGACAGTAATGGGAGAAACTGACCACCAGTTGAAGGACATTAAACTAGAGCAATAAAAATAAGAGGAATAACAAGACACACTTCAGGAATGCAAAAGTAGCCTAGAGTATATGCAGAAACCAAATAGCCAGGGATAAAAGCTTTACCAGAGAAAGAAGACTTGAGTTTCTTATTCTTAAAGTACTTTAAAAAAGACTGTTATTTTAGAAATGCACTGAATAGACAAGTTTACCCTCCAAACCTTCAAAGACAACATGGTCTTGTAGCTCACAACAGTAAGAAAGAGTAACAGTCTTGCTACCTCAAGGAGTAATGTTGAACAGGACAAGACTCTCGGGGCTAGGCTTAAAAACATGGTTAAAGTATTTAAGTGCACTAGTTCAGTGTATCCTTCAGTTTCATGATCTCTGTGTCAGAGATCTTTATTACAAAGTATTGAATTAAGCTGCATAGGCATATTATTAATATATATCATGCAACATTTGGCCCAAGCTTTAGTTCTAAACATCAGATCTTTTTTCCCCACACACCCAGCATTCAGCAGGTTCAGAGTCAAGCTGAAGCTAGGCTGACTTTCACATATCCAGCTGGCTTACTGCAAACTAGGGAAGAGTATACAGTGGGGCTGTATAGTCTTGTATATTCTTGTATATTCTTGTGTTGGGGAAAAACAAACGCATGAACTACCAACATAAAATACATCTAAATTGTGTTCTATAGTTCATTAGAAATCTCAGGTCATAGAGGATTTGGAGTGACATAATGAAATAATAAGTTCCTAAATGGTTTTCAGCAAAATCCCTTACCAACCATTTTCCTTGCAGCTGTTTCAGCAGACAGCTTATTTGCTCCAGCCCTCAGGCTGCTGGGCTGTATCTCTGAGCCTCTACATTCCAGCTGTGAAATTCAGATCTAGATTTTGGTCAGAATTTTGAGCCAGTTTTTCCAGAAACTAGTAATCTTCCAGCACACTGGCTCACATCCAGCTCTATTGGTAAAATCTGTAGTGCTCCTCCACTGGCTTGACTTGTTCACAGACAGAAAAACCCGCTCCACAAGACTGAGTAATACTAGCCTGAAAGAAGGCTGTGGAGCAGGAAATAGCATGGACTTCTTAGTGAAGGACTTTCAGCCCCTTTTCCCTAGACACTGCCAAACATCTTTTCCACTTACTTGCACAAGGACCTAGTGAACAGGGCCTGATCAAGGACGGGAATGGCAAAGGGAGGCAGAGTGAGGAATTGAGGATAACAAAGCCCCCGGTTTTCAGCATCTTTCTGCAAATGGCATATCGACTCTGCGTGCCTTCTCCACAGCTCACTGAACACTAGGAACAGGAAAAGAAACATTAGGAGAAATGGAAAAGCTGCTCCTGGTCGCACACTCCCTTCTCACCTCCTGTATCCACACTGCATACACACGCCACAGAGCAGTTTTCAAAATATTGCAGCAGAGTAAAGCAGAGCAGCATCTGACCATGCAGCTACAAACCGTGCAGGCACAGTAAGGAGATAAAATACTTGTTACTTTCTGTCCTGTAAGGCTTAGATACTTTCCATGCTCCCATTTCCACTTCTTTTCTGTCAGTGTCCCTTGTTTTAATGACACTATGCTACAGTTCAAAGCCAGTTTTTGAACTTCGTTTCTGTGTGTCTGTGTCTGCTGGCTGGAAAAACTCCGGCTCCCGTCCAAGAGCACACCTCATGGAGTTGCAAATCACAGTGGCATTCTGGTGTGATAAAATCTGGCCTAAGCTTAATCTTTGAGGAATCTTAAATCTGCAAATCTATTTAGGAATTATAAAGGGATGAATATTTTAGTCACCAATTAATTACCTTGGCCTTGTAGTTACTACACATGGCTTACACAGAATAGTATAAACCCTCTACTACCAGACCACAATGCTTGTTGCACAGGTGGACATTGTTTGATAGACTCCATCATGACTATTTAGTTTCATATGTATATGTGGAAAATGAAATATAGGCAGTGCCTTTGATCTGGAACCGAAGTAGCAGTCTGTAAAAAGAGCTAGAAAATGGGTACTGTAGTTACCCTCTTCATTACCAGAATGTCTATGCATCTCCTGGCAGAAGACTTTATGAAAACATCCACTAAATGCCCAGACAGATCCCCATAAGAAGGGTGCAGATGGGACAGCTCTGTAGGATGATTGACATTTCTTTTACAATTCCCACAAGACAACTTCCACTACCTCCCATGAAAGAGGACTGGAAGAGTGGTGACAGAGACTGCAAGATGATTTTCATTCTTACTTGAATGAACCTTTGCCTTTGCTTTGACCTTATAAAGTAAAATTGTATTTTTATAATATCTCTTCTCCCTTCCCCTTTCAATTCCCCTCTTTTCCTTCCCTTCCTTTCCCTTCCTCTTCTTTTCTATTCTCTTTGTGATAGGAAAGGACTGGGGTGGCCTCAAGAGGAAAAGACTATTGACATCAGAATGGCCAGGTTTTTGGCAACAAAGAGCATACAGCCTGATGAAATAATAAGCATAGTCATGTACAGAGGCAGGGATTTATTGCTTTGAGCATGACTTGTGTTTGCACCAGAAGGGTCTTTATGGTTTGGCCAGATGGCTAAAACAAATCTGTGGAGATGGTCATCAAAGAGGAACATGGAGCTAGTGATAGCATCCCCAACCAGGATGGTAAGGACAGATTACAGGACAAAACTGGCATTAACAAGCTTCGTGGAGTCTGACCTTATTTGGCTCCTCTATCCCAACTGGCTTAGGAACTTCATCTCCAGGGTCTGTACAATTCTCATGCGTACAAATTGCATACCTGTGTCCAATCAGAGAGAAGCCACTCACTGGGACAGTCCTCATTTCTGCAGGCTTGTTGTGTGACAGTCCTTGGCATGGAGCAGAAGGTTTCTGGCAGGTCTAACAAGCTCCCATCTGCCAGGCGCTGCTTGCAAAGCGTTTCTCGCTTCTGGACACCACCACCACAGGTCTGTGAACACTGAGAGAAAAGAGAGAAAGCCACCTCTTACCACACCTGCATCGTCCCACTGGCTGCAAAAATTACTTGTGAATCAGGATAGAAATCAGCACCTGTCTTGGCCAAATAGAAAATAAAAAACAAAAATTTCAGAGACCTCAAAGTAGACTGCTTTCAAAATATCAAAATTATTTTGGAAAAGGGGAGCAGCTTTAGCTAGCTTGCTAATATTTAGAAAAACTGTCTCAGTATTTCTGAAGTGTTCTGTTTCAAGGTATTGGTTCAAAAGACATGGGAACAGTGAGTCAGTGTTGCAGTATGGAGGTGGGAAATTGGTGCTCTCTACTTGGAAAATGAGACACTTGCATGTGATGTGGAGAATCTAAATACTAATATCTCTGTCTGAGTTCTGACACTAACATGTCAGAAACAGTGGAAGAGTCTTGTCCAGCAGTAGGTAAGTAAGTTGAGATGAATAATATCCAGAGAACAAACCTCCCTTCTGTCTTTAATGTAAATACCCTCTTCTGTATCAACTTTTCTAGTCAAGTAGGGCAGGAAATTTTGAGTAACCAAATTCAGTAGCTTTCCTGAATATTTTTTGTAAATTTAGTTGCTCAGCTGTTTTTCAGGAGGATCCTTTTCACAAGGCTGGTAGCAAGCTCCCAGCTCTGCTCAGTTCAGCCAGCTCAACTCCTTTTCTCCTTTCTTCTAGCAAAGGAAAGGGTAAGCTTACATTACACTGACATGACCAGGAGCTGCTTATAGCTTGTGACATGGCAATTATTCAAGAGAAGTGGACAATAATATGGAGAAGTGTTAAAGAATATACTTAAGCAGTTAGAAAGGGAGAGTTTTAAAAAGTCTTGCAGTCATAAAAGGCCCTTCTCTGTTAGATAAAGAGCTGCATAAACTTTAATGCTAGCATGAATATTTAGCAGAAACATTTTCTTTGAGAGACAGAAAGGAAGTGCAGAAAGACAGTTTTATATTTGGTTTCCTTTAATGTATAAAATTAGCCTTTGTCCTACTTATTTAGAGTATCACAAAGCTCAAAGGCTGACAAAAAATTAAGCAAGAAAAAACATTAGTTTTCGACAGAAGAAAATGTCTATCAGCCTCTCATTTTAGGAAAATAAATTCCTGAGGATGAAGAAAAATATGATTAAAAGTATTATTCCAACATTGCCTAAACACTTTTACCATGTACAAGATACAAAATGGGTTAAACACTATGAATATCACAGAGTATGTTCCTACTGTCAATCAGTCAAATCTCAGGAAGTCTCTTCGCTCTTTCAACTCTACCAAAGATAAGACAAAACATATATTTTCTTGCTTCTTGGATTTTATTCACTTACATAGTGCTGTCCCTGCACAGGACAGCCCCAAGAGTCACCCCATGTGCCTGAGAGCACTGTCCAAACGCTTCCTGAACTCTTGTCAGGCTGGTGCTGAGACCAGTTCCCTGGGGAGCTGCTCCAGTGCCCAGCCACCCTCTGGGTGAAGAAGTTTTCCTGATATCCAGCTTAAACCTCCCCTGACTCAGCTTCAGGCCATTCCCTCAGGTCCTGTCACTGTCACCACAGAGCGGAGATCAGTGCCTGTCCCTCCTTGTCCCCTCATGAGGAATTTGTGACTGCAGTGAGGTCTCCTCTCAGTCTCCTCCAGGCTGAACAGACCAAGTGACCTCAGCTGCTCCTCACGCAGTTTCCCCTCAAGACCCCTCACCATCCTTGCCACTCTCCTTTGGATGCTCTCCAACAGTTTCACATCTTTCTCATGTTGTGTCACCCAAACTGCCCCAGCACTGGGGGTGAGGCTGCCCCAGCTCAGAGCAGAGCAGGACAATCCCCTCCCTTGCCCAGCTGTGATGCTGTCCCTGATGCCCCCAGGACAGAGCTGCCCCTCCTGGCTCCAGGGCACTGCTGGCTCAGGTTCAGCTTGCCACTGACCAGGACCCATTCCATGGTCTCCCTATGATTTAATTTTACACTGCTCTCTACTCAAGGTGTGCAACAATACAGGTTTTTTCTTACTTTCAAAAACTAATTCTCTTCTAAGACTTCACAGTAAGATAAAGGGCCTGCAAAAGGAGTAAACAGTTTTTTTCTCACAAGGTCTCTTGATTTTTTTTAAGGCCTGATACTTGAAGATTTCGAAGAGACGTTTTAAGGTATGGATTAAAAACAGATAGGACAGATAGGAAAAAATAAGAAAATATTACCAGTTTTCCCATGCTGTCTTTGTTTTAAAGTTGTTGCAATTGTCTTGGAGCAAAGACAGCACTCAAGCAAATAAAGAATCCTGAGACTGAGACTACAGCACTTATTCAGTAATAAAACAAAGGTGGATGAAGATTTACTAATGGATGTCTCCCATTTCAGGTATACAGAACAGATATTTATAGGGCCTTGTAAAATGAAAGCTTAAACTTTACTCCAGAAGAGCACCACTGAAAATGAGAAAGATCCTAATGTATTTAATTGAGACACGGAAATATTTAAAAATAAATAGTCTGAAATACGTAAAGATATGTTTTAAAAATTGTTTGCATTGTTATAACACTGATAATTACTGTGTGTTTATCTGCCGGGAACTCTGGGGCTTCAAATGGCATTTAATTCAGACAATCCTTCCTTACAAGCTTAAAAGACTCAGAAAAAAAACAGTGGTAATGACAGTTTAAATCTTCTGTTTGTAATTTTTTGTGTGTGTGTGTGTTTGCATTAAACCAGAGTGAATGAGTGTTCTGAAAAGCACCACAAACTCCACTGATGTACAAAGGAATGTACTGATATCAGGCTATGTGGAGAATAGATTTTACACTTTCACTTTGGTGAAGCTTTAAAGGACCTTCCCTAGGGTGAGGAAGGCACCTTCCTGAAGGGTCCTTCATCTTCCTCTAGGGGGGGAATCCTCCCAGGAGCCTAGGGAAAGGGGAGGTGGTGTTGGTCCCTTAATGCAAGTAAAGAAATCCTTCTTTAGATTCTCTTCTGCAGGAGGTTCTACAGCAGTTTTGCTGCTTAACTGCAGGTCATCTCCAGAGGTTGTCTCAGCCACTCACATCCTTTCCAAATGTTTTTTTTTTTTTTTTTTCTTTGCACATCTCAGAAGCCAAGAGCTGTAATAATCCCTAAGTGTAATGCACAAGCCTCATGGTGCAGGTTTTCAGATGGGAAACCTGTGTGAGACAGAGCTGCAAGGTCTGGCTTTCCTGCAGGGTGGAAATATCTGTAAAGATGATGGTGTTGCAAAGAAGGAACACAGACAACCTTAAAAAATGAGAGAATGGAAATTGATTTTGATGGGTTCAAGGTTTTTTTTTTTTCCCCTGGCACAGTACTCATCTCAGCACAAGCGGAAGAGAGTAGGTAGAGAAGCACATTTTTTGTGCTGTTTTTCTCTGGTGAAAGTTAAACACAGGAAATAGTCAGTGCTCAGCCTGAAAAGTCTGTGGAAGTAAGGCAGAAGAGCTATAATATGACCTTTGTTTAACTGTAGCAAAGAATCACAGCACAGGCTCTCTCTCAGCCCAGAGAAGATACCTGCTACCAGAACCTGTGAATAGTTTGTTTCATTTTCTTATTAACCTAGTTGTTAAAGCCTTTATACTTAATCAAGCTTCCTCTCCCCAAGATCTGCCAAACCTTTCAAAGACAAAGCATTTGGGAACCCTTGAATGGTGGAAAAATTAGTTTAGACAGGTGACCATATGCATGTTTAAACTGTAGAGGAAGATGTTACAATCTTGAAAAAATCTGTCTGGACATAGCTCTAGCAGAAACAATTTGATACCAATCTAGTGTGGCCTATCATTAGTGGCTAATGGTCACTGTTAGCAGGAAATACATTTTTCCACATACTGTAACATATATCTCTTCTAATTGTTCACATACACTTACAGAAAATTTCTTTCTGTAAGGACTGTGGCCAATTACAGGACTTAGACAAGTATATGCATTACTTTTAGAATATGATAATTTTAGAACACTTGACTTCTGTTATTATATTATGAACTAGTAGAATACTATTTGTTTTTTGCAAATATAACATTCATTATACTATGGTTAAGAAATTTTCAGAAGTACAACTAAGTAGATACATATGTGTGAGTATCAGTAGGCAAATTAAAGCATGAAGTACCACTGAATTGTTTTATACAGAGGACTAGAGCCATAGGCTCATTACCCAGCTTTGACAGACCATCAGACTGGAATAAATATTTTTACTGCGTTGGTTGCCCAAATCCAAAGCTTCATGCACTTACTAAGTTCAATAGGTGAGTATGTTAATGTTTTCCTGGCTGTTACATGAATATCAGATTTTATACACAGACACTGAACAGGCACATGCAAGCACTATGCAAAATGCTCATAGTTTTCACACAGGATAGAAGGAAGACTTGCATGCATCAAAAATGAAAACTAACAGGTGTTTTGCTTACACATATACTACACAGCAAATTTTTCCTTTAGTCTTGACAACAGTGCAGAATCCTTTCTTCCTGCAGTAGCATTACTAAAAATGTAGTATTACAACCATTTAAAGAAGCATCTTTAAGTCTTCTGAATTACACAAGTATTTCAATTTGCAGTCTGATTTCAGCAAATAAACTAATTTCAGAGTGCTTTCTAAAGATGGAAAGCCTTGTACAGACCCATTGTGTAGACAGGAATTTTTATAATTAGTGTAATAAAGCATCCATCTCCCAAAGGAAAGTGTTTAACACACGTTTCTTAATCTGAAGCATGAGGAAGGTTTTTTATACTAAACAAAATTATTATTTGAGAATATATGAATATATGATTTAAAGACTCTTTTATCCTCAATCCTTCTAGTTTAGCATTCCTAGAAACTTCAACATCATCCAAGTCCACTCACTGCAGCTGACCAATATTTTCCAGATATTTTTGTCTGAAACCTATAGCCAGCTGTCATTGCATTAGAAATAGCTACAGTCATTATTTACCTCTGGAAACATTAATGCATTTTTAAGAGCAAAAATGCACACTTTGCAGTTTTTTAATGGCTTGTTGGAAAGATAAATTATTCCTGTTGATGGGCTGAGGCAAGACCATAGAATCATAGCATGGTTTCTGTTGGAAGAAACCTGTAAGTTCTTCTAGTTGCACCCCACCCCATCCCTTCTCTGGGCAGGGACAGCTTCCATTAGACCATGTTGCTCAAAGTTACATCCAACCTGGCCTTGAACAATTACAGGAATGGGGTATCCACATCTCCCCTGGGAAATCTGTTTTAGTGCCTCCATATCCTCACACTAAAATTCTTTTTCCTCGTATCTAAACTGAATCTCCCCTCTTTCAGTTTAAACTCTTTGCCCCATCACTACATGCCCTTGTCAAAAGTCCTCCTTTAGCTTTCTTGTGGGCATACTTGATGAACTGTAAGGCTGCTCTATGGTCTCCCTGGAGACTCCTCCACTGTCTTCACTGGGGAGGTGCTCCAGCCCTCTGACCACTGAAATACATGCAGTGAGGACTTTAAGAAGTCATAAAATGAGGTTACACATAAATTCTTACCTCTTGCCATTCCGTAGGATACCAGGAGGGTGGGCAGTCAAAGCGATTACAGGCTTGCACGAGGGATGGCTTGGGTTTAGAGCACAACTCATCTGCCAAAATCACAGTCTCGTTGGTCTCTCTTGATAGTAGATGAGAACAGAAGACATCTCGTGTCTGCAAACCAACCCCACAGGTAAGACTGCAAGTGCTCCAATTCCCAATCTCCCATCTGTGAAGGGGTCAGCAGAGAAAATCTTAAGCACAGAATAAATTCACCTTAATTTTTCTCTTATAATGACAGATGGAGTGAAGAAACAGTAAATGAAAGGGCATTTTCCTTCTTTGATCAATGTCACTATGGTAGCTGGAGGATGAGGCTAAGATGAATATTTGCAGTTCTGTATTTTCATCTCTTGTCAGAAGTTCTTGGACTGCAAGTCTCTGGGATTCCTGCAATATCACAGAAAATGTTTTGGGTCCTACAGTAGGATTTTTTTTTGTCTGTAGGAGCATTTACAATGTATTTCAAAATACAGTGGATTTAATTAACTGTTTTTCTCCCCCTATCTTAAACAAAAAATAAAGGAAGATATTAACAAAAGTTTAATTAAAATAATGTGAAACTGAAATGCTGAGCACAAATTTCTTTGGTATTCCTAACTGACTTTTCTGTGCTGTTGAGATGTACAATGAGAGATGCAATGGGAGAGCAGGGGATCACCTTCCACCCCTGGATGAACACCTGTCACTAAGCTGGATCTTCTCTGATCTAGCTATGTAAATCCTGCATCAACAGGATTTTTGATAACTGTTTTTCAGTGTTCATCACCTTAAAACCAGACTTCTGCTATTTGAACTGTACAACCACTAATTCTGTCAGCTAAGCACAAAATTTAAAAATTATGTAAAATACTAGGCCTTCCACTCAGGTATCAGCTAGAAAGTACTTCAGATATGTAGAAATGCATACACAAAAAAATCAGCCTTATATGCTGTTCTAGAAGGAAAATACAAGAAAATAGCCTCCCCAACAAATTCACACAAGACTGTATGCTGATTTGGATATACTCCCACATCCAAAATGAAAGCATGAAGGCCAGATAGTTCCATGTTTTCTAAATCTGAAGAGTAGCTTCCTTTCCAGCATGACATTATTGATTGCTGAGAGAATAAATTAAAAATTCGGGAAAAGGAAGGCTCAGAGAACCTGTCTTTGAGAAAAACAAATCCAGGCAGAAGTTTAAAGAGAGTGATTATGAAGGAGAATACCCTCAGGCTCCAGACAGGATGGGGGCAGATAATGGAGAAAAGTTAAGAAGCAATGTCAGCAGAATGAAGCAGATTTTGTGGAAGAAGCAGAGAAATACCACTCTGATGCTCTGAGATCTGCAATCAAAAGAAATAGCTTGGTGCATGTAAAACATACCATGTTAGCAAACATATTACTCAAATAAGATTGTCCTAGCCTACAATCACAGAACAATTCTAACCTCTTTTTATTTTATAAGGTTATTTTTTGAGCATGTTTCCTCCCTTTCAAGGGAGGAAATTTAAAAAGCTAGAACATAAGAATTTTTTATCATCAGATGATATCCTGATGGACCAAAGGCACCAAGTTGTTCTCCTGCTGTGCTCCATCTGCTGGTGACATTCTCTGCTTTTATGAAAGGATGCATCCTGAGCCTCACTATAAGCATAATAATGGTGTAGCTTGCTTTTAGACAATACTCTTGGTGTTGTTAGCAGCAATAACAACAATATGTTTAACCCTTTCTAATAAATGCATCTTTCATACTTAGTTAGAAGCTCTCATGGTCACTTTCCAGGCCATATCACACTGAAGGACACTAATCTGTGCACGTGTACTGGGAGCTATAATCAGTGGAATAGGAATGACATATGGCAGCCAGTTAAGCTAAACTGGAGTATGTTCTCCATATGAATGATCTGGGGGAAGAGGTCTTCCCATGAAATTGTCAGAATTAATGGGAATATCATCTACTCCTCAGTTTTAGCACAATCTAAAATAAAACATTTGAGTAGGTGGTGAAAAGAAAGCATTTTGTTACTTCAGAATCTATTTTGATACATGGTTAGTTGCCAGAGTTTCTTTTTTTCAAGTGCTGGCAGTAGCTGTTGCCTCCAGCAACATTTTGTTTGTTATTGGTATAAGCGCAAAGTATTTCTGTTGGCAATCCACATCTCGGTGGCTAGCAAGCCACATAAACCCTTCGGACATCCTGGCTTCTTCAGAAGAGGGTATCTGTTTCTTCTCCCAGAAAGAAATGCTGTGTTTCCATGAAGAGAAACGACTGGTTTTTCCTGTTTGAAATTTCTGAATGCTGCAGGTTGCATCTGTTGCCTACTCATAATTAACACTGGTTTGTTCACAATTCTTTCCAGCTGCATTAAGGAAGAGTTTCCTCTGAGGAGCTCATGAACTGTGAGGTCAAATACCTCTTGCCCTAGTACCTTCATATTCCCAAGAGACTTTCATGGGCTTTCACAGATGGAAAGTAAAGAATGAAGAGTAGAGAAGACGTGGAAATTGGATTAGGGAGTAGAGATGTGCAGATAACTAAACCCACAAATGATATACATGAATTTCAAAGTCTTAAGAAGCACAGAGAAAACTCAGCAATAATCTTACTGAATTAAAAGGCTATAGAATTATTTTATAACAGCTAAAGGTGCTTGCAACACTTTGAATTAATATTACCCTATTAGATTTACCAATTGGTTTCTAGAGTACTTGTACTGTCGAAAATAATAATCTTAAAAAAAAAAATATATAAAACACTAGATTTTTTGTAGTAATGCTGTTTGACCCGTCCTAGGTTACAATGTAAAGATATGTCCAAAGGTATGTATTCTATCACCTTCTGCTGAAACCAGGTGGGGCAGTGATCCTTGTCTCTGTGAGAGATATCCTCTGCTAATGGGCCATCTGTTAAAACCAGCTGGGGCAGTGTTCTTTATCTTTTCCACAACCCATCCTTCCTCCAGGGAGATATCTTCTGTTAATGGGCCATTGAGTCTCACTGCATGACTGATAAAATCACATCATACCACTGGGAGATGCTCCAGCCAGGGGGAGGAGCTAAGCCTTTCCTACTTCGATAAAAACTGAGATTTGGAACACCAATGCAGCCCTTACACATTGGTTTCCAGAGGACAAGAGCTACCAGGGTCACTGCCAGGATTTCTACAGGATCACTGCTTTGAGAAGATGACTTCATCTGGATTGCTACCACCACCTTAACTAGTGGGGTGTCAGGTTGTATTCTGACTCTGTCACTGGTTTTCTTCTGTACTATGGCATGTATTTTATTTTCCTCTTTTTTTTTTTTTTTTTCCTATTAAACCGTACTTCTGACTTGGAGTCTCTCCCTGGTTTTGATTTCAAAACCATTACAGCTCTTGCTGTAGAGTGTTATGTTATGCTAGCTGAAATATGTCCTGTCTTATTTCATATGGTACTTAGCTGTGAATTCCTCTGCCTACTTTTTCTTCTGGGTGTTTTGGCCATACTGGCTCTTCCAATGCACAGGGCATACAAAAGATAGTGTCTTACATGCACCTGTCAATACCAGAATTAAAATTCAAGATGAAGAAAGAATCTTACACTTTAAAGGATGAATGTAGTAGTTACAGAATCAGGCTAAAGGAATCTTGCACGAGTGGAACTGGTATCTTTGTAAGCTGAATGTGGCTGCTGTTAAGGTATAGACTTTTAGAACCATCTGTGTATTTGCTGGTTTATAGAACAGCTGAAAGTCATCTGCTTGGTACTTCCCATATTATTTTTCAGAGTCTGGTGAAAAGATTGCATAGTTTTGGTCCAAAATATACATTTTATCCTTTCTCCTTCATTACTGCCCAAAGCTGTACTAACCTGGTAACAGAGAAACAACCTATTTTTAACCTTTAGGACTTTGATGCATCTATGCTCCTAAACCTCTGGCTTGTCCTAGCTCTAGGTTTATTACTTCACCAGTTGTCCATCTCCACCTCCAAAATATAGTACAGGTTATGTATGTAAGCACAAACTAGACTTTAAAAATATTTCAACAACTGTATTTAATATAAAGCAGATTTCAAAACGTTTTCATCCTTTGCAGGATATAGATACCTAACTCTACTGATATACATAAATTACACCAAATATTTGAACTGATTGAACAAAAGCTATATTAATTTAACACCAGTGGGACACTTAGAGATGGCTAGCAAAGAGAAGTGTAAGATGAAAGGCAATTCATAGGGCTGGATGTGCTGAAATACATGTATCACTGAGATGCATTTATCCCTGATACATGTATCACATGTGTCACACACACGTGAACATTTTCCAAATGAACGTAGATGAAAACAGATTTCTACTGGAAATATATTAGGAGCAGAGGACGGTCTGAAAATATAACACATTTCAAGTACCATCAAAATTTCAAAACCAAAACTGATCACAGAAACTTAGCTTTCTGAATGAACACTTTCCTTCTTCCATAAGAATATCACTATAGTTTTTTTTAGAGTTGGTCACATATGAAAATAGGCAGACTCAGTTTCTGAAGTAGTTTCAGAAGTACTAGACCTGACTGCTCAAGACAATTGTTTCTCTTTAGCTTCTCTTACACACAATGATAAGGGAAAGGTGTAGTCTAAAAACTAGACAAAATTTAATGAAAACTCCAGCAAACCAAAACACTGAATTTCTTGAATTTGCAGGAATTAGAAGCTAACAAAGTGAATTAATAATGGACAGATTTTATGAACAAGAAATCACAACTTGGGAAATTTATCAGCCAATATAGAGCATGAATTAGACTAACAATCTGATCTATCATCAGTTTTAGGAATTATAAGTCTAACTGGTAAAGGAACAACAATAAATTGCTATTTTCTGAAACATTCTCATTAAATAAATTTAACTTATCTAAGGAATGCTTGTGCATATGCTTAATTCCACTTCAACAGTTTCTGCAATTATCATGGTCAGTGCATTTTAAAATGTAAATACTCACAGTGCCCCTGAATAAAAGAAAAACTTTGAAGCTGCAATGGCCAAAAAATGCTCAATAATCTGAAAAACCTGGTTACCACCACAGGATGATTATTCCATACTATTAATGTACATCTAAAAATGTTAGTGATTTTCTCAAAAACCAGTTTAACTATGCCATTTATAATAGGTAAATGATCTTGACATAGTAAACAAAAATCTTTTCTGTGGTCTTTGAATTAAACTTGGGCATTTGTTATCAGCTTCAGGGTGTCTTAAAAATTTCAACATGTGACATGAACATGTAAACCTGTAAAGTCCTGAACATCTAATTTTTAATTAGAAAGGAATTTTCCTTCTTTCTTTCAACAGAAGAATAAAGGTATCAAGATCATATTGTGCTCTAACAGTTCAGGTGAAGAACTGGAGAATCAAGAGAGCAGGATCTTGTTCCTGGTTCTTTGCTGAACTCCAGACGTGAGTGACACCAGAACTGCTGAAACATGGGCGACATGAGTATGAGTATATTCCCTTTGAGTCCAAAGTGGATAGCCAAGCACTGGGCTGGATCATGCCATTCTCCCATGTCTCAACTTCCTATTCACAAAATCACAACAATATTTTTGTGTGGTGTTTTTTTCTGTTTCTTTTTTTTTTTTTTTTTTGGTTTTTTTTTTTTTTTTTTGGTTTTTTTTTTTGGTTTTTTTTTGTTTTTTGTTTTTTTTCTGTCCATGTTGAGATATTCTGTCCTTCTACACCAACTAGCACAATGGGGGACTCAGCTTCACAGGAGCCTCAAGGCATCATTGTGTCACAAATAACAACAGTGACAATAATGCAGTTACCTTAGTTTTGAAATGTCCCTCTCATAGCCACAGGAACTGGAGATCAGACAATACTTCTGCTAGCTAGAGAGAACAGAAAGTGGCACTGGCTTGGCAAGACAAGCTGCTAGAATTATTTGTTGCCCTGGCAGGGTTACAAGCCTTCAGAACAAAACATCCTCTCAACCCCTATAAGCAGTCTGGAAAAAGTAAATGATGTAGGTAGAACTTGTAGTCTTGTGCCAAAGTGCTATGTAGGTGACAACTTTGGATTAGCTCCCACACGCACAACATATATGGTAAACTCCAAATTGTTCTAAGGTGTTAGGTGTTGTAAGAAAATTATCTAGGGATGCAGTTTAATGCTGACAGAGTCCCTTCCACCCCTGCCACAACTGAACATTGCAGAGGAAAAGTAAACACTCCTAGAAAAAGACCTCCCAAACTAGTAAAAAAAAAAAAAGAAATTATTGTCATTTTTATGTGGTTAAACCAAACGAAAGTTATACAAAATATTTTTTTTAAAATTTATTTCTAAAGTACACATTCATCCGTGTGGAAGCATCTCACAACATCTGACACCTGCTTGCACAAAGGGCTGTGAGGCAGCTGTTTATATGTGCCTACAACAGGTTGAATAAATCACATATTACATCAATACTGGCTTCCTCTTTTCCTCTGTCAACCTGTGCATTCTCCACTTGGCTGTAAAGACTGAGAAGTCTGCTCACAGCCCATATATTTCCTCCCTTCCTCTTCCCTTATGAACCTGGAACAGTGCTTGTGGCAAAATTTCCTGTTTCAGGTGTGAAAGGCTTTCTTGAGGCTCATTTAACAAACATGTATTTGGTTGAGTAAATATGCTCAGGATCACATCTTAAATATGTCAGAATGATCTTATGCTCTGAACAGCAGGAAATGATACCATCCACTCTGTCTGGGTAGTACACTTTCTTGCATGAAGCTACAGGACTGAGATGAGAACTCCACAGTCAGTCCTTGACTTATAATCAAAGTCTCAAAGAAAGTGGCACAAAAGCCAAGAATTTAACTACAAGTGATTTTTCATCCAGATTTTAAATTACTCACAGTAAAATGTGACTGCTCCTTTGAAACGAAGTATGAGAGCAAAGACTTCAACCCTGGTGTCGAAACACAGATCTGAGGTCTCTAGAAAGTGATCTCTCTCCTGCTGTGGTTCAATTTGTAATAGAGAGAACATTACAAATACACATATGGTATTCACACACCTCAGAAGAAAAGTGAGATTTAACTAAGCTCTGAAAAAATTAATGCTCTTTATAAAATAAAAAATGAAAATGCAAACTACTTTTAAGTCATCACCAGCAAAACCAGAAAAACAATTCATACTTAAATTGTTCAGTGCCAGCCTGACAAAATCCACTGTACAGTACCCATTGCACAGCATTGCCACTGAGACAAGGGAACTGAACAGGAAAAGTTCCAGAGGACTGTTGTGCACAAGGGAGAATGAGGTGCTTTCTTCAAAAAGTATCTTCCTTAAAGTGAAGGAAGTCCATTAAAGATATGCAGACAACATACATAAGCAGATCAAAGGCTCAGTGGAAGTGCTCTGGCAGGTGACAGAAATGGTCTGCACTCTGTAAATTTACTCATATCAATTAACATTGCAGCTCATTATAGCTGATTGTAGCAGGGATCCAGTATTTATATAATAGAGTTAAACAAAGGAACACAGAGAAGGAACTCAAAAGTCAGAGTACAGAGGGTAAAGGAATTTTCAGCAACTCTACAACCAACAATTCTGATTGCTAGAGTAACCTTATGACAGGCTTCAAGCAATATTTATAATGTTCTGCCTTTTAAAAAACTCTTGCTGTCCCTTGAGTCGGAGTTAGAGAACATAAGTTATTCAGGCAGGACAGAGAAGAGAGTTTGTGTACCTCTGTCAACATTTTGAACAGTGGGAGGATGTGCAGTGGGTCTTTCAGGAGACTTTTGCAGATACATATTATAAAAACCACACAGGAACATGAAAAGGCAGCTTCAGGTTTAGCAGAGAACTTGTTCAAGAATTTGAATACTGGTTAGATTTGGGCTTATGCTTAAAGCAGCAACTTCTTACAAGGATGTTGTTTAATATATTATGTGAGGTAGAAAAATACATCCTTGGTAGGCCTTTCAAGAATGAAACAGTTAACAGGTGAGGAAAAGAGTAAATTGGTGTAAAGGTGGAAAGCTGGTTAAGAAATAATATCGGGAGGTTTGAAGACTAGAACACAAATTGCACAAATTGTACTTGCATTGTATTAAATTGTAACAGGAGATGGCAGAAGCTGAATGATTCAAGTGGAAGAAACACACTGGAAACTAAACCAGAGTGAGTTTGAACTGTACATTGCCCTAAACCTACACTGAAGCAATGCAGAACACAAGAACCACAAATACAATAAATTTTGCAGATCAGTCTAAATGATTGCTTTGCAAAGAAGCAAAGATAAAAATGTCCTGGTTTCTGCTCAGGTAGAGTTAATTTCTTCTCTATAGTTGGTCAGATTCAGTGTGGGAATAAACTGATAACATACTGATATTTTGTTTGCTGCTAAGTAGTGTTCATACCAGCTTAAGGACTTTATTTTGTCTTATGCTCTGCCAATGAGGCAGATCCAAAAATAAATACAAACTGTGAAGGACCATAGCCAGGACAGGTGACCCAAAGTGGCCAAATAGATATTGGACACTGCAGAATGTCATGCCTAATACATAAACTGGAGAAGTTACCTGGGAGGAGGGTTGTTTGGGATGTAGAGATGGGGCTGAGCAGTAGTCAGAAAGTGAGAAATAGTATTGTGCATCTCTTGCTCTTTCTTATTTTTTTTTCCTCCATTCTCATTCTCATTCTCATTCTCATTCTCATTCTCATTCTCATTCTCATTCTCATTCTCATTCTCATTCTCATTCTCATTCTCATTCTCATTCTCATTCTCTTCTATAATTATTATATGTTATTTATGTTTCAATTATTAAACCCTTCTTCTTCTTCCACCCTACAAATCTTAGTTTTGATTATCTTTCCTGTTCCACTGAGGTGAGGGGGTGAGTAAAAAGCTTCATTGTGCTGAGCTGCCATCTGAGCTTAAATCACAACAGACAGTTTAACACAGAGCTTCTTTATGTTGAAAGCTCCCTAGCTCTTTTCACACTGATGCTTTCCATGCAGGACTATGTCATAAGCCAAAACTTTTTTTTTCAGACCTACCTTTACATCAAATGGAAAAACATAGCTATTCCTGAGGAAGACATCAACAACCTTACAGACACCAGAAGACAAAGAAAGAAAAAGCTCACAGGTGAGAAAGATGTGCAGTCAACTGACAATTTTTTATCTGAAATTTCTTCTAAAACTAAACTTTAAAAAATTATATAGTTGGAAATAGATGGCACAGAAATAATATACAAAAGCCTGACTTCACAAATTATAAGATCAATATTCATGAACCATGTGATTTTGTCCCACAGAGTAGCAAGACTCTCCCTAAATCTAAAGAAGCCTTTGCTGAAATGATAAGGACAGGAAAGAAGTAAAGATGTCACTGGACTGGATGGACAAAGCAAGCATATTCATGAATGAAAGAGTGTTCAGATAACAGTGACTGGGTTTCAGTGACTTTGACTCTAGCAAGCCCAAGTTTTATTAGCAGTACTGCCACAAAAACAGCAGATAACATGAGCTTCTTGCTGACCTGGCTGGCAGCATTACAGTGATAATATTTTCCACAGGATGAACTGTTCCTGAACCATTTCACCAGGGCAGAAGATACAAACAGACTGTCTCTCAAAATCAGGCACACACAGTGTTTCTCTAGCTTTTTTTAGCAGGGGAAAGGCTGAACAGTAGAACTTTAGAATATATATATATAACTATACGGCATTGTGATTGAACTCAGGAAACTCACGTCTGCTTACATTCCCTTATGTTCTGCTTTGAATTCCCTTCAATGTCCTTCTTGCAACATACTGTTTAAAAGGCAGTAAGAGTTTTGTTACAAGGCTGTATCCAGAATAAGTATTTTACACTGAATTTTACATTTTGTATTTATAATGAGGGACCATTAAAAAAGACCAAAATATGTGTCCACAGCAATCTCATACAGGGCAACCCCTGGTGCCAACACAGCCTGGGGGATGAGCAGATGGAGAGCAGCTCTGCTGAGGACTTGGGGCGCTGCTGGAGGAAAGGCTGGACATGACCCAACAATGAGAACTCACAGCCCTGAAAGCCAAGTATGTCCTGGGTTGCATCCAAAGAAGGGATGTCTTTGTGTGGGCAGCAGGGGAGGGAGGGGATTCTGCCCCTCTGCTCTGCTCTGGTGAGACCCCAGATGCAGTGCTGCATCCAGCTCTGGGGTCCCTGCACAGGAGGGACATGTTGGAGACAGTCCAGAGGAGGCCATGAAGATGACTGCAGGAATGCAAAAATTCTACCATGAGGGAAGGCTGAGAGAATTAGAACTATTCAGCCTGGAGAAGAGAAGGCTTTGGTGTGACCTAATCACAGCCTTCCTAGTACCTGAAGAGGGCCTACAAGAAAGATGGAGAGAGACTGTTTACAAGAGCATGTAGTGACAGGAAAAGGGAATTGGCTTCAAACTGAGAGTAGGTGTAGATTAGATATTAGGAAGAAATTCTTTACTGAGGGTGGTGAGACACTGGCACAGATTTCCCAGAGAAACTGAGGATGCCCCATCTCTGCAAGTGTTCAAGACCAGGTTGGATGAGCAACTTGGTCAAATGGAAGTTGTCCCTGCCCATGGCAAGGAAATACATGATCTTTAAGGTCTTTCCTTTTTACTTTGTTTTTTGAGATCCTGAAACTGTGACCAATAATATATTTATTAGCTCACTCACTCTTCTCTATTAAAAGATGTTTTTTTCATATTGACTTTCAAAGATCCAAACATGCAGGTGCACCTTACTTAGAGTGAGTAGACTCTAAACTCATGTTATAGCCCCATATTAAAGTAGTCAGATTCATGGAAGTATCAAATGGTTCTGACTCGATGGAAGGAAAAATTCTATTCAAACTGTTGGTATCATAGAAGTTATAATGTAGGCAAACTTAAAGGTATTAAAACAGGTAGCATCTCCATCCTAACTGCTATATCTACATAGATTTGTGTGTAGAATCCACATACTGCAGAATGGCTACTTAACACACTTCTCCAAATTTTCCTGAGTGAGAAACTGGCTTCTTAGAACTTGAAGAAAATAATGACTTAAGACAATACAGTTTACTTCCTCATGGGAAGGGAAATGAACTTGTTTGATGCACCTGAAAATCTCTGTTCAGATCAGAACAATATAAGCATTATAATTAAACAAACAAACAAACACACTTCCATACAATATAGTTACAATATTACAAATCTGTGGATCCATTGTGTGGTAATTAAATGCACAACAGACCTCTGTGTAAGTGCTTCAAGTGTCTCCCAAAGCTGTGAATGACTAAGACTACTACTACTAACAGCTGGTTAGAATATACATCATCTTAGTCACAATTCTAATAGATAATTGCACATTGAAGATGGAAGTTTAAGGACACAAATAGGTCTTGCTGTGCTTCAGGAGATGTGACAGACCTACTTGGCAGACAGAGAATTCATACTTTAATCAGTCTGACTCCTTTAATAGTTGCTTAATGCACTCGAAACTGAATGGAAGTGAGGGCACCTTCTTCATTCATTTCATGTGTGAATCTTTCTGATGACAAACTATGTCACAAAACTGTACAATATATTTGCAAGAAATAGGACCATTTTCTTAAACATATCTTTTAGTCCATAAAGGTTTATTGGTTGAAAGCACTGGGTATTCCTCAGACTCCCACAAATTACTTCAGCCATACTGTAAGTGGAAGATATAATGGTGTTGTTAATGTCACTCCTTTTTAAAGGAAGTAAAGATGCACTGTAAAATCAGCCATTTATAAGACCCTGTAGCTTGTTTCATATGTTAATGCTGGAGTGAAAAAGTTAATCCTCCTCATTATGCTACAAAATGTTTGACTTCATATGTGGCAGACAATGAAAGACACACCTCTTTTGCTGCTGTTGGGAAAGCTTTTTTGGGGAACAAAATCCTGCTGCTCAGGCAGTAAATTAATACTCAAGAAGACTGAATTTAGAGAAAAAATGAGGAGTAGAAGCTAACATAAGAAACACTTGAGTAAGATGGTATTTGGTCAAAATACTGAAAAATATCAGGTGGCAGTGAGTCCTAAATTCTGGCATAAGTGAAGTGAAAGGCTAGGAGAAGAGGACTGTCCTAAAGTGATGAAACACACAAAATTGACTGTGCTAGAAAAAAAAAGAGAAGAGTAAGTCTGCTCTGCAGAGGAACTCAGTAAGTCCCTAGCATGAGTTAAGCTAATGCTCATTCCAAACCAAGCTATAACAAAAATGTGTTAGGGCATGGCAAATTTGCTTCAACACAAGGTGTACTAACTTGGAGAAAATTGTGAACTGGAGATCTGTGTAGAGAAAAATAATCTATCTAGCTATACAGTATTCTGATAAAGAAGTGTGATTTATCACTAAAAGTACGAAGCAAAACTAAATTGTGATTGCACTCTAATATTTTGTGAAGATAATAGTCTGATGGGAATACAAGCTGAAATGAAGGAAAATGTCTCTTAGTGCAATCCTACCTAATGAAGGAAACATCTTATTATTTAAAGAAAACAAAATGGCTGGGGACGACCCTTGAAATTTTAGATTAGAAGAGCTGGAGGCACGGTGTGATGGAGGCTCCAGAGCACCTCTGACCCTCCAAAACTGCAAGTGGCTTTGCTTCACATTGTGATGTGACACACATGGCTGAAAAGGGTCTCCTTGGGGACTTCACTATAACTAGCTGAGTAAAGGACACTGAGGAGCCAGAGAAAACAACCAGAGAGAAGGGAAAGGCACACTATCACACACATCCTGGACAATCTCTTGGGAGCTGGAAAGGGTGCAAAGCAGGAGATTATATTATGGACAAGAGGAAAGAAAATGAATGCTTTTAGGTCACAGATCAGTATGTTTTAAGGCCAGGGTGGTATTACAGTGTGGGGGTAGGCATGCAGGTAACGCAGATAGGAGCATAGCAGAGCCACCTAGGGAGGACAGCTTGTTTAGACATCCCTTTATAGGTCTGTGTCTAGCATAGTAAAGCTAGGGAATAAATGACATTATGATTCCCTCATCAGGTCCAAGAGTTCTGTCTAAGACATCTCTCAAACTAAAGGCTTCAAATAAGGGTGAATCTACCATGTGTGACAGCATATCTGATTCTCCAACCTCTTCCTCCGCAATTCAAGCTGTGTTCTGCGAACCCAGGAGTCTCTGTGGGCTACATCTTAAGAGGCTCTCAAAGACATTCTCAATGCACTTCAGCTAAAAATAGACCTAAATGTGTCCCATTTAAATAATATGTCACTTGTTTGTGAGAATTTGAAAACCTCTGTGTCACAAAAAGACAGTAAAACCATCTTTGCCTCATTAATGCTTACTCTAACTTACAAGTTTGAAAAAAAACCCAAACTGCAAGAACTGGTAGTTCTTGATAATAAGAAGAACTGGTAACCCCTGCCAGTAAGGCTGTAGTGCAGGATCTGTAGCTATCATGACTTATAGACCTTTTAACCCTTTTCATTAACTAGATAGAGATGCTCTAGTATTTCATCCTGCCAATGCAAATCACATCTGCATTGACACCCTTCCACACACAGGTCACGTTTAATGGATTAGAGAAAGCTCTGTCCCTTTCACACATATTGAATTAATTTTAGATTGCTGATGGGAGCATACCTTACACTAAGTCTGACCTATCACCAACCTAATGCATTGAAAAGCTTGTTGAATTTTTAAATCCTTTGTAGTTTAATTTTAGTTGGAAATAGAGCAAAAAAATGACAATACCACATTTACCAAATAAACATTAAAATAATAACAGGTGATTAATCATAAAACATTAATCAAGCCGACACAGAACAAAAGAAAAAGAAAGAGAAAAGAAACAAACTATGCAATGAGATAGAGCCCAGACTAACTCGGACAACTTTTACCTTTTTGGTCAGGTATCAGAACCATTCAGATGGTTTCCTATCTTTTCTTGCAAACCACAGAGGCTTGAAATGGTAAAGGGTGAGTGCTGGGGTGAAATTGTGTGCTATTCCTAGAACCATCTGCTTTTTCTTCTTCTTTTTTTTTTTTTTTCCTTCATTTTGTGAAATTCAGCTGTTGTTTGTTGCACAGAAATAAAAGTTCAGTTTTGAAAATATTCACGAACAAAGCTGTAAAACTTGCCTGCAATTTCCTCCGTTTTCAGCCATCTGGTTTTCATTGCTTTGATTCTCTCTTCACTACTCCATACATGTTTACCGAATCTTTTCAACACACATTGACCAAATTATTGAGCAGTTATAATTAATAACAGAGTTACAGCATTCTCTTTCACCCCTTTGGTAGAGCTTGCTGGCTCACCATGAAGTGCTCATGCTGTTGCTCTTATAAACAAGAGCAATTATATTTGATTAGATGATGACTGCCTCTGTAATTCAGGCTGTGGAGGCTGCAGAAAAGACACATTTTGGATGTGAGACATTTTGTTGTTGAAAACAGCCAAGCTAACATTGAAACAGGGTTCTTCTAATTGTTTTTTTGGTAATTTAGAATACAAACATAGCAATTAGCATAACTGAGTGATCTTCCCTTTTGTTTATTTTTTTACTTAGAGAAGAAACTTCTTGACATTGAACAGCTATTCTGAGTTTACTTTTGGAAGACTGTGCTCTTCTCAATTATTTCTATGTAATTCTTCAAGTGGTACAGCTTGACTGATACAAATTAAGTAACTGAATGACTGAATTAAAATTGTCATAGTCTTCATTCCTCTCTTTCTTGTAGAAAGCATGCTGGCTCTCCTAGCACATCAAAACAAGCTATATCCTTTTTCTAGGAATATTAAACTATGTTAATGACAACAAATTTTACTCTGTAAGTATTGTTGAAAGTCAATTATTAGCTCCCAACTTAGCGATCAGCTCTGCAGTGTTTCCCATTTTCTTAATTCAGTTAAAAATGAGAAATTTTTTTACACTATTTGCCAGGAGAAAATGGTCTGGACTCTTTCTGCTATTGTTCTTGAAGCAATAACCAAAAAGCTCTCAAAATCTGAAACCCGAGGAGACTCAGCTGGGATTTGAATATGGAGGAAATCTTCCAATTTTTTGTGTGCAGCTCTTCCTGATTCTTGATCTTTCCTCTGTAAGAATTTTAGGTATGGGGTTTTTCTGACTCCATACTGCTGTGAATATCTGAAGACGGATTTCTGTGGTTTAGTTTTTGTCTCTCTTCCATGTACTCAGAATAGTAACGTGCTAAGATATTAAGCCAAGATTCCAAAGAAAATTTCAAAGCATTCTCAGCTGCTGTACAAGCACCATCACCTCTCAGTTTTTTCATAAATGTGAAGAATATTGCCAGTATATTCTTTTACCATATTCTGCCCCAAGACACACCAGGGCAATTAGGGATTGAAAAGGTTGGTGATACCATAGGCTCATTTCAAGTATTCAGTGAGTAATGAAGTTTTGTAGTCTATCCACACCTATTTTCAGCAAGGAGCAAAATGAAGAGTAGCAGTACAGATCCTTTTAGTATCATTCTTCTAAAGTGACCAAAAGAAAAAAAGATGGATCAAAACCAGAATGAAATTACTCTTTGCCTACTACTTCCACAACATCTTTCTTGCCTTCTGACCCACCAGGAAGGCTGATGAGATTCTCTAGTTCAGTGCTTTTGTCTATCTACAGCAAAACAGCTAAAACTATTGTTTGCAGCTCACATCACTAACCCTCTGAGAGGCTACACAGCAGCCTCACATGTAACCAAAAATGCTTGCAGCAGAAGAACATTATGTTTTGAAGTTCTAACATTTAAATGTTCTCCCTCTACAGCTAAGCAAGATCTTTAATGGTATTAAATTTTAGACATAAGCATTGAATTCAAAGTATGATGTGCTGTTTAAGATCAAGATATGTTGCTGGAATAATTTCTCTAAATATATTAGGAGAGAATTTTTGTTCTCTTGGGCAAGACTTTTCAGCCTTTTCTTCATGCTGGGGACAGTATTTCCTTCCCTACCAAGACATCCATCACCATCTCAGTTGCCTTTTCAGTGGAATGCCTCCACTACCCACAACAACTGCATGCTCCAGCAGTCACTTGCACATCAAGAATATTTTAGGAAAGTGGTTTTTATTATTTTAGCTTCTGTTAATGCACTTAAGCAGCTGGAAAACAGAGCGGAGAGCCAACACTGTGAGACCAGCCAGCTCTCTCTATAAGTCATCAACAAGAGCTCTGGGAAGTATCAATGGTTCACAGATTTTGGAAACTCCTGTCGAAGAGATCAAAGTTCACAGCCACAGCATATTATAATTTTTGGACATGTCAGTGGGTAGAAATACCTTCATCAGCATACATCAGGACATGATTTTAACATAAATTTCCATCAGAGTCCTGGATTAAAATTTCTTGAATTAGAATTCTGAAGTATCTTATGATTTAAATAAGTAGAAAATCCTAATTTAAATACACAATCCTTTATTTTTCATTAAAAAAAAAGTATTAAAGTGGCTGTAAATAATGATTATAAAGCAAAGATTTTTATACACTACCTGTTTCATTGTATTTAACACAGTGACATTGGTAGGTGTAGCACTCCAGAAACTTGAAGGAAATAAGGTAATTATCCTATCACAGCCTGCCTGGGAGACACATCAACTTGCCTTGTTGCCTCTCTTTCCATTAGCATGCTGCCTGCAGTCTGCAGACCCACCTGCTCTGGCCAGAGGAACTGTTTTGCAGAATATGTGCTGCTCTTCATCCTGGGCCTGCAGACAGGCAATTTCCTCCAGACTGAGGGGGCTTCAGGAGAGAAGTTGTGTGTACAGGGGAGAGAGTAATTTCCCCTCTTCTCAGTTGCAGCCCTAGGGGTGGATTAAAGCTGCCTAGTCTTCCCCCTCTGCATCAATCCCCTTTCACTCGTGCTTCACAGGCTGATTCTCACCCACAGAGTGATCCTCTTGTAACTCATGGAGGGAAATGCATACCTGTGGCTGCTTTAAACTAGCTCCACTCTGGTATCAAGGCTACCACAGCACTATGGATAGTCACACAGATTAATCCAAGGAGTATTTATGCAATAACTCAGATAACCCTTGTAACAGAAGTCACATAAATACTGGCCTACATGAGTGTGTTTGTTTTTTCTTAACTACTGAGTACTTATTTTTCATGTCAGAATTGGTTGATCAATCTTCTACCATGCATTCACATCAGCAGTGATACTTCTACCTATGAATTACCATGAGAGTTCCACCTACAAAGTAATTTTCAAACATTTATGTAATATTTGTGTCTCATCTGCAGTAATAAAGGCAATTTAACAAAGTTAGGGATGCAGTATCCTCATAAGCAATACTTGTAATTCTTTGGTAAAGAAATTTCAATCTATTTGTCTCTACTTGCCACAAATTCAAAATCCTGATTATCAACCAAACTGTTATTTATGTCCTTATTGTCATTTCATGCTGGCTGTCTTTGATTTGTAATGTGAACCTTCTCCATGTATCCCAATCTCCTTTTATTCATAACAACACACTTCTCTGTAGCCTGTTGTCTTATAAACCATACATACACCATACTCCAAGGTATATGTACCACCTGGACAGCACTGAGAGTTTTAAATAGTCCAAAGTTATAGATCAATGTATTTTAAATCTGCTGAAGTGTCACAATGGAGTAAATGCACCTGTGTAGAGCTGGGAAAAAAGACACTATGTATACAGTACATCTTACAGACTTGACAGGTCCTATTTAAATAAACCATAAGAATGTCATAACAGCTATTTTCTGTTGTCAAGGGTGCAGATGTGAATCTCTGCAGAGAAAGATCTGCTTTCATCTGGTCATGCTTGTGGAAACTGCCTGAGGCCAGGGACAAGCAGGTTCTGCAAAACCTTTTCTGAGAGGGGAGGTTGGAGAAGTCTCTTTAAACATGACAAAACTCTGGGTAAAGTTAAGCCAATCCACAAACTGTCTGCTCGAAGGACTTGGCAGAGGCAAACAGTCTGAAGTTTGCCCTTTGTCTTACTGCTGCTTTGTACTTCCTGGCCAATATGGCTGTGGCAGGAAGAGGATGTAAACTTCTGCAGTCTAAGTCATGCTTGAGGGTGTGGCTCCAGACTGAAAGGAGAAAGAGTTTGGGGTCACTTAAAGCCATGCCTACCTTGGGGGGCAGGGGTCCAGGCTGCAGGCCTTCAGCAGCCGTGGAGGACGACGGCTGCTGACACAGAGGGCTTCCTCTGCCATCTCCCTGGTTTGTTTGTTCAGACAGGTCACCACAGCCTCCTGGACACCTGCACAAAACAAAGAACGGTCACAGGCAGCTCTCCAGCTCTCCCAGGCCAGGGCTGCAGCCCGTGGTGACTCCCAGCCTCGGGCTGCAGCCCCAGGGCAGACTGGTCATTGCTTTCAGCCTCTCTAAAGGTTCCTCAGTGCTGCAGTGAACAGTCCATAGTTCATTCACTGCTCACCTCCCTGGACAGAAAATCATTCACCGCTCTCATTTTTTCATTTTGCATAAAGTGCAATGATGCGCTTTATTTTTCAGGCCAAGCAGGCTAAGGTGTGGAGATGGCCAAGGCTTCCATATGCTATATTTTAACCAAGAGAATGACTTCCACACATGCAAAAGCAAAGTAAAATGTGGCCAGGCAATTCAGCTGTTCTCAGTTTACTCTTCTGCATCCATGGGCCTGCACACAAACTAAAGACACAAGGCTGCAGAGTACATCTGAGAGCTGGGAAAGAACAGTAGCTGTTGGGACAGAGAGAAACTGGAAGATTTGGTTACTATGGTTTAACTCAGAAATTCACTATTAAGTCCAAAATCCTTATGTGGTCTATGGAATACCAGTTACTCTTACTTTTCCTATGATAAGGGATATCACAGGCTTTTTGGATCACAAGATGAGAAAGCTCGAACATCAGGGATTGCAAAATTACATGCCACAGGGAAGAGGATTGCATGAGAAAATTTCCCCATGGATAAAAGGGGTCTGAGAGGGGTCTGAGGATAATAATTGGCCTGAACTTCCTGAGAATCTAATCCACAGTGACTCAAATAAAATGAAAGTATGCTTTTTACATTCATTCTTGTGTCCTGAGTTAGGAAAAGATCAGCTGAACTCCCAAAAATTACATCACAGTTTCAAAAACAACCCTTTTCCAAAACATCTCACAATTTTTAAAAGACACTAATGTGAAGGTAAAAAACCCAAACCAAAACAAAGTGTGGTAAGACCTTAAAAACCTCCAAAACCAGTGCCACAGAGATAACAATATCTTTTGGTGTTTCTAATGCCACAGCACACGTCATTTAGTCAAAAAATGATTTTATATCCTTCAGGAAAACCGAAGTGCTACATAGCTAGCTGATCATAGTAGTTCCTGTATTCTTGATATTATTCACAAATTCATTCACCCTAATCTCACTTTAGGCTGAGACCCCCAGAAAAGAGGCTTGTTAACCATTTTATTTTGGCTGCTATGTGTGTAAGCCTACTAAGGTCATGGCTATGACACAAGACTATGCAGTGTGCCTCCTGTATCCCAGGTACTGAAAACAAAGAAAGAAATTAGACAGTTTTGGACATGGACACCAACATCAAAATTACCAAAGTCTCTATTGTCAGCCAATGCTGTTGGGGGTTTCCTTCTTTACAAGGTGGCCCCATATTTTAAATTTTGCTATTCAAGTCATCTCTCAAAAGACTTAAGAAAAATTGTAAAATCGGTAGCCTATTGAAAAGATAGAACAAATGGTAGTGATTTATATCTAGGAGAAGAAACTTTCAAAACTTATATATATGAACAAGATGTTCACTTCTCTATCATGTTCATTATTAGTCTAGCTCCATCATTTTTCTGTTGAGCATGTAATCATATTGTGTGCAGCAAATGCAGGGATATGGATTCTCCAGAGTGGAATACTCCTGGATGAAGAACAGAGGTAGTTCTCTACCTGATGAGGTAGAGAAAAATGGCACTGTGCTCAAATTACTGGTCTCTGTTTTGCATGGAACATCTGTGCAGGCCAGACATCAAGACCAATTTGATGAAGCCAGGAAATAAAGGACTGCTGATCCAGGGGTATGGAAACCATGAAAGTATTTTTCCAAACTCTGTGGAAAGAAACCACTGATTCCTGCCACATGCTGTTTGACATCTTTCTGTTTGCTAGGCATACAGCTCACTCACCTTCTGTATGTCCTTCTCAAACAAAATTTTGTAAACTGAGTATACTTCCACAGCTTCTCCTCCCTGCAGGGTGTCACTGATGAGCTCTTGACCAATTATTATCAATTTAACACTTTTCCATTGTCTCTTTCAATGTTGAATACTGAAAAATGATGACTATGAGGTCTTGAATTCAACTTTTTTGCCATTTTTCATTTTGATGATTTTATGTTATCAAATTCATATAGCCAAGCTCTAATACTATTGTTCTTCAATTTTCAGGATCCAACCAGCCCTAAACCTCCCAGTAAGTTCATTCCTCATGCTTATTTCTCTCACCAAAGTAATCTCTGATTGCAGTTCCAAAAATTCTTGTTCATACTACATGCACTCTGTCTACTAAAATTCCTTTTTTCTTTGAAAGGTCCTGGCAGGACCAGTAATCTGCCTGACAGCATAGATATCAAAGAAAAAGGTTCCTATCTGAATATAATTGCTGGAATGTTAATTGAAAGTTTTTGGCATTAATAGCTTGTGCCAGGAAGCAAAAACAAAAACAAAATCAAAACACCACAAAGCAAACAAACAAACAAAAAAATCTGGCTTCCTCCACCAGTAAAAACAGTAAAAATGTGATCAGAATCACTTTCTTTAGCTTCCTCCTGAATCTCACACTACAGTGTCACAGCATAGTGATAACAATTGTCCCTCTATTTTTTGATAGGTCAATGTGGAAAATTATTATAAGCTTTAAATTAGGATAAGTCATTGAAATTTTAGAGACTATAAAAACTTTTGATCATAAATCAGAAGTTCCACAGAGAAAATTAAAATAGGTACATGAATTTCAGGAAGTTCATTTGCCAAGTAATTTAATTCAAATTAAATTATTTACTGCACAGTATTATTAGAACAAAAGCTGCCTGCTTTAAAATTGCTTTCCTTGGAAGAAAAATAAACCAGTTCTCAATAGGAAATCACAGTATAAAAATGTGTAATGGTGGGATGTGAATCTAGGCAGTTTAAGTTCACTTTCAAACACCATCAAATGAGAATTTCTGTGTTTATATCTAACAGGATAGAATCATTGTTACATGATATTTGATGACAGCTCTGGGAAATGAAGCCACCAGCAGCAGACTGTATGACTAACTCATTCCTTCTGGTTGCTGCTTCTGGGAGGTGAAAGGTTACTTCAGCATCTATCCAGTTTCTTCTCCCAGGACTCTAAAACCAATGAAATTACTTTGACCAGTCTTGCACCTACAAAAATACCTGATTTAGCATCTGCTAATCTGAAAAATTTGGAGTTGATGTCAGACTAAAAGAAATCTTGACTTAAATTTTTTTGCTGACAATTGAAAGAGATTAAATTTATAAAGAAAAATGTCTCCTAAAAATCAGTCTCTGTGAGTTACATTTGAAAAATACAAACATAATCTCTCTATTCCAAGAAATTACTTCTAGGAACTGTTCAGGTTTTGGTAGTCAAAGTGTGATAAACTGTTACTGTTCACCAGTAACCTCAACACATGACACACACTCCTGTAGTATCAGTGTTTGTTGCCACTTAGCACACACTAGTGTCACTATTTTTTTTTTTGTGTGTAGGAAACAAAGCAAAAGTGCTAATGGTCTGACAGCTGTGAACTGCTCTAAACATTGACTACCAAAAGCACACCAAAAGTAAGCACAGTTTGCGTTATTTTCTACAACCTGTGGTTTTCAAGACTATAACTGATTACCTCTGAATCTGTACAGATTATTAACTCATAAAATGCTGAGTTGTTTTCAGTTCTATAGTATATATTTTGCATTTTCCTATACTAATCCATTCTTAAATTGCCTGAAATTTGTAAAGTAAAAAGACAAGAGCTGGAAAAACGTAGGTTTGATTTAAAAAATACTGGACTGGATGCATTTCTCAGAACAAGTTAGATAAAATGATGGGGAAAAAAAGGATATTGGAAATGTGTGCTAATGGTCTACAGTATGTGCAACCTGAGAACTTGATTAACTTTGAGAAACTACAATTGCCAAGCCTGCTCATTTTAGACAGCTGCATCATTAGTGACATTTTGCCATAAGTTTTCTTTTGCACTGGGATTGGAGCTGATGTCCCTTATTGATAAGAGTTAGGGAACGGCTGAGCCTTTAAAATATCCATTATTAACTTCAGCTGCTATGGGAAAACAATTTACTTCTACATGTTTTTACAGAGCAAACCAAGAGATAAGAACTAAAAATGATATGTGATTATTAGCATTAGCATAACCAGACCCCTTTAACATTTAGCTTTTTAGGGTAACTGCCTTTGGGTATTCAGATGATGCAGGAAACAAAAATACATGATAAATTGAGCACTCTTAGTGACTGTCTGAGCACAGAACTAGGAAGACCTGGGCTAAAATATGTTGTGCACATGGGATTTTTTGCATTTCTTATCCATGCCTTTTCAAATATGTTTGGACTCAACAATCTTAAAGTTTTATTTCCTTCCTAAATGTTTCCATGATTTCTAACTAGCCACAGCAAAGCAGAGTCTATAGGTATTAAGTGCCAAGTACGCACTTGAAGAAGGAAAGCAAATCCAGCAGAGAAACATTTTGCACCTACCTCCTCCACAGGACTCTGAGCATTCTGTAAAGCCTTCATACTCCCAGTCATAGAGCTCATCAAACTCCTGCGAGCTGCCATACAAAAGCCGAGTCTCCTCTGGGGTGTGCTCAGTCGCCTCCCCACTGCAGGGACCACTGTAACAGGCTCTCTGAGACACAGGCTTGGGACCTTCACACTCATCAATGGGCAGATCAGCCACAGACTGAGAGAAAGAGAGCAGCACCTGGCATTTCACAAGCCGCATCTGGCTGCCCACTCCACAGGTGACACTACAGGTGGACCATGCCTCGGGAATAAACCTGTGAGGGGAAGACAGCAAGGCAAGTTATGTCCACAAATTGCCAGGGAAGCAAAAGCAGGATAGTCCTACCCAGGCCAGATTTTATTTAATGAAAAAAGAAGTACTTCATCTCATCATATATTTATTTAAAAACACATGTAGGGGGTTCTATTGACAACTCAGTGGCGGGTCTCTTCAAATCCAAGAAGAAAGATAAATTCTTATAACACCCACCTTGATCCTAAAACATCTCAGTGCAAGGCATCCAGCAATCTTCCAAAGTGCCCAATGCACATGATGATCCCACTAGCTACCTCTTGCAAGTATCAACCTAGATAATCTTAGCCTTAGTTGTTAATTTTATTTTGCTAGTAAGTATTGAGCAGGCTGATGTTATGAAATAATTGCAGGACTACATGGAAAATAATTTCAATTAGCGTTCTTGTGTCACAGCAACTCTTTTTGAGTCTTAATTTGAAGCTAGCTAAAGGTGAAGAGAATTCATAATTTCTTCAGCTTTTTTGTTGTTTGTTTTCTTTTTCTTTTAAATTTTAAAATTTAAATTGAATGAAATTTTAAACAATTTAAATAAATTAAAAAATTATTTTCCTAGGACATTTAACTTCCTTTCCCTAAAAAAATCCCAAACCCAACAGTGTTTAATTTCTATTGTGGATTTGTTTATCTGTTGCACTTGTCTTACTTATCTTACTGTAACCCTTATATGCTCCAAATTTTTCCTCCTGGAAGTCCATGAATATTTTATTAAAAGCACTTTGCAGCTGTCATTACAATAAAACGGACTGAATTTAATCTCTCATTATTTTCCTCGACAATGGAATAATTTCTCAGTTTCTCTGTGCTGTCACTGCTTTTTCAGTTGAAGCTGGACTAGCCTTTTACACAAAGCTGAAGTCTAAGATTCAGGTTCAACTCTATACCACATCATTTACTTTGTTGCAGTAATATAACACATCTTGTTTCGCTGATCTGGTTGTTGAACTAAGCTGACTCCTAAATCTATCCATAAACAATTGTTCTGGGGCACTCACTCCATAACCTGCAATACTATGCTTTAGTACCTGATGTCAGTGGGGCACTAAAGTTATGAATGCAGGGTAATTTAGATAGCTTTATCTGACTGTCTTGCCCTCTCCATTGGCCATTCTTCCAAACTTTCTGACACAGGCAAGCTCTAAGGCAAGGGCTGTAGCTGTACTTCAAGGACTAGAACAAAAGAATGGACAGTTGGATAAGGCACCGATCCTTGCTGAACCTCACAGGAATAATCCCTGTTGATAACATTTCCTCATAAAAGTAAGTGTTTGGAATCTGACTGCTTCTGCAAACTCAGCTTTTGGGGTATATTTTTCAAGGAAACCTGGCTGTCACTGACACTACTCCTCTTCCTTTGGTCTTTATTTTGGCAGGCCACACCAGAGTTGCACAGCTTTGCCCAGGGCTGAAGGCAATACGCCTGTCTGCTATTACCATGGTCTGGGGCTCTAAAAAACTAATTTCTTACCTTGGGAAACCTATGAACAGTTTTGACAGGAAGAAAAGGAAAATTTAGTTTTATGATCAGCATCTTTGAAAATACTTTTACACTCCTCTCCCTTTCATCCACTGCCTTTCTCTAGTTGACAAAAGGATTCTCCCTTCATGCTGAAGTTAAAAAAATCCAAAACCTAAAAGGGAAGCTAGTTTTTTCCCAGGATGTATATATCAGGATCCCTGCCTGGGACATCACAGTCTTTTGGAATAAGGAGTGTGTATCTCTTTACCCAATTTTTGTGAGTCTTTATAACATCTGTCACTTTTAAACCCAATATCTGCTGCTACCACTATACAGTGAAAGTAACAGAAAGGAAATAAATTAATTGCAGATATTATGGTAAAATTTGTAAATATTTATCATACTGCTAACAAAGTCTGTGAGAATTCTTTAAGGAGCAAAGCTTTTGGGAAACCAATGATGCAAACTGATTCAATTTTCCTACTCTTAAGACATTTTAACTTAAAATATCAGTCTCGTTTCCAAAATTATATCTTTCATTTTGAGAGGGTTATACTCTTTAGCACTACAGGTGGGCCACTGTAAGACTGCAGTTGCTATAATTCTATTTTGATACATAAAATCTCCTGTCAGAGATTAAGCAGTTCAAATCAGCCACTGTGACTTAGATATTTTGACTAGTTGAAATGTACAGCTTCTTAACCTGGCAAACTGGAAGGTTGAAACCCTAATCAGATTATGGAAAAAAAGGTCCTGGTCTTCATCAGAAGCTGTCTTCCTTGTATTATTGAACATTAAATTGTTGTATAAGTTTGCTTTGTTGAAGACCTGCTGTACTCCAAACCAAAAGTGAGGATATTCTGCGAGGTATTAAAATTTTCCATTTAGAAGAACAGAGATGCTTCAAATACTTGGAATATTTACACATTACACATATTTATCATGCACATAAACATGGGAAAAAAGGGAGAGGACACAAACAAAAAGTGAGAACATCACCAAAGAAGACTGGATCCTTTTTGAAATGAGGCTTGATCTATAAATTCCACATATTATATTATTTTACCTGAATCAGCAACTCATAATGGAAAAAATAAAACACCTTCAGGAAATGGTACTTTTTCAGCTATCTAGGCCAATTTCTACATTTCAAGTGCTAACTTTGGAAATGTGATTTAATTCTAATATAATTATTAGCTGATAAAGGGAAAATTAGCAGAATCAAAAGAATTAAAAACAGAAAAAAAGAGCAGAAATTCAAGATAATCCCGCAAAGAAATCTCCATTTAGCAATTGTCATTAAAAATAGAAAATTTATGTAATGTGAATGTCTAACATAGATTTTTGCAATGTTTCTGAATGTTCCATTATCCTAACATCAGAAAATTATAAACGCTTTCAAATATATTTGTGTTGTCATTAATGACAAATGTTGCCAAATGGTGGGGGCAGTTCATGGATTTGAAGTTATTTGTCCTGCATATAGCTCATCTTCCACTGCTCAGCATCAGGTTTTTCTGTATTTTCTCTGAGCTACTTGGAAAATGGAAGTAGTGGAATAGATATGCTGAGAAGAAGTATTTTAGAAAATGGGAAATGACTGAGGTGTTTCAGTTGTCATTCCATATTGTTTAATTGAATCCCACTGTAATAATTGTCCCTCTAATAACAATAAACAAGACAAAGGCAATAATTCATTCCTTCAGCTAAGGATTGATGTAGATTCCCCTCCATACAGCAACATATATGTAACTGGGGAAGTCAGAAGAGAAATAAGAAGACAATGTCACTGCTCAACAGTGGGGGACCTTTCACAGCAGGTCAGGGTTCAGCATCCTGGGTTCAGGATGAGACCACGGAGAGCTCTGCCAAGTGTTTCAGAGATTTTCAAAACTCTTGATGTACAGCCTCTTCTGTCTAGGACTTGGGTTCCCATATTATGTGTTATGAAGAAAAGCAAGTCTACACATACTGGTGTGCTTTGAGCTATGGAGGAAAATAACTAATTTTCTTCACTGCTATATAATTACATATTGACCTTAATTTTTACTGCTTAATGTTTTTTTTGTTAGCTGTTTTTTTTCCTCTTGCTTCATTTGTTTGCTCTGAACCACCACTTGTTAAATCCATGGCTTAGGTAATGTCTGAGGTTTTGAAACATGCACATACCAGTGGGACTGAGTGTTCTAAAGCAGAGACAACCATCTATCAAGGTATGTAAACTCAGATACTACTGGTGATATGAAATGTTCAGGGGCTTGTTTGAGGGCTTGGGAATTTTCCATGATAGATCCAGAACTGAGCACAGACTTCCAGACTTCTTGTGTTGAGCTGAAATGCAAACCTGTCCTTTTCCTCCAGGAAACATCACCTTTCCACAGATTTTAAGGCATGGTAATACCAAAAGATGCTTCCACAGAGCATTAGATAGCTGCTGGTGTCGTTGTTCAGAGATGTGGAACAGTGGTCATTACCACTTATCAATAAAATGCCAGGCTCCATCTGTAGGAGTATTAACACTGGAGGCAGCTGCACAGGTCCAATTCCAATCAGAGTGATTACATTCTGTCCCTCCATAGTTTCTTTTAAGTTGTTTGAATATGATTTTCCTTCAGATTTGTGTCTTTATTCAATGCTGTTGGTGCTTTTCATTCATTGCTGCCTTTCTCCACAGGGAAAGATAACTGTTTGTCCTGTATTGTTAATACACACAAATCCTAAGTATTTGTGACTGTGCATAGTCTTTGAACGAGTAGTTAGAAATAATTTCCTAATGTGTGGCTGCTGCATCACTGACCTTCCCTTTGACCAACCACATATATCACATCTTAATACAAAGAAGTTTCCCTACACCTTGCTCTTCACTACATTAATCTAAAGTGGACAAGCTATGGCCCAGCAAATGAAGTTATATATGTCCTCACTATCCTTTTTTTGGCAATCCAACCATCATAACATGCTTTCTTGTAGAAGTAAAACTGCATTAGGAAGTTTTAAACTTACTGACTAACCTGTGAATCAGGTACAAAGAACATGATGGAAATTGTGCAACAAGGAAGACCAAATTAAAATAGCTTATGTGTCTTTAGAAGCATAAACACCTACTGAAAAGTAAGAAAGATGTATTGGGTGCCTTTGCCACACTGGTTTCTCTGTTCATGTCCAATTCCCTGAGGGCTTTGTCACCCCTGCTAATGCATGTCAGGAATTACCCTTTGTTTACTGAACTGGCCCTATCACTATGATGGTGCCATCTGGCACCCAGATATTATTGTTTGCCCCCTCCCCCACCACTCTGCCATTCACACCCCCCTCCCCTTTTTTTTTTTTTTTTTTAAATGGTTAGTGCCAGGGTTATTTATGGCAGTACATGAAAAGCTGGATATAGTGTTAACATACAAGATAATATTTCAAAAGTTAGAGAAAGTAATCTTTCAAGAAACCATCCACTACTCATAAACCCAATCTCATTATACATAGAAAACCCTATGCTTTTCAAATCATGACTGCAGTTCTTTCTGACTCTGGCTGGTGTAATGAATTTTAGTGGAAGAGGTCAGACAGAAATATATGGTGGCTCCTTCCTCAGATAAAATTTCTAATGCCTGAATTAAGGGTCATTTCAGGGATGGACAGCAACAGGAGAAGGACATGAAACTTAACACAGGACAGCAAGGCCTTCTCACCTTAAACATTTGTCCTGGTTAGAAAACTTTGTTACCAACATGAAATATTTCGTAGTAGTTCTGTCAGCAATTAATTTTTAATTGACCTCATTTAGGGGTGCAGTAGGTCAGACAACACAAACATAACTATTCCCTCTAGACTGGAAGTGGCTGTGAAGTGGTTGTTGTTAAATCTTTGAGCAGCAGAGGCAATAAAGAAATATTTAGGATGGATTTTCATTTGAAGGCTGAGAGCCCAAGTGGATCCTCTGCTACCTTTTAAAAACTGAACTCCTTTAAAAATCTTTCCTTCAACTGGGGAATTCTACTCAATCATTTATTTCAGTGACACGTGTGGAAACACTTCCAGTGAATTTCCTGAAGAATTTCAACAAAGTTTGACAGAGGAGTAAAATTCTCTGTGGTAATTTTATACCTCTGTCAGCATCAATTAATAGTAATAAATTCACACATTACTGAGAGGAAAGGAAGGCAACTGACAAACAGACATATACAGACAAAATTAAACTGTAAGACTTGCTTGCATTAGAAATTCCTGAAGATACAAATAATGGAAGGCATTATACACAGATGGAATAAAATTGTAGCATCTGGAGCTCTGGCAGCACGTATCAGAGAACGATCACAAATTACAGGTGGAAAGATAGTGTATGAGAAATATTGTAGCTTTATAAATTATAATGTGCAATTTCATAAAAAAAGTATTCAACAGAAAGCTACGTAAATCAAAATACAGCAATACAGAGATTCACAAATGTGAGAACTCAATTCAAAGAAGTAATAAGCTGAAAATTTTGAGTTTTAGCTTTTAAACTTCTAATCAAATATGAACTTTGAGAAAGACAATAGAATTGCTTATAGATGAAGTTTGTTTTCTTTGCCTGAGGAATAATAAACAGAAAGGGTCACATTTCATGGTCAGGGAAGAATGGTCTACTGGCTACAAAGAATGGCCCTGTCTGTTGGGGAGAATGGAGGCAGTTCAGGGAATTGGTGGCATAAGAAAGCTTGGCAAGAGCCTCAGATGAAGCAAGGGAAAAGAATGAATCCTTGCTGATGTCTGCCCAAGTGGAGTGATGAAATTGGTAATTACTGCACCAACACAGAATGAACAGGAAATCAAGCGTAGCTTGTCTGAAGAAACTTCCATTGCTGTAATTTAAACACAGTTAAGAACAAAATGCTGCCTCTTCAGCATCTTGCTTACCATGCCACTGGAGGCCTTCTGCTGTTCCTCCTGCCCCAAAGCTGCTCACATTTTGGTTAGCCCACAGTCAGCAAAATAGCTGATCACATCACACAGAGTCTTACACCAGCCAGGTCTCGATATGACATTAAAAAGCTCTCAACTCTTACAAGCCTCAAATTGCCACGTATCTACACTCCACAGTGGGTGGCAGCCTGACATCTGTAAGGGTGGTGGGCCATGGACTATTACATTGTGTCTCTGCACAGTTGCAGAAGCACTGACCAAAAGATGCATTATCAAGAATACACCTTGCTCTTGGTTTGTATGAAATCCCTACACTGAATGATGCTATAAGCTGGCCCCAAAGTTGATTGTTCCCTGTATTTGGATGAATTCGAAATGTTTTGAATCCTTTTTTATATTCTTAGATAGTTTTTCAATCAGGACCTAAAATGAATAACTGTTTAAAGTCAGACATTAATGAAAAACAGTATTAATAGTGAGGCACTGAAACCAATTTTAGGTGGAAGTTCACTGCTCAAGATTCCTGAAACAGATTAGATATTCTGGAACTATATGCAGATGGATGCTACAGTTTACAAAAGGGGATTGCATGGATAGTTCTTCCAGCATAAATTTTCTAAGTTTTTATTTGGTTTTCCTCTTTCATGCCTTATCACCAAAATTATTTCTAAGCTAAACTCTTTGAGCCTTGGGAAATTTTGCATGACTTCATGCCCTTTAATTTTCCTGTTAATCAACACTTATAAAACCCTGTACTTGAACTTATATTAAGTGTGTTTCTTATTAGCCTAAAATAAAGATTCTAAATACTCCTAGAGGTCTGCCTTGAAGGGAGAAAACAAGTATATGACATGTCACCTCATGGCAGACTGAACCTAGTCTGGACTGTGTCCCACTGTCCAGAATGGGAATAACAGAATCCCACTGGCACTCCTGGAGCCTTGCAGTAGATGCAGCAGTCTTTGCAGAAAAGGCCTTAAATGCAGCAGAGCAGTGACATAAAGTATGGAGGTGTCATAATTGCACTTGAAAACAATTTGAAGTTCTTAAATCCATTTCCCTTTGGATCTCCCAAGGACTGTTTTAGTATCACATGTAATATACCCATAAGGTTTTCCAAAATATTTTCTTAAATATTGCATTATGACAAACAACAGTTTATGCCTATTCTTTACAAATTCCTTCTTGTTAATATTTAAAGCTACTTATACCCATAAATATATACACACATTCACACACACCTATACTCCTTTTCAACAGTGCAATCAACCTTGTTCACAAAACTGATGAAAAAATTTCATAGTGTAACAAATTATTCCAAATATGACCACATAACAGCATATCAGTATTGTTCCTATTTTATGCGCATTCCCAAGGTTTATTTAGAGGTTGACAAATGCACATTTAGCTAAGCAATTTAGTATAGTAATGAGAAAAATCACAAGAAAATGCACTTTAAATATGGAAAATTAGTATATCCACACATATCAAATTTTCTAGGCTTTGACTCTGAATTACCAACCTATAAAGACTATGGAACTCTGGAAGCCGTTTAAGATCTCATTATACTACAGGTGATAGCTGTTACTAATATATATAACATATGTGAACATATATAAACACATATGAACATTTGTCTGTGTATATGTGTGTATAAATGCTTCAGTATACATATATTTGTCTATATGTATGTATATATGCATACATATGGCAGCTGAATTTCGTTTTATTTTGAAGGATTTATTACATATGTCTCCAGCGCTCTTGCAATGCTCCAGTTTCTAATTACTTCAATTCAGATTAATCATGCCAAAACTGCAATTATATTGCATAAAAATGTTTTTTAATCTAATAGATTGTTGCAGTTGTAATAGAAAATGCCATGTGCTTGGACACGAAGAACTGGATATTGATGGATGCTGTGTATGGAAGTTGCAATTATAGCACGGATTTATCACAGTTTCAGACAAAAACATCTAAAATATAATAAGTACTTATAATAAAACATAAGAGTGCTTATAATTTCTCAGTCTTATTGCTCCAAGCTTATGTGGTATGCATCACAGAATTCTAGTTTATTTTCTGCAAAAATTGATACTTTGTTTTTTTGCTGTTACTAAGCTTTTCCTTGGGGAAAAAAGAAAGATGGAATCATCACTGGCTGCTTTGTTTTGCCTCTTACTTCATAGGGGTATTGAGAAAATAAATAAATCTGCTGAGCTGAGAAGATACAGTGGTAATAGAGAACATATAAATACATAGGTAGATGCACCTTCATTATAAAAGTCTTATACATGTGTATATTTGCTTAAATTAAATCTGAATTTACCCTTTTGAAATCTGTCTCTTTGCACCTAAGTATGACACAGCCTTAAGACCATGGATTTCCACAGGGTTGGGTTCATCCTTTACACTCTAAGAGAAGCCAAATATATTCAAGAGACTGCAAATTTTTGAGACTTACGAGGGTTCTTCAGATACAGCTGTTCCTTCCTCCAGCTCTTGAGCCTGCTTATACCATGGCACCTTTGCTTCCACTGGAAGTTTCTCTATGGAGCAAACACAAGCACGTGAAAATAAGAAGCATGTGGTAACAGTGCTATGTGTGCTACCCTCCCTGCTCTCACCAAGCAGGTGTGTGATGTACAGGTGCCTTCACACACATGGAGGCCGAGCAAAAAGAAGAAAAGGAGAAATGAGAACACAGGAGGGAAACAAACTCTTTTATCACCTGGACTATATTGCTTATAAGGTTAAATGGCCAGATATTTCACTGTTGCAGGCAGAAGGGCTGTAGTGTCCTAAAGCCAGAGAGGCAAATTAGAATTGTCACCTTTCAGACTATACAATGGGACTGTAAAAGCAGTCACTTTTGAAAGTATTTTTCTGGAGAGAAACTTGCAAGGTCTAAAAGGTCTCCATTACACAAGGCAAAATGTGTACTGTTCCTCTATCTACCTTTAAATTATAGAATTTCAGAAGACATGCTGAGCTTGGTTTCGGTAGGTTACAAAAATAAAGAAAATCCTGCTCTGATGGGTGATACAGCAGGAAAACTATAATTAAATGGTCCAGCTATGCTTTTCAACTCTGTTTATCAGTTCATCAGCTATGTGGATTTAAAAAAATGAGCTTGATACTTTTTCTGTCATTCCTGATGGAAAACAGTGGAGCTGCTTTTCTTCCCCTCCAGGATGTGCACACAGGGTAATGAACTGCTCTGCTCTGCTCTGGGGAGTGAAGAGCCATGCAAACCAAACTCCACTTTCATGCAGTGTCAGAGCAGAGTAGCTGAGATGATGGCAGCAGTGCTGTTTTAGCTCTACAGGGGTATAAAACAAGAAAAAATCTGGCACTAAAAGTTGGGAAGAAGCTCTGCACTTCAACAGAACATTCTGGGCTAGGACTGGGGAATACACCACAAAGGGCAGTGAGACAGACCACTGAGGAGAGCCAGAGCCAAACCTATTTGCCACTCACAAATCACCTAAGCCTTTTGGGTTTGTGTAAGAATGGACTTGTACTTGCCAAGAGGAGCAGCTTAATGTCATTCAGAACAGTCAGAATTTTCTGATTCTACTGTGCAGAACAATGAACATTTCACATATGCATATGAAATTTTCCATCTCTCAGTTGTATCACAGAGGAACAATAACCAACAAATTGACTGCACAGCTACTGCAACTTTAGTCATGCAAATTTCCTTGGAGCAAGTTGTTAACTGAGGAAAAGAGGGAGAGTAATAGCATTACTATTCCTCTATCTTAAAACACAGCTTGTCAAGCTCTTCATCTAACATATAAGTGACATTTAAGGACAAATGTTTGCTATCACAGCTCTTAATTTAGTCTATATTTTACTAATCATCCAGAATATGTAGTAAATATTTCTATGTTCCACTGTTTTATGAGTTTTGGAAAGCCCATCTGTGATTTTTTTTGTTTAGATATAAGTGCTTGTAAAAACTAAAGTGCTTGTCTAACATAGCCTATTTTGTGACTTTTTAAATAACCTCCCTTTTTTTACAAGTGTACTTAATTATCTTCTACATTGTAAAATTTGTTAGAGGATTAGAAATGTTGATGTTGTACAGTATGCTTTGACAGAAAAATGAACAAAAAGCACTTCTAATATAAGCTAAGGAGAAATTTTTACCTTTGGAGATAAGAGTAAAGTATTTTCTTTTATAAAATGCTTCAAGTGAAAAACACTTATATATTACACAGAAAGTTGTAATAGATGAATATACATTCTCTAAAAAACTGTAAATCATTACTTAATCTATTGATAGCCTATTTTTTCCAATTATTGGTGCAACATAAAGTGCCTTAGGGCTTGAATAAACTAAAATGAAATAAATTTCATTAACAATTTTCCTTCTATTTATTTTTCACAGGGTGTGCTAAGAGAAGAGAGACTTCCACATTTTTTGCCTTGCTGCTTCTGTCAGCAAGTTAGGAAGATTGTTTTCTGCTTTGTGTTAGTGCAGTTGGAAAAAAAATGAGTCTAGGACTAAAACATTCAATAGATTATAGGTACCTCATTACCCCTACTGCTCTAAATTTCTAACTCTAGTCTGTGAAATAAAAAGGAAAAATTTCCAATCTATAAATAGAATAATTTGATTTGGATGACACCTCTGGATACCATCTAGTCCAACAGCCTTCTGAAACCATTGTTCAGCCTTCAGATACATGGATGTTCAAACACCATCCCTTACATTATGAAAGGAGAACTGTGAGAGTGTTGCAGAACAAAAAAGAGGTGGAAAACTAAACCAAATTAAGCCAAGCTTTGCACAGGACTTTTCATTATACGTGAAAAAACGGAAGAAGGAAGTAAGTCCCTACAATCACAAATTAATCATGTATGTGCTGCAAAGGGCAGCACAAGATCTCATGCAGGATAAAGATTCCATGCTCTTGCAAGGGTGGGCTTCCAGCAAGGAGTAATTTACTTTGTTCCCTGAGAAGTTCCATTTGATGGCATTTAATGACAGTTGGAGGTAAGGAAAACTTTCCTGTCTGGCCTTGCACCCTTCTAAGCAGAAATCAGTTTTGGATTGTTTGCAGCACAAGCTCTCTTTTGTGTCTTGCTGCATTTTGCTAATGCTGTATGATGCAGGCAGACTGGATCTTGCACTACCTGTGTTCCCAACACCATAAACCTACAATGCCTCAAAAAAACAGCTGTCTGAATGAGCTGAAATCCACCAAATAACTGTATGAGGCTCAGTCATGCTAACAGAGTAACAAGGTCTTTCTCTGCGTTTTTTTTTTTTTTGTTTTGTTTTTTTTTTTGTTTTGTTTTGGTTTTGGTTTTTTGTTTTTTGTTTTTTGTTTTTTTTTTTTTACATCTTGGAAGGTGGATGGAGTAAGCTCACACTGGCCAGTAAAATACAATGAAAACATACTCATTACTTCCCAAAGACTCCGTGTCTGGGCTTCACCACTCTGGTGCCTGGCAGATACCATGAATTTTTATGGTTGTGATAAACTGGAATCTTGCAGCTTGGGGTGTATGTCTATCATCAGCCTTTTGGTGCAGAAATTAAAATTACATGTTTCACTGTTCCTTCTCAGAACAGCACAAGATCCTGGATCAGTCTTACTTTACAGGGCTTCACTGAAGAGTGCTTTTAATAAGTTTCAAGATGATAATTCTTTTTTTAAAAGGAATTGTTTTCTTATGGCACAGTGGAAATCTCCAGTTTAGGAAAGTTAAGTCCAAATGAACTGCTGCAGCCCAGAGATTTCCATAAATTAGTCAGCATAGGGGCACAGAGGTGGTGACAATAAAGCTGTATACATGCATGGTGCCATGCATGCTCATGTACCTGTGAAAATCACAAATAAATGTATCTGCTGCACCTGGTCACTGCCTGTTAATCCAACCTAGTCTCCAGGTGTCTTTCTAACATTCCCATCCCATAAGAACTCCAAAAAAAATGCAGGAAGATTTCCTCCATCTTTCAGCAAACTACAGGGGTTTAAGGCCAAAGCAAGAAAAATATGACTACAAAACTTGTTGTATAATTTGCTAATAAGATGTTTCTGTCTGACAAATTTTGCAGCCTAGATAGTAAGAAGCACCTTATGAGATATGCTTGCTCCTGATCTATTTCATACTAAAAGTTATGAACAGGCTCTTTTGTAATTGCAGTTACATTTATTATAGACATTATTTATATATTTAATTTTAACTTATTTTAAAACACAGGGCAAATTTAGGTTGGATGCAAACAGTGAAAATACAGCCAAATTTACATTTCTATTCCTTGGTCTGCTGGGCCACAAATTAACTATGAAAAGCCTGAAGCTTGTAAGACAAAAGGAGTCAGCACTCACTCCAAGCTGCTGGCAGGCAGACAGAAACAGACAGGTGCAAAGTCATAACTCAATGCAAGTGGAAACTGCACTGATGCCAGCAGTGAAACAGAACAGCTGAACGTGGAAGAGCTCTGAAAAATTTATGAGAGACATTCTGCCTTGTTACCTTTGGGTTTGTAGCAAGGAGTGGGTACAACACATTCTTCTTTTATGTGTGGCTTTGTTTTAGTACTACAGCCTCCTGTGTGCATCCCTCTGTGGTCAATGCAAAGGACCACACGGTATCTGAGTCCTTGTCCACAGGTCACAGTGCACTGGATTGAAAAATAACATGAAGGGAGAAAGTGATAAGGAGAAAGAAAAAGTCACACATAGTGATAACAAATGTAAGTGGAACATGCAGCATCAGAGAGCCAAATATGATGCAGAAACATCCAACCTTGAAAATAAACTATCCATCATATTTGGTAATTACACATAAAATATAAAATTGACAGAAATGTTTGCTTTTTTGCTCAGAACATTTACTTGACTTAGACATTTTGCCACTGGACTTCTCTTGCAGTGTCACTCTTGCAATATTGCCTACTTGGCTTGTAGCCATCTGTCCTGCATTGGATGTGCTCAGTAACACCCTGTCGTTTCATTTGTAGGCACTCTGCTTGGCTTGGACAAAGTACTGGGGCTCATGCATCAACGGGGTTACACTCAGCTATTCTGGAAACAGCACCAAACAGAATGGAAACTATTGGGCTTTCTTCCCTCAGACACTTTCTTAAGGTTATTTTGATTTTGTTTTTATGTTTTTTGTTTGTTTGGTTGGTTTTTTTGCTATTTTTGCTATTTTTGCTCTGGGTCATCAACTTCTACCCCCTGCACAGATTGTTTCAAAACTGGTTGCACAGGAGGTGATTAAAACTACCAATCATTTGGAAGCACTATGGATGTCACCAATGTTACTTTGCTCTTGGACATCTAGAAATCCGCAAACACTTTGCAATTAGTCAAGAACACCTAACCTGCTTTAGCTTCTAAAGCACAACTTACTTTTTGAGAAACTGGGGTGGTGAGAAATTATATTCAAGCATAGTTTTTATGTACAAAGTTAAAATATTTCACTACTTTTGTGGAAGAACATTTCCAAGACATTTACTTTCATACAGAAGGAAAGACAAGTCAGAACAGACAAATACAGGTATCAAAGAGCAGAGTCATATACAGATTTATGTGCTTTTTGAAATTTGTTAGCGATTTTGAGTTTTGATTTATGACTTAAATGTGGTAATACAGAAATAACATTACATGCTTATAGTTTTGTCGTTTTTTTTGGTTTTTTGGGGTTTTTTTTTGTTTGTTTGGGTTGGTTTGGTTTTTTGTTTGTTTTTTGGTTTTTTGGAATTTTTTTTTTTTTAATGTGACTTTCACTTATATTCCCAGTCTATTATTAGTAGAAGGTCACTAATTAATTTTACAGAGCTGATTTATTTTTCCATCACTCTCCTTGCTCATGTTCATCTTTTTAATATATTTTTCCTGAGTGGTTACTTTGCAGTCAGACAAATAACATAATTTCAAACAGAGGTGTTGGTAATGAGAGGAAACAGTAAGTGTTCCTACTTCCAAAAACTCACTAAACTGTAAATTAAGAAATTCTCCCAAGTGCGTTAAATACAAAACCAACAAAACTAAGTTGGTTACCGGAGACCATTCTTGAGCAAGCCACTTTGGACAGTCAAATATATTGCAAGGCTGGACAACAGGCATCTTTGGAGTATACATGCATTTCCATTCCTCCACAGGGCTGATGTGCCCCTGAATGTCTTCCTCCACACAGGAGATGCTGCGGCTTTGAATGCCCCCTCCACAGGATGAGGAACAGGCAGTCCAGGGTGTACTTTCCCATCTGGGAAAACAAAGAGGCATCAGGAAACATTAGCCTTACTGCTCCCACCCCCACCTGCACCCCCAAAATGCATAAACAGCTATCTACAAGGTTGGTTGTTTGCATGGGGTTTTCGTTTGGTTGCGGTTTTTTGTTTTTTGTTTTGTTTTGTTTTGTTTTGGTTTGGTTTGGTTTAGCTTGGTTTGGTTTGGTTTGGTCTTTTTACCTGGGTAACATCACTAAAAATTATTAATGTATCTATTTTCATAGGTGTCCACAGAAGCAGAACATGCTCATGGCTGGTGTCTTTTTCATCACTCCCACTAATTAAATTACTACTGCCATAAAAAATCTAAATTTTTTAACTTAGCTGGTTTTTCTTTTTTTAATTGATAGGATTATAATATTTTCATGATTTCTCATATTCTGAGGAATCTTTGTCACAACTCAGTGTGCTGTGGGGCTCATGCCCCTTTCGCAGAACATAAAGGGAAAGAACAGTGTTTTTTTCCAAGGAAGCAACTCTGTAAAGAAGGAAAGAAAGATGAGTGGAAGTCACCAGAAAGAAAATGTGACTATACTAGTAAGATGCATGTCCTCTGATGGATAAACTAGGTGGACCTTGTTTTCTTAGAGTTACGGCAGTGAGAGGAGATGAGAAACCATCTTTTGTCTACAAGTGCCATTTGAGAATATAATGAAAAATACTCAGAACAATATCTGCATGTTCTGAAAAGCTATGCATACTTATGAGAATAATCCTTTTTTTAGTGATGCATACGCTATAAGGCAACCTTAGCAAATTCAAGTAGCTTAAATATAGCAGATAGTTTGGTTCTCAGAATGTAAGAATGTGAAAGAGGAAAATAAAGTTTCCCTATTACAACACGTCTTAAAGCAGGTGTCACATCTCCTTTCAAAGTATGAAGGGTGCAGCATTAGTTGAGGATTTGGGAAAAGAGTTGGTGGTGCATTAAAAGGTATATCATACACTTCCATCTTGGTGATAAAATAAAAGGCTGAAGAGTTGCAGTAGGGAAATCTGACAAAGATGCTTCCACAGATTTGCTCTCTACTTCTGGAATATTTATTTACTCTTCTCTGTCCCTGGTATTTGATGCTGGTCTCAGGCAGGTAATGCAATGAAACCAGGGCCTCTTTGGTTTGGTGCTTTTTTTGTTTTGTTTTGTTTTGTCTGTTTGGGTTTTTGTTTTATGTGTTGTTTTGTTTGTTTTGGGGTGGATTTAGTGTCTTTGTTCAGTTTGGTTATTATTTGTTAGGGTTTTTTTTGTGTGTTTCTGTTTTTAAATTTTATTATATATAATAAATATATAATATATATATAATATATATTTATATTTATATATTTATATATATATATAAATTATATAATATATATAATAATATATATATATTGTTGTTTTGGGACTTTTTTGTTTGTTTATTTTTCCTAAACTGTGCAGTTTCGGAGGAAAGGCATTTTTATCCCTTGACTTGGTCCTGTCTCATGCCAGCCTCATGGTGTATTCAGTTTCAGCTACCTCTGAGTTTTGGAGAAAACATGTAGCTGTGTCTTCCCTGTCAGGGTGATGAAGGAAGAGTTGAGCCCTGTTACTGGGTTCACAGAAGCACAGGTGGGAGTGGGGCAGAGAGAGAAAAGGGGAAGTGGAAGCAAAACAGCAGACAGAAAAAGGGGGTTAGAGGCACCAGGATGCTGTTGCAGTCTGAGCAATTGATAGAGGGGCAGATTAAAGCAGAGTAGTGAGGCTGGGAGAGTGGATGCAACACAACAGATGCAGGGTGAGACCATAATCTAGAATAGCTTGAGAAATAGTTTCTTTTATTTTTATTTTTTCTCCTTTCCTTTCCTTCCTTTTCCTTTCCCTTTTTCCTTTCCCTTTTTCCTTTCCTTTTTCCTTTTCCTACCCTTTTTCCTTTCCTTTTTCTTTTCTTTTCTCCATTCTCTATTAAGTATTGTTGAATTATCTTCTGATACAAAATTTTCTCTGTACTTTGTCAATGTTCATGCCCTTTGTACACAATAGTAATGAAATATACTTTATTAAAGATAAAGTGTTGAACCCTGTATTTGTATTTTAGCTTCTGTATTCCTTACTAACAGGTTTAACTTTTGAGGCTAGAAGGAACACACACGGATGTTTTTTAAAACAAATAACGAAGAAAAATGTTTTGCAGAAAACAAGGAATTAGATGCAGAGGTATATTTCATAAGTGTATCTCACAAATATTTGGTGCTAATGACTATGTGGACATGAACATAAGCACTTATTTGGGAAGAGAATATCCAGGTCCTAATGGCACAGATGTTAAAGGGTTTGAACATGAATGGCAGCCACAGTGCCTGGCTAGTAAGTTGCTCTGCTCCTTGTCTTACTCAGTTGGAGGTTGGTCCATGATTTGGCTGGAGACTGGAATGTGGACACACTGCATTTGCACACTGATGCTGAAAACTCTGCATCAGGCCTCAATATAGCTGGAAGGAGGTTGTTTCCCACCTGGATGAAACTATCATGTTGTCTAGAGGGCTCTTTCTGTGATTTCATAGTCCATGACACAATGAATTAATGAAGAAGAACACACAGCACAATAACTCAGCATGTCCAGGCAGTATTTAAAAACCCAGAGGTTAATTTCCTTCAGCTATCAAACGTTTTTATCATCAAGTCTTATTCACTGCTTTAAGAATAATTACTCATCTGATTATTTCCATGAGCATCTTGAGTCTTACATTAAAGACATTTTAATTGTGATTTAACTAATGATAAAATCAGGGCTTGATCCTATTCCTGCCATCATCCCCTTTTTCATAGTAAAGCTAATGAATTAATGCCCCTGGGGAAGGCATTAGCATGGGTTTGTAGGATCAGAAAACAACACTAATGTTGTCAAAATCCAAAATCTCACAAATTATTGGCATGCAAGAAGCAGCAAAATGAGGGTGAGGGAGAGAAAATCTCGTGGTTCATAACAAAGCCACAGATTATAGCTCTGTTCAGAGAGGAGTAAAGGGCAAGAAAAGGGAAATTTGTGTGAGAAAAGGGAAACTGGGATTGGGGAATGAGAGAAAGAAAGGAATCATACACTTAATAAGTCTGCATTTCTCCTTCAGATAGGCTATTATTTCAGTTCCGCATTGACAGAATTTATTACACCAGGATAGCACTTGAACATCTCTACATTAAGATGACAACAGTCCAGAGCAAGAGAAAAGCAGCATCTGTTAATTTAGCCTGAGAGCAAAGCAGAAGTACAGAGAAGAATAAAAGAAAAAGAAAATGTATTTGTTAAGCCTAGCATCTGGTTGACTGTTTTACATACCGAGGAAGTGGATGGTAGAGGTCATAGGGCATGATCTGCTTGTATCCATCACTGTTAGGAACAATAATGCCAACCCTCTGAGTAGAAGGTACACATAATAAAATAAACACTAAATGATTACATTATACAACTTTTGAATACAATATTACAATATTGTATTACATTACACAACTTCATGTATTACAGTATTATAAAACAACAAAACAATATATTTTACCTAAATTGTCATCCCATTAATAAAAAAAATAATGCTCCCATCCTACTTTTTCTGAGTAATTCAAAGAATAAATCACTGGTTACTACTTTTTCCTTATAAATATATTATTGTTTGACAAATAATCAATCTACTGGTAAAAGTGACCCAAATATTATATTAACTTATATCGTTATTGTCTGGCATCAAAAACAATGTTTCTATACTTCATACTTTCTTGGAGCATGAACTGAAAGTCACTGAGGACAATAGGGGAACTTCTATCTGCTTCAGAGACCTCTTAAAAAAACAACCTTTCTATAACTACAGAAATCCTTTCTGCAACTATATGGTTGTTTCTGCCCATCAAATAAAACATCTGCTTTTACAGGGGACAGGATTAGAAATCTGAGTAATCACAGTGCAAGAATTTAAATCTGCAATTCTTGTCTCTTCACCTTAAATGAGTCCAGACCTGCATTTATTTATTTTTTCCCCTGGAATAAAGAAGGAGCCTGAGAAAAGATTAGAATGTCAGGTTGGATATTTTTGGTTTGTCGTAACTTGTTGGCTTGTTTTGCTGTACTGTAACTCATATGGTGTTACAATGGAACATCTAAAAGCTATAGAAGGCAATTGCATACATCAAAACTAGGAATTATCTGAAATATCATGCCAGTTATGTGTAAGATGGATGCCTCTTGTCTCATTGGCAACTACAGGGTCTCACTGAATTGCTAGTCTGAAATCTTGTATTTTGTCCACACTTTCTAAAAATAAAAGTTTATAATTTTGACTCAAAGTAACTTTAACCATGTTGTCTCCCAGTTATCAGGCATATCTCTTGACATAAAACAGATGATCTCGGAGGACCTCATTTATCACCTTCATCAAAGCCACTTGGGTATTTGGATAGGGCAAGTGGGCAGAAAAATCAAGGAGTGAATACTAATTGCATTAAAATAAAAAGTCAGTCTCCATCCAATTTATGGAGAGATGAAACTGAATGTCAAGAATAAAGGTGGTTTTTGGGAGCCTTTTACAGATGAGTAGTGGTAGGTATGGTGCTATGGATTTCTGCAAGGGGGAAGGAGAGGAGGAGGAGGAAGGGAGAAAGTATTCTCCATCCTCAACACTGCTCACTGAAAATGCTGTAAGCATTCAATGGAGTCTTGTCAGGCCAGGCCTAAAGGGGTCTGTTCTCCTTTTAGTCAACAGGGGTTTTATAGGCATAACTTGTCCAAGACAGAAGAATGGATTCAATTGTGTTTCCACAGCAAGGAGTCAGCGCCAGGTCAGTGTGCTGGAATTTTCCAGCGGAAGTGCGGGAAGCAGCTGGAGCCCTGGAAGTGTGTGACAGGGACCAGACAGTTCCCTCTAGGACCAGCAGCCAGTGCAGCCACAGGAGATCTCTGCATGAGTGCTCGTATTTGCATCTTCGAAGAGCTGCATATCCCCACAAAAATCGAAAAATCGAAAAATCTAGGAGAGGTTGTTCTGGTGCTGGGAAGCTTTAGAAAAGACAAATGGGTCATTTAGAGAATGGTCAATGAACAAGTCTTTTCACACTTGGATTGATGGGTAGATATCTGGAGAATGTGGAGGAATTGTGTACTAGTATTCTAAGAAGACAGAAGGGAATTCTTTGTGAGGGTTTTTTGCCTCTGCTTTTGGAAATTTGCTGTTTTCCTGACTCTTCTACTACTGCTGTTGAAGTTTTACTCTGAAGCTATTTGCACCTTCAAGCTTGCTGAGAAGTGGTTGGAGAAAAAGGCTAACATAATGAGTTAAAAAATGAAATAATTACACTATAAAAACATCTACTGCCTAAGAAAAAAGCAGGTTTCAAAACATTTCATTGCAGTGAAAAGTATTTTCTTTCTAATAAACATTATGTGTATGCATAATCCAAGTCTAGAATGCATTACTTCCAATACCATTCAGATAGAAATAAGTGAACTACAATCTACACTGTTATGAATATTAAGTAACATTTACAAAGCACTAGGTTAATACTGTAATTGGAAAAAATCTGGCATGCAAAAATTGCACCTCAGTAAACAGTACTGAGCTCCACAAATTTATTGATGCTCTCTTTGTGCATATGTGAGGGGCTGCCAAAGGCCCTCACTTTGTAACTACAAGAAAATGAATCACAGCCATAAAGTCATAGCAAGGAAAAAGGCCCCCACAATAATACACAATGTTTAATTTATGACTTTAAAAAATAATTTTCTTAAAACAAAAGAACAGATGATCATCCTATCATTAATGACATCTGCACTTTTCTAGCTAGTCTTGTGTTAAGTTTTTTGTATGCGTTCCATTAAAAACCCCTAAGACCAAGGTAACACAAGGTAATTTTTTCAAAAAAATCTTAAGAGATTACTTTGGTGTATTCTTACTTTTTGATGGGACAAAGTGGTTTAAATTCCATGAATCTATCAGTCCATCATACTCCTATGACCAAGATCGGAGAGATCTACTTTATGGGGTTTATTTACCACCCATTACCAAGACAATGCAAAGGGCATGGTGTGCTAAACGAGCAGAGGAAATAATAATTCCTTCACTGAAATATGCACGAGTAGCTAACAGGACTCATTCACAAAACATCAAGAGATTTGGCAGGAGCAGGAGCAGAAAGAAAATTATTTTGCAGAGCTGTTCTGTCTCCTACGCCTGCAATCTCCCATGTCTTTCAGCAAATCCTGCCATATATTCTGCACATGTTTTTTTTCCCTCCCGAGGGCTGGCAGTCTCAACACAGTTCCTCTTCCAAGGCACGTGTATGGTTAGAATGGGAGCTGCACATGACAGAGGTGAGAGTGCTGCAATCACATCTGCCATCTCTGCAAACATCAAGCCTTCCCCTGGGATGTTTCACAGTTGCATTCCTTGGAAGATATGTTTGGTCAACTCATCCCCAGTTGCTCTTTTTCCCTCTTAAACCCGATTTAGCACAGATGACAAGCTCAAGTGCCTTTCTCCTGACAGAGCTGAGGGCTTTGTAAAATAATAAATAATAATAATAATAATAATAATAATAAATCTAGAAATATATAAAATAATAATAAAATAAACGAATAACAATAAATAATAAATAATAATCAAGTAGCTTGGGTTGGCTGTGCTGGAAGACATGAAAGGGCTCACCACAAACAACAATAGTTTAGCATCCAAGCCAGCATCTCTGTGAAAGACATGATTATCACTGGACAGACATCAAACTCCTGCAAAAGACTGCACTTCAACACTTCAAATCCTGACACTAAGGTGGTGTGTGATACTGCACTTCATTGTTCTCTGAAGATGCCACACTGTGACATTATCTCCTTGTGCTACAAGAACACTCTCTGTGTTGAGAAAGAGTTAACAAGGCCACAAAGAGATGGTTATCTGTTAATGCCTCCTGTGTATTATTCTGTGTATCCATTACTTTTTCTCTTCAGAGCTGGGGTTGATGACAGTAACACTACAGGGACAGGCAGCATTGGTTTCAGTGCCTACATTTGCAGGCAGTGAAATGGTAATTCTCAGTTATGCTACCAGTATCAATTACCTTTCTGGCTTCTGGATGTTAGCAATGTGAATCTTGAAGAACTACTATAAAAATTGTATTTATATGTCTTTTTATGTGCTCTTAGTACTTTACAGATTGGCAAAAGCCAACGTCTGCTGCTTCAACATTTAAAAATGGCATGTCAGTGGATACTTTCAAAACCTACTTATGAATGAAAAACACTATTGAAAAAGCCATCTTTTTGTGTCAGCCTCCAAAAAAACCTCTTGCTTTAAACAGAATGTCTGTTTGGCATTCCAGTACCTTACCTTTATAAAAAATGTCTTGTTTATGGCACAGAGATTTTAAATTCTAAGCAACAGGTGATTTAATTATTATTGTCACAGACTGCTAAAACCCAATCTGTTCACAGTGCTTGAAAGAAGTGTTTTCAGTCAAAAGCAGAAAAAGTAATTCCTTCTGTAAAGCTTCTCAACATCTTTTTTTTATTCAGTTCAATATTTTATGGTGGTTTTGATGAGCAGTGTTTGATAAAAAGAGGGAATGAGCTGATAAGTGGTTAACATTACTAAATGTTAACAATTGAATATTCAGTGAAAATTTCTGTAAATGACCATTTACTTGCTGCAATTTTGGTGTCTTCCAGGACTTAAAATAGACTAGTTTTCCTGTAACTTCATATTGGGCAGACAGATACCTCTATTTGATGCTCATAGCAGTACATGACATATTTTCCCACCCTTACAGCTTGTTATTGGAAGCATCCAGGCAACTCCTTTCTGCCTTCCTTTCCATGTTTCATTAATATATATTCCCTCATAGCTGAATTTGCTCTGCTAGTTTCATCTTTTAAGTGCTTGACAAGTACTTCCTGGCTCACCCCCCTGCTTATTCTGACAAACTTATTTTCCAGATTAATTTAGAATACTTTTGCCTGGTTCAAAAATTCAAGGTTTCAGCTACTTGTCTTGAGAAGAAATCTACCTCTTTGGGCATTAGAATTATCTGCTACTCATCTCTATCCTGCTCTTGAACTCAGGTGATCCTAATTATTAATATCAGAACATTGCCTTGCTACCAGCTCCTTTTCCATCTACAACTCCACTTTCACATTGCCAAGTATATTATGGACCTCTCAACTATTTAGAATCACTCCAAATGGTCAAACATCCTGTAGTCCTTTGTATGCCTTCCCTTGTACTTCAATGCTCTTGTCAGGTTAGCTGAAAATTAATAATTAAAAACTACAATGTCACTAAAATGTAAATTTAATTTTACATTTGCTTTTGGTAATGCCTACCTCTGCCACCACTCAGTATGGATATTTAAATGAGAATGCTAAAAGAAAAACTTTGACAAGCAGGAGGAGGAATTTGCCATTTTGCTGGAGGACTCCAGAAATAGTATATATCTGAGAGTTCCTTCAGGTCTCTGGACACTGAAAACCTCGCTGGAATGAGAGATTTCCCCCCACACTTTCCACAGATATTATTTCTATGTCAGGCTTACAGGTAAAACTCGAGGCAACCTCCAGGAACTGATGTGTAAAAAAGAACACTTTACACTAGAGGCTTGCTAATATGAAATTTTTTAGACAGTGGCTTTATGAATTTAGCATCTTTGCTGAAGTTACTTTTAAAAATCCTTATACAACATTGAAATCTCCTGGTAAAAAGACAAATAGAGCTTTTGTGACTCAGAAACTCCTACATTAACCTGTAGCAGCAATAGGCAAAAAATATGGGAGACTGGTAAAAATGAAGAATGGCGTGGCTGGGAATGCCACCTAGTAACAGAAGATGAAACGATGGAATCTAGAAATAATACTGAGAGTATCCTGGTGAGCAAGTGAACGATGAGTGGGGCAGCAGCCTTTTTCACATTGGTCAAAATTGCTTTTTGGAGGACACCTTGGAATTATGAAGCAAATGTATCTTCTGCTTATAGCATCTTGAATTTATCCTAAAGAAGTGTATAATAAACTTTTTGATAAAATAATAATAAACCTAATAAGCCTGAACAAACCGTTTCTCTAAGCAGGACAAAAAATTCCATTCCTTTTTTATTAAAATATACCATAAAGGAGGATAAAGATGAAAGTTAAAAATACCTTCCAGACTGTGAACTTTTGGGTAATAAAAAGATTCTCACTTAATTAAGTAGGTGAAATACTAATGCTAGATTTTGCCACATAGAAGGGCAGTGGACTAGATTGAACTGGCTGCTGTTTGCATCAGTAGATAAAACCCATACAGACGACTTGTTGCCAGTCAAAGGAAGACTGCTGTAAAATCATAATGGGTTGTAAATGAACAAATTGCTCCTTTTAACTTTGTGAGGAATGAGATAGATCCAAAGCAGGTTTGGTAAGAGAGGCTGAATTGAGCATTGACATGTAGGGATCAAAAGGCACTCAAGTGTCACTGTGTATCATGTATTCTGTGAGACAGGAATTACTGGTCTGACTTGGATAAACAGTATATGTGGCTACCTCTGCTTAACTTGGAAAATGATTATGTATAAATTACATGTGTTTAATAAATGACCATCCACATACTTTCCCATGTTTATTGAGACTAATCTTTTTTGGTATTCATGATGCCAGCAGTATGGCTTATTATTGCCATAGTCAGGTAAATAAAGTAAAACATTTCTGTGCACTAAACCTAAGGAGGCAACTTATTGCTGGCTCACACAGTACTTGTGGTATTCATTTAAACTTTTCCTTCAGCTTACCCTTTGCTGAAAATTTTAGTGTGAGCTCTCCTACAGCAACCATTCTCAGTTCTTTAATTCAGTGCCACTATGGTCTTCAATGATTATTCTCTGTGCTATTTGTTAACACACCATAGGAACAGTCAGCAACTGCTAATCAGCTATGCCTCACTGGAAATGGGCTTGCCAGGAAAAATTTAATTCTTCTTTTTATACTGGTGGAGAAGAGCAGCTCTCACACAGCAAAGTCACTGCAGAGCCAAGACACCCTCCTCATCCATGCTTCTGACCCTGTGTTTCTGCTTCACCTACCCTCTGCTCGACTGTAGGAAAACATCAGGAATCCAGAAGTTACCGCAGATTTCCTTCGGTTTTTTTCCTCTGGGTTGTTGATACTTGAATTCTTTACAAAGGCACTTATGAAAACAGTAATTTGAAATCTGGCATACTGTGAAGATGTTTCCAAAAAGCCAGCTACTCTGGGATAGCATAATTGTATTTCTAAATGACCCTCCCTCCCCTCAGGGTCTTTATATCCACAACTTTGCCTTGTTATGTCTTATATAAAACAAAATTGCTTCCTGACATTTCCCCAACTGTTACTCTTTTTTCTTTTTCCTCCCATGTACCACGCAGTCATCTGCATCACCATTTGAGAATATGTCATTTAAAACCATTGAGAAAAGTATGGAAAATACCCACCACACAAATTCCAGAGGCAAATTACATATTTGACCCAGAACAGCATGTTAAAAACATAGCATCTTAGAATGAAAAAAAAAAAAGGCAACTACATAAAATTACATTTTCATTGAGACTGATAGGTGACTCTAGAAGATAGGTTCCCCTCAAGATAGGTTCCATACTGATTCATATTTTTCAACAATCCTTTTCTTGAAATATTCACGTTTTAGCCTTCCATCTGGTCATACCTGGCCTCTGCTGGCATCTGTCTCTAACAAAATGTGCTTATAGGAGCAAAGCCATATAAACTGCAATGTGCTCTGGGTAAAGGTGTCTTCAAGGACAAAGAAATCTGAGTGTTAACTCCAGAAAAGGTCAGTGAACTTCAGTGAAAACTTTCTCTAAGAAATAAAATGTATCTTTGCCTTCACATGATTTGTTCTGCTTTGATAACGCCTAGCTAAAACTGGACAACACTAAGCTCTAAAGCTGGTACACCTGGTTTGGGCAGCAACCATCATCAACCATGTGGATACATAGCCTCACATGTTTCTTAAGTATCTTTTTCTCATTAGGACATCTTTTCTCTTTGACCACCTCCAACAGTCTGAAGTGACACGGCAACTTTTTAGGTGACACTTGTTTGAACCCACTTTATCAAACTTGGTAAGAAACTAGCCTAGAGAGAAAGGAGCTGGTGATAAAAGGACTTTAGGACATCCTTGTCATGCCTGCTGGACTATGGTTAACCATCTTTCAGCAGACCACACAAAAGGACCAAAAGATTTAGATTGCACAAATAAATGCTTGCTACTTATTGAGTGGCTACAGGTGGACTCCCATTGAAGTTCAGGACAATCAGTGCAACAAAGGATTGGTCTTTTTTTGTCTCATTTCTTTCTTTTTTATACATGAAAAATCTGACTATCTGATGTTACTATTTTTACTATCAATCTTCTGAGGAAGAATGCACAGCAAGTTCTTGCTTACTACGGGGAAGAATGTCTTTACTGTGGCACAGTGAAGTGGCACAGATTGCCCACAGAGGTTGTGGAATCTTTCTCACTGGGGATATTCAAGAATCATCTGAGAGTGGTCCTGTGCCACATGCTCTGGGATGACCGTGCCTGAGCAGGGAGGTTGGACCAGGTGACCCCCTGTGGTCCCTTCCAACCTCACACAAGTCCCTTCCAACCTCACCCATTTTGTGATTCTGTGGGGCAGCAGAGAGAAGAATTTCATGCACAGCCAAAGGACATTGTTAACTAGAACAAAATCACTCATTACATATTAAAAGCTGCCATAAATGCAAATAGGCTTTTTATTAAGGAGAAAACTAAAAAAAAAAAAAATCCCATAAAACTAGTTCTGTTCACTGTGATGACAATAATTTTAATGCAAAAATAATTTTTTTAATCTCACTAACACTTAAGAGATGTGTATTGATCGTGGGGATGGTAGCATGAACAATTTGTTTTCTCATACTTGATAACAATTAATGAGGCAAAATACATTCTGAGGGGAAGAAACAACCATTTCAAATCAGTCTTTGCAATGTAAAGGTGCTAAATAGAGGTGTTCTACACAGTGCATTTTAAGAATGAGAGGTTGAATTATGTAGGATAAATTACACTGTGAGTAATAGCAAGAGAATATTTTCCTATTTTATTTTACTCCTTTAGAGCTCAGTCTCCTTTAAAATTAAAGCCAACTGACCTTGCAGGACAAGGATCCAGATTACACTCTTGAAGTTTTGGCTTTGGCTTGATATTTTCAGGATAATAGTGGCAGTATTGATCTGCTACTACCCGACTGCTTCTCATATCAAAGCACTCAGCAGATGTCAGCTGATAACCTGCGATACACAGAGGAATAAATAATATGAGACGTGATGTTCTTCCTGTCTGGCTCTGAAATGTACCTAAATTCTGGTTTGGAAAAGAAAACTAATTTCATCTTGCTTCACTGCTATAACAGCTGTTGTTTTACAGGTCAGATTGAAAACAGTAAATCACATGTAGTAAGAAACACAAGATAACCAGTATGGTCAAACAAAAATTCGAAGTCTAGAAAGAACAAAGGAAAAACAAAGGCTGAGGTTTCTTAGTCATTAAGAATTGTGCCCTCAGTTTCAGTATAGAGAACAAACCTGCTCGTAGGAACAGGGACAAATCGAGATATGTTGTTTCAGCAAAACCAGGCCCAAATCCCATCAGCCCTTATGTTTGACAGCATTAAATGCAGATACGTGGCTATCAAGGTATACCTTATCTACAGAATCTGGCACAATGCTGAAAATCTACAGGCTACTACCACATTGCTAAATCCCTCCCTTCATTTAGTTGAAACTATTTACATTTCTAGATTTTGCCGATTTTTAAGGTCCAAAACTCAGGGCAGAACTTGGGACAGGTCATGTATGCAGATGACAGCTTCTGAAATACAGTGGTAATTCATTACCTCCACCACAGGATGCTGAACAAGGGAAAAAATCAGTTTCCCTCCATCTGTGAATGATAGGCTGGTAGAAGATGAACTGGACTGAACTGTCAGCAGCACCAGCATAATGGATCTGAAAAAAAGGTTATATCAAAGAGTCAACTTAGCACAAATGCTGGGAAGAACCTTGCAACAAGCACCTTGCAGACTGGAGACACCTTGAAGCTTCATGAAACACCAGATATACTTTGCAATATGAAAACTAAACACTAAAACGAAGCATGGATCAGCAAGAAAATCTTGGGTTCAAAACACAGTCAAATAAATTTCTGGGCATAACCAGTGACCATTTTGAGACCACATTTTGAAAAAAATGAGTGCATGGCAAATGTATGATTAGTGCTATTGAATAATCTTTTAGGGACAGAGGATAGGGACTGATGTTCAGTGAGTCAGAAAATCACCTTCCTTTACCTACTGTCCCCGACAAAAGGACATAGATTTTAGATCTTTAATGTTTCCCAAAAAGCATTCTCTGACCAGTTATAATACACTTGATATTATAGAGTAAAATATGGGAAGCTACACTGTGAAAAATAATAAACAGTATAAAAATTTTAATTCACCATTTTTTCCCTGAGGTGAGGTCTTCATTTCATTCTTCTTTGTGGCACCGTCATTATTATAAAGTTTGTTCTTCTGCTGACTTTATTTTGCTTGTAAAAATGCTTCTGTCATAGGCATGGATCCTGGCTGGGGCTAAGTGCACATCAGCAAAACCTGGGCTTAAAAGCTAGCATGCTTTCAGTACTAGGTGTGCTGAATGGATGTCCCACATAAACAAGAGTTTGTAGTGCAAGGACTGCAAAACCAGAGACCTTCACACTGGTAAAGCAGTACCACTTGCACCTGGCCCAGTAAAAAAACCTTCCTGTTTGATATCTGTGCTGACTAATCCAGTTATAGGGGCTTCAAAATCTCAGCAGGTTATCCCTTGTCCCTATCTCTATGCCTCTGCATGAACAGCTGGCAAGGGATGAACAAAAATTGGCTACTAAAGTCCCCACCTATTTGATTATTTATCCAAGGACCCAGTGTTTCAGTGCTGCTTGACTGTCTCTGCGTCAGTGGCATGATGCTATCACAGCAGAGAAAACTGCCAAATCACAGCTAGAAAATATAGACTCTTCTCCAGTACTGCTGCTGTCAGGAGCAATCCTTCCCCTTTTTTTTCAGACAGCTTAAACTGTTTAACCACTGACTTCTTTTCCTTTTTTTTCTCTTGTTTCAAATGACTCTCCTAGTTTTGGAAACACCATTTTCCCCTTACTCTTCTCTCTTTCCAAACACCAAGAGACATTGTCAAAGAATGGTCTGTGAAACAGAAGCAAAAACATGACAAATTGAGATGAACTTTGTAACTTGGGCTGTTTGTTTTGTTTTCCCCTGTAGATGGACAGCAACATGATTACAAATCAAGATATATCTTGAAGAGCAGCAGGAATGCAAGAATATTGATCTGTCCATGAGGTCTGGTCCACTGAGAATAAGGCTGCCCTTTTCTAATTAAAGAGTGATGTCAATTCTCAAAAGGAAAAAAACCCAAATCAGCTGTAGCAATACAACTGCTTCAGCAATTGGGAGGCCTTTTATACAGATCAATATTGTTTGAATGTGTGTGTCAGAAATAGGATACCTAATTCCTTGTGTGGGGATGGTGCATTAATTACACAATTCAGAAGGGTCTTTCTGGGCTCATGAAAGCCTCAGGCACTCCTGGGAATAATGTTCTGTTGTGCTGGAAGCCATCTGGGGAGGTCTCTGATCTCAATGTGGAGGAAAGGCATTCTCTGGGGGGAATTCTGCTTTTACTCTTTGTTTCTTAAAGATCATCAGCGATTCCTGAACTCAGATCTACTCAGCAGTACAGTCTGCAGTGAATCATGAAGAACAGGTCAAGAGCTCACAGTGGGCTACTATAAAAGGAAGGGGAGGGAAGAAGAGTTTACATTGAAAAAAAATCAGGAAAAAAGAGAAGTTCCTCTCTCTCTCAGCAGACTATTCCTGCATGTCTGGAGTTACCTGTTTCAACACAGAGAAAAGACAGATGTACCATCTTTTGTAGCTTAATGTGGAAGTCACTCACACAGCTAACGATAACAACATAGGTGGGAAAGATCTACAATGAGCCACAGTCATAAGCTCAAATTATACAAAACAAGCAAATAAAAGAAGATACACAGTATTGTATATTTTTAAGGAGTACTGTAAGCAGAAGAGGAACAATAAATGGTGATTCCACATAGCAAAAACTTCTTTTAGGTTTTATTTGACTGTTTGTTAAAGCTAAGATATTTATCCAGGAAAAAACATTACTGGCTACTTGAGTCCTGAAAAACTCAGGGTGAGACCTGATAGGTAGATGCTGTAAGAAATGTTGTTCTTTGACCGCACAGGGCCAACTCCCACACATTGAAATACTCAGCTCTGTAATATGATGAAATTTTTTACCCTTGCAGTATTAACAACACCCTTGTAGCTATGAGAAATGCCAAAGATCCAAATAGAGATGACCATCACCTGAGAATCTCAAGCTATTCCTTTAACAAACAATGAGTTTTGCACACTTAGGTAAGTGAACTAGAAAAAATGGCAATTGATCATTATATCTGCAAATAAAATCCTATCTAAATTTATTAATAGCTTAAGTCAGAAGTACTCAGATCTTGCAGAGCACTCATCCCTGCATTCATCCCTGCACTCAATGGCAACTCCCCAGATATCATCCTTGACTTGCTCTAACTTTTGGTGGAATTTGAAGGACTCCTAACATCAGAGTAGCCCTTACCACTTTCACAGAATCAGATAATGAACTAGGTTGGAAAAGACCTTTGAGTTCATCAAGTCCAACCTATGACCTAACACCTCCTCATCAACTAAACCATGGCACTGAGTGCCATGTCCAGTCTTTTTTTAAATATCTCCACAGACAGTAACTCCACTACCTCCTTGGGCAGAAAATTCCAGAGCACAATCACTCTTCTACGGAAGAATTTTTTCCTAATGTCTAGCCTAAACTTCCCCTGGCACAGCTCAAGACTGTGCCCTCTTGTTCTGTCACTATTTGCCTGGGAGAAGGGACCAACTCCCACCTGGCTACACTCTCAGGAAATCCAGCTCCCTCCGCCGTTCCTCACAGGGTTTGTGTTCCAGCCCCTCACCAGCCTTGTTCCCTCCTCAAGGTCTCAACATCCTTCCTAAACTGAGGGGCCAGAACTGGACACAGCACTCAAGGTGTGACCTCACCAGTGCAGAGTACAGGGGAAGAATGACCTCCCTGCTCCTGCTGGTCACACTGTTCCTGACACAGGCCAGGAGCCACTGGCCTCCTTGGCCTCCAGGGCACACTGCTGGCTCGTGTTCAGTCGCTGTCAACCCTAAAGAATAACACCAGTCATCTGACAAACTGGTTAAAACAAAAACCCTAAGAGTACCCACTGTCTAGCCTACAGTCACTACCAACAGAAATACCCTTTTTCTCTGTTGAAAGACCTTGGAAAAAAATAATCTCTTTTAGACTGTTTTTACACCGATTTTGTTAATGCTTGCCTAGATGATGCAAGAGAACCACAAACTGTTGCTTGGGTGAAGTTTGGTGTTGATTGAATGCAGATTTGGTTTGGAAGATGCCAAAGAAAGTCAAATGAAAACAATAAAATAAAAATTTGAACACAGAAAGAGTGTAATCTTTTTGATTATATTCAGATATTCTGATCTGCTCTATGAACAAGAGACTGCAAAATCTGACTTCACCTTTGCACTTTGTTAGTTTTTCCTATAGCTCCAAAATTTTATTAGTTCACATAAAACCAAACAAGTTAAGTTCCCAAAAGGCCAATGATTTCTTGCTCGATTTTAGCAGTGTAAGCCTGAACCATTTCTCTTTGTTCACTGAAGAGCATACAGCCTGATCTACAAAACTGCAGTAGTTTACTTGGATAGTTTCAAAATTTAATCAGCACTTTATAACCAGCAGTCATAACCAAGTAATTATTAATGTTACTTGTACAGCTTAGCCATGAAAAGTATATTCAATAAAATGTTCTCATTTTATGCAATTGGTGGGAGGTCTGGAGGAAAGACACAGTTTCTTTCTTATGTGTGTGTGTTTCAAAATGGAGACAGAGAAGGGGAATTATTATTTTGTGTCTCATAACCATAGAATCATGAAAGCTGGAAAGGCTTCCCAGGTCATGGAGTGCAACCTTTGACCAAACACCACCATATAAACTAAGCCATAGCACTAAGTACCATGTCCAATTGTTTCTGGAATATTTTCAGGGATGGTGAGTCCAGCACCTCCCTGGGCAGACAGTTTGAATGCTTGACCATCTTTCTAGTGAAGTTCTTCCTGATGTTCAACCTGGACCTCCTCTGGTGCAACTTAAGACTATGCTCTCTTGTCCTGTCAGTGGTTGCCTGTGAGAAGAGACTGATCCCCACCTGGCTGCACCCTCCTTCCAGGCAGCTGTAGAGAGTGACAAGGTCACCCCTGAGCCTCCTGCTCTCCGGGCTGAACAACCCCAGCTCCCTCAGCCACTCCTCACAGGATTTACTGCCTTTGCTGTCCCCCCTCTGGAACTGCTCCAGAAAATTCTGTCTTACACAATTTGACCTGGTCTACTATGAGCTAGCTCCATGTCACCATGCTTATTAAAAAACTTCTAATGGATTCTCCCGTATTATTATTCTGATTCCGATTCTGATTCTGAATGTTTTCTGCAAGTTCCAAATACCAAATCATCAGATTGAAACTAATGAAAGTAATTAATGAGAAATCTGACAAATGTAATTTTGTGCTTCTCATGTCAGTATAAAAAATATTCTACTTCAGGTGCTACAATATTGCTGGTTGTATGTACTGATATCTTGCACTGAAAGATAAAGTAGGACACACAAGAGATCTGTTGCTGTTAATAATTTGTTCATGAAGGAAATAGAAGCCAGACATTGTCATGGGAAAATAAGTTTACTAGTCTGTTTAAAATAACATTAAAGTACATAAAATTAAATAATGAGAGATGCTGAAGGCTTTCAAGCACATGTTCTCAGATGGTTTTTAGTCCTCTACACCAGTCCTCTACCCTGAGCTTGCCTTGTCATTCCCCTGGAATGCTGAAAGGACCTCTGCCCTCGAGGTCCAGGGAACATGTCTACTGCCCACTTCTGCATTCACATCCCCTGATTGTGATAGTCCTTTGTTGGATCAGCCTGGTTTTAGTGTTGTCTTTCTTATGAAAGCCAGCTCCATCTGTTGCTTGTCAATTTAAGCCTCTAAATCAGCCAGAGAAACCCCTCTGAAATTCTTATCACTGATTTACATATTTTACAAAGTATCTCTGAATTGAACTTGCTCACCCTGCCTCAATCTTGGATTAAACAGTATTTATTTAGGTGATAAGTGTGATAAAAAGCCTTTAGATTAATTCTCTCACAAAGCCAAAATAGAAAACTAGAAGGTTCAAATCTTTTACCAGTTCCATTATTCTGTCCAAAAGAAAAAACAAAGAGAAAATCACTGTAGTGGATTGGCTAGGAAAGCTGGTAGTAATGGAACCTGGAGTAGCAGCTATTAGCAATTAACCACCTGTAGAGAATCTACTAGTAAGTGCAATAAATATGAATGTTTCTCAAATAAGAAGACCAAAATTGTTCAATGGAACCAAAGGCAACCCCAAATACACCAAAACCAGATGTGCTGCATCTCTGCTGTGGTACCAATACCCCAGTTGTTGTGGAAAGACCATTTTACCACCATCAACATGCTACCAGGATAAGAGAATTCACCTTCAAACAAGCCACCTTAATGGTCACTGTGGAATATTTATTAACCTTATTTTTTAATGCCAATATCTAAGAAATCAATATAAAAAGAGGATCCCATTGTGATAGATATTGTATAAAAATAAAATTAACACATTGAAAGGGCACTTTTTGCCACACATACATAAACTATTAAAATGGTGAACAAGGTTGGCACCAAGCCTTCATAGCACTAAAAAATGACTGATTTTTGAGTGATATATGTAAACAAAAGTTATAGAATAAGAAAAGAAAAAAATACAAATAGCATTTTATCAGAGGAATAGAAAATTACATGTCTAAGAAAGTCTCTGTACCACCTTAAAATCTGACAGATCATTTCAGATCGGCAGTATTTTAAAGAAGTATGTAAAATTAATGGTAATACATCTTCAGATCCAAACAGCATCCACCCAGTAGTTTCAAATGATGTACTGGATGAGCAAATCCAAATCACATAGGATCATATCCAGCAAACTTAAGTGTATAAACTACAGTTTAAAACACATAAATATAGATAGAAATTTTAACAGTTTTCAGAAGGTGCTTCATGACTAATGAGAAAAACTTCAGTCCAATATCTTCTAGCTCAATTTTTGTGTGAATAGATAAAATGTAAAAAGAGAACAGAACTTAAGAGTATGCTGAGAAAGATAATTTTTTTTCTGAGCATTCTGGTTTGCTTTGAAAAAAAAATAAACAGAGTTTATCCCTCTAATTTTTTTTTCTAGGTCCCTTACCAAAGGTCCCAGACAGGTCCTCCTAGAAGATCCTCACATGAACTGATGACTGGATAAAAAATAATGGTCCAGTAAACTGCTCTTGCAAAGGATGAAGGACTGTGGAATCCCTCAGGGATGCATGCCACAGCATGAGCAGTTAGCTAGCTGTCCAGATGAGCAGGATAAAGGATCAACCATGAGCTTGCCAAGCTGGCTAAGGTAAAAACTTATGAATGGTCCCTAAAATGAAAACCATCTGTGAAAGCACTCAAAGTTTTGACTGACTAAAATTCGAGTTCAATTAAAAAAAAAAAAAAAAAAAAAAAAGCTATGGGAAGCCCCAGTTAATGGGCTAGTTCACCCAGGGGTATTTGTACCAAGTACACCCTACAGCAGTCATTCAGTACTTAAAGGGGGCTACAAGAGCGCTGGAGAGAGGCTTTTGACAAGGGCATATAGAGACAGGATGAAGGATAACTGTTTAAAACAATTAAACAGTTATTAAACTGGAAGAGGGTAGATTTAGTTTAGATATTAGGAAAAAATTAGTGTGAACATGGCTGGACACTGTAAAATGTCACCCACAGAAATTGTGGATGATTTATCCTTGGAAATGTTCAAGACTGGGCTAGGTGTAGCTTTGAGTTAATCTAGAAGTGTTCCTGCCTATGGCAGTGGAGTTGGAACTAGAGAATCCTTGAGGCTTCTTACAACCCAAACCATTCCATGAGTCTATGCAGACACTAGGAAAGAGTTAAAGCATGATGACAGAGATATCAAATACAGAAGTAAAGGAGAAGGGAACTAAACAGTAGTAATAATTTCTTGTTTCTTGGAGTAGGAAAACCAGAAGGAATCAGTGAAAGTATTGCACCAAGGTTTGAACAGTGAGATGTACTCCTTATTTTACACAGTGTATCATTCATTATGGAAATCATTGCATGGCCTAAGGGTCAAATATATTGATTAGGAAAATGATCATGTTCTACATACTATTAATTGAAATAATTTATATTGAACAAAAAAAAGAGGTTGATACAAAATAAAAACTGTACATTGTTTTGAAAAGGTTTAGTTCAAGGTTTTCCATACATTTCACTTCATTTGTCAAAATAGGAGAAAAAATAATTTTCTTGAACTTGTCACAAGATCTAGTAAAAAAAAATTAATGACTGTGTCTCTTTTCAGGCTGGTCATTGTGAGTTTGTGAGTTTGACCTATAAATTATTACAAAAATTGTATATTTTTTGGATATCAGGAAATCAGATTAGGTGATTTTTTATGACTATTACTAGGAAAAGAAGAATTGAAGGCAAGCAGAGATTGATAAAAGCCATTGATACAACATGCTTCCAGCTAAATTCAATCTGCAGTGTGCCAAAATGACCTCAGGAAGACATATCTCAAGACATAATTTTGCTTTAGAACAGATTGCCAATATTCCATTGATCTCTTCTAGATGAAGCAAAGTGTTTCAGTGAGTTGACCTTGCTTTCACAAAAGTTGAATCAGTCACACTAAATGTTAACTATTACTATTTCTGTGCACTCAGCCTTAATTCTATCTCATCTACATCCAGAAGCACCATCTTAACCCCAAACTGTCAGGGCTTTCAAGATTTTTCCCCACTTTCCACCTGATAGGAAGCCTTCTCCCAAATATGTGGTATAATCCCTTCTGGAAACCTCTGCCAGCATCAGAACTAAATTGCACTGAAGACTCTTATGGTCTTCACTTCCAGTCCTAATATGATAATACCTCATATATCCAGCAATATGTGAACTACAAACAGTAGCTCTTTGCTGCTAGAGCAAATTTGCATCATTTGGCCTCTGCCTTAAAGCAAGAGCTTAAATAATTTATTTCATGCCACAAACTAAATCACTGTGTGCTCCTTGTTCAAAGTAATATTTAATCCAACCCTAGCCCTAGACTGACAAGGCCCATCAACCTCTCTGCCAGCTGGCTACCTGTACATGCATTATCTCCAGCATGCCCTAGCAAGTCTCAGGAAGTCTAGACTAAGTCCCAACCTTATTTTCTTTCGCTAACCTGGACTGCTATCAAATACATTTATCTCATCAGCACTTTCTGCCAGTGCTAGATTGCAGCTGAGCCAGCAGTTGTCTGGCTAGCTCTAGAGTTCTGTGTAATTCAGCATCCACTTTTCAGTTGCATTTTATGACTTTTTGGACAATCGGTGGCCAAAACCCTAATTTCAGCAGTAACTTGGCCCAAGTGAACGCAGTTCACACCATTTCTAAATCAGCCAGCAGGCACACCTCAGCCACCAGCACAAAAATAAAAGCACCAGACAGTTTCTCCTGGCAGCAGCCCTTAGCCAAAGCTTGTCGCTCCTAGCACTACAAAAAGACAACATCAATACAATGCAATCCTAATCCAAATCCAAATTCCTTTAAAAGCCTCCAGATGAACATTTGTGCAATCCAACTTTATGCATCCCCCATGCAAAGGGCTTGGTCTGGGCAGGCACTATGAATGAACCCTCATCGATACCAGTGATTTAAAACCAACACAAACATAGTCTAGCCTAGATCTAGGCCTACAATTGTTTCTCCTCCAAAATAAACCCAAGCCCAGATAATACCTTTTGCTGTTTTAAACCCACTGGTCTTTGCTGGCTCACACCTCAGCCGCAGGGCTGGGGCCCTAGCTGTGCAGTCAGCCTGGGCACCAGACCCTAACTGGCTGAGCTTTGCCAGCCTCACTCCTCACTGGCAGCTCCTGTGGTGGCTCCCCTAAGCATGCCACTAATGTGGTTCATATTTACAGCCATCTGGTGATGACTGTTCTCATTATATGGTCATCTCTAGACTCTATCTGACAGAACTGCTCAGAGGAGAGCAGACGTGTGACATGAACTGGGCACCCCAAGAGTCTCTGTTTAGGGTCTGAAATGTACAGACATTGCCATCAACAGAGGAGATGTTTTAGCACAGACAAGTGAACAAACATGACACTGGCAGCAGAGCAGATCAGGGCAGCTCTCCTGCCCAGGGAGTGTCCCCCTGTGTGATATTACTACTTTTATCTCTAGACCACAGAACAGACTGATGTCCAAGTGAAAATGGACCTTCATTTCTTCAGGACTATATCAAACATGACACAATTTTCTTACAGAAAAGTAGTTCTAGCAGGATTTAAGTTTACTGGCACTTTTTCCAGATATTTTGCCTTCCAAAAATTAAAGTTTACAGTGGACACTTACAATTCTCAAATGATCAATATAAAAAATAAGAGAATGAAAGACTTTGCTCCTTCTTCAATTTTTGTGACAAAACCTTTTTCTTTTAAATACAGCTGTTTTACTGAATTATTTTTACTATTGACACATCTTGTGAAAAGATTGCCAAGAGGAGTATGAGCAATGTACCATTGACTATTATATACTAAAGAAATAAAGTAAAGTAAAGTAATTATACAAACTCAGCTCCTCCAGAAACAGCATGAGGTTTTTTCTTGCAATTTTAAAGCACTCTGTGTTACCAATAAAGAAAGTTAAGTGTCAAGTCTCACACTGAGTTTCTGCTTCTGAATTATATCCAGGTGTCTAACTTGACCTGTCTGAATAAAAGCATTCAAGATCAAGTGAAAAGAATGACAAGAATAATTCTGGAGACAATGATTCTAAAACTAGAGTTCTGTTACATCTACAAATTCATTTAGATCTGTTTGCATAAAAATCTGCCTTGGCCCAGGAAAGTAAATCTTTCCATCCAAAGAGATCCCATGTCATAAGGAAAGCTTACTAACACCATAGAGAAATATTTTGTCTGATTTTTTACAGAGAAGTACTTTCAAAACCTGAAAGCAAAATCATCATAGATAAAGCAAGTATGAAAAGCATTCCAAGCTGACACAGCTGAGAGGTAGCATCTTGGATTACATGCATCTATGTACGCTCATATCTGATAAAATCTAACAAAATAAATATACAGAAGGAAAAAAAAATCTGCTAGAAAAATAATTTAATAGTGCAGAATAATATCTGTGTTGCTTGAAGTAATAGCTGAAGTATCTTCTACAGCTGTCGATTAAAAAAATGTAACCGTGATTCAAGAGAAGAGAATTTCTTAGTGCATAAACCAATGCAAAATTTAATTCAAACCTTAGAAAAGATCCTACAACCATGAACAGCTGATTGTGAATTTTTGGTGTATTTTTCTATATCCACAAAAGACAAGAGATTTAACACCTAATGAGTCATGTTACTTTGACTTTCAAAGGTGCATACTCATAGGAGAACTCAAAATAGTTTCATCTCAATTCAGCAGTGTCTGTTCTGCCCACGCCTAGCTAATTTGTACACTCATATTGCTCAGACTGTCATCATTTAAACAGGGTACTCCTTTGATTTAACCAGCACTTCTCACCTTGCTTTGATAGAGAAGGAAATGCAAGCACTAAGGGATAAAGGTATTTTCCTTGTCATAAAAGACAACAGCAGAAATATAAGGAAAAGAGTACAACCTTCCCATTGCCCTTTAAGAACAATTGGTCTACATGATTAGCTGTTTCCCCACAAATATACTGTAACTAGGCCGCCAGAAATTCACAGACAGCAGAAATAAAACAAAGAGAGAAACACTGTTTACATTGCACTGATGTACACCATCTCTGTATCATCTGTAAAAGAGATAAATGAGTTTCAGATATTTTGAACTGAACAGTATCTATTTTAGTAAGGCATTTTTGTTCTGCCATTCAAAGAGGAAGGAACATATTCCTTAGTACAGGCTTCTCCTTGTGAAAAAGTTCTGAAAATTGCAGTTTGTTTTTTGAGCTGCTAACATACCACGATGGGCACAGGACAGTCTACAGGACTGTGCCTCTTCCCCAGCTAACCCATTCCAGCTCAGCTCAGCTTAACCCAGGACAATCACTTAGGACATTTTCCAGTTCACTGTTCAAACCTCTAGCTGCCATTAGCTCAGGGTTAAAGCAAATGTCATCTGCCTCTGGGGCTCATAGTGAAAAATTTACATAGTCTTGGACATGATACAGGTTTTGCAGTTTTACAGCTGAGATCCTTCAGGTTCCTTGGATCTACTGGAAAAGAATTAATTTTATTGCAACTCCCAAATGTTGTTTTTCATATGTTTGTTTTCCCACAGAATGTGTGCATTGCTTCCAGCAATGTGTTTTATATTACCTGGAAGAATAGAAATGCTCTAATGGGAAGGAACAATTTTCCTCTTATTGCCAGCACAACAAAAAGCAGAACTTCAAAACGATGCCATGACTCCTCAAGCAAAATTATTCCATTTATTTTAGAGCCTGGGGACTTGACTCTTCACTTTCTTACAGTCTTCTGTACAACTACACTAGTATATACCCAAAACACTATGGACCAAAGATATATTTTTTTACTTATCACAGACAAAACTGGAGGTCATTGATTTATAAGTACCTCAGTAGTACATATAGAAAGTAATGTGTCTTTTCTTGAAATGAGTTAATATTTTCTTTTTATGGCACATATTGGCTATGCCTTCCTTGACATACATGCAATCTCTCTCTCCTGAGGAGTTTCCAGTGAGGCTTCCATCAAATACACAGCCATAAAGAATTACATGAAGAGTATAAGTGATAGCCTGCATTAGGCTTTGTGATAAACATCTCCTGGAAAATTAAGATCTAGAAAAATCTCTTTCATCTTCCTAGTACATCTTGCCTTACTTAATGCTGCTCTCAGATGTCAATGACCAATGACCCTCACCTTGATAGTAAAATCTGCAGTGAGAGGCCCAGATATTCTTAAGATCTCCTTGTCAGGAAACTTCTGGAAGTCAATGCTAGAATTTTCTACAACGAAGGAGCCAATGGTGCTGAGGTTGTTTTCACTCTTCACACCTTGGAGAGTCTTAGTTTCCAAATCTGACAAATAGAAAAAAAACTTGTCAGGAAACCAAAGCATTGCAATTTGAAGTGAGAGAAGAAAAAAAAAAAAAACAGCACAAATTAGTAATATTGTAACTCTTTTCCCATAGTTATTCCTGTTTGCACACTTTCCTTTTATTTTTTCTCTTCCATCTGCTTTTCGTCTTTGTTCAACCCTTAGATTTTTAGCTCACATTCCCCTCCTCACCCACAGGTCATGTTTTTACTCTCTTCCAGACACACTAATCCATTCCTTGCTAGGCATACTTGCTGTTGTTTAACTCACCCTCAGTAAGTCACGCTCCAATGTGGAGCGTGACTCAGACCTTGGCCCATGAGCACTGCTAAGCTGCCATACCTCCTTCAGTTCAAAGGTGGGTCACTAACCACATGTTGTTGTGGAAGACAATTAACTAAAAGCAGGATATCCAGGAAAGAAAGATCAGTATGACAGCAATCCCATTTCCTCTCCAGAAGCAGTCTGACCCATCCCAGTGGAGTAGAAGGGGAAGGTGGGTGCTGAACCTTCCCGAGTTCTCCATCTGGCTCTGTCCGTATTCACAGCTCCCCAAAAGTGGGCATTAATTCAGATACTGTTTTTTAGTGGCTACTTCTGATTCTCATATTAAAAGTAATGATAATTCCTTAAATAGAAATCAACAGTCAGAAAGTAGGTCTGTTTCATCATTCAGCTAGCATCCCTACCAACTCCACATTATGCTTTACAACACATTCATCAGCAAACTGTTTTCTGGCAGTTATTTAAAAATGACAGGGAATTTCATAACAAAAGACTGCAAAGCTGCAAACCTTTCACATATATTTATGAATATAGACACAAAACCCCCAACACAGTGAGGCAGCTAAGGGATACTATTCATCTATGATGGAGATATATTTTCAAAGACAACAAAAAGCAAAAAAAGTTTTTATTTGCGTATATTAAGTTGCTAATTAGGGAACAAAAAATGTAATTTCAGTAATTAGACTGCTTTTCGTGATGGATTAAGGGAATTAATTAGTGAATGAAGTTGCTGAGGCAGTACACTAAGAATCTGCACTATAGTGATGAATTCCTTGGATTTCAGTGAGACCAGTCTCTTCCTTTGTGATGCACTTGGCCATCTATTTGTGTTTGGACAAGCCTGCATGCATCAGGAATAAAGATGGTTTTAAGACTTGTGTGTATAATCAGCCTCATGTTGACTTCTCCCACAGCCAAAGCTCTCAGGGCAAAATACTCCCTCCCCCTGCAACTGACTGTAGCTCATACATATATAAAATCCTTTGATGGGTGAACAGAAAGATTCACGGAGACATCTGAAACAAGAAAGAGATATATTTGGACTTATTCATGTTAACACAGCGCCGTTAATCTAATCTCAACCAGTGACTGAGGCAGACCTTGCTGATTCAAATATTTTTGTCATGAAATATGACATGGTCTGAGTGAAGCTTTAGATCCATCTCTTCAGCTAAAATCTCATTTCTCTCTGAGCTGTCTTATAGCTCAATTTCACTGAAACAACAACAAAAGTACAAAATTTTCTACCTTGAAAGAGAACATCTATATTGGAAAAAACAGGAGAGAAAGGAAGAGTGCATGTCATGTACTGGGAAAGTATTATCAGCCATACTGGAGCAGCTCAGGAATACCCAAAGGGCCACTTAAAACTGAGGTATCGGCCACATTTGAACTTTTAACAAAAACATAACATATTTTTTCTTGGTTTATAACCTATAATTTGCTGGTCTTTTCCCACAGCTTTAAATCTGAATAATCCACTTCTTTCTCAACACGAGTAGGGAGTTACAGTACAGGACTAGTAAGCCATCCCTTATTTTTATACCTGTATGAAATTTTTGGGTGAAAGAAAATATGAAGACAGTGAAATGATTTGGTGTTTCACATCTTTGCTGACACTTATGTTTGTATCTACACTAACAAAAACAGAAGACATAAATAGTCCGTGCTGCAGAAAATTCGTAAAGACTTTTGGAAAAGGAGAACAGTAGCCCAACTTATCTTACAATAATTTTTGCTACTGAGAGGTCAAGCAGTACAGTTCGGGGTTTTATTCTGACAGTAAATTTATTTTCTAATCTCTAATATTCATTTGCTGCTGACAAGAAAGGAAGCAGCTTGTGAGCAGCTACTGCACTGGAAGATGAGGAGAGGGTTGCAAGGAGCTTCTATTCATGAAATAAATGGATTTGCCTTCAGCTGTAGCAGAGTATTCTCAAATCCTGAGATTCCTCCCAGAAAAGAGTGATATACAGCTGCTGGGATACACAGAAGAAGCAGGAAAGTGTTATAGCCACTATAAGTGGCTATGAATTCTGCTATGGACTAGCAGAACCCAGTGGTCTTAACTCCTTGGAGCAGTATCACTGCTAAAGAACAAGGTTTCATTTTTGCATGTGGTTTCAGATCTTTAGAGTGTGATTTTGTGTGTGTGTGCATGCACACACATGGTGGGAGTGCATATGTGTATCTAGGGGAGAGAGAAAGATCATAACAGAGATGTGCAAAAGTCACGAGCAGCTTGATGGCTGAGCTGAGCTGAGCTGCAGGGAAGCTTACACTTTACTGTTCTCAATATTTCACTCAGTGGTATGCATTTTATTAATTTTAAACAAAAGCACTTGACACCAAGTGAGCCAGCCAAAGGACAAGAAAACAGAAATGACTGAAAATTATGGAGGGGCAAAGAGCTCTGCACTGTTGGCCAAGGTCTGCTTTGAAAAGAGTGTACCACTGAGGTGACTGGGTCTGAGGAAAACTTCTAGAGCAGCACTCATCCGTGTGTTGAAATCAGTGATCTGAGAGAGGGAAACCAGACACCAGGGTGTAAACAGAGCACTGCAGGTTACCAAGGCTCTCTTAGTCAAGTTTACACCAACTTCTTCTACTTACATAAATGATCAGGTCCTTTCAGCACGAGACGAACTTGCCTGCTGCCATAGGGAATAGCAACCACTGTATCATTCACTGTGGGAATGCAAAAATGCATGGAGTAAATAAGCAAGGAAATTCCCATCTGTTTTCAAATAAGCATTGAAATACATGTTTACGAGGCAGGCAAAAGAAAAGCCTTAGGACCAATTAAAAACCCCAAGAATTATTATTAAAAATCTGGAAAAGGAACTTGTCAAATGTAGTAAGAAACTTTTGCTTAGAAGAATTCAAACCTGCTGATTTTATTTATCCCCAACTCCTTCACAACTATTTATAGTTTTCAAGAGTAACTAATAAGTTTCTATTCCACACAGCTCCACTTAAAACTCTCAAGTATTTTGGTATTTTGAATCAGTGTTTGTGGTGAAGTAGAGAAGCAGATGCTTATCTGATGTTCAGCCAGAACAGCTTTCCCATTTTTCACTTGACTTCTTCCCATTTAAAACCCACAGCTTCTCCAAGATCCTGTCCATGCTATGTGATGGTCTCCTGCTGCTCTCAGGTATGTCATCCCTTTCACACCTCTTATTTTAATGACCATAAGTGCTATAATTCTGCTTCCCTTTCTACACTGCTAGCAGAAAGCCCCTGGAAAAGCAGAAACCCATTAGACTGTCATATAAAGAAGTATTAAAGCAGGATCTTGCACCTATGAAGCCTTGGGAGCTTTGCCAACTGCATTTAAACCGAGGTGTGAATTAACATGTAGGTCACATGCAGCTGTGAAAGTTAGTTAGGTCAGCATTTCTAAAGCATTTTTAACCTCAGTAATGTCCTGAAGGGAGACAGAAGGACACAGAAAAAGGATATAAAATGCAATACCTGGGTTATGAAGTGGCATACCCAGAGAGTGCTGACTTGGACCAACCAGCACATTTCATTCACCTTTCCCTGTCCTTTCTGCCTTCTTCCCACATAACTAGAAGCTGGGAAAGAAAAAGTATGCATGCCTAAAAGGATTTTTTCTGAGGAGCAAGAAGGTGGTAGACCTGAGAGGAACAAAGTCTCTTTCACTATTTATTCATTAGAACTGCTCACAACTATGTCATGAAATGCCTTCTAGCAGGAGCTACAGCTCTGCTCTCAAAACAATGTTTTGCTTTGTCAGGTGAGGCTAGCTCAGACAATAAAAGCATTTTACCTTTCATTCAAACATATGAGTTGGGGTCTTACACTTCCCAGAGCAAACTGGGAAAACTTTCGGAACCCAACTAAATTAGGATTCTCACTTATCAGCAAAATAGTTGTTGATGTTGTCATTTTATATCAAAGGTGAGAGATGCTGACAGAGAAAGGAAACACTAACAGAAACAGGAACTTTTAAGCAATACATTAATTCATCCAATACAGTCATGCATCCAAGCCCATAATATCTCAAAAACTGTTAACTAGAACCCTTTTACATTTTAAATTCTCTAATGCATCATAGGAATTATTGACACTCTTATATTTCAGAGCTTTATGGGATGAAGTATTCATACTTTTGTTGCCTCTTACTATCCCAGAAGTGAGGTGAAAATGTATGCAGTGTAAGTGCATAAAACAAAAGTTTTGTGAAGATAAAGACTTCATAAAGACAAATTTTCAGGTGCTTCTGAACCATGTCCATTTTCAAGTTCTGATTTGATATATTTTCTCAAACTATCCAAAATTTTAGTGCCTAAGTCTTTTGTAATACTGGGCTTAAACTCAACACACTTTTTGCTCATACACATCTCTGATACCACATGGATTAGTAAAGCTAAAAATCTTTCATATCAATACATAATTCAGATTTTGTATTTGGAAAAATACACATTCAATTTCTAAAAATTCTAATTCAAGAATTCTAATTCTAATTCAATTTCTAAATTATTTATACTGCTTAATTGGTATTCAGATTCAAGATACCCAGTAGGTTAAATTATTTTATCTATTGTCTGGAACAAAATACATGAGTATGATGTATAATTTGGCTGTATATATATATATAAAATTTTTTTGAATGTGTTTGTAAAAACAATAATTTAAATTTAATAAACCCCAATATTAATAGTCTTTTTACAAGTCTTATTTAAAGACAGTCCCATGACATTATTATATCTGACTGTCTCTGACTGTTACAAGCTCTGTGCTGCAAAGTTAACAACTCTCTGACATGACACAGAAAACTCAGATAGTTTAAAGACCATGTGAGCTTATATCCACAGCATGCATCTTCTGCCCCAGGGTATTGCTAGGACTGTATTTCACCTGATCTTGTAGTTGTTTTCCATTTGAAATCTATCACACTTTATATGAAATGCAAAGCTCAGAGGGGTTTATTCTTATCACAGTGCTTCCTGCTTTCACAAAGCAGAAGCAGTGGGGACTGAAGAATAATTTCCTGAGGTTAACAGTGATAAGGAGGAGACATTTCCTGTGAAGAGATGTGAAAGTAAGCAGGCTAACATTTAGTCACATCTCTCTCCAACAATAAGCAGAGAGACAGATTGTTGAGCAGCTGTGTGGAAAAGACACAAAATGCTTTAACAGGTGGTTGGTTTTCTCTGGAGACCATGCATAGGGAAGCAAAGGAAGGTCCCAGGTAACTGAAAGGACAGTGGCTTAGGGCTAAGAAGAAAGTGCAAGGTTTCAGGCAAAAGTTAAATGTCATGTGCATACATCAGATTCCCATGAGAGAGAAGTTTCTTCTAGTTTTGGATTTTTAATTTGTATTTTGTCCAAATGGTTTGTCAGTTCTCATGGAAAATGGAGTTCTTTCTGTCTCCCGATTACTACTGATATTCAGTGGAAATACGGAACCACATCTATTTTTGACAACCACAGCAAGAGCAATTAGGTGAATATCTAGACAGCATTATAACTTCTACAAGTCTCTTTTAAAACTAATCTGCTTTGCTAGTAGATATTAATCCTGTTTCAGAAAAATACCAACTTTGCACTAGGTGATCAGCAGAATGCACTCACAACTTATGGGACTAACACTCTAGCTTCTTGGTGAATACAAAGAAGCTTGCTTAAATGCAGCTTATAGGAAGGATGTGCACAGTTCCCTAAAGAAAATATTAAATAAAAACAGACTTTCTGCAGACTTCTGAAGAATCACCCAAGCCACCTAAGAAAAAATAGTATTTCTGGAATCAATAAAGATTTTTGTAGCCTTTTTATTATCTGTCTTACAAAAGTATAGACACAGGTGCTTTGTTTTTCATAAAAATGTAGGTGGGAATTCAACATCACACTAAATCCTGCCCTACTATGTTTCTGTCTCTGAGGCCTATTGGGACATGGACACTATCCTTATAAATAGTGAAAGAAGCTGTTTCTGTAGGAAATGCTAAGTGTTTAAAAGCTTTATGAACTTTGTTCTCTTGCTCCATACCAATGCAGTTACTCTTTGACAGAGAGAAGCTTTTGCAAAAAGCAGCTCTCCCTGTTATATAACCCACAAGTATACACACAGTCTTCAACAGATACTACACTGCTATTTGAATCTTTAAAGTTACATGCTATTCAGCAGTCGCAAAGTTGCTCCAGAACAGCAGAGCTGATCAGACTCTAAGGCTGGGGGCAGGTTTTCAGGCTAGCACAGGTGATTCCATAGGTGTGTCTACACAGGCATGAAAATTCCCCTACCTTTTGATCCTTCCTTCGAAACTGACCAGTCTCACCCTAAAAGTTTTAAAGCTCCATCTGTGGTGCTGTAAACTGATTTAAAAAGCCTGTCTGGGGTTCAGGATAAACTAACCCCCTCACTGGGACGCACTAATGCCAATTTACCACTCTGGGTTAAGGCTGGGTCAGCATGCAGGAAAGGCCATCTTTTTCTGTAGAGATCTCTCATGCTTGTGTAGGCACTTTCTGACAACTTGGGTTCCTCAGTTGCCTGTAGAACTGGGTGACCATGCTGAGCATGCAGGCACATG